>NC_090449.1:638122654-639372654 GCF_031143425.1 Pleurodeles waltl
AATGTTGATGGAAAGGCTCAGTACACTTTGCTTAAAGGAGTCAATATGCCATATGGCTTATTTTACTTTTCCACTGTGAATAATGTGTATTTGCTTGCAAAATAATATATCTAGTCTGGATGAACTCATAGGAGAAACTTGATGGATGGCATCAAAGGGTTTATGAGGTCAAACGTGTTCCTCAGAATTTAAATGTATATATATGAGGTCACATTGTTTGCTGTTGCATATGTTTAAAGGTTCTGCAAGTGTGGGTGCAGGATCTTGGTGGGGGCACCTTGGGAGTTTGAAATACTAAAATGTGATATCATTGCTGGGTTTTGATGGATGCATTTGTGATTCGTCTGTAATTACCTTGATGAAAGTTTTGCTTTGTCCTGAATGTCAATAGAAGAGATGGGACGTAATTGCTTATGGGCATATATCTGGTCATTATAGAAAGTGCAAGACCATTCTACAGTCCAAACTCAATGTTTGTGTTTTAATTTGAGGTTATGATTGCTGCAGACTATGCAAAGTACAATATCCATATTGTGTAAGATTAGGTGAGGTGACCCATGTTTTAGTGATGAAGATCAGGCTTGTGAGTGATGATAATATACACCGTCAGCTTTGTGGTAAAATGCAGAATGAGCATTGATGACTATGAAGTATAATCTTGTTTCTTTTGACGGATTGCAAGTGGTCATTGGAGGTTGTAGTGAGGTTGTTAGGGTCAGGATAGCAACTGAACTGTTTAGGGTGTTTGCGTTTGGGAGTGAATTTAGGCAATGGACATGGTTTGACTGGACCTAGGTGCATGATACTAAGTTACCTATACTGACCAAACAAGATCAAACAGCACTTACCCCTTGAAACCCACCAATAGTTATTTGTGCTAGACTGTTTCACACAGCTATATAGCATCCACATACACCATATCACTATATAATGACCCTTTTACTGTTGCACATAAATGTAGTTTTGAATGAGTCATCTGTATTCGTTGTCTTTCATTCGAGGTTTAATTTGGGTGCACTGGTTTTCTTGATTTTGCTTCAAATGCAATATGGGAATATGGCAGTGTCATAATTTGTGTGATCAACTGCTAAACCACGTGCCTTTTACTTTCATCGCCTTCATACTCCCTATTATTTTACCATCGACCCCCACCTCTCAGGTGGACAGGCATTTCACTTCTACAATGCTAGAGGAAACACAGGTGCACTAACTGTGGAAGTAGAGACAATCCATTGCGACCAAGTAATTGTGACACATATACCACTTGTATGATTCACGTTGGCTGTCCAGGCTACACAACAGTTGGTCCTCTGGGGAAAGCAGCCAAAACCTATCACAGATACCTAAATAGCAGGTCCGCTTTAAGCTAGATGAAGACGGAGTGTAATTTCAGCCATATAAAACCTCATAATTGATGCTTTTTGTGTGTAACTGCTTCAGAAGTGTGCTATTCCTGTCGCTACATCAATTGCATCTGAAGCATTTGGTTTTTCGAAGATATACATTCTTTCTGTGAGGCTCGCGTATTTATGTAAGCTGTTATCACTTCTAATATGAAGTATTTCCTCTGTTCTGAGCAGATCTGTACAAGTAAAAACGGATACCCTATAACTGTGCGGAAAGACTCTTAAGTATTTCCCATTATAGAACTGAATTATGGGCTATATGTAATACTTAAAATTTCAAGCAGTACATTAATGAGCATTACCTAGAGTTATGCAAGACGGCAGATCGATAAATCATTATTTTTTTCAGTCAGTTTCTAAAGAGTGTACAGTGCTCTAAATTAGAAATTATTGTGACTGCTGGAAACCTAACAGGATGTTTGCTAACCCTAGAATTATTACTGCTCTGTATGTGTGCAATATTCCAATTGAGATTGAACTTGTGCTTCTTTGATAGATAGAGCCAGTGGGAGTCACCATTTATATTCATCTATTTCATTCCATTTCATAGTTTAAATTAGTCGTACTTGGAGTTGGTAAAAAACACAACACAATGCCTACTCTTAATCTCTGTACAGTTAAATTGTGCTTTATGGCAGTAATGAAGAATCATGTTTCATTTTAAATTTAGGAGCCTAACTGTTAGAAATGGGGTCTTTGGTTTGCAGTCAGGTTACCCCCTGTCCAAGCACGGACCCTCACTCTAGTCACGGTAAAAGAGAATCACCCTCAGCTAACCCTTGCTTACCCCCTTGGTAGCTTCGCACGAGCAGTAGGCTTAACTTCAGAGTACTAGGTGTAAAGCATTTGTACCAACACACACAGTAACTTCATGAAAACACTACAAAATGACACAACACAGGTTTAGAAAAATAGAAAATATTTATCTAAACAAAACAATACCTAAACGACAAAAATCCACAATACACAAATCATCACTAAAAATGCAGAAAGAGTCTTCATGTAATTTTAAACACACACTAACACTGTTAGCGTGAAAATGTACCTTGGGTGCGTCAAAAATAACCTTGCACAGGAGAGTGTGCATCAAAAAGGGCTTGCGATGCGTTGATATCACTCACGAGCGAGACTTAGCGTTGTTTCTCCCTTAGTCGTTTCTTCTCTCCACAGGAGAGCGATGCGTCGATCCGGTCAGCACTCTCGGGTCCGGGCAGGCCTTGTGTTGTTTTTACAGGCCCAGCGGTGTTTGCGTCAGAAATTCAGCCGCACAATGGTCCGAAAACCATGCAGCGCAGGTTGGGATCTCACTAGTCTCTGTCAGCGATGCTGCGCATCATTTCTCCAGCCGCGGGCGTCGATCTTCCGGGCACGTTGCAGGCGAGCATCGATTTTAAGCCGGCGGCGCGTTGACTTTTCAGCCGCAGATCGGAGTTGCAATGATATTTTCCCCTCGCGGCGGTCTACACATGGATTTCTCACTCTTGGGCTGCCAGCTTCTCTTCTCAGGATCCCAGGAACTGGATGGGCACCACTTGGCAGAGTAGGAGTCTCTCCAGAGGCTCCAGGTGCTGGCAGAGAGATGTCTTTGCTGTCCCTGAGACTTCAAACAGCAGGAGGCAAGCTCTAAATGAATCCCTTGGAGATTTTCACAAGAAGAAAGGCAACACAAAGTCCAGTTTTTGTCCTCTAGTACAGGCAGAAGCAGCAACTGCAGGATAGCTCCACAAAGCACAGTCAGAGGCAGGGCAGCTCTTCTTCCTCAGCTCTTCAGCTCTTCTCCGGGCAGAGGTTCCTCTTGTTTCCAGAAGTGTTTCTAAAGTCTGTGGTTTTGGGTGCCCTTCTTATACCCAATTTCTCCTTTGAAATAGGCCTACTTCAAAGCAAAGTCTCTCTTGATTGTGAAATCCTGCTTTTCCCAGGCCAGACACCAGACACTCACCAGGGGGTTGGAGACTGCATTGTGTGAGGGCAGGCACAGCCCTTTGAGGTGTAAGTGACCACTCCTCCCCTCCCTCGTAGCAGGCTCATCAGGAAATGCAGACTACATCCCAGCTCCCTTTGTGTCACCGTCTAGTGAGAGGTGCAACCAGTCCAACTGTCAAACTGACCCAGACAGGGAATCCTGTGACCACTCCTCCCCTCCCTCGTAGCACAGATGGCTCATCAGGAAATGCAGACTACATACCAGCTCCCTTTGTGTCACCGTCTAGTGAGAGGTGCAACCAGTCCAACTGTCAAACTGACCCAGACAGGGAATCCCCAAACAGGCAGAGTCACAGAAATGGTTTAAGCAAGATAATGCTCACTTTCTAAAAGTGGCATTTTCAAACACACAATCTAAAAATTAACTTTACTAAAAGATGTATTTTTAAATTGGGAGCTGAGACCCCAAACTCCACATGTCTATCCGCTCCCAAAGGGAATCTACACTTTAATCATATTTAAAGGTAGCCCCCATTTTAACCTATGAGAGGGACAGGCCTTGCAACAGTGAAAAACGAATTTAGCAATTTTTCACTGTCAGGACATATAAAACACATTACTATGGCCCTCATTTCGACCTCAGCGGTCTTTTTTAAAGACCGCCGAGGTACTGCCGTGCTGAAGACTGCCAGTGCAGGTGGTTTTCCGCCCAGCGTATTATGACTGCTGGCAGCCCTCCATCCTTTTTCGGACAGAGAGCCGCCAGCAGCCATACTGGCAGTCGGCGGGGAAGTGGAGGCTGCTCCACCTCCACCGCCCCGTCATCAGAACACTGCCCATTGAATCACGTCCCATGATTCTGTGTGGCGGTGTTCTGTTGACGGGGTGCTGGCGGTGGAGCAGCCCTCATGGATCCCGTCACCTCCCAGAGGATCAACGGACAAGGTAAGTTGATCGTCCGTTAGGGGAGGGGGTTGGGGGGGTGTTGTGTGCGTGCATGGGGGTGTGCGTGTGAGTATGTAGAGGAGGTGTGTGAGTGCGTGTATGCATGCAGGGGTGTTGTGTGTATGGGAAATGTGTGCTGGTTGGTCTGTGTGCATGTCTGTATGTGTGTGGGTATGTGTTGTTGTAGTGTATGTCTGCGTGTAGGGGTGTGTGTATGTGCATGTTGGGGGTGGGGGTGGGGAGGGGGTGTGTGTATGTGCATGTTGGGGGTGGGGAAGGGGGTCCTGCCACCTTTGGGGGGTGGCAGGGGGGTGGATGGTTTGAGGGGAGAACTCAGGGTGGGGGAGGGGAGACCGAAGTCTCCAGCCCAGCGGTCGTCACCGCCCTGGCGGTCGGAGTGGAGAAGTGGCGGATGACCATGGCGGTAACCACCATGGTCATAATTCCATTTTTTTTTTCCGCCGGCCTGTTGGTATTACTGCCACTTCTCACCCGTCCGCCAGAGTCGTAATGAGTGCCTATATGTCCTACCTTAACCATACACTGCACCCTGCCCTTGGGGCTAGCAAGGGCCTACCTTAGGGGTGTCTTACATGTAAGAAAAGGGAAGATTTAGGCCTGGCAAGTGGGTCAAATTTACAGTTAAAACTGCACACACAGACACTGCAGTGGCAGGTCTGAGACATGATTACAGAGCTCCTTATGTGGGTGGCACAACCAGTGCTGCAGGCCCACTAGTAGCATTTGGTTTACAGGCCCTTGGCACCTCTAGTCCATCTTACTAGGGACTTTCTCATAAATCAAATATGTCAATCATGGTTAAGCCAATTACATACACATTTTGTAAAGGAGCACTTGCACTTTAGCACTGGTTAGCAGTGGTAAAGTGCCCAGAGTAACAAAAACAGAGTCCAGCACACATCACCAACCTGGGAAACAGAGGCAAAAGGTTATGGGAGACCACGCCAAGGATGAAAAAGTCAACAATAACTACATAATCTGTGCAAATTGAACAAAAGTGTATATGTGGGTCATTTTGTTTGCACGTGATGTAGATAGGTCTTAGACACCCGGCTTTGTGGCCCATGTTGCACCACCCAATGTGATGCTACCTATTATAGACCACACAGGAGACTTTCTATATTTTGTGCTCCCACAAGAGTCTTCTGTTGCAAAGGGTACTCCTGTGGGTAGTCACAAATTGTCCCACCTTGCGCAAGTGGAGGGGGCTGTACCCTTTTGACAAAGACAAGCTAGCAGTTTTACTGCCCAACGTGCTAGATGTATTATGGGATATTTTTTACTTTGATTCTCAGAAAAACTGGATACAGGGTATTTAAATCCTGGATTCATCTACCTTTTCTGGAAAGAGATTGCATGACAGATGTTTCCTGCATACACGGGCACAGGTCCACATTTATTTAACAAACTCAGAATGGTGACTAATGACAAACAATTGATTAGAAACTTTGTAGACTAAAAGCTACACCAGATGAATTGAAATAGCCTGTCAGTAAGGAAAATGTTTCTTGAATATAGATTCGAGAAACCTCTAGTACCTTGTTTGCCCTTCCCAATGGTATCACTAGTAAAAAGCGGACTTCTACTGTTACAAATATATAGTTTACATTTTCAGAGTATAGCATCTCTGATGCTAATAATAGTTAATCAATGTGATAAATAACTATGTAACTCTTTACCACAAGGAGATCTATTATATTTTCTGTTCTCTATTTGAGGAGATTTGTAAAGGGATGATAAACCCCCTAGCTAGTAAACTCCATTACAAGAAGATCTCAAGAAACATGTAGATGTGTGTTAAGGGCTTATAGGTAACTTAGTAGGGAAGAAAATATTGTTTTTATGTTCTATGTGGTGAGCGCAACATTCCAAGGATTGCAGTTTACTAAGAAGATTGGCTGAGGGAGGCTGCATTCTAGTTGTAGGGCAATTACCATAATAAATACTACTCTTCATCACGTTGGTCATATTGTTCTTCGGAAGAGTACCGGAATTGGTGACGAGGGGCCAGTCCTAGTGTCTACAACCCTTAGAGGCAGATCTGAACCCATTGTAGTTCCAGTTCCTTGAATGGCACATTGCACTGTCTGTGATAGAAGATTGGACGGTTTGGACAGAGTGCCATCAAATTAGTAGGAAACTCTACACCCGCAGCAGTGTGGTAACATTGATTTGTGACTTATAGTGACGATCGTACTGGCCAATTACATGCACGTAAGCACCCTGCTATAGCGTAAGCACTGTGACGGCATAACTAGCACACATCCAACATGTCACTCCCAGCATTCCTCGAGCTGAATGTATGCGGTATGTATGGGTGCAATCTTGGACTCTGCCCCGTACGGTGATACGCACACCACTTTGCCTGCGTTATTGATACAATTGAATAATAGGCAATCTGAAGCATATGGTGATATGCACATCTCTTTGCTGATAGCTGGTGTCTACCTATTAACTTTTAAACAAGTGTACTTTGATACCTACACTTTGACAAAAAAAACTCATAGCACTATATTAAAAGGATTACTTTAGTGATTTGACTACTACTGCTAGTCAGTACTAAATGATTTATTACTACAAAAAGCACATCCATGGACATCTGTGATTTGCACACCATAACAACATAATGTTTTGAGAGTCATCAATTCCGGTGATTTGCACACCTTTAATACCCTGTTGAATTGCATATTTGATAGTATGTACAACTTATACCAGTAAATAGCCATTGCTGTTCATCCTTCATACTGCTGCATATCATTGAATTAATTGAATTTTGTGTAGGTATAAGTCAATCTCACAATGGCATTGTTTCCTCTCCATTGTTTTTACCACAACCAGGTCCATTATCTATAGAATGGGGAGGCTGAATAAGTAGGTTTGAGACATATATAGAAGCATTGGATGGCCAAGAATTTAGTGCAGCAAGAAAAAAAGTGTTGCTTTTAAATTCTTTAGGTAAAACGTGTCAACACATGTTTTTAAGTATATCTTTATTAACATTATAGACAGTCAAAGTTACAAAACATATGATAGCATCTCTATATTCCATGTGCAATGATAATTACACTGCGTTCTATAATCAAAGTGTGTAATCACAGACCTGTGTGGGGTGCAATGAAAGGGATGTCTGTGTTACCAGGATAACCAAATTGAATATTTCAATCAGCCTTGGATCTGACCCTAAGTCCGAGCCAGGATTAGGAAACCTATACAGAGACAACAACACCACCTGCACCAGTGCATGGCCTCCAGTCGACATAGCGCATTCACCCACACTCTTGTTCTGCCACATCACACAATAGCTCAGCTGGGGATACGCATGCCTCCATGGTGTGTGGGTCACCTATATGTGTCAGTCGGCCTCAGACACAGTCAGGAGGGGAAGCTCAAGGTAGCTCGAGGGCGGTCTACAGCATGGTTGTCCTCCTCCCTGCCATGGTCACCTCCTATACGTTCAACAATCTCGTCCCATCTAACAAGGTCTCTCTCTCCATGTTCATTCATACGGACCCTATGGAGGCACACTTCCTTTGCAATTGCCCATTTCAATAGATCTTTTTTGCCATCTATCGTGGGTCGAGGTGCCACCCGCTCCCATTGAATGGCTATCTGATGTCTGGCGAGTAACAAGGCTAGGAGAGCAAATTTATATCCTATTTTTTGGATTTCCCTAGGGAGGGCCAGGAGGCCCCAACTGCAGTATCTGATTGTCATATCCAATCGGACCCCCGTTATCCAGGTAACCAAGGTCACGACCCTCATTCAATACAACTGCAGCATCCTGCAGTCCAACTTAACATGAATTAAGCCGGCGGGGACACTCCTCATTGCACACAATCAGCCACACAGAAAGGATAAATCCATCTCAGTCACTGGGGAGTCAAATACGCCTTGTGAAGGTAGTAGAATTATGTGAGCTTAATTATCGCATTGTTTGCTGTCTCTCATACCTGTGTCCCCACTCTCCACCGTTCCCCATTGTTTAAAGAAGTATCCAGGTCTTTGTCCCATTTAAGATGCAACTTAGCTGTGTTAACTTGCCTGTCGCTTTTCAGGGCCACATAAATCTGGGAAATAAGGCCCCTCTGTGATCCTGGGTCTAGCACGACTCGCAACACCTGGGACTCCTCCGATTCATCTGGATAGCTGGTCCATATATCGCGGGCCATACGGGATATACCCGCATACTGTAGAAAATGTCCCCGCCACCCTGAACAGCTTGCCTGTCTCTGCCAGAGTAATAAATGTACCATTTAGGTAAAAGTCCCCTGCGGTTCGACGGTTTCTTTTTATCCAACGTGTTACATTTATGGAGTCTTTCCTGCGTAAAAAGGGCTTGAGCCACCAGAGTGGGAGTGTCTTCACATATTTTGCATATTTTAGTACATAGGTCACTGCCCAATGCCAGGCAAAAATTACCTGTGACACTATAAACAGTGTGCCCTCCCAAACTCTACGCTCACTCATCAGGAGCTTTGGGAGATTGGTTAAAGGTATTAATCTCATCAGCAGCCTTTTTTTCCCAAAATGGATTTGCCCTCACACCAATGTGTCGCGCATTAAAGTAGCCCCTCAAAGTAATACCTTTGGAGGTCTGGTAGTCCAAGATCTCCCTGCTCTTGGTCCAATTTCAGAGTCTCAAATTTTACTCTGCTGTTTGTGTTTGCACATACCAGAGACACCAGCAGCCCATCCAGATGCCATAACAGTGTCAGTGGTAAAATGCAAAAGGAGCTCTGCATCATGTATAGGCATCTTGGTAATAGAACCATTTTGGTCAACGCCACAGTTCCCATGACTGATAGCGGTAGGGTCTTCCTAAATGTCATGGATCAGGTAAGATCTCCCATCATGCGGCCCATGTTCAGGTCGTACTGCATGTGGTCGTCATGTGTCACCTGGATTCCCAAGTATCAAAAATGACTCAACTCCGTGGAAGGCCCACCTATGGGAGGCTATTCACTGGGCCCGAGGCTAATACAACTAGGAAACAACACTGCTTTATGGCTGTTGACCCAGAGACTCAAAACCTGTCCAAAATTCAACGTGAGCTGTAGGAGTCGCGAAAGGGTGTTCATTGGGTCAGTCACATAAAGGAGAGTATCATCTGCGTACATAGATAAGAAGTGTGGTATCTCCCATACATATCCCCATGTCCAAGACTTTCTCTCACAGGTAACTTGCTAGAGTCTCCATGGCTAGGGCAAAAAGGAGCGGAAATAATGGGCAGCCCTGGCAGGTACCCCTCCCAATGTCAAAAACCTCTGAAACCACCTGCCCTGTGCGCAATTGAGCCCTGGGTGCTTTGAACAACAATCAAACCCAGGCCACATATCGTGGACCAAATCACATTCTCCGGAGCACCTCCCAGAGGTAGTTACGAATAGGGTGTCAAAGGCTTTCTATGTCTAAAGTCACTAATGCAGCCTCCACCCTTGCATTTTTGGTGGCATGTATAACACTCAAGAGACTCCTGAGGTTCATGTTTGTGCCCCTGCCCGGCATAAACCCACACTGATCACTATGTACCAACAGAGAGAATTCCTCATGTAGGTGTGTAACTAGGACCTTCATCAATAACTAGACATCTACATTAAGCATAGATAGAGGTCTGTATGATCATAATTATGAGAGCCTCCTGGAGTGTTTCTAGGAGTTTGGGCAGAAGGTCATCTGCGTACATCTGGTAGAACTCTACTGGAAGGCCATCAGGGCCAGGAGTCTTTGATCTGGCCATATCCCATAGGGCCACTCATAATTCATCTGGCTGAATTTCTTCCTTTAAGTCCTCTCTGTCTTATGTGGACAGGTGGGGGATGTCAATGTCCCTTAGGAACTCTGCTGTGTCCTGCGGCCTATCCTCAATGGGTGCTTTGTAGACCTCCGCCAAGTTAAACTTTGTTTCCGCTCGCTGACCCACCGGAAACTCGTAATGGGGCACTCAGGAAGCAGACTGCACTGGTGGTAACCTGACTGCTGGAGTTTGGCAGATGGCCTTTTCCGGGGGGAGAGAAGAGTGCACTAAGTCCACAATTGTGTTTGGCCAGCCGTCTCAGGACGGACAAACACACATGCACACTTAGGTTTCTCCAACCCGGCTGTATACACAGCGGGGCTGGAGAAACTGCACAGACCCCAGGCACATTGACTGCTGCTCAGACCAATCCTGATGCTGCTTCAACGCTATGTTTAGCATGGAAGCAGCACAAGGATTGCTAGGGAGACTGTGCTGGTGTCCCAGTGAATGCTGGGTCACCACATGGAGGAAAGAGGAGTGCGACGTGGCAGGAGACAGAGATGCCGGTAAGGTAAGTCCCCTCCCTGTCTCTGTCAAACCAACCCTCCCACCACCACCTCTCCCCACCCCTCCCCTTGAGATTAGCCGGCGGCCGCTGATTTTGTAGCTATTCTATTAAAGGACAAAGTGATTAACATTTATGCGCTTAACTCACCAATAGAACGCTAACATCCCCATCGTCCACCGATAATTCAATGTGACACATGTGGGTAGAAATACCTACCTTATAATAGACTAAAAAACATGTTACGCACCTTCTTTAGCTTAAAAAAGACATCTACATTCTCTACCTTCCGTTATTATAAATACATCTTAAGGTCTTTGTCTTAGCCATTGCACCTCTGTATACCCCAGCGTGTTCTAAACTCTTGTGTTTTCGTCTCCACTGTTTTTCCCGGACATTGTTTCAGTTCAGCCACTAGCAAACCTATTTTTCTGATTTTGCTTTCGAATGTATCCTTTTGTTGTAAACCATACCATGGCCTATGGGTTCAGGAGATCCCTCCCACCTGCGTATACCCACTGAAATTATAGAATTGCGTTTTAAACTACAGATTCTGTCGGTATCCCATCTACAGAGTGTTTACAACACCCTTTAATGCGCATGCAGATGTGCCCTCCAGAAACTGACACATAACACTCACAGGAGGGTGGAAATACATTCGATCACTCTGAACCATCTTAAACTGTCAGGGGCCTCTTTATAAGTAAACCTAATCAAGTAAACATCCATCTTCTTGTTTATAATACGTCTACATCTATATTCTTGTATTCCATTTGAAAAGCAGTAAACTAATATCAGCAGTGGAACAATTATTCGAATTGTTTACATGCACAATTTTGCCACAGTTCTTGCTAATCCGAAGTGTGGAACCTGTTTCCAAAATGCAGCATCATTAGCAAGGAATGTTTATTCTGTTCAAAATACCCTGCCGCCGGTGCAGGAAGAGATTTTCATGTTCATTTTGTGGGAAGGAAAACATTTGATTTCCGCTAAAAAAACACATTACAGGTCTGGTTGACAAAGATTTCTTCCTAGTGCAAACTAGAAAATTAGTTTATTTTGTGCAGGGACTAAGCCTCAAAGAGAATTTGTGTTTAGGTGAAAATCAGATGCAAGTGCAAACATTTTGCATAACTGAGCAACTAGTGCCCACCAGCATGTGTGTTATCCACTGTGGTGCCAATGGAAACTGTGAGCACAGCATCTGCTCCCAGTACCCAACCCTCCTTTTCTCACAGGTGCATGGGGTGGGGAAAAGGTGGGGTGCGGGGGGGGGGGGTGCAGGCACAGAAAATGCACCTGCATGCATATATTTGGAGCCCCACAAACATGCAGGTCAGCTTTTGGAATCTGAATGCTGAGGCGTATTTACTACACCTGGTAAATGCTGTTACATTTGGATGAGAGTTTTACAGGATGCTGTAAACGCCTCATGTCCTTGGAAATGAAACGTATTATGCCGAATCCATATAGAAGCCAATTAACTCCACATGTTTTGCCTTTTAAGAGAACATGTTCTGCTGATACGTTTTGGCAACTGTGACCTTTCAAAATCTCTCCGGTGAAAATAGCGGTGTGCATTAATCATTGCACTGCTCGAAATTCCAGCCCCTGTACAGACTCTTGTTTGTACACAGATATATGATTTTAAACCTCAGCTTGCAATCAGGGCATTGACAAATACCAAGGTAATTACCAACTGCAGTGAATATTACATAATCCGATTTTTATTCGGAAATTCGGGTACAGCATGCATTATAGGTATTTTAAGCACTGAATTGTGCTTGTTTTGACTTTTTATCCAAGTTTTACCATCCTCCCGCCAATAACTTTGGCAACATATGATAGTTATCCTCACCTCATAATTCTCATTCCTGTTTGCATAGTGATCAGACTATAACACACAGGCCCTGATTTATACTATTTGATGCTAACGCAGTTTAATGTCAAAAAGCTTACCGCCGGCTAGCGCCATCCCAAAACGCCAGCCAGGCGTCATATTTATGGTATGACGGTAGCCAGCGGTAAGGCCCGGCAAGCGTCATAAAAAAGGACGCTAGCTGGGTGGGGGGCCCAGTGCCATGTAGAAGGGCCCAAGTTAGCCCCGCCCTCCATGGCACTACAAAAAATAAAAAAATAATACTTACCTCTACTTACCAATACTTACCTGGGATGGGGTCCCCCATCCTCCGCTGTTCCTCAGGTGTTGGTGGGGGTGTCCCTGGGGCTAGGAAAGGGCACCTGTGGGCTTCTTCCATGGTCTCTGACCATGGAAAAAAGCCCACAGGTCCCCTAACGCCTGCCCTGACCAAGGTTTAAATAATGGTGCTAAGCAAGCGTAGCACTATTATTTAAGGCCCCTGTGCTTCATTTTAGCACAGGGCATAAATATGGCGCTAAGGCCATATCATCATTTTTTTGGCCAGAAATGCCTACCTTGCATCTCCTTGACGCAAGGTAGTTTTCCGTAGGCAAAAAATGACTTTAACTCCAATATTTTGGCAATAGACATGTCTAGCACCAAAATACAAATAAGGAGTTAAGTTTGTGCTGAATTAGCATTAAAAAAAATGACGGTAATTCAGCACAAACAGAGTATAAATATTCCCCACAGTTTGTAGTCAAGGTCTTGGTTTACTTAGTCATAACCTACAGTCAGTTCTTGAATGCAGCTGAAGGCATGCTGTTCTGGAAGTCAAGCCACCTTTAAACCTGGTAATTGATTCACTGAGTTGATCAACTTTGATAAGCATATTTCTGTCCCTAGAATTTAACTACAGGTTTAGGAAGACGTTGCGCATAACCATGCCCTTTCTGGAATGGCATTTCAGGTCTGCCAATGTGAGCTAGTTCTGTGATGAGCTGTTGTGACAGCATGCCATTAGCAGAAAATCAATGCTGATGCTGAAGACAGTGACACAGGAGCCAGAACATTCTGGACTATGTTTCAAATGGCGGGCACATGGCACCATGCAGCAAGGGCAGCTTGAGGTCACAGTCTCACCATTGTGGTTTTACTGACTCACGTTCGTGTTTTTCAAAGTATGTACGTGCAGCAACTTTGTCGGTTAAAACTAGGGCTATTGATTTAGTTGTGTCTATTTTGTTTGCATTTCTCTGTGTATTTATACATTTATTGCTCATTCTATCGGCATTTATCCATATTTATTTTGTGTTTCATAAACAAAAATTAAATAATGTCCCCGTTTATTTAATCGATATAGGTAGCCTACTGTTTTGACGAGGGATGAAAGTAACTACCATAAGAAGGCACATATAATATACATCACTTAAATGCAATTCTTTCAAATGGAAACATTCCCATTGCGGTACAAACCTTGCACAGCCTACGCCTTTTAAAGCTCAGCAGGGACCATATGTTCTTTTTTCCCTCATCTATTTGGAAAAACTGAGGCATCCTTTCTGAGTCAAGGGTGACCCAAACATTTCCCTTTTCATGGTATTCTAGCCTATCTGGGCTTGTTGTTTATTGAAACCCATAGGAATCCATTAACTCCTAGTCGCTCTATTATTTTTTATGGTATGCTACAGTGGTACAAATGACAAGAATAACAAGGAAAACTGAAATCGCAAGGCCTGTTTAAGTCGGTTTTACACAAAACACTGGGCAATTGTTATAAAAATAGTTTGAAGGGATGTCGTCGCCAATTAATTATTTTAGTGACTGGTGAATATTCGAGATAAGTGGGACGTTAAGGTTCAACTGTAATTTCACCAAAGTGTGCAGCTAAAATGAAATGGAAAGTAATTAATTTTAGCCGACAGTTAATTAACTGCAAATCTGATTACGCTACAATTAAATTGACAAATTGGTGGAATGGTTTTGAGGATGCATACATGCCAGCACTGAAAGGTGTTGGTGTGGGTGTATATCTGTCAAGGTTGTTCGGTTAAAGAGTGAAATGGAGAAGAGCTGTCAGACGAGTGCCCCTTTATTGGCTGCTGAATGCGGAAGCCATGCGGACGCTTTTAGAGATTTGAAAACAATAGGAGAGCACAGAGTCCCCAGGAATGTTCATTGTCATTAGCATAGAGATAGTGTTTTTCTCATTACAGCTTTTTTTCCCTCTGCACTGTCATTCAGCTGTCAGTAATATGCGAAAGAGAAGTTGATGGGAATTGTTCCTAAGGAGTAGGCACCAGCAATAGATTCTGAAATATTCATTGTTCGCATCGTGACAACTCAAAAGAACAACAGTAAAACTGATCTCAGCTCTGCTGGTTCGTCTAGATCCTGTTCTGAGCCTTTTTGATGTGTTTCCCCATATTTTCGATTCCCACATTAGGGGATCATTTAAGAATCTTTTGAATCCCTCCGCAACATGCTATTGCTGGTAGAACAGTGAGACACCGCAGTATTGAGTTGTTGGGAAAGCACACCTTTGAAGATGCAGAATGTGCTGGAAGTCATCTCGTTACTGCCATTTTTTCCCCATTTTTACCACCTGGTAGCCAACTAAGATGTTAATGGCTGATGAGGATTATATTACAGCCAAGGGCCTTTAAAGCAGTGGTCCTCAATGTGTTGTTTACCCTTCAGTGATTGGCAATAACAATAAGCACATTGCTGATAGGCCCAAGTGTTTACCAACTCAATTGCAGCTCTGTGCATGGTGCATCGCAAGGTCAGACCTAACAGCTGCACTGAAATTGTTTGACTGCAGGAAGCATCCTTGGGAGTTCTGCAGGCATTAAGGGGTCAGTGCCTGACATTTGTCAGTAAGTGGAAATGATAATGGTGAGGTAAAGAAGTCATCATGGATGGATGCGTTGAGCAATATGGCTGAATGCTCAGCACCAGACCCTGCGTGGTAATGACATTTTTCAGGTGCCTTTTGCAAACCAAAGTTTTGCATTTTTGCAGCACTGCGAATAATAGAAGGTACTACTACCAACACAATGGTGCATATTTCATTGATCTTGAAAGGATAAAATGTAGAGCTGGCTTTACCAGGATTTGAATCAGTAACCTTCAGATTACAAAAAGATCTGGGCCGAGAGTGCTCGCTTTAGTAAGCCTTCGCTGGAAAGCCTGTTTTAGAATGAAAGATCATACTTTTTTGGCCTAGCAATGTTGCAGACTTTCCCAATTTTAGAACCCTAACTCCATGGGAATTTCACGTTGCACTTTTTTCTTGTTCTGGCTAACCGCGTCGTGCCTTTTCCTTTGCAGTCCTCTTTCTGTCTCATAATGATTCAGCAGGCCTTCAAAACTGGTAGGTGGACGAACATGTAGGGAAACTGCTCAAAGGTGGTCCCAATTAATATCAAATCCTAAATGCTCATTTTACAGCGAAAAAACTAAAATGGGATAGCATCGGGTTTTATAAATCCACTTTTGCTGCAGTCCCCCTGATGACTGCCTTGTTAAAAAAAAATTCACTCTCGTTTGGATTTTGTGATTCGTTTCATTGCCAACCTTAAGCTGGTGGTTAAAAACGAGCTCTCCCCATGCTTTTGCACACTAAACCCTCATTCTGTCACGAAAAAAACAGAATAAACTTAGCACAAACTCTGTTTGCACCGGGCAGTTTTTGCACCCAAGTTGGGCCCTCATTCTAAGAGGCCCGTAATTCCCGACGTGGCTTGTAACTCGTATCCAAACCCAATGGAAGTTATGAGTTCCATTGGGCCACTGCGGACCTGTCAAGACTCTCATAGGTGATTTTGGCTGCTGGAATCTCCAGGGGCACTGCAGCAGAGAATGAGAATTATGAGGGAAAGAGGCCCAGAATTACAGATCCTTGGTATTTTCTATTACGGAGGATTCAAAGGGTGCAACAAAGTATCCATATTTCGGCTCCCTTGGAGTTAATGAATCCCCAGGAAAGTTAGATATAGCATTGCTGAATACATGACAGCACTTAATTTATGTAAAAAAAAGTGCAAGGGCCTGATGTTCGCTCAGGAGGCCACGATGGTCGACATCACTGAATACTAGCCATTACACCATGCAGGTGTTACAGTTTGCATCTTTCCTGTTAACCTCAAGCCATAGAGATGTCCTCGATCCCCTGGTTGTATTACATTTTTTAAAGCACAGTGAAGGTTTGCTCATGAGCTCTGCTTAATAATTGGCAACTAGCGCCATCATGTGTATACTGTCATAAACAAGTGCCAGTGTTCAGAATTAAATTCTGGTGCCAAGCAACACCAGCACAAATTAAGCACTGATCCAGGAACCTAGTAATAAGGACCCTTCTGTTATGTTCCTAATGAGGCTCTATGTTTTCATTTCTCCTAGAACTGTGCACTGTGCCATAATCACGTTGAAGAAAAGCAGAAGACGTAAACCAATTGTTTAATTTAGGTAAAAGTAAATGCAAATCATGTTCAAATAAGGATTGTGTCTCTCACCTGCCAGAACAATAAGACATATTCTGAATAATGCAGTAACCATACATTTCTGCTGAACTCCCACTGTAAATATAGGGTTAGCAATATGGGAACGATGCACTACTTGGTCTACAGGTCATTTATTCTGTGGATCAACAGATTCACTCGGGGTGAAATGAAGTCCAGTCTTAAAACCGTACTTAAAGCATACTTAGCTGTAGGAACACAGATATTCCAGCAAACTATTTTCTAAAATAGTTTTACAGTAAGTGCATTGACTGGCTGTGTTAAAATATTCCTGACCAGGTGCAGAGTGGCTTTAGAGTCGAAAGGCTAGGCTGTAAGTGGCTGTCTTCATGAGACACTTGCAAACTCAGCATTGTGGTTTGATGTAGTGTGAATAATCGAACATCTCAAGGGCACTTATTTTAATAGCGTTATACGGATGAAAGGGTGAAACATTTCAGCATTCGAATCTTTGACTAGGATGGTGCACAAATATGTTTATTGCAGCAGGGAAATAATAATGTTGTGCCACCATAGGGTATGCCATGCACTATGGACTTCCAAAATGTGAGATATTAGTTCCCTGTGCCTAATATGTGAACTACACTCCAGTCACAAATGCTCTAATAAATATTGGATGTCTCATTCTAAGTTCTCCAAGGGTATGTCTGTTGGACCTCCAGTATTTGTAGGGACAGGAGACTGGTTATAGTTTTTAATTGCATCTGCATTGTGTTATTTCGCCACCATCCTTTCTAGTTAATGACCATTTGCAGAAGCACTCTACTACACAGTCAAGTTTGAAGAGATAAATACCGAAATCCCCCTCTGGGGCATGGGCCTCTGCAAAGTGTGAAATCCTCAATTCCGTCTACTAAATCACCCACATTTGGAATATGGAGTATTATGCTACTTCTTCAGTAATTGTGTTTCATCAGTGCATGTTCCATCATGGTAGTCGTTGTTTGGGCAATGGTTATATTTTAGGTCTTGCCTAACTGACAGTCCAAGCTATCTGTTTGCAATGAGGCCTATTGTCAGTTTATAGTGGACTTAGAACTCACAGATTGTTTACCATTGGCTGACTTTAAAGTCACTCTCATTTACTTGCCTTTCATTCTTTCCTTTGTGTAGTCTTTCATTACCCTTCTTGTGTTTGTTCCTCCCCTGGAGCATAACCTCATTACTTCTGTCCTTCCCCTGCTTACTTTTCAAGCAATTCTTGTTTCCTTTTTGGTTAAATAGTCCATGAGCATGCATGTGTTTTCCATCTGTCTCCCTAGTGCACTTCTCTCTCCTACATCATGCTCTGCGTTGCTCTCTCTCTCCAGTGTGCTTCTCCTCATCCACCTCTATGATGGATTCGCCTTCATGTTTGTTCCCCTGAATATTTTTCTAACCTGTGTGCTTTTCCCCCACACTTCACATTTCTCTGTGTTCCTAATGTTCTTCTTTTCTTCCCACCAGTTCCACCTTGCGCTCTCTCCTTGTTGTGTACTGTCCCCACCCTCTGCTTTGCTTCCCCCACCAGCAACCTCTGTGTTACTTCCGCCTCCCGCAGTACTTCATACTGCTTTTGTCCCCCATCATCCATGTTGATTGCGCCACCCCTGTTTCTTCCCTCTTAAACATTGATTCTGCCAATGCCTGCTGTGTTGCTTTCCCCACTCACTTAAAGTTATTTTTACTTACCTATATATCCATCAAACCTGGATCAGTAAATAAAATGAAAAAACTGCACCTGCATTATTTTGTAGGTGTACATGCACTCAAAATGTCATTTTGCCACTTTAATGTTTTGATCTCTGTTGTTAACTTCTAATAATGCAGGAAATGCAAAATATTATGTGAGAAAAAACAATCCTTGTTTAAGATAAGCATACGATCACAAGATTTTCAAAAACACTTTATATCCTGCTAGTCTTGGCTGAAGCCTGTGGGCCCCTTATCTACAAACACCACCAAGGTTCAAAATGTGGTTGTCTTGCTCGAGAATTATCTCTCCTTCACCCAAAATACTGTCATCAAGGGTGCATTCTATCATTAGCATCTTTTTCCATGGTATATTTCCCCTATTGCTTCTTCCCAAATAATTGCCCTAAGTCTGGCTGTAGTGTCACACAACTTGGATAATTGCAGCAGTCTGCAAATGGTCTTTCCAAGATGTCTACAGACAAATCATTAATCAAAGTAACAAGTTTATCATGACCTAAAGGCATTTCACTGCCTTTTACGTGCATGTGAACATCTTCACTTAGTTTTCCAAACTTTCCATGTCCATGCCCTCTTAGACCTCTCAAACGTCTTCACCAGCCTCTCAAGTACCTAAGTTCGACCATAACAAATCTACTGTTGCTGCATCCATACAAGCTAAAAAAACTTTGGTGGAAGAACCTTCCATGTACAAGGTTCAACCTTCTGGAAAGCAATGCATCTTTCCTTAAAATATAAAGGCAACTTTTTAATATTCAGGAAATTAAACGAAAGCCACCTCTTCGACTCATCCTGTGGCCTAATGAGTCTGAAATAAACACAAAGACTCATATACTCATCCCTGGTCACTGCTGCAACCTGCCCTAAATTGCTCAGATGCTGAAGACTGATAATAGTTTGGTCGGTTCCTAATTTAATAGCCTTTCCCAGCCAACATACACTTGCAAGATTGCATTCCATTCTTTGGCTTTTAAGTCTATGACCCACCATACCTCTAACCTATAGATCATATCCTGGACTATATGTACCTCAGCAGAACGTCATACCACTGGTATGGTGAACAAAATTTGGATATTTCCTTTGAATGTTGAAGCCGAAGGTCTGTCCCAAGCATTATTGGCCCTGAGCCACCCCATTTTCTTTAATGAAGCTCATGACATTCCAATGGTCAACGGTTACTGTTACAAATTATACCCTGCAGTTATGCATACCATGCATCTGTATTATACGCACTGATATACATTAGCAGATTGTAACATATTTCTTATAATTTTGCTATTAATAGTCATCTCTTTTTTATAAACCTATCAAGTAAAGATAGCAGTTTCCAAGCAGCAGCTTCTCTGGAGTCCCAGAAGTTCTCATTGTGCTGTTTGGAGGAAGTGTTTGGAGCATAGGAAACAGAATGGGCTTGCAGTACAGAAACAACTTTAGCGGACCATAAGGATAGCCTGAGCATCTCTGGTGGCAACAAAGTAATTGGGTCTCTTCCCGTTTAACAGGACCTAATAAAAGAAGAAACAGTTTGATTAAGTTCCCCTCTAAAATATGGGATCTCACGACTGTTAGAAGAAAGGAAACATTTATCAAGTGCCTATTGTAATAACAAAATTAATTGATGATTGTTAGAAATGGGGTCTTTGGTTGGCAGTCAGGTTACCCCCTGTCCAAGCAAGGACCCTCACTCTAGTCAGGGTAAAGGAGAATCACCCTCAGCTAACCCCCGCTTACCCCCTTGGTAGCTTGCCATGAGCAGGTAGTCTTAACTTCAGAGTCTAGGTGCAAAGTATTTGTACCAACATACACAGTAACTAAGTGAAGACACTACACAATGACACAACACAGGTTTAGAAAAATAGGAAATATTTATCTAAACAAAAAAAGTCCAAAACGAAAAAAATCCAACATACTCAAGTCAAGTTATTAACTTTAAAAGCAGAAGAGTCTTAAATCCTTGAGAACATAGTAAAAACGCTGTTAGCATTGAAAAGTACCTGGTTAGCTTCAAAATAACACACACGGGCGAGTGTGCGTAGGAAAAGGCTAGCAATGCATCGATTTCTCACCCACAAGCGAGACGCTGCGTCATTCTCCTCTGGTCGGGTCGGCGAGCATCGTTTTTCCTCTCCGCAGGAGAGTGATGCATCGATCCGGGCAAGCACTCGGGTCTGGGCAGGCTTTGCATCGCTTTTCTGCACCCAGCGAGGTTTACGTTGAAAATCCTGCCGAATGGAATCAGCAAAACCGCGCTATGTGGGTTGCGATGTTACCGGCCTCCGTCAGCGGGTGTTGCAAGTCATTTCTCCAGCTGCGTGTGTCGATCTTCCAGCCGCAATGCAGGTGGAGCTTTGATTTCTGCTGCAAAGCCGGCAACGCTTCGTTTCTCAGCCGCGTCTCGGAAGGTGCGTCGAAATTTTCCCCTCACGGCAGTCTGTGCGTGGATTTTCAGTCTTGGTCTGGCAGCTTCACCTTCCAAGGCCCCAGGAACTGGATAGGGCACCACTTGGCTGGGTAGGAGTCTCAGCAGAGAGACCTGGAGCTGACAGGAGAGGTCTTTGATGGCCCTGAGACTTCAACAACAGGAGGCAAGCTCAGGACAAGCCCTTGGATATTTCTTCACAAGTAGGAATGCACAACTAAGTCCAGTCTTTGTCCCCTTGCAAAGGCAGAAGCAGAAACTTCAGGATAGCTCCACAAAGCACAGTCACAGTCAGGGCAGCACTTCTCAGTTCTTCAGCTCTTCTCCAGGCAGAGGTTCCTTTTGATGTCCAGAAGTGAACTAATTTTTCAGGGGTTTGGGTGCTCTTCTTATGCCCATTTTGGCCTTTGATGTAGGCCTAGTTCAAAGGAAAGTCTCTCTTGTTTGTGAGATCCTGCCTTGCCCAGGCCAGGCCCCAGACACACACCAGGGTGTTGGAGACAGCATTGTGTGAGGGCAGGAACAGCCCTTTCAGGTGTAAGTGACCACTTCTCCCCTCCCTCCTAGCACAGATGGCTCATCGGCATATGCAGGCTACACCCCAGCTCTCTTTGTGTCACTGTCTAGAGAGAGGTGCAAACAGCCCAGCTGTCAAACTGACCCAGACATGAATCCACAAACAGGCAGAGTCACAGAATGGTTTAAGCAAGAAAATGCCTACTTTCTAAAAGTGGCATTTTCAAACACACAATCTCAAAACCAACTTTACTAAAAGATGTATTTTAAATTGTGATTTCAGAGACCCCAAACCCCCTATGTCTATCTGCTCCCAAAGGGAATTTACACTTTAATAATTTTTAAAGGCAGTCCCCATGTTAACCTATGAGAGAGATACGCCTTGCAACAGTGAAAACCGAATTTGGCATTATTTCACTGTCAGGACATATAAAACACATTAGTATATGTCATACCTTCAGCATACACTGCACCCTGCCCATGGGGCTATGTAGAGCCTACCTTTGGGGTGTCTTACATGTAAGAAAAGTGAAGGTTTAGGCCTGGCAAGTGTGTACACTTGCCAAGTAGAATTGGCAGTTTAAAACTGCACACACAGACACTGCGGTGGCAGGTCTTGAGGCATGATTACAGGGTTACTCATGTGGGTGGCACAACCAGTGCTGCAGGCCCACTAGTAGTATTTGATTTACAGGCCCTGGGCACTTCTAGTGCACTGTACTAGGGACTTACCAGTAGGTGAAATATGCCAATCATGGAAAAACCAATCAACAGTACAATTTACACAGAGAGCATATGTACTTTAGCACTGGTTATCAGTGGTAAAGTGCTCAGAGTCCTAAAGCCAACAAAAACAGGTCAGGAAAAATAGGAGGCAGGAGGCAAAAAGATTGGAGATGACCCTGTAGAAGAAAAACAGTCCAGCAATGATCATATATATTGATCTGTATCATGAAGGCACCATGAGAATATGTTCTTATTCCACAGCCCCCTTTGACTCCCAAACTCTGTCTCTGGTTCTTCACATAATATATACAAAGCCCTGCAATAACTATGCCATTATCCATCCAGATAAGCACATGACATATATATCAAGCGAGGTCATTTATTTTGGAAATAGGCTCAGAAGTAATGTTCTTGTGGCAGAAACCTATCTATCCATAAGATTTATTAAGTATCAATGTCCGAGTTTGGATAATGGGTGATATTACCCATGTAATTAAGATCTATTGGGCAGAACGGAGGGCTATGCCTCGTAATTTAAAGTGAATGGACCTGCTTCAGCAGAGCTATCTGGAAAACAGGCTGGTGAGATAACTTCGTGAGTTGAGCCGTCGCTATTGAGAAATGGGTGTTATTTGCAGTGAGCCGAATCGAGTCCCACCATTGTTTGCTCAACATTTCGTCTTCTAAGGGCAGTAATACAAGTATGAAACTGTAATTATCTAACAATAATTGTGCATAAAAGTAGTCTATATAAAGCATTCTGGACACAAGCGCTATATAATTAATATTTAGTTTAAACCATGAATTGATGAGACATTGAAGGTTTGTGATATACAAATGTGTGTTATTGTTAGGAATAGGAAGGTTCTAATCAGGGCTAATTGGCTGAGCACTAAAGACTGACCTGACAGGGCCTGATTTCAGGAAAATATTGTGGCGCATTTACGAGGGGCAAAATGGCGTTGCAAATGTTTCTGAGCCAGCATATTGTGATTAAGTCCAGGAAAGGGACTGGTTGCAAGTGCAGTGACTGCACACAAAGATTCGGCCAGGCCTCCAACCATACTACGGGTTTGTGTGCACATTGACTCCTAAGAGCTACAACATGAGTTGAGGGCCAGAGGCTCGAGGCGGAAAAAATAATCCGCAACACTCCTTGGAGCAGCTTTCATATACAGGGAGTGCAGAATTATTAGGAAAATGAGTATTTTGACCACATCATCCTCTTTATGCATGTTGTCTTACTCCAAGCTGTATAGGCTCGAAAGCCTACTACCAATTAAGCATATTAGGTGATGTGCATCTCTGTAATGAGAAGGGGTGTGGTCTAATGACATCAACACCCTATATCAGGTGTGCATAATTATTAGGCAACTTCCTTTCCTTTGGCAAAATGGGTCAAAAGAAGGACTTGACAGGCTCCGAAAAGTAAAAAATAGTGAGATATCTTGCAGAGGGATGCAGCACTCTTAAAATTGCAAAGCTTCTGAAGCGTGATCATCGAAGAATCAAGCGTTTCATTCAAAATAGTCAACAGGGTCGCAAGAAGCGTGTGGAAAAACCAAGGCGCAAAATAACTGCCCATGAACTGAGAAAAGTCAAGCGTGCAGCTGCCACGATGCCACTTGCCACCAGTTTGGCCATATTTCAGAGCTGCAACATCACTGGAGTGCCCAAAAGCACAAGGTGTGCAATACTCAGAGACATGGCCAAGGTAAGAAAGGCTGAAAGACGACCACCACTGAACAAGACACACAAGCTGAAACGTCAAGACTGGGCCAATAAATATCTCAAGACTGATTTTTCTAAGGTTTTATGGACTGATGAAATGAGAGTGAGTCTTGATGGGCCAGATGGATGGGCCCGTGGCTGGATTGGTAAAGGGCAGAGAGCTCCAGTCCCACTCAGACGCCAGCAAGGTGGAGGTGGAGTACTGGTTTGGGCTGGTATCATCAAAGATGAGCTTGTGGGGCCTTTTCGGGTTGAGGATGGAGTCAAGCTCAACTCCCAGTCCTACTGCCAGTTCCTGGAAGACACCTTCTTCAAGCAGTGGTACAGGAAGGAGTCTGCATCCTTCAAGAAAAACATGATTTTCATGCAGGACAATGCTCCATCACACGCGTCCAAGTACTCCACAGCGTGGCTGGCAAGAAAGGGTATAAAAGAAGGAAATCTAATGACATGGCCTCCTTGTTCACCTGATCTGAACCCCATTGAGAACCTGTGGTCCATCATCAAATGTGAGATTTACAAGGAGGGAAAACAGTACACCTCTCTGAACAGTGTCTGGGAGGCTGTGGTTGCTGCTGCACGCAATGTTGATGGTGAACAGATCAAAACACTGACAGAATCCATGGATGGCAGGCTTTTGAGTGTCCTTGCAAAGAAAGGTGGCTATATTGGTCACTGATTTGTTTTTGTTTTGTTTTTGAATGTCAGAAATGTATATTTGTGAATGTTGAGATGTTATATTGGTTTCACTGGTAATAATAAATAATTGAAATGGGTATATATATTTTTTTGGTTAAGTTGCCTAATAATTATGCACAGTAATAGTCACCTGCACACACAGATATTCCCCTAACATAGCTAAAACTAAAAACAAACTTAAAACTACTTCCAAAAATATTCAGCTTTGATATTAATGAGTTTTTTGGGTTCATTGAGAACATGGTTGTTGTTCAATAATAAAATTAATCCTCAAAAATACAACTTGCCTAATAATTCTGCACTCCCTGTATAATTACCATCAAGGTACCCTAGAAACCTGTACATTTCATAGAAATAGAATTCTGCTTTTTACTGTTCAGAACTTACATAATCACTGAAGTACCTACGTCACAATTATCACTGTGCAAAATTGTGTAAACTTTTTTGCATCATTTTGGAGTAAATATACAAGGTTACTGGTATGGTGCGAGGCGTGGTTCACCAGTATTTCACATGAAAATGTCACAGGAAAGCATATGCCTTTTGAAATGGATACCTAATGGACATGAGGTTGAGTGAAAAAATATCTTTCTGAGTAAACAAATCTCCTGCAATCGTAAATTGCACAAAATCACATAAAGTAAAATATCAAGAAATGTTGTGACTTTCACAGCATAATTCAAATTTTACCCAGCTCTCGTCATAAGTTATATCAAAAGACATTCCTGTGACGGGGGTAAGAAGGTCAGGGCTGGGAAACCGAAAAAAAGCCCTGTCAAAATGCTCAAACCAGTCCGTTCTCTCTGTCTCCTCACACGAATCTCTCTATTTTCCTTCATCCGTTCTCTCCTCTCTCGCCCTCTTTGATTGCTTACTCTCCACTTCCCAACCCTCCGCTTTCCCCCTCCCTGGAAGCCTCCCCATACCGGCTGCAATTAGCCCCGGGGAGCTGAGGTAAAGAACCAGAAGCACCAGGAAGGTTCTCTGAGCTTCCAAACCCGGCCTCCAAGCGCTCCAGACCACCGAGGAAATGCTCCGGTCGAATAAAAGGCCTATCCAGCCTGGCGAGAAGCCACACCTCTGTCTGCTACAACTCCAAGCCTACTTCCTTGCTTTCATTTTGTGCTAGCGGCATAATCGAATGGTTTATTCAAAATGGACACCCAGAACACAGTTGTAAGAAACTGCGTGGATAAGGTTGCTAGATTAAGAGATTTTTTCTCAAACACACTCTTATGAAACTGTTTTTACGTAAATGAATGACATTCATATAAAACGTCTGCACACCTGGCAAAAAAAATACTTTCCCCATTTCTGCGTTGCACAGATGAGCAACAAGTTTTAGTAAATATTTAAAATAAAGTCTGGGAACCCATCCATTACAAAATAAGAGGGAACAACATAACATCTGAATCATCTACGGCATGCATTATAGTTATTCCCATTTTAGTGACCTAAATAGTTGTGTGGCAGGCCGGTGCTCTGCTGCATGAAGAACACCTCAGAGCACACCGGGAGGGAGTGTATGTTTTTTCTTCTCGGAACGGCTTTCTTGGCAGCACTAGGGGTGCTGCAGACATTGCTGCTCGGAAGAGCAATCACCGCCCGTTGCTTCCGGTCTGTACTGCCCGTAACTGTGCATGTGTTGCTTACAGAGCGGTTTCTTCAGAAACATAGTGCGCAGGCACGTCCAGTGTCTGTGTGCATGTTCCTCTTTCATGCTTTTTGCCAAATCGATGAACGTTACGGGGAAGATTGTATCTAAATAAGAAAAGCACGCGCTTCACTTAAGAGGCCCTACTTAATTCTGATAGGTGCGATAACAACAGCTATTTGTCCATAGGAAATATATGCAGTAAATCCGCGTGCCCGGGAGTTTTCACCAGCAGAAATCTTAAGGTGAAATTCCCGAGGATAATGAAAAACTACTACGGGAAGTGAGATTACTGATTGACTGGACTCTGCCAGCTTAGTTACTAGCACCCCCTGTGCAGGTGCCTCTGATGGTGAGATGAGTTACAGAGACAAATTCAGGGACCTCGTAAGGAGGCCTGTTACGGCTTGTGCACTTCAGGCACTATGTAAACATGTGACGTATCTTTATTTGGCACTAGTGTCTTGGGTATGCTGAGACCTGGGGAAGTCTTGGTAGCAGGGATTCCCACTTTAGATCTTTCAACAGCTTCTGGTCCACAGGGGTCACATATATTCGACTAGCAAGATCTGAGAAATGACAAGCACAGGAATCAAAGCTAAAAGAATTTACATATCAAAAGCTCAGTTTCACCACCTCTTCAAAGTTGTGGGAAATTCTGCAGCAAAGTATTATTTTTTTGCAAAAAAATAAGCACTAGTGGAAGACATGGTATTTAAATACTTCACAGTGTCTAGTTTTTATTCATCAGCAGATCATCTGTAGCGTTTGATGTTATTTTATTTAAGCCAAGTGCAAAATGGAAAGTTATTAAATTATCTATGAAGACAAGAAAGAAATTTAAGAAAGCAATTAGTGTCCCTTTTCTACCATTAGCTTAGAATTATGCGTGATACAATGATACATTAAAGTCTACTCTGCCTTTTAATGCCACATAAAAATTAGTGCTGTTAACTGGGGACGTTACAGAGGATTTAGGTTTAGAAAAGAATTCAATAATTTGTTAATTTATTAAAATTAGTAATGCCCAGTCGAGGTCAATGCTAGGAAGATGTAGTGATTAATCATAAGTGAGTTGATTCTATTAGGTAATATTTTATAATCGTCACTCGGGAGACTTCAAAGGCACACGAATGCTCAGAAAATATCTCTCTTAAAAGGCGTTAGTAATTACATCACACTTTTTTGTGAGGAAGACATGTCTTTGTAAAATAAGGATTAGAAGAGGCAGGACATAGGTTATTGGTGCCTTTCAGGATTATGTCTTCAGTTTGTTTCAAAGGAGAGGGTTTTGGACTCCAATAAATTTCTTATACATTCCAAACACAATTCAAACTGGGAACAGCGTTGCATCCGAAATTTCAGATATGATTTTGAAAAAAATGCCTGATATATTTCTGAATTTTGTAACATTTTTTAACATTGTACTGGAAATTTGCAAAATCCATCATAAACTTTGGAGGCTACCATACGGAATAGCTTATCCCATTTGACAGCTTTCCTTTTCACACATCTCTGTTACCAATATTTTTTAGCAGGTATAAAGCGCCGTTAAGGACTGCACTAAATTTCTAAGTACAATGCAGAAGCAAAGAGATTCAGGATCTGGTTTTACAGCTTTAGGTGCTGCATAAGAGATGTAATTGGAAAGCAGTGAACGTGTCAACCTCTGAAGTTTTGTGTAACTCAACTTCTCAATTTCTTTTGTGTTAAGTTGAGGAATATGGATGCAGTCTTAAAAAATGTACTTTCAGAGCAGCTACTAGGTTGTTATCAGAACCCCAGTGTTGTCTGGTAGTAATCCATTGCAGAAAATGAACTTAATCGCTGAGTGTGACATCACAACTAAAGCACGGAATAGTACTTCCGTAAGAAGGGTTGCCGTTGGTGATGGGTTCATGGGAAGCGTTGGCTTAGGTTCTCAGGAGGAGCCCGTTTTAATAATTTTAATAAACAGTGACACTCTGCATGCATACATATCTTGAAAACACTCTTAATCAGATCTAGAGTAATGTTTATATATTTTCATTTTTCGTGCTGCAAGTCCAGGTAACCTCAACTAAGGATATTTTACACAGACTTTATTATATTGCTATTTACAAAGGTGATATTGAGAGTACTCCGTAATATATGTTGAAGATAGTATTCAATATTCTGCTGGTAACTGATTTTTTTTTAGGTTTTAGAAAATGTATTGAAAACGGAAAAATATATAGAACAGTTTCATAATAAACAATTAGAAAATATATTCAATTATACAACAAAAATAGCCTATAAGTTATGAAGGGATATAACTAAAATTTATAGGGAGTAAACTGAAATTATCATCTAATCAGCAAAATGACAATACTAGGTGCACAGAAGCTTATTTTCTTATGAAAGGGTGGAATGAAAAAAGGGGATGGAAACTAGGAGATCCATTTTTAATAATTGTGCAATATCAAGAAAAGTAGATATATTGCAGGAATGCCATATATGAAATTTAAACAGAAGCAACAGAAATGATAACCATGTTAAAGTGGCTTATAATCTCCTGGTAACTGAGTTTTGGATACAGCTTGGAGGGTATTTACAAAAATATCCCCAACCTGTTGTCAAAACACAAGTCGCTCATTAGATGCGATTTACCAACTTGGGGCTTGTGGGTCTGCTCTTCATGGGGCCAGGGAGAAGCAATTTCTCAGGGATTCCATAATTGTTGAATGTTATAATGACGTCAATGTGGTTGATTGTAAAATGGATTATCAGGAAGCCTTGCATAACTCAATTCAGTAGGTCAGTGCTGCAGTCCATTAAAACGAATGGGATTGACTTTCTGCTGTATTTTTTTGCAGCACCGAAATCAGATCTGAACAATCCGTATTTCTGTGTGCCCATCGCTGCTTAGGACATGCCTATGATTTAGAGAAATTTAGACAGGTGGATTTTGTCCAGTTTTTGCTACATTTTCCATGTGCTATGCAACAGGAGACATGGACACTCAACCACCTCCACTTCCACCACACAAATCAGTGATGTTGTATAGTGTTGGTATGCAATCTTTAGTTGTGAAACACGACAAAATAAATTGAAACCTTCTGCTCACTCTTAAGATGGCTGCTCAACGAGACCAATCATCAACAATTGTGAAGGAAGACTCCCCTGGATTAAGAGGCTGACTTTAAGACTTGGGTGCTGGCTTATCATTAAGAGAGTTTTATCATGACCCTTCTCCTTTTTGAGTTGCAGAGTATGCCCCTTTCTGCCCACTTTCATCATTTTCATGTGCTATTTTATTTCACTGGTGAGTCTGTAATCCATTTAGCAGCTGCCCTAACTGTGATTGTTTTCTGTTTTTCAAACTGGTACATGACATTCCTATGGTGGGAGGAGCTACTTGTGTACTTAGTACACAATATAGAGTATGTATTACCCCTTGAACCATGATCTGGATCAGATGCTATTAAGCACAGTGCTTGAATAAAAAAAATGCTCACAATAAAGTCCTCAACATGGTAGTAAGCAGAGAAGCAGTCATTTGCATTCCTTTACACCCCCTACTTGAATTAGCAAAGCATGTATAGTATAGATGGAGTTACATTTCAGGAGGGCACAGCTTCCGAAATTGCGCATCTTCATCTGCTGCTCGTTGTGACAGTATGTCGTGTTTAGTGATCTCACCAAGTGATCAAAAGTATATATGCACCTTGGGGGATTCATTCGTTAATAAGTTCATTTTGAATGTCGGCATTCGAGCGTCTGCCACTACATAATACCTCTTTAAGGTTGTCTTTGCTCTGCCATTTTCAAAATCTTTTGGAAAAGAAACATGTAGGCTGGCGTACAAGTTCAGCCTTTCCAATATTCTACATTTTAATTGACTAGCTATTGCTCTTTTCCAAGAATCAGAGTCTGTAAAGAGCAAGAGAGCATAAGAGGGGCAAAGAGACTGTCAACGCTAATCAAGAAATTACATTTTGAAGAAGATAACACATAATGACTCACAGTGAAAATACACTTTGTTACTGGAAGGAGATGGACCCAAGAAAATTATGTGCAAAAGCGATCAGAATAAAAATATTATTGCAGAATAAAGGAATGATTAGTAGCAGCAGAATGTGCTTTACATATAATATTAGAAAACATAAGGAGGGCATTTGTATATATGTTATTTCGCATGAACCTCTGTTGCACACCCAGATCTTCTTATAGTAATATTAGGCTAGCTTGTAGATAATCACTCAATTAACAATAGTGCAAACATGGTGACTGTATACTATGCAATGCAGCAGGTACAGTAAAGTAAACCAATTCTGGTTATGACATATCTTCTGTCCTATTTCACAGGATCTATATTTGTCAACATGTCATCAGTGAACATTTTGGGTGTGTGAAACCACTGGAAGGCTGCTGCGTGCTAGCAAGGCTGATTTTGATGTGGAGACAGAAGATTTAACAGAAAAAGTTACATTTTATTTGTGGAGCTGAAGAAGGACAAGACACTGTAGGTTTTTGGCAAGTAGTCCAAGAGTAATGTTTACTTAGGGGCATAACACAAGCCTCAGCAGCACTGGCAGGACAGGTGGGCCCTCCCTTTAGGGCACTGCCATCGAGCCTAAGGCCCGCAAACATTTTAAAGATATTGGAGTCTTAGGATGCCCTCACCGCGCCCTGCAGGGAGGCCCCATCATTCTGTGTAATGCCATTCTGTTCGCTGTGCGGCAACAGTATATTTATCCTGGTGATTGTTTCTGAATTTGGCGGTGAAGAATTGGAAAGTCAAGTGCATTTTATGTTATATGTTATGTTATATCATGTTCTGTTCTGTTATGTGTATTTGGAAAACACACTTTTACCCGCAAGGGTATCCTGGTGCTGAGAAGGTGTGTGTGCCTAGCCTTACCTATGGCAGGAAAATCCAGGTCTTCAGCTTCTTGCGGATTTCAAGATGCAGATTTCTGATGTAGAGAGGGGGGGGTTGTTCTATGCTTTAGGAGCGATATAAGAGAAAGCTTGTCCTCCTGATTTGGTTCTGTGTATGCATGGAATGTTGGCCAGTAGGAGTCCTGTAGAGCGGAGGTATCTGGATGGTTGGTGGAAGGAGATACAACTGTTCAGTTAGCTGGTGCCTGAGTTGTAAAGTGTCTTGAATGTCTGTGTGAGGAGTTTAAATTGAGCACATTTGCATATTGGAAGCCAGTGTAGTTCCCTGAGGTGTGGTATAAAGTTAGTTCTGTGTGGGAGATTGAGAATGAGTCTGGCTGCCAAGTTCTGGAAGGTCTTTAGTCTCCTATTGAGTTGGTGGTAATCCTGGCATACAGACTGTTCCCATAGTCCAACTTGCTGGTGACTAGGCTGTGAGTGACAGTTTTTTTTGTGCTCCTTGGGAGTTATTTGAAGATCTTCTTGAGCATCTTCAGGGTATGAAAGCAGGATGCAGTGACTGTGTTGACTTGTGCAGTCATGTTCAGTGTGCTGTTGATGATTAGATGATTATTCTGAGGTTCATTGAGAGGGTTCTGGGTGTGGATGTGGGTCCGAGTTTAGCCAGCCACCAATTGGAGTCCCTGAGGTCTGAGGTCACTACTTCTGTCTTTCCCCTATTGTGCTTGAGACAAGTGGCTTTCATCCAGTTATTGACTTTGGTTGTGCAGGCAGTGAACTTGTTTCTTGTGTCTGGGGTCTTGTCTGAGAAGAAGAGTATGAGTTGCATGTCATCTGCATAAGAGAGGCTCTTCATGTTGTATACACAAATTACATTGGTCAGAGGGATCATGCATGTATTGAAGAGGTTGGGACTGAGCAATGAACTTTGAGGGGCCCTGCAGATGAGTTTGTGGTCTTCCGAGGAGTACGGTGTCAGGCTGACAGCTTTTGTTCTATCTGTTAAAAAGAAGCAGATCCAGTAAAGAGCAGGTTCTTGCAAGCTAATCTTGTGCTGGCATCTGATGAGGAAGGGGGGTGAGGCCATATTAAATGCAGTAGAGAGGTCAAAGAGAATAAGGGCTGCTGTGCCTCCTCTGTCAAGGATCATGCAGATTTAATCTGTGGCGGCAATTAGTGCTGTTGAGGCTGTACATTGCTGTATATGGAGGTGATTTTGTAATAGAAGAATTCCGAGAGCTTGTTGCAAAGGTTTTGTGAGCGGGTAATGTTGCTTGAGACGGCAGCAGGCTTGGTCAAATCTTTGATGGCAAAGATTTCCTTGCAGCTGTTAATGCTGGCATCAATGCAATCTGCAGAAGCTTGGTGTTCCATATCTGCTGGTGATAGTACCTTAAGGTTGATTTGAAGATCTTTTTCTCTGTGGTGCCTTGACTAGTTCTCCATGTGCACTCCAGTTGCTTGCAGTGGCATGTCTTCAGCCAGAGTTCCTCTATCTACCAGCTAGCCTGTGGTCAGGCTCTTGCCTTAGGGCTTGCACTTGAAAAGTGCCAAGGTGTCAGCACATGTGGTGATCAAGCTGTTGAGGTTTTTGATGACTTTTAGCAAGTTGCTGGTGTGCTCAGGCCAATGCTCGGAGAGGGTAAAAGACCATTCCTCTTCTGAGCTGCTTTTTCCAGCTCCAGTGGACAGTTCCTGTGGTGGTAGGTCTGTGATGATGCGAGATGGGTTTACTGAAACTGACAAAGGGTGGTCTGTCTAGGTCATAGTTGCAGGCTTGTTGACTGTGGTGTTGCAGATTGAGGAGAAAATTGGGTCCAATTGATGGCAGACACTGTCAGTGGGTTCGGTAACGTGCTGGAAGGGGCCAAAGTTTAAGAGGTTTTCTAGAAGGGTTGTAGAGTTTTTTCCAGACTGGTCTTCTAGGGGAAATTTAAGGTCTCCAAGGAGGATAAAAGTGGTGGCATTGATGATGAGGGGTGTGACGAAGTCCCTGATGTTGATAGTGAATTTGGCACAGGAGTCCAGATGGTCTGTATATGAGGGTTCAGTCCAGGGAGAAGTTTGCTGTGATCAGCTTGGTAATGATTTGTACTGCGTGTTTATTATGTAGTAAAATCTGTGGATAAAGATGAGTCTAGATTTGTTGTGCACCACTTTCTGTGTGAAACACATGCAATTATTTTGGTTTCTTTTAACTGGTACAGTACAAACCAAGGAACTTTATCATTGTATAACATTTTTTAAGCATCTGTACTATCGATCTCTTACCAAGATCACAAAGAAGTTCAAAAAAATTTTAAATGGAAGAAAGTTTGGTTGAGAACTGACCATGCATCTCTAATCTGATTATTAGAGGATGGAGCTCTTGGAGAGATGTCAGACACAATAGCTAGAGTAAAATTGTTGCATTTTTAAAGCATTTGTCCCTGTGGGAAAGCTGAAAGATTATACTGAAAACAAACAATTGAAGAGAAAGTGTTATTAAGGCAGGAAAAATATGGCAGTTAATTGTGACTTTTTTCTGTCACTTGAACCTATGTGAGTCTTCCTGCCAAGCTGTGGATGCAGCATGAATTCCAGAAACATCTCCAAGATGGCCAACTGTTTAATACTGCAGTCAGGCTGAGGTAATTGGAAGATATGATAAAGGAGAGAAGGGACAGAGATTTGTGCGATGGAACTAGTTCAAGAGAAGTCCTATAAAGAATGAAGTTGAAGGAGTTTACTGTCTAGAAACTTCTAGATCAAATGGTGGTCATCGCAGGAATAATGTTATAGACGATGCAGCAAATTATTCACCAGCAATTACAGTTATGAAGCTAATGCTTCTGGTAATGTGTGAGTGGTAGGGCAGATGATTAAGACTCAACCGTATATGTTTAATGAATTCATTCAAATGTTCATTTGAGTATACGTGTTCTCAAAGGTAAAGGAGTCAGTATTAGTTCAAATGTTTTATTTGGTATTTTAATAAAGAAGGTCACAACTGTGTCTCTGTCTCATATGTATGTGCATGGACCGCAGGGGGTTCTAGCTGGGCACCTGAGAAGACACTGTTGATCTGAGGTGCATTTTAATGTTCTGATTGCAAATGGGTCCAGCTTCCTCTAAGCTTTGTGTACTCGTGACAGCAAACTTGCTACTTTTAAGTATTGTGACAAATTAATTTGATAACATTTGTTAACATTGTTCCATTATCAACGTAGTGTCCTGCATGAAGATGGTGGCATGGGCAGCAATGCAATCAAAATCCCATTTGTGTGGTAACAGGAGTTATTACATATATCCTGTGGTTAATTTGTAAATAAAAACATGCCAGTGCTCAGAGCTTTCCTCTGAAACTCAGGGCTGCTGCAATTAAATGTGCGAGCACGGAATACTGAGGCAGCATAATCCTAAAGTCATCTCGGGCCTCTTTAATCCATTTACAGCCACTCCCTGCCCCTTCAGCTCACTCTTGCATTTTTCTGCTTTCTCCCTTTGTGAACCTTTTCCGTCTTTCTCTTCCTCCATATTTCCCAGTAGAAGACTCATGCAAAAAAATAAGTGCTGCTCCCCCAAAATAAGTCCTGGTGCCCCCCATAGACAACCACCGGCTCGAATTAAGCACTGCATATATCTAAATTTAGAGCCGCACCCATGATTGATGCCTAAGAATAACGTGCTCCATGGGTCTGTGGTTTCCTGGGAGACATTACTGTAATTACATGTACTGAAGATGACACTTTGGAAAGGCTGAAACTTATTGTACACCCTAGTGAAAAGAGGGTTCTAATCCCTAATCGGATCTGTTCAACGAAAGACCAGAAGGTCAGAATCAAGGTAAGATTTTCAGGGTGTCCTCATAAACTGAATAGAAACTAAATTCATATACGTAGGTTGTGGTTATCCTGAAAACCTGACCCTACTACGGCTGTACTGACCCTAAATTAAACAGCACTAGCTTAATCGTACACTGATAAATATATCTCCTTCTCTTCTTTTGACTGAGTGGCCAAAAAAGAGAATCGCTACACTACGACTTAATTATTGCGCATGTATATTTACACCTAAGGGCCGCAGTACAAAAGCCCTGGATCTGCATCTGGTACCTGCACCCCCAAAGGTCCCGTTAACTTCAGGTTTGAGGAGGTAAAGAGTATTCTGAATGAATTCTGAGAATCCACTCAGAAATAGGGAGTTACCAAGTGAACTAGTATTCTGGGACAAATTCACCCAGTAATTCTCCATTCCTCCTCGTAGTTTACCTCAGTGTTTTCAGAACAGCTGCAAAGCAGTGGGAGAACCAAGAAAGGTCTGCGAACCTCTGAATTCTGATTGGTCCAGTAACTCCTGTTTACCGGGCATATTAGAATTAATAGGTCACTCTTAATGAGGGCAAAGTTATGCTTGTTGTAGCTGTTGCACTAATACAGTGTGGATTTATTTTCGAGGCTATATATGCCACGGTTAAACAGACGCTTTCTCCTTTCTTACAATAAAGCAGCGTAAAATCAATATGGCCACTCTCTTGCGGTTTCTAGCTGAGCCAGTGCGCTGTCCCTATTATATCACTTTTCCTTCTGATGCTGCTTAGCTTTCTTTGTAAACCCATTTATAACTAGGGAGAGAGTCTGATTTCGCATTGTCAGGTTTCCCGGAGCATTATTCGAAATGTGAGCCTTATTATGGTGCTTTGCAGAACAGTACTGTGGATGCGTCAAACCAAGACTGTTAATTTAGTTTTCCTGTATTAAGATAAACAAACCAGACATTCAATAACATTTCCAGAAGGTAACATAAGAAATATGTTCATCAACACAGAATTAGCATACCTTTTGATCAGAATTGGGCAACAATGGCATTAATTTATCATTCACATAGAGTAATTCAGTCTGTAGTGTTTGACATAGGAATAACAAAAGGTAAGAAATATAGCTAGGGGTGGCTCCTCCACTATGGCGGAGGAGCGTCACACCTCTTCTCCTTTCCAGCAGCGGCAGCTGCGAACCTTTCACTATAAACAATTATAAAAAACATTTATTATCGTTTTATAGTGAAAGGAGAGGGGCCATGGGGCTGTGATGCGGATGAGGGGGAGTTCACAGCACTCCCCCTCAGTGTGCATGTATGTTTGGCCGGATGTCTCAGGCTTGCCAAACACACATGCGCGCTGGGCTCGCTTCAACCCAGCTACGCAGGCACTGTGTTGCTGGGTTGGAGACAGCGAGCAGAGCCTGGGAGCCTTTGCCTTCAGTCCAGTCTAGGAGCTGATGGGAGCAGCGAGGTGGAGCGCAGAGCAAAAAGATACCTTTTTTTCAGTATATATATATATTTTTTTGTTATGTCAAGTCCCCCCACACCCTGCAAAGCGCTGCCCCACCTATTTTCCCTCCCGCGAGCCACCACTGAATATAGCAAGAGACATAGGTAAGGGTGTCCACCCTAAATATCGAATTACGAATATTGTGGTATGGAAATACCACAGACAAAGTAATGAATTCAAATTATTGAAAGGTAAGGATTTATAGATTTTCTTTACTTACCTTCATGTATATATACCTTGGTGTCTTCAAAGCATGTAGATGTGGAGTTAGGAATAGAGCGTTTATACTTCCTTATGTACCTTTACCTTTCAATATTTTGTCCCTCATTAGTCTGTCCACAATATTCTTGTTTGGTAATATTCTTGGGGTCGATATTCAGCAGTACACCTATGGATAAATATTTACTGCTATTGATTCGTAGAATGGATGGTAAATGGATGGGTTGATTTAAGTCAGATCGATGAGTAGGGGTGCAGTATTTGAGTAAGAAGGATTTGATAGTTGACATAATGAAGGCAAAAGGGCTATAACACTGTTAGAACATTCCACCACTGGGTACAGAATATTCCTAATTTAAAAGAGAGAAAGACAGAAAGCAAAAGTAAAAAAATTGAATGTTGGAGTAGTAGTCTGTACAAGCCATTATCAGCCATGAGCAAGTGTATTGCCTTCACTGGAGCTCTCAACGCTCCAGTGGTCTATGATTTTCCCTTTTTTATCACTTTGGTAACACTGCATAACATCAAACAAATGCTTACTACTTTGTCTTTGGGATCTGAGTGCAGCAATACTACTGGAGATGTTTTCACTTTGGAAGGAGTGGGTATTGGTGAGTTAAATGGAGGGTACTGGGTGTGGAGAATTACTACCCCATAGAAACAATGCATAGTGTAAATCACAGGAGTTGTTCCAACCTGCATTATTGCTGCCCTTCTGATCTACAGCGTATTTGATATAATCAGATAGAAAATTACAGATGAGCACTGTGGATCAGTAGATTACCACGTATCATGCCCTATGTATGGTTCAGAGCCAGGGTTCAGAGCCATGCATACAGCTCTCTCTCTCTCTCTCTCTCTCTCTCTCTCTCTATATATATATATATATATATATATATATATATATATATATATATATATATATATAAATCTTAACTGAGTTGATGAGCTGGGTATCCTTCTATTTAGCTCCTTTATGTTCTGATTTTCTAGTTGGTTAATTTATTGTTCCAGACGGTCAGATTGGGAAGGTGAGAAGTGGTGCAAACCCGATCAGAAATCACTATAGTTTGCATTGACAGTTGAAGTAATGTGTGCTGAGCTGTTAGAAGGTTCATGCAGTTCCCTCTTTCAAGTGCTTAATTTATGGGGAAAAGCAAATTACTTATTTAGAACAAACCTCCTGCTGGCATTAGCAGCCTACGAGCTAGTATAAAACAAGTATTACTTTGAAATTCATTGAAAATGTTTCAAGATCATTTTTGGAAGAGTTTCTTAATAAACTATTTCAATTTAAAGATGCATTCATGAGTGTCTTCCATGCTCAGCTACACTGGAATTATGCTGCATTGCAGGACCAAATTATGTGGCAAAACTGGTGAAATTATGTGACAAGAAAGCCAGATTATGCAGCATCATAGCACATTTTGCGGCAGCATTATCTCACTATTTTGTCATTTAACACACATTGCCTGCTATTCAGGGGGTCCCGCGCTTTACAAAATACAAAGGTTTTTTTTTAACAAAGGCAAATGTCCACGTTTACCAGATCCTACTTAAAATAATATGCAACAGTAAATACTTATTTTTGTTTTACAGAAGCACAAAAACGTAATTTTACTAACACTTTCCCTTCAAACTCTCAGAGTAAAATAGTTTGCATAAAGCATACAATGTTGTGCTCATGCTGTAAACAAGTCAAAGCTTCTACACTTCATGTAAACGAGTGTGCCCCTTTAATTCTGAATACCCTGCTCATGCTTTAGACCTGCTTTACAGATTTGTGAACCTCTAGAAGAACCTCTTTCTATTAAGAGGCATTCTTTCAAGAACGTTTTCATGACATTGGCAGAACATAGTAGACTCGCTAGGAGGCACTGTAACATTTATGACATCAATTGTTAAAAAAGCAGTAAAATCCCGGAGATTTTTCTGGAATCCAGTACCCTCTTGAAATAACTGCCGTTTTGAGAACATTTCTCTGGTGGAACATTAAAATAGGCACAGTAACAAATATAGAATATTTTAATGACCAGAAAGGAAGAGAGGAATTTAACTACCTTCCTGTGTCTGCATGCTCAGGTTTTCTGAAATTGGACAGATCTTCCGGCTTTAATATTGGTAGATACTATAGAAGAAAACAGATTCGTCAGCTTTAGTATAATGTGTTGTCATGCTTCCTCCTAAAACCTTGAAAGCTCAAGGAGATTAGCAAAACTCCACTATTTAGATAGTACTCTTTTGTCATGGTGCAATAGGCAACATTTATGGTTGTTGATTCGGACCGAAAATTCAGTTTATCTGTATCGAAATGGTGGACCATTGAAAAATTGTCTTCCGAAATGTGCAGGACTAGGGGCATAGATTTTCATCCACTAACTCATTCAACAATATCTTTTAAGACACATTCTAAGTCTACAAAGTCACTATACGTGCAACATTGCCACAATTAAGTGGCACTTTAGGGGGCACTGAGCAGGCGGATCACCGTAGAACACGTACGGGGCTGTTTCTACTGCATGACTATTCGTTCATTTGCCACTGAGGCAGCTGGCGAGAGGACCGTGAGAGGGGGCTGATATCCTAGGACTCGGATTACAAAGGTGTGCTGGTGGCACCCTTCAAACAATGTCTCACAACAATCTGTCCTCAGGAATCAGGAGAAGAGCAGTCTTCATGGACCTGGTGTTGTTCTAAGATAGTAACAACTGCACTCCCAGGCCATAAAGTGTGAGTGCTGACTCCGAGCGGTTGCAGGAGAGGGCTTCTGCCGAGGCACTGTTGAAATCGAGGGGCAGATGGTTAGGTGGACCATTCATGAATGCACTCAGTAACTAAAAGTGGCTGTCGCACTCATCTTGAGGCGTGGGAGCAGCCAGGATTGCTATTGGCAGTCTAGGCATGGAAGACTGGGTGATGACCGCCGCTGTATGACTGCTGACTGGAGTGCCAGTTAAGCGCAATAATATCATATATTCTGCATTCAACTTAACACTTTTGTTGGAGCCAGTGTACTTTCTGCAACAAAGAGAATGAAGGTTAAGGCAGGCTGCAAAAACTAGACTATTTCTCTTTTACAAAGCCCTCACAGCAAAGAGACAGTGACAGGAAGGTGATGGATATGTCTGAAAAGGGAGGAGCTGATGCATCCAGAGGTGCAGCACTGATCCTCTCGGCCCTTAGAAATCTGCAGATACTACTACGGACATTAAAGAGAAATAAGCCCCCATTGAAATAACAATGACTTTTATTTAGCTAAGCGGTACAAGATGGAGACATCAGTACAAGAGAATAGAATTTGAAATGTTATCTTGCACTCTTCTATGATAGTGCTACAAAAAAAAAACAAAGAGCAGAGTTTTAAAGTGTGCTTAGTTTGAATGGAGTTGCAAATCTAGTGTCTGAAAGACTACATCGGGGCAGCCAATATCCATCTTCTGTGAGCCCCAGATAAAGATTTGTAAATTCATAGCTTCGTTCCACTGAGGATTCCTCTAGACTTGTGTTGTGAAAGATGTACCAACTCTCCATGAGATGAAGTTCGGGAGCTCACTAGAAAGAATAAATCATAAAATAAGCATCCCTTCATGGAAAGTCTATTTTGATTTTTCCCGATAATGGTCAGTCTACTTAGAACAGGCAGCAGAGACTAGTGCTCAGCCTACCAAGCTAAAGTATCCCATAAGAGGAGAAGACATGCATTTTACCCAGCCTAAGGCAGCAGTGAACTTTCTAAAAGTGAAAAAGGTGTTTGAGTAGTTGGTGCAAGATACAAGGTGAAATCTCATTGTTCTGCAGTGAAGCATTAGCTGTTGGGGCTGGCAAGATGGTATACCTTGAAATGCTCTGGTCTAAGTCCTGGTTCTGAGAGGGTTTTACTGATGATGAAACTTGGTGTGGCATGTTATTGTGACAGGAGTTCTTTTTCCTGTCCCCTCCCACTCCAAAGCTGCCCCCCAGCTTGGCAGCGGGTTAGAATAACTACACAGTGGGTCGACTTGTAAATGGTACTGATTGTTTCGATTAGATGTATTTTTACAGGGTGATACTGTAATGAAAAGTATTTAGCCCTAAATGACAAAATTGTTTTTCCAGGCGGGTAAAACTTATAGTGCACATTCTCCTAAGCTTCATGGGAATGTTAATGTGGCCCCAGGGACCAATATCACCAAATTAACAATTAGTGGCAGAAGAAAGATCTTTACTCATCCTATGACTGACCGGTATACACAATCACATGGCTTACTTTCCACACATTATGTTTTTATTTAGGGACTGACTGCCTACTACATCACGGAGCATATGTCCCAGTTATTTAGAGTCTAGTTGTAACAAATTGCCAGTATCCTTGGTATTAATGAACATGTGTATTTGATTTATTTTTGGGCACATGTTACATTGTATATGAAAGGCAACAATGTGATCTGATTAATGGCTAAAAGAACTGATACCCATAGTGTGGTAGGTGATTTAGGTTTTGCTAAGGAATATACGCCGGTTTTATCAGTAAATTAATCCAGGAAAGATGTCCTGATTTTCGAATGTGTTTTCCTTCCTTAAGAGAGTCTTCAGTATAATCGTAAGAGTGTCTTAAGTCTGAAAATGCTGTAGAAAGTCAGACCCTATTTTAATGGAATTATTATATCATTGGTGTACGCCTGGAAGTTCAGTGCCGTCATAGATTTCCAGAAGTACTCCTGGGGTTCTGTGTGAATTCACAAATTCATTGGACCCCAATTGAAGGAGTAACATTTTGCAGGTAGGTTTCTGACTTACGTCCAAATCAGATCCAGCTTCAGATCTATCTCAATTTGTGAGGTTGGGCAATCTATATAGAGGAATAGAGTGGGTTTTCAGTAAATGTGGTTCTTCAATTACTATACAGTAAATTATTGACTGGAGACTCTAGGATTCTCTCGGCTCTGGGGAGCCCGGGTTCAAATGAAGAACCACAAGTATTAAGGTTAATACTGGGACTCTTCCTTGCCCAAGAACATTTTACTTTTTGTGGATACTGGAATGTTTTTATTTTTATTGCTTTAAATAGTCTTTTGGTATAAACAGGTTAAGTTTCATAACACACTGATATGGCTACAGGTACTTTGCTGGTACTCGGTTTTTGAGCATCTGTTTAATACTGATGTTTAATAACAGGTGTGAGAATAATTCTGCCATTTTTATGACTTTCTCATTCTATTAGGTCAGATCACCTACAGCTTAAGTAAACGTCCCTGGACGCATGCAGTGTTTTCCCTTGAAGAGTGTCATAAGGCTTGTATAACGTGGCAGTGTACCGCACCGTCTCATACTACTTTTTTCAATAGCACTTCATATATAATTCACGAAGCACATATTGCAAATTGTTTTCCCTCTGTAAACGTCGTAGCATTTCGTGCCGGCTGTATGGAAGTGATCTGACTTGTTTTGCAGACAAGCATAGACGGCATTCCATTTACTGTACAGCTGTTCCTAGATTACATGATGCTGACGTGTGTTCTTAGAAAGCTTGGACTAATTGCAGTCACTCGAATTGTAGGATTGGTTGGTGAGAACTGAAGACAAGAGACACACAGCCGCTGCTGCCAGCTTAGACAGCCATCTTGATTTAATGCCGCGTGTTTAGTGAGATGCAGATAGAGAGCGGCAGATACTGAAAACAACAATTTATGCACGAAATAGTCATTTATGCATGGAGTGACTGAACTATTTTAGAACAGGTTATCAAATATTGCATAAATTAAATTATTCACATGCACAGTTCATGATGGTCAAATATATTCTTTCTAGGAAGCTCAAAGTTTAATAACAATAACATGCTCAAACTTAGCTGCTCATCTTCGCTGATATTTTTAACTATTGCAGTAGGACTGCATCAGATAAAAGCGGATTGCTATCTTGCTGCATTGGTCCTGCAATGTGAGCTCTAAATGCAATGTTTTATCATGCAAATACATATATATTGCCTAATGTACTTCAATATGTATTGGTCGAAAGGGACAATGATATTTCAGGAATTCTACAAGTTTTTTGTTTTTCATTTTGATTCCCATATTAGTTTTTGCTCTCCCCTGGATTGCTTGTCTTCCGGTTCAGGGAGGACTTCGCTTGGTAGTTCGGGCTGGGCTGTTCTGATTGGACCAAAGTCAAGAGTGATTTGCATGTAGCCGGGTTCAAACTGAGGTCACATGGTGGACAAAATAATGAGGGATTGTGATACCTCCTGAGTATTTACCAGTGGCTGAGTTTAATTCAAGCATTCTTCACTTTTTTGTATACCTACATCAGAAGCACTGTAAATTACCATCAGGCTCTCACAAATTCACTAATGACAACTGTTAATTAGGGGCGGCCCCTCCATATGGGCAGAGGAGCATCGCTCACCCACCAGCAGCAACCGCTGCGAATCCTTTCACAAGGGAGGGATAATAAACCAGGTTTATTATCCCTTCCTTGTGAAAGGGGCGGGCCACAGGGGTGACGAGCAGACGGAAGTGCACTGCGCACTCCCTTCACTGCGCATGTATGTTTGGCTGGCTGTCTCAGGCCTGCCAAACATATATGCGCAGTAGGCTGTCTCCAGCCCGGCAAATTGGTTGCCGCGTTGGAGAGAGCCTGCACAGGCTCCCAGTCTGCTTGGGAGCTCCCAGCCAGGGTGCTCCCAGCCAATCCTGATGCTGCTTTGAGCAGCGTCAGGATTGCCTGCAGGGAAGGCTGCGAGCCTGTGCCTGCAGCCTTCAGAGGAGCAGCGCGGCGCGGGAGCCGAGGTACATTTTTTTAAATGTAATTAAAATTTTTATTATTATGTAACTCCATCCCCCCGACACCCATTCCCCCACCCCAAGCATCATCCCACCCCTAGGAATCCCCACGAGCCGTGACTGCTGTTAGTGCCAGACATCCCTTACAACTCTAACAATTCAACATACACGTAATCATTGAAACATCAATTTTTCTTTTCCTTTGTAGATCTGGGTTTTGACAGCATAGATGTCAAATAGGCTTACTGCTTAAAATATACATTGGCATATACAGAATACATCTAAGCTTTGGGTCGGCCCTTTTGAACCAAACAATAGACTTTCACAGACCAGCCTCTCTCAGCCCAGAGGAGTATTCACCCGTCACCTAGTGCTACTGAATGTTTAGTGGGTTATTCCACCTCCGCTCCCTTGTTCGGGATGAACTGCTTGCCAGTATACTTTAAAACTAAACCCTCTCTGTCCGCTCCTCCTCCCTCCTTCCTGTGTGTCTCTTTGTAATGTTCGAACACTGCATCCGATGCCACGTTAAACCCAGACATTATGGCTTCGCTGGTGCTTCCGTAAAGTGCTATAGGTTTGCAAGCTATGTTGGTTTAGAAACCGCATCACTTTGTATAGAAACCTCTTTCAATGAATAAGTTAACACAGCTGTTACTGGAATAATCTACGCCTTATGACTGTAGTTACCCATGATCCTCATCTGCGTGGAGACTGAAACCCGTGTCAATCAGCGACTATATCCGTTTTCAAATAACAGCTGCTAGTGGCAGTCTGTTGCTGGTGTACCAGTGGCTAATTTCTGGCCATTGTTTTATTCTGATTGAAAAGGGTCTGATGAGTGACGGGTACCCAGTGTCATATATCACCATTGTGTGTCAAAAACTAGTTGCCAGCTGTAGTTGCGTGCAATGTATTGTGTGTAGCCTTTAGAAAAGAAACAATTCTTACCAAGAGTATTAACTGTGATAAAGTGCATCACGTAAGCGACTCTACAGCATACCATTTCCTGTACAACCGTAGAATGTTGTCAAGGATCCAGAAAGCGTGTGACCCTCTGCATCCAAGCGCAAAAACCGGGCAAAAGTACTTTTGGAGATTTTCTTTCCTGTCTGATGCTCTGTGGCATATTTTCCAAATACCTTCCCAGTAGAATATCCGAGGAGCTGCACCTGCCACTGATTTCGAGATGTACTACTTGGAAATTCAAGTGACTTTTTCTATGCTCGTATTTCCACAATGAGGAATCCTGAGTAAGTTGCAATTCAGCATGGGTGAAAGCAGCCCCGCTGTGCAATTGCAAATTTTTTATTCATTGGGAAAACATTATTGTCAAGATGAAAAAGAAAATCCTCCTGCACCTCCATGAAGATGCAGGTGTTTTATTCTCCTTCTAACCCTTGAGGGGAATTTCCTATAGCACTTTGCAGAACCAAACATCTGACCATTTGCAGGATGGTAATAAATCGGAAAGAAACTTATGAATTATTATAAACCAAGGTGATTGTGGGTGTTTAAAAATGCACATGACAAATCATTCCTTGTTACTCATGCTTTCAATCCTTTACGTTGGTTTTACACTTGCAAAATTGCACATAGTCATGTTGTACAATTATGCATGTGTACATGGATTTACATTTACTAGGTATCCTTTTGTATGTACCTAGTGTGTGTAAATCAAGAGATTTTCAGATGTAAAGTCGAGTGTATAGGGCATCACTGGTAAGACGGACAAGCATTTGCCATGCAATGGGTCTCACATTTGCTTGAGTTAGAGCTATTAGCCTTGTAAATTCCTAACTGGACTTTTCTTGCCACATAAATTGAAAATGAAAAGTAAAACAGTTGACGTAAATAAGTAAGCCGGTTCAAAGCGCCATGGCTGCCATGAGCATGAGCACAAAGGAGAGACAAACAAGGAAAAAGAAATTCGCTCGCAGTCAAACATATATCGGCAAAAGTGCAATTATCCATGTAACAGGGTCAATATCTAAGGCGGTAACAAAACCACCTCAAGGAGGGACAAACATAAACCATTTATCAATGACAACAAAGCATTTTTGAAAGGCAAGCCCATGAAGGAGTGATAGTGATGGGCGTGCGTGGTTAAAAGCCCACAGATAGATTACAAGAGGTCAAAGTGCTTGTGCGCTCAACCTAAAAAGGAGATGATGTGATTCACACAAGGTGGCAATATGCCTAGAATAATTGAAACCAGTGGGTTAAAATATCTGAAGAAATCAAAATTTAAATCTTCTGAATATTGTCAGTTTGGCTTTTTCCTCAGGCAAAGCCAGGCAATAAGCATCTCTTTAAAAGTGTTTTGTTTGAAATTAATGTTACACCCCAAAAGTCTGCCGTCTGGCTGAAAACTACTTTGTATAGTACCTTGGCTAGGAAAGACATTTTGGAAAATTGGCCTATACCTAGCTAGAGCAGCTGAATTCTGGATTGCTTTTGAAGCAGGGGATTGTTTTAGGGTAGTTTCCATCTGCAGTAAGCACTAGCTTCAATAAAAGGTAGCACACTTCAGCCTAATTCATCAATTGTTGTAGCAAATGCAGCATTCAGTTTTTCTGGGTCTTTTCTCACAAGCTTCCTCCCCATTCCCTCTCCATTGACTCTGAGAGTCCCGTTTATTACTCTCCCTTTTGCTGACAGTCATAATATCCCGTGCTTAAAGTCTTAACACTTAACTGATGTACCATTTTCATCAGAGTTTGAGGTGTGTTTGCCTTTCTGCCTTGCTTGGTGCTGTCTGCTTTCCAAAATCTACTTCAGTGTGGTTCCTGCACAAATTCACGGCTGAATTGTTTGCATCCACAACTATCACCACCACGTTTGAGTGGCATAGGTATAATATTTCTTTTCTTTTCTATGAAAACAATCACCCTAGACAGATGACTGGAATGTTAACTTGAAAATCCTTGTCCAGTTGCAAACGATGTACATTTGGTAGGAGACAGTATTTTTACCATACATCATACTAGTGTTCTGCTGTTTAGTAGGCTGGGTTGATCAATATTAAAGCACATTTTAAAATAATTTTAACACGGAATTCACTGAACATTTCTATGTGTCTAATAACTGTTTTTCACACCATCAAATATAGGAAAGAGAGGAAACTATTCTAGAACTACATTTTTCAACAGAAGCAGTCCTTGGGCAGCAAAGGTAGAAAAAAAACAAGCTAAGCCTGTATCTTCTGAAGAGATGGGATCATGTTTTGAGGGCAAACTGGATATTTTTTAATGGAATTTTCAAAGAGCGGTCCATGGATAAAATGAAAGAAAAGCTTTTTCAAATGGCCAGGCTTGTGAAGGTGAATGTTGTGTGCCACCCCTGGCTACCTCAAGGGAAGCGCTAGAGCGGAGCCGTGCGATCAATGTGTGGTGGAACTGAAGGGCAGACAGAAGTAAACAAGCTCCGTAAGGTAGAGAAGTCCTTTGAGGATTATTTTATCAAGCCTGGGCTGAACTTCAAGAACTCTGTGTTCTGCTCCTTTATTATATTATTCGATAAATGTGTACATTGTTCCACAGCATCTATGCATTTCTGATCCTAGCTGTTAGACACATTCTCCACATTGGAACGGCCATTTCTAAACATTTTAGGACCAAATATTAACAAAAACAACAAACAGAGCTACATGCCATGTTCTCTTTTGTTCAAATAATTAGAAAATGGTCAGGGACACTGCTGTCATGAGCTGTTTGTGCACTGGATCTTGGGCCTAGGCATAAGCGGGGCCCGCTGACCCAACTATGGTTCTCTTTTACTACCCAACCCCGACCAAGCAGCCCATTGTCTTTGCTTGCACTGTGTCCCATGGCAACCTTGCTACACCACAGGAAATTTTATTTATAGAAATATCTCTGGTGCCATAATGCAGGGATTCCGTGATTAGCAGTCAAAGTAAAATGCTTTTATTCCTGTTTTGTATAAAAGGGCACTGGGGGATAGAGTGAAACAGAGGCACGTTGGTGGGGGTGAACACTTAAAGGGGTAGTTCAACAGGGTGTACAGTGAGAGAGGTCTGCAGAAGAGTGTGGGGCTCGAGAAGGCGCAATTCAGTACTGGGTAGGGGTCAAAAAAGGAGGTGGGCTGAGGGTGAGCAGGCTAGAGGGTGGGATGTTGGGAGGATTTGGGAGAGGGGTGGGTGCAAGTAGCCAGCATCAGCACGAGTGGCAGCAGAGGGAGTGGAATACAGCTGTCTGCTGCGGAAGGCTGTGACAGGCCAACCTACCGATCAAAGGATGAATGGGTGGGCAGAGTTTAGCAATAACCACTGCTACAATGTAGCAATAATTAGCACTTATTTATTTATTTAATATTTAAATTAACATCAGTATGCTGCCTTTCAGCAAACCGAGAGCGTGCTTGACAATATTAACAAACTAATAAGATCTCCCACTCACTTTATTTCTCAATTAAACATGCAACAGTAGGAAATTTTAGGTGCATTGTCTGCGAGACATCAACTATGTCTGTGGATTGTCCTGTCTGTTTCAATTGAGGTTGGTTAAGATGTCCTATGTTTTCTCTGGTAAGCCATTTCTGTGAGCTTTCTGAACAGGAGGTGCTCAATTTGTGCCTTAGGTTAGCATAAGAGGTTAGGTAAGCAGTTAAGTCAGCCAAGCAAATGTCAATAGCAGGGGCTTGGAGCATTTAGTACTGTGCAGCAGAGAAACTGAAACTTGTGGATCGAGGAAATAATTGCTGGGACATCTTAAGGATTTGTTGGGGCCTTGGGCTAAACCTATTTTTGGGGGCCCTGTTGGAAACAACTTTGAATTTATAGTCTAATTTCTGCTCTTTCATGCCCTCTTTGCCAAAGTCACGGACAGTGCACAAGATCACTGGTCCTGATTCAAAATGGATTTACAGCTAATATTCATGAATGGCAATCTGTGTTTTCAACATTAAAACAGCAGTAGCTCACTCATATCACTGAAAATAATCTATGTGAAAATCTCCCGTTCCTCAAATGTGAGGTCCTGTTGTGATCTAAAATAAAATTTAAAAAATATGGATGTTGCATAAAACATAAACACGTTTCTCGACATAATGTCTGCAATAGACTCTCACTCATCACCCACCTTAAAAATAAATTAAAGGGAAAACGGTATCTCTGTAAGAATTATTCAAGGTCATCAGGGCAAGACTGCAGAACAGAGCTGGCTCTGTCAGGGGGGTACCGGAAAGGCTGGTGCCCTGGGCCAGAGCCCACTATGCCCATTTTAAAATGTCTTTGAACAGCTGGGCTGGCAGACGGCAGTGACCAGTTTGCCAGCTCGGCCAGATCAGTTGATTTAAAACATTGTTATACATGGAAGTGGGGTGGTCACTAGACTGCCAAAATGAAGTCACTGATGGAAAATTGGGATCAAACAAACGGAAATTTGAGAGAGACTGCCTTCCTGAATAACCATCCACATGTAGCAGCTATGATGAGAAACTGGGAGTGTTGACAAATTAGTGGTCCATGGCTTCACAGACTTTTCCCGACTCTTCCCCTGTTTTACGGACCATCTCTTCCCGGTCGGACCCACTGTAACTCAAACCTTGACCAAAACCCATGTACCACAAACATTTGTGGAGAGCAACAGAGCTCTGAACAGTGGGTATGAGCTCTCAATACAATTAAAGATTGATATGAGTGGTCGTTAGTCTGCTATTGTCATCATTACTTGTGTAACACCAGAAGTTCTATATATAGCCCTTCAACCAAAATATCACACAGGGAGAGTCTGCTGTTAAGTGGGATGGCACTCTTTATTTCTCAGATACTTAATCGACACCACACAATATATGACTGCCATCTGTATTGAGATGATGCTACACATATTGAGAGTTGCAGAAGGCAAGGAAGTTGACATTTTCCAACCCAGATGTTTAGATGTTAAGTTCTGAAAGAACTGAATAAGCTACATCTTATATTGGTGAAAGGGTGACTAAAGATGTACAATATATACAAGCCCTTTTCTGCAAGGAGTTGTCGTCATGCATTGCAAATGTTATGCAATAGGTAGTGTGATGGAATGTGAGAAGCAGGTCCCCTCATCTGTCACCTGAAAACAATAACCTATTTGCATTCAAATTATTAGAGACAACATTCTTTGGATTTAAGCTTCGTATAAGTATGATTAAGTCACCATGCACATAAAGTTGTCCCAATGTTAGGCAATTATGGTCGAGTCCAATTATGGTCAAGCTTGTAAGCAATATTTTTCGTCACAGCATGGAACAGAGGAGCCTTCAAACCTTTGTTTCAGACTGCAGGATTCTGTTGACATAGCCTTTAAAAACAACTTCAAGCCATTTTGTGCATTTTAAAGCTATGCTCGAAATCTACATGATTAATTTAATTGAGGGGGGGTCTCACTGGTGTTGCTGTCTGCTGACTTCAAGTCTGTCTCATGAATCTAAAGTATTTGGAATAAGAGCAGCAAAGACACAGATTCATCAATTTATTGTATTAAACCATCATTTTAATCTACTCCATATCAGGTTTGGACTAGGCAGAGAAACTGATTCAGTATTAGTTACTCTGACATACAGGTAACAAATGATTGTGGATATTGACACTAGTAAACGTATGATCCTACTAGTATGTGTCAAGAACATATTTTGTTGTACCATACTTGTCCTATTGAAATCCAAAACCGTTGGGCATATTGTCGGGCATATATTTGTAAAATGGTAAGCATTAACTTTTCATATCTTATTAAATGCTTGGTTCACGTTCAGAGCAAACTAGGACCAAGGTTACAACAGGCCTTGAACCCTGAACCTACAGAGAGTCAGACAAACACAATGGGCCATATTTACAAACTTGTCACACATCCAGTGTAGAACCCAAGATTGCTGTGCTGCATTGTGTGACAGGGAGAGCGCAGAAAAGTGTCCTATTTACAAAGATGTAGCACTATCCTACCCTCTCCCTAGCACTGGTGCACAGTTGGCTGCTGAGATCTACGCACGCCGTTGTACCGTAGTGCAATTGTGTCTGGGTGAGTCTAGCATTTGTTTTGTACTGGAACGGTACTCCTCCAAATATTATTCTTAGACTAACTTTAAAACTTTTCACACATCAGATGTGCGCTCTAGGGTGCAGCCCCCTGCAAGGAGGGAAAAGTTAGGAGAAATAAAAGCATTTCTCCTTCTCAACGCCTGCTTTTAAGTGGTGTTAATTTTTGGTATAAGACCGTGCCTACTAAAGTAGATAGGTTTTGCATCAAAAACTATTGGTGGTTTCATGGGAACGCCCATGTACCATTCATGCAACACCCTTTTGATGGTGAGTAATGCAAAGCAGCACTTTTGCTGGTTTGCATTACTTTTGATTACAAACCAATGCATTGGGTTGTGAATCACTAAAAGAATTGAGCGTTGCTTCTCTGTTAAACAAAAAGGTAACACAAACCTAATGCAAAATCTTTGTAAATCTGGGCCAATATATCCTATTCCCTCTCACCCCCATCCCTTTTCTGCCTCCAGTTGTTTAAATAATGTTATTGTTGAGCTTGCAGTCAGTGAATCCCTATTTGAAATCCTACTTCATAAGTATGTTTTCACCCTGCTCTAGAGGCCATCACTCATGGCTTAATAGGTAAGATCTCTGACTCTCATTCGGATGGTTGAAGGCTCAATGCCTGTTGGGACCTGATCATGCATGTGCTTGAAGGTATGTTTGTTTACACAGTGTATTAGGGATACTCTCCACTAACAAAAAGGTCATAGTTTTCTTGTCACTTTTTAGGGTCGAGTCTGCGGGTGCATGTGCTAGAGCATGCGTCTCGCCTGCGAGACTCTGTTGTGTAAAGTAAAGGGTTTGGTGTCCCCCGTGGTTTACCATTTGTTGGCTTGCATGGCACTCTGCTTTACAGCCTCTTAATTTGTCACAGCAGGCCAGGCATCATTTCCATTCTTCTGTGTGGAGCATTGGCCGAGCACTGATCAATTAAACTTAATCAGTGTCCGTCCGCTGGTCCCTGCATGATTGAGGTACTATTTTGCCCTTTTTAACTTTTAGTGCTCTACAAACAGAAGGCATGTGACTGTCAAAAATGTGGCCAGCAGGACAAACAAAATTAGAAAGTTTTATTTTTTTATAGTTAAATTTCTTTTATTATGCCAAGTCGTCTTTTCTCACTTCGCACTCATGAATTCTTTTGTTTTTGCTCATGGATGTTGTTCTAAAAAAATTACGATTATCTTGTTCTAAGTATTGCAAAGCGACATTGTTGCTTTACTATGTGTAATTTCTGAAATTATGCTTTAACACATAATCGTGTAGTACATCCCAATCCGCCCACTACAAACCACTTCAATCCACCTAACCTCACCCCACACCAGTCCACTCCACCCCAATCTAACCCACTCCAACTCACCATACCCCAATCCTCCCAACTCACCCCAATCTAAGGTGCTCCACTCCAGTACGCCCCACTCCAATACAAAACACTCTATACCACTCGATAACAATCTACCCCACTCCAGTCCAAAACAATCTGCCCCACTCTAATCTGCCCCACTCCATTCCAAAACGATATGCCCCACTCCACTCCAAAACAATGTCCCACTCCCATCTACCCCACTCCAATCCAAAACAATCTGCCTCAAAGCAATATGCTGCACTCCAATCCAAAACAATCTGTCCCACTGCAATCCAAAACAATGTTCCCCACTCCAATTCAAAACAATCTGCTCCACTCCAAAATGCCTCACTCCAATCTGCTTCATTTTAATCCAAATAGTCTGTCCCACTCCAATCTGCCCGCTCCAATCCACCCCACTTCAATCTGCCCAAAGCAGTCTTTCCCACTCCAATCTGCCTGCTCCAATCCAACCCACTCCAATCTGCCCAAAACCAGTCTGTCCCACTCCAAACCAAAACAATCTGTCCCACTCCAATCTATCCTACTGCAATTTAACCACTCCAATCCAAAACAACACGCCACACTCCAATCCAATCTACTTCACCCCAATCCAATCCACCAAACTCCATCCCAATATATCCCACTCCAATTCCCCCCACTCCCATCAATCCACCCCACTCTCATCCAGTTCACCTCATGTCAACCCAATCCACCACACCCCACAACACCCCAATCCACCCAATTCACCCTAATACAATCTGCCCAACTACAATCTATAACAACCTGTCCCACTCCACCCCACCCCACTCCAATCCGTTTCAGTCTGCCCCACTTTAATCCAAAACAATCTGCCCCACTTCAACCTACCCCACTCCAACCCACCCCACTCCACCCTGCCCTGCTCCAGTCCCAAACATTCCACTCCAAACCAAAACAATCTGCACCACTCCAATTAGCCCCACTCCAAATCAATCCACCCTACTCCATCTCAATTCATCCCACCTCAATCTACCACGATCCACCCCACGCCAATCCAGTCCACCCAATGCATCCAGTCCATTCTTGCCCACTTCAATCTTATACACCTCACCCCAATCCAACCACCTCACCCCAATCACTCCACTCTAGTCCAATCCACCTCACCACACTCCAGTTCAATCCACCCCACTCCATTCCAATCCACTCCTCTCCAGTCCAACCCACCCCACTCCAGTCCATCTCACCCCACTCCAGTCCAACCCACACTACTCCAGTGCAACCCACACCACTCCACTCCAATCAATCCACCCACTTCAATCAACCCCACTCTAATAAAGTCCACTGCTACCCAATCCAGTCCACCTGTACCACCCCACTCCATCCCACTCCAATTCAATCCACTTTAATCCACCCCACTTCAGTCCTGTCCAGTGTACATTAATCCACCCTACTCCAGTCCAATCTATCCCACTCCAAACCACCTTATCCACCCCACTCCAATCGAGTCCACCCCTCTCCAATTAATCCACCCCTCACCAATCCAATCCACTGACCTCAAATCCAATCCAATCCACCTCACTCCAGTCCACCCCACCCCACCCCAATCAATCCACCTCAATCTGATCCACCCTATTAAATCCAGCCCACCTCACTCCAATCCACACTACCCCAATCTGATCCACCTCAGTCTAATTCACCCCATCCGATTCACCCCAATCTGATCCACCCCTCTCCAGTCCATCTAACTCTAATACGATTCACCCCAAGCCATCACAATCCAATCCACCCTACCCTACTCCAGGCCGCCCCAACCCAATCCACCCCACCACACCCCACCCCATTTCAACCCACTCCATTCAACTCCAATCCACCCCATTACAATCCACTCCACTCAGTCCACCCCACTCTACCCCAATCGAATGCACCCCACCCCCGTTTGGTCCACCACACTCCAGTCCAGTCCATCCAGCCTACCCCACTCCAATCCAATCCACCCCACTCCAATCCAGTCCATCCAACCTACCCCACTCCAATCCACCCAAATCTAATCCAATCCACCCTAATCCAAGCGACCCCACACCAATCCAATCCAACCCACTCCAATCCACCTCACTCCAGTCCACACCATCCCATCCCAATTCAGTCCACCCCATTACATCCAATCCATCCACCACATCTCACTACAATTCACCCCACCTCAATGCAGTCCACTCCACACCACCACATTCCAGTCCATCCTGGCTCCAAATCTACCCATATCTAACCCAACACACAACACTCCAATCCAATCCACCCTTCCCCACTGCAATCCAATCCATGCTACTGCAGCCCACCACACTACAATCTAATCCACCCCTCCCTATTTCAATCCACTTCACTCCATTTCAATCCACCTCACTCCTGTCAAATCCACCCTACCCCACTCCAATTCACCCACTTGAATCCACCACACTCTACTACTATCCACCCCACTTTATGCCAGTCCAATCCACCACATCCCACCCCATCCCAGTTCAGTCTACCCCACTCCAATCCAATTCATCCAGCTCACCCCACTCCAGTCCAGTCCACCCTACTCCAATCCAGTGAATCCAATCCAATCCACCCCACTCCGGTCCAATCTAATCCTGCTGACCCCATTCCACCCCACTCTAATCCATTCCGGTCCACCCCACTCCAATCCAATACACTCCACACCAGCCCTATGAGTCCAATCCAAACCACACACCCCAGTCCAAACTAATGCACCCCGATCAAATCCACCTCACCCTATTTCAATCAACCTAAATTCAATCCAATCCGCCTCACTCCATTCAATCCACCCCACTGTACTACAAACCAATCCTCTCACTTTACTCCAATCCAATCCACCCCACTACCTCAGTCTACTCCAACCAACTCCACCCTATTCCACCCCACTCTACCACTCTACGACACTCTCTGCCACTTAACTCTGCTCCCCTCAACTCTACTGCACTCTACTCCCCTACTCCACTCTACAGCACTCCAGCAAATCAACTCTATGACACTCCATTCCCCCACTCCATTCTGACCCAAAGCCACTAACTTTTAGCCATGCTAGACAGCAGCCACACTGGTGTCCAGCATAGCAAAATACATTGCTAAAGCCGCAAAGCCAATAGCTCTTGTATAGGCGAGACCTGTTGGCTTTGCCAATGCTTCTTAGTAATGGGAGAAGAGTATGTTTGCATTCACCTATTGAGTCTCATTGAATTCCACCTTAGGTTTGTACATCATAGGTATCTGTTCACTCAGCACTAGTACGATGTAGTGTTCCAAAGTCCACAGCCTACATTGTTTTGTTTTGCCTTGATTTGTGCATGCCAGTTGACAAAATTAAGCCTTTTGTACATTTACACTACATTGCACAGATTCTTTAACATCCGTATAAGGGAAAATGTATTCTATCTGATAACACTTTTGTCTGGTTTCCCACGTTTATATAAATCCAGTGACATGCTTGTACCACATACAAAGAGCCAAAAGTGCCACTGGTCAGCTGTTCTCTGTCACCAGGAGACAACGGCACAGCCCTTCTGATATAACTGAAATAACTCTGTCAAGGCACACTTGCAGATTTTGTTGAGAACATATCCTTTGCCAAAACATGAACACACAGCAATGTATAGTTACTTGAGTTCTATGGCGGAAGCCTTCCACTAGATCGTACAAACTAGAAGGGGAATCTTTCACTGTTAGTTTAGAACAAAATTACTAACCACTCACCCAAACATTCCATAATATAGAAATCATGTCATGCCTTTAACAGAGACTCCTAAACCGCTTGCTTTTCTTCCAAGGAACACCTTAACCTATTTAAAGTACTAGATACGAACGCCTTTCTGTTGCCAATAAAATAATTCATATAATCTATTGTCATTATTAAAGATACATCCTGTGATCCGTTCTAATTAATAAAGAACACTATTATTATAGGTTCAACAAACGCTTTCAGAAGAGACTAAGCTAAGAGCACTCACCATGGCTGTACCAGAACAAAAAGAATACATGATGTAAAACTGGTGAGGCACAGCAAGGACAAAGGCACACCCCTGAAGCAAGGAAAAAACATGTTGCAAAGCATGATTTGAGGTCTGCGGTTCTCTTTAAATAATAAATAACTTGGAAGCGTATTTCCTTTCAGAGATCAGCAATGATAATCCGAGCAGGCTGAGTCAATCACGCATCACAATGGCCTCACTCTCACTGATCTTACACAACTGGGCTGTCCAATCTAATTGCATCCACAGTTCTTTGTATGTTCTAACAGACTCTTCATCAGTGCAGTCCCACATGTGTCACTACACAAGTGTGAGGTCTGCCCCCCTTCCAGATCTACATGTGGGTCTAGTTCTATTCACTTAGTGAAAACCAAGCTTAAACTGGACCAGAATTCTGCAGCCAAGACTACGTGCGATGATGGCACGCAATGACCGACTAATCAAGCATGTGAAGCACTCAAGCTAAAACATTAATGCCAGTTGCCATGTCAAAGATTTGGAGGCTTGGGAAACCACCAGCTAACTCTTGGGTGACACGTTGCCATATGGAGGTGAGTGGTCACAATGGCGCCTACGGGAAGAAGAACAAAGAATACTTGGGAGAGTGTACTTATGGAGATTTTAGGGTGAATGGGAGAACCAGGTCGGATTTTTTAGAAGACTACTTAAGAAGGAGCAGAATGCTTTAAGAATAGTACCTAGTGGGAATGAGTTGAAGGTATCTGAGGTGGGGGTAGAAGGTACCCTAAGGATGCAGAAAATATCTACATGGGGTGAAATACCTGAAAAGTGTGTGGGAGAACCTGCTAAGAATGAAACATATTCTATTGTGATGGACAAGAGAGTATACCTGGAGAGGAATGGGGGAGAGAGAACACTCAGCAGAGATGGAAGGAAGAATATCTGAGGGAAATAAAGGAGAGGGTGTTAGGGGATTGGATGGACAAAGAGTACCCGAGTGAGGATTGAGGATCAAGTAAAACTGAGGGGTGTGGGGCTTAGAAGACAGTATGTGAGGATAATGAAGGGGAGAGCACAAAGGGGAACGTAAAGGTAATTGAAAGGCCTACATAAGTCATATGAGTAGGTAGAATTGAATTTTAACTTACATTATAGCAAAATATTGCTATTTTTAATTAGCACTTCTGTAGCACAGTATGCCGTATTAGGGCTTCATAGTAAAAGTTGGGTATTTCTGTAACTAAAACATTTCTACATAAGAGTCAAGGGAGTAGTTAGGTTTTAATTGTAAACCAAATAACAGCAGAATATTGTTATTGTTAATTATCACTTATATAGTGCACAGTCTGCCGTAGTATGGCGTCATAGTAAAAATTAGATATTTCTGTAACTAACCTTAAACTTGGCTAAAAAGACTTGTTTAGCTCGCTAGATGGTGTCATTCCAGGCATCGCCTATGATACCAGCAAATGTCATACATGAAGTCACTGCCAACACACGGCAAATGAGCAACTTTAACAAAGTTGAACAGGTGGCAAAGTTCAGAACTACCTGATCTCAAGACGAGTTTACTTCATCAGTCCATGTGCTACTAAAAAAAGTGTAGGATTGTAAAGATACCTTGTCCTACATAAAGGTTCCCAGCTGAGTCGCATTCTGTAAGTTCAACACTCTAGGTATTGGGAAATCTTAATTGACAAAGCAGTCAGTGTCAGAAGGTTGTGTTGTCACTTTTAGCAATCGGTGAACAACACAAGGTGAGGTTTGCTTGGAGCATTGCTTGAGAGCTCTTGGTCCTACTAACCTCTTGTTCATAGTTGGTAAGTTTTCAGTTTGCTTATGTATGCCTTTTAGTGTTTGCAGTTCTCCCGTGTGCGATATTTCAATGCTTTAGGTGAGACACTTTCAATGACACATTATCCTAAACAGAACAAAGCAGTTGTGTCTATTTATTTAGGTCAGTTTCTCGAGTCATGCCCTTTTGTGCAATGTAATGGTCTAAGAAGCAATTTACAACGGCTGTGGCAATCCTGAATTGCTTATTCGCGGCACAAAATTGACAGTGCTTGGATTGAGCACATCATGACTCCAGTCTTGGCAAGCTCAGGGCCTCACTTAGAGCTTGGCAAATGCGGGTTACTCTCCAAGACAGATATTCGGCCCACGTTATCACAAAAGCATTATATCCTGTGGCACTTGTAAGAAGGCAGAAGTGATATCTATCCCCTTTGTGATGGGTTGACTCGTCCTTAATACTCTGAAGGAGGCCCTCAGTCTCTACAGCCTACGATACATGGATGAATACAAGGCCTATCAGAACTTTAGGGCTTCATGATTTCGCTTCGAGGTATCACAGACAGGCAGCGTAGCATCAGTACCCCATCTCTCCTTGTGGAGTTCCCTGCTCACCAAGACCGGACTCAGAACCCAAAGCGGCCCTGGCACTTTTGTCAGACCAGCCCTGGGGTCGGGGCGAGGTGCAAGTGCAAAGCACTGCTGCATTTGTTAATGGGGGGCAGATATTGCAGCATAGCTGCAAAACCGACCCCCACCACTGTAAAACCGGCCCCCACCCTTCCAGCCTCCCGGGAAAACGCCCAAACCCACTGCGACTAGTCCAGCCCCGCTGCTCACCGCTGCTTGTAACAGGTATGCAGGCAGGGGCGAAAAGCAAAGGGGCAGAGCAGAGGTTCAGCTACAGTGCTCAAGGGTTTCATGGCCACTGTCTTGATACCTTGTGGCCAACGTCCCCAGGAAATCCCGTTAATGACAGTGGAACTTCTTCTGCTTTCTGCCACTGCCTTCCTCTGGGAGCAGTCATATTGCCGTGTGCATCCTGTCCTGATTTTTGATTTGATTTCTGTTGAGCTAATCAGGCCTGGAGTTGGACAATTTGAGCACATGACCCTTCAAAGATAAATAAACACAAGAAAGGTTAGCATCTGCAGTACAGTAGCAGACAAGAAATAGTTAAAATGATAATAGCTATTACAGTGGAGCTGCAGGGTAAATGGCCAAGCGTTCGTGTCTGTTTCTCTTTACAATGAGAGGGCAGCGTCTTCGGTGTCACGGTTATTCTCAGTAACCACGATGGAATCCTATAATTACTCAAATGGAAAAGGGCATATTTATTCTCAGAGAACTCCAGGCAGTTGCACAGACGATCTTAAATAACACATTATGTAATACGATTGTGCAGCCCATATGTGCCCTTTAGAGCAGGGCACTCGTGGCACTTCGAGAGTTAACACGCCTCCACGAAGCACCTAGAGTTCACTTAGTGAGTGTGGATAGCTGGATTGTTCAGGAGATAACAATCTGCAGGGCTGGCCTGGACATTTTTCCATCTGGCGGTTCCCCCGGGAGCTGGATCCCTTTGAGGTCGATTTTGGAAGCCCCAGGACGCTTCTTGTGCCTCTGTCACTTGCCCCTCCTCTCGGCGGCTAACTGCAGCCAACGCAGCGGGGTCCTCAGGCGAAGAACTAGAGCGAGGGGGGAAGAGAGAGTCTAGAGAGATCAGAGCGAGAGAAGAGAGACAGAACATGAATAAGATGGAAAGAAAAATGATAGAACGAAGGGAGGAAGGGAGCTCGAGTTGGTTGGATGATTTCTCCCTGGCCTGCTTTTGTTTATACCTTCAACTCTGACAATCAGCTCCGTGATTCTAGTGCAGTCTGAAGGGCTGAGTGTGTGCCAGAGCCGAGCATCTCTCCTACTAATGTCCAAATGTAAGTTAGTTGGACGATCAGTTGATCACAAAGAGGCCTGTCTTGCTGGTGGTGCGTCAGTGGTATGTGGCGCCCTCTTTGTGTCTGCCCACAGCTGTGTAACCGGTTGAGCTCTGAGTGTCCTACGCTCGCTGCAGGGTGTACATCGTAACTTAAGGTTGGCTGGATCGATTTTGGATTTTGATAGGATATCCATATAACACAAATACATCTAAATGGAAATAATCTATATAGGCAGTAGTCATACTGAAAAAAATAGCTTAGAGCCAAACATCCTTGTGCTGTATTGGACTCACCTGATCTAAATATTGTCCTGCTCTAAAGCTTGTAAAACATTGCCAACTAACAGGACTATGAGAATTACAATACGCAAATTACATATCACAACCAAGCCTGGATCCTGCGTCATTTTCACAGACCTATAATAGGGCTAGACGTCAAGCACACCCTCTATCACTGCAGTAGGTTCCATTCACAGTTAATAATTATTCAGACCTCTTCACTTTGCTAGACAGTGGGCTGTGGAAGTAAATAATGCATTTTCTTTCATCTCAGTTCCCAAATATAGAAATCATCAGTTTAAAGATTTACTGACATACTTTGTTGCTGGTCTGTCTAATTTATGAGTAAGGAGAAGGAACAGGAATGCCTTTGTTATGCAATGAAGCTGAAGAAGTTAATTTAAAAATGCGCATGACTCCTTGGAGTAATGTTTCACTGCACACTAACAAGCTTCATCCATTTTGGACTACTGCAATAGAAAAGGGAGGCAGCGACTCTTTATAAGCACAGAATTTCTGGATTGAGTAACAGTCTTGGGCGGGCTGGATAATATAAACATCCATAAGTTCTTGCGAGTGCAAAACTGGCATTAAAGGCCCTTGTTCGTCAAATAACGCCGTTTTGGCTTCCGGGTACTTTATGCACTGAGTTACAGAGTTGTGATGCCTAATGCATTAGGGCTATGCCACAGAAGAAGGTATTTTTTGATTTTTTTCATTGCATTCTGTCAGTTGTCACTATTTTGTAATTTTGGCGTACTTGCTCAAACTGGATTCTTTATACCCAACTCTATTAAGAGTTCACAACTCCGATAAAAAGCATACATACATTTATTGGTGGTGATATTATTAATATTATTCTGTCATTACCCATGTCACAGATGGTTGTTTAATAATGTTTTTTTTATTTTATTTTTATTGCCATTAAAAATTTGCTGTTTGTTACAATTATAAATAACAGCTGCTTCTATGACCTACTTAGTGGTAACTAATATTACCTACGAAGGATGAGAGTCAACGTCAGCCCTGCTATTATTCAAAGGTATACCTTTAGGTTACACAAACGCCTCAATAGTGAGCCATAAACTCTTTAAGCTTTGTGACGTAGTGCCTGAATATGTAAGGTCCTGCTTTGCTCCCGAGACGTAATATCCACTTTGTAATATCTACTTCTGTTTTGCTAAAAGAAACATCTTGATGTTACTATCATTAAAATTATTACGAAGTTTCAATTCTTTCAACGTATACTGAAATGTCACTATGTTTCACTGAAGAAGTCACATATTATAAGATTCAAGACGACAGAATAGGAGAGCCACTCCATTTTTAATAAAATAAAACGGCTTTGAAAATTAACCTTGCCCAAGACTCAACAAAGGGTGCACATTCAGGAGTTGTTTTTTTTAGCGCCCACTGCACACTAAGGGGCATATTTATACTCTGGTTGCGCCGAATTTGCGTCGTTTTTTTCGACGCAAATTCGACGCAAAACTAACGCCATATTTATACTTTGGCGCTAGACGCGTCTAGCGCCAAAGTTCCCGGAATGTGCGTCATTTTTTAGCGTGAACCCCTTCCTTGCGTTAATGATATGCAAGGGAGGCGTTCCCGTCTTAAAAAATGACTCCCAGGCCTTTACGTGGTATTTATACTCCCGGGCAAAAATGACGCCCGGGAGTGGGCGTGGCCAAAAACGGCGCATTTGCGCCGCTTTTTAACGCCTGGGTCAGGGATGGCGTTAAGGGACAAGTGGGCTCAAAATGAGCCCAGAGTGCCCTCCACTGCCCCCAGGGACCCCCCCTGCCACCCTTGCCCACCCCAGGAGGACACCCAAGGACGGAGGGACCCATCCCATGGACATTAAGGTAAGTTCAGGTAAGTATATATTTTTTTTTTTTTGTGGCATAGGGGGGCCTGATTTGTGCCCCCCTACATGCCACTATGCCCAATGACCATGCCCAGGGGACAGAAGTCCCCTGGGCATGGCCATTGGGCAAGGGGGCATGACTCCTATCTTTACAATGATAGGAGTCATGTTGATGGGGGATGGGCGTCGAAAATAAATGGCGCAAGTCGGGTTACGATGATTTTTTCGACGTAACCTGACTTGCCCCATTTTAAGACGCCCATGCGCCATTTTCCCCCTACGCCGGCGCTGCCTGGTGTACGTGGTTTTTCTCGCGCACACCAGGCAGCGCCGGTCTGCTTGCGCCGGCTAACGCCATTCAATAAATACGGCGCCCGCATGGCGCTTCAGAATGGCGTTAGCTGGCGCTAATTTTTTTGACGCAAAACTGCGTTAGCGCAGTTTTGCGTCAAAAAGTATAAATACGGCCCTAAATTACCTTTAAGCACTTAGTTGAAATCAGGGTTTGCATTTAGAGCATATTAACCGGAAAATGAACTTATTGAACATGCCTACAAGACTGTTCGACTCCCATTCTGGTGTTCAGGTCCTCTATATTATTAGCCTTACAGTGTTCTCAGGACAGGACAGATGATATAACTGAATGTTTTGCGTTAATTTTCTGTTTTGAATGTGCTAACTCAAAATTGTTCACCAACAGAGTGTTTAACCTATTTCTCGATATACGTCCTCAGCTGATGCATTCCTTTAGACAAAACCAGCAGGTAAATTAGGGTTGTACGAAGTTGCCAATTTTGAACTTTACCAACATTAGAAGTTATAGTTATAAAACTCATCCAAAGTTATCAGCGATTTTTAGAAAAAAAGAACTGAGAAAGTATCAAAAAAGCTAGGTATTTAGGAGAAAAAATTGCAAACCCATTCTTTGCAGGTGAATTATTCAACATAAAAGGTGCAGCAAAAAGTTTTAGTCGGCAAACTTCTCCCACAAAAGTCGTTTAGAGAAGGTGGCAAACTTTGAACACCTCATGAAGTTATGAAGTTCTTCAAATTTGCACAGCTTTGCTGGTGGAAATATAATTTCATAGTCCCAGAATTGTGACTGGATTATCAAATTCCAGATTACTCTATATCTTCTTGTTTTGACCATAACTATAGAATACTAAGTGCTGATATATCCCACTCCTGTATTTGAGAACACAGCTATGTCCTCAGAGGGCGTGTATCCTAAACAAAAGTGTGACTACAGGCTCCACCTGCCTCTAAGTGCCTATGGGGCACTAGAACTTTTCAAAATGAGCTTCCCAATGAGGCAATGTCCAAATTGTAGTTTGTAAGGCATGCAATAAAATGATAGCATGAATGATTCATACTAATAATGACAACTATTGCACAAATAAGAGGCCATTACGAGTCTGGTGATCACTAGACTGCCAGACTCACAGTGGCGGCTGGAACACCGCCAATGCGGTGGCCCCAGTGCAACATTATGACCACAGCAGTTGTGCCACAGTCAGACCGCGAGCACCGCCAGGATCAGAGATCCCAGCGGTCTGGCGATTGTAGCGATCCTAATCCACGGTAGCACCACCATGAAAAGGCAGGTGGAGAATAGGTGCAGGGGGCACCAGGGGGCCCCCGAACTGTCCACCCTGCATCCTACAGCATTGCCGTCGGCTCAAAACTCAGGTTTCCGCCCTCTGACCTAGCGGGAAACTCTTAATGGGCCCGGCGGGGATGTAGCAACTATGGCCGCAACCTCCACGTAGGAAGTTCGGTGGACAGCCTAAACTGTCCTCTGAACTCGTAATAAGGCCCCTAGTGTTTGAAAAGTGATAAATAGCTGGTAGGGATAAATAGTAGTGCTCCTGAAGAAAGCCATCAAACCCCTTAGTGTGGGTGTTTTTTAGTGACTGAAACATGTAGACCTCTAGATGTGAGAGTTCATTACATGCTCCAAAAACATCTAGGTGTGTTTTTAATCTTGCCAAAGGATCCTGTAAGGAATTAAAATATATAGAGAACCTGGGTAAATGCAGACAATTTTGGAGAAGATCCCTTACAAAATACAATCAAAGAATTCCACTGATAAGAAGTGTTGAAGCCCATCATGTTAAATTAGGTACCAAGGATGAGAACCCAAGAATGAAGCATGCCTCTGATATCAATGGTGGGTGAGGGTCCTTTTAAAAAAAGAGATTTTTTTCCCTCACCACGCAGAATAAATTCGAATTTGAATAATCACAAGTTCTCTCTTTTTTAATTAGGTACTAGGATGAAGATAACCTGTGATTTAAGGGATTGATTAAAAGTAGCCCAGAGACAGGGAGGGGCATTTCTGAATCCTAGGGTTTGGTGAAATACCACATGTAGATGGTTGACAAATAGCTGTGCCCGAAGTTATGAGACAGGTTATGAAAGGACACAACTCCTGCCCTGTGAACATCTCATCTTGCTTGACCTAATAAATAAGCATTACATGGAAGCAAAACAGAAATTCTTCCCATTGTACCATCTCTTACCATAAACCATCACTTTTATTGGAATAGGCTTTGTCCAAACCTGTATTCTTACTAATTTAAAATTTAGGTTGATTAGGCTTCATAGTCTATCAAGTGGAAACGGACGTCTTCAAAACCAAAAAAAGCTAATAAGTGCAGGACATTTTGTTAACTTTCTTTTAATTAATAAAAGATATCCTTTAAAGCTGTTCTGCAATTAAAGCTACCTTGTAGTGATTGGGTGTACACTTGTCTTCCTGTGCTATAACATAAGGAAACTGCATTTGGTCTAGAAGTGACAACTGCTCAGGGAAATTCCAAAGCATGGACATGAAGCATGCATTGTTGTTCTTTGTATTCCTGTGAAGGATGAGGTTGGGGGCATTGGATGCCATATTATATGGCCTTTAACATTTGCTCACTGTCTTTTTCCACATAACGTGGTCTGGACTTAGTTGAAGCTCATAATAGCATACGGAGATTTAACATAGGTTAAGGCCCCTGCTGAGGGTAATATCAGCTTTAATTAATCAATCTCCATTGCTTCTCAGATAATTCAATTTTGCAACCTCTTTTTTTAATTAAATGAAGTATTACATAATCACATATGAAAATAACACAAAAGCGCACAGCAAGATTATATCTTCAGATGATACAATCATTTGGATGAAGTTCACATCTTATTGCAGTGGAACAGCATTACTATTATAAGGGTTACTTGTAAAACGAACAAGAATCTGCTGCTAATATTTACGCTTTGGCAGCTTAATTGAAAAAGGATTGCTTGGTGCTGATTCATTCTTAGAGACGATTTTAATTAACACATTCAATACAATTCAAGCCATTACCATAATGTCAATGACTTCTGCCACTTAAGTGAAACAGTGCGAAAAGACTACATGCTGCTGTTGATAGGGAAGAGCAGTAACAGCAGGAGAAAGATAGATGATATTTTTCTGTCCACATTATTTGTGATATTCCATGTCACTCTATGTCTGTGAGGGTGGGAGCCATGCCCGCTTTTTCGCATATCCTTATGAGAAACTTTTTCTTAAACTAAATCAAAATAGCAATAATTTAAATAGCCACTGGTTGTTTTTCAAATCTGGCTTGGATCCAGACATCTTCGACAAACCATGGACATCCCTGATTCACTGTGCTTTACCCCACTCCAATGGCAACAACTACCAAGGAATGTGAAAATAAACTTGGCAACAGGAAGCTGTATATTCAGGAGTCACATAAATCAGCTGTATAAAGGTTAAGAGGAAATGACAAAGATACAGATAGCTGAGAAGTGAAAAATAGTATTGGAATGCCAGAAAGGCTTTGCAGCAAGAAAGGTGAGGGAACACCCAAGGGTGTTTTGTTGAGAAGACGGATCCATGATATTGGCATGCATATCATTATCACTTGAGGATAGAGGTGGGTGAGCCACTTAAAGCTTAAGCCAAGCTCCAGCCTGAAGCCTGGTTCAGCTCGAGGTCCTTTTTGAACCTTGAGCCCAAAACGAGGCAAGCTTCCACAGGAGATGAAGTGGTGAGGTAGCTACAGCTGCTGACCGTGTATCTTTGGGAACCTTGTTCAAATCCCTACCTCAGGTTAGCAATCTGTGAAACCTGGCAAAACTCCTTATGTCGAAATCAGAAAGTGTAAGGTAGTCTGTGTCTGGTATGAAGCACTCTAATGTCCTTGGGAACAATTTGTTCTGTGTCAAACTGCCTCAATCAAAATGTCACGCATGCTTTATTCTTGTCTTCCAAAAATAAGTGCTGAAGAAACAAGCTGTACTGCTTAAAGTACAAGGGAGCACTGCCACGACGCAGCATTGGTGAAAGTATTTTTTTGTGTGAATAGGGCTGCAGCAGATAAAACATTTAGGCCCGTATTTATACTTTTTTAGCGCCGCATTTGCGCCGCTTTATGACGCAAAAAACGGCGCAAACATACAAAATACAATTGTGGCCCATATTTACACTTTTTAAGCGCCGCATGTGTGTCGTTTTTTGACGCAAAATCGGTGCAAACGTACAAAATACAATTGTGTTTTGTAAGTTTGCGCCGATTTTGCGTCAAAAAACGGCGCACATGCGGCGCTAAAAAAGTATAAATATGGGTATGTATTTTGTAAATTGGCGCCGATTGTCCGTCAAAAAACGACGCAAATGTGGCGCTAAAAAAGTATAAATATGGGCCTTAAAACACATGAGCTAACATGTTTTTCTGGCGCATTACCATCTTTATCTATACAAATCATAGACCATTTCATCAAAAACCACTTTTTCCGGTGGAACTGAATAAAGTAAAGATGTATTTATGCCTTTTCCTTTTAATAACAGTTTAACAGAGGTCGCACCGCAGTGATTGAAGGGGGAAACATTGATTCACTTTTGACAAGCTCTTCCAGTTGTTAACTTTATTATATCCTAAATACAGTGTTATGAAATGTGTCTGTCTCATTGTGTGCTAATGGCTATAATACAACAGAGAGTAAGGAAGCTACTCACCCATTTTACTGATGCAGTATGTGCTTCAGGATCCCAGTTAAACCCTCATTCCCGCTGTCATGGGGAAACAAGACTTACATCACATGCGTTTCTTCCTAATCCTATTATTCTGAATTATGGCATAATGTTACACCCCACAATTTCCGTTCTGCTCATTTTGCTATTTAATACCCAGTGTGCTTGGCATAGGGAAAATAGGATAGAATTATGGAAATTGTGAGGAAATCGGTTGATTTTCAGGTTTTCCCTCGTTCTGACCCTTGACACTCTGAATAAGATGGTAAACTTGCTTTGTTTGCTTTGACACAAGGTGAGGCATTAGATTTACTCAATGCAATTCTACCCTTCTACTCTGTGCCCCTTAAGATTGGGCCATTAGTGCCTTAGAGTGCATAAAATACAAAAAAATAGAATTATTTTTTCCATAGTTTTGTTTGTGGAAATGTTTGCCTCGACACACACATTACTTGTGAATTCCTCTTCCTAGAATTACGAAAAAAAGATCACTCTTACCTGAAGAACAATGTAGCAGAATAACAACAGATAGGTTTCTCACAAATATAATAGTACAAAGCAGGATTCACACAATGGAGAGAGAAATCAATTAAAATGGAGGCAGCAAGAGTTGTAAGCCTTTTGAGACCTTGGAGCCACATTGTCTAATAGCATATTGAGCCAGAGGGATCTGGCATTTCAGACTAAAGGCCCGCAAAGCCTCGTAGGGGATATAACTCTTCAAAATGTGCTGCTTCCTATCTAATGGTGAACAAAGCACTACTGGGAATGAGACTATTTTAGGCTCCATTTGCATCACATCTAAAAGTGCATATATAGCAGGTCATTAATTATAATAGGGTGAGAATCTGATCAAAAAGGTAAAAAACAACGTTCGTTGCATAGTAAACGAGAGAAGATGAACTGATTCTGTCAGAGCTAGTCACAGCAAAAAAGCGTTTCCATTGTACAAAGATAGCATGTTTAACTCTCTCAATAGAAGTGTACAGGGGTAATTTGCATTAACGGAACAGGGAATATTTCCCAGTGTGCAATTATATACCGCATTATTTGTCCTGGGTTTATTTGCATGCATTAGTACATTTCTACACATTCAGACAGAAGGCATTATGTAGCAGGCATTTGATGTGAGCAACTTGTTTGCACTCTTTACTTTCTGAATTCGTTTACTTATGTATTATATATCTCTCTCTCTCTCTCTCTATATATATATATATATATATATATATATATATACATATAGATAGATAGATAGATAGATAGATAGATAGATAGATAGATAGATCTATGTGTGCCTGTGTGTATGTATATATATATATATATATATAGAGAGAGAGATATATATCTTTAACATGAAGTCACTCCACAACAAACGGGAACCAAGCTTCTCCGGATTCTTGTCGCATGTATGACACCGGCACCACCAAACCAAGTCTAAAAATACTCTTTATTTCATTAAATAAAGTATAAAGTGTTAAGTGCTAATTCCAGAACCAATGGCAACACGTTTCGGCCCGAGCCTTCAAATGGCCACTAGTTGTACATGCACGTAAGTCTATTCATTTTAGTTTTGTATTTGGGAGTTTCTTTAAATTGGTTGTTTTGTAAGTATGAATTTATATATTTATTTAATTTGTTTGTAGCATGCCCACACGCCACCTTCAGTTTTAGCAATAGGCAATGATGACTGTATGAATCAATCACTCACATTGTAATCTAATTCTTGCAATACCAAACCTGGCGGCAAAGCACATTTTAATTTGTGTGCCGAATGTTGTAACTAAAACGCAAGGTCAGCACAGTTCTGAATTGGGTTTTATAATGCATAGGGAACACTCAGAATGTATTTCTTGTGGCGACAAATCTTATTTGACTTGCTCAGCCTAACTGTCCGTAGGGTGACTGTAAGTAAGACATTTTCTTGAGAACCATCACAAAGATGGCCGAAAGCAACTTTGAATTAGTTCTACCTCATTTCTGTATGAACAGCCAATGTTCAATATGATCATTAGTTTGACTTTCGGTCGCTTCCTCTGCCGTTCCTGAATTTTCGAAGCCTCTGTATATTTTCAAATAAAATCTGTCACAGCTGAAAACAAGAACTGGGCCTAAAGGTATTCATATATACAGCAAATAATGATTAATATCTGTGCCCAGATATACATTACTCAACGTATGTTGGTCTCTACGTAGCACGTTCTGTCTTCCAGATCACGTAAAAGGTATTTGATGAATCAGGAAATAAAATGCTCTCCTAGTTATGGAACGTTCATTGTACAAACATAATTTGAATGGTATTTGAATGGGACATGTGAACTAGTTGAGAGTGATGGGTCCTTAAATAGACACATATTATTTATTCATGCATTTCTTTTCACTGTTTGGTATTGTGCGTCACATCATGTTTTGTTGCCACATCTGTGATCTGTTGTCCAAATGACTAAAAATCAGTCCAGTGGATTAGTCAACTCTTGTAATTAAACAAGGAAGAAGGTGGGAAAGCCAATAATAACTGATTGATTACAATGGACCATCTATGGACCATCTCAGGTGATGAATTAAGAACAATAGCGTTTTCCCACTAATCACAAACGTATATTTGTACAGAACAAATGCTAAATGTTCTTTTTGCGCTGGTCATCCGGTCCAGTTGACACACCACATCACACTAGCCTACTATCTGCCAAAAAACTGCCCTCATTATGCCATGGTCAACATTATATCGGGCATCACCATGCCGTGAATGCTGACATAATACTGAAACTTAACACCATTGTTGTTCAAGGGCCAGTGTATAATTGGCCACAATATGCAAAGACGTACTGCCATTAGACCAGTGGTGCATTTCATCATATCACACCATTATCTTCACACACAGTCATTGTGTTAACACACACACCCACACACATGCGCTCTCTCATGCACTTCTGCACAGACTCAGACAAAAAAGATGTAAGCATACACAAACAGCAGCTTTCACCACTTTTATTATGTGTACTCTGCCTGGCATATACTACTGTGCTTGCTTGGTTTTTGGTCTCTTTCTGGCTCAACTTTTCCACTTCTTGGTGCATGGCAGTTTATTGCTCGTACTATGAGTGTGATTAACAGCACAGTTAATTACCTGATGGCTTAAACCTCAGGGCAGTTCCCTGTCTTAGAGGTCCTTTGCTGTCAATAACAATATAAATGTGACTCAGGGCATACAGTTTGCTTTGGACCTCTGAAATCCAGCCTGCATCTCTCGACGTTAGTGCTCCAATTGTTCAATGAACTTAAACTTTGCATATGTGAAGGGACACACGTGCACTGCTTGCCACTCACACATGTACTGCCATCCCATCAAATATGCACAGCAAGTTTCATTCTTTCCCTGAAACACAAAAGATCTGGAGATGTGCACCACCACACAAGACAACACAACACTACAAAAAGGACAGTTTTCCTGAATCGTCCACAAATTAGTTGACAGTGGCCGTACATGGATTACTGTGACTCCTACCAGTTGCAAAATGGTTGTAATGCAAACTCTAGAGAAGACAGCATACTGATATTTCTTTGTGTATGAGGGACTCAAACAGTGCTTGGCAGCTAAGGCTCCATTCAACCTTCAAATGAGTTGCAGCAGTGTAAGGAATTATATTGATCTTAAGCTCCAGCCTCATTGTATTGTTCACTGGTGGCGAATTGAGAACCACATACTTGATGTATGGCCATCATGAAGAGCAGTGCACAAGTTAAGTCGCAACGCTGGTATATTACTCTTCCGTACAGAAGGTTTAGCAGTACAAAGGCCTGCCAGGTTTGTGCTTGGGTTGCAACAACTCAAAGGTGTCTTTCATTCGTGAAAAATGAGAATGTATACTGAAGTTAATGCAGATCTCTTGGGATTGGTGCTCAAATAATGCTCTTCAAAGCTACCCTGAAAGATAAATAAGCTCAGCCGATGTGAATGCACTTTCTTTATCCCGAAGCCATTACTCCACAGCACATCCATAACCCAGCAAGACTTTGTTCAATGCTTTTCTTGATAGTACAATGCTAATACCGTCAATATGTGTTTTGTTGCTTTTCTTTGAAAGCAGCTTATTAATTCAAGCAGTGAGGCATGTTGGTTTGGCAGTCTGCATTACAGTATGTTCAGATTTACTATCTTTCATCCAGTGGAGCACTGTGGGAAAAAATGCAGCCTTGTGTTGTGCTAATGATAGCAAAGTGCACAGTATCAGATTTATAAAATGGCGTCTACAAATAAAGTTGGTCATGCTAAAAGTTTTGGGCAAGACTCGAGCATAGGCTGTGTCCCAAACCTGTGCCAGCACGGAATTGTACTCAAGTTATACCCTCATGTGCTTGTCGTGTAAAGCTTGCAACATCTATTTTGACATGTCCTGAGGATTTGGCTCAAAGACAGGTTACAGTCCTTTAGTTGATCTAACTTTGTGGCATAACCTAGTGGCATGTGCACTGTTCTGCCCCAGACATGCCCCCTTTGCATGAAATAACAGGGGGCTGTTGCCATGTGGTTTTGGAACTCTGTAAGAATCAACTTTGGGCACTAGAAACCTTCAGGGCATGAAAATTGATCAGTGATGGGGTGTGCACCAGTTAGTGCCGCAAAGCGCCGTTTGCGTGGGGCGAGGGCTACCCAAACCGCTAGCTAATCCGTACAAAAGATTGCTAATGACAATTTGAGTTGCAGACTGCTCTAAAAAGAGGCTTCAAAGGGAAAATACAAGACCTCACTGATGATTAGTAGAATACTATGTTGATGGTTACATCTTTGAACATTCACGTTGTGACTGTGGGACTTGTATGTTGTTGCTTGCCAGAGCCTTTCTAGCTCTGCGTTCTTTCCTTTGTGTGAAACATGAAAACAAAGCTATCTCAGTGGTAGGCCACTCACAAAATAAGTAGTTTTCCTCCAAATAGACATAAACAAAAGTAAAACTACAGGAGTGTTCTCAAACTGCCTAAATACGTTTTTATATTTAAATTAATCTTTAAATGTCATTAGAGCGTGCAAGTACATAAGACCTTAAACATTACATGTTTAGTTAGTACCCTTTAATTTAGTGATTCTGCCTGTAAAAAAATGCTTTTAATTGGCACAAGCTCGAGTTTCGGTTTATATATTTATTGAAAAGGACACCTTGAAAAGGAGAAGAACTCTCTAAGTGGTGATTATAAAAGGAAATAACAGGGAGGGTTTTAACTGACCGCCTTTCAGTCATCACATTGTAGGATGTGTCCTCGTAAGCTCTTGCTTGGCAGCATTTAATTCACATCGGTGGTTGCTGGGCGATATACCTCGCGCTCCTTTTTGGGGAGAAGATGTGCCTTTCATAAGAAGACTTTGCAAAGAGTAAAAGAGAAAGGCACAAGGAAGGAAGAAGGAGGACGAGAAAGTTATGCGAACAGTGAAAACTGAGAAAAGTAGGGATGAAAAAGATCTTGATGCAATAGAATAAAGAGATGGGCAGTGTAGGGTATTGTAAAAGAGAGTCCTGACACGGAATCAAGACTGAGCAGCCTCGATGTTTGCAACCCCCTGCATTTAACAGTGATTCCAGGTTAATTTGCTGTCAATGGTTGTCCACAATGTATTCTTCGTGGATTACGACCTGCACGTGAGATGGCTTCTTCCTTGCACCTGAAAAGCAATCTGAAAAGAAGACTCAATGCATAAACTAAGTATTAAGAAGTTATTTCCAACAAGAAATACGGAAGAACTGATTATGGAATCCAAATTAAAGTGGAAACCTTGATAAAGCATGGTAAATCAAACCGTGTTGGCCAATGAGAGTGGACAATTTGGTAACATCCATAACATAACATGACAATGCATGAGAAGAAATTGAATGGATCATATCACATGGACTTTAAATAGATGGAATGAACTTTGATTATATAGACTCTCCTGCTTGAAAAAAAAATAATTATTTGACTAAAGAAGAATTTGTTTAGATACTTTAGTAGAAGTGATGTTTAACACAGTTTTACAACGTTTTCCAGATTACTAATATTATTTCATATTGTAATACTAGTGGATAACTAGTGTGAGTGAGTTCACCTGGATTTCTCATTTTTTCAATTACCCAAATAAATCACTATGAGTTTTATGACAGTTTTCAAGCACTGTCATGAAGCCATGCAGTCATGTCCTCAGCATTAAGTTACAAATCAAGTACAGCAGGATTGGTGACAAAATGTAATGCCATTTGTCTAAAGGTCATGGCAATTGCACGTCTGTGACTGGCTGCTCATTTGCGTACTATTAATAAGTCCCCTCTATGCAAATGGGGGTCTGACAGAGTGACAAAGAGCAGCTGGCGGAGAAGGGGGTCTTAATCAGCAGCTCTGCCCTGGTGGATTAGGACCTCCGCCACCTCCAGACTGCCAGGATCTCTAATTCCGCGGAGCTGGCGGTTTTCTGGCGGCCCGATCTCCAGGGCTGTAATGTGGAGGTTGGACCACTGCAATGGTGGCAGTCTGACTGGATTCCGCGAGTCTGGTGCTCTAGTGAGCACCAGACTCGGAAAGGGGCCCATAGTGTTTAGCCTGTTTTCATAAAGACCACCCAAGTTCAGCAAACCATGTCACTTCAAATGTCAACATTATTCATAATATCAACTTAACAATCTAAGAATACAGTATCCAACATCACAAAATGTCATAGTAATTACAACAGAGAATTTAATATTCATCATAACTCACAAATTGTGCATATAACTTTAATCAGGAAATCTGATTCAAGATAGGACAGACAAACTTTGCACTATTTTAGGTCCTGTTCATAAAAACTATAATATGAATAATTATGATTTTCCTTTTTGGTATCATACCATTTGCTGACAGTGGCTTGTAGAGGTAAAGCATCGATATAACAATCTAGGAAAAATACATGCCTAGAATGCATCAGAACAAAGCACAACCTTAACTGGAAGGTATGTGAGAGTTGTCCAGGAGCATAAAGGGTGATTCAGTTTGCTATGTATTAAGTTTTAATATCATCAAGATAGGGGTGGTTAAGCAAAAACTTCTCTTCATAAAGAGGCCCATGGGCTGTAGGAGGTGAACAGTTTATTTATAGAGAATGGTGTGCTCCTTAAAGAGGTGAGTTTGAAGTTATTTTCTGAAATGCAGGAGAGATGAGAGGGGCAGAACTGTGTCAAGGTATTAGTCTAGATCGTCTACGCCTATCTCAAGACTTGCCTATTGACCTTTCCTTTTGTGCACTTCTTGAGTTGTAGGCTGTTGATTTAACTGCTTGTCCTATGCAGACCTTCTCAGATAGGCATTGCTTCTACAAGTTAGCAAGGTCTGTTGGTTATTTCAGAGGTGTGGTTGATTCAGAATGTCTTGAAGTGATGGCCAACGTATGCCCTTTGGTGCCAGACTGGTATGATCATGGTTCTGTAGTCCTTTAACAAGAGAAGCAGCAGCATTCATGAGGCATTCCAGGAAAGACAATATTGAGTCAAGGTGGCAAGTAAGTTCAGGTTGACTAGCTCGGTGGTTTTATCAGCAGATCCGATATTCGTTTCAGGTACCTGGCACACCATTTGCATCACTTGTATAAGCTGTGTGGATTTTCTTGACGCTGTTTGTTTTGAAGGACAATGGCACTGTTGTTGGCCAAGTGAGATAATTTAGGAATGATGGGGAGTTTGAATTTAATTCATCCCGATTCTTGTTACTGATTTAGCCCTGCATTTTTTCTTTCCTGCTCTTCTAGGCTGTGACAATATATTTTGGTTTTGTTAGGTTGACCTTAAGGTATGCAACATTTATAATGTTTGGGTAAGTGCAAAGCATTTCTGCACTGGTGTTTAAACGGTACCTTCTTCTTAGTTATATGCCAGGGATGCTGGGTAACTCCCAAAGCAGAGGGAGGGTGCCAAAGGTTGTAGCACCTGAAAGAGATAGCAAACAGGATCAGAGCCCTCTATCTGATTCCCCTAATAGTGTGGTGTAATACTAAATTACGCTTTGTGCTTAAAATACTTCCTTTTACTTGAAAAGTAAGCACTGGGTTAGACAAAACATTATTTTCCCCAGACCTACTTTGCTAAGGAACCACTGATTTCTTGCTCTAGCCATCTTGAGAGACAAATGCAAAAAGGGTATAGTTGGGCCAGTTTTCAGAGCTGCAGTAGGATGGACCTCAGGACCAGTGGCAAATGACCCACTGGTGAAGGTCTGTAAATCATGTGAGTCCTGTATCCCCCAAACAGTGTCTGACAGATATTTCTATGGAAAGGGCCATGTGAGGGCCAGGCAGCGAGTTAATGTAGTGTTTAATGTTTGTCTGTAAAACCACAATCATACACTGCAGCAGGGGCAGCCCCTCCCACCACCAGCAGCAGAAGCTGCAAACCTTTCACAACGAAATGATAGTAAAACTATGGGGCATATTTATACTCTGTTTGCACAGAATTAGCGTCATTTATTTTTACTCTAATTCGATGCAAAACTAACTCCATATTTATACTAAATGTATGGATTTAAAGTCATTTTTTGGATGTTGAAACCTACCTTGCCCTAATGAGATGCAAGGTAGGCGTTCTCAATCAAAAAATGACTCTATGGCTTCAACTCGATATTTATACTCCAGTGCACAAATGGTGCACATGAGGGAGGAGGGGTCAAAAAATGGTGCAAAGATTGCTTTGCCCCATTTTTTAACACCTGGGTCACGGCAGGCATTAAGGGACCTGTGGACCTATTTCCATGGCGGAACACCATGGAATAAGCCTACAGGTGCCCTCCCCAGGCCCCAGGGACACCCCCACCCACACCAGAGGGACAGCTGAGGATTGGGGACCCCATCCCAGGTAAGTACAGGTAAATCCAGGTATGTATTTTATTTTATTTTTTAAAGTGCCATAGGGGGGCCTGAAATGGGCCCCCATACATGGCACAGGGTGCAGTGGCCATGCCCAGGGGACCCTGGTCCACTGTGCTAGCCATTGGGTTGGTGGGCATGACTCCTGTCTTTTATAAGACAGGAGTTATGTGGTATGGATGGTTTTGCGTCAGAAAATGACTCTAGGCAGGTTAGAGTATTTTTTTTTACTCGAACCTGTCTAACGTCATTTTTTGCTGCAAAACCCCCTTCTTCCATACCGCCAGCCCCACCCAACTAATGTCATTTTTTTTTTACACTAGCCTACCCTTTGCACCGGCTTGCACCATTCCATAAATATGGTGCCCGGCAGGTGCACAAAAATGGTGCAAGCCGGTGCCAAACTTTTTGGTGCAAAACTGCGTTAGTGCAGTTTTGCACCAAAAAGTGTAAATCAGGGCCTATGTTTGTTAATTTTTAGTTGTGAAAGGGGCAATGCCATGGGAGATGACGGAGACGAGGGGAGTGCACTGTGCACTCCCCCCTAGTGTGCATGTATGTTAGGCCGGCCATCTCGGGCCAGTCAAACACACATGCGCTCTGTGCTCTCTCCAGCCCGGCACTGTGTTGCTGGGCTGGAGAGAGCACGCACAGGCTCCCAGTCTGCCTGAGAGCACCCTGGCTGGGCGCTCCCAGCCAATCCTAACGCTGCTGTGAGCAGCATCAGGATTGGACGCAGGGCGTCTGTGCCTGTCTGCAGTGACGAGGAAAAGAGGAGCGTTGTAGCGCAGTAGCAGCGGAGCAGATACGTTTTTATTTATTTATTTTTTATTAAATGTTCCCCCCACATCCGTCCCCCTGTGAGTCGCACCCGCCCAGCCCCTTCAGAGCACAGCAAGCTGCGACTGCACTGCAGCATTAAATGCTGTTGCAGAGTGCTTAGATACCAACTTGAATGACCTTGGTGTTTGTATTGGTAGAATTGACTGCTGCTTCGTGCCTTTTGTTAGAGCTTACATCCACAGCAAGGTTACATGTGTATGCATTTGGGAGGTTCTCCCTTCATACCCGCATGTGTTTCTGATAATGATACAGCATTGGTGATACCACAAGGCAACTCTGCTACTGTGTGGAATGTTTGCACGCTGAAGACCCAGCCTGTTGCACGGTTCTTCATCGTGTTGTAAGCAATCAAATTGATTGACACTCTATATTACAGAATTTCCCCACAGTACACTGAACAATTCTGATTTGCCCTGTCCCAAGGGCCTCCTACGGAGTGGAAGCACATTTGTAGCTTTTAATCATTTACATGCATCAAACCTGTCATTTTGAGATGTTTGCAGATGATTTGATTATATGGAACTTGCTGTTTTTTTTCTGTAGGGCCTGATTGTCCATTGTTCTTTATGAATTAGGCCTATAAATAGCCCACAACAGTGTAAAGCATAGTATATTGATTGTAAAAATGTTAAGCATAAAACAATATGCGATTAAAATATTGCCATATGAGATTACTCTTCTAACTCCTAGCCCATTTAACTTTCATAGTCAACATATTTAAAACAAATGTTTAGCTGAACATTTGCAAGAGCTAATTTAGGACGTGCCTTTGACTAATGTTTCTGCTGACTAGAGACTTAAATACCTGCGGAGGTACAGCAGATCTATTTTATCACATTAGACAGTGTTAAATCGTTGCTTGTCAGGGGAACATTAAATACGCGTGCTCTGCCGAGCTGAAAATGTAGCTGCATTTGTTGACATTTCAAAGTAAAAAAAGAACACAATGCGACATAACAATTAAAACATAGCAGGATGCAACACAACAAAACAGTTAAGGCAGAACTCACCAAAATTACTATAGTACAACACAACTACATCAAATTAAAATAAGAAAACCCAAAAACATAGCGTAAAAAACAACATGAAACATCAACAGCACAGTAACATACCACACAACACAGAAGCACAAACATTATTGTCATCTGGTACCGCCTCCATAACACAATGATAAAATGTGATTACCTCCAGCACTGCCTTAATTTATCACCAAGGACATGAAATAGATCCAATCAAAATGTTATTGTGATCGTGTGAAGGCATTTTATTCCAAATTAGGGGGCAGATTTATACTTTTTGAAGCTAACCTGCGTTATCGCAGGTTTGTGTCAAAAAGTATAGTGTCAGCTAGCGCCATTCTAAGACGCCCGCTGGGTGCCATATTTATGGAATGGTGCTAGCCGGTGCTAAGGCCCTGTTAGCGTCCTTTGAAAGGACGGTAACAGGGACAGGGAGGCGTTGGGGGAACTGGGACTTGAGCGTCAAATTATGGCGCTACACTGTTTAGAGGCAAAGAAATTGCCTCTAAGCAGTGTAGCGCCATTTTCTGGAGCACAACCCCCATGGATATGGCTCCTTTCTTAGTAAAGACAGAAGCAATGCCCACCACCCCAATGGCCATGCCCAGGGGATGAATGTTCCCTGGGCATGGCCATTGGGGCCAGTGCCGTGCAGGGGGCCCCAATTCAGGGCCATTGAGCGGTGTTGGGAAGAAACAGAAAAATACTCACCCAGACTTACCTGGGATGGGTCCCCCATCCTTAGGTGACCTCCTGGTGTGGGTGGGGGTATCCCTTGGGCCAGGGAAGGGCACCTGTGGGCAAGTTCCATGTTCTCCGACCATGGACATATACCTACAGGTCCCCTTACACCTGCCCAGACCCATGTGTTAAATTATTTAAGGACCCCATCCCCTATGGTGGATTTTAGCATGGGGGGATAAATATGGCGCAAGGGCCATATTGTCCTTCTCTGGACAGGATCGCCTACCTTGCATCTCATTGACGCAAGGTAGGTTTTACGCTGCAGAAAACAACGTAAACGCCATAACTTTGGCGCTAGACGCATCTAGCCCCAAAGTATAAATATGGAGTTAGGTTTGCGTTGAATAAGCGTAAAAAAATGATGAAAATTCAGTGTAAACCGTGTATAAATATGTGCCTCTCTGTCCAGCATTCAGCCATAATGGATTTTGAGTTAACCCACACTTGACACCACTTGGTAGCATGTGCAGCTCATATTGTCACCATCTTACTTCATTCGTCTCCATTTTCTGTTTGTTAGGTTTTCTCATTTGAACCTTGGTTAATATTAGCTGCTTTAGAACGAGAGCAGAGGTTTGTGGGAAAGTCTCATAAATTTTGACAGAGGATTGACTGGATTCTGAAGGTGCCTGCGCGCCAGCAGTTGAGGGGCTGCCGTGTGATATAAATGTCAGAAACTATTCTTTTGACAGACTGCCGCTTTTGTGTTTCTACCCCCAACCGTGCTGTCAACCGCTATTACAAAAACATTTTAGCATCTTAAAATTCTGGAGGAGTCCAACATTTATGGTAACCAAGTCAACTCCGCAGGTGGGCTGCATTACTTTGCAAATATAGCGACACGAGTGAATGAACTGCTGCTTAAATGAGTTTTCTTCTGCAACTCCAGCAGATATTGCTTTTAATGCAGACTATTCTGTTTTCTCCACTTAAAATTTAAATATGTAACAGCGTTTATGCATAAGGCAACAACAACCATATCAAAAGGGAAGGAGGCTAGGATATAGAGCATTTAAGTACTCTTTTGAGTATCAACACCCCAGTGTCATCCTTATGAGTGACAGACACAGTGATTAATTGGCAAATCGCATCCATCTGTTACGAAATGTGATCGAATGAAATATTTCAAACTAGATATGAAATCTTGAGTACAGCTTGGCATGTGGGATAGCTTTTGATACTGCTGGGTTACACACACACACACACAAACAAACAAACATGCACGCACACACAAGCACACACACACCCCCCTAATAAAAAAAAAAACCTAAAGTGATGGTCCGTATAATGATAGTGCTACCACCACACATTTCCTAGACCACTGTCATCTGAGGGAGGCAAATTACATACTGAGGTCCTCTGGAATGAACCCCGATTTACCACATAGGGGCTCTGAAATGTGGAGGGTCTCAAAGCCACATGGGCATGTCTGACATGCAATAAGTAGTCTCTGGAATGGATGGGACAGGGGAGCTGCTAGCACTCCCACTGGGGCAGATGCCATTGTTGGCCTTGCACCAGCGTCCAGGCCCAGGTGCTTAGGGCCAGATGTAGGAAACAGTTTGCGACTCGCAAACGGCAAAAATTGCCGTTTGCGAGTCGCAAACCGGAGTTTCCTATGCAGAAATGCATTTTGCGAGTCGGAACCGACTCGCAAAATGGATTTCAGAGTCGCAAATAGGAAGGAGTGTTCCCTTCCTATTTGCGAGTCGCAGTGGGATGCAATTCCATTTGTGACCGCGTACGCGGTCGCAAATGGAGTCGCAGTTACCATCCACTTGAAGTGGATGGTAACCCACTCGCAAATTGGAAGGGGTCTCCATGGGACCCCTTCCCCTTTGTGAATGGACCCCAAAATATTTTTTCAGGGGAGGTAGTGGTCCTTCTTTGTTGTCATACATCGACCTTTATTTTTTGTTAAGTGCAGCCAGTATAAATAAGGCTGCAGGGAAACCAAACACAAAACATAACTTAGCAGTTTCACAACTAGAGTGCTTGGTGGGTGAACAAGCCCACGTGCATTAATTCATTTATATTATAGGAACATTTACAGACTGAGCAGTTTCCGCAGTTATAATTCCCAATGATGGGTAAAAGCATTATCTGCAATGTGATCTTGCCACATCTCTTCTGCAAGGTTAAGAGGGTGGGAAGTGTGTGATGAAGATGGTGTTACACCATCCAGGAGCTGGAAGTCCTCTCCACTCCCACCTCTCTCTACATAGTGCCATCTGGGTTGCTTTTAAAGGTGGAAGCTTTCTCCAGCCCAACCTATGAGAGATTTGTGGCATGTCATAATGAGATCGGCAGCCACAACTTATCGTATGCCATCATCAAGGCCAAATCGGTAACTCAATTCATTTGAATTCGACTTTCATTGTTGAATTTTCATATTAGTAAACAAAAAAACGAATTTTATTTTCAGAGAACTTAATTTTTTTTTTTTTATCAATTTTTTATTTGTTTTTACTTTGGCATAATCAGGTATCATTGGGGTGTCAGGCTGTGTTAACATACACAGCACATCAAAGGGCAAACATGGAATCTTCAGCAGCAGGCTCATTCCCCGAACCCAACACTTGTTGAAGAGAAAATTCAACTTTCACCTTGCATCCAATGTAGATGCTCTTTAGGTACACACTGTGCTCGCCGTTACTTGCCTACAGGAATCATCTTTTAGAGGACAGCCTGGATTTGAACACCATCCTCATCCAAAATTCGATTCCTGAGTGGGCTCCCTGATGTAGTAAAGAGAGCCCTTTTGAGCCAACTATATGTGCCATTGAAAAAAAGATTGATACCCTCCTGTCCTAAATTGTTTGTTTTTCTATTGTAAGAAACCCACAACATGCAGTTGCGAAGCACTTCCTAATAATGATCAGATAATATTCATTTTCAATATGTTCTACAACCGTCGCTCCCTCATATTAGCCTCTCAATAATGTTATACTTCATTTCCAATATGTTAGAGATCTTCAGTTTGATCATGATTTCGACTTTTGGCTCTTCATTGGGGTTTGACAGGCTTCACAGTAGTACTCAGTTCGTCAGGGAAGCTACTTGAACTACTGTTGAAGGCGGATGAGCCAGTTATCACTTCAGGATCTTCTGGGCTAGAAGCATCTGAACCATCCGTTAAATGAAATAATCTGTCCCCTAGATCTAAAGATTCATCAGGACCATTAAAGCTCTAGGGGCATCTCTGAGTGCCCTTACAACCGTGGAGCTAGATTTAGTCATTATGGGAGCTTCTCTCCCTTTTACAGCATCCAGTACTTCAAGGGGGTTGATCAACAAGGCTCCACTTGGGACAAACTGCTGTCCAGAGGCGTTCACGGCTGCCATTTCTGCCATATCTAGGTTTTTAGAGCTCAAGCTATTTTGCCCACAGTGATGACCTGTATACCACTGGAAACATTCATGTCATTAGTGAGGGTAAGAGAAGCTACAGGTATTGAGCCCCTATATAAATCCTCTCTGTTCAAAACGGCCCCTTTCTTGTAAGGTCAGAGAAATGCAGCAAATGTCTTATCAACACCTCCATCAACAACTCCAGCTCTTTTGATCACATTTCCTCTTTCCAAAACATTAAGAGAGGGTACACTAACCTGACTGTTGGTCAGACCATCAGGCTCCCTGGTTGCTGAACCAAATACACCCCTCAGTGTCCTCCATGCTGGTGGAACTGTCAGTGGCCGCCAGGATCAGACCGAATAATTATGAACATGCTTCCAGTGCCTACAGCTGTCATCTCTGCCTGTGACTGCCCTTCTATGGGCTGTTTTGCCACTTCTGCTATCTGGAAGAATGAGGTCCAGGGCCCCAGTCCAAAACATCACAGTCTGCCTTCTTTAGAGCTTCCATTGCTCCCTGTTGTGACTCACTCCTTCTTAGGCCCATTTTTGCTGAGCTTCTAGTGCCCCTCCCACTCCAGTCCCCCTTTGAGCGAGCTAATCCAGAGCTGTGCAAGATACGCGGGGGTGCTACAGACTTCTCCCCTGCCTGATCGTGAGAGCGTAAACTTTTAGGTGGCATAACTTCTCTTGGAATCACTTGATACCTGCAGCACCCGGGGAAACTTAGTTTAACGTCAACCTACTTAACCAGCCTCGGCAGAAACCTGCCCGGGTGAGCGGATCACACAATAACAACCGCAGGGATAGCTATTTTGGCTGCTTGAGCTCCTAATAAGCGGATCAGTCAGGACCATGTCATGAAACAACTTCTACAGTGCTTGTACATTCCAAGGAGCCAGCCCGCTCTCCCACTGGAACTGGAAGTTTGGAGCTGGTTGAGCGGTACAGCTTACATGGCCTGCATCTCGCTTCCACCCTGATCACATGTGCCCTACCCTGGATAACGTATAATGTTATACTTCATTTACAATATGTTATGGATTATCCCATTTTTCTTATCTGAAGACTTGGTAGGGGTAGGCCATTTCCGGTGGTTAGCACTAAAGTATCTGTGGTTTTGGATAATGCAAAGGTCTAGGCCAGCATAAGGGATCTTTGTAGACAAATCAAAAAAAAGAAGGGTTTGTTTCGTTTTGCATTTAAAATATTTGGTTGCAGCTCAATAAGTATGCACATAATATCTCAAAATGTAGTTGTCTTACCTTAAACTCAACCTTAGATGCAGTAACTGCAACACTTTCGATTATTATGCCAATAAAACTTTGACATCTTTTATTAGCATTATCACCTTAGATATCCTCCAGGTGAAGTGCACAGTTCTGACTGCCCAGCACCACTTTGTTCTGTTCACTACCATTGCAGTGTAAGTATTAAAGGGAAGTCTTCTGAACCAGAGCCTTTTGGATTATTGAATGCAGTGTTACCCTTTATTCAGGGCACATAGTACATAAATCATAAAATAAATGTGCATCATATTCTTTCTGCATCAACAGACATCTCAAAAATACATATATTTCCAACAAAGCAGAGTAAAAATGCCCAGACTGAAGTTTAATATTCCGATCTGAGTTGGGGCAGATTCTTAAATTTCAGTCTGAAATAATGGAATATGTTCTTAGTTTGCTTGGAAAACAAAAACGATTTCATCTATTGCATATGGATGGCTATTCTGTCAAATGCAATATGTTATAGGGCATTCAGTTCAAAATAGATTGTAGACACACTTTGCAAAACCTCTAAGTGACTGTCCAGGGAGGAAATATAAACCTGAAATGTTCTACTCTGCATGTATTTCTGCTATTCCTTGCTTTGTGGATTTATAAATTTGCCTTTAAACATTCAGGCCCATATTTATACTTTTTGACGCACAACTGCGCCAACGCAGTTGTGCGTCAAAAATTTACCACCGGCTAACGCCATTCCAACGCACCATGCGGGCGCCTTATTTATGGAATGACGTTAGCCGGCGCTGCGGACTGGTGTGCGTCAAAACAAATGACTCACAACAGGCGGCGCTGGCGTATGGGAAAATGGGGGTTGTGCGTCAAAAAATGGGGCAAGTCAGGTCTGAGGCAAAATTCAGGCCTCAAACCGGATTTGCGCCATTTTTTTTGACGCCCAACCTCCATTGACATGACTCCTGTCTTAGCAAAGACAGGAGTCATGCCCCCTTGCCCAATGGCCATGCCCAGGGGACTTATGTCCCCTGGGCATGGTCATTGGGCATAGTGGCATGTAGGGGGGCCCAAATCAGGCCCCCCTATACCACAAAAAAAATCTGAAAAACATACTTACCCGAACTTACCTTTACTTCCCTGGGATGGGTCCCTCCATCCTTGGGTGTCCTCCTGGGGTGGGCAAGGGTGGCAGGGGGTGTCTCTGGGGGCAGGGGAGGGCACCTCTGGGCTCCTTCCGAGCCCACAGGTCCCTTAACGCCTGCCCTGACCCAAGCGTTAAAAAACGGCATCCATCAGGCTGTGCGTCGTTTTTTAAGGCCCACCCCCTCCTGTGCGTCAAAATGACATCAGAGTATAAATATGGGGCACAGGCCTTAAAGTCATTTTTTGGAAGGGAACGCCTACCTTGCATATAATTAACGCAAGGCTGGTTCCCCCTTCCAAAAAATGACGCACATGGTGGAATTTTGACGCCCGCGGGGTCGGACGTCAAAGTATAAATATGGCGCAGGGTTTGCGCCGATTGTGCGTCAAAATTTTTGACGCACATTTGGCGCAAATAGAGTATAAATATGCCCCTCAATCCTCCTAAATAACACCATGCAACAACTCTACTTAAAAGGCAATTAATATTAGGCAGTCTCAGACCAATATTGTCAAGAAACTGATGCTGCTTTGATTTTTTTTTCTATTTGTCGAGTGCAGCAGCGTTCCACAGAGAGCCAAGAAGTATGAAAAGTTACGACTAGTATGTTAGGTTGTGTCATTAGGTACAAGACCCCTGGAATTCCGGTACAATACAATGGTGCATAGATGGTTGTAAGGAGGTTTATGATTGGTTGCGCAGTACAGAGACACATATACAGTCCTTTAGCTCCAAGGAGGAGAACATTGCATACCTCCTTTTATTTAGGCCAGGAGGTTGTGTACCAGTCAGAGGTGATTTGTGAAATATATCAGTGTCATACAACAAACACAAGGCATGTTATTCCCGATACCTTTAGAGTACCTTTCATTAAAATGAATTGTTTCAATATAATCTTCTCAATACAAATTGACAGAGAGACAACTGTAGCTAGAACAGCAGCCTACCAGCCCTATTAAGTTACTGCGGAACTCAGTCTCTGCAGAACTTAAATAATCCCTTTTCTTTTGTACCATTTAATTACGGAACTTATCAGTGACACAATGAACTCATACATTATGCTTTTCTTAAACATATTCTCCTGTGTCCCAGCGTACCAAGAAAATGTCTAAATATTGCTTGAAATCTGACTGTTTTTGAGCAATGTCAAGTAAAAAAAAAAAAACATTCAATTGGATATAATTCTTTAAAATTTGTGACAAGCACTCCATCTTCAATATGTTTCGAATTCGTCACTGTTTTTTTAAATATGTAATATCACTCTTACCAAATGGAGATCATACAAGCTTATTGATCCCAACCCTCCTATATGTTGAAAGAAATTGACCACATTTTTTAATATACATTTCTTTAAGTTCAAAACATTTTCTATTAAGGGAGTCTGTCGAAGAAACAACCAGTTTATTGATTACAAACGTAATAAAGAAACTCGATGAAGACAACGCAAAGGGGCACTAAAAGGAAAATTAAAATTAAAAAGTTTTGTAACTCTAAGGATTAGTCTTGTATACTGTGTTTCACACAGTCACCAAAAGAAGGTCGATTGTAAACATAGGACAGAAAGAGGATCTATGGTTTAGTTTGCACTAAAGATAAAAGAAAGAGAACTAAACTGCCCAATACTTGATATAATCTATCGAAGGTGCAGCCAGCTGTAACTAAAGCATTTCGTGGGCATTGTTGCTACGTAAGAGTTTCCCACCTATTAATTATGATATTAGGAGACACGATAACTCCAAAGACCTATTAAAATTATGTGAGGGATGGCGGTTAAACAGAACGGAGAAGTGTACACTGATAGGGTATGGTAATTTATAATGTACCTTTAATATAACGTCTTTTGTTAGTTAAAAGGCGTAGCTAATGCCTCCATTATCCTGTTTTTCGCAATCGGAAAATGGTTCTCAAGCAGAAAAGGAAGACATTAATTACCTGCTGTTACTATCTATTTTAGTTTTCCTTCCCCCCTCATTTGTTCTGGTCTCTGAGACGTGTCTTTTCATACGCTACCTATATTGATATTTTTTTGTCAGTGACAACCTGAAAAAAAAACATCCCCTAAGCGGTTAGGAGCATAGATGGGCTTCATTTGCGGAAAATGCGGTAGCAATTTTTGAAAGCACTGGATGTAAACAGATGCTAAAATAGCACATTCATAAAAGGAAAAAAAGAACGATTCCAAAAAAGCCATGGCAAGGAAAATGCAATTAGGGTAACGGTGGAGAAATATAAATAAAAATATATATATTAATAATAAAAATGCACAGTGGATCCAACCAGTAGTACGCTGTCTGCAGTATTTGTATATCGATGTAGTGTTTGCCAAATCACACAGTTTTGTGTCAGCAGAGTTGAGTTGCCACAAGGCACATCACTGAGAATTAAGATAATTCTGCAGAGAACCCTGACAGTACGGCAAATAGGAGCCATCCATGCAAGGACTAATAGGGGATTCTCCTCATTTACTGCCCTCCTCTCTTTGAATGTGACACCTTTGGCACTGCATGTGGCTGGCCTGACATAGCTAGACTGAATAATGCAGTAGGTACTGCCGCTTTGCCAACTCCTTACACACCACACAGTGCACCCTTACATTTTTGTTACTGTCTTCACATTAGCAAGAGAGGTTAGTAGCATTGGTGTGAAGTAGGGAAGGCCATGTCTGGTGTATTTGTACATTGGGTTGGACTCTTCTTATATAGTTAAGACCTGTGGGTGGGCAGGTTGACGTTAGTAGCCTCCAAAATGTTGCTGGTAAAGTTAGGTCTGTATTTGTGTGAAAGGCTAAATATGGTGTTTCACATGGTTACAAATTCATACGAAGCAGAATTTCTAAGTAAGTGATTTATCAATGGGTGTAAATGGTAATCCACAACCAGTAATAAAGTCACTAACCTGTTGGCTCCAGGCAAAGGTTTCAGTAATTTAAACCTGAGCTTAAGCCTCAGTAGCCGTGGCACAAAGCAGATAGGCTTAATTTACAGAAAATGTGTAAAGTATTTAGAAACATCAAAACGGTTAAAAACTCAAAACACAACTCAATAGAAATCCCAGTAAAAATCATAAAAATAGAGAAAAATTGAATAAATAAAATGACAAAAATCCAGGATGAGGAACTGCAGATATTATATATTTTAAATGTAAGTCAAACAGCACCAAGAAAGAGTGAAGCACCATTCAGAAGTCACTGTTAAAATCCTGGACTCTCCCAGCTGCTCTTTCTGTGCTGACAGGTATCACATTCTTCACGCCAGCCCATTCTTTCACCAAACCAAAGCCATTGTCTCTCCTCTGTGAGCTGTTTTCATACCTTATTAATGTCAAGCATTTACGGGACAGCAGGTGGCAAGCTAATGCAAACTGGCCTTCAGCAGCTCTAGGCAGGGAAAAGGTAACTATCTAAATAATACTTTTCCTAAATACTTAGTAAAATCCAACTTCACAGTGGAATTGGATTTTCAATAAATGTTAAAAATAGTGATTGAACCATTTCTCTAGCTTGCCCCAAACCTGAGTTAGCAAAACTAATGTATAAATCTGTTTTCCACAGTGAAAATCTTTTTTGGGAGCTTGTCACATGGTAACATTAAATTTCTACATGTCCCACTTTTAAATTTTGAGGCACCCTACCTTGTGTGCTACAAGTCCTACTTAGGGGTGACTTGATAATATATAAATGGAATGATTTTTCGCAGTTAAAAAAGGCTATTTTCGAAGGTTGGACCACAGGCTTAAACAACAGCTATCATGATACATAAGCAGCCCTGAAGCCATGTTTTCCTTGTCACACTAGTGGATGGCACAATAAGTGCTGCAGTCAACAGGTGACATTTAGCTTACCATGCCATGGCTGTACTTTCAACATCATATACTGTGCCTGACTGGAAAGTTAAATCTGGCAATTAGGAGTTAGCAAATTGTGCCCAGTTTTAAGGGTCATCACACATACAATTTGGAATGGACAGCAGTGGCCCAGTGTGCAGAGTTTAAAAACCAGCCGCATCAGTCTAAAAAAATGTGAGCAACCTTGCAAAATGGGCCCTTTCTCACAAATATCCATTTTGCTTTTTTGTTTCGATATGTTCAGAATCTACTTAATATTGCAAGCATGTCAACTCCATAACAGTACTTCCAAAATACATTAATTTAGTGTGCACAAACAAAGATGGAACGCACCAAGAAAAGGATATTTGGTCCCATGCCACTGCAGAGGTGTAATCATTGCCAACAGTAGTTTGTGTTGAGAATGTAGACTGTTTTCCACAAAACTGTACTACCAGTTCAAAGGTACACCTAATTTATTAGACAATTTGAAAGCAAGTTCCTAAAAGAAGATTCCATTTATGTTCCAGGTAGCTAAATTATGACAGAAATATTGCGGTGTGATAGGAGAGATATTGTATCTATATCTTGAACAGCGACAGGCAGAGTGACATGTGAAGCTCTCCAGATTTCTAATGCCACTAAAAACCCTGAGAAGGCTGGTGGACAACTCCACTTGTCTGCAAGACTGATGGTTTCATAAGGTGAGGTAGGTTAGGGTGCTCCCTAGTGGTGGCATTGTGTTTGGCCTAACTATATTTTACATGGTGTAATTCTTAATATGGAGAAATGTTTTTTGGGTACATCATTAAAATGCAGATATGGTAAGTGACACTGGTACTAATCCACATTCTCTCTGGTTGTATTTCAGGAGCTGGTGGGGAGCAACCCTCCGCAACGGAATTGGAAAGGAATTGCAATTGCCTTGCTGGTTATTTTGGTTATCTGTTCCCTAATAGTCACATCAGTTATCCTCTTAACACCAGGTAATTTAATTCTTATTCGTATATACCAATGTCATAATCTGAAAATGTATAGCTTCTAATATTGATATAATGAGCTACCAGAGGAAGGTTGATCAGTTATTGACACAATTCCAACCTGATGACTCAGTGATAAATCCTATAGACCGACATTAGGAAAGCATTACAGACAAGTTAATGGTGCACTATATTTATAAATATTGTAAAACTAGTCCTGGTTTCTGCAAAGAGTGATTTGCTTTTATACAATGTTCTGCCTTCACCAGTACAAAGTTCATATGTTTGACTTTATTGTGCACAAATGAGGAAGAAAATTGTCAGCAAATTTGTTTTAAGGTCTTTAAAGACAGTGCTCAGATATATAAAGAAAGAAAGAACTATCACTTCTCTAGCAATTAATTAAAGTATTTCTATATCTTTCTGTGTTGCCTCCATTATTGTGTCAACTGTGACTCATTATAGCACTACGTGACCGGCACCATATTTCTTGGTTTTCCTCTGCTACATTTTATGAACTCTGTTGCCATCCAACTCTTACTGATCAGTTTTTTCTAAAACTTGTGAGTAACTGACAAGTCCACCTACCTTTAGTACTAATATTTTTTACTCCCAGAAGCCCTCTTCCTCTGTCTACTTATTCCTCTTCAGTATGTTCTCCCTTTGCAAAGACACTGCTCACTTACACATGGTACTTTCCCTCCAGCCCTAACTACGCGTCCTTTTGTTCATATCAACATTCAAAAATCCACCTCATTAAAATCCCCCCCAAAGGGGATACTATCAGTTTCCTCTGTCAATTACTTGACCCTTATGAAATTTAAAGGTGATTTCCCATTAACAAAGTCTGATGCAATGTGTGAAATTCTCAATCTTTATGCATTTCCCACTTCGTGCTATAGGTACATTCTTAAATTTATATTATACCACCATCAGGGCCCTCAAACTCGGATATATTAGACCCCTCTCTCCCACATGCCCACTGATCTTATCTTGGTACACAATGAGTCAGGTCACACAGCATCACGTCTAGATTATTCAGCCTGTAAATCATTAAATAACCGATCTTGTCTTCCAGGATTCTAATTCCAATCTTCTCTATATTCAAGCACCATTTAATCTCTGGCAATTGTGTGGAATACTTAAAGCAAAAACCCCTTATAATACTTTCTTTATAAACAAAAACAAGTGAACCCGCTTTTCCATTCAATTACCAATGGCTATACCAACACAGTTTTCCCCAGAACCCTTCAGTAACTATTATTTAAGAGGCTCACCATTTTTATTTATTTCAATCTTCACATTCATCTGCAATCTTACTTTTGCAAACAAGCAACTCTTGAATCTGTCTTTAACATATTCACCTCAGCCTATCACAACTAACTCTTCTCCAAATTTATCCTTCGTCATACCTTTGCAATATTCCACATGCTTGACCCCTTTATTTTGTAAACCTTGACATACATAGGATCCACTGGTCCTGCTTTAGAATGTTTAATGTTCTATCTCTCCAACTTGTCATTCTCTTTGCATTGCCTGCCACAACAGCTGCGTCACAGCACTTGAGGGACCAGAATGCATTGATTTGATGAGGACCCCGTAGAGGCCCAAAACCAGACCCCGATAGCTGCCCAGGGCACAGAGATACTAGGATGGAGGACTCTGTAGGTGCTGGCCCCAGAGCAGCTTTCAGGCAATGTGTCAGTTGGCGGTAACGCTAGTGGGCCAGTGGCCGGAGGCCCAATTCCAAACAGAGAGCTGGGAATATCTTGGGCAGGGCACCATCAAATATTTGGTTCACCGAGCGCAAGCTCTTCATGTTCCAGGATACCCAATAGAATAGTACACCCCTAATGCGCAGGGCGGAATTATACCACAACAAGGCATTCATGTGCAGCAACAGAGGCAAGTCAATCTGTGCACATCTTTCCAAGCCACCTTGTCGATGTTTAGACTGGATTAGAGGACACCTTGCATTGGGAGGGAGACAGGTGTGGCTGTATGGTCCTGGACGGAGCTCCAAACTAGTGATGTACTAGCCTTGTCCACACAGGGGTGTCCCAAACAAGGCCCTAAAGTGCTGTATCCCGGGACAGCTGGAATGCCAGGTAATAATACTCCATGTGCAGCAATTGCAGTCCACCACTCTCTGTATCTACCCAGAGATGGGTTGACAGGAGCCTGGGCTTGCAGCTGCTCCACATGTAAGCACGGATATCCATCTGTGGTTGAAAGGAGCGTTCGAGGTATGCACAGAGGTAACATCTCGAACAGGTAATTGAAGCGAGGAGAGACAGTCATCTTAAGTGTCTGCACCCTGGCCCAAGGAACAGATGCAGGAGGGACAACGTCTGGAAGTCGCACTTTATATGATCCAGCAGCAGGAGGAGATTATCCTCCACCATACGGGCAAGGCCTCCGTTAATCTTAACACCCTGATAAGTGAGGCCAATTGAGACCTATAGTATAGGGTTGTCAGAGACAACGGTTGCAGTGGTCACATGGGACAAAGAAAGGGCCTCACTCTTAGACCAGTTGATTTTGTAACCTAAAAGCTGAGAAAAGTCATCAGTGAGTGACATTGCGGCTTCTATTGACATCCAGGTGGGACAAGAGTGGTAAAATATCATCTGCAATAGAAGTGCATTGACATCACCCTCATCAGCGGGGATTCCAGTCACTTCCAGTGATCACTGGATTGGAGCTGCCAGGACCTCCTGGGAAATAAGGAATAGGAGAAGTGGCAGCCCTGGTGGATTCCACTCGCCACTGGGACGAGCCCCAACAGAAGTCCACAGCAAGAAACCACGGCCTTCGGGACATCATAACGGAGACACACATTCTGAATTAAGTCCAGACCCGCATGTGACATGACGTGGAAAAGATAATGCCAGTCGACATGGTCAAACGCCTTCTTGGCATTCAGTGAAAACACCATAAACTCACAAGGGTCATCTTTCGTCTGCCACAACAGCTGAGACAAAAGTCAGAGATGCTCTCTGGAGCTGCAGCCCAAGACGAGCATATCTTGGACTCATTCATCAAGAGGGATGTAACCTTGTTCAAACAGTTAGCCAATACCCTGGCCAAAACTTTCATATTGATGCTGATCAGTGATATTAAGTGGTAGCTGGTGCAGTCCAGGGTGGTCCTTTCCGGCCTTGGGAATAAGGGTGCTAGAGATGTATTGGAAAGAACTCGCAATGTACCCTCCCCCTCAGCCTACTAAAAACGCCCTTATTAGGTGGGGGACCAAGAGGTCATTACCTGCCTTATAAAATTCGCCTGGGAAACCATCCTCCCCAGGGTATTTGCATATGGGCAGGGCCACTATAGTGTTGGCCACCTTCTCCTTGGTGATGGCCCTGACAAAACCTCCCAGACCTCACAGACAGAACTGGCAAATATAAGTGGACCAGGAAAGCATCCATCTGTTCCAATGTGGTCCCTGGATCTGTAGAGTAGAGGGAGGCATAGAAGGAAGAGAACCAGGCAGGAGTGTCACAAGGGTTATGAGGAGGGCACCTGTGGCATCATGGATCGCCGGGATGGTGAGTTGCGATTTCCTCTGATTCAGTTGGGTGGATGGGAGCCGACCTGTTTCTCTCCATGGTCATACGATCATCACTACAGGTTAACCAGTGCCTTTTCGGCATCCTTAGTGAAGTAGGAATTTATCCAGATTTGAGCAAGTTTCAGTTGGTTAAAGGGAGACAGTGTGGGGGAGGTTGTGTATTGGATCATAACAGTGAGCATTTACCTTTCCAGGAGATCCCATGCCACATGTTTCTTGTGGATGGTGGCTGCCTGTCCACCATCATGGAGCACCTGAATGTCACCTTACCGGCTGCCCACAACATCCTAGGCCCCCATTATCTGAGAAGTAGGACTGTACATGGTCTTGCAGTTGAACTTTCCCCTCAGGTTGCTGGTAGAGGGGGGAGGAGTGTCACATCCAATGTCCTGCCCAAGCAGCACCAGGCTATGATCGGCAAGACCTGCTCCAGAATGGCACAGGAGGTAACACAAGATAGGAGCCAGCCATGCAGCAGGAAGTAATCGATCTGTGACTGAGTCCTATGTGGACAGGAAAGGAACGTGTATTCCCGATCCCCCAGATCACTAACCACCACACATCCACCAGAGCATGGTCAGTTGCCAAGTCCCCAAAAAGGGCCCTGTGCCATCTATTGTGTGTGTCATCCCGGCCTGTCTAATCCTGTATGGAATCCTGGCCAGATTCCAGTCACCACCCAACAACACTGTCATTCTGCCAAGGGAGGTCAGGCATCGGTATAGCTGAACAAAGAAATCAGACTTACAGGGAGTAGGGGTATAAAACGCTCCAACCACCACAAGCCTGTCTAGAATCTGCAGCTTCACCAACACACGACAACCCCCAACCCCGTCCGACCAGGTCTTAAGTGCTGTGCAGGGTAAATCTATTGCACAGGAAGGAGCAGCACCAGAATTGACAACCAACCTACCAGTGGTAAGGACTTTACCCACCCATTCTTGTTTGAGTTTGGTGGATTTGTCTTGTGACAGGTGTGTCTCCTACAGTAGGGCTATATCTACCCACTTGGTATGTAGATAGTGTGGGATCTTCTTCTACTTGGCATAGGGGAATAGACCATTCATTTTCATGAAGATCAGAGTGAGGGGTGCTGGACAACCCCCAAGGCAAAGGGAGTCCCAAGGGGCGCTCTAAGTGCACTTATATACAACCCTGGGTGACTGGGCATGACGGAAAAGGAACAGGTGCAGGGGAGAGGCACAACTAGGGTAGAAACAGACCTAAACAGGGTGACATTTGATGGGGATCAGTACTTTGGAGCTAGGCTCAGGACTGCACCAGTGGCACATGCTGAACACCTTTGTTTGCGATGACATGTAAGAAATGGGGAAGAGTCTAAAAGCATGGTAGGCCCAGCCCCAAGAAAAATTGGCAGGTATTCCCAAGAGGTGGACAGTTATGGTGAGGGTGGCAGAGGGAGAGCAGTCCTGCTGTAGAAGGACAGGGAGCGGGAACGTACAGGCCGAGCAAGCAACTGGGGCAGACAGGAAGAGACAAACCCAGCCATCAATGAGAATGAGAGTGGGGTCCCCTGAGGAACGCTGGCAGGAAAAGGAAGGGGGGGCAAGAGGCCACAGCACCCCAGCTGGGGAAGCTGTCCATGAGAAGAGCACAGCAACCGTGTTGATGGGAATAGTGGACAAGACGGCTGCAGGGAATTTCGGAAGCATTGGATCAGAAAGAGAAGCAGAGTGTGACCCCCTGACCTGCCTTAAGGCCAGGAGATGCACGACACGGCAGACAGCTCCACCAGCCTGCCTCCATGCCCCAGACCCTGCCTTTGCTGCTGAAGAAAGTTCGAGGCCCTCCACCACCCGCAGGCACCCGTCTGCGCCTCATCCCTGGTGTCTAGTGGTAGGAGTATCTACTGTATATTGTATTTTGTATTCTGTTTTGTATTTTGTTTTCCCTGTACTGTTGCAGATTTTTTTGTGCTCATTTGCTGTGTCTGCTCCCCTTCATTTCTGCCCGTTTTGCCTTTTTTGCCTGTTTTCCCTTTTCCGGCTCTTGACGGTTTCCCAGTCCCTGCGTCCCTGCCCCCCTCGCGCCCCCATTTGCCACTCCCTCCCGCCTCCCAGCTGCTCCTCCCTCCCACCTCCCCTTCTTAATGGCAGCTGCTGCGCGGTCGCGCCACTGGCATGCCAGAGGCGCAGTAGAGGCAAGCCCTTCTGCACCCGTCCGCGCCTGGACCGTGCCCAGCACCCTCCCCCCTGGTCCACACACCTCCGACGTCCCCATGCGCCTCTACTCCACCACAAAGCTCCACGCTCTCAACCCCGGCCGGCACACAGCCTGCGCCCAGGCCAACCCCAGACACACCCACGGACCTTTCACATGTCACTCATGCCACTTCTCCTGCACTCAAGCCAACAAACATCACAACATCATTAAACACCCCAATCACCTCAGCTGCATCCTCCTAAACACCCGCTCCATCCACAAGCACGCCATCGAGCTTTGGGACCTACAGCCTCTCCCGATACTACCTTCCTCACTGAAATATGGATGAACCCCTCATCAGAACCCGACATCGCCATTCCAGAGGGATACAAGATCACCCGAAGAGACTGTATCAACAAATCAGGAGGGGGAATCACCATAATACACAGAAATACCATCAGGATTTCCACCAACACCAACAACACCCTGGACGTCGCAGAGCACCTACACTTTCAGATACACATCAACGCCAACACCACCTTGAGAGGAACCCTCGTCTACAGACCACCAGGCCCTCGTCCCCTATTCTGTGACGCCATCGCCGACGCCATCAGCTCCCACACCCTCGACTCCACGGACTACCTGCTCCTCGGTGACCTAAATTTCCACCTAGAGAGCACCAGCAGCTGCAACTCCATTGCCCTGATGGACAACCTCGCAAACCTCGGCCTCAAGCAACTGGTCACAACGCACACCCACTCAGCCAGACACACGATTGACGCCATATTCTCCTCAAGCAACCGCATCGCCTTTAATCACTCCACCGAACTCCATTGGACTGACCACCACTGCATCCACTTCTCCTTCCTGAAGCCCACCACCAACAACATCCTATCCCTCACCGCAAGTGGTAGAAGATCTCCAAGGAACAACTGATCTCCAACCTCGCCCAATCTACACCACCCATCACCACCGACCCCAACGCCGCTGCCCTCAACCTCAAACGATGGCTCGATGACCGGCATCAACAAGACAGCTCTCAAGTTCAACGCAGAACATCAGACCTCCGAACGTGAATCCCAGAAAACTGAGAAAGCCTGGCGCCAAGAACCATCAGTGAGCAACTTCTCCGCCCTCAAATCAGCCATGCGCAAACACCACCAGCTCATCCGGACCACTAAAAGATCCTTCTACAAAGAACGCATAGACAACAATGCACACAACTGCAAGGAACTTTTCACCATCATCAAAGAACTCACCAAACCCAAATCCTGCGCCATCGACCCCCCGCACTCGCAAGACCTCTGCAACTCCCTCTCCAGCTACTTCCACCGCGAGATCGTAGACATACATGAAAGCTTCATAACATTGCCACCCACCACCACTGATGCAACCAACCCCACAGCGCCCTGCCGCACCAACATACTGAGCACCTGGACCCCCGCCAACAATGAAGAAACTAGCAAAACCATGAGCTCCATCCACTCAGGTTCCCCAACAGACCCCTGCCCCACCATGTCTTCAACAAGGCCAGCCAAGTCATCGCTCCCCAGCTCCGGTCCGTCATCAACAGCGTCTTCGAGACGGCCACTTTCCCAGATATTTGGAAACAGGCCGAAGTCAATGTCCTGCTCAAAAAACCCAAAGCAGACCCCGAAGACCTCACAAACTACCCACCTATCTCTCTACTCCCCTTCCCCATGAAGGTCATAGACAAGATAGTCAACAAACAACTGACGACATCAGGACCAGACTTGACAAGGGTGGAACCGTTGCCCTCATCCTTTTTGACCTCTCCGCAGCCTTCGACACCGTATGCCACCAAACCCTTCGAACACGCCTTTTCGACGCCAGAATTTGCCACAAAGCCCTGGACTGGCTCACCTCCCTCCTCTCCAAAAGAACCCAAAGAGTTTGCCTCCCTCTATTCCAGTCTAAAGCCACCAAGACCATATGTGGAGTCCTCCAAGGATCCTCACTCAGCCCCACCCTCTTCAATATCTACATGGCTCTGCTTGCCAGCATCGTCCGCCCCCACGGCCTCAACATAATTTCCTACGCCGACGACACCCAGCTCATCCTCTCCCTCACGAGGCCCCCTCCTGCCACCAAGAACAACTTCCACACCGGACTCCTCGCCATCGCTAATTGTATGACAACAAGCCACCTCAAACTGAACTCAGAAAAAACGAGATCATCATCTTCGGACCCAACAAGACAACATGGAATGACTCATGGTGGCCTGCCACCCTAGGACCACCCCGACACCTACCACCAATGCACACAATCTCGGCTTCATACTAGACTCATCTCTTTCCATGACTCAGCAGTTCAACGCCATATCACCCTCTTGCTTCAACACCCTCTGTATGCTACGCAAGACCTTCAAGTGGATTCCGATAGAAACCAGAAGAATGGTCACCCATGCCCTCATCTGCAGCAGATTGTACTACGGTAACGCCCTCTACGCAGGGACCACAGCCAAGCTCCAGAGAAAACTCCAGTGCATCCAGAACGCCGCCGCACGTCTCATCCTCAACCTCCCTCGCCACAAGCACATCTCTGCCCACCTCAGATCCCTACACTGACTGCCCATCAACAAAAGGATCGTCTTCAAAATCCTAAACCACGCTCACAAAGCCCTCCACAACACCGGACCGGCCTACCTCAACGAACGACTTAACTTCCACATCCCGACCCGCCAGCTCCGCTCCGCCGACCTCACCCTCGCAACAGTCCCCCGCATCCAACGCACCACCTCAGGCGGAAGATCCTTCTCCCACCTCACCGCCAAAACCCAGGACCTCCTAGCCTTCAGAAAGCGCCTCAAAACATGGCTGTTCGAGCAGTAGCTCCCCCTCCATCCCCCAGCACCTTGAGACCCCACAGGGCGAGTAGTGCGCTTAACAAATCATTGATTGCTTGAGTGGACAGAGAAAAGGGATATCAGCATAAGGCTATAAAAGCAACTGACAGCTCAGAACAAAAGATATACTCAAATCTCTCATTTGGTGTTGGCAGCTGCCTCCCCTCCTTCAGCGGTGCCCTCGACTTGTCACTATCTCTGTATTTGTGGAACACCTTCACAACTTGATGAAGACACTCTGGGGTTGACTCTCTCACCCCATTGTAAGCTCCCAGTGCAGACTTGGTGGGGCTGGTGCTTTGGCTTCTACAACGGAAGGCTGTCTACACGAGAAGGGGGATTCACTGTACCATGACAAGGTCACCAAAGGAAACCAAAAACAATTTGAGTTCTCCGGTTCCGAAAACGATCTCATAGAACCGTCATTCATAAGCACCATCAGTGCAGGTTCCATCAGGCATTGTTGTTACAGACAGGAGTGGAGTGCCAGAAACCCTGGTGTTTGGAGTTGGTGATGGTAGACAAGTCTGACAACAAAAAAATGAGGTTCCTGTCAATTAGCAAGGGTGTCATGTAGCAGCAGTCAGCAGAGCGAATAGCCCTCATTTGTTGGTGATGGAGGGTGCAAGAGGTGATGAGATGCAGAGAGTTGAGTTGCAGGGCATGGCCAAGCAAACTTGGTGTGCCCTCTGAAGGTCCAAGGGGTCCTGTAACTGGAGGTGTAGTATCAATCAATCAATCTATCTATTTATAAAGCGCACTACATACCCGTGAGGGTTTCAAGGTGCTGGGGGAAGGGGTGGGGGGTGCTGCTACTGCTCGAAGAGCCAGGTCTTGAGGTGTCTTCTGAAGGTGAGCAGGTCCTGGATCTGTCTTAGGTCAGACGGGAGGGTGTTCCAGGTCTTGGCGGCGAGGTAGGAAAAAGATCTGTCACCGGAGGATTTGCGGTGGATGTGGGGGATGGAGGCAAGGGCGAGGTTGGCGGAGCGGAGTTGTCGGTGGGGGTGTAGAAGCTGAGTCTGTGGTTAAGGTAGGCTGGTCCGGTGTTGTGGAGTGCTTTGTGTGCGTGGGTGAGGAGTTTGAAGGTGATCCTCATGTTGACGGGGAGCCAGTGCAGGTCTCTCAGGTGGGGGGTGATGTGGCTGCAGCGGGGGATATTGAGGATGAGTCGGGCGGAGGCGTTTTGGATGCGTTGGAGGCGTTGCAGGTGTTTGGACGGGGTGCCTGCGTAGAGTACGTTGCCATTTTCGAGCCTGCTGCTGATGAGGGCCTGAGTTACTGTTTTTCTTGTTTCGGTTGGGATCCATTTGTAGATTCTGCGAAGCATGCGGAGGGTGTTGTAGCAGGAGGAGGAGATGGCGTTGACCTGTTTTGACATGGAGAGGGATGAGTCGAGGATGAAGCCGAGGTTTCGTGCATGGTCGGTTGGTGTCGGAGGGGTACCCAGCGAGGCTGGCCACCACGAGTCGTCCCAGGCGGAGGGGCTGGGCCCAAGGATGAGAACCTCCGTTTTGTCCGAGTTCAGTTTCAGCCGGCTGCTTCTCATCCAGTCGGTGACGGCCTTCATGCCCTCCTGGAGGTTGGTTTTGGCGGTGTGTGGGTCCTTGGTGAGGGAGAGGATGAGTTGGGTGTTGTCGGCGTAGGAGATGATGTTGAGGTTGTGTTGACGGGCCACTTGTGCGAGGGGGGCCAGGTAGATGTTGAACAGCGTTGGGCTGAGGGATGAGCCCTGGGTATGCTGCAGATGATGTTGGTGGCTTCGGATTGGAACGGGGGGAGGCAGACTCTCTGGGTGCTTCCAGAGAGGAAGGATGTGGTCCAGTGGAGGGCTCGCTCTTGGATCACTGCTTCGTGGAGGCGGATTTTCAGAGTGTGGTGGCAGACTGTGTTGAAGGCGGCTGACAGGTCTAGGAGGATGAGGGCTGATGTTTCTCCAATGTCGAGTTGGCTTCTGATGTCGTCTGGAGCGGCGAGGAGAGCGGTCTCAGTGCTGTGGTTCCGTCTGAAACCGGACTGGGAGAAGTCGAGGATGTTGTTGTCTTCGAGGTATCGGGTGAGTTGAGTGTTGACAATTTTCTCAATGACCTTTGCTGTGAATGGGAGCCGGGAGATGGGCCGGAAGTTCTTCAGGTCTTTGGGGTCCATTTTGTTTTTTTGAGTAGAGGGTTGATTTCGTTGTGTTTCCAGCTCTCCGGTAATCTTGCTGTTTCGAAGGAGATGTTGCTGACCTTCCGTAGGTGTGGTGCGATGGTTGTGTCTGCTTTGTTGTATATGTGGTGTGGGCAAGGGTCTGACGGTGATCCGGAGTGGATGGAGTTCATGGTCTTGCGAGTTTCGTCGTCGTTGATTCTGGTCCAGGAGGTCAGGCGGTTGGTGCGGGTGGAGTTCATGGAGGGCGGGACAGGCGTGTTAGAGATGGTGGGGGTGTTGAAGCTGTTGTGGATGTCAGCAACAGTGACTTCAGATAACCAATATTGTCTTCCTTCTCCGATCTCCTAGTCACACAATAAATCCAAAAGTTATCCCTCCTGGCCTGATCCTCCAAGTCCATCACCTTGTGAAACAAGAAATCAATGTCCCATCCCCAGTCCGGCAAGCTATCATAACGATCTTCCATGTCCTCCAGCCAGTGATCCACCAAGTCTAGGTGGGTGTGAATGGAGTACACCTCCAGTTGAACTAAGTGTACTTCAGCCTTGAGAGTCATCATCTTGGCATTCATGGCAGTGAGGGTAGAACTGATGGGCGAAATTTCCTTGAGGAGGGCCACCATACTAGCATCAGGTGCGGCCGAAAGAGGTTGCCCAGGTGGTGGACACGACCCACCACCTCAGAGAATAGAAGTTGTCAGGCTGGTTCTCTCTGCATTGACATACAGTACGTTTGATGGCCATTGGATTGCCAAGCCAACCCTGCACTCAGTGAGAGGCTCCTTGAGCATCAGAAAAGAGAGGCCCAGCTAGTGACCCAAAGGGTAGAGAGTACTCCTCTCCCCTATTGCATTTGTGGGCACCCCCCAGCCCAGTAGGGGGTGCAGCACATGTTCTGTTAGCATGGCTGGTGGCTGGATGTCGGTGTGGTACCAGGGCAGGGGCAACACAGCCTGATCAGCAGAAGGATGACATTCTAAGTCGGTGACCCTTACGACAACAGCAAAAGGTAGAGGTCACCAAGAAGTAGTCATAGCACAATGAGGGTGAAGGCAGCCAGCCACCTGGGGATACAGGCAAGAATAGGCAGACAGACCCTGGCCTCAACAGCCTTAAACCTTCTCAGCCCAGGTGACATTGCATGGTGGAGTCAACTCCAGACCCCAGGCAAGACAGTCCATACCACCAGCAGTGCCCCTGCAGACAGTCAGGTCCATCAGAGCCCCTCCGGCTCAAGGAAGCATGCATCTGGCTGGGGCTACTCTTCAGGGTCATGCAGGAGGAGGCTGTGTCTGTCTTGGCCTCACCGGGTCACCAAGGATGATGAAGAGGGCAGGGAGTCCACCGCAGGCCTTGAAGATAATGGCAGTGAGGGCAATGCTGTAGCTTCCAGGGGCTCACGTTGATGCCGGGCCTGTAGTGGAAATGTGGCTTTGCACCCCCTAGAGTCAGGCAAAAAGCCGCTGCGGCCATAAGCAGGGCAAAGGCCACCCCACTGGTCCAAGATTCTGAGGGCTCCCTGCTCACCAATTGGGCCCACTTGAGCGGGTGGGGGCTCCAAGCTGTCGGGTCGCAGGATCGGCAGCGATGGCTGTCCACAAGACAGGCAGATAAGGAGGAGCGGCCATCTCACAGGGAGCAGCCATCTCCTTTGACTCCATTCCCTTCCCTCATGATATTGTTTCTACTGCAGGTTTAGGTGATTGAACTTGCTTGGTTCCTTGTTATGAAATAGTCTCTGCTTAACCCCTTTGCTGCCAGGACTTTTCCCCCTCAGGTGCCAAGCCTTTTTTTGGCTATTTGGGGCAGTTTGTGCTCTGGCCCTCAAACCTTTTTGTCCACATAAGCTACCCATGCAAAATTTGTGTCCTTTGTTCCAACTTTCTAAGGATTCTAGAGGTACCCAGAGCTTGTGGGTTCCCCTAGAGGAGACCAAGAAATTAGCCAAAATACAGCTAAATATTCATTTCTTTAAATAAATGGGAAACAAGGGCTGCAGAAGAAAGCCTGTATTTTTTCCCCTGAAAATGGCATCAACAAAGTGTTTACAGTGCTAAAAGTACCATCTTCCCAGCTTTCATGAACAGTCAGACCTGAATCAGAAAACCACATTTGTCAACCACATTTTGGCATTTTACTGTGTCATACCCCATGTTTCCTATTTTTTGTGTATTCAGCCTCATTCCAGGTAGTGACAGAAATAGGTATGAAACCAATGCTGGATCCTGGACAGCCAAACATTTCTGAAAAGTAGATAGAATTATGAATTCAGCAAGGGATCATTTGTGTAGATCCTTCAAGGTTTTCCTATAGAAAGTAACAGCTAAAATAAAAAATATTGAAATTGAGGTGAAAAAAAGAGCCATTTCTGTCCACATTTTCTTCTATAACTTTTTCCAGCTATGGCAGATTTTTTAAAGCAATATACCATTACATCTGCTGAACTCTTCTGGTTGTGGGGATATATAAGGCTTGTAGGTTCTTCAATAATGCCAGGTACTCAGAGCCAATAAAGGAGCTGCAACTTGCAATGGGTTTTCGTTGTATATGGGGTATAAAGCAATTAATTTGGTGAAATATATAGAGTGAAAAATAAGTATCAAGGAAACCTTAGTATTTCCACAGTGAGCACAAAATAAGGTGTTGAGAAGCAGTGGTTATTTCCACATCTCTGAATTCCAGGGTCCCCATACTAGCATGTGAATTACAGGACATTTCTCAAATAGACGTCTTTTTTACACACTGTCTTACATCTGGAAGGTAAAAATGTAGAGCAAGACAAGGGGCGATAACACTTGTTCTGCTATTCCATGTTCCCCCAAGTCTCCCAATAAAAAAGGTCCCTCACTTGTGTGAGTAGGCCTAGTGCGCGCGACAGGAAACGAAACATGGACACATCACATTTTTACATTGAAATCTGACTTTTTTTTTTAAAGTGCCTAGCTGTCGATTTTGGCCTCTAACTCAGCCGGCACCTAGGGAAACCTACCAAACTTGTGCATTTTTCAAAACTAGACACCTAGGGGAATCCAGGATGAGGTGACTTGTGGGGCTATCACCAGAATCCTTTGCAAACCTCAAAATGTGGCAAACAAAAACTTTTTCCTCACATTTCAGTGATAGAAAGTTCTGGAATCTGAGAGGAGCCACAAATTTCCTTCCACCCAGCATTCTCCCAAGTCTCCCAATAAATATTGTACATCACTTGTCTGGGTGGGCCTTGTGCCCGCAACAGGAAATGCCCCAAAACACAACCTGGACACATCACATTTTCCCAAAGAAAACAAACCTGTTTTTTTCCAAAGTGCCTAGCTGTGGAGTTTGGCCTCTTGCTCATCCAGCACCTAGGAAAACCTAACAAACCTGGACATTTCTGAAAACTAGACACCTAGGGGAATCCAGGATGTGGTAACTTATAGCGCTCTTACCAGGTTCTGTTACCCAGAATCCTTTTTCAAATCTCAAAATTTGGCAGAAAAAACACTTTTTCCTCACATTTCTGTGCTGCAAAGTTCTGGAAACTGTGGAGTGCCACAAATTTCCTTCTACCCAGCATTCTTCCACGTCTCCCAATAAAAATGGGACCTCAGTTGTGACAGGACATGCCCCAAAACACTACGTGGACACATCAAAATTATCAATTACAAAACTACCTGTGTTTTGCAGGGGAGGCACCTGCGTTTTTGGTCCTGGGCTCAGCAGCCATCTAGGGAAACCTACCAAAGCCAGATATTAGTGAAAACTAGACACCTGAGGGAGTCCATGGAGGTGTGACTTGTGTGGATCCCCCAGTGTTTTCTTTCCTAGAATCTTCAGCAAACTTCAAATTTAATTTTAAAAAAATAACATTTTCTCCACATTTCTGTGTGGGATCACCGCACCGGCACAAATTTCCTACCGCCCAATGCTCTCCTTATTCTCCCAATAAAAATGATACCTCACTTGTGTAGGTGGGCCAAATTGCTGTGACAGGTAAGAACCATAAACATGTTGAAATTGAGGGGGAACCAAAGTGGGTCCAAAAGGGCAGTTTGAAAAAAAAAGTTTTTAGGCTGACAAGTGGGGCAGAATTTTTATCGGTATAGATGCATCAATGCTGGGTGGTAGGAATTTTGTGGATTCCTGCAGATTCCGGAAGGTTCAATCACAAAAATGTCTGGAAAATATGTGATTTCAAGCAAAGTTCGAGGTTTGAAGGGCATTGTGGGTAAGAAAATGGTGCGGGTGCATGTGAAGCACACCACCCTGGACTCACCCAGATGTTTAGTTTTCAGATGTGTCTAGGTCTCGTACATTTTTCTTCATGGCAGCATCCCAAAGTCCAAAAAATGCAGCCCTCACCATTCCAAGTGGGACGATTTTGAGAGTTAGACAAGCTGTCATGGCCCAAATGTAAAACCAAAACCCAAAATAATCAAATGTCCTCTTGCTTGCCATTGGGATAAGATCTTTTAGTGTGTGTGAGAGAGCTGAAATACTATTACCCCTCTCAGTTGGGGTGGGGGCATAACCATGCCCATACTGGTTGGTAGCCCCCATCCTACTATTTTTTAAAAAAAATCCCCGGCATCTAGTAGGCTTTTCCCCTGGTACTGGATTAGGGGTAATTGCCCCATCTGCCCACCGGTAGGGAGAACCACTTTCTCCCCATTTATTTCGGGTAGGGGTATGGTCATACCCCCACCCTCTTTTGAAAAAAATTCTACCCTGGTGTCTGGTGGGCTTTCTGCCCACCTTGGGGGCAGATGGGCCTTACAAAAATAGTCCGATCTGCCCCCAAGAGGGGCAGAAATGGGCAATAATAATGTGCCCCCATGGGGAGCGAACTTTGCCTAAGGGGCTGCCCCCCCAAACAAAACACACACACACCAATCCCTGGTGCCTAAGTGATCTCTGTTCCCCCTGGGGGCAGTTCGACCTAATTAAAATAGGCCAATCTGCCCCCAAGGGAGGCAGAAATGGCCTAAAATAAATTTGCCCCCCCAGAGGAATGACCCTTGCTTAAGGGGTTGGTCGCCTTGCATGAAACTGACGTAAAAATAAAAAATCCCTGGTGTCTAGTGGTTTCTGCCCCCTTTGGGGGCAGATTGGCCTAAGTAAAATTTGCCGATCTGCCCCCAAGGGGGGGCAGAAATGGCTTAAAAACAATTTGTCCTCCAGGGGAGCTATCCTTGCCTAAGAGGTATCTCCCCACGTGTAAATAAGTAAAATAAATGTAGTCCTGGTGTCTAGGGGCTTCTGCCCTTGGGGGCAGATTGTCCTAATTAAAACAGGCCAATTTGCCCAGGGGGGCAGAAATGGCCTAATAGAAAAATGTCCTCAGGGGAGCTACCCTTGCTCAAGGGGCAAATCCCCTTCATGTTTTACTGTAAGTAAATAAACATCCCTGTTGTCTAGTGGGCATTTCTGCAGCCTGATCGCTTTACGATCGGGCTGCAGACATGCTCAGAAAGACATCAAAGGAAAGTAAAAGCCTTTCCTTTCCTTTGATGCCTCTCTGCCAACCCCCACCCCCGATAGGAAGAGAAATACAAGCATTTCTTTTCCGATCGTGCTGGAAGCACGCTGATGTCATCAGACGTCAATGGGGGGGTGCTCGGGGTGGAAAGGGAAGCAATTCCCCTTCCATTCCTGTCCAGGGGAAGGTGTTGGGAGGGCCATGGGCGAAGCGCTAGCACTCCCAGCGCTGCCCCCACGGGTCGGGTGCTGGACGCAACAGTTACATCCTCGGCACCCAAGCGTTGCTGCCGAGGACGTAACCGTTACATCCAGGGCACCCAAGGGGTTAAAAAACTTTTTGTGGATCCAGAGGACACTAAAAGCTATCGTCCTATATCTAGATTACCTTCACCTGCTAACATTTTGGAAAAGGTCCTTATTGAAGACCTTATAGCATTCCTAGATGCCCATAATACTTTAGACCCCTCCCAGCATGGTTTCAGGCTGCAACATTAAACCGAAACTGCATTAATAATTGCCACTGAAGAGATTTGTAGGCAGATGGACTCAAGAGGTAGGCCTGCGCTAATTCTTCTTGATCTCTCTGCCGTATTTGACATGGTGAATCACTGTCTGCTTGTCAACCAGCTAGAGAGTATTGAGATGGAGGTGCAGCCCTCACATCCTCTCTTCTTTCCTTTCCGTTAGAGAACAAAGTGTGGTTTTTGGAGATTTTGTCTCTAATCGTTTTTCCTTGCCCTGTGGGTAGCCTTGGGGTTCGCTGCTGCCCCCCACATTATTTAATATTTATGTCACCTCACTGGCCAAACTTATTAAGTAGTACAGCTTTGTTGCTGTGACCTAAGCAGACGATACACAAATAGTCATGTCTATCTCCTTGGATGTCGGGGAGGTGGCTAGTAAATTTAGGAACTGCTTGGTGAACATTGTTTTATGGATGCAGGAGAATTGCCTAAAGCTGAACTTTGAAAAGACAGAGGTTGTCTTATTAGGCTTTAACGTAACTTTCTAGAATACTTCTTGGTGGCCCACCAATATCGGACTTCTTCCTTGTCCGGTTCATAAAGTCAAAAATCTATGGGTGTTGTTTAATGGGCAGCTCTGTTTTTCCAGTCAAATAAATCAGGTTACAACCTCTTGTTTTCATATTCTTAGAGTTCTAAGGAAAGTGTTTCCAGTCAACCCTATGGAATTGTAAAAAATGGTCATTGTGGCACTAGTACTATCTAGAATAGACTATTGCAACACACTCTATCTAGGGATCCAGATATGATTACAATTGAAGCTCCAATCAGTTTAAAATGCAGCTGCTTACCTCCTGCTTAAAATACATAAATACAAAGCCATTCCCAAAGGGATTCGGGACTTGCATTTGCTGCCAATCAGTGAACGAGTGAAATTCAAGGTCCTCTGTATGGTCCATAAAGTTTTTTATGGCATAGGACCATCTTATTTTCATTAAATGTTCTCTAAGCAAACACCCTCTCGAAAATTAAGATCAAGCACTGCTAATTTGGTGGTGATGCCTAAAATGAAGTCAGTTCGATGCGGAGCAATACGTTTTTCTTTTTTAACTTGCAGACTTTGGAACACTATGCCCTTTGCTCTAAGATATCCATCTAACAGAGCGTCTTTTAGAAAACTGCTTAAAATATGGCTTTTCCATCCATCTAGCTCAGTACTTAGAGGACGCTAGCAATAAGATGTCTCGGTATTTGTGCGCTTTATAAAAGTTTTACTTGCTTACTAACAAAGGCGGTGCACTCTCTCCCTTTTGGAAATTCAAGTCGGATCTTCAAAACAACAATGATTCATTGAAATACTGAATAGTTGACCTTCACCATCCAGCACTCTGCTACTTCTGGTGATAACCACCACCGATCCATTCTTTTCTCCCACAACTGAGGTTCATATTATAGAACAAATATGTATGTGATGCGATTAACAAAGTAAGCATTGTATTTACTTTGTTTCATTACACACCAGCAAGCACCATCTTTGCCCTTTATACGATCACCCAATGATGTTTCTCAAGTGCCACTGGTGATTTCTGTGTATAGACCTTCTTTTCCAAAGGATTTTATAAAAGAAACAAAAATATATATATTACACATTTCAGATCTTGTTGTCCATCAAACAAATGTAAAACAGAATGAAATAAGATTATTATAAACTTGTGTAGGTAAATATGTTTGAGCAGTTCTCGCATGAAGCATGTGTTTTACAAAACTATATATATATATCATCAAATACTTAAAAGCAGTTGAAAGTACTTAGACATGAGCTAACATTGTCTCAAACCGCCAAATAAGCCAGCAAAATGGCTCATTAAGTTAAATTCTCATTGTTAACATTTATTATAGTATCTGCTTTTCACAAATTAAAATTTTGACAAGGCAGGCTCACACATCGGTTCTCATGAGGCTAGTAAATTAAGTTTAATTAAACTGAGTAACGTAACACCGGCTATATACAGTAAAGACAGCAGACATGTATCAAAAGCTCTGTGTAAAACAAGTGATTATTTTTAAGACAGAGAAGTTTTAAGGCATGGGCAAAGTTGACAACTGGCACGGTTCTCCACCTTCCAAGGTACCTCATTAGAAGGCAAACATAGGTGTTCATTATGACATTGGCGGTGAGTGATAAATTGGCGGTAATATCGCCAACAGGCTGGTGGTAATTACCACCAAATTATTACCATGGCAGTGTAAATCCCATAGACAGCCAAAGTACCACACCAACTGCCAGGTGTAAATACCACTGACCACGGCGGTAGCCATCATCAGCAAAGCGGAAGATAATGTACCGCCCACCATATTATGACAAAGCATGCTGCCATGATTTCCGGGGCAGTACCAATGCCATCAAAAGCCTGGCGGAAACACAACACAGAATACCGAAGTTTCACCATTAGAGACATGGAGAAGATCAACGCCACCATGGAACCGGAACTGCAGATCTTCCCGATGCTTTTCAATGCCATGCTCTACCTGGAACACAAACGCTGATGAAGACGATGATGTGAATACAGCCGCCTAGCACACAAGGGAGGGAAGGATGAAAAGGAGAGTGACACACACACGCACAACACACACCATTCACACTCACACCATACACCCAACCAGCTGCAGACGATAAACATTGTCACAGGACAAAAGTCATAAAAATGGAAGGACAACAGTAAGGCAGAACAACCACCATTAGTACCGAAGTGACAAATATACATGAACCTTTGTCCAGAAAGGGCGAATGCCCAGTCCAAAGTACAAAAGGCTCACATGGCCGCAGGGCAGCGTTCAAGCCCCAACTTGATCCTGACATTCACAGCACCAAACTGTGCAGGGGCAACATGCTGGAAGTGGACAGGCACCTCAGGGAGAAGGGGGCCGGGGAGGGCACCTCAGCTGAAGTGGCGAACTCGCCCACTGGTTCTGGAGGGGGCACCATGCCCATTTCCCAATGCTGGGAAGTGCAAGGTCACAGTCTCTGAAGTGGAGAACTCACCCACTGCTTCTGGAGGGAGCTCTATGTCCATTTCCCAATGCTAGGGAGTGCAAGGTCATAGTCTCTGAAGTGGGGAACCCGCCCACTGCTTATCGAGAGGGCTCCTTGTACAACAGTCCCTGGAGGGTGGCCTACATGCCCTCTGCTGGAGTTGAGGGCTGCATTGTCTCTGCTGGGGGAGGTGTCTCGTGGGCAGCCTCTGCTGGAGGTGAGAGCTGCATTGTCTCTGCTGGGGGAGGTGTCTCCTGGGCAGACTCCCTGGAGGTGAGGACTGCTGTTTCTCAGCTGGAGGTGAGAGCTTCTTGCCTTTCATTGGTGTTTGAGTGGGAACCATTACTGCCATTGGTGGTTGAGTGGGAATATCTTCTGTCATTGATGGTTGAGTGGGAACCATTACGGTCATTGGTGGTTGAGTGGGAACCATTACTGTCATTGGTGGTTAAGTAGGAACCTCTTCTGTCATTGGTGGTTGAGTGGGATCCTTCCCTTTCCTGGCTGGTGGAGTGCAATCCTTCGCTTTCCTGGCTGGTGGAGTGGGATCCTTCCCTTTTCTGGCTGGTGGAGTGGGATCCTTCCCTTTCCTGGCTGGAGGAGTGGGATCCTTCCCTTTCCTAGCTGGTAGAGTGGGATCTTTCACTTTCCTGGCTGGTGGAGTGGGATCCTTCCCTTTCCTGGCTGGTGGAGTGGGATCCTTCACTTTCTTGCCTCCACAACTAGGAGGTGCTTCCACTGTCCTCGTGGACGGTTTGGCTGAGGTGGTGGGTCATTGTGACCCCGCTCTTATGGGCAGGACGGGGGTGGAGAGGGACGGAAGAGGTCAAGTTGGGCAAGGAAAAGCTTCTTAGGGACTGTGGGTCGGGATGAGGGATGGGAGTGGAGGTTGAGGGAGTGGTTGTTGGAGTAGTACATCTGAAGGAGTAATCAGAGTCAGTGTTGTCACCTCCTGTCTCCACCGTGGAGAAGTGTGGCTCAATGGTTAGAGCGGCAGACCCTGAAGCAGAGATCTGGCTCAAGACCAGGGTTCAAGTCCCGCTTCGGCAGGTCTTGGGCTCAATTCTCCTTGACCAGATAATTCTCGCCTCGGTGCCTAATCTAATTCATGGGTCCCACTCTGCAACTCTGGGCAATAGCTTGCTTAATCTCCACAACGGCCCCAACAGCGCTTGGATGCCTGGCTTCACCCTGGGGGTGCTCAGGAGTGGGTGCCTCACAGGGAAAAGCCAGGAGGGGTTCCATAGCGGTATGAGTACAGTGCCTTGAGACCCTAACGGGTGAGTAGTGCGCTATACAAGTGCTAATTTACATTTACCGTGGTGCTCCCCTCACCCTCCGTCCCACTGGTTCCCTCGGCATTGGTGGACTCTGCCTCCTGGATCCTGTGGGATGCAGCTCCCTCAGTCACTGGTGCCCCTGCTCCTCCGCCAGATGATGCTAATGCACACATGGACAGGGTGACAGAAGAAAAAAGGGGGGGAAGAAAGAAAGGGAGCACTGGGCCAATTGCAGCACCAAAACCACAGTTGGCATACACATTACCACAACACACAAGGTTTAGAATTTAGTACTATGCACCACACTGGCAATCAATTGGCTAGGTGCCACAGCAAGATGAACCTTGCCAACTGCAGCCCTCCCAGGAATCACTAAGCCCTGTCTGACATGGAAAGCAACCTAGCTAGATTTCCTGAATTTGCTTTACACCCATTACCCTTGAGCTGGGTCACACTGCAATGCCTGACCAGGCATTAAGGGGCACCCACTGACTCACAACCACCACCTGGATCCCATGCCACCTACCAATGACTGTAGTTATACCCACTGTACTCACCTCCTTGTGGCTGCTGTGATGCCCTCAAGCGTCCATCAAGCTCTGGGTAGGTCACTGCAGGTATGCAGGCCGTCAGGGGGATCAGGTTCCAACAGGCACACCTTCCTCATTGGGAGACCATCCCCAACTGGGCCTCCTCGGTCTTCCGTGCCCAGCGTCTCAGGTCCTCCCACCTCTCCGGACAGTGGGTGCTCCACCTGCTGTAGACCTCCAGGGTCTGCACGTCCTTGGCGATGGCATGCCACAATCCCTTCTTCTGATGGGTGCTAAAGTGCAGAGGTAAGACAGACGGAAGGACACCATTACACATAAAATCCAGACTGTCACACATATGGCCCACATATCCCATTTCCATCTCCATTGGCACACACATCACATGGCACTAAGCATGTACACTGGCAACAGACATAACACCCCCCCCCCAAATGACGCAATGCTTGCACACACATCTCCATGCAACCTTGGCACATGCATCGTGCCCAAGGTGTACTCACCTGTTGGTCTGGAGGCCCATACAGCACTCCATACTGGGGTAGGACCCCTTCCATCAAACGATCCAACTCCTCCAAAGTGACCCTTTCCCTGGTCACATGGGCCATGATAGGTTCCAGATGCAGGTCACAGCAGCACACACAGTGTAGGTGTTGTCCTGTGGAAAGTCAGGAATCAAGTAAAGATTTAGATAGAAAATGGCAGTCACATCCGCAGCGGTGTACACCGTCACTGCCGCCGTTGATCCCCATTGGCCACTGTACTCCATAGACCCCCATATTAGCCAATGAGGAATTGCACAGTGGTGCGAGACCGCCTTCCGCCACGACGCCCAACGTCGGCGGAGTTACCTCACTTCCACCTGTCCGTACATACAGGACAAGCGGTCGCCATTTAATGGTGGTGGACAACATTCAGATTATCCATAACGGCATCATTACTGATGATTGCACGTACATTGCCATTCCCACTGTCCCATCACATTAATGCTCTATGCACACTGAGGTGGTGGTTCCATTGTTCAAATTGTGACAGCCTACTCACTCTTATGTCCCTTAGATACCTACCACTGCACATGAATAGAAGGAGGAGACAAGCCCCAATATACAGACCCCTTGTGGACTTGGCTACACTGGAGGACAGGCACATAATACTCACCTATAGACTGGACAGGGCCACAATCACAGAGCTGTGTGCCCAATTGGAGCCTGATCTGATATCAGCTATCCATCATACCACTGGGATCCCCCCTCTTGTGAAAGTCCTATCAGTGCTCCATTTCCTGGCAACTGGTTATTTCCAACTGACAGTGGGCTTGGCTTCAGGAATGTCACAGCCAAAGTTCTCAATCGTGCTTGCAAGGGTTCTGGCTGCCTTGGTCAAGCACATGTGCAGCTACATCGCTTTCCCCCAGGTGAAAGACTTGGTCACTGTGAAGGCTGGAGTTTATGCAATGGGACATATACCAAATATTGTTGGGGCGATTGACGGAACACATATTGTGTTTGTCCTCCCCCCGCCAGAATGAACAGGTGTTCAGGAACCTGAAGAGTTTCCACTCACTCAATGTGCAAATGGTGTGCCTGGCGGACCAGTACATCTCCCACGTCACTGCCAAGTATCCTGGGTCGGTGCATGACACAGCTGATGGCAGGACTACAGAGGCACAGAGTGTGGCTAATAGGTGTGTCTAAGTGCCCACCCAATGTATGTCAGTGTATGCCTTCTGCTGTTGTCCCTCAATACTTGCAGGTGACTCAGGCTACCCAAACCTATCATGGCTCCTGACCCCTATGAGGTATGCCAGGACAGGGGCTGAGAATTCTTACAATGATGCACATGGGTGAACAAGGAGAATCATTGAAAGGACCTTGGGTCTCCTCAAGGCCAGGTTCAGAAGCCTGCATTTGACAGATGGATCACTGTGCTACTCACCCGAGAAGGTCTGCCAGATAGTAGTAGCATGCTGCATGTCGCACAACCTGGCCCTCAGACGACATGCGCCTTATCTGCAGGAGGAGGAGACTGGAAATTCCCCTGTGGCAGCAGTGGACCCTGAGGAGAGTTAGGATGAGGAGGCAGAGGATGAGGATCTGGACAACAGAACATCAGTTATATGTCAATACTTCCAATAACACACAGATGAGACAGTGTAACTGACCTTTCCTCTGACTATTGTTTTATCTGTGTGGCTGTAGCAGGATGGCATTCACTTCCTTTGCATCTCTACTTACTGTCACCAATGGCTTCTCATTTTGAAGATGCTGGTGATATTACAACAGTGTACTGATGTGATAACTACAGTCAGCTACATGTTATTAATTATATGCTATCACAATTTTCAGATTATTTGCACATGATGTGACTGTTTCCATAAATGCACATTTTCATCACATTAAATACTATCAGTTAAGTTGTGTTCAAGGGTGTTTAAAGTAGTGCAAATAATTGACAGGAAAGTGCAATGGAATACGGTGATGGTAGAGGAAAGTCCAGGGTATGGTTCCATTATGTTTTTAGCAAAGGTCCAGTGTCCAATGGCCAAAGAAAGGGGAACAAAGGCAGTTCAAAGTGGACAATCTGAAAGGGTGGGACACAAGGAGGATATTCAGGAGGGTCTTATTTCCTGGCGGTGGTCTTTGTCTTGGCAAGTGTCTCTGGCTTCAGTCTGGGTCACAGGGAACGCTTGTGGGGTGGTTCATCTTCTGCAGAGGGAGGGGTGCTGGTGTCCTATGGGTCCTGTGGCAGGGCCTCCTGTCCACTAGCTGCAGCAGATGTAGTGGGCTGGTCAGTTGGCTGGCAAGCGGTAGTGGCCCACTGGTGTGCTGTCCATTCCCTCATGATGTTGGCTATGTCTGCCAGCACCCCTGCTATGGAGATCATGGTGGTGTTGAGGGCCTTCAAATCCTCCCTGATCTCCTGATGGTGTTCCTCCTGCAGCCACTTGTTCTCATGTATGTTGGTAAGGATCTGGCCCATCTTGTCCTGGGATTGTGGGTAAGGCCCCAGGACATTGGTGACTGCCTCCTGGAGACTCCGTTCCCAGGGCCTGTCCTCCCCCTGACGCACAGCGGTCCTCCCAGTGTCCCTGTAGCTCTGTGCCTCTGTCCCCTGAACGGTGTGCCCACTGCCACTGACCCCAGGTCTCTGATTGCCTTGGGTGTAAAGTTTAGACTGGGGTCCCTGTAAAGGTGGGCAAACAGCTGATTGACTTGTCCTGGGGACAGAGGTGTGGGGACATTGGGGGGGTGCTGTGGTGTTGGATACTGATGGGGGAGGTTCTGAGGTGGACTGAGAATAGGCTGGGGTGTCCGACTGACCAGTGGTCCCTGATTGGCCAGGTAGTTCATCCAGATCCTGAAGCCAGAGTTACTGTCAACACTGGGGGCATTTTCTGTTGGGGGACTGGTTAGACATGGCACCTCCTCATTGGCTGGTGCACCTGTGGGGATGTAAGTGATGTATTATGCCTCATGTCTGTGACAAATTGTACATCCCTGGATTCCCCTCTATCGTTGCTGTTGCCCTGTCGCCTTTGTTTGTGATTGGTGATGTATTGTGGGCTTGTTAGTTCTCCATGCTGTGCATGCATTTGTGATGGGTGTCCATGCAGGGCTGGGACGGCTGTCCAAGCATTGGTATTGCATGCAGGACTAGCCATTGGGGTTAGTCATACGTGTAGGTGCAGTGTGTGGATGTAGTGGAGTGATGGGAGTGAGGGTGAGTGGGTGTATTGGCATGTAGGTATGCGGTGATAAGTAGTAAATATTGACTCACCAGTGTCCAGTCCTCCGACTACTCCAGTGAGTCCCTCAGGATGCAGTATTGCCAAGACTTGCTTCTGCTATGCTGTGAGCTGTGGGGGAGGAGGTAGGGGTCCACCGCCAGTCCTCTGTATGGTGACCTGGTGCCTTGCTGCTACGGAACATACCTTCCCCCGTAGGTCGTTCCACCTCTTCCTGATGTTGGCCCTTGTTCTTGAATGCTGTCCATGATTCTCTGCCATAGCTCCTTGTTCCTGGCAATGGATATTTGCTGTACCTGTGATCCAAACAGCTGTGGCTCTACCCTGACCATTTCCTCCACTATGACCTGCAACTTCTCATCAGTGAAACGGGGGTGCCTTGGTGGGGACATGGGTGTTGTGTGGGGTGTGTTGGTGGGAGGGTGTTGAGTAATGTGGTGGGGTGTGGGATGTGGGTGCGTCACGGATGTGTGTGTGTGGTGTGTATGTGTAGTTGTCTCAGTGGTCTTGGTTTCAGTCTGGTGGCAATAATTGGTATTCATAAAGGGTTGTGGGAAAAGTGGGTGTGTGCTTTATGGTGCTGCGGGTGGGTGGGTGTGGTGTGTGTACGAGTGTCAGGTGTGTGATATGGGTTTTGGCCAATGTAGTGTTGTTTTGTATTTGGGTGTCCATTCTGAGTGCGCCGGTGTGTACCGCTAATGGTTTACTGCAGTTGAATGTCCACCTTGGTGATTCGTGGGTCATATTGTGGTGGGCGTTGTTTTGTTGGCGTAACAGTATGTGCGTTGGTTCTGCCACTTCAGCACTGACCTATGGGCTGGCGAATTTGTGTATGTGGCAGTATTCTGTCAGATTGGTGTGTGTATGTCATAATATGGTGAACGGATATCTGCCACCGTGGCGGTATGTCGGTGGCCGTCACTGCGGCGGTAAGTGGCATGTACCTCCACTGTCATAATGAGGGCCATAGTCTCTATCTGACTATAGTCTATTCTTTTTCTATGTATAAAAAACTCTCGCTCCCTATGTGTCTGCCTTTACCTCACTCTCTCTCTCTACCCCGTATCATCATAAGGATTTTTGGGGCACTGGAGCAGACAGATTTCAACTGTAATAATGTGATCCGGTTTCTGAAACTTTTAACATTTAATCATTATTTTTTTGCATCATGTGGACTCACAGTTGTTCTAAACAGGGGATCCAAAAATATGTTTTGCCAGGGGCCCCCAAAATCTTTATGATGAAACGGTCCTAAAAGTGCAGTATCTTTAACTGTAAGGAACAGTGAGTGAACGTTCCATGCAAGGGAGTGGAATTGGTGTTCTTAATTGTACTGAAATGGCAAGAGAAAATAGATTTAAAATACAAGTACCCAATAATCAGGGCCACTGGAATTTCGCATAAGGGGAGGACCAAATTATATGGCAGGGTTGAAAATCTTAGTAACACTGTCTGGGCAAATATTTCACCTTGTTAGTTCTGGTTTAACAACCAAGTGCAGCAAAAGGCAACTAAAAGATGACTAGTCAACTTTCGCAAAGGACCTTACATTGCGCAGGAACACGTTGTCACTTTTTAGGAACTTTTGATCCATTTGAGCTAGAAACAAAATGTTGGCTTTATAATCTGCATATTATGCTGCAGATAATAGATTATGTGGCAAAAACGGTAAATCCATACAAATGTGGAAAACACTGCGGTCACAAAATTGCATAATTCCTTTGGTCCTTCCAATAGTACATTTTACAGAAGGCATTTTAAGGAATTTGAATTCAAGCAACTGTTTTTCAACTCTGTTCTGATGCACAAATGACATTGTCCAATAGTTTAGGGTTTGATGAATAAGGATTTTTTGTGGGGTGGTCTCTGTCCTCGAACTCTTTCAAGAGGCTGTGTAACAATTAATTTTACTGCACAATTTCGCTAAGAATCTACAATTATTCTGTATCACTCAAAATAGGACAACTGTCAATATTCAAACCAGCCTTTCTCCCTCAAACCGGAATTTCAGTTGCATCTAGCTCCGCCTACTAATTCTTTACGGTTTGCACTCGGCTTTAAAATCCCTTTAGAAACTTGTCTAGAATATCTCCAGGGCAGCATCTTAGCAATTGCACCTCCTGCTGAACAACACTTCTAAGCTCATCTAAACAGGCTAACAGCTGTAGAGTTGCTGGTATTATCTCACCTAGACAGAGGGAATACACCACTTTTAAGATTTCCCAATTAAACACGGACTCCTGAAATCAATCTTCCATTCAGCAGCATGACTAATTCTACAAGTGAAGAAATCAGATCATATGCTTACAGCATCTGCTCCACCGGTTACCTCCCCAAGCTCATTTCAAATTCCAAATCCACAGCATTACTTATAAAGCAATCCATGTTAAGCAAGTAGCCTTCTTGGTAGACATGTTGAATGTCTCTGGAGGGATAACACAAGCCAGAAGCAAAAACTCCCTGGGCCTCAATTCAAAACTGAAAAAGTCAAAAACACTAAAGGGAATTTTTGACTTCACAGCACCAAATGCTTGAAACATTCTCAGTGTAGGAAGAAATCCATCATAGCCCCCTGATGCTCCATCAATTAATCAAGTACTGTTAGTTTTTCAATTATTTAAAAACATGAACTATTTGCAGTTTATTCTTCACACAGTAATAAAACATCTGTATCATCCTATTTTTCACCATTCCATTGGAAATGGGATAAAGTACCTCCAGCCATACAATATAGAAATATGGCAAGTCAGCGAGGAGTTTCATGACCATCTAGAGCCGTGGTACTCAAAGAACGGCCCGCGGGCCGCCAGCAGCCCCACGGACCTACCTTGGCGGCCCGCGGACACGTCGGACAAACGCCATATGATAATGGCTGCCGTACATAAACATAGAAGAGGGCCGCGGGAGCATGCGCAATAGTGGCTTCTTTGCGCATGCTCCCGCGGTCCTCCTCTATGTTTATGTACGGCAGCCATTATCGTATAGCGGGGTGGTTGTGCCCCCTGTAAGCCCCGCCCCCCCACCCCCGCTGTCACTTCAGTGCGGCCCTTGGCCGCAAACCATACTGCAAATTTGGCCCTGGAGAAAAAGTTTGTGAGTACCCATGATCTAGAGGAACGAAGACAAAAGATAAATTATTTTATAAGGAGATGGAACTCTGAGGTGACTTGCAATATCCTTATCATGCACAGCAAGTGGCATTTTATTCCTTATAATACATGGTTACAGCATCACTTTTCCCATAAATAACCCAAATCCTTGGTATATAGACCTTTTATATGAAAGAGAAAGCATGTTTACAAACATGCACAATAAAAATAGAATCTGTAGTGCAAAATTAAACTCATTAAAAAAACATTAAATAGTTGTTGCAAACATATATTTGAAGTAGTCTATTACAGGTCAGTTTTTTCTTTTCTTAAAAAAGGGTACAGAAGAGACATGTATAGAGATTCTAACTTTTCTATAACTACCCAAGGAGTAAAATAATAAGCATATTGCCATAACTATCTGCCTGGCGCTATACAGCTAGAATAAGAGCAAAAGAAAGAAAAACAATGTTTATTTTTTACTTTCTTTAAACAGCTCTTTAAACAGCTGCTTTAATTGTGATCTGTTGCCTCTCCCCTCCTCTGCTAGCTCTGGCAGCAGGCATTGTGATGTCAGAACCCTTTCTACAGTTGTGTCTTAACATCAGTACTTTATAAGCAGCGTCTGGGTGTGTCACAAGTTGACGGTTATAAACAAAAATAGAAAATAGATGCAGGTTTTTATACAGGGATTGAAGAATCCCATGTATTATAAAAGTCTATAAACTGGCAAATGTGGTACTTTAATAATTTTATAGTGTCTCTATAGCTACTGAATTTGATTAAATGCCCACCATGCCCCCTTCATCAGTGTTTATTTAATATTGCCTGATATTATGCTTGTAGACATTATGAACACGTGATTCTAATTTGCTAGTACATAATCTACATTTACAGTTTGGCTTTATTTTAGTGCAGCTAATAAACATGATCAATTGAACCTAAATGGTATATGCATCAGTTGCTAGCTGAGGATTCTCAACTATTTCCATCTGATAATCTTTAGGTATTTTGTGCTTGTTTCTTTCACCCATAGAGCAAGAGAGTAAAAGAGCATAAATTGTAGCACTGTCCCTCATGTCACAAAAGTCAACATACTGTGACAAACATTAGTTCAGTAAATTAAAGAAAAACTAACTTAGAAGCTGCCCTGACACACATTTTAAATGTGCAATTTGGTTGCATTCAAAGATCGACATAGGTGCCTTTTTAATTAATTCACATGCTAGAAAGTTAAAGATGATGTTAAAATGTAGTTTAGACTCTAAACTAGTAGCCCATTTAGAAACAAATTTGAATTGTTTGTTTCTAATGAAAGATTAATGACTTAAAAAATGTGTTCAAGTGAGAAAAATGCAATTCTCTGTTACACCTAATGTAATGCAATAACAAAGCTTTTCCATTTCAGTGAAATGTTTTACTCATACTAGTGAAATATTCTTAATGATGAAGTTATAAGTTGCATATTATATGTGTTTTATTAACAAGTATTAAATCAAATGCATTTTATGTCTTCCTTGTGTTCGCATACATGTGGCATACAGAGCTTGCATTTTGCAGTCATGTAAAAAGACTTAATTTTTTTTTTCATAAGGTGAAGTCTTCTTTCAGATATCATTCCCATGAAAAGCAAAGTCCCATTTGTGAAAAGTCTATTGTTTAGCTGTTGAAGAACCATACCCCTTAGTCCTTGTGAATGTTAAAGTACAGGAACATGGACTGAGATCGCAAACAATTGTTTCAACCTGTTTGGATTCACGCAGAAAGGAATTGTCACCATGTCAGACTATGGAAATTGTCAAACTGTTACCACTTGTAGTCTGGTGATCAATTTTAATTGGATGATGCCCCTTCAACGTAATATGAACTGACACCTTTGAAAAATCGGGCGCATTTTGTGAACTAATATTCTCACATATGTATTTCCCAAATTTGGTTAGCTGTAGGATTGACCTGTGGCCAGCCAAAATTATTGACTATGCTAAATTTGAATTGACTAGTGATTTTGCAATCTTAGCACTGTATGATTTCTGTGTCACAGATATTTCTATTGTCTTACTGTATAATTTTTCTGGAAGGCTTAGTTTTATTAATGTTAGTACACCAGAATCTATTTTGTCTCCTTGGGAAATCCTTGGTGATTATGTATCTCTATAATTTGGTTTGGCGCATTGGAGTTTTCCTTCTGTGGCCACATTAGTCATGGTGTCTACATTTTTGTGGTTGTATTGAAATATTGTTGATGGTTCACCACACATCTTTCTGGGTCCAAAGGTCTTTCGACCTTGTTGCTCCTTGGATACCTGCCAAGGATGAGAAAATGCGTCCAGAGTTCTGGTAGCAGACCAATGGTTTCAACCCATAAGAAGAAGAACCATGGGGGTTATTACAACTTTGGAGGAGGTGTTAATCCGTCCCAAATGTGATGGATATACCACCAGCCGTATTACGAGTTCCATAGGATATAATGGACTCGTAATACGGCTGGTGGTATATCCGTCACTTTACCGTCACTTTTGGGACGGATTAACACCTCCTCCAAAGTTGTAATAACCCCCCATGTTTTTGTTTAGATTTAGGGAGTTAGGACTGATCCTATCTCATTGCCCAGACCAACAATTGACAACCCTGTAATTTGTCCCATGGTACGTCCAACTGATTGATGAAGCTCTAGCGTTGTGACTACAAGTGACGTGTTGCGTGAGTGTAAATAGGGTTTTGCGCTTGCGATGCTTTTGGTTTGAAGATTGCGGTGAAGTGTGGTGCTGTGAAGTGTTTTGCAGAGTTGTCATACTCTAAGTGATTGTGGAACTTGGTGCTAAAAAATGTCCGCAGTTGTTGTTGTTGACGAGTCTGTCGTGGCCTATGATCCCAGAATAACACACAAGTGTAGAAGACTCTTGGTTAATTTATTGTCTGCAGCGAGGTACTTGTCATGAGAAATTGATGATGGTGCAAATTGTTTTCCCTTGAGTGGTGTGGGTTGTGGTTGGTATTTATTGAATCCTGATTACACATTGAGGATCTTTATCAACCAGAGTGAGAACTGCTGGTCAAGTTTAACTCATTGTGTAATTGTGAAGCCACAGTCATTAGTGTAGCCCTTATAGCTTTCGGAGTTTTTTGAATTCCTACCCTCAGTGTGAAGACAGGTTGTTGGTTTTTGCTGTTAATATTTTGCATTAGGTGTGTGCAAGCGATTGTGTGAGACAATTATGAAGCAATTGCAGTAGGGGCTGGGAGAAGTGAGTGTAACATCATTCTGTGCCGTGTTGGTTTAGGGTGGTTAGTGTGAAGCTGCACTGGTATTGGTGGACAGCACATTTTGCTATTGGTTGAGATCAGCTTGCAAAAAGTATTGCGGAACTAAAATTATTTCCTGATTCGATTGAAAATTGTTTTGGTATTACAAAAATATTAAGTAATACTAAAGTATTAAGAAGTGTCCTAAGGGGAGATGTGTTCATTACAGTTAGAGAAGGTGACGTCCCACCCGCGGGAACTGTAGTTTATGAAGTGTCAGAAACACAAGGAGTTTCAGCATTTGCATGGCTTAAACACTGGTGTAAAATAACTGAGAAAGAGAGTACATTAACTTTTCTTCAGTACTTCATGACTTTGGACAGTTGTGGTCCCATAGAAGCTTCAAGACCTCTTTCGGATCACCCATACACAACAGTGACAACGTTTATCAATTTCTGAAAGCATTGCAGTTACCTGTGAAAATTGCAGTTGTGAAATATATAGCTCACCAGAAGTCAAGTGATTACATATTCTTGGGAAATGCCAATGCTGACGAAGTTGCGAGGCATTGTGCCCTTTATTGCACTTCGTTTAATGAGGAATTGAGCTATGGAAGTGATGATTAGACAAGTCTACATTTCTTTATGACAGCTATTGATACCTGGGAATAAGTTAAAAGATTGCAAGATGAAGTGGCAGAAGAAGAGAAGCAGTGTTGGATTAGAGCAGGATGTGTCCAGAGGAATGAGGAGGATGTTTGGATATTAAGTGATAGTAAGGCAGTGTTGCGAAATAGCTTATAGTCTCCAATAGCAAGATACTAGCATGGGCAGGCTCAAATTGGTAGAGATGCAATGAGTAGAACATTCAGACAAACATGGCACAATCCCAGATTTAGAATGGTTGCAGAAACAGTGTGTTACAGAAGTGTAACGTGTCAGCAGATGAATGTAGCAAAATGCACATTTGTTACACACTGGGTCACATAGGCAGATCAGGAGGACCATTCAACAAAATACAACTTGATTTCATTAAATTACCACTGTGCATTGGGTTGAGGTATATTTTGGTTGTGGTGTATGTGTTCCCCCATTTGGTAGAGGCTTACTCAACTAAAAGAAGTGACAGTCTCACATTTGCAAAACTGCTTTTGAGGGAGTAAATACCTCAATTCGGGTTTTCCGACTTCCCTGGAATCAGACCGAGGAACTCTTTTCAATAGTGAGATCCTTAAATTATTGTGTACAGTATTACAAGTTGAGCAAAGATTGCATTGCAGTTACAGACCAGAAGCTTCAGGACTGATAGAACAGATGCATCGAATGCTGAAGTCTCAACTGGCAAAAGTATGTGCATCAACAAGACTGAAATAACCAGATGCATTGCCTCTTGTCCTGATGACTGTGCGCAGCACACCTGACAGAAAGACAGGCTTGTCATCACATGAGATCATCATGGGGTGCTATGAGATTGCCTGCAGGGCCTGCAGATGCCCTTGTGAACATTACAGAGACTTGTTTCTGGATTATTGCAAAGGACTAGTTGATGTGGTTTGTTCTTTGTCTCACCAGTTGGAGAAGCAACTGCACAACTACAACAAGACCTTCGTCATGACCTGACTCCTGGTATCTGGGTGTTAGTGAAAAGCATGTAGAAAGACAGGCTTGGAGCCATGTTGGAAAGACAACTATCAGATTGTTCTAGTAACAGTAACAGCTGTGCAGTGTGCTGTTTTTCTGAACTGGATTAATGTGAGCCCCACACATAAGGTTCCAAATCCTCTTAATGAAACAGTGCTTGTTCCGAAGGGTCGGTTACCTTGAGAGAAAACATCCAGGTTAGCCAAGCTGTGGGGACTGGACAAGTGGCTAATGCAGAGCATGCACGGTCTGGTGAAAATCTGAGTGCGTCAATAGCAGTTGAAGGTACAGTCAGGTGTCCCGTGCTCAGATCACATTAAAACTCCAGTTGTGCAAGAGAAAAACCGGAGATCAGTGGCTCAAGAATAGTCCAGAGCCAGTGATATAAATGTTTCCTACTGCTATTGAAGAAACTGAAGAATCAGAACAAAGTGACATTGAAACTGAAGGTTGTGTGACAAGGAGATCATAGGGAAAGAGAGTGTCAAGTCAAATATACTCTGCTCCTGAATGGACTTTCTCAACTGATAAACAGGAGAAGAGGTTAATTGCCTTTTTTTATTAATAGTTCATCTCCAGCTGAATATTTTGGACTTGAAATTGAGGGGAACAGAGCTTTGAAATCTCAAAGCCGTTTGATGAACAGAAACATGATTTGCTGGAAGTGCTTATCAGTGATTACCCGGTGGTTTATTATTTGAGCCATTTGAACCTTTAGTTGGAGCTTTTGAATTTTATAAATAAGTGACACTTTTGATGAACTTTTGGACTTTTGTTTTTGAAAGACTGTTTTTGAATTTGCTTTCCTCAAACAAAGAAAAGACTGAAAGAAACAGTGAAACAATTGAAAGACGCTTTTGCATTTGTTGATCTTTTATTTTTATTTTAATTGGAAATATATTGTGGTCTGAATCTAGATAAGCCATGAATTCTGATCAAATAAGAGGAGTAAATGTAAGAATGTGTGTATAGGTTTTGCAATACTATCTGTGACTGCGATCATTTTCATGATTATTGGTTTGAGTTTGCCTGATATGAATGAGAGTGAGAAAACCTCAGTCACAAATGTCCAGAATTCAGAAGATTCACTCACAAATCAAGGTCCCCTGTATGGAGATGAGAGACTTTTACACACAGATAGTACTAAGAGAGATTTGACATAAAATGTATAATACAAATTATTATATGAGGACATTGAACCATGGAAGTCCAAGACTGCTATGTTTGCACAAACATTCATTCATCAGTACAGGAAGGAATCACTCATCACAGCTTGCCACTAACATATGGAATTTCTTGTAGTCTGTTCCTAACAAAATTGTATGAGAAGGAGTGTTATCAATACTTCTATTCAAACCATGATCTAGTATTTTCTTTCATGCCTGCCATGAAGCACCTGAGTAGTATTGCTAAAGCAAAAAACTGACACTGTGGGAGGATTCTTTGAGCCTACCTTGACATTTGAAACACCATTTGCCCACAAGAATAATTTGACCTGCATACTTAGTTCAGTAGAAAAAGAGTTCATTGGACAAGTTAATGGCAGAAGAAGGCCAATGAAAGACAAAATAGAAAAGGGAGTAGTTTTGCAAAATTGGGAAAAAGATGCAAAACATTCAATCTCTGAGAATCAAGGACTGTTAGCTTTAGATTGGCAACATGTAGAAAAATGATGTGCATATAGACCGAAGTCAAAGACGGATATGCATTTTGAAGGTACTAATTAATGTAGACATGTTTTTGTTTCTAAAAGTACATGGCTCTTTATGGTAAATGGGCAGGATCCTGCCATACCAGGTATTTATTTTATATGTAGGAAACAAGCCTATTACAAGCTGCTAAAAGGTTGGTATTGAACTTGTTACCTGGGAGTAGTTTTTCTCAAAATGTATCATGTGGACAACATCAATGACCCAGTCTGGGATGAGAAATCAAACTACAGAATTAAAAGAGGAACATTGCCTCAGATATAGTGGGAGATATATTTGGTGCCATAATTCCATCAGTGAGAATATTCTTCAATGATCTCAAGATTAGGAAGTTGTCACCTATAGTAGACAAGCTATCTACTGACACTGCAGGAGCTATGTTAATAATGGACATGAAGATGGTTCTTGTGGGATCAATGGTTTTGCACAATCATCCTGTGTTGGACATCTTACTTGCAAAGGAGGGCAGAGTCTGTAAAAAGTTACATGTGCAACATTGTTGTATGTACATACCTGACAATAGTAAGGAGATAAGAAAGTGCACTGCAAACATGACTGACTTGAAAAGAGACCTGAAAAGTCTGACAGCCACCGGTGCATGGGAAAGTGATTGGGAATGGTTTTTCAGCCACTGGAAAATGGTATTGGAACATGGGGAAGGGAATAGTTAAAACCATCTTGAGACCCATTTTGATTGTGGCTGTGTTTTATAGGTACACTTGGATTTTGCAAACTGTACAAAATACTGAAGGAGAAAAGAGCAAAGACTACACAGATGAAAGAGGTGATAGAAATGGAGAAAAGGAGAATCATTTACTATTGAAACCTCAAGAAAATTGAGAATTACGGTAGACTTTACCAGAATAAGACATTGAAATTCTGAATTGTCTCATTCAAATGAGAATTTGGCTTATTATAATGGCGTATTTTGCCATCATAGGAGGAACTGATAGAGTGGAAATTTTAGTGCTGTCCCTTGTGTCACAAAAGTCATCAGGCTGTGACAAGTTTTAGTTCATGAACGTTAATGAGAGAAAAACGAATGTACAAAGCTGCACTGACACATTTTAAATGTGCAATTTGCTTGTATTTCAATTTTCAAAATAGGTGCCTTTTTAATTAAATCACATGCTGGAAGGTTAAAGTTGATTTTAAAATGTAATTTAGACTCTAAACTAGTAGCCCCTGTAGAATTTTTTTTAATTTCTTGTGTCTAATGAAAGATTAATTACTTTAAAAATGTGTACAAGTGAGAAAAATGCAGTTCTCTGTTATTTCTAATGTAATGCAATAAGGAAGCTTTTCCATTTAAGTAAAATGTTTTACTCATAACTGATGAAATATTATTAATGATGAAGTTATAAGTTGCATATTAAATGTGTTTTTTTAACAAGTAATAAATCAAATGCATTTTATTTTTTAATTGTGTTAGCACAGCTGTGGCCTACCTAGCTTGCAATTTGCAGTCATGTAAAAAGATTTAATTTATTTTTTCATAAGGGGAAGTCTTCTTTCACATTTCGTTCCCATGAAAGGCAAAGTCCCATTTGTAAAAAGTTTATTGTTTAACTAAACAAGAGCCGTGTCCATTTGTCCTTGAAAATGTTAGAGTACAGGAATATGGACTAAGATCGTAAACAATTGTTTCAAGCTGTTTGGATTTAAACGGAAAGGAGATGATCCCATAACAGACTTGGGAAATTGTTGAACTGTTGCATCTTGCAGTCTGGTGATCAATTTTAATTTGCTGATGCCCCTTCAACGTAATATGAACTGGCACCTTTGACAATTAATATACTTTTGGATATTCAAACTTTGCTCAGAATGGTCTCAGTCTTGTCCTGGTCAGAGACAGACGTTTTCCTGGTGCTTACAGATGCCTTGCTGACCAGATGCTTTGCTGATGAAGATTCCTTGAATGCTTTATCACTTGAAGAGGTATCTTCCTCTCTGCCATCCTCCCTTGAAATGCCCTTTTAGGTTAGATACTCCATTATTCTGACACCTATTTTCTTTTTATTTTTAGCTAGTGCCCTGTAGCCCAAGTTAATATTTCCGTTTTGTATTTTTGTATTTTGCTCACATGTGTTCCTCCCACACATGTATTTCCCAAATTTGGTTAGCCATAAGGTTGACCTGTGCCTAGCCAAAGATTATAGAGACTCTTAAATGTAATTGACTAATGATTGTGCAGTCTGAGCACCATATGATTTCTGTGTCACAGATATTTCTATTGACTTTCTGTATCATTTTTCTAGAATGCTTAATTTGATTAATGTTAGTACACCTGAATCAATTTTGTCGCCTGGGGCAACCCATGGTTATTATCTATCTATATAATTTGGTTTTGTGCATTGTCTACATGACTTTGAGCATGTGTTTGTAATAAATCTTTAAAATATACTCCTGGTTGGAGTTTTTCCTCCCATGGTCAAATTGGTCATGGTATCTACATTTTTGGAGTCATATTGAAATATTGTTGATGGTTCACCACACATCTTTGTGTGTCCAAAGGTACATTGACCTTGTTGCGCATTTGATTCCTGTGAAGGATGAAAAATGCATCCACAAGAGGAATGATTCTACAGAAGGAAGTAAGCACAAGTTCTCCGCCTGTAGGAAGTTACCCAGGTATTTGAAGGCAAGCTTTGTAATTCATGAGTACCTTTTGGGCATTTTGCTCTTATGTTAGTTAACCACCAACTAAAACAAAGCTCCAGTCCGCTTGATACATTTGATGCACATTTCACTTAACAACTCATACCAGGAAAACTTGGGCCACTGACCAAAATACAATCACCATATTACTTACTGAAGAGACAGAGGGGGTTATTACAACTTTGGAGGAGGTGTTAATCCGTCCCAAAAGTGACGGTAAAGTGACGGATATACCACCAGCCATATTACGAGTCCATTATATCCTATGGAACTCGTAATACGGCTGGTGGTATATCCGTCACTTTACCGTCACTTTTGGGAGGGATTAACACCTCCTCCAAAGTTGTAATAACCCCCAGAATATCCTCATTCTCACCTTAACACTTTCTGTCTTCCTTTCCCATTGTTAGTTTAAATTCAGCTTGCTGTCTAGCATGATGACCAGCAATGTATAAGTACAAATATGCTGTCGTCATTTACCATTCATGTACGAGGCACAGAGCATTTTTACATGCCCTCTCATGCTCCAGTGCCATAATTAAGAGCTATTGCCTACAGCAGAGGCCTATACCCTGCATAATTAAGAGTCCAAGACGCATTATGTCATTACCCTGTTGTTATCTTGAAATTGAGGGCAGTAAGGTTGTTTTCACCCTTTAGCACATCCACAAATTAAGCACTGGGTTTCTTTTCTGTGGCACTGCTGCTGTTTCTCTAGTTTGTGCTGCTTCTCCCATCCCTGCAATAGTATGCCAGCTCTGTGCCTAGAAAACAAACAAAACAGAAAGATGGAGGAAGACAAAAGGGAAAAAAACATAACTGGAGAAGGTAGCAACCTGCAAGAGTGAAATAAAAGGGCAGGGAGTGCCTGGTAGTGGATTTAAAAGGAACTGAGGTGGATTTTAGACTACCGGTACTAGTTTTTGGCACGCTAACATTTAATAGCTTCTGCCAGGGCTTCTGAGCAGAATTTCGGACACTGCCACTCGTTCTTCTACAAATTAAGCACTGTTTATTTGTCTGGTGTTCTCTAATTTTGTTTGTCTATATTTGAAATATGCTTTTTAATTTAACAATCCTCATTTCTTGTTACATAAAATAATGCATTCGATTGGACCCCTTCCAAGAGTCTAAAAACTGATAGCTTGGAAGAAGCAACTGTAATTCTTTGTTAATCTGATCTGATACTAAGGCCCATATTTATGCTTTTTTAGCGCCACATTTGCGTTGTTTTTTTTATGCAAAATCTGCGCAAACTTACAAAATACGATTGTATTTTGTACGCTTGTGCTGCTTTTGCGTCAAAAAATAACGAAAATGCGGTGCTAAAAAAGTATAAATATGGGTCTAAGTTTGATCGGACAACTGAGAGACGTTTTAAAAAATAACCCCTTTGTCCTCTGCCAACTGGAAGTTGTCTCTGACTATTTGAACTCAGATGAATTTGAAAAAAGTTACAGATTGTAAAAAAAATATCTAAATGAACATTACCATTTGACGATTACACATTGCCCCACGTTTCCCAGTGTATTCGAGGCTAGAAAAGTTAGAAATCTACCCCCATAGATTTCCTTCTGCATTTGGAGTAGAGTTGACCTTTATGAGGGGATTTTCAAGAACAGTTGAAAGTACTGAACAGATTTGCAAAAGTACTCCCACTAGCCAACTTTTTTTACTAAGTCAAAAAAAACACGAAAGTAAGCTCCTTAACTTTTTCCAAGGGTTTGAGAATATCCACAAACAGACGAGTTGAAGTGTGCTCAATTTATATTGCATGTCTCCTTCCTTGAAAATTTCCCTTTCCTTCATCTAAATACACATTTTCAACACAAAAATCCTGCCTTAGTTGCTGATTTTCTGCTGTCCTACTTTAACAATGTGATTGTAAAATTTGATGTCTCCTGGCTCCATGAATCAGGATGTGGAATTTGCAATCCCCAACCCCTTTCATTTTTGCCATCGGATCTATATTTAGTTGAACTCAGTGTTTTGTGATCCAGACAGATTGTAAATTCCAGTGCAACTTAGTGAGAAAAAAATCAGTTTGCTGACTTTCTTGTATGTTTATGAGATGATTTGGACGGTAGCTATGTTTGCTCTTTCTTTGAGTTTTTGATTCTACATTGACTTCATTTGCGATGTGTACCATAGAGGAAAGGCCAGTTGGATACATTGCTGCTGTTGTTCCTCAAGCCTTTCTAAGAAAAGGGGCTCTGCTCACTGAAAGCATTTATCTTGGTATAGAGAAAGCAAAAGTATGATAGTAAGTTAGCCAGAGCAGAAACTCATGTGTCAAGGATCACAAGTGAAATTAAGTCAATTCCCATTCACATCATAGTCACATCATATTGATTCATATGTAACAAATGGCGATTTTCTTAGAATATCAGTCTAATTATTAAGAATTTGAACAAATATGAAAAATTACATACAACTGATACACTTTAATAGAAATACAGTTTAAGCTCATGTCTCAAGGCATTGCATGAGCAGCTGGTGGGTGCTTGCAGCATATGGCACACTTCTCTTACAGTGTATGACTCAAAATATCCTGGAAAAATCAGACATGAAAATGATATTGCATAAGAAAAATCATTATGTGTTTTCATGAGTTCGCTTCACCAAATGCCATTTTAAGCATCGTTTTCGAAACTAGTCATTATATTTTGAGTGGACAATCACTGCATACACTAACCGGGAAAGGGTCATTGAGGGGAAGCATACCTGTAGTTGAGTACTTGACATTGCTGAATATTTCAAATTGAAATAAAAGATGCAACAATTTTGTATTTGTATTTTTCTCTAATATATCTCTTTGAGGCCAATTATTGTGCTCTTGTTGTGAAGAAAATGCACAATTTTACCTTTGCTACAATCGTTCAAGCAGTAATATGGACTGCGAGGTCATTACTACCTAACTGCTGTTCCGAAGTCTTGTATGCGTAACAATCAATGTGACTTAATAGAACATTAGAAAACTCTGCCAATAGCCTGTATTATGTGGTTCAGTAGAAAAAAATGAAGAAAAATAGGTTTTAGAAAATGGGCATAAGGAGTGGGCATAAGTACTGAATTAGGAGCCTACACTCTATGTAAGCATAAAAAGAATAGACAAGAAAAAAGTATGAAGGGAAGCGGTAAGAGAGGAAAGAGTGAGGAAGTGAAGTAGTACATGAAAAGGGAAAAAGAAGTGTTGGTACTATCAAGTGTATCACCACAAGGGCAGAAAAAAAGGAGATCAGGGATAACAGAGCAGTGGGTGAGGATGGGCAGTAGATAAGAAAGCACCGTCAAAAAAGTCAATAGATCGTGCTCTTGACACTTGTTGGTTTTGCCAATTATTGTTTTTGTTTACAAACCAGATTTGCACTTTGCTGCTCACGTGTGACGCCATCTTGGAATGGTTTGTCTTATGCTTTAAAATAAATCATTTAAATATGGCTGACCAATTGCAAGTGCATGCACAGTGGCCATATAGAACTGAAATAATCATAAGAAAAACCATTCCATGAGGATTGCTGTGCATGCATACACTTGAGCGGCCAACTTGGATTACTTTAAACACCACTTTAAGATGGCCAGCTGCAGATACAGCGGTGGACAAATTGGGAGTGAGAAGAGGCTGGGAGGCTAGTGATCACGGAGTGGGGTAATTTTTTTGCTAAAGAGAGCAGAGGTCAGGAAAGGAGCAGTGGGACAGGAAGAGATGCAGAAGGAGAGGAAATAGCCTTACAGAGCCTTGAAATTCAAGGTCTGACATAAGAAGTGGATGGATATGTGTAATTCAGTCAGAACATTGCAAGACCAAAATTCTCCTTGGGTGAATCAAACTCAAGAATAAGGAGAAAAACAATGAATTAAAAACAGGTAAAGAAAGCTTACAAATCATGATCACAAAGCCCACCCTAAGTCTATATTATATACAGTAGATCTGTTTTCTCACAGCTGCTTAACATGTTTGTAGGTGAGACCTAAAAATCAAACTACATAGGATTCAGCAGACTTAAAAAAAGAGAACTGTTCAGACTGTCATTCAACGGAAGAACCCATGATGGAGTCGGATATAACTCTATCATCCCTTTGTCTGGATTTTAAATACATTTCTTAATTTGTCTCTGGTTCTTTTGCATACATGACTGCTTTTGAAGCTGTGCAGGGTGACAAACAGCGATGCACAAAACTAATGAATAGACAGATAGTGCCCTTGTGGTCATGCCATGCATTAAAAAGATAAGCACCATTGAATGATTCCCACTGCTTGTGTACACGCTTTTGTTGATGGTTTTCTCTTTGAATATGAACTGGCTAGTTTGGCTCTAGTTTACATTGCATGGGTGGGTAGGAACCATTACAAGTCAAAACAAGGGGACTTGTAAATGTTTTTTCAACTGCCATTTCTAAGCCAGGTCACGTCTCCACCACCATGAATAAGCAAGATTCAACATCCTCCTTGAATTTCCCCACCATGTTGCCACAGGTATGATTGCTACAGTCACTGTCTTAGCACTAAGTGGAGACATTATGCTGGCTCTTCCTGCGTAACTCAGGAAGGGTCCTACAAGACTTTTTTTTTGACCAGCCAGATGTTTATTGTTTTTTCCTTTTGGTTGAGGGACAACAGTCACAGTTATTTCATTGGTTCAGAGAGCGAATTTCCTCCTCAAGGTGTTCATTTAATATGGTTGTGCTAGACCTATTACTGTCTCCATTAGTGATTAAATACTCGCTTGACTAAAGTGAGAGCAGTCTTTCAGCCTGGTCAATCTCCATCAGGACCCCAGTGTCTCTGGCCAAAAAAGAGTATAGAGAGGTTTTAGCATTTGGAAGTTTTCCAATTAGAAAATTCCTGGCAGCGTTGATTAAAATTTTAACAACAAGTAATGAAAATTAGTAAAGTTGCACTAGTACAAAGCCACAGCAAATAGTACCTTTGTGCTGGGGGCACCAAGTGATACGGATGATGCCTCAAAATCAAGAGCCAAGAGAGGTGGCCCAGTTAGGCCTCTTCCGGGTGATCATGGGTAAATATAGGCACGTCTTAGTAAAGCAGAAAATGGTGTTGTGCTATAAAGAGTTCAAGATCCCACCTCTTGAAAGCAGCAAGCAAGTGTGGGCCTTAAAATCCCAGCAGACCTCTCCCTCTGGTCATTGTTGGCATGTCTGGCTCTGCAGGAAATGGTGTTGCACTATAGAGCACTCAGGTCATCGGCTTCTTGCAGCAGCAAGGGATTCTGGGCCTTAAAATCCTGGTGACCCTCTCCCCGTTATCGTTTTCAGCAGATCCCGGTCTGCGGGAAATAGCGTTGCGCTACTAAGGGCTCAAGTGGCCACCTCCAGGCACCACCAAGGGAGTCTGGACCTTACTGTCTTTTCGTCCCTGGCATTGCTCTATAAATTGCTCAAGTCCCTGTCTCCTGCCTCCTGGCAACAGCAAGGGAGTATAGGCCTTAAAGTCCTTGTGGCCTGCTCCCCCTGGTTGTTTCTGGCGCATTCACTTTGAGTCATTCATTGACACAGCTATTTTCTGGTCTCTTCAATATAACCTTCAATATGGTTAGAACTGCACATCACATACCTTCAATCCGATATCAATCCACAACAATTAAAATGATGTGTATACATACTGCACACGCTGCTGATAGAATTCTGCATAATTGCTTTGACAATATTACTATTCAGCTGTGCATTCATTAACCTCAGAAAGATGAATGCGCTAGTTCTGGGATGAAAAAGTCCTCTGCATGGTGAGAAACGTGTACACCTCCCCTGAGTGCCTAAATGTATTGTTGCTTTGATCTGTAATGCTGAATTGTTTTGTCTTAGGCAAACACAGATCATGCATGTGTGCCATGACATAGGCCTGTCTCATGGATGCAGTCTTGTTGCGCCGGGAGGGGCACCCGAAGCGCTACACTCTTAGGGATGGAAAACTACTGCTTTCTCCAGGAGCTAAACAGCACAAGGGCGGTGGTGGCAGCATACCATGTAGTGATTAGTAGTGATGTACAGGTCTTTTTTACACTGTTCCACTGAAGGGAGGCCTACAGGCTCACTCACCTTTTTGAAAGTTCTGACTCTGTGTGTTTAACTCACTCCTGATATACATTAGGTTGCTGTGGAATTGCATGCATGATGAAAATGTGCTGAGTGCATGTGTGGTCACAACAAATACACTACGCAAAATGTGGTACAGTGCACACATGGTGAATGTGTATGTGCATTTCAATAACACACTCTGGTGCAATACAGAGAGACTAAACTGCGTGCTCAGACTGAGTGTCTGTGCTGCATATGGGAATGGTCGAGGTAACATAGTACATGGGCACAATGGTACTTGACATTGGAGTCTGCTGTGAATATACACTCAGTACAAAAGTGCCTGCACTGGTACATTATATGGAGGACCTTGGGTTCTATTTTTGGAAGCCCATGCCTGCCTGGTGAAAACATAAGGAGTCGAAGAATCCTCTCCAGACAGAGATGTATATTGCTGAGTCGTGCTAGCTGGGTGGGACAAGCAGTGGATGAGGAAGCACCAGGCTCCTCTTTTGCAGTTCAAAGGGCTCTTTGATTCAGTGACAGATCACAAGAAAAGGGGCCTGGACACATCTCAAGAAGAGGGATATGGGACGGATAAGGGAATCATAAAAGTCCAGCTGAAGGCCTGGGATTAACTTTTGATGTACATGTCACTGTGGCAGATATCCAGGTGTGAACTCTGGTCAATCCTGTGAATCTTGTAGTGGGTTAATCAGCTTCAGAGCCCTGCTGGTTTGACGGACATCCTTCAGGAAGAAAACTAAAAGGGAGAGGTATTCTTTTTAAAGAAGCACAACTTCAATGTAAAGCTTCAAAAGTCCAGAACCTAAATCACATTTGGTGTATGGAAAAGAACTATATTTAGGGGAGACCCCAAATTGGTTATCTGCTGAGCAGTCAGCCATGCTCCATGTGAAGGGGAAGCTCTGCATGACTGTGACCAGGATTAGGGACCCACCATGTTAGTCTCCCTGATGGGTGAGGGGACATCACCCACAGAAGCCAAGATCACCTGCCTGGAACCTGGAGCACCAGCACCTGCCTGCTCGCCAAGACTGGTGTGACTGTGAGGAAGAGGAGAGCTTTGGAGGGAGCGTAGCCCAGAAGAGAGACCTGTGCGAGATGTGAGGGATTCAGCCTGCTCAGATTGGGCCGTAGCCCAGTGCTGGACTTCATTGATGATCCCAAATGCCAGGAGGGGCCGCTGTGAACTGATTTGCAAGACTGTGATGGAAGAACTCGCTCCCTGCTCTGATCGGGCCATTGCCTGTGAAACTACTGAACTGGACCCCATATGCCAGGAGGGGCTGCCGCTAAGAGCAGAATATCTGTAGTGAGAGTAACCCAATCTCTGCACTGATCGGGTCATTGTCCTTGTGCTTACCACAGCTAGGAGAACCTGTGTGCCAGGAGGAGGTGTGGTTGCATGGCTCAAAGCTTGTGGCTTGAGAAACTCATCCCCCTTTCAGTTGTCCTGCTGCACGTGTGCTGATCTGGCTTGGCAACCCCATATGCCAGGAGGGGCCACCATGACCATCAACATGAGGCTAGTGTGACTAGAGTATGAAACCATATTGGTGACCAAATATACCAGGAGGAGCCAGAGACGCTGAAGCTGAGCGGTCCGTGTTGACGCATACGACCGGGTAACAATTGTGACTAAGGTGGTCTGAAACTCAGGTTGTGGATTTCACAAACAGAAGCTGTCAGAGCAAGAAAACCACCCCAATCTCTGTCAAGTAAAGGAAAGACTTACTGCATGACTGCCAGAGCACCTCACCTGTCTGGATTCAGCAGGAAGCGTGGCTCAGGAAGGAGAGCCGGTGCCTGCCAGTTGCTGTCATGTTTGACTACTGGTGGCGCAAGCTCAGCTGATCTAGAACAGGACCATGGTGCACAGCTGGAAGGTACTTAGCTACCGGAGTGGGTAAGCCAAGAACTGGGCCTTCATGGCCCTGGGGGATATACCACAATTGATGCTGCTAATCCCTAGACTCTAAAACAGAACTTAATTGCAGAGTCTGAGGGAAGAGCTCTTGAGTATGGCCTTCTAGTTTACATTCCCAGGATGCAGCCATGAGTGAATGTAGAATAATAGCAAACCCATTGCACTAGAGGTGGGTGGTCAAGGAGTGGCCTTACAACTACTAGAGCCCCAACCTCAAGGGGATTGTGTTATTGCTTTTTGAATGTTGTTTACCTTTGCATGTGTAGCGTTAGAATTACAATACTTTTTTATACAAAAACAAGTATTACAAGTATTTGACTGGACATTGATTTATTTTTGAGCCCTCCAGCATGTTGAGTTATGAGTGGTGTTGCTGATATGTATCTGAGCTTCCCCTGAAGGAGCCTTGACTGCTCAAACTAAACTACCCAACTGAGAGTCAGGTGCAGAAGGGAGTGCTTGACCCAGTTAAGCAGGGTCCTTAGTAGGGTGGGCCCAAGGGACATCATGGGTAAAAGGCCTCAACCACCTATATTGGGCCCAGTAACTCCTGCCTGCCCCGTGGCCCCCTGAAGAGAATTCTGACAGTTAGTCACTCCTGCAAATATCTGTAACAGAACTGCTGAAGGCTAGACGGGCGCTGAACCCACTGAGCAATCCATGCACAAAATTTATTTTATGTTTCTATGCAAGTCTTCAATGATATACTGAAAATAAACAATCTCATTTTTACCAGTTTTCATCTGGAAAAAAACATTAAACATTTTGAAGTTCTTCTTTTTAAAAAAAAATATTTTTATTAACCGAAAAAACAGCCATTGCATCTTGAAACATTTGACCATTAATAACTCTTCTTTGAAGAATGAATCGGAGTGGGGAGAGTGAACAGTGTAATCTCATATTTAACAACATAGCCAAACACCCCCCTGTTAACAGACAGTAAATGAGCAATCCCCCACTTGCCAAGCCCCCCTGCAGTCGAGCACCGACTTGATCAGTCATTACCCCTGTAGGCCCCCCACCCATCCCAGATTCTGCACCACTTTTCGGGACACCCCCTACTTTCATATACTATTTTTTTCTGTGCTGCGACACCAGTCCAGGTCTGCTCTCCACTCCTGAATAGTTGGCGGGGACTCTGTGCCCCACAGACTTGCTATGTTGCACTTGGCGATTACAGCCGCGATTGCTAGCCATGTGGCCTGTCGTCTCGACCAGTGTTCCTCCCCCTCTATGTTTAAGAGCAGTAGACCAGGATCTAGTGTGACTGTCTTGCCCAAAACCCAGGAGGCCTCTCCAGCAACCCCTTGCCAATAAGTCTGTACTCTGGGGCAAGTCCATAAAATATGTAAGAAGGTGCCCTATATCCTGCATCGTCGTAGGCACTGTGTATTCTGTGTCCTCCCCATCTTATGCAGTACCACCCTGGAATAATATGCCCTGTGAAGGATCCTAAGTTGTATTAGTCTAAGTCATGCCTTAATTGCCACCACCCTGGGGCTCTGTCTCGCCACCTCCCAGTCTTCATCAGGAAGTGTGCCCAAGTCTGACTCCCATTTCGCCCGTAGGGATAACATCGATTCGAGTGGCTCCACTATGAGTCGATCTTCAAGAGGAGCCGCCTCCGGCAGTTGCTCGTTTCTTGGAACATACTGACCTAAGGCGTGCCGCAGCTGTAGGTACCGAAATCGTTCCGTTCCCACCATTTCGTATTTTTTCTGCAAGCCCTCAAACGAAATAATCGCCTGGCCCCTCCATATATCCCACAGATGTTCAATCCCAACCAATGACCATTTACGGAATCCACTCAATGACCTCAAATCTTTTAGCGAATCTCTGCACCACAGGGGGGTCCACGCTGTCAGAGTGGATCCCCAACCCAAGTAACGCGTAGCCTCCTGCCAGGCCCTCATCACCGTCATGGTGTGGGTCGGCAGCGACCACTCACTTCCTCTAATATAGAGGGCAGATTCATATCCCCCCTCCCCATCGTCTGTCTGTCAACCCGGAAGGCTGGATCTCCAACGTTTGCAAATGCCCAGTCATTAATGTTAACCAGTTGTGTCGCCCAGTAGTAGCGAATGGGATCTGGAATAGCCAACACACCCTCATACACCCCGAGCTTTAGTTTCACCAGCGCCACCCGGGAGCAGCCACAGTCCCATAATAGGTGCCTAATCTCACAGTCTATACTCCTGAATACCTCCGAGGGCATTGCATAGGGGGTGTTTTGAAAAACATACAAGAGGTGCGGTAGTGTCATCATCTTGAGGAGTGGGGCTCAGCCCATCAAGGTCAGGGGCAGTGCCCTCCAGTGAGTCCCCGTGGAGCCCGTCCAGCTTTGGCTGCAGATTTTCCCTCAAAAAACTCTGAGTTCCTGGTGACATATATGCCGAGATACTTAAAACCCGCTTCGCAGACTAGTACGTCTCAACCCGAGGGCAAAGCAGGCAGGACACTGACCAGTGGGAACATTAGTGACTTCTCCCAATTAATCTGGTATCCGGAATAATCCCCAAAGGTATCAAAAATTTGCATTATCCGGTCAATGGACCGCTCCGGTCGAGTCACATACAGTAGGACGTAATCCGCATATAAAGAAATGCATTCCTCCCAAATTGCGCCCGAGGCTATTCCCCAGATCAATGGGTCCTGCTGTATCCAGGCCGCAAGTGGCTCGAGTGCCAGCGCAAAGAAGATAGGGGATAGCGGACACCCCCTGACGGGTGCCCCTATTAAGGGAGAAGGGCTGCGACAACGCCACATTGGCTCTTACTCGTGCCACTGGGTCCCGATATAATAATTGAATCCATGACAAGAAACGTGTGCCAACCCCAAATCTTTGGAGCTCCACAAAAACATAGGGCCATTCCAGACTATGCAAGGCCATCTGGGCATCCAAGGACAGCAACGCCGCCTGCTCCCCACCTTGGTCCTTCGTCATTTGCAGAACGCCCTACAGCCTCCGCATGTTCAAGCTTGTGGACCTGGAGGGCATGAAGCCCGATTGGTCCGGATGCACCAATTTAGTAATAATTAGACTTAGCCTAGATGCCAGGATCTTTGCAAGGACCTTCAATCCGTGTTTAGTAGGGAGATGGGCCTGTAAGAGGCGCAGCTCTCCGGGGGCTTTCCCTTCTTTGGAATCACCAATACCGTTGCCATCCGCTGATCCAGTGGCAGGCATCCCACCTCCCTTGCTTCTTCAAACATGGCCAACATATGCTTCGTCACTGTGCTGCCCAGGCACTTAAAAAGCTCCGCCGGGAATCCATTTGGTCCCGCCGCCTTACCCGCCTGCAGCCCCCTCAGCGCATCTGCGATCTCGTCCTCTGTGAGGGTGGCCTCCAAATCCTGTCTTTCAGACTCCGAGAGTGTCGGCAGCTGAATGTCCCGCAGAAGATCCGAGCAGTCCTCCCCCGTCATTCGAGACGCCGAGGTATAAACTTCCTCGTAATAGATATCAAACGCCTCCACTATCGACTCATTTGATTCGCAGTTAATTCCTTCCTTGTTCCTTATATTCCGAACTCAGGAACGCTCCTGGTCGCGTTTGTCTAGCCAGGCCAGCAACTTGCCCGCTTTGTCACCGACATCATATAAACGGCGTTGCGAAGCCGGGGCCTAAGCCCTGGCTTTTTGCTTGGCCAGAGCGCGTAGATCGTATCGTTTTAGACGCAGCTGGTGCATGAGCTCCCCTCCTGTCCCATCCCCGGACCGGGAACAGACCTCCAGGGCGGCTCTTTTGCATTCCAATTCCGTAATCTGCAGGTGTTGTTCTTTCCTCCTTCCCCCAATCATGTGTCTGACCCCTAAGGACCATCTTAAAGGCCTACCAGAGTACGGCAGGGGAGTCCACCGACCCCTCGTTCTCGTCAAAATACCGGGCTGCCCCTTCTCGTATCCCGTCCGCAAAGGATTTATCCCGTAGATGCCCAGGATCCAACTGGGGTCGTTGCAAGCACGTCGGCGTGGAGCCCAACACTGTGACCCCTACCGGGGATTGGTCAAAAATCCCCCTCAGGTAATGCATAGCCCCCCGGAATCTGCCCCCATGTGCCCTGCTCGTCAGTAAATAATCAAGTCTTGCTGATCCACCATGTGGGTCAGAGGAAAAGGTAAATTGCCTCTGTCCTGCATTCTCCTCTCTCCACACATCCACCAGACCAAGTGAGTCAAGAAAGGATCTGAGCCTCGCAGAAGCATCTGGCACCCTTGCATTTGTAACTCTATCCAGTCCGGGATCTACCACTAGGTTCATGTCACCCCCAGGACTAGCAAACCCTACAGGAGGTCAAGTAACAGTGCTCCCAGGTCTGTCAAGGTGGGCCTCTGAAGTCGTGGCAGAGCATAAACAGAGCATATGTTAAGAGTATGTCCCTCCCAAGTCCCGAGACTGCGACATATCGTCCAAGGGCATTCCACCAGGTCCATTTTCTAATAAATGGTATCGATTTTTTAAGAAGTACGCCCACTCCGTGTGACCCGGCTGTGTAGCCCGTGTGAGCTATCAGTTGGTACCCAAACCTATCTAGTGCCCTGTAGAAGTTACCTTTTAGGTGTGTTTCCTGTAATAAAACAATGTCAGGACTGTGTCTATGTAAGTACTGGAGGACTATAGATCGTTTAACATGACTACCCAGCTCATTAACATTCCATGTCATGACCCTGAGGTCTCTCGCCTTTAAGCCTGTCATGTAGTGTTCACCCTCTCTGTCTCACCGCATGTGTCCTCCCTCCCCTAAACAACATCTCCTGGTGTCGCTATGCAATGCAATGGCTCACAAACTTGGTTGAGCTGCAAAGTAGAAAATAACATGCTCTTATGCAAACTCCGCCCACCCTGCAACCCCGCACAGCAGGCTCTGAACTGCCCACCCCCCAACCTGCGGAGCGCCTGTCGCTCAAAACGTAAACTAGTCTTGCGTGGGTGGACCAGCGCATCCAAGCATGGCTTCTCGCCTTTAGTATGTCTATAGTTAGGTCAAAGCAATCCCCTAGAGCGTCACATCATACATCATCCTTTGCGTCTCTTAATCCTTCATTGAGGGAGCAGCCAACTTGCTTACTCCTCATGAATTACGGGGCTGGTTCGTCTGTCAGGTCCTCTTGATGTCCCACTAGTGGGATCATCTATTTCCCACTTGTAGACCCCCTCTTCTCTTTCCAGTGGGACAGGCGGCCTGCCTTTTCCGACCCTTAAAGCCACTTCCACGCCTCCGCCGGCATGGCAAAATGCCAAGTCTTTCCGTCCGCGATGACCCTCAGCCGTGCTGGGAAGAGCATCATGTACTTTAGTTCCCGGTCTCTCAAGACCTTTTTGACTTCCTGAAAGCTCTGGCGCTGCCGCTGGACGTGCAGCGTAAAGTCAGGAAAGAAACGAATCGTGGCGTTCTTGTATTGTAAGTCCCCCTTTGAGCGGGCGGCCTGAAGGATCGCATTTCGATCTCTGAAATTAAAGATACGTGCAATAATAGTCCTCGGGGGCCCCCGGGATGTGGAGGTGGGACCGGAGCCCTGTGCGCCCATTCCACTGCGAAAAATTATGACAGTCTTTTGGGGCACAGGATGCCGGTGACCAGGGTTTCTACAAAGAGCTTGGCGCCCGGGCCCTCGACGACCTCCGGTACCCCCACTATTCTTACATTATTCCTCCACGCTCACGCTTCCTCCTTAGACGTGGATTGCAGACGTGCTATATCCGTTTCCGCAGTCAAAACTTTGTTGGAGACTTTTTGAAGGTCAGCCCGAGGAAGCCCACATCTATCACCACAGCGTCAAGTCGTGGGTCCAGGGAACCTTTCAGATCATGAATGGCAGCCATAATCTCGCTCAATACGGGGTTCAAGTGAGGTGACTCACTCTGACCCCCGGTCACGCATCTCTCCAGCACCTCCTGCGGCCCCCGGATCATCTGGCCGTCTCACCTTTGCGTAGTTGTCCATCTTATTGGTCTGCTGCGTGTGCCGGCCTTTGGTCCTCACCATGCTAAACTCAGCCCTGTCAGCCAGCCTCAGGACCCCACCAGGCCGCAGATCTCAAACTCACCACACAATTCAGGCTTCGGATGGAGGGGTCCCTCACCGCTTCTGTGCCGCACTCAGGGCCCCGGAGGGGAGGTCGATACCTCACCACCACATCACCCCCCCCCCAGTCTCTCCGATCTGCCACTCCCATCTTCCTCCAGGGGCTCCAACCAGGAGCCCCGTTGTGCCGTGCTGCAGCCGGGCAGTGCCAGGCCTGCCCCTGCCGGCCACCTCCACTCTGAATCCCACTAAGGCCTCGCTAGTGCTCCGCAGCCAGGCTCCGTACTCTGCCGCACTTCCTCATCCAGCGCCGGCAGGAGCAGTATCTCAGGGCCACGACAGGACACTTCTTCCTCCGGTCCGCCATCAGCTCCTCAGCTATGTCTGCTCTCTGGCCTCCGGGCCTGCGTTGTTGTGCCCGGCCCTTTCACTCACCGTCACCTTCCTGGATCGCGGGGGGGACTCTCCTCCAGGGGCCTCTGCCTAACACCCTGTACCTCGCCTGCTCGTCTGAGCCGCGGCAGGCCCGACCCAGCCCTGCGGCTCCACTTGGCCCACAGGTCCCGGCGGGGACCCTGAGAAATTCAGCGGTCGTCACACCTCCTATCCACACAAGCTGTCGTTGCTTCACTCCCGGCACTCACGGGCATACTTTCCGCCCGTATGATGCGGATTTAAGACAGGATTTTGGGGATTTTATTGCCATCTTGGCCGGCACCTGGCCACGCCCCCTTTGAGGTTATTCTTGAACATGAAATAATAACACACTTTTGCTAAAGTAAATTCTTTATGGTAAAACGGTGACCTTGCACTAACATCACAATACTGCTACCTATAAATTAATGCTGGTGCAGGAATTGTTCATTTAAAATTTCTGTTTACTGTCATCATGGAAAAAGCCCTAAGGCTCCACTTGGCCCACAGGTCCCGGCGGGGACCCTGAGAAATTCAGCGGTCGTCACACCTCCTATCCACACAAGCTGTCGTTGCTTCACTCCCGGCACTCACGGGCATACTTTCCGCCCGTATGATGCGGATTTAAGACAGGATTTTGGGGATTTTATTGCCATCTTGGCCGGCACCTGGCCACGCCCCCTTTGAGGTTATTCTTGAACATGAAATAATAACACACTTTTGCTAAAGTAAATTCTTTATGGTAAAACGGTGACCTTGCACTAACATCACAATACTGCTACCTATAAATTAATGCTGGTGCAGGAATTGTTCATTTAAAATTTCTGTTTACTGTCATCATGGAAAAAGCCCTAAGGCTACTCTTTTCAGGTCTTTGGATCTTTGACATTGATGAAGATTAATCAGGAGCTGTACATCACATTAGATTATCATAACAATTAGTGGCCTATTTCAGTCAATAAAAAGAGTTTAGTCTGAGTTAAAGTGTTTAATTTTCAAATCTTTTAGTAGTACATCTTTATTGAAGTCACAAAATAATATACATTAATCTCAATCATTAGTTTTGTCAAAAATCAATAATCACATAAGTAATCAATATATCACAATCCAAGGCTTTAAGCGCGTTCCATAAAGGATAAAGGTGGCAGTCTCAGTAACCCATAAAGAGCTCTGAATTTGAGAGAAATGATAATCCATTAAGCTTCAGCATTAAAGGTTAGCTCAATAGCTGAATAATCAATCAAAGAAGAACTTCTCATAAAGAGAAGTTCAAGAAACTCAGTAGAGTCTCCAGCATGACTATCAAGGGTGAAAAAGACAGGGAAAGGTGGTAACTGAATAAGGCAAAATGGCCAATGGTAACCTACAGTAATAACACTCATTATTATAATACAAAGAGAAAATCAATGTTGCAAGTTCATGTTGCTTCTTTTTCCTTCGGTCGACCAAACGGCTTCCGATGTGCCCATGGGAATGCTTTCACTCCCTTTCATCCCAGAGGAGCACAATACACCTCAGACAACACTTCTAAGGCTGTAACTATGTCTTATCATGTAACTGTTTATGAAATTTCTCATGATTCATCCTCCCTTTCAAGAACTGAATTGTGTTTGAACTTTTATATCTCTCTTTCTAAATAACAAGGCTATTCATTAGCTAACAGTAGTCCTTTTAGAAGTAGAAACAGTCCTATGAATGAGAAGAAAACATTTTTGCACAACAACTATTTATTGTGAAAAACATGCCTTTCAAAAGGTTAAATTCATGTCGTATTTTTTCCCTAGAATACTTTTAGTTTAGTAAACTACAACATAACAGTGTCCCATTGTTTCAGGCCTAATACTCTTACGCTTGGTTGTCGACTACAATTTTTGCATTTAATACACGTTTTAAAAATCATTAGCTTTACGTGTTATTTTCATCAATATTTCTTGATTATATATTTTTAAAATGTGTCCCCATTACAAAACCAAGGTAATGATTATTTGATTGCTTGTAGTAAAATAAAGAATTTTTCCATAAGTTATGCAGTACATGTAGTTAATATAATTCACTCTTTCCTGATGTATACTATTCGTATGTATCTACTAATTTGTTATTTAGGTCCACAAAGCGGCTGGTGAACTTTCATTCGTGTGTCCCCTTCACACTATCACTGTGCTTGTATAGCACACACAATGCAACAGCCACAGCAAGAAAACTACACTTGTTTACACCGTAAAAAAACTTCAAAACCCACAGACAAACCTCAACAGAAGGCATTTCAGTTTAAATGGACATTTGTTTTCACATACATGCTCTATCTCTTTCATAGGAAACCTGAGATTAATTTATAGGGACATCATTCTAATATTGCGTCGGGGGGTTTACCACAAACAGAGTGGTTTTTGTTCTCTGTGTACCTGCAGTATTGCACTTTCAGGGCAGCTTACAAATTGAGTATTTGGAAAGCCAATAGGTCCTGCCTCTGATACCTACTGGCTCAGCCACTGCTTGTTTGTTTCCTAGATGTGTGTAGACGCATGTGTAGCCACCTTGGAAGGAGTAAAAACGATTTTAAGATGACTGCCTGCTGATAAAGCAGCAGGCTGTGCTTAGAGCAGGAAGAATGTGGGGACACGCAGATGAACAGCAATATAGGGGTTATAGGTAGAGAGTAAAGGAAGCAGAAAGGGAATGCAACCATACCTTCATATGCCCAGCAATGCATGTTGTGAGCAGTGGTAACATACAGTTTATCTTTCAAAACACTGTAAGACCAAAGTGCTCCTGGTCAGGACTAATACAAGAATATTGAGGAAAGCCATCAAATTAGCAGAACGCAAGTGAGAGATACAAGAAAACCATTCAATCTTGAGCAGTTCTCTGACCCAAAGCCCACTCTAACTTTCATTAACAAAAGCTCTTTGATAAGAGATAGCTAAAGCTATTGCAACAAGATCTAAAAAGCAAAAGAAGGGTTTATGTTACCCTTTGAGAATAAAAGCCTTGTGTTATAACATCTCAGGGTAAATGGTACAGACTAAGTTTGATTCTAATATTTAGTGAGTGCCCTATTTTCAAAATAAAGTTAATTGTTTTGATATAATGTGCTTTACATGTGATGGAGTATTTATTCTGCTGATATTGTCAGCAATTCTTTCACAGTGACTGTTAGAAATTGAGTCTTTGGTTGACAGTCAGGTTACCCCCTGTTAGCTTGGCAGAGCAGTAGGCTTAACTTCAGAGTGCTAGGTGTAAAGTATTTGTACTAAAACACACACAGTAACTTAATGAAAACACTACAAAATGACACAACACAGGTTTAGAAAAATAGGAAATGTTTATCTAAACAATACAAGACCAAAACTACAAAAACCCACAGTACAAGTCAAGTTAGCGTGAAAATGTACCTGGTGCGTGTCAAAAATAACCCAGCACGGGCGGGTGTGCTTCAGAAAGGGCTTGCGATTCGTAGATATCACTCACGAGCGAGACCTTGCATCGTTTCCTCCTTCTGTCGAGTCGGCGTGTGTTGGTTCTTCTCTCCGCAGGAGAGTGATGCGTCGATTTGATCCGCACACAGGTCCAGGCAGGCCTTGCGTTGTTTTACACGCACAACAATGGTTCATGTCAGAAATCCAGCCACACCATAATCCAAAAAACACGCAGCGCGGTTTGCTATCTCCCAGCCTCCGTCAGTGATGCTGTGCGTCGTTTCTCCTGCTCGTGCGTCGATTCTTCAGTTGCGTTTCCGGTGAGCATCGGTTCTCAGCTGCACAGCCGCGCAGCCGGCAGCGTGTCGTTTCTTCAGCCGCAGATCGGAGTCGCATCGATCTTTTCCCCGCACGGCGCTCTGTGCATGGATTTCTTCCTCTTAGGCTGCTAGCTTCTCCTTTCAGGGTCCCAGGAACTGGATGGGCACCACAGGGCAAAGTAGGGGTCTCTCCAGAGACTCCAGGTGCTGGCAGAGAGAAGTCCTTGCTGTCCCTGAGACTTCAAACAACAGGAGGCAAGCTCTAAATCAAGCCCTTGGAGACTTCTTCTCAAGATGGAAGGCACACACAGTCCAGTCTTTGCCCTCATCCTCTGGCAGAAGCATCAACTGCAGGATAGCTCCACAAAGCGCAGTTAGAGGCAGGGCAGCTCTTCTTCCTCAGCTTTTTGTCTCTTCTCCAGGCAGAGGTTCCTCTTGTTTCCAGAAGTGTTTCTAAAGTCTGTGGTTTTGGGTGCACTTCTTACACCCAATTTCTCCTTTGAAATAGGCCTACTTCAAAGTAAAGTCTCTTTTGAATGTGAAATCCTGCCTTGCCCAGGCCAGGCCACAGAAACTCACCAGGGGGTCGGAGAATGCATTGTGTGAGGACAGGCACAGCCCTTTCTGGTGTAAGCGACCACTCCTCCCCTCCCTCCTAGCACAGATGGCTCATCAGGAAATGCAGACTACTCCCCAGCTCCCTTTGTGTCACTGTCTAGTGTGAGGTGCAACCAGCCCAACTGTCAAACTGACCCAGACTGGGAGTACACAAACAGGCAGAGTCACAGAAATGGTATAATCAAAAAAATGCCCACTTTTTAAAGGTGGCATTTTCAAATACACTATCTTAAAATCAACTTTACTAAAAGATGTATTTTTAAATTGTGAGCTCGTAGACCCCAAACTCCACATGTCCATCTGCTCCCAAAGAAAAACGACACTTTAATCAGTTTAAAGGTAGCCCCCATGTTAACCTATGAGAGGGACAGGGCTTGCAATAATGAAAAATGAATTTAGCAATATTTCACTGTCAGGACAAATAAAACACATTACTATGGGGGTCATTCTGACCCCGGCGGGCGGCGGGAGCCACCCGCCTGGAGGGAACCGCCAGAATACCGCCGGTCAAAAGGTATTCTGGGTTTCTCACTGGGCTGGCGGGCGACCGCCAAAAGGCCGCCCGCCAGCCCAGTGGGAAACACCCCTCCATGAGGATGCCGGCTCCGAATGGAGCCGGCGGAGTGGAGGATGTGCAACGGGTGCAGTGGCACCCGTCGCGTATTTCAGTGTCTGCAAAGCAGACACTGAAATACAAAGTGGGGCCTTCTTACGGGGGCCCCTGCAGTGCCCATGCCGTTGGCATGGGCACTGCAGGGGCCCCCAGGGGCCCCACGACACCCCTCACCGCCATCCTGTTCCTGGCGGTCGGAGCCGCCAGGAACAGGATGGCGGTGAGGGGGTCGGAATCCCCCATGGCGGCGCAGCTTGGGATTCCCAGGGCAGCGGAAAACCGGCGTGAGTCCTGTTCTGACCGCGGCCAAACCGCCGCGGTCAGAATGCCCTGCGGGGCACCGCCAGCCTGTTGGCGGTGCTCCCGCCGACCCCGGCGATGATGACCCCCTATATGTCCTACCTTAACCATACACTGCACCCTGCCGTTGGGGCTACCTAGGTCCTACCTTAGGGGTGTCTGAAATGTAAGAAAAGGGAAGGTTTAGGCCTGGCAAGTGGGAACACTTGCCAAGTCGAATTTACAGTTAAAACTGCACACACAGACACTGCAGTGGCAGGTCTGAGACATGATTACAGAGCTACTTATGTGGGTGGCACAACCAGTGCTGCAGGCCCACTAGTAGCATTTGATTTATAGGCCCTAGCACCTCTAGTGCACTTTACTGGGGACTTAATAGTAAATCAAATATGCCACTCATGGATAAACGAATTACATACAATTTACACAGAGAGCATATGCACTTTAGTACTGGTTTGCAGTGGTAAAGTGCTCAGAGTTCAAAAGCCACAGCAACAGGTCAGAAAGAATAGGAGGCAGGAGGCAAAAAGATTGGGGATGACCCTGCATAAGCAAAAAAGTCCAGCAGTGATGATAACCTGTGGCTCAATATTAGGATTTATTTGGCCTATTGATAAAGTATTCTGTTGGGAAAAAGTTTGTGTTTCATCTCACCAATAAGACAATATCATGCTCAATATGCAAATGTTGGTGAATTCCTGGGCAGCAATCATTTTTTTTCATTTTGTAAAAAATAAATATTCAATATTGGGAGCACAAATGTGTAGCTAATTTAGGATGACCTTCCTTATAAATGATGCCACTTCTACACTCAAGTCTATATTCCAGTGAAATATCAGGGGTCCAGCACAACATTCGATCTAATCTTAGGTTGGGGAGCTAATTGTAACTAGACTTGCTTCTGTCACGTTGTATTATAGCGCAGTTGAAAGAATGCTGGTGAAAGTGCCTAAATGTAAAATAATATATTTATACAAATATTTATTAAGTCAGTACTCGACCGAAAGTACCTCCATTCAAAATTATGAGAACTTTATAATTAGAAATGTATGGTATGAGAGAAGGAATTTATAAGATCCTCTCTAATTAGTATACACAAATACTGATTATATTCAAGTCAGCACAAATATGGCCATAAATGTCAATGTGAGAGTAGGAGCCACATCTAATTAGTTGTCATTGACAGCCACTTAAAGACAGCTGAGTGATTATCAATGAATAGCTGTCCACCGCAATGAAGAAATGACAGTCATCATGGTAGCAGTGACCACCAAAGAAAGAGAAAAAACACTGGGTTAACTATTTTCTATTACCTTTCATTTGAGAGGGTTCTTTTATAGTAGAACAGAAAGCCTGAAGTTACTCTGAGTTGGAGATTTCTGGATCTTGGACAGGAACATTATTTGAAGAGGCTCACCTTCAAGAGAAGCAATTCTGTTTAATAGAAATCCAAAGATGCCAATTAATGACAACATGGTTGTCTGGTACTTGCCTTAGAAATGGAGATATTTTCCTGTTGATAGATTCTTGCCAGTGGCACTTTTCATCTGCTTATACCTTCATGACCTGTCTTCATCCTAACTGAGCCAACATCTGCTTTGTATCTAGCCCTAGCCTGTTGATACCAAGCCTCAACTATTGAGTTAGGATTTAATAAATTATGTAGTTAGGCCTGAAGCAGTATTGTTGTGCTGGCTCTCATTGCACCAATGAGACTGCTGGATTTGGGCGGCCGCACTTCCAGGTTGTGGGGAACTGAGTCCAATTCCACACCGTTTGACACTTGTCGGCCTAACATTTTCAGCCAGCTAACATTACCTCTTCAGCACCTAAAAGTGGCAGTGATCTGGGGCAGCCATGGGCATGACATTATGACTTCTCAGGGAATATCTTATCTTTTTCTCTCTCGGTTACATTGGTCTTGCACATGTACAGACAAAAAGACAAACAGAAGCAAGAATTGGTTCAATACATTCTATTGAATCCACTGCATTCTATATAGAATAGCATGTACTGCAATGATTAGGATGATAAAGCATAATAATAACAATGCAGTGACAAGGAAAGTGAAACATAAGAAAAGTCCCACCATAGTGTCGGAACGGTACGTGTTGGAATTCCTACCTACGCCACTAAGGTGGTACTAGAGCACAGCACAGTTAGCCCTAATCTGCCCTTCAGGATCCCTAGGAAGACACCATCCCCAGAACTGAATATATTAGTAGCAAAGAGGTCTGTTGGTCTACTGAGAGTCCTCTCCCTGGTAGGCGGAAAAGATGTTGTCTCAGCAGACAGCTGCAATGAAGTGACAGCATGCAGTGGCAGTTTTCTGTCTGAAACTCTCCATTGAATGTATAGGGGGAGAGGGATGTTTTCTAATAAACGGCTGGTGTTCTGAGAAAAATGTCCTACCGTAAGAACACATATGGTTCCTGTAAAGTGCCAAAGATTGTGGTGTTCCTACTTTACACTGGCAACAATATTGAGCACAGCCTTGAGCAGGGTACAGAACGAGAAGGTCCTACTAAGAAGAATGAAAACAGTTCCTAGGCTAAAAACGTATGAGATAAAAGAAATAAAACATCACTGCAGAATAAAGCTTCTGCTCAGAAATTGAAATTAATAAAATAAAATATTACTAGACTAGAGGGCACAAACAGCAGGCCAAATAACCTCACAGCTGTATACTTGGATGACTTTGGGGTGACAAAAAATACGTGCATGAGTGGAACTCTTTATTTAGCTTGATATTATGCAACTAACTAAAAGTGATTCTGCTTATAACTAGAATAGAGCATCACTTACTGTTGATTCATTTGAAACTCAGTCACGTGTCTGATGGTATAATGAATGGTTATATGTTTACCTTTAAATGGTTGTGTATGATCAACTTCCTCTTTTATACCATGTTTTAGGGTAACACATTTTCATAAATTTCACATGTACTGTGTCATTTGTCACATGTCAAGTCACTTGGTCATAATTACGTTGCACTTCTTTTTAGACTTGAGGATCCATCAGTGCATCATTGGTGTCCTTACATTTGTATATTTTTGCCTGATGGCTAGGAACTAAGCCCATATTTATACTTTTCGATGCAAAACTGTGCAAATGCAGTTTTGGGTCAAAAGCATAGCGCCGGCTTACGTCATTCCAGAGTGCTAGCCGAGCGCCAAATTTATGGAATCCGGCAAGCCGGGGCAAAGGGTGGGCTAGGGTCTGGGAGAATTTCTTTAGGCTGGTTGGGGTGGCGGTATGGGGGAGGGGAGTTTGCTCTAAAAAATTATGGTAGGCTTGTTACAGGCAAATAAAATGCCTTTAACCAGCCTAACGTCATTTCCTGACGTGAAACCATCCATACCATATGACTCCTGTCTTATAAAAGAAAGGAGTCATGTCCACCACCCAAATGGCCAGCACAGGGGACAAGGGTCCCCTGGGCATGGCCATTGCAGTCAGTGCCATGTAGGCGGCCCATTTCAGGGCCCCCAATGGCACTTTAAAAATGTTTTTAAATACTTACCTCTACTTACCCTACTTACCTGGGATGGGGTACATCCATCCTCTGATGTCCCTTTGGTGTGGGTGGGGGTGTTCCTGGGGCTTGTGGTGGGCACCTGTGGGCATTTTCCATGGTGTTTGACCATTGAAAGGGGTCCACAGTCCCCTAACGCCTGCCCTAACCCAGGCGTTACATAATGGCGCTAAGCAGGATTAGTGCCATTATTTAGGCCCACCTCCCTCCATGCACCATTTTTGCACGGGAAGATACATAAGGCTCTAGGGGCTTTGAGTCATTTTTTGGACGGGAAAGCCCACCTTGCATCTCATTGACGAAAGGTAGGTTCATGCAACCAAAAAATGACTTTAACTTCAATATTTTGACGCTAGACGGGTCTAATCTCAAAATATACATTTGGAGTTAAGTTTGTGCTGAATCAGCGTAATAAAAATTATGCTAATTCAGCTCAAAGAAAGTATAAATATGCCCCTAAATTGTTACCGTTTTGTGATTTTGGGCCTTATCAGATCGATAGTGTACATGCACAATTTTTGTTTGTGATGATATCTGGCAATATAGGTTATAATCCAAGAAAACAATAAACATTTACTGAAAGGAACTGATGGGCACATTTACTAATATTTCATGCAACGCTGTGCCTCGTTGTTTGACAGGAAGAGAGCAGAAATGCTCCATATTTACAAAGATATGGAGCATTTCTGCTCTATCCATGCGGTGCCACATGGTGTACTATCTAGCGCAACAGCAGGCCCTGGCTAGAGGCAAAGTGCTCTGGGATAAAGATCTATGTGCAGCCTGGAATGTAAATGCTCTAACCTTTCTGAACACCACTGAGGTTATTTTAGTGAGCTTTGACAATGCTAAAAGCTCCATAAGCCACAACAAGAGTCTGCTATTTGAGTGGTCTTGAATCTTAAAACTAGCATTACTCATCTTCTTATACTAGCCTTCTCTTTTACGTCCTGACGTTTTATGGCCAGAGCACAGGAACCCTCAAGTAGGAGGGTCTATGCATCTGTGTAAAAATGTTCACTTGCTGACCACTGCTCACTTGCTGTATGCTTTACCCACACAGCCTTAGCAGCACTCAAAGATTATTGAGTCTTAGGTTATGCCTCTGATGTGTGTCAAAAATAGTTAAACCATCCAGATATAAAGATTTTTATGTGGTTCATAAACACCAAAATGTAAGATAAATGATATTAAGATTATAAACTTCAGTTGAACTAGCACTTCTTTCTATAATGCCTATAGGTGAGCTGAGTAGGGGTGGGCAGAATTTTTATTTCCGCTGGTGGAGTTGGAGTAATTTGGTAATTCCTCATTACTGATTTAATGTGGAATTACTAATGAATTTTGCAGTTCGGCCAGTTGAATTAAATCAGCACTGTAAAGGCCAGAAGAGGGAGCAATCACTCTATTTAAAACAGAGAGGGACTGCTTCCTCATCCAGCCTGTTTAAACCACTGCAGTGCATTGTATACCTCTTGGTGCCTTCACATAAGTATGTAAGGGCACTTAGTGGTATGCACTGGAGTGAATACCCCTTCTGGCCTTTACATAGTTATATAAGGGCGCCGAATGGAGTGCATACACCTTGGCGCATACACCTTGGCGCCTTACAAAAGTATGTAAGGGCAGCGAGAGATATGCACTTGGATGGATACCACTTGATGCCCTTAAATACGTATCTAAGGGCACAGAGGGGCAAGTACTGCACTATAGTGCACGGCATACCCCTCAGGATCCCTACCTAAGTATGTAATAGCACCAATGGGTATGCACTGGAGTGGATACCCTTGGTACCCTTACATTCTTAGATAAAGGTCATCGAGGGGTATGCACTACACTGTAGTGCACTGTGTGCCCTTGATGCCCTTACACAAGTGTGTAAGGGCACTGAGGGGTATGCACTGGAGTTGAAACACCTTGGTGCCCTAACATACTTATGTATGGGTACAGAAGGGTATACACTGCACTGGAGTGCACTGCATACTCCTGGTGCCCTTACATACCTATGTAAGGGCCCGAGGGTTATGCACTGCACATTGCAGTGCCCACTCGGCCCTTCGCCGATTTCTGCAGAATTTTAAGGTGATTCAGTGGAATTCCGCAGAATTAACTTCTGCCCACCCCTAGATCTGATATATGAATGAGTGGTACAAATCTATCTAAGCTGAGGATTTTATTGTGAGGAGACACATTGAAATTACTATTCACATTTGAGGGACTTGTTCTAAGGTGATGGGGGACTGCTATTAATACTAAATAAAGCAGTATCTGCCAATAGTAAGTAAGAAACGTCCATATTTAGGCAGATATGGACTATCACAATAGGAGACTGATAATAAAGGTTCTCAGACAGCGAAACCTGTGAAAGTTTATGCACAGAAATCGTAGGGATGGCTAGGAACTCTTGATCACTATTGATGAAATTACTGCATGAGACCAATGTTAACTCCAGAAAACATACCAAACAAATTTATTTGCATGACATATTTTATCGTGCCCACACAACTTAGTAATTGTGAGCAAAAAAGGCCATGCAGAGAGAGCCTTTGCTATAATGTTGAAGACTACATACAATTGATGATAGAGAATACTGCCTTGGCACTCAAGCCTTTTGGCTATAATTTATTTGGTATTTAGCGGAGGTAAGTCAAGCCCAAAAGGTCAGTGTCTTTACTGTAATCATTTTTCCAGAAAAAGAAAATGACATCTTTCTAGATACAATTATGCATATAACAAACAAAACCCTGCTGGTGATAGCGCGTCCAGTCTTTATAAATTTCCTGTACTTGGACACGCCAGAGGTCGGTGAACCTTTTAACCGAGTTGGGTTCTCCTCATCCAAGAATAGTCGGATCACTCAAATCAATAATCAATAACCATTTTAATCAATACCCAATACTCAATTAATAATCAAACAACACATTAGGAATCAATAACAATTTGTATTTTCACACACCATGACCTTTCAGTCATGAATAAGCACACCGGTTTATTAAAAGTTAATTAACAAGTTTATTTCCCTATATTAACAAGGCTAGCACAATATATGTAAGTCTTAAAATCAAATGATATATGTATACGAACATTACTAGCTGTCCATAGCGGCAGAAGAAACGCAATCTACGCAAAATCTGTATTATAATGCACTCGGTTATAGCAATGCAAATCACTAATATAAGCAATTGAATTTGACTAATTTCATACATCGGTCAGCATAACAAGATTTCAATTTAGCATGGTGCATCAAATGAATACCTCGACTAGCCTCTAATTAGCATTGGCATGTGGGGCTTCATGCAAAACGAATTTAGTCAACGCAAATTTAGAAAACTTCTAGCTTGGGCCCTATCAAAATAAGCAGTTGGTACCTAGGAAGGAAAACACAATGCATAATACAATAATCCTTTCATATTTACCAAATACAATCAGCATTCAAGGAGAAGTCTTCGTCCTTCAGGTATCGGTTCGATCAGCATGGGGCAGATTTCAAAAGGGGCAAAGTTAAGGGCAAGTTTCCTTGCGGCAGCAAGGAGAATGGGGCAAGGGTTACTGCATGGGCAAGACAGGGCAAAATTAAAGTTAAAGTCTCTAGGGTGAGAATTCTTTAAAATCTCTTTCTCTGCGACAGAGAAAAGTTCCAAAATGGCTTCTCGAATCTTACTTCAAAATGGCATCAAGGAAAATGGCTGACTTCTCTTTGTCCAGTGGGTTTAAGTAAGAAACATTCCAAATTCTTCAGGGTCTTCCATTGGAGGGTTTATAGGGTGGCTTCAATTTGACCAATGAATAGTGTCTTTCTCCTAGTATTCATTTATGCATACATTGTCCTTGGAGCCCTGGAACACAAGTTGCAACAAAGTTTTCAAATTATTTCGGTATCAGTGCTTTTATTGTCCGCACCTGCAGGAGCTGACCTTGCATCAAAAGGGATGCAACCAGCCTAGCACGAAACCTTGAGATAAGTGTATTAGTCATTTCTACTGGAAAAATACAACCTTTAAAATGAAATAATATGTCTTTGTAAGTGCAAGTGAAAACCACGCAGTTAAATTTGAGACCAGGCAACTAGGCCAAAGCCTCTGCTAAATTTAGGCTAAGCATAAAACAGTTTCAACAAGAAATCATAAAATACATTTGCAATTATGACGGATTACTACATTTGTCAATTCTTCATGATTAATTAAGCCCGTTTATAGTAATGGCGAACTACCCCGTGGGCACAATTTCCCACGTATATTATTTTTCTTTGCTAAAATCACACTACTTTATACGATTTTGATTATATTATATATGAATATTTGTTAGTCCTTCTTTTCTGTGTCATCAATCCCTCCTCTGATGACTAATTATGTCATCACATCAAATCTTCCCACAAATTTTATTCCATTAAAATTCTGTTTTAGTAATTTGGCACTTCAGTCAATTCCCTCTTTCTTTTTGTTCCCTTTGATTTTTCTCTGAATATTTCTACCTTTTTATTTTGTTCTTTCTCTTCTCTTCTCTTTTCCTTCTGTTTCTTGTTTTCAATATTTTAATAGTTTTCCATATTCCCCAAATACCCAATAAGCAAATTAATATTATTAACATTCCTTTTACTATTTTCAATAATATTCCGTCCCAAATGTTGCTGAGCCAATTTCCCACAGAAGCAAATCCTTTTCCAACCTTCTCCCATATTCCTGGTTCTTTCAGTTCTTTCAAATCTGTACTCTCGTTAGTTAAATTTGTAAGCATTTTTCTAATTTGCCCACTGTTGTCCGGAATATAAGAACAACAGTGACGTGTACTAAGCATTTTGCAAACGCCGCCATCCTTTGCTAAAAGAATGTCTAAAGCAAGCCGATTTTGAAGAGTCATAGCTCTTTCTGCATGAAGTTCAGCATCCATCAGGATTATAGCTCCTGAGAACTTTGTCAACATGTTATCCACAATAGTAGACAACTTTCGTATTTTAATTGAATTCAATATGACTCCTACTGAAGGAATCATTGCTCCAAATATATCTCCTACCACACCAGAAGCTGTCTCCCTTTTCTGAACATGATGTGATTCAGACAGCTTTGGAAGCTTCTTCAAGTCGTCTAGTTGATAAATCTTTGGAAATACTATAACACCTCTCATACCATCCTTTTGGAAGACGATAATAGGCATTGAGTCCACAAATATAATATTCCCCTGGAATAACTGGGTCTAGGCCATTTAACATGAAAGTCCATTTAGCTTGAAACAAAAACGTATGTTTACATTCACTCGTTCCCACAAAGATTGTGTCATAATATGATTTAGGTCTATATACACAAAGCCTCCCTACGTGTATTGCATCTAAAGCTAGTTTCCCTTGTGTTTTTATCGCGGCAAAATAATAATTATCTACAGATGTCCTCTTGTGTAATTCTCTTTCTAATTTGTCCTTCCCCTCCTTCCTCCTATCGTCAGTGTGATCTAAAAAACTTTTCTCCATCGGTGAAAGCAAGCATGTAAGGTTTTCTCTGTGGGCGTGAGCTGTGTGAAAAGGTTACAATGGCTCAAAGAAACCCCTCATTAATTTTATATAATAATCTCTTGCTACTTTACTCAGGTACTCAATTATGGGGATATATGCAAATACGACATCATGATTGAAATAAAAGTAGTGAATATACTCCTGGCCATAAAATCTGGTCATTAATAAGCTACATGAAATTCCGTACGTAAGAGGCATGCTATGATATGTCACTCCTTCCTTTACTGAGGTAGGTATTTGTGTGCACACATAACAGTCTTTCGCATCCATTGTCTCAACATACTCATTCAGCAAGCGATAGAAAACGTTGGAGGAGAGCTCTTTCTTGTCGTGTAAATATTTCTCGTCTTGTTCGAGTTTCCGCTGAGGAGTTAGTTCAGTAGTAGGTTTGAAAGTAGAAGCATCATTCGCATCTCTCTCATTCTTCCCATGCATTCCAAGAACTATTGCTATAATTATTAGTACACATGCAGTTATTAGACCTATACACATGTATTTACAACATTTTATTTTGTGTCCTTTTGTAGTGTAGCCTGTCATGATCTATATAGAATCAGAAGGTTGAAGACACTTTATCAAATCAAGTTTGCAGATATATACAAAGCTGAACGAGTTAATGTTCACACTGTTTTCTTTTAGCAGCTTAGTCTCTTATCGGTTTAGCAGCTTTGTCTCAAAATCGGTTTCAAAGTCTATCAAGTTATCAATGTCTTATCCGGTTCAAAAAGTCAACGTCTTATTCAGTAATGTTCATGAGATTTCACTTTTCAAGTACCAAAGTGTCGTTCTGCTTCTTCGTTTTCAAGACTAAGAGATAGAAATTCGTCTGACCAATCGTTAGTGGCTATGTATGCCCACTCTGGACCAGAATATCTTCTGCTCTGTATTCTTTTCCTTTTCAATTTTGCATCTCCCTTTGATTCTCTCTCGCTGGTGCCTTGTTCCTTGGCTGGTGTTGTTATTGCGACAGACACTTTTTTTCTTTTCTCTTTCGACTTTGGCCCTTCACTTTCGTTTAATATTTCTTTAGTCCTTAATTTCACTGGCGATATGCTTTGTCTCCGTTTCACACTGTTTTCACCTGATGGACCTGTAACCGGTTCTGGAAGAGTTTGAACAGTTTCACTCTGCTCTGTCCTGTCTCCTTCCCCTAGGAGGTCAATCAGGTTTTCCTTTTCTTTGCCTGTATCGTTTGCTTCTGGGAAAGCCCTCCTCTGATCAGGCTCTCCTGCTCCTTCACCTGTCACAGGCTCTTTGTCACCTTCGGGATCTCCGTCACTTCCTGAGGCTTCTCCTCGGTCCTCCTCAAACGGATCAGCTGTTTCTTCCTCAGAAAATATTTCCCCTTCTTCTATTTCTGCTTGTTCGCCTCCAGGTTCTCTTTGTCCTGTCTCGGTGCCTGGTACTCCCTTGTCAGTCGCTGGTGATTTCATCGCTTCAACTTCCTCTTCTGTGGGGCACGTCGCCCTTTTTGTGTGACTGGCGTGAATCCAGTTGGGAACTCCCGCACATTTCACAGCGGTGGTAGTCGTCAGAATCACTTGGAAAGGTCCTTTCCAGCGGGGTTCCAGACACAACTTCCTCACGTGTTTCTTTATCACGACCCAGTCACCTGCTTTCAGGGTGTGTCCTGGACCTTGGATCGGTGGCAAGGTGGTTGCCTCCACCTGGTGAGAAAAAGAGCGGACCACATCAGCTAGACCTTTGCAGTAGTCCAATACCATATCATCAGTAATATTTACAAGTGCATTTGCAGGGACCGCTGGGAGTCTCATGGCTCTGCCCATGAGGATCTCATGCGGTGACAGTCCAGTTTTTCTATCAGGAGTGTTTCTCATTGACATTAACACCAAGGGCAATGCGTCAGGCCATTTCAAGTTTGTTGATGCACATATTTTCGCCATCCTCGACTTCAATGTGCCATTCATTTGCTCTACTAGTCCTGATGCTTCAGGGCGGTAGCTACAATGCAATTTTTGTTCGATGTTCAATGCTGCACACAGTAATTTGATTACTTCGTTATTGAAGTGACTTCCCCTATCTGATTCTAAAGAGATCGGGAATCCGAAACGTGGTATGAGTTCTCTCAGGAGTAGTTTTGCAACTGTGAGACTGTCATTTCTGCGTGTAGGGTATGCTTCAATCCAGTGGCTAAAAATACACACAATCACCAACACATACTTCAGGCTTGCATGCATAGGCATCTCAATGAAATCCGTTTGCATCCTGCTGAATGGCCCACCTGCTCTTCCAATGTGGCTCAAATTTACTACTGTTCCTTTCCCTGCGTTCATTTGTTGGCAAATGACGCAACGATGGCAAACTGCTTCAGCAACTTGACGGAATTTGGGATTAAACCAATCAATTTTGAATAGTCTAATCATGGCTTCCCTTCCAAGATGGGCTTGTCCATGGTACAGCCTGGCTAATTGCGTTAAAAGGCTGTCTGGTAGAACCAATCTCCCTTCACTTGAAACCCACAAATCATCTGGTTTCTTTATGCATTGTAATTTGCTCCATGAGAGTTTTTCATCCTTGCTAACATTATTTTGCAGGAACTTTAATTCTTCAATTGTGTCTACAACTTTTAGTGCAAAGGCTTCACTTGGTTCAAGTTCTGGCTCATTTATCAAGTTCCATTCGTCTCTGAGCAATATACAGTTCAATGCGCAAAATCTTGCGACTTGATCTGCATATCCGTTTCCCAAAGAAACAAAGTCTTGTGACTTTGAGTGTGCACTGCATTTTACCACTGGTACTTCTCCTGGTAACTAGATGGCATGTAACAATTCTCTTATTCTTTCACCATTCTTCACTGGTGATCCTGAAGAGGTCATGAAACCCCTCTGCGACCACAATTGTCCAAAATCATGCACTATTCCAAATCTTTACTGACTGTCAGTGTAAATGGTGACTTTCATTAATGCGGAAAGCTGGCAAGCTCTAGTAAGGGCTACTAGTTTCACTACCTGTGCAGAGTAAACTCCTTGAAGCCAAGATGCTTCCAGAACACCTGTTATTGTACATACAGCATAACCTGCTTTCAATATTCCTAGTGCATCTCTCAAACATGAACCATCAACAAAAATAATTTGATCATTTTCTTCCAGTCGGGTGTCTTTGATATCAGGTCTTGGTTTTGTACAAAATTCAGTCACCTGAAGACAGTCATGCTCGATGTCTTCAGCGTTCTCATTTTCACTGGGAAACAAGGTTGCTGGATTCAACGTAGTGCACCTTTTTAGATGCACATTGGGTGATCCCAAAATTATTGTCTCGTACCTTGTAAGCCTAGCACCGGTCATGTGCTGTGTCCGGGAGCGTGTCAAAAGTATTTTGACTGAGTGAGGGACCATAACTGTTAAAGGATGTCCCATCACAATTCCTTCACTCTGATTTAGGCTTATACCAACTGCTGCTACAGCACGTAAGCATCCCGGTAAGGCTGCTGCGACTGGATCCAAAATAGCTGAAAAATATGCTACTGGTCTGTTTACGCCACAATGGGCTTGAGTCAAGACAGACAAGGAACATGCATCACGTTCATGACAAAACAATGTGAACGGCTTTGTGTAATCAGGCATACCTAAAGCTGGAGCTCTGCACATGCATTCCTTCAATTCAATAAAAGCATCCATTTCATCTCTTTTCAACACTATTTCATCCGGCGCATCTTTCTGGGTCAGTTTCAGTAAAGGTTTGGCTAGAGCCGAGAAATTGGGAATCCATTGGCAACAGTAGCTCACCATTCCCAAAAACTTTCTCACATCCCTCCTCGTTTTGGGTGGACTTATTTGAAGTACACTTGTTATTCTTTCTTTCATGATTCTTCTCGACCCTTTTTCTATTTGGTGACCCAAATATTTCATTTTCTTCTGGCAGAATTGTAATTTTGAAGGGGACACTTTGTGTCCACCCAAATGGTTCAATAGGGCAATAGTGTCAACCGTACAGTCATTTTCCGTCTTGGATGCGATCAGTAAATCGTCAATGTACTGTACTAAGGTTGATTCAAATGGTAATTCCAATGATTCCAAATCCTTCTTTAGAATCTGATTGAAAATTGATGGTGACTCCGAAAACCCTTGAGGAATTCGACACCAACTGTAGACTCTGTCCAGGAATTTGAAGCAAAAGAGAAATTGGCTGTCCTCATGAAGAGGCAGGGAAAAGAATGCTTGGGACAAGTCGACGACTGAGAACCACTCTGCATCTCAGGGAATTTGAAACATTATCACAGCTGGATTTGGTACTACGGGAGAACATTTGACTACTATGTCATTTATTTTTCTCAAATCTTGAACAATCCAGACCTTTCCACTCGGTTTTATTAGTCCCATGATTGGTGAATTACATGGACTACTTAGTACTTCTCTTAGTACTCCCTGTTTTACAAACTCGTCAATGAGTTGGGCGACTTTCATAAGAGTGTCTTGTGACATATGGTACTGCGGGGTCTGGGGAAAATTTACATTGGGTTTTACAGTCACTTTCACTGGTTCTGCTCCTTTAACCAGTCCTACTTCTTTCCCTGTCATATCCCACATTTCCTTTCCAACTGTTTCCTGTAATTCAGCGGGAACATCTGCTTCAGTGAGCATAGGATAAAGAGTAATCAGGGGATACTCTTCATCGACAGTTTCCACTTCGTCTCCTCCTAAACTGTCCTCTTCTTCCTCATCACTGTTTGTCTGTATTTTAATTCCATCATTTGAGCACATAATCGAACATCCCAATTTGCACAATAAATCTCTCCCCAATAGGGATATCAGGCTTGAGTCACATACCACAAATTTATGTGACCCTTGATAGTTACCAATTCTGACTTGCACTGGATCTGTGATTGGGTTTGTCAGATATCTATTTGCTACTCCCACTACTTGAACTGTCCTCCCTGAGAGTGCCAAATTTGGTACTTCGATGCTTCTGACTGTAGAGCGTGTAGCTCCTGTGTCAACCAAGAATGAAACGCTGTGACCCATGACTCTTCCTTCCACATACGGTCCCTTTTGGTCAACTTCCAAAGATGCTGCAATCATACAATTTCCCTCCTCATCTGAACTTTCACTCTCCCATACATCGTTTATTCCATGCTCACTGTGTAACGGGAATTGGTGTACTGTGTCATTTTGATTCATTCCTTGAACCGTGACCTGTAGAGGAAGCATTACTTGTTGCTGATTCATTGGTGCTAAGGGTATTTGCATTTGCTGATTAGGTACCATGGGAAACTGCTGTTGCATTGGCTGCGTTTGTTCCATTTGTACACGAGGCATTTGCACCTGCTTTGGTTGTATGGGTTGTAGACCCTGCATTTGATTCACGCTATTTTGAAAATTTGGAATTGGACCTCTCATTTTCGGTCCTCTCATATTCTGAAATGAATTGACATCATTGTTTTGCTGACCTACACCTTCCTGCACCAACATTGGGCACTCCCGTTTCCAATGCCCGACGATTCCGCACGTGTGACATGGCATCACCTTCTTCATTGCCTGTATACTATTTGGAACCACAACAGTATTCAAAGCAGGACCATTATTCACAAAACCTCCTCGGCCTCTGCCTCTCATCTGTGGCTGAAACATAGCATTTCCCTGCTGTTGCAGCTGCGGCAACTTCTGTTGGAAACCTTGCAAACCTTGAAACCTGTCTGAGCTGCTCTAAGCTGCATCACCATCACTTTTTCTTTCAACCTTTTCTGCTTTGTCTCAATCTCATCACTGCAGTATCTTGGATAATTCAACACCTCATCGATCGACTTTGACTGCCAACAAATCAAATGCATTTTAATCATCTGGCTGATTTCGGGTCTCAATCCCTCCACAAACTGAACACAAAATGGAGCATGTCCTTAGCCTCAATCGTTTCCGTACCACTGTAATTTTTAAACACTTTCAACAATCTCTCATAGTACGCATGTATCGACTCTTTAACTTCTTGTGCTGTTCTGTCAATTCTCTGCCAATCCACATTTTTCGACACAACCTTTGTTTTCAAATGCTCGATCACCTTATGGTATAAACTCATTACCGAAGGCGATGGTGCACCTGTGTCCCTGTCTCTTTCTGGTTCACTTGTTGGCCAACCTACAGCCCTTTTACAATCTTCCCACAAATCTGCTGGAACCACAATTTCGAATAGGGTATTCAGGTCTTCCCAAAGACATTTAGCGAGTTTCACAAATCTATCTGTTTGTTGATACCATTCGATCGGTTTCTCTCTTAATTTTGGGAAATCATCCGTAAAGGACTGAATATCGCACCTGTGCCACGGTACATGTACAAGTTTTCCCCCTGCCGTTTCTCTCATTAGCAACATGGTTATCAGATCATCATTCTGTTGTACTTTCTCACTCTGGTCTGGGGTACTTTCTTTCTTCTTGTCCTTTTTCTTAACCCACCTGCTCTCCCACTTATCTAGACATCTCCAAACCTGCGCGCTTTGCAGTATTTCTTTAAGGTGTGTTTTCATTCCTGCAGATCTCATGTGTTCAAAGTCTTTTGTCTCAAAGTCTAATCTGTAACTTCTGCTCAAGTGTTTGGTTTTACCTATGTCGACTTTGTTTCTGTCTGCAATTTCTTGTAACCTTTTATGTATGCTGCTTACTTCTCTTGTAATTCTAGGGCACATGTATCTCGGCTCTTCTTCTGTGTATGATTCTATCCTGTTCAGACCCATTGTTCCCTCTACTAGTTTGTCTGCTTCCATGCCCAATCTTATTTTATTCAAATATTCCTCTCCCTTCCCGCAGGGGGTACTCTGTGGGGAGTTCAGGCTGTTCAACCATTGTGTTAACTGTTCCACGTTCAGTCCCATTAGTGTAGCACTTACATCAACTGCTACTCATGGTTTCTGTAACATTTCTGTTTTTGAAGTTAGTGGTACTATTAGTGGTGGACCTGACCTTACCACAGTTGACGGAACACAATCTGGAATTGGACTAAATTCCGACAAAGACCCAGAGATATTTGGCAGTGTTCCTACCGGGGTTGTTTCGGGAGTATTTTCTATGCATCTCCTCCCTGTCTCATTTTGTGTCATTACCCCTTGGTCGCATGCATTCGGCTTTGCCTGTATATACAATGGCACTGGCGGACCTACAGTGATAGGCAAAGATATTGCATCCGGATTCTGTCTGTTCCCCGAATTGTGAGGCATGTTAATTCCCACATTATGGTTCATCACTGGCAGCATGTCTAACTGGCTTTCTGCTATTTGTGTGATGCACTTCTTGCATCTGCTTTTGAGGCATCAAAATTTGTGTTGATTCAGCTTGAATCAATGTCGGTCTTTGATAATTCTGTCCTCCCTGTGACATTGAGCTAGAAGTCATTTCTAAATTATGCTCATCATAATAGCGCCTTTGAACCTGTGGCTGGTAATCATTGACAGGTTTCAATTTAGTCACGTTGGGATATATTATCTGAACTTGTGGTATCTCTAGTGTAAAAGGCATGTCGGGACTACTCTGCCTCTGCGGTATTCTCAAATTCGGTGTTACAGTACCCTGTACTGGTTCTGGAGGGGCAGTACTAGTGCTTGGGCCATTCTCGCTTTCCACATATGGTGGCGGGCGGTCATTTAGCAATTGCATAATGAACTCCTCATCGTCTGACTCGTCTGACCTTTTCAAATTTCTGTTGTTTTCTCTATCTCTGGACTGACTCCTGTTTGTTTTATAGGTAGCTTTCCTTCCTTCCGTCTCTGCTTCGTCAGTAATTGCTGGAAACAATTTAATTCCCTGCAATACGTCTGATCTCCAAACCTTTTGAGTAGTATCCCATCTAGCATCCGCTAGTGTCTTTTCTACTTTTCTCACTCTTGTCTCAAATTTCTTCTGTTGTTGCCTTCTAGCTATTAGCTCCCAAATCGCTAATGCTTCAAATTGTGCTGGTCTTGGAGGTACTTTCATGTCGTATAGTGCGAATCTTAGATTCTCCAAAACTCTTAGATTAAACGACCCATGGATAGGGAACGCTACACTTCCATGCTTTTCTGTTAATTTGCACCATTGCTTCAGCCAAAGACATGGTGCGACACCCTTTTCTTCAATCACGATGTAAGCTGGTGTACCCTCAGGCGGTGTTTCTTCTCCTACATTTGCTTTAATATATACATCCCCCCTCAAGGCACTCTTAAATGCTTTGAAAAATTTCATCTTTCCGTCTTTTATTTTCCTTAATAAAATGTAATCAATAAGTGACTTTAATTCCCGGAATACTCTTCGCTTGCCTTTCCCCACCAATTGCGCTTCAGGGACTGCGTCCAATCCGTGTGCGACCCTTCTCACCAACCAACCTATCCCAGCGCGGCTCCTAGTGACGTCACACCCCCACACTGCGGCTGACAAAGTCTTGCGGCTTGTCCTTCTTTATTCAGCTTCACTCAAAACTAATTTCTGCAATATATCGCGAGCACTAACCAAAAAGGAAGAAAACAAATCTGTCGGTTTACTACAGGGAGGGTAACACCATCACTTCAGAAACCTTAGGGATTTTTCACTAGCCTCGGCAGTTATTCCATCTTTCTCGGTTTCCCACTTTCGCAAGCAAAATTTGACCCGCAAACTTTTGCAAACTTTACTCTCAACTGATCAATGAACTATTCTAGCGCGCCTTAGAATTCGTCAAATCTCAAAGTCAAAAATTTTCTTTCATTCCTCAGTATTCATACTGACTCGTTGACCACGCCCAATCAACCTATTAAACCGAACAAATTACAACATCAATCAAGTGTCTCATACACTTTTCAACATACTCCGGAGTCTCTTGACCTCGCAGGGCCCGTCTCAACATCAACAACCACGTGGACAATTTTTCCTGCACAAAGCGCTACACACATGTGAAGTTCGACGACTTCCCTACTCTCACACTTTGGAGTGTCACTCCTCTAAATTTTCCCTGGAGTTTGCAACCCCCTAAAATCCTCACAAACTTCACAATTCATCTGCGGCATAAGCTTTGCAAGCGCGAAACCCTAACTTTATCACACTGTCACTAGGAATGCCGAAAACATTCTCACACCTCCATTTCCTCCATTCGCAAGCTCCGAGATTCCGGGAAAGTCATTGGGGATTTAGGGCATCATCATCTCTCCAACTTGTTTTATCAAAGAAAATTCTAACTTGAATCCGCCTATTGTTCGCCCCAAAGGGCGTAACCGTCAATCTCTGCTACCATCTACTGATAGCGCGTCCAGTCTTTATAAATTTCCTGTACTTGGACACGCCGGAGGTCGGTGAACCTTTTAACTGAGTTGGGTTCTCCTCATCCAAGAATAGTCTGATCACTCAAATCAATAATCAATAACCATTTTAATCAATACCCAATACTCAATTAATAATCAAACAACACATTAGGAATTAATAACAATTTGTATTTTCACACGCCATGACCTTTCAGTCATAAATAACCACACCGGTTTATTAAAAGTTTATGAGTTTATTTCCCTATATTAACAAGGCTAGCACAATATATGTAAGTCTTAAAATCAAATGATATATGTATACGAACATTACTAGCTGTCCATAGCGGCGGAAGAAACGCAATCTACGCAAAATCTGTATTATAATGCACTCGGTTATAGCAATGCAAATCACTAATATAAGCAATTGAATTTGACTAATTTCATACATCGGTCAGCATAACAAGATTTAAATTTAGCATGGTGCATCAAATGAATACCTCGACTAGCCTCTAATTAGCATTGGCATGTGGGGCTTCATGCAAAACGAATTTAGTCAACGCAAATTTAGAAAACTTCTAGCTTGGGCCCTATCAAAATAAGCAGTTGGTACCTAGGAAGGAAAACACAATGCATAATATAATTATCCTTTCATATTTACCAAATACAATCAGCATTCAAGGAGAAGTCTTCGTCCTTCAGGTATCGGTTCGATCAGCATGGGGCAGATTTCAAAAGGGGCAAAGTTAAGGGCAAGTTTCCTTGCGGCAGCAAGGAGAATGGGGCAAGGATTACTGCATGGGCAAGACAGGGCAAAATTAAAGTTAAAGTCTCTAGGGTGAGAATTCTTTAAAGTCTCTTTCTCTGCGACAGAGAAAAGGTCCAAAATGGCTTCTCGAATCTTACTTCAAAATGGCATCAAGGAAAATGGATGACTTCTCTTTGTCCAGTGGGTTTAAGTAAGAAACATTCCAAATTCTTCAGGGTCTTCCATTGGAGGGTTCATAGGGTGGCTTCAATTTGACCAATAAATAGTGTCTTTCTCCTAGTATTCATTTATGCATACATTGTCCTTGGAGCCTTGGAACACAAGTTGCAACAAAGTTTGCCAATTATTTCGGAATCAGTGCTTTTATTGTCCGCACCTGCAGGAGCTGACCTTGCATCAAAAGGGATGCAACCTGCCTAGCACGAAACCTTGAGATAAATGTATTAGTAATTTCTACTGGAAAAATACAACCTTTCAAATGAAATAAAATGTCTTTGTTAGTGCAAGTAAAAACCACGCAGTTAAATTTGAGACCAGGCAACTAGGCCAAAGCCTCTGCTAAATACAGGCTAAGCATAAAACAGTTTCAACAAGAAACCATAAAATACATTTGCAATTATGACGGATTACTACATTTGTCAATTCTTCATGATTAATTAAGCCCGTTTATAGTAATGGCGAACTACCCCGTGGGCACAATTTCCCATGTATATTATTTTTCTTTGCTAAAATCACACTACTTTATACGATTTTGATTATATTATATATGAATATTTGTTATTCCTTCTTTTCTGCGTCATCACTGGCCAATCAAAAGTGTGAGCTTTAGTTTCTACAAATGTGCTCACTCTCTTCCAACATTATTATCTTCCTTAGTCTTTGCGGATTTATTTCCATATCATGTATGTCCAAAAGTGTTTAATTATCAAAATATTATATAAAGAAATGTTATAAATTCCCTACATGTTGACATTTAACATCTTTACTAACCTGGGAACGTCCAATCTGGTTGCAGAAGCATTTGTAAGTGTGACACATCCAGAAATATGTATTTAAGTGATTACTTCGCTGCCACTACCACACATATTTCAAGTAAAGGGGGCTACGCTTGCTGAACCATTTGGATACGTGACTGTAAAGAACTGAATGACCCTGCATCCCAATAAATTCCTGTTAACCTTTCAAGGATCATGACCTTTTCATCTTACTTAACAGAATATATATTATATGTGCAGCAGAGGTGAGTCTCTTTATGATACCTGGTTCATTTCTGAACACGACATCATAGTCTTGGTTTTTCCCTTCATGTGTATTTAGCCAAAGTCGATAAATAATCAAAAATCTTTGGTTACTAAGTAGCCCTAAATGCGCAAAACTCAAAATAGACACTCTCAGCAAAATTCATTAAACGAAGCTTCTGAGTTTTTACTACTCTGATAAAATGTATGTATTGCGGAGTTTTGTATAGCACTGCTTGCTCCTTTTCAGTGACTTTGAACACTTGCCGGTAGGTAATACAGCTTGAAGGTTGGAAAGGCTAGCTGGTATCCAATAGGGTGAGGGGAGGAACCGTTTTCTTCTGCACAAAACGTGTTATTAGACAATCAAAGTTGGGGACAAACGAGAAAATATCGTTTTGGGGCCTTTCCTTATATTTATTTGTATGAGTTTAGCTCTTCACTGCCCCCTCCCAACTCCCCCAAATCCCGGTTTCATTCACTTAAAATTATTGGTTCAGGGCAATGAGTTTCTTAGGAAGGCCAGAGCATAAGATTTTAAGGAAGATAAGGTGTGCTAGTACAAACATGTTTGAAACATGTTGTTCTGCTCATTCATTATGGAAATACAGAATAGAATGAATCCCAGTCAGTGGCATAAGTATTATGATAAAATGTGGAATGACAGCAAACGGAATGTTTGAAACTGAAAGGAATAAGGAGCTATGTTGTTTTAAATTGAAGTCCGCTGCTCCTCAGGAGGGGTATATTGTCATAATAAAAACAACAAACCATTTTAACACAAAATTCCAGTTGGTGAAACCAAAATAATATTCGGTTTCACTTACGTTCTAATGACACCGAGCCAGGTTTATATCATATCTAAGCAGAATATTGCAAGAAGCTGAGATTGAGTTTGATGTTTAAGCCTATCAGTTTTGTTTCAGAACCACTAGATCCCTAGCATTGCAAAGCAAGAGTGATAAAAAATTACATTCTTTCCGACAATTCCGTGGTGAGCCACTGATCACTACTTCATCCTTCCTTAAGGGAATATGTATTATTCCATGTACATTACTAACCAAGATTGAGAACTTGGATTCTTAATAAGGGAGATATTAAATCATGCACCCGCATTACTATCTTCCATTTCGGAATTGAGCTGGCACAAGCATGTGACATGGAAAATGAACCCAAGACTCTACAAAATTCTTATGGACAACACAAAGCTAAACTACAAAATACAGGCATTTTTTTATTTAGGTGAATGCCCGTTTAAACAAATGAGTATTGGAAGGACACAAGTAATGCATCCATGCTCCAGGGGAGGACCAAACACAGGAAAAGGAAGAAAAACATACAGAAGCTGGATAAAAATCAAGCAAATGACAGACAATAAAGCCAACCAGTGGTAAGCAATGGGCAAGCCCTAAGTCCACTTGCAGCAGACAGGGCATGCACTATCTTATGCAAGACCTAAAATGGCAGAAAGCCTGGAACTAAATTCTATTTTGTATTTCATAAGTCTGCCAAATGGCACTGTGACATACAGTATGAATAGCAATCCTTGGCTTTCCAGCCAACAACATGTTACACTGCAAGTCTAACAGTTTTGCTTTTAACACATTTATTATGGATTCAAAACCCCAGAAGGCAAAGTGATGTTAGCTAAAATATCAGCACTGGCAGAAAGTGTTATTTATGTTATGAAGCCACCTGTCACCTAGATTGTAAAATTTTACAAAATATTCTAGTCCTTTTACACTGCTCCTTTCATGCATAAACCAAAGGTTGTATATGCTAAACTCTTCTAACATATTATGCGAGGGCCCTCCTCCCTCATCCACATCATGCACTAAAACAATGCAAATTGTTCTGTCTTTTGTATAGTAGAAAGTTGTATATTGAGCCTCACAACACAACAAAAGTATAACATGGAAAGTTGCAGTGAAACCTTCCCTAAAATAAGTAAGTAAAGGAGAGGGGGTAGTAGCAGGTGGACCATCACACTATTCTCTTAAACATACAAAACAAGCAAGACATAGGTAGCTAACACACTAAAGAAGGCGTGAGGGGAGTGTAGCCGGTTGTCGAACACACCGGCCCAGGACGCATCCGATTGGCGCTGCCCGCGCAGCGCCCACAAAGGAGATGACGTCTTGCCCCGTTGCCGGGACGACGAGACCGGGTCCACCCTCGTGAACCCGGACATCCGGGTTCCCGGGGGAACAAAAAGAGAGGACGGACTGAAAGGGGGCGTGGAGGAGGATGCGGAAGAAGTGGACAGCGAGGAGAACGCCGAAAGCCCAGGAGACCAAGAGAAAGAGAACGCCGACCGCAGACACGGGAACAGCGCAGTTCCCAGAGGAGTTGCCGAGCAAGGAAGGCAGGAGGAGAACGGAGACGCGCTTGCAGCCCGCCACGCCCCAGGAGGGACGTGGCTGACGAAGGTACGGTCCTTCTTAAAGGACAGCCTTAAACTAAACCGGGAGGGTAACGATAGGAAGGGAGAGGGGAGGGACAGTGCAGGGGGAGCAGGGGGGAGAATCCAGGAGGGGATAGAGAGGTGAGGAGGAGGACTAAAGTACAGGAATTAGAAAATCTACTCTTCACTTATAGGAACAGTACCCTAAAAGAGCACCTAATTCTAATTCACAGGCACGGTGAACCACCCATAGGTGACTTTACATGCTCTCGTTCGCATCACCCCATCTAAACACCCAGGAACTATCTCTCTCTGGAGCTGGAGGGCTTATTAAAAACTCATCAACAGTTCTTCTCAGGAAGTCCAGGAAAAACCAATTTAATCCAGCACCACATAAGAACCCCTGAGGGTAAAGTAATAAGATTACGACCCTACCGTATTCCGGAAGCCCGTAGACACTTAATTGAGGAAGAAGTAGAAAAAATGCTGAAACTAAACGTTATGAACCTTCAACAAGCCTGTGGTGCTCTCCAGTAGTCATAGTGCCAAAACCTGACGGATCCATCCGTTTTTGTATCGACTTCCGCCGACTGAATGAAATATCCCTATTCGACACCTATCCCATACCCCGGATTGACGACTTATTAGAGAAGTTGGGAAAAGCTCGGTATATGTCAACCCTAGACCAAACGAAGGGATATTGGCAAATTCCACTCACACCCGCGGATAAAGAAAAAACAGCATTTTCCACACAGTCAGGGCTGTACCACTTTACAGTTCTCCCTTTTGGTCTTCACTGGGCTCCCGCCACGTTCCGAAGATTGCTGGACCACCTCTTAAAATCTTTCCAATCCTTCGCTGCTGCATATCTAGACGATATTGTGGTATTCAGCAATACATGGGACGATCATATAAAACACCTCCATTAAATATTCCACACCTTGCATCAGGCCGGTCTCACAGCCAATCCCAAGAAATGCAATCTGGGGAACGATCACATTGCATACCTGGGATATTTCATAGGAAAAGGCCAGCTACGTCCACAGAAAAGCAAGGTCGAAGCCATCCAACAGGTTCCCATACCCACTACAAAAAAAGGGCTTTGTTCCTTCTTGGGGTTAGTGGGGTATTATCGTCGCTCTATACCTCAATACTCTACGTTAGCCGCCCCCCTCACTGATCGCCTCAAGAAATACTTCCCATCAAAATTGCCATCCCTATCAGATACACAACTATCCAGTTTCCACCAATTGAAGGCCTGCCTCACTACTGAGCCGGTCTTACAGTGCCCTGACTTCTCCAAGCCTTTCCATCTCCACACGGATGCTTCCGATGTAGGACTAGGGGCTGTGCTCTCACAACCTGACGAGGAGGGACGGGACCACCCTATTGTTTACATAAGTAGGAAATTGCTTCCTAGGGAATGCCATTATCCCATTATCGAACGAGAGTGCTTGGCTATTAAGTGGGCAGTGGACAACCTGAAATATTATTTACTGGGCCGACCTTTCGTACTTTTTACGGACCATGCTCCTTTGAGTTGGTTGGCTTCTCATAAGGATTCCAACTCCCGTATACTTCGTTGGTTTATGGAACTCCAGCCGTTTTCCTTTCAGATCCGACATATTCCGGGTACCCTGCAAGGCCCCGCGGACCTTCTGTCTCAGTTTCCGGATCCGGCCGTTCTGTATCAGTCCCGATCTTGGGATGGGGTATGTAGCCGGTTGCCAAACACACCGACCCAGGACGCATCCGATTGGCGCTGCCCGTGTGGCGTCCACAAAGGAGACAACGGCTTGCCCCGTTGCCGGGACGACGAGACCAGGTCCACCCTCGTGAACCCGGACATCCGGGTTCCCGGGGGAACAAAAAGAGAGGACCGACTGAAAGGGGGAGTGGAGGAGGACGCGGAAGAAGCAGACAGGGAGGAGAACGGCGAAAGCCCAGGAGACCAAGAGAACGCCGACCGGAGACACGGGAACAGCGTGGTTCCCAGAGGAGTTGCCGAGCAAGGAAGGCAGGAGGAGAACGGAGACGCACTTGCAGCGCACCATGCCCCAGGAGGGACGTGGCTGACGAAGGTACGGTCCTTCTTAAAGGACAGCCTTAAACTAAACCGGGAGGGTAACGATAGGAAGGGAGAGGGGAGGGACAGTGCAGGGGGAGGAGGGGGGAGAAGCCAGGAGGGGATAGAGAGGTGAGGAGGAGGACTAAAGGACAGGAATTAGAAAATCTACTCTCCACTTATAGGAACAGTACCCTAAAAGAGCACCTAATTCTAATTCACAGGCACGGTGAACCACCCAGAGGTCACTATACACGCTCTTGCTCGCATCACCCCATCTAAACACCTGGGAACTATCTCTCTCTCTCTCTCTCTCTCTCTCTCTCTCTCTCTCTCTCTCTCTCCTGTCTACCCTATTAGGATCTCGTCACATATATAACCCTGCCTTACCGTACATTTTGTTCCTTTTCCGGTACGACGCGGAGAGCGGCAGACCATCTTCTCCGGTCAAGAGGGCACCTAGGAGGAAAAGACAGGAAGGACACTTTATAGGAAGAAGGACACCACCTCTACACTCGGGATAAAGTAAAGACTATAACGAACTATAAAATAAATTCACGCTATCACTCCACTCAAAGCCTCAGAGTCCTTATTATCACCTGACCCACTATTACAGGGAGTTAAAGGACTGTTGTATGCTCTGCGTAAACAGGCATAAAAATAGAAGAAGTACAAATCCCATAAAAAAACACACCCAAAACCTCTCATGAAATTACCAAACCTTCTTGTGCTCGTAAATTATGATGAACCCTCACCTGTTTAGTGATGTATGCTTTATTAGTGGTTTCCACATCAAGTACTGGGAAGAATCGAGAGGATTACTAGTCACTGCATGTACATACTTATACTTGTGGGTTCCCAAGAATTGGTGAGGTGGTTGCGTCTCTTAAATCAGCATTTATTTTTCCCCTTTTTAAAAAGTATATATATTAGACCTATAAAACAAATGTGTGGGTGACCTCAAATGTTTTTTTACTGGAGTTACCAGAAGATTACAAATGGAAAGACAAAGCAAATTCAGGATATTCTTTGTTTTATAATGAGATGGGTTAGCAGCAATGGAGGAACCACTTCTTTATAGAACATGTACACCTTGGATTGAAACAATGCAAAACTCCCTATACTTTCAAGAACTGGGACACATAACATTACTGTTGTGACACACAGATAGACACTCAAAAGAATGACTAAAACTACTATGATGTGAATTACACTCATGCCAAGTCAGTCAAATCCTCCTTATTTTAACTTAAAGACAAAGAAATGAACAGAATGAGAAGGCATGTCACTTATTTGGCTTCACTTCTCAAAGAAATGGTAAAATAATTGAATGAATGGAATGCCAAGAACCAGATGGTGGGCTGATCATAATCCTGCCAAGATGTTTAGTGAATCACCAAAAACCAATGCCCATGGTGAGTTACAAGAAGGTCGAGACATACGACAAGTAAATCCTTGCACAGGCAGTGAATGTGCTTATTAAGAATTCTCCACTCTGCTCTACTGTGCTTCTGCAATGATGACGCTTTGACAACTTTCATCTAGTGTCTGGTGAAGGGTAGGGACAGCATATTATGTCAATGGCGGTAATGACTGCCTACCGCCGCAACAACGGCCGCCAAAACACCGTCGCTGCGGCTACCTACCATCTGCCATATTATGACTGTAGCCGGAATTCCGCCATGCCAGTAGACTGCCACAGACCGTATCATGATCCATGATACGGTCTGGTGGTGTTCTGCTGGCGGACGCTGCTGCTGGCAGCAGCGCCAAGTCCCATCTCCTGCCGGAGGAGCCCCTGCAAGCAGGTAAGTCAGGTGCTCCGGCAGGCGAGGGGGGTGTTGTGGATGTGTGTGTGGGGGTGTGGGTGTATGTTTCTGTGTGCGTGCATGTGGGTGTGTGGCATGTGGAATGCGTGTGTGCATGAATGGGTGTGAGTGTGCACGTATGTTGTGTTGTGTGAATACGTGTGTGCTTGTATGTTTGTCAGTGGGTGTGGATATGTGTGTGTAAAGGGATGTATACATGCGTGGGTGAATGTGGGTATGAGTGTGTGCATGTGTATGCTGGTGTGTGAATGTGCGTGTATGTCGTGGGGGGGGTCTGGAGTGGGAGGAGGAAGATGGGGGAGGACTCTGGGGAGGGGGAGGAGGCGGGGAGACCCCTATCAGTGGTGGGGAAGGAATTCCCTGGCACTGATAGTGCCTACCGCCATGGTTTTCGTGGCGGTCAGGAAGCCACGAAAACCATGGCTGTAGGTGGGGTCATAATCCTGCGGGTGGGACAGTGATGGCTGCCTGGCTGGAGACTATAGTCTCCAGCCTGGCGGATGGAGTGGTACATGGGGAAGAGTACCGCCAGCCTGTTGGCAGTACTTTTCTCCAAAATACCGCCGTCCGCTGGGGTCATAATGAGGGCCTATGTATCTATGTCTTTGAACTCCTACAACTGCTTGGGCTTCCACCTAGGCAGGTTGTGTGGCAGGGCACCATGAAATCAAACAAGCATCAGGCATAGACATAGACCTGAGAAAAGGAGCAGCATGCAGCTCCATATTGTGGAATCAGAGCACCAAGTCAACACAGGCCTGTATCAAAGTATCAAAAGCCAAGGCTTTACCTTATGATCACAGTTCATGGCAGGAGTTCTTCATCTCACTACCAGATATTTCCAGTGCATTCTAAATGTTCAAATTTCAAAACACTCAGGGTAGGGCAGATTTTCCCTTCTCAGAGAAGTGTTGTATAGAACAGGCTTCAACCTATATCCAGAATTCACTGTTTTGGTTGGTGGTTATGCAACACCAAGCAGGTACATTCTTCCCGGGTCTGCTCTGTTAGGACATTTCATGTATCTTTTTCAGACAGGGCACTGGGACCATCAAACAGAAAAGGGAAAATGTGGGGGATGGGCAATCTACACCATTTCTCTGTGGGCAACAGCCATTTCGTATCTTAGGTTTGTGATTTTTCCATGGTTAATCGATGTGTTCCATTTATTCTGAAGTGTTGAAAATCCTCTAGATCCTAATAGAGATGTGTAAGTGTGGCAATATGCCTGTTGAAGACACCACAGGAATAGCAGGGAAAGGGTTAAGAGAGAAACACCGGGCTAGATTCACTGTCATTATGGATTTTTCTCTGCAAGAAGAAGGTATCGGGGACCTTGAGGGCCCGAGAACTAGCTGTAAGGTTAGTAGTACAAAACAGTTTAACAACAGAATGCAACAATGAGTCTTAGATAGGATACAGAATAATAGAACTAGGCATATCGGCTGTAGTGGTGGATATCATAGTGACAAACCAGGGATTCTGTTTGTGTTATGTTATGTGAAATTCTTATCACTATGTTGTTGATTTTTTTTTTTTCATCAAACCTGAGAGTCACAGCGATATGAAACTTTCCAAACCTCAAATGTATATTCATGAGATATGTTAATTCTTTCTTAAGCTTGGTTAGATATGAGTGTACCAGTCGTAGGACAGTGCATTTATTTATTGAGTGCTACACCATGAATAGTTCCTCTCTGCTTGAAGAAAGGGTGTAAGCATATTTTGAGAATATGCTATAAAACTAAAATATTAATTTATCGAAATATGTAATCACATTGTTTCTCCATAGTGCAAGCACAGTCGACATATGCCTTAAAGCAGTTGTGGGACAGGTGTGATGATAGGAAGGGAAGGAACAACAAATAGAACACAGCCCATTTAACACTGGATGCAGTGCGGACGATGTGAATTGACAAGTGTGCGGATGTTTTGAGAAAAGGAGGGAAAGATGATATGAGCTTTGAGAGCAGAAGAGTCTTCTCCAGGACCATTTGTATCTCAGTCTATGTAGCAGAAGACGGTTCTGGAAAGTGCTTGAACCGACAATTTAGAATACATCTGAGCAGGTCCTTAAAATCAAGCCTTGGCTTGACTGGCATTTAATGGAACAACACCAGGTATGGAAAGATATGATTGGTTCTTTCAAGATCGGTCATAAGAGGGGTACAAAGGCTTGTTCATTGGTGGGGCAGAGAGAGAGGTAGAGCCTGTAAGCTTCATTGCAGTTCTCAGTACGTGAAAGAGAAAATAAGTTTTGTCAACAGTGGCAGAACAGGACCAGGGAAATTAAAATGCAGCATTCTTGGTTGAGTTGGATAGTGGATAGTAACATGTGTTATCCACTGGCCTGAGGTAACACCAACATTTTATTTTCCAGTCCCAGGTGAGACATCGGCAACCTACCAGTCCCCTCAAAATATGCACATACCTTTAGATGTTAAATTATCACCTGAAATAGTTCTAACATGAATTATTTAGAAATATGCATATTTTTTAAATTTGTGCGCTTGAATGTTTGTATATGCTTAGTGTTTCTAAGCTGATGTATACAACTATAAGGCTCTAGATACATTATAAATGTTTTTGTGTTCTTTCATATGGTTATGTATGTATATTATGAAAGCGCTGCTTGTTTAACCGCTTGAAACATGTAACTCAATGTATTTTTCATTTTAAAATATCAGTGTCTATGTTATTTGTTTTATAAGCTGAATATGACATTTACCTTCTACAGTAACTAATATTTCCTGTTTTATCTGTTTTTCAGTGGAAGATAATAGCCTGTCACTTAAGGCAAAAGTAACGCTGCAAGATCTTTCCAACAGAGAGTTTAAAATCCATGACCCAGAAGTTAAATGGATCAATGGTCAGTCGTGCTAAATTCTTCTCCTTTATGTTTTTGTCCTTTTATCTTCTCTTTATATAGCCACTGTATTTGATATCTCGCTACTCTAGTCAGGCCTTTTTATTCCAATGGAATTATTCAAGCTGCAAGGCTGACATTAAAATGTTTTATCCCTTTGTTGGCATAAGAGTTTAGACTGACAATGTTAAGAAAAAAGTCGAATTGAGTCAAGTAGCTCATTGTATATAATTATTGCTGGCTAATTCTGTCATTGGTTTTTGATGGTATCTTATGTAACCTGTAGAAAGTCCCTTTAAATATGTAGTCCAATGTCCACAGTACCATAAGCTATTAGTTAAGTCAGTACAATCTACGTGACACTGGTCAACAGTAGTTTCTGCCACGGTTACTCAGGCTATTACTTAATATTTCCTTGAAGCACACATAACATCACAATGTAAAATCAGTTGTGTATGATTTTTCTTATAAAATGTATTTCTATAATACCTATGTTTAATAATTTTAACAATTCATTTTCTAACATGACGTTCACCTAAAGTGACCAGATTCACATGCTGGGATTAATTGAGCTATATTCCAGTTGCTTTATGTACATTCTTTACTTAGCCTTCTATTTCCAAGTACAATCATAACAACTGTTCCATTCGTAATTGCAACCAGTTAAAGTGTGGAGAGACCGTGTGTAAACCCTTCTCTAGTCCCAGATAACGAAATTCATATGCCTAGAATACAGTGATTAATGTAAATCAATCTATCTATCTATCTATCTATCTATCTATCTATCTATCTATCTATCTATCTATCTATCTATCTATCTGTCTATCTATCTATCTATCTATTTTTTTGCCCATCTCTTTCTCTGTCTGCTGTTAGACTACGCTAATTCAGACCATACTGCATCCTCTTTTGGTTTAGCTTGAAGTAATCATTGCCAGAAATTCTTTACCACACAAAAAACTGCACAGGGGGCCATATTCTGCTCCAGGAAAGAAGTTCCTCTTCGCTTTTTTGATTATAACATACAAAACGAATATACGGGGAAATAAATTCCATTTTAAATAAACTTTTAAATTGACTCTAGCCACTTTTCTTTGGAATAGCTTTCAGTACCAATACTCGAAACATATTGCTAACAGTAAACTAGAGTCCATATGAGCAGCAGTGCTCTGTGGGCCCAATTCACAAATGAGTTTGTCAGTCTTTGTGACACTTCAGTCAATCAATCAGGTTTTGTAGAGTGCAACTACTTACCTGTGAGGGTCTCCATGTGCCAGGGGTATGAGGTGGTGAGTGATGGGCTTTGTCTGCGGTGCATGGGTAGGTTGTTCCAGCTCTTTTCTGCAAGGTAGGTGAAGGACCTTCCTCCGACGGTGGTTTTCTGTATGCATGGGATGGTGACCAATGATTGCTGGGCGGAGCAGAGGGGTCTGGCGGGGTTGTGGAAAGAGATGCAGTGATTTAGGTAGGCCGGTCCGATGTTGTGAATGGCTCTGTAGGTGAGTAGCTTGAAGATGATTCTTTTCTCCACATGGAGCCAGTGGAGGGTCCTCAGGTGCTGGGAGATATATTCCTGGCGGGGGAGGTCCAGGATGAGTCTGGCGGCGGCTTTTTGGATGAGTTGCAGCTTTCTGTTTTTGTAGTGGTGCCGGTGTAGAGTGCGTTGCCGTAGTCGAGCTTGCTTGTGAGTAAGGCGTGGGTGACTGTCCTACGACAGTCTATTGGGATCCAGTTGAAAATCTTTTGGAGTTGGCGGAGGGTGTGCCAACAGGAGGAGGTGACTGTGTTTTCCTGTTGTGTCATTGATAGGGAGGAGTCAAGGATGATTCTTAGGTTGCAGGCATGGCCTGTCTGAGAAGGTCGGGTGCTGAGAGATGTGGGCCAGCAGGAGTCATCCCAGGCTGAGGTGGAGTTTCCAAAGATGATGAGCTCGGTCTTACCTGAGTTGAGCTTGAGGCAGCTCTCTGTCATCCAGGTGGCAACAGCTTCCATTCCTGTGTTGAAATTCCTCTTGGCCTTATCCAGGTTTTCAGTGAGGGATATGATGAGTTGTGTGTCATTGGCGTATATCACAATGTTCATTCTGTGGCCTCTGACGATGGCTGCAAGTGGGGCCATGTATATGTTGAAGAGTGTTGGGCTCAGGGAGGATCCCTGAGGAACTCAGCAGCTGACTTCTGTAGGTTTGGATGTGTAGGGTGGGAGCCTGACTCTCTGTGTTCTTCCGGAGATGAATGAGTGGATCCATTGCAGGGCTTTTCCACGGATTCCTGTGTCTTTGAGTCTGGTGCATAAGGTGCTGTGGGAGACTGTGTCGAAGGCTGCTCAGAGGTTGAGGACTATGAGTGCTGAGGTGGGGCTACAGTCTAGGGGTGTGCAGATGTCCTCAGTGGCTGCAAGGAGAGCTGTCTCCATGCTGTGGTTGCTGGGGAACCCGGACTGGTGTCCAGTGAGTTGTTGTCTCGGTGAGTTGCTGCAGCTGTGAGTTGATGGCCTTTTCCAGTACTTTAGCCGGGTAGGGTAACAGTAAGATGGGCCAAAAATTCTTTAGCTCTGATGGGTTTTCCAAGGGTTTCTTCAGGAGGGGGCATATCTCCAAATGTTTCCAGTCTTCAGGTAAGGTGGCTGTGTTGATGGAGCAGTTCATTGTCTTGCGAAGTTCGGGCTATGGATGTGCTGGCTCTGATTTAGATGTGGTGGGGGCAGGGGTCTGTGGGAGCTCCGGAGTGAGTGCTGTTCATGATGCTTTTTGTTTCCTTTGTGGTGAGAGAGGACCAGCTGTGGATATTTTGGGTGGGTTCTGGGGGGTGGGTCTGTTGTCAGTTCTGATGCCCGACTGGGACTATGGGAGGAAATTGTCGTAAATGCTCTTGATCTTGCGGTGGAAGAAGGTGGCAAGTTTGTTGCAGAGGTCTTGCGATGGGGGATGCTGGTGGCTTCGGAAGGGGGATTGGTGAGTTCGTTGATAACCATGAAGAGTTCCTTTGTGTTGTGCGTGGAGGAGTTCTGCGCATAAACAACATACTTTACAAAGCAATCTCAACATTTCTGAAAGCATGTTACAATTTACAAGGGTGGGTTAACCTGAGCTTGTCATGGCCATTTTAAAATGAACACATCCTCCCTGATAGAAGAATTCTGCGAAACGTGTTTGCTTTCGGTTGTTAATAAGATTTTGGTAGGCACATTCCCTTCAGAGGCACTGTTGAAGATATATTACTTTCAAGGGAAGACCTAGGTCTATGTTAAGGATAGACATGGGGATTGGTTACCCCAAGCATTGGTTAGGGTATATAGGGAAAGGTGTTTCTCAACTGGGTAAAATATTTGTTTGCAATGGAGAAACGAAAAAAAAGAAAAATTAGCAATAACATGAGCACTTTTGTTCGACTTCTACATACACGCGTACAAAAATATTTATGCATGTGAGTATTTCTGTAAATCTGCAACTGTTGCCAGTTTGGATGAAAAGTGTTCCTTGTGAACTCCTGGGCAGGCAGAAATTTATGTAAGTCATAAGTGTAAGCTGACAGGTATAAGTATCGAACTGTGATACCCAGACCTTTTGATTAGGACTCTGGGTTACTACACTGTAGACCTAATGTAATTACTTGAGTATTTGTTATTGGAGCCTTGAACTTTGCCACTCTAAACACATAAACAGACTTCCAGGCAGTAAGCCAGGCTGACGATTGGCATGCACTATAAGCGCCCTGGGGATCCCGCTGCGCTGGTGTGTATTGCACTGTTTCGTACATGCCAGGATTTTGTGGGCCCAACATCACATCTAGGGTGGGAACACATCCCCAGACTTCAAGGCAGCAAGGCAGGGCTGATTGTCACATGCTACACACGTGCTGGGGATCCTGCTGCATGGGCGAAGACTGGGCCAAGAGCAGGCCTGTCTGCACCCATCCATGGCTGTGTGACGCTGGGCTGGGAAAGCCCTCTTGGCCCTGGAACCCACGGACAGAGTCTACTGATCACCATGGGTAAGAAAAAAACTATAGCCCCTACTGTACCTTGTGTGGCCAAAAAGGATCGACTTTTAGCAAACACAATCACAAGGTGTTTGAGCAATGCTATAGGGGTAATTAATACAGAAATCGAAGATGTGGAGGAGAGACTGCAAGCCAAATTGAATGCCCTAATATTGGCCACAACTAAGAGTTCTACCCTGACTGACACCTTGACTGTTCATGTGAACATGCAGGGGCACTTATGTGAAGAGGTGCTGACTGATGTTGGGAGACAGCAGACAACTAGCAGTGCTAGGGGGAAGAATGGCCCATGTGTTTATGAGGGGCCCTTGGAATTGGTACAGGAGAGTGTTTCCTAGAGGGGCAGAGATCCAACTGGGTCACCACCTACAAAGATGCAGAAGACATGAAACAGGCCAAAACTGGAATTAGGAAACCAGCAGTAGCTACTAGATGGATAAATGAGAGAGGCGAGATGCTGGAGAAGTGGCCTTCTTTTAGTAGGGCAATACAAGGGCTATCCCTGCAATGAGCCTTAAAGTCCCCAGAGGATGAGGGTAGTAGCTCTCTGTTTGATTCAAAGAGTATGGAACTTGTTTTTCTAAATTGATTAGCTCAATAGATGTGGCTCTTACTGGCATTGTCTCCTCTTGAGAGATATTAAAGGGCAACTCACAGAACTAACAGCTAGATCTTGGCCAACGTGTGTGAGGGAAAATATCCATGCTCATGGCATTAAGGAACACACTACCAACTGAAAAGAATTCCAAGAAGTTGTGACTGAGTCAATGATGGGGGTACCTACTGGGGAAAACTCTGAGCAGGGTATGCATTGTACTGCGCCTGATAGGCCTGCACCACTTTCGCAGGAAAATGCAACCCCCTTACTCTCTGCCCTTTCCCCCATTGTCGAAAGTAATCTTAGTACATCACTATCAATTGTGCAACCTGTGCTCCAATTACCTCCCAAGGCGGCCCCACTTGTGAGAATCTTAAAAAATTACCGACCCTGTGGCATAGTCAAACTGAAAGCCAGCCCCATTTAAAAAACAGGGCTTTGTACATCTCCCTGGGGGTCCTGAATAGTAACGGCGCTTCACATAATATTATCTTAGTGCAGAAAGTCTCCTGGTTGGGCAATACAGTGAAGAGGGAGCACAACAGATCGCCACTATACTGCATAGGTCAGGCAAAAGGCCTAAAAGCAATCGCTCTATTAAATCAGTATCACTGAACATTTCATACAAGCTACATTTTTGGGTCAACATGGTTCTGATCTTGTGGGCCCAACACTAGAAAGATTCCTGGTGGCACTGTTTGTTATACCTACTCATAATCGCTTTTTGGCCTTGGCTAATGTGGACTGCCTGGGGAACATTGACCCCAGAGCTGCGAATGAATGTGGACTAGAGTTAACTGATGAACACATATTAAGGCCCCTGGGACCAATTGGTAAAACATTGCAGGTTAACAGCAGAACCAAGTGCCATTTAACTATGGCTGCAGTCCATCGGGGTGGCGAACAGTCTGGCCTATGTGTGGCCGGCAACAATTCTACTGTGGTCTTGGGTTGCTCTGCATTCCCTGTGGTTAATGTGGATTTACAGAGGAATATTGATAATACACAGAGTTCTGGTCAATCTGCTCTCATACCCACACAGTACACCACTATTTTATTCTGGAATATTGCAGGGGTTGCCTAGACGATATCAGACCCATTTTGGGTAAACATGTTTGATGATTACCAGATGATCTGCTCACTGGAAACTTGGGCATGTGAAAGTTTACATTTAAATGGGTTATAGGCATTGACAACACCAGCCTTGCCCGCTGCACGCGGGCACAACAGCGGTGGACAGCTGACTTTGAATAGTACATCGTTGCCCTGCCAGAAAGTGATAGGATCCTTGATTCACCCCACTTCCAGATTTTGGCCCTCATTCTGACCCTGGCGGTCAAAGACCGCCAGGGCGGAGGACCGCGGGAGCACCGCCGACAGGCCGGCGGTGCTCCAATGGGGATTCCGACCGCGGCGGTAAAGCCGCGGTCGGACCGGCACCACTGGCGGGCTCCCGCCAGTGTACCGCCGCCCCATTGAATCCTCCACGGCGGCGCAGCTTGCTGCACCGCCGCGGGGATTCCGACCCCCCCTACCGCCATCCAGATCCCGGCAGTCCGACCGCCGGGATCCGGATGGCGGTAGGGGGGGTCACGGGGCCCCTGGGGCCCCCTGCAGTGCCCATGCCACTGGCATGGGCATTGCAGGGGCCCCCGTAAGAGGGCCCCTACATGTATTTCACTGTCTGCTGCGCAGACAGTGAAATACGCGACGGGTGCAACTGCACCCGTCGCACAGCTTCCACTCCGCCGGCTCGATTCCGAGCCGGCTTCATCGTGGAAGCCTCTTTCCCGCTGGGCTGGCGGGCGGTCTGAAGGCGACCGCCCGCCAGCCCAGCGGGAAAGTCAGAATTACCACCGCGGTCTTTCGACCGCGGAACGGTAACCTGACGGCGGGACTTTGGCGGGCGGCCTCCGCCGCCCGCCAAGGTCAGAATGAGGGCCTTTGTGTCTAAACTTGACTCACTCCCCTTTATAGTAATGATTAATTTTTATAAGAATAATTTTAAGTGCAGTGACACGACAATTGTAGACTCATTGGTCACTGTCCAAACTAAAGTTATAGGAAGACTAAGGAGTTATTTTATATAATTTGGGGGTGGGGTGCTTTTAATGGTAGAATGTGTTCAGTTTCTTGCAACTCTGTATCTGGTTTGTTGGATATTGACCTAGATGACCCTTTGCATTTTGAGCATAACCCATGTGGTGATTTGTTGAATATCTTACTGGTAAGATATAACCTCATAATCACATTTGGCCTGCTGAGGGACACAATTAGTGGGCAAATATCATTCACGGGGAGAGATAAGGGCAGCTTGATTGATTATATTGATGTTTTGTTAGAGATGAGAGACAACTTTTCCCATTTCTCAATTGATTCCAGTGATAAAAGCAACAACAACCCATTAGTCTTTCACCTATGCTTGGATTTAGTAGCTTCAATGCACACTTAAATTACACCACCATTAGAACACTCTAAAAAATGAGTCATTATGTGTAAGTGGGCAGAAGTGGACTCAGGGAATTGCTGGGTAGTTTGGTGAGGGGCAGTGGGAGCAAAAATAGCGACACGGTTGGACGTTAATGGAACTCTACTGGACATACTGCAGGATTATACAATCTTATGCGGGCAAACTTCTGAACTCATATTAGCTCCAGGAAAACATTGCCTAGTACAGATTCACAAGTTGTTTAATGGTCCTTGCTCTAAACCATATAAAAAGTGAGGTGAAGACGTCTCCTAGGGACCCGGATTAAGTGCGGGCATGTAGACGGTTGTATAAGGGTGTGCTTAGTTAAAGGAAAGATGAAATAAGAAGGGAAGCATGGGAATAGTTAGAGACAGCCACAATGACCAAAGATCCGATCACATTCAGGAAAGTGGTAAATGCTCCGTACTTTGGTAACGAGCAAAGTACCAATATGGACATCCCCATCCAATCCCCCACATGAGTAACCTATTTTACAAAGGCATTTGAAGCCCCATCCTCGGAAAGCCAGGGTAAGCAAGGCAAAAACACCATCCCTGCCCTAGGAAAGGGTGAGTCATGGACAGTAACTCTCGATGAGGTATGCCACACTATGGCTAGATGCTCTAACAATAAAGCGCACGTCCCTGATGGAGTCCCAATAGATCTCTTTAAGAGCAATATGTATCTTGTCATAAAGCCTCTCATTATAGTAACAAGACTGCTGGATTTGTGTGGCAGCACCACCAGGCGCAGAGGACTTGGCACCTCATTACGAGTGTGGCGGTCTCAAGACTGCCACACTCGCGATGACGGTCGGACTGCTCCAGACAGGGCATTCTGACTCCCCCATTATGATCGTGGTGGAGCCACCAAGGCCATACCGCCGACACCGCCAGGCGGCAGCCAGGCTGCAGCCTGGTGATCCCGTAGGTTGTAATCCTCCAGGGCAGCGCTACCCTGGGGATTATGAGTCCCCATCCGCCAGCCTTTCCATTGTTGTAAACACTGCCATGGAAAGGCTATTGAAAGGGGGCGTTTAGGGTCTGGGGGTCCCTGCACTGCTGATGCTCTTGGCATGGGCTGTGCAGGGGCCCCCAAGCCCAGCCCCATCGTGCATTTCACCTCCCGAATTATGGGCAGTGAAATGCGCAACAGGTGCTGTCACACCCGACGCACCACAACATTGCCGCCGGCTCAATTATAAGCCGGCGTCAATTTTGTGGTGAGTGTTGCGCTGGGCCAGCGGATGAAAATGCTGCTTTCGCCCGCTGGCCCAGCGGAACACTCCTAATTTGGCAGGAAAAGACCTCCAGGACTGGTAGTCTTTTGCCTGCAGCAGCTTCGGCAGTCCTAGAAAAGGACCGCCGAAGTCATAATGAGGGGTTTAGTCTGATCCTGCACCGTGTGACAACTGTCGGCCTAACCTTTCTGGCCACCTAGCAGCACCTCTCCAGTTCTCAAGAGTAAAAAGTGATTTGTGGCAGTCCTTAGCTTGTCATCTGGATTTCTCAGGGAAACCGTGGTAACAGATCTTACCCCTTTCTCTCAGTCACATGTGTCTCACACATACAAAGGCATAACAGAAAGAGGACTAGGTTCAGTAGGTTTTATTCTATGTAAAAAGGCATGTAAACATAATAAAAGCAAGGAAGAAAGTGACAAGAAAAATGAAACTTGGAAAAAATGTCCCCCATACTGTCACAACAATGGTTCTAAAATCCCTACCTGCACTACTAACGCTCTCTACTAGAGCAAGGCAGTGTAAGCCCTATTAGCCCATTTGCCCCCCGCAGGAGAACCCCATCCCCTATACATGTGATTGTAGGTAATGAAGAGGGCTGTTGGTCCCCTGCAATTTCTCCCACATGGAGGAAAAGACTGTGTCAGGTCTCAGCAGAAACTGCAGAGGTGTGCAGTGTAAGAGGGCAACTGGTTGGAATTCCCCTCTCCCGTGTAGAGGTCACTGAGGTGTTTTATAATAAAGCATCTGGTGTTCTGAGAAAACTGCCCTGGCATGACAACACATATTTTTCTGTGTATAAGAGTTGGGGACATGATAAACTCTTTGTGCCGCAATAATTTGCAACGTATCAAGTACAACCTTGAATGAGGCACATAATGAAATGCTGTGCAGAGAAATGAATAACAGAAGTCAGTGTAAAAGGACAAGCTGATAAAATAATAAAAACATCTCTACTAAAACAAGGCTTCAGCTAAAGTAATAGAAATATAAAAATGCATGCGTCGGAGTGAAAGGGCACAAGCTGCCGGCCCAGGCTAAAATAACATGCCTGTGTAATAGTTAAGTAACCTCACGACAATCTGTGGCCTCCAGTTTTAGTTGATATCCTAAACAGCACAACATCTGTGGTCCCCTGAGGTCATGGTCAAAAGCCGTAATAGTGGCAATCTTTACAAAAGGACAATGGAGGGGATCCTAAATGTTACCGTCCAATCTCACCACAGCAAAAGTGATGGGCAGGATATTGCTAGATCTTCTAGAGACCTGGGCAACCGTGGAGGACATTTTATCTCCCATGCAATATCTGTTTAGGCAAGGCCTAGGAACTATAGACCAGTGCCTGAATCTTTACTTCATGTTTAATAAGTATGTTCGGGTCAAGGACAGGTGCCTGTACATTGCTTTCATGGACCTCAGCACAGCTTCCGATAATGATGACAGTGGGAACCTCTGGTCGAAGCTGCTGACTTTGGGAGTGGAGGCAAGGATAGTGCACATCCTTTGTCAATTGCATGAAGAGGTTGTCCTTTGTGTTAGTATGGACTAAACAGTGAATTCACTCCCTCAATTATCATCAGTAAGGGAGTACAGCAAGGATCTATACTGGCACTATTTCTGTTCAGCCTGTACACCAATGCCCTGGAGCAGCACCTATTGGAGATAGTAGCTGATTCCCCAATAGTACGGGCAGAGGGGGCTACCTGTACCTATGTATGCAAATGATTGCATATTTATGTCTAGATCAGGTACTGGCCTACAGAGGTTACTGGATGAGTTTGCAGAGTTTATGGACTCATAGGGGCCTACCCGGGTGTGCACCTGCCTCTACTTGTCACGAAGAATTAGGGAGTTGACACCTGTGTGACAGTACTACGCTAGCCACTACAATGTTATGATTGTCTGCTTGGTCCCATCCCTAAGCCACATTTAATAAAGCGGTGATTAAGGATTGCCAGCGCCTGGATAAGGCCTGCAATATTCAGGGGCATATTTATACTCTGTTTGCGCCGGAATTGCGTCGTTTTTTTTGACGCAATTCCGACGCAAAACTAACTCCATATTTATACTTTGGCGTTAGACGCGTCTAGCGCCAAAGTCCATGGAGTTTGCGTCATTTTTTAGCGTGGACACCTACTTTGCGTTAATGAGATGCAAGGTAGGCGTTCCCGTCTAAAAAATTGACTCCGAGGCATGTGCGCCGTATTTACACTCCCGGGCAAAATTCACGCCCGGGAGTGGGCGGGTCCAAAAAAATTACGTACGGCCGCTTTTGCGCCGTTTTTTAGCGCCTGGTCAGGGCAGGCGTTAAGGGACCTGTGGGCTCGGAAGGAGCCCAGAGGTGCCCTCCCAAGCCCCCAGGGACACCCCCTGCCACCCTTGCCCACCCCAGGAGGACACCCAAGGCTGGAGGGACCCATCCCAGGGACATTAAGGTAAGTTCAGGTAAGTTTTTTTTATTTTATTTTTTTGTGGCATAGGGGGGCCTGATTTGTGCCCCCCTACATGCCACTATGCCCAATGACCATTCCCAGGGGACAGAAGTCCCCTGGGCATGGCCATTGGGCAAGGGGGCATGACTCCTGTCTTTGCTAAGACAGGAGTCATTTCAATGGGAGTTGGGAGTCGAAAAAAATGGCGCAAATCGGGTTGAGGCGAAAAATTTGCCTCAGCCTGACTTGCCCCATTTTTTGGCGCCCAAGCTCCATATCCCCCTACGCCGGCGCTGCCTGGTGTACGTCGTTTTTTTTCACGCACACCAGGCAGCGCCGCCGGCTAACGTCATTGAATAAATACGGCGCCCGCATGGCGCTTCAGAATGGCGTTAGCGGGCGCTAATTTTTTTGATTGACAGACCAACGAATTTTCTATAATCCATTATTTTATGTGAACAATGAGTTATTAACTCACTGGAATCAGGATGATATTGTTTTAGCCTAATGAGTTTTTATTGTGATTTTGTCTAATTCCTAAGAGCCGGATTTTAAATGCAGCTAAACACAAAATAATTAATCAAAATGCTGTTTTCTGAAACACTCAATGATTCTGTCCCAGAACCTTGCTGCTTTATATTCCCATGCTATTTTTGATTATTCATTATAAAATGTATTCAAGGTTTTGTACTTGCCATTTCTGCTTTCATTGTTATATGACCAAATAAAGGGGGTGATTCTGACCGCGGCGGTCGGCGGTCGCCGCCCGCCAAGCGGTTCCCGCCGAAAGACCGCTCCGCGGTCAAAAGACCGCGGCGGTCATTCTGGCTTTCCCGCGGGGCCGGCGGGCGACCGCCAGAAGACCGCCGGCCGGCCCAGCGGGAAAGCCCCGTCAACAAGGAAGCCGGCTCAGAATTGAGCCGGCGGAGTTGAAGGGGTGCGACGGGTGCAGTGGCACCCATCGCGATTTTCACTGTCTGCAAAGCAGACAGTGAAAATCTTTGGGGGGCCCTCTTACGGGGGCCCCTGCAGTGCCCATGCCATTGGCATGGACACTGCAGGGGTCCCCAGGGGGCCCCTCGACACCCCATACCGCCATCCTGTTCCTGGCGGGCGACCCGCCAGGAACAGGATGGCGGTATGGGGTGTCAGAATCCCCATGGCGGCGCAGCAAGCTGCGCCGCCATGGCGGATTCCCATGGGCAGCGGAAAGTCGGCGGTACACCGCCGGCTTTCCGCTTCTGGCCGCGGCTGTACCGCCGCGGTCAGAATGCCCGGCGGAGCACCGCCAGCCTGTTGCCGGTGCTACCGCCAACCTCCGCCCTGGCGGTAATTACCGCCAGGGTCAGAATGACCCCCTAAGTTTTTATACTTCTACTATATAAACAATAACATTCTTCTATACGTCAGTGAGTCAGAATCCTATGCTCCATATTAATTACATTTCTTACACCGGTTTCATAATGTGTAAATATATTGAGGTGGTTCTTGTCCCCGTATATCTAGGAACATACTTTGAGTCAATTGATTCATTGTTACAGTTACCAACAATTGTGACTGAATGTGTGTTTGACCTATTTTCCGAAGTGAACAGGATCTGGGCATACGCTTGCAAATTTTAGAAGGGCCAGTTGAGAAAAGGTGCTAAGGAGTTTCTTTGAATCAAACTATCATTGCTGGTAATGAGAGTATATGACAAATTCAGGGGGGAGTTTTCCTTAGTGGGCATAGATCAACTTGTTTTACATCATCTCTTAAGGTGGCTTCCTTTTATCCGTGAATGCTCCCTGAGTGTCTTAGATACTGCTCTATACCAGGTAAAAGCATACACAGGAAACTATTGCTTGTCTTATGCATTGGCACTGCACTACTTTGTGTTCCTCTGGATCCTTGGCAGGTCTGGTCCACAGCAGGACAAGACTTGGGGCCTCGTTACGAGGATGTCCGTCTTAAGACTGCCAGCCTTGCAGTGGCCGTCACGACCACCTCTGCTGTGGAGGTCCGACTGCCATATTAGGACCCTGGCGGTCAGACCACTAGGGCTCCACTGTCTCCGCTGGTACGACCTCATTTTCCACCAGCCTTATCATGGCTGTTTCACCCCCATGAGAAGGCTAGCAGAGAACAGGTGCTGGGGGCCACAGGAGATCCCCTCCACTGCTCATGCACTTGGCATGAGCAGTACAGGGGTCCCCCTGCCCTGCACCCTCGCAATGTTCACTGTCTGCTGTTCAGACAGTGAATATTGCGAGGAAGCTGGTGGACCCTGTAGGCGACAGCATTGCCACCAGCTTGATTTCGAGCTGGAGACAATGATGCTGCCTGTTTCCCACTAGGCTGATGGGTGGAAACTGTAGTTTCCGCCCGTCAGCCTAGCGGAAAACTCCTAATAGGTATGGCTGGGTGGTCGCCACTATGGCAGCAGCCACCCTGTCTGAAGTTTGGCAGATGGGTTTTCCCATCCGTCAAACTCATAATTAGGGCCTTGTTGTCAAGTAAGGTGCTGGTGAATGCTCATTCATGTTTCTGTAAGGTAAGCACTTACATTTTTTGCACTTTCTGGCACTGCTTGTTGAGCACGTTGGACTGGCTAAACACTTGAAGCATGTTCTGCTGCTGCTATTATTCTCTTCTGCTCCTCAAAATATATGTGAGATTAAGAAGAGAACATGGTCATGACCTATGTCTGACTGCCTTTGCAGGAATAGCGATGATTCCTTCAAAACTGCCATGGCAAATTCATGAGCTCCAAACCTTAGAGACAAACACACATGTGACTGTGAGTGGTCATGTACCTTGCTACAGTCAAGAAAGCAGCCACTGGAAAGTGAGAAATCTGAGACAAAAAATGTCACATCACCATGTCAGTCGACGTTGACAATTGTTCATTTTTAATTTTACATTCATTATTCCACTTAATTGTAGAACTATTTTGTACCTGAATATCAGAAAAAAATAATTTTCATAGCCATACTTGTTTGGTAGAGAAAAACAGTTCCCAGGCCCATATGCCAATCCTATGTACAATAAGGTGACTATCTGGAATACACACTAAACCTGACCTACCCTGCAAGTGAGATTTCTCAAATTGCCTGCTTTTTAAGGTTGTTCAATTTGCCTCAAGGAGAAGCCAGTGTATGACATTTTGGGAACAGGTACCATATATATTTCATAATGAAAATTATAATGAGTGCCTACATGAGCTGCATGGCGCTGATGCTAACATAGTAGAAGAGATACCATCTGCAATGCCGAGCTAATTGATTACAAATTATTTTCTACCTGGTTCCATTGAAAACCCATTATGCATTTGTTTAGAACATTGGTGCTTGTTAGACTTTTCATCCTTGGCGTAGTCTCCCTTAACTTTTTGCCTCTGTTCCCCAGGTTATTGATGTGTGCTGGACTCTGATTTTGCTGCTTTTATTACTCTGGGCACTTTACCACTGCTAACCAGTGCTAAAGTGCAAGTGCTCCTGTTTAAAATGTGTATGTAATTGGTTCTCCATGATTGGCATATTTGTTTTACTGTTAAGTCCCTAGTAAAGTGCACTAGAGGTGCCCAGGGCCTGTAAATCAAATGTTACTAGTGGGCCTGCAGCACTGGTTGTGCCACCCACACAAGTAACCCTGTAATCATGTCTCAGACCTGCCACTGCAGTGTCTGTGTGTGTAAATGTGCACTGTAAATTCGACTTGGCAAGTGTACCCACTTGCCAGGCCTAAACCTTCCCTTTTCTTACATGTAAGGCACCCCTAAGGTAGGCCCTAGGTAGCCCCAAGGGCAGGGTGCAGTGTACGGTTAAGGTAGGACATATAGGGGGTCATTCTGACTTCGTCGGGCGGCGGAGGCCGCCCGCCAAAGTTCCCCCGACAGAATACCGCAGCGCGGTCAAAAGACCGCCGCGGTAATTCTGAGTTTCCCGCTGGGCCGGCGGGCGACCGCCAGAAGGCCGCCCGCCCGCCCAGCGGGAAACCCTCTTCCACGAGGATGCCGGCTCCGAATGGAGCCGGCGGAGTGGAAAGGGTGCGACGGGTGCAGTTGCACCCGTCGCGATTTTCAGTGTCTGCTATGCAGACACTGAAAATCTTTTTAGGGCCCTGTTAGGGGGCCCCTGCAGTGCCCATGCCATTGGCATGGGCACTGCAGGGGCCCCCAGGGGTCCCACGACACCTGTTCCCGCCAGCAAGGTTCTGGCGGTCAAAACCGCCAGAACCAGGCTGGCGGGAAGGGGGTCGGAATCCCCATGCAGCGCCGCCATGGAGGATTCCTCAGGCCAGGGGAAAACCGGCGGGAAACCGCCGGTTTCCCTTTTCTGACCGCGGCTTTACCGCCGCGGTCAGAATTGGCCTGGATGCACCGCCAGCCTGTTGGCGGTGCATCCGCGGTCCCCGGCCCTGACGGTCTATGACCGCCAGGGTCGGAATGACCCCCATAGTAATGTGTTTTATATGTCCTGACAGTGAAATATTGCTAAATTCGTTTTTCACTGTTGCCAGGCCTGTCCCTCTCATAAGTTAACGTGGGGGCTACCTTTAAATCTGATCAAAGTGTAGATTCCCTTTGGGAGCGGATGGACATGTGGAGTTTGGGGTCTCTGAGCTCACAATTTAAAAATACATCTTTTAGTAAAGTTGATTTTAAGATTGTGCGTTTGAAAATGCCACTTTTAGAAAGTGAGCATTTTCTTGCTTATACCATTTCTGTGACTCTGCCTGTTTGTGGATTCCCTGTCTGGGTCAGTTTGACAGTTGGGCTGGTTGCACCTCACACTAGACAGTGACACAAAAGGAGCTGGGGTGTAATCTGCATTTCCTGACGAGCCATCTGTGCTAGGAGGGAGAGGAGGAGTGGTCACTTACACCTGAAAGGGCTGTGCCTGTCCTCACACAATGCAGTCTCCGACCCCCTGGTGAGTGTCTGGGGCCTGGCCTGGGCAAAGCAGGATTTCACATTCAGGAGAGACTTTACTTTGAAGTAGGCCTACTTCAAAGGAGAAATTGGGTATAAGAAGGGCACCCAAAACCACAGACTTTAGAAACACTTCTGGAACCAAGAGAAACCTCTGCCTGGAGAAGAGCTGAATAGCTGAGGAAGAAGTGCTGCCCTGCCTGTGACTGTGCTTTGTGGAGCTTTCCTGCAGTGCTGCTTCTGCCAGAGTAAGAGGGCAAAGACTGGACTTTGTGTGCCTTCCATCTTGTGAAGAAATCTCCAAGGGCTTGATTTAGAGCTTGCCTCCTGTTGTTTGAAGTCTCAGGGACAGCAAAGACTTCTCTCTGCCAGCACCTGGAGTCTCTGGAGAGACTCCTGCTCTGACAAGTGGTGCCCTATCCAGTCCCTGGGACCTTGAAAGGAAAGCTGGTGGAAATCCAAGGAAATCGACTTCGGATGACTTCGGACCAATGCCGCTGCTGAATCCGGTGACACCGCCTGCACCCGACGCTGTGACCTTCGCTGGAACCCGACGCTCTTCGCAGGCCCGACGCTGCTGCAGCCTCGCTGAAGTTCGCGGCTCCGTGGAAGTCGCCGCACCACATCGTGACCGACGCCGCTCGAAGTGCGCGGATTCAACGTTTCGCACAGACGCTGCGATCCCCTACTTCGCGCATCGGCTTGTTTTCACTCTGCACCAAAGGTACTGTACTTGGGGATCTATGCAACTCCGCGTCCGGCGCCGCTGGTGTCGGCTTGTTGGGAACGACTCTGTCACGACGCCGTGTTAACACCTCATCAAAGCATTTTTGTTTCTAAGCGCTATTTTTTAGTTTAATCTTTAAAAATCCATAAATTGACTTGTGTATGTTGGATTTCTGTCGTTTTGGTCTTGTTTTGTTTAGATAAATATTTCCTATTTTTCTAAACTGGTGTTGTGTCATATTGTAGTGTTTTCATTAAGTTACTGTGTGTGTTGGTACAAATACTTTACACCTAGCACTCTGAAGTTAAGCCTACTGCTCTGCCAAGCTACCAAGGGGGTAAACAGGGGTTAGCTGAGGGTGATTCTCTTTTACCCTGACTAGATTGAGGGTCCTTGCTTGAACAGGGGGTAACCTGACTGTCAACCAAAGACCCCATTTCTAACATTGGTGATCAGCGGTTGGGATTTGGACTTGTATTTGTACTTGACATACAGTGATTAAGTTTACACTATTATTTTGAGTGCAGACCACTACGTGACCACATACTGCTTGTCTCGAGATTTTTGCTTTTTCTCTTTTTGTGGATTTTTCCCTACGTCCACTTTGTTTTCCTTCGCTGATCTTTGATTGACTTTGAACTTCATTTGGGAACTTGTTTCTGCATTTGGAACTTTGCACTCTTTTAACCTTTCATCATGTCTCAACTTGGAGATGCATCAGTTGAAGCTGTTTTTGACCTGAAGCAATTGGATAGTTATAACAAGGCTCAGCTAAAGCAGTTTTGTAAAAATGTTGGTTGTCCCATTAAGAGCTCTTCCAAGAAGGATGAGCTGAAAAAGGCGCTGAGGGCCTGGGTGACAACCAGAAGCACTGGAGGGCACACTGAGGATGGGGAGGAGGATGAGGATGAGGAGGGAGGGCAATCAGTACAAAATGGTATAGTGGGGGGACCTGTTATTCCCAGGGAAAGAGTCTCTAGGGCAGGTAGCAGTGTTTCCTCCAAAGGTCTGACGCCTGAAGAATTCCGGACAGACAGGCAGAGAGGGCATACCAATTGGAGCTGCAGAAGCTCAATCTGGAGAAAGAAAGAGATGAGAGAAGAGCAGTCCTTGAGGAAAGGAAGATGCAGCTGGCTCATGAGCTTAACTTAAAGGAGCAATCCTACAATGCAGCCTGAGAGAAGGGTACACATCCCAAAAGACCTTGTGAGGGATTATAAGAGGGAGGATGATATCTACTTGTGGTTCAAGGGTTATGAGTCAGCTCTCCACATGAACCTGGTCCCTGAAGCTCATTGGGGGGCAGCCCTGTGGAAGCATTTTGAGGCAGAGGGGAGGGACACACTGACAGCCTTAGGGGATGCTCAGAGTCTCACCTACCCTGTCATGAAGGAGGCGTTACTCACCAGGTATGGTCTCACCCCTGAGCAGTACAAGGAGAAGTTTAGATCCTACAAGAGAAAGGAATCCCAAACATGGTTGGAATGTGTTGATTCTTTTTGCAGGTCACTGGATGGTTGGGTGAAGGGCAGTAAGGTAAACACGTATGAGGGGCTTTACAATTTAATTGCTTGGGAGCACTTGTACAGTTTATTTTTTCCAGAGCTGCACCAGCACCTCATTGACAGCAAGCTGACTGACCCCAGGAAGCTTGCACAGGAAGCGGACCGCTGGGAGAGCACCAGGGTCCAAAAGAGGTACGGGGGAGACCACGCCAAGGGTGGGCAGGGTCCCTCTCAGAAGAAAGGAGGGGGTAAGGGTAAACAGGGGGAGTTCTCTAAAGGGCCCCAAACTGATCCACAGGGAAAGGATTCCCAACCTCCCAGTGAAAAGAACCCGTGGTTCTCCAAAGGGAAGCCACCGGTAGGTGGTCCCCCACGAAAGTGCTATTCATGTGACCAGATTGGTCATGTGAGGGGGGACCCCAAATGCCCCAAATATACACCGGCACCCACTGGTGCTCAATCCCAGGGTTTGGCCAGTGTAGCGCTTGGGGAGGAGTTGGTTCCAGGTGGGTGGGAGCCAGCAGAAATGATCCTTGTCTCACTAGGGGACAGTGAGATGGTCCAGAGAAACCTAGTGCCTGATAACACTAAGAATTACAGGCAATGGGTGACCATCAATGGACAGAGGGTGGAGGCTCTGAGAGACATAGTGTGCTGCTTTACTCTTCAGAATATCAAAACTATGCACTTCAGGATATTTTAAGGCACAATGTAAAGCAATCACTCTCAAACACCTTCGTAAGTAGAATAATCGAGTTTATTTAAGGGGCAAGTTCTCAGCTAGCAAAACTAAACCACACTAATATATATATATATATATACATCAGGAGAATAACATGAGAATAATGATAAAGATATAAGCACTCTGTGAATAATTGCAAGAGTAAGTGCATATAATACGAGCACACACAATATACCTCAATGCTCAATAGCATGAAAATGACTGTAAGAGTAAGTGCATATTACGCGCGCACACACAATATACTTCAATGCTCAATAGCATGAAAATAACTGCAAGAATAAGTACACATTACGCGCGCACACACAATACACTTAATAAATTGAAAAGCTTCACCGAAAAGAGCGTCTGCATCCCTCCGCCGTACACAAAGCTGGGGAACCCAAATCAGCTGACACAGGGAGCCTCTGTTCGGGACAATCAGTCCTCCTGGCGTTGCGTCCAACCCAGGAGAGAGTTCCTAAACCAGCCCATCTAGGCCCCCAACTTTTATAGTATTTACTAACGCCCAGGAGTCTTTTCTAGAAAAAGACCCCCTCCTTTACAAATTGTGCAATCGGCGGTACCTTGTTCACCCTTCGAGACGTCTCCTCAGAACGGGCCAAGTTCCCAGGAGAGGACTCCAAGGTGAAGCTTGCATTCCTCCTTGTGTACAGGCGCATCCCCCTGTTGTTCTAACTGATAGCTCGTGGAATGTAAATAGCGCCCTTCGTACCAGGCAGATGGAGCGAAGTTGAGCAGAAAAACACCCCACCCTTCAGCTTGCCGAAGCTTGTGGAAAAACACAGAACAGTGCCTTACGCACCGAACCAGACTCGACAAAATGGAGTCGTGAACCAAAATGGAAGCGAAGGCCAATGAAAGCAGAGGCCAATGGTCCACACTCTGCACCACTGTTTACCTTGCACGTAGTGCTGCCGCATGCACGTAGTGTATGTAGCAATACATTTACGTAGTGTATGTAGCAATACATCTCCACCCTTGGACCATTTGGCCAACTTACAACTAAGTATATCCTATAAGCTGAAATGGCAATGCTCTTGGGCGAAACTGAGATAGAAGATTAGGCACACACTGAATACAACAACATAATGAAATTAAAATAACTGTTATGATAATGATTACACCAAAGATATAACGCAGTTGGCCTAAATTAGGCAGCCATCCAAAAGCCCAATCCCACCACCCCTTGTCAACATCTTGCTGCACCCCCTTCACCAACTTATGCAGGGCCTCTATGTGGGAGTTGATTGATATGGAGTGGTCGGATAAATTGAAGCAACATAATCCTTCAAAATCACTGCAGCCATGGTTGTGTTTAAGCAGTAAATAATCAATAGCAGCGCGATTCTGCAAAGCAGCTCTTCTAATTCCCTGTACATCTAATAACAGCTCAGCTAAGGCAGCTGATGTATAGTTAATATTCTTGACTACTAAACATGCAAGTTTATTAATAACTCTGGTATTATATACTGCAAGTCCTGGCACCCCTACGATAGAACTAGCTAAACTAACATATTCTGTTTTGGACAGCAATGAAATTTCAGAATCACAGTCCGTAGGTAATTGAATAGTGTCTCTGGTATAGCGAGGGTGTAGAGCAGTATCCATGGGAAACATGAGAAAGCCTAAGCGTGACCAGGCACAAGGCCCTCCGGTTAGATTGGCTGGAATATAAGTAAAAGAAAGATTACCACAAGAAAAGAGCCAACCTTTAGGCAACTTAACATTTTGAATGTGGCTGGCAGCAGGCACCACATGTTGGCAAAACATTGAATTATTTACATTCAAACAGGTTAGGTCAGTCCGTGAGTGGCACAACGTCCGTTGTGCAGCAGTTAAGTTTTTGTCTCTTTTCTCCAATTTGAGCTGAGCACATTTACCTATTTTCATAGGATCACAGGTCAATGAATAGCACACATCCCCACTTGAGATGTTAAACGTGAGTATAGATGTCATGTTCCTCCACAACCGCCTGCCCACCTCCGGGCAATGACGGCAGTACTCATAGAGTGACAGATGGGAGCGAACGTCACTCACATCCACCATTCCATCCTGGTTTGTATTGTTAAAGATGTGTAATAATACAGCAGCAGGAGTGGGCACTGCCACTAGACAAGTGGTAATCAAATCTTGAACGCTTTGCATGTTACTCATACAGAAGTGAGATATATTCAGCACTTCCTGCGCTAGATGAATCCAAACATTGTTCGGTTGATGCAGCAGCGTTGGCATCTGCGGCTGACGGTTGAATTTTTGGGCTATGAGCCCCTCCCGCTCCCCGGTGGAGTCTCCCGAACGGGCTCCATACACCACACTCATGGCACAGGCACTCCACAGGATGATCTGAAAAGAACAAAGGACAAAACACGTATTATCATTCTCGCAGATAGCATTTGTCAGCGGGAACATGTTCCCATTTGTCTTGACCAGGTCGCATAACTACCAGGACATTGTCTGGTCCAGTGGCGATGACATCAGCGGGTTGAGGAGGGTTATTTGGGGATTCAATCCACACTTTGGCCCCTGGGTTCTTGTCAGTAGATCCGAACCCTCCTTTGCCTCTCACAGTGAGAAGAGCTGGGGCGCTCCCCTTCTTAACAACACCTCCATAAACCGGCATAATGACAATTTGGGCAACGCGATCACCAGGTTGCACCACTAGGTCTGTGTCACCACTGTTCAAGAGAATGACTTTCAACTCGCCTTGGTAGTCTGCATCTATCACGCCTCCTAAAACTTGGATGCCCCTCAAGGCAAGCCCAGATCGAGGGGCGATCAGACCGTAATGCTCAGGGGGAATCTGAATTCCCACCCCAGTTTCAATCAGAGTGATGTCTCTAGGTTTCAATCGATGCATGTGTAAAGCATGTAAGTCAAGTCCTGCAGATTCTGGTGTAGCTCGATATGGGGCCAAAGCTCCTGGAGCTGTTTCCCAATACACAATGGTATTGCTCGTTGTAAACGGATTAATCTGTAAAGCAGGTGTGAGCATCCTCATGAGAGGTGTCTCGGCATTTGTTAGGGGTCGGTTGTTCAAAATTTGCAAAGCATCATACAAATTATCTCTCCACCCCTTCAGTGTCCCATCATTCAGTTTACGCAATTGTTCTTTCAGCAACCCATTCATTCTCTCAATCAGTCCCGCTGCTTGTGGGTAGTAAGGTATGTGAAAAATCCACTCAATATTGCGTTGTGCACAATAGTCCTGCACTAGTCTGCCCTTGAAGTGGCTGGCGTTATCACTTTGAATCTGGAGTGGCACTCCATAGTACAGAATCAACAGATCTAGTGTTTTCAGGGTGCTCTGCTGAGTTGCGCGCTTGCAGGGAAAGGCTATGAGATAACCAGAGTAAGTGTCTACCACGGTGCAGGCATACTGACACCCTCTGCTCACTGGCATTGGTCCAATGTAATCAATCTGCCAAATCTGTCCTGGCAATTTACCTCTACCTAGCTGGCCTCTCACCACCTGTGGGACCGGTCTGTGCTGTGCATGCTGACAAATGGGACATTCAATGATCGCTGTTTTAATCAAATCTAGGGGAAGATGCATCCCTCTAATCTCAGCCCACCTGTGAGTAGCCTTTTCTCCAAGATGTCCGCATTTCTGGTGTGCCCATTTAGCCATTCCCACCAAATCAGAACTCTGCGCCTCCACTTCAGCCTCTTGAATCTTGGCTCGATCGTCTGCAAGACAATTGAACCATCGGTCTAATGAATCAGTTGGACAGTGAGCGTCCACATGATAGACAGTCACGGTGCTTTGAGGTAACATTTCCCAGATCTCCTGCCATAACTCCTTCCCCCATACCTCTTTGTTATGGATTTTGTACTGATGTGCATGCCACGTGGGAAGCCAAGTAGCTAACCCATTGGCGGTAGACCAGGAATCTGTATAAATGTGACATTTTCCGGGTAGCTCCTGTTTTAAAGCCTGATACACGGCATAAAGCTCTGCATACTGGCTACTTTTTCCCTGTCCTGTAGTTGTCAAAAGCTTCTTGGTAACAGGATTATAGGACACTGCCTTCCAGTGCCTTTTCGCTCCAACATATTTTGCTGAACCATCTGTGAACCACACATGTTTTTTGTCATCTGCAGACAAGTCTGCGAACGGCTGGCCCCACCCTACTGGGGATTCACACACTGAAGGTACATCATGCAACATTTCGGAATTCTCCACTGGAGCCTGCGCTACCTGCTCATGCAAAACGGCGGTCCCTTTTGGACCCGCTCGTGCCCTGTCCTGGACATACCATTTCCATTTTATAATGCTGGCTTCTTGCGCATGTCCAATTCTATGAGTTTTTGGGGAACTCATCACCCACTGCATGATGGGAATTTCAGGCCTTAAAATCACATTGTGTCCCAGTGTAATTTGCTCAGTATCAACCAGGGCCCAATAGCAGGCCAGCAGCTGCTTCTCAAAGGGAGTATACCGCTCTCCTGCCTCAGGTAACTTCTTTGTCCAAAATCCCAGGGGCACCCTCTTTCTTCCTTGTTTTTGCCATAAACTCCAATTGGCATACTGCCCCTGGACTGTCACATTCAATTCAATGTCTCCCTCTCGAATCGGCCACAAATCCAAAGCATGCTGAATGGCGTCTTTCGCCAATTCAAACGCGCGCTGCTCCTGCTCTCCCCATTCAAACGCATTTTTCTTTCGTGTAACTTTGTACAATGGGGCCAAAATCTGAGACAAATGGGGTATATGTTGTCTCCAATACCCGAATAGTCCAATAAAACTCTGGGCTTCCTTCCGATCTCGCGGTACTGCGAACTCCTTAATCTTTTGTTTCACTTTTGGCAACACTTCTCTGTGTCCCTGATTCCACTGAATGCCCAAAAATTTCACGCTCTGAGACGGTCCCTGCACTTTCTCGGGGTTAATCTCCCACCCTTGATTCTGCAAGTGTTCCACCACCCTGTCTAGCTGAATTTGCACCTGTTCTTGCGTCTCTCCCTGCATCATCACGTCATCTATATAGTGGGAAATTTGCACTCCAGGAACCACTGGTACTTCATCCAAATGCTCTGCCACCAGCCGGTGGCAGATAGTGGGGCTATGTAAATACCCCATGGGTAATCTACAGAAGGTGTACTGACGCCCCGCCCATTGGAATGCCAGCTGAGGCTGGCTCTCAGTAGCTATTGGTATCGTAAAGAAGGCATTGGCAATGTCAATGGTTGCATACCAAGTCCCACGGTGTTTCTGTATGTTCTCAATCAAGGTAATGGTGTCTGGGACCGCTGCAGTCAGAGGAGGTGTATGTTTATTCAATTGGCGATAATCAATGCAAATCCTCCAACTGTTATCACTTTTACGAACAGGCCAGAGGGCATTATTCCACGCAGTGGTGATGGGAACTATTACCCCGGCCTCTAGTAAATCATGTATGGTCTGGCTAATCTCCTCATGTCCTCCCGGTATTCTGTACTGTTTCATTTGAATCACTTTAGTAGCTTGGGGAAGTGTTACCGGAGGAATCTTCAACAGCCCCACCCTTGCGGCGGCTATTGATATAAATCTTTTGGAACCAAATTGATAACATCCATCTTCCAAATGTAGGGTCATCCCTTTCAAAATGTCAATTCCAATAATGTATTCGGGAATGGGCACAATCAGGACAGTGTATTCTCTCTTTGGAAGTCCCCCTATTTTCATGGGAACCACTATCTGCACTGCCGGGGTTTCTTTTCCGCCCAATCCCGTAATGGTGAAGTACTGTCCCCTGAATTTTCTCGGATTGCCATGAATCAAAGTGGCCTCCGCTCCGGTGTCAACGAGGGCTCGAACTTTTTGAACATTTCCACGTTTCCAATAAATTTCTACTTTGACATGAGGTCTGTTATCTTTGCGAGCCCATCCCTGCACCGGAGTTTGGCCAGTTTCCTAATCTATTTTCACTCTGCGCACATCAGAGTCTGCCCAAGTCAAATCTGGATACAGTTTGCGGTAATTCTCAGGGAACTCCTCCTCCCTGTCTCTGCTTCGCAACCTCTCTGAGCTTACCAGCTCCCTCTCCCACTCTCTTCCTCGAGTTTTCCCAGAACCTGTCAGTTCCCGGTCTCTCTCCCTGCTCCGGGTTCCCTCTGCGCTTCGGTGCTCTTCCTCCCAATTTCCGTCCTCTGGGGATCTCTCTCTACTGTGGGGTTTTCTCCCTCTCTCTCCCTTTTCACCCTCACGCTCCTCCCCTCCTGCCTTTCTCTGGTTCACCACTTTGTTATCCTTCTTGTTCCCTTTCCTACTCCCCTCCTTTTTATCCAAACCGCGTTTGTGATACATTTCCCACATGTCCTTGGTGCTTATCCCATCAATTTCATTCCTGGTCACCCCATCTCGCATCAAGGCCTGAAACATGTCTCGCCTTGTCACCCTGTTGTTATCAGTACGATTCTCAGACCGTGAATTCCTCTCTGGCTTAGCCCATTCTCCTAAATCGCTTAACTCACGCACCGCTTCTACCACCTGAGACAATGGGTTACCTGTCTGATTAATTAACAAAGTCATGATGACATGCTTATATGCAGGAGGAGCAGCCCTAATCAGCCGGTTTCGCACAGACACACTTAAAATTCCATTCATCAAATCATGGGCATTACCCATAAAGATAGCTGTTTTCATCCCTTCTTCCTTCAATCTCTGTACTGCATCTCTCAAAGTATACCAAGGTTTATCATTAGGCGGCCAGTCTGACTCTGTCGGATACTTCTGAGCACACCCTTGCGCCGCTAGCTCTAACAAATTGGTCATGGGACCATTCCCTGGATAGGTTCTAAACTCATTTTGAATAACCGGGTCTGTACTTAACATACAAAGCCTCGGGGCGTCGCCGTGATCCAATTGGACCCCCTGGCCCCCCATATCGTGCACCCGCACCAACCACGTAAGCAATGTTTCCCCAGACCTCTGTCGAAATCTGTCTATCACATCACTTAGTTCTTGCTGTGTATAATCCTCCAGGGCATCCAACATCACCCCTCCAGGATTAGCTGGGCTATGCTGTAACTTTCGCCGATATATGGGCTGCGCACGGACAACATTCCTGCGCTCTGTCTTCTCCTGTCTAACATCTTGGCAGTCATCGCCCCCGGACCCATCTGAAAAATCAGATGTATCCCAGATGTTTCCATCCCAAAATTCAGGGTCAAAGGCTAATCCTGCCTGAGAGATAGCTAAATGCACCTTCTTTTTATTAACTTTCCCTCTTCGTTTCTTGTGTTTATATTTAGCTACGCTAACAGCCGTTCTCTCTGCAACCAGTTGGTACATTTCCAACTTATCACTTAATAATTTATTTTGACAAGCTAGCATGGTAGAGGAATTTCGGGCTTCCACTAACTCCTTCTCCAGCTGCTCGTGATCTTTTTGTAACTGTAAACATTTTTCATACAACTTTCGGTACGCAGAAAGCAAGATCCAGCCTCGCCTCCCCAACGCACAAACCTCCCTTCCCTTGTCAATCGACACTTTCCGTAAACAAATGAGAAGATCTTCAGGTTCCACATTTAACATACACGCATTCCAATTTTCACACAAACCAGCACAACGTGACCATTCCTGAGCTAATAATTTATACGGAGCAGTTTCCCACCCCGGTATCTCTATGTCTGGATTTGCTACCTGAGAACCTGCTTTTGAGCTCGCTTTGATCTTATTAAGCATTTTCCCTTTTTTTTTTTTTTCGAATCCTGCCGACTACGCCAATTTGTGCTGCTTTACTCTTCAGAATATCAAAACTATGCACTTCAGGATATTTTAAGGCACAATGTAAAGCAATCACTCTCAAACACCTTCGTAAGTAGAATAATCGAGTTTATTTAAGGGGCAAGTTCTCAGCTAGCAAAACTAAACCACACTAATATATATATATATATATACATCAGGAGAATAACATGAGAATAATGATAAAGATATAAGCACTCTGTGAATAATTGCAAGAGTAAGTGCATATAATACGAGCACACACAATATACCTCAATGCTCAATAGCATGAAAATGACTGTAAGAGTAAGTGCATATTACGCGCGCACACACAATATACTTCAATGCTCAATAGCATGAAAATAACTGCAAGAATAAGTACACATTACGCGCGCACACACAATACACTTAATAAATTGAAAAGCTTCACCGAAAAGAGCGTCTGCATCCCTCCGCCGTACACAAAGCTGGGGAACCCAAATCAGCTGACACAGGGAGCCTCTGTTCGGGACAATCAGTCCTCCTGGCGTTGCGTCCAACCCAGGAGAGAGTTCCTAAACCAGCCCATCTAGGCCCCCAACTTTTATAGTATTTACTAACGCCCAGGAGTCTTTTCTAGAAAAAGACCCCCTCCTTTACAAATTGTGCAATCGGCGGTACCTTGTTCACCCTTCGAGACGTCTCCTCAGAACGGGCCAAGTTCCCAGGAGAGGACTCCAAGGTGAAGCTTGCATTCCTCCTTGTGTACAGGCGCATCCCCCTGTTGTTCTAACTGATAGCTCGTGGAATGTAAATAGCGCCCTTCGTACCAGGCAGATGGAGCGAAGTTGAGCAGAAAAACACCCCACCCTTCAGCTTGCCGAAGCTTGTGGAAAAACACAGAACAGTGCCTTACGCACCGAACCAGACTCGACAAAATGGAGTCGTGAACCAAAATGGAAGCGAAGGCCAATGAAAGCAGAGGCCAATGGTCCACACTCTGCACCACTGTTTACCTTGCACGTAGTGCTGCCGCATGCACGTAGTGTATGTAGCAATACATTTACGTAGTGTATGTAGCAATACACATAGGAACCAGTGTGACTACAGTGAGGAGTCATCTGGTGTCTGAAGAGCAGATTGATCCCCGGGTACTTCACCAAGTAGTTGCGGTAGACAACTCTGAGCGCCTCTGCAGAGTGGCGCAGGTTCCCTTTGAATGGGGGGGTCTCCGGTTCCTGGAAAGTAGCTGTGAGTCCAACCATGCCTGTTGATTGTTTGCTAGGCAACGACCTGGAGGATTCCCCTTGGAAGGAGGTGGAACACAGGTCTCACTTGGAGATGTTGGGTCTGCCTGGGTAGGTATGCGTATCCACCCGGTCTATGGCAGCCAATCAGGGTAGTCAAGAGCCCCTGGAGCCTGAAACAGTGGCCCAGGGGACCGCCAAGAAGAGGAAGGGCAGGGGGCATGGGAAACCGGCCCCTGGGGTTCCCACGGTCCGGGAGAAGGCGGAGCCTGAGGGTGACACCCCGGAACCTACAGGGTAGCAGGTGGCTGAACTGGGGGAGGTCCCAGAGCTGTCACAGTGGCAGCAGGAAGGGGGACCCACCAGGGAAGCATTCTGCACAGCGCAGCAGGAGTGCCCTTCTCTTGAGGGGCTGCGGCAGCAGGCTGCAGCCCAGGCGGCTGGCGAGGCGCCAGGTACTCACCTGATATATTGGGAGGATGGCCTCCTGTATAGTGAGCCTAAGGTTCCTGAGCCTGGGTCAGCTCGTATGCTGGTGGTACCCCAGTGCTTCAGGGCCTTCCTACTGGGTTTGGCTCATGATGTGCCTTTGGCAGGACATCTAGGGCAGGACAAGACCTATAAAGGCTTGTTTCCCACTTTTACTGGCCCTTGATGCACAAGCAGTCAGCTGCTTATTGTAGGTCTTGTCAGACTTGTCAGGCAAGTGGCAAGAGTGGGGGGAAATGCAAAGCTCCCCTCCAACCTTTGCCTATGGTCAGTACCCCCTTTGAACGGGTAGGAATTGACATTGTGGGGCCTCTGGACCCCAAGACAGCCATGGGCAACAGATTCATCCTGGTCTTGGTGGACCATGCCACACGGTACCCAGAAGCCATTCCTCTAAGGACGGTCACTGCCCCCATGGTGGGACGTGCCTTGATGGGAGTTTTTACCCGCATGGGGTTCCCCAAGGAAGTGGAATCTGATAGAGGTACAAACTTCATATCCACTTATATGAAGTCTCTGTGGAAGGTGTGTGGGGTAACCTACAAGTTCCCCACACCTTACCACCCCCAAAGTAATGGTCAACCGCACCTTGAAAGGCATGATTCAGGGCCTGTCAGAGCCCTTGAGGCGTAAGTGGGACGTCCTCTTGCCAATGCATTCTGTTCGCTTACAGGGAAGTGCCTCAAAAGGGACTTGGCTTTAGCCCCTTTGAGCTCATCTATGGCCACCCTGTGAGAGGACCACTCAGTCTGGTGAAGGAGGCTTTGGAGAAAGCTCCTAGTATACCACCCAAGGATGTATTTAGCTACATGCTGGCACTAAGAAACCAGACTGCCCGCTTCAGGAGTCTCGCTCAGGAGAACCTGGAAGCAAGCCAGGAAGATATGAAACGGTGGTACGACCAGAATGCCACTCTGGTTGAGTTACAGCCTGGACAAAAAGTGTGGGTCATGGCACCAGTGGAGCCTAGGGCTCTCCAAGATAAGTGGACTGGGCCTTTTGAGGTGGTGGAAAGAAAGAGCGAGGTCACCTATTTGGTAGACTTGCAATCCCCCAGGAACCCTTTGCGGGTCCTACATGTCAACCGCCTTAAACCACACTTTGAGCAAACTGAGCTATCCATGCTCCTAGCGACAGATGAGGGGGTGGAGGAAGAGAGTGAGCCTCTTCCTGACCTCCTGTCTGCAGGAGAGAAAGATGGGTCTGTGGAGGGAGCATTTTTGTTTCTAAGCGCTATTTTTGAGTTTAATCTTTAAAAATTCATAACTTGACTTGTGTATGTTGGATTTTTGTCGTTTTGGTCTTGTTTTGTTTAGATAAATATTTCCTATTTTTCTAAACTGGTGTTGTGTCATTTTGTAGTGTTTTCATTAAGTTACTGTTTGTGTTGGTACAAATACTTTACACCTAGCACTCTGAAGTTAAGCCTACTGCTCTGCCAAGCTACCAAGGGGGTAAACGGGGGTTAGCTGAGGGTGATTCTCTTTTACCCTGACTAGAGTGAGGGTCCTTGCTTGAACAGGGGGTAACCTGACTGTCAACCAAAGACCCCATTTCTAACAGTGCTGTATAACTAATCTGCACACATTGTTCAATCAAAAGCAGTAAGTGGCAACGTTTCAGCATGGGAATGATTAATAGAGTCCATCCGGTAGCAGGAGACAAAACAATGCGATTTCCATTTTAACTCCAATGTGAGATGCTGCTCTCGACTAAAGCAAAAATAAACACCACCAAACCTAAAGCTTTTACAACTGAAAAATTCATAAACAACAGATATAAACCTATTTAAAGTATTCGGACATTGTCATAGGTGATTTCAAACAGCTTACAAAACTGTTAACATGATGAAGCCTATGCATATTTTGACAAAATGCATTTATTGTGAAGGCTTCCATTGTTCTTACAGGTGTGCACATGGGGTGGTTTGTGTAGTTGTTAGTAATAGGCAATCCTTCTGATGACACACTAAAGCAACATAATTTCTTTATGAGCATTTGTGTGTCTTTGACAATCAAATAAAGTTTTGATTGATTGACTCTTTAAACCAGCAAAGCAACTATCTTTGTATGCATTGCATTAACTAATTAATGCATGTAAGCTGGTTGAGGTATACTTGAATGGCACATTGTTATATAAAGATTTTCATGCATTTCTGCAGTCAAAATTGTATGCAGTTCTCTCCGTGAATCCTGGTTATATGTTACTAGTTTTTTATGCACACCAAACAAGCAGCAGGGGTAATGGATATCTTATGGTACAGAATGAGATGGGATAGCAGGCCAAAAATATTATTTGACATTTCCACAGTTGTTAAGAAGTCTTCAAATCGGAAATTCTGTAGATTTTTTCCCCAGTTTTAAAAATTGCCAGCTGTGATTTGATAATTATATAGGTGGTCAGGACGGAAGCACCGCAAACAGGCTGGCGGTGCTTCCAGCCCTATTACGACCGCGGCAGAAGTGCCGCGGTTGCATGCCGGGGCTGGCGGTTTCCCGCCGTTTTAGCCCCGGCGGTGATAATCCGCCAGGGCGATTATGACACCCCTACTGCCAGCCTGTTTCTGGCGGTTTGCACCGCCAGGAAGAGACTGGCGGTAAAGGGTGTCCTGGGGCCCCTGGGGGCCCCTGCACTGCCGATGCCACTGGCATGGGCAGTGCAGGGGCCCCCTAACAGGGCCCCCAGCCAGCTTTTCAATGTCTGCATAGCAGACAGTGAAAAGCGCGACGGGTGTAACTGCACCCGTCGCACGGCCGCAACACCGCCGGCTCCATTAGGAGCCGGCTCCTATGTTGCGGCCTCATCCCCGCTGGGCCGGCGGGCGCAAACTTGGTTTGCGCCCGCCGGCCCAGCGGGAATGTCATAATGGGGGCCGCGTGAGTGCGGCCGCCTGGCGGGTGGCGGTAGCCACCCGCCAAGGTCGTAATGACCCCCATAGTGTTGTTTATAGATAAATTGCTTATGATGGTATGTTCTTGTTTTTGCAGAAATGTGACTATATGTTGCATTCCTGTATTTTTCCAAGGATTTACTGTGGGGTTTTTAATGTATTCATATTACGCGACTTTGATCAAATCAGCTATCAGGCGTCCCACTTATTAATACATAGGTTCTTGTTATGAGGGAGGATGTCAACCTTGCACAATGGTTGAAACGATCTTGGATGTATTTGGCTTGTTTATTATTCATCAAATGGTATCGAGCAAACTTAATTGGACTTCATCAAACTGTACTCAGCAGACATGTTTCGCTCAGGTCATTATGCCTTTGAGCTTTTCAAGACTGAGGCCCTCATTTCGACTTTGACGGTCTTTTACGAAGACCGCAGTCGAAGCGCGTGCCAAATGGCCGCCAGGTTGGTGGTCCTAAGACTGCCGTATTAGGTATCACTTGCGGATTTTCACCCATAAACAGGCGGAAATCTGACACCTTCAGCCAGATAGACGGCAGTTCCACTGCCATCACCACCACGCCGGAAGAACTCTGCTGGCCATATTGCGAGCAGTAATATGGCACAGTGGTCCTTGCACAGCGGTGTGGCATTGGCAGTGGAACCACCGACATCCACCCCCTGCCGGACGACCACCTCGATGTGGGCAGCTGTGCGGCCCAGACAGTTAGGTGGACCGAACGGAAGGGGTGTGTGTGTGTGGTAAGTGCATGTGTGTGGTGTGTGCATGTATGTGTGCAAACCTGTGTGTGTGTGTGTCAGAATGGGTGTGCATGCTTGTGTGTGTGACTATATGTGTGTGTGGAGGTGATGGTGTGAATGTATGCAGAGGGTCGGGGTGTGTGTGTGCATGAATGAGGAGGAGAGTGTGTGTGTGTGAATGCATGCAGAGGGTGAGGGTGTATTTGTATGTAGGAATGCGGAAGGGGTTGCATATGTGTGCGAGTGATTGGGGGTGCGTGTCTGTGTGCAAGCGAGTGGGGGTGCCTGTTTGTGTGCGAGCAAGTGGGTTGCGTGTCTGCTTGTGTTCGGTCAGGTGGGGGTGCGTGTCTGTTTGTGTTCGGTTGGCTGGGGGTGTCTGTATGTATGCATGCAGTTGGGTGGGGGTGTTTGGATGTATGTGTGCGGTTGGGTGGAGGTTTGGATGTAAAGGGGGTCTGGTTGAGTGGGAGGGTGTCAGGAAGTGTGTGGGTGCGTGGGGGTGTTTGTCTGTAAGTGTGTGGGCATGTGGGGGGTTGTGTCTGCATGTGTGTGGACATGTGGGAATGCATGTGCCGTCAACACTGTTACTGGGTGTGTTACTGCCAGGAGTTTCATAGCCGAACTCATAATGCGGCGGTCTTTATTGCCGGGACTGTGGCGGTAAGACCACCACACTCGTAATGAGGGCCTGAGTGTAGATCATGCTGTTTAATATTTTTAAGGCTGAAATTTACTAAGAGAGATTATGCTCAACATTCATATATTTGTATAGCACTCACCCCATGTTTGGTTATTGGGAGTTTCTTGCAGATCTGCATGTGGTGACATTCACTTTCGACTGGAATAAGGATCTTCATTTGACTGTGTATCTCAACTAGCCTTGTCTAGTGTGCATGACCTCATTACTCATGAATAAACAGGGATCATATAATTTTCAAATAGCATGTTTCATTGATAGGCTACTGTGTGTATGCAGTCATCATTTTATAGAGAACCTTTCATAGTTGTGTATAACTGCTTCAAGTGTTGCTCAAGTCTGAATCTGATTATTGTTTTGGATTGTTTCATCTATTTCAGTTATTTGATCTACTGAAAGTAGTTAGTTCGGTAGTTTTCGTAGTACACTACCTCTTTAAATTCAATTGACCCATATTTAAAGTAAAACACAGTGGGGCATATTTATACTCCGTTTGCGCCGAATGTGCGTCAAAAATTTTGACGCACTTTCAGCGCAAACGTTGCCCCATATTTAAACCCTGACGCCCGATCCGGCGCACCAGGAAAATGGCGCTATGTTTTTGGAAGCGGCACCCCGCCCTGCGTTAATGACATGCAGGGTAGGCGTTCCCGTCCAAAAACAGACGCACATAGCGGTGCGTGGTATTTATGCTCCAGGGCAAAAATCACTTCCGCGCGGCAGGCGGCGCAAAAAAATGGCGCAAAGCACGAATAGCGTGAAATTTTAACGCCTGGGTCAGGGCAGGCGTTAAAATGGGGCAAACACACCTGTACTTAATCAGAACACACAGAACAAACAACAGAGCAGCAGAGCAGCAACAGGGAGACATGGAGGTGCTTTTTCTTCAACGTGCACGTAGACGCAGAGCCCTGCAGCAACAACACCAGCCACAACAACAACAGCAGGGACCCCAAAGACAGCGCAGAAGGCAGGAGAGGATATTCCGCCCACGAACAACCCTGCATGGCCTCAGGGAACGAGACATCATCCAGAGGTACCGGTTGAACTGGCAGGCCATTCAGCAGCTGCTGACAAATATTGAACAGCAATTGGCCCCCACTTTAGTGACTCCACGCACTATCCCAACCGAAACAAAGCTGCTTGCCGTACTTCACCTGCTGGCAAGTGGCTCCTTTCAGACAACTGGTGCCCTGGTTGGTGGAATCTCACAACCATCTTTCTCCGCATTCCTGCCTAAAGTACTGGATGCCATCATTGGACTGACACCCCGCCACATCTGCTTCCCTAACACAGTGCAGAAGCAGCAGGAAACAAAACAGGGGTTCTACGCCATCAGTGGCTTTCCGCACGTCCTTGGTGCAATCGACTGCACACACGTACGCCTTGTGCCACCTGCTGCGAGTGAACACCTCTACCGCAACAGGAAGCACACACATTCCATCAACGTGCAGGCCATAGTCGATCACCAAGGACTGATCAGCAACATTGTGGCTAAATATCCTGGGAGTGTACATGACGCATTCATCTTCCGTCACTGCACCATCAACCAACACTTCCAGGATGGACGGTATGGCAATGGACTACTTGTTGGTAAGGACAAAAATCTACTTATATACTCACTGCACAGAAACCCTCTAGGATAAACAACACATACACCACAATAGCAACACCTAGACAGGAACACACTGAGGTACTCACATCACTAGCCATGTGTCACAAGTCACCATTGAACCTCTCACACATTTGAATTTACTCCACAGCTTAGTGTGAAGACATTCATGACTGTGGTTGCCTAAATGTCACCTTGCAAATTGGAAGTCTCACAATAACCTGTACACTAATACAATGCATAACTTTTAAGGGATGGGATGGCCTGGCTATGTTCATATGAACGTTTCTAATACCCTTTCATGTTTCAACTCTGCATGGAACTATCATCACACCCCCAGTGAGGACACACGGACACCTGTGTCACAAGTCACAATGCAAGGGAGGGCACACTGTACTTGAGAAACCAATACATCCTGCTGACAAACAGTTAGACAACAAACACTTGCTCAGCCAAGGGAAAAAAACAATGCCAAAGTTTCCACCAACAACCATAGGTTGTCACATTAGTACACAAAATAGTCACAGACAACACAACACAACTACTGCCATCAAAGATACGTACAACAGTGCCTCCTACATCTAATTGATACCATTCTGTGTTTCTCTTTCAGCTGATCAGGGGTATGGCATCCAGCCTTGGCTAATGACACCATATGGGAACCCAAATACTGCTGCTGAGCGGGCATACAATGACGCCCACAAGAGGACCCGCAGCATTGTGGAGAGGACCTTTGGGATCCTAAAGTCAAGGTTCCGCTGCCTTGACATCACTGGCGGAAGCCTACTCTACTCCCCAGAGATGGTCTGCAAAATCATACTCACTTGTGCCATAATACACAATATTTGTGTACAAAGGAACATTCCCCTCCTTGAACCGGACCCAGACATGCCTGAGGATGATGATGAGGAGGATGCTGGCCTGCAACAGGAGGGGGAACAACCTAACACCGCAGCAGGAGTGCGTAGGCGCCAACAGCTTGTGAACAATTTTTTTACTTAAGTTATTATAATCACTTGTATTCCACACTTGTAAATAAACACAGATAACAAACACCACATCATGCTTTGGCCTATTCATTTCTGACCACCTTTAGTTTGAAATAGCTGAAGATGAATGTCGTCTCATTGATCAAGAATGCCATTAAAATTCATCACACCAAAAATAAACATCACAACTGTATGCACAGAGGGTAGGATGTGACATGTTACAGTACCATACACAGAGCCCAACAAGAGTACAAATGTGACAATTACACATGCCGGATCCAAACAACTGAAACAGTCTCTCATCCAGCCCAAAATTGGAGATCATTTGAAAGTCACATCACACGTGTTCAGAGACAGGGTGGGACCATCCATGTGTACGTGAACATGTCATCAATGGCTTCTCTCAAGTGTATGATGTGAGCAATACACAATTGCAACAACATCAGCTGCCACTAACTCAGGAGGAGACCTTGAAGTTACAGTGACAACATACACACAGACAGGTCATACTGGATCCACATTCCCACACACATGTACACATATGTCATACAACCAACCTAATATTTGAAAGTAGACCATCACAGTTGTGTCCCAGTTTGAACCTAGCAGGAAGATTGTAACATGACACTAAACCAGTTTATGCAGAAAGGGACACAGACAAGCAAAACAATCTTCGCATTATCACATCGTGAACGCTGAGAGTCTTGCAAACTTAGGGGGTCATTCTGACCCTGGCAGTAATTACCGCCATGGCGGAGGTCGGCGGTAGCACCGCCAACAGGCTGGCGGTGCACCGATGGGCATTCTGACCGCGGCGGTTCAGCCGCGGCCAGAAACGGGAAGTCGGCGGTGTACCGCCGACTTCCCGCTGCCCTTGAGAATCCGCCATGGCGGCGGAGCGCGCTCCGCCGCCATGGGGACCCTGACACCCCCTACCGCCATCCTGTTCCTGGCGGGTCTCCCGCCAGGAACAGGATGGCGGTAGGGGGTGCCGCGGGGCCCCTGGGGGCCCCTGCAGTGCCCATGCCAACGGCATGGGCACTGCAGGGGCCCCCGTAAGAGGGCCCCACAAAGAATTTCAGTGTCTGCTTTGCAGACACTGAAATTCACGACGGGTGCAAGTGCACCCGTCGCACCTTCCCACTCCGCCGGCTCCATTCTGAGCCGGCGTCCTCGTGGGAAGGGTGTTTTCCGCTGGGCTGGCGGGCGGACTTTTGGCGGTCGCCCGCCAGCCCAGTGGGAAAGCCATAATGACCACCGCGGTCTTTCGGCGGGAACCGTTTGGCGGGCGGCGACCGCCGACCGCCGCGGTCAGAATGACCCCCTTAGTCATATGAAAATGGTATGCAACTTAGCTCCAAATCATCATTACTGCAAACGTCAAATGGGCTAATGAGATGAATGAATGGTCAACAGTCATTCATACCATATGGCCTTACATTCGCCCGCTGCTGCAGGTTTGCCAGGATATGATAAAAATACTCCATGGATACAGTAGCTATTCTGGATGGTCAAATCCTAGGGTGCTGGGGGCCTAACTCCACCTCTACCACCCCCAAAACATACAAGAATCATGTACTTGTGAACTAAACACATGCATAAGGCACATGTGTGGCCTCCATGTCACAAGTCCTACACAAATATGAAACACAAAATCATAATGGGACATGGTCAGCCCCATAAAAACTGAAAGTGACTCTCCCACTCCCTGTTAGGACTACAGATAAAAGCATCCCCATCATAAAGGTGGGGACATTTTGGAGACGGAATACATAATGGTATCAAAAACATCATTTCAAAATAGCCATCAGCAATTACACCAAATATGTTGTCAAATATGGTCAATACATTAGTTAACGTATCCCAAACATCACAGTGTGAAGGCCGTCTATACATAAAAGTACGGACATTTGTCATATACAAACACAAATGTGTCTCACATCGCACCGTTTGACCATGACAAATCACCTTTCCAAAGCTAAACACATGAAGACATTTGGATAAATTTGCTCCATATTCTACGCATACAGCATGGCCGTCATAATTTGTTCATGTACATGAGTGCACACAATGCAGAGTCAGATACAAATGTATCCAAAAGTGTCTTGATATTTCACCTTCAAATTATTATTTACATCCACAATATTTTTGACTCTGCATCATGTGCACTACTGTACGTGTAAAAAAAAACACGCCCATGATGTATGCGTCGTGAAATTGACGCTACATGGACAATATGTTGGTCATTTCATGTACAGTATTAATTATTAATATTCATATCATATTTTTTCACTCCGCATCATGTGCACCACTGTACGTGTAAAAAAAACGACGCCCATGATGTATGCGTGGTGAAATTGACGCTACATGCACAATATGTTGGTCATTTCATGTACAGTATTAATTATAAATATTCATATCATATTTTTTCACTCCGCATCATGTGCACCACTGTACGTGTAAAAAAAACGACGCCCATGATGTATGCGTGGTGAAATTGACGCTACATGCACAATATATTGGTCATTTCATGTACAGTATTAATTATTAATATTCATATCATATTTTTTCACTCCGCATCATGTGCACCACTGTACGTGTAAAAAAAACGACGCCCATGATGTATGCGTGGTGAAATTGACGCTACATGCACAATATGTTGGTCATTTCATGTACAGTATTAATTATTAATATTCATATCATATTTTTTCACTCCGCATCATGTGCACCACTGTACGTGTAAAAAAAACGACGCCCATGATGTATGCGTGGTGAAATTGACGCTACATGCACAATATATTGGTCATTTCATGTACAGTATTAATTATTAATATTCATATCTTTTTTTTTCACTCCGCATCATGTGCACCACTGTACGTGTAAAAAAAACGATGCCCATGATGTATGCGTGGTGAAATTGACGCTACATGCACAATATATTGGTCATTTCCTGTACAGTATTAATTATTAATATTCATATCATATTTTTTCACTCCGCAAAATGTGCACCACTGTACGTGTAAAAAAAACGACGCCCATGATGTATGCGTGGTGAAATTGACGCTACATGCACAATATATTGGTCATTTCATGTACAGTATTAATTATTAATATTCATATCATATTTTTTCACTCCGCATCATGTGCACCACTGTACGTGTAAAAAAAACGACGCCCATGATGTATGCGTGGTGAAATTGACGCTACATGCACAATATATTGGTCATTTCATGTACAGCATTAATTATTAATATTCATATTTTTTCACTCCGCATCATGTGCACTGTAATGCGTCATAAAAAATTGACGCACAACTGTGTATGCGTGAAAATATGACGCATAACGGGAAAATAAAAACGGCGGCCATTTTATGCAGGAAGTGATGTAATAGGATATCCTGTTTACAAAATCTGTACTGGGAGGTAACTTTCACTTTCACTTTGCAGTCTCAGATTTCTCTAGACTGTGTGGTTGTGTGAAAGGTGTTGTCCTGTGTTTTACTGCTCTAGTGTCCTGTGTGCCTTGTATTTTGTCTTAGTGTCAATCTATTATTGTTGTATCACATTGTCTCAGTCTGTTTAGTGTTATTTTGTCTATACCTGTGATAGTTTGTATTGTCTGTGGGAGTCTGTTGTGGGTAGCATAGTTTGGGGGGTTAGTTGGGCTATTTTTCTACTTCTCCTTTTTCTTTCACACCTCTACCTTTCCCCATTTCCCCCTTTATATTTTATATTTTGTTGGTACATTCTTATCCCTCTCAATATGTCAGGTAGGCCTCGCCTGTCCAGGATGGGGGAAGACGAATTGGGGGGGTTCATATGGCTCGTAAGCCATTTCCTCCCACTAATGCTGGAAGCTGGGGGCCGTGTGATACAGGGGTATCACACGGAGCCCAGGAAAATCCGGTGGGAGAAGGTGCGCCATCACCTGGTCCGGGTCTATGGGAGTCTCAGGAATGTACACCAACTCAAGCACCGCTGGGCAGATCTGATCACAAGGGAACAGGACCTGCTGGACCACCTGGGACTCCAGATTGGTGGCCATGTTGGTGAGTAAAAAACAATTACATGGGAATGACAGAAATCGGTGTGTGAACATGTGATGATTGTTAGCGAATCTGCAAAATAAGTAGCTGAGTGTGTGTAATGCCAGGGAAACCTAGGCCCATGGTTATACACATTAATCCCCATTCTTGCAACACATGTACACGCAATGACAGCTTTATAAATTCAACATCTATTTGTATTATGCTAAGTCGCCCCCTCTCTGCGTCCCAAAATGTTTCAAATGCTGCGCTACAAAGGTATACATATGTGTCCTAATGTGTATTTGTTGCAGAATGTGTATGAAGACCTATGCTACCAGTCCGATGGATCATTTTTGCAACACATACCAGATGCCTGTAGCTGCATGTAATGTAGTGTTGCCTTTGTGTCAGAAATGCAACACGTGAACGGCTCCATTTGTACTCCACTGGTCATAATGGCCAGTGAGTACGTCATGTAGAAACAACATACCTACAGATGCAGACGCCATAGCTAGACAGAAAATTGGAAACACATGATGATGCTATACATGTGTGTTGCCGTCACGTCACATGAAGTCAGTCATGTTGTTCACACATATGTCACATGTGTGTCTGGTTGCTGTCTGTTGACCCTGTCCAAATAGCCTGTTTTATTGTGAGTGGTCATGCAGTCCTCATGGAACCAGTTTTGGAATGTCTCTCGGGGATGCACATGCTGAGATGTATGGATAACATTATTGTTGGGGCATACTAATGGAGGATTAACTTGGACGACACCTGACTGTCCTGACCACTGCATGAGTGTAGTAGGGTGTGACACTGGAGCAGGAGACTCATCCAATGTTAATGTTGAATACAAAGTGATCCATGCAGGATGAGCATGTGTGAAAGTCTATCATTACCATGTCATTTTCACACAGTGTCATTGTAACAGAAATCTTTTGTCCGTTCACCCAGTCTGAGTATAATCTTTGTTTCATGCTTTACAGGTGGACCAGCCCCGTACACCGTGGGAGAGGTGGCCCATTTTGACGACCCCGATACCTACAGTGAGTGTCGCCTGAGTGCTATTTACATTGTTTGGTAATGACGCATGATGGATTACTGTGTGTTCAAGAGAATTCATGATTTGATGTGCTGGCCGTTCATTTGCTTTGTTCTTTTAGTGTGATATCAAATTAGAATTATGTTTCTGCCAAGCAATACGTAGTCATCTCTCAGATTGAGGGGCTGTAGCCCATTCAATTAGGGCGGCAATTGGGAATGGTATGACTCATTTCGAATAGACTGGTCATTGTTAGATTTGGTCAGGGACTTGCCATGAACTGAGTCTGCATATCAGACTGACAGTCTCCCAGATAGCTTAGGCACATGGCATTGATGACAAGTGCTTCTTCCTAGTTGAGGATGGACTGTGTACACTGTAGGTTGGATCTTCCATGGGCATGTACTTCCACAAGGTGAACTCGAAGTGTGTGTGACTTGAGTGCAATGCCCTAGGTGTTCAGTTGAATCATGTGAATGGGTGTACTACCTCCCCTGTGTGTGTTGTTAAACATGCCTCACTAATAGTATGTTATGTTGGGCTAAGTCATAACATTTTGACATGTGTGGACCTGGGATGTGACAAGGTTGGGGTGACTACAACGTGTTGCTAGCCCTTCATAGGTGTTGTGTGTGAAGGCACATAATTGTTGCACTTTCTGTACACTCCTGGGTGTGCATTGAACATGGGATTGTTGGTTGTTCTTCCCACACCACCCACAAAGACTGGGATGTTACTGTGAAACAGGGTACCTAGGACTGTAGCAACCAGTATGTTACACGTACTTAACACCTTTTGTGACTTGAGTTAGTACCTTGGGCCAGAGTGAGAAAAATGTCTACACGTTGCAAATGGCATAAATATCTGTGTGGGATTTGCAAACGTCTGTTTCCTAATCCAAAATGTCTTTGGTGGTCATGTACATATGAGTAAAATGCTTTTCAAAATTGATATAATGAAGGGTTTTACCAGACCTACTTGCAAATCACAGTGGTAGGCAATCCCATTTGCAACCGAGTACGTGGTTGCAAAGTGAGTAGCTGTTATCATCCACTTGAAGTGGATGGTAACCACCTTGCTGACTGGAAGGGGTCCTCATTGTAAAGCTTCAGCCTTTGTGAGTGGACTAAAAGAATCCTGCGCAAAAAAGCCAGTGGTCTAAGGGACCAATAATTACCGTGAAAATTTCCAAGTACAATTGTTGTGATTTAAAAATAATTGCTGCTCATTTTTCTTTCCGGTAAACGGCCTACACTTGGGGAGAAATAACTTGCTTAATTTAAAAACAGTCACGTCTATGGAGTTCTGCTGGTCCCAGCAGGCCACCATCCCCGTGAGTGCCCATGTTGCTAAGGTGGGGCAACTTGGAACCCACATCATTGATGTTCATGAGGTGGGTTTTATGGACCCCATAGCGACTCGCAGACGGTGTCAGAGACACCGTTCTGCTTTGCAATTTGCTAGTTGATTTTCCTAATTTCCTACATCTGACACCTAGTGTGGACACATGATTCTGGGCCAGGGGTTCAATCTTAGCACACAACTATTTAAAAATGCTATTGAGTGAGGAGTGTGAGTGTAATCACATAGAATGACATATGTACTGAAGTCAGTATGCGGAAGAGCTGGTGCCATAATGTCAAATGCCTTAGGTATGATTTGGATGAGTAGTTTAGGGTGATGTCATCCATCATGTAGAGACATGGATATGCTAGGTGTGATATGACCTTAGGGATGCATGATTCACATGTACTTCCTCTGAGCATTTCCGTGAACTATGTTGTAACAATTGCTGCATACAATATATTTCTAGTAATGGACAAATGAGCCATTGTGGGATTCAACCCACTGTAAATTCAATGCTCAATATTTCCCTTTTCTCTTCACAGCTGCAAACCTGAGTGCCGCAGAGCGCAACCATTTTGAGCACAGGGCAATGAGGTACAGGCACATCCTGCAGGTGCAGTGTGGGTATCGGAGGATGGCCCGCAGATACAATTCCGATCGGGCCTCCGGGGCGTGGTATGCCACACCACAGGCTCCACCAACAGTGCCACCTACAACCACCAGGTCTGCCCAAGGGGACCCAGCGACGGACCAGCCATCTTCCTCAAGACCTGGACCCAGCCGTGTGTTGGGAGCAGGGCTGTCCCGTGGCCACTCCACTCCAGCGACAATCTCCACCTCCACCGGCACGCAGACCAGCAGTGACCCTCCAATTGACCCTGCAGCCTTCCAGGCATTGTCTAGGAAACTGGACAGGTTAATTCAAAAGGTGGACAACCTGACGGAGGACATGGCGGAGGTTAAAAAGAAGGTGCGCTCCATCCGGCGCACACTTCAGAGGGCAAATCTTTAGTTCTTTTGCCCTCCTGAACTTTTACCCCTCCCCTCTCCCCTCTTTCCTCTTTTCATACTGTTAGTTGGGTTTGGGGGGTTAGTTATAGGATAAGTATAGGTAATTAGCTTAGTTAGTGTTAGGTAAGAGGGTGGGGGGTCCTTATACTTTCTATGTAATAATTTTGTGTGGGTCGGTGGGTGGGGGGCAATGTTGGGATTCCTGTTTAATAAAAAAAAAAATATATATATATAAAAAATACAAAAAAATATATGTTTGTTTAGGATAGTATAGTATGTGTGTAGGTTAGTAAGTGTTGTCCTGCATGTGTCTTGTCTCTTAATGGTGGGTGGGGGGTTGATGTTTAGATCGTTTCGTTACATGTGTAGAGTAAGTTTAGCTTAGGTTAGTTAGGGACAGTTGTGGGTTAGTAGTAGTCAGGTTAGATTAGTGTAGGTTTACCTTTCCCTTAGTTGCCTCTTTTATTACTACTTTTAAATAAAAAATTTGTTAACCCTTTACCTGATGCGTTAGGTGCTACCTTTTCATGGCCTTGACATCAGTGTAGCAGAAATGTTAAGTATGACATTTGTGTTCCATGCTCCCTATCCCCAGGCTTATGAGGTTTAACATGCCAGCTACCCGTGTGCTAACTTGGTAAGTATCCACCATGTTGGAGAGCCACCATTGGTAGTGTGCATTGATCATCAAGGTTTGGGGTTGGTATGTATCCTACTTCACAAAGAGTGCTTCCAGACTTGTTATTGTAGGTAAATAGATAGGTCGGACAGCATTGTGAAGTTCAGGGAGAGCTTTATAGATGATGATTTGTTCACACTCTTGTCTTGTTGCTATCATTGCTGACCTACATCATGTGTGTACTGATTCAGCATGACTTTCCTTCATGGAAGTATACGCCGTAAGGGGGATTGATGCAGTGTAATTTGTTTATCATTCCTTTCATTCTACAGCATAATTTCAAATTTTAGTATTGCATGGTGCCTACATTTCTTAGCCACCATTAGTTGTGTAGAATAGCTATAGATGGTGCATCATTCTGTCCAACACAGCATGATTGTGTGTGCTTAGTCCCTTCATCAGTTATTTTCCTCAGTATAGTAAAGCTATGATGCAATCCTGGCCACTGCACAGATGATTCAGTATACATGTAATCAGGACAGTAGTATAGAGAATCGACATGGTTTCCACACAGCCACTTTGGAGTTATCTACTGCACAGTTGAATTTTGAAATGACACAGAGACACAATAGGTGTGCAAGTGATATTTATTTATAAGTGGTGTTGTGCAAAATGTCCATTCACCATGTTTGCTGACTCCTTTCTGGTGCATTATTACATGGTGATCCTACAGAAGGGGTGTGGATGATGCTCCTGACATGCTGGGGTGATGTCACAGACAGTGCAGAGGAACATGAAATGCCAAATGGTAGGAGAGAAACATTCACTGGCAAGGTGGACAAGTCAGACAGTGGATTGCCGAACAGTCATTGAGGTTAGTTGTAGTGAGACTGGCATGTGTCAAAACGTAGGACCTTGGTCAGAGTAGGGCATGGTGCAGGGACTAGGGCTTCCGGGTACTCTTGCGTGTGAATGTTATCTGTTCCATGTCTTCTTCTTCTGATGTGTGTGTTGCCTGGTGTGTCCTTGTTGTTGTTGGTTGTGAAGGGGCAACACACACCTCAGTGTTAGAAGACATGGAGGCAGACATCCCGGGGGCTGATCCCTGTTGAGTAAGGAAGGGCAGTACTGCAGCAAGGAGGGCCTGCTGGTTTTTCAGAATGGCAGCCACATCCCGATGGTAGGCAGCCAGGTCGGCCCTGAGGGGTTCTATGTTGCATTCATGCACACGTTGAGTGGCTTGCAGTTTGAGTTGTTGTGTCAACTGGATGACAGCTGTGCCAATTTCCTTCAGTGTTTTTGAAATGTCCTCCAAGAGAAAATTTCTGGCTTGCATTGCAGCTGCCTGATCAGCAGTTGACAACATGCACGAACGCACTCCCTCAAGGCTGGCTGCCATATTTTGCATCCCCACCCGCACCTCCTTGGCCAGCTCCCGCTGGACCCCAACGACAGTTCTTTCGAAGCTGGTGCCAGTGTCGTCAGAGTCCTCAGCTGTGTTGGAGCTGGCAGGTCTTACAATTGGGGTGGCGGGTGGTTCTACTGTGGTGGCTGCTTCTTCTGTGCTCCTCCTTGTGACTGAAGGTGGGGTTTGGAGGCTTTCAAGGACCATGTCAATGGTCTCTTGTGGGAGGTTGATGGTGTCGTCATCCATGTCATCAGGGAACTCATGGACAGGCAGATCAGCAGGAGATCCGTGTTCCTCTGCAATGAAACAGGGTACAATTAGTGTGTCTGTATTGTGACAATTTTGCAGTAAGATACAAGCCTTTGGATGCCTTAACATTGTACTCTGTGTTTGTCTAGGTATCTGCTGTCCGTCATAGGGCATTGTTGTAGGCCTATGGCCCACCTGTGTGTCACATGTTTGATATGGATCTTTCAGACATGTCTGCCAGGTCGCCTCTAGGTGTTGCTTTGTAATTATTTAGGAATAGGTGTTTTTTTCTCCAACTCCTCACTCGGTGTTTCACTATTGTTATGGAGGGACTTTTTGTAGGGTGGGCTCTCATTATCCAACATGTGATTCTTGGCTTTCTAGGCAGCAGGATAGCTAATGGTGTGGGGGACTAAGTTTGACCCACTTGAAAATAACTCTGTCACCCAGATATTCAATTTAGCTAAGACTAACTAGCAGTGCCTCTGGTCTCCCACATCAAAGGAATGTTTAGACATCCGAGCGCATGACATCTTTGGAACTTCTCAGGGAAGTGGTGGTCACTCAGGTCCTACACATTTGTATCTTTTCCGGTAGGTTCCCATACACAAATGACATAGACAGTATTAGTTTGATATGAAGTTTCATTGTACAACTGACTTGTAGGAATTTAGGTGTGAGCCCCATTTACACAAACAATACACACTGTTAGAATTGAAATAGTCCTCAGGAGAGTAATACATTAGTATACAGCTTTCATGGTGCCTAACTGTTTCTACTCTCCCCCTGCATGTTCTATGTATAGCACAGCTTGTTAAGTTTGGAGGTTGCCTGTCAGAATCACAGGGGAGACATCATCCCTCATATCAGAGGAATGGGCTAGGATCTGGTTGTGCATCAGCAGCAAGGCAGGCAGCATCTAGTTGTTATTTTCTGTTTGGAAACTCCCCCATGCGTGTCTTGGGACAAGGGAGTGAATGTAAAAGACATATGTCATGGTGATGACAAAGTTTCCATAAGCAGGAATGCCAAACCTTGACCCCTACCACATCTATCAGCAACGTACCAGACGGTATCCTTGACTGGGGCACAGAGTGAATATGTTCTGGCAAACTCCAGTGCAGAAGTAGGCAAAACAGTGTGATTTGACTAATTGACAACACCTTAGGACTGACTATTTGCTACATTAACTGATAGGAAGGGCAATGAGAATCATTTAGTGCAAATTGCTCTGAGGCACTTAGATGTGAGCAAATGAGTATAAGTACATTCAGGGTAAGATGCACAAAGGCCTCCAGCCTGAGGCTAATGCGCAAAGTATACGTTTCACTTGCCACACTACACTTTGACTGACTGTGGGTGTTGTGACTGCCCTGCCAGAACACTTGCCTCTCAGGCCCTGCCCCATACACTTTTTATTCACATTGCATGATCTGTACATGTAACGTGGCATTACCTATGCATGTCAATGTTAGGATGTGGTATGGATGTAAACATTCTTGATGTTTTGAGATGGTGTTGGGTGATGTGTTTTGAATTGGATTGGCCTGTTTATCGTATGAAGGTCCTATTTGTTTGTCCGACTTTGCAGGTGTGTTTCAGTGACCAGTTGCCTGTGTCCCCTCCTCAATGTTGTTGTCTGAGCAATATGACATTAGTGATGTAGCCTTGTTAGCCAGGCACGTGAGGGACCCTGACGTATGCAGCATGTGTGTATCGTTAGTGCTGTGTGGCTCCTATTGCTGTTTACTTAGGCTTATGTATGTGTCAGTTATGGACATTCGGCATTTGAGTGTACTGGTACCTTTGTCTTATTTCTAGGAGTAATTGCAGATGTCACCCTCACCCCCTAATTTAGGTATGTATATTCCAGGGTGGGGTTTCTGCCATTTGGTACTATAGCTGCACAGAGATGAGAGGTGTTATTGTCAACTGTGTTTGCAGTTAAGTTACAGTTGTTGTATTTGCTACTGCATTACAGATAGGGACCTAGTTGATGTAGAATAGATTTTGCAATACAAGTGCCTGGATGTGGATTTGAGGTAGTGTCCTTCCCACCTGTCACTGCTTTCCCTTGGCTCTCTTGTTGTAATTACAGGATGTCCCCGTGGGACTGTTGTGGTTGCTGTATTTTGTCGTGCCCCAGCTTCGGTCAGTACTGGGCATGCCCCCCTGCCGTGCCCCTTTCCCCATGCCACTTCATATATGTGCTGACTTACATGCATTGTGTAGTAGGTATCCCCCCCCTGCTTACAGTCCCCATTATTGTATTATGATTCCCCATGCGACTTACCCTGCATGTGCGTAGTGTCGTGGTAGTCTGCGCTGTCCAGTCCTTGAATCCCTGTGACGATCTCCTCCGGGATGACGGCTGCGACCATCTCCTCCATGTGGTCCAGGGCCTCCTGTTGTGCTGGACTCCCCCCTCCAGTCTGCATTGCTGCCTTCCTGTTCCTGGCCATTTTCTCTTTGGTCCTACGTTTGCAGTCATGCCAGCGTTTCTTACACTCGGTGACTGTCCGGCGTTCTTCAGCCACACTGTTAATCTTGTCCACAATTTGTTTCCAGATGGCCTCTCTCCTACTGAGTGGCAATTTTGAGGAGATGAAAAGTTGGTGCTGGTGTTCCGTCACCTCTTTCACCAGGATTTCCTGCTCCTCTGCACTGAAGCGACACTTTCTTTTTTTTAAAAAAATGTCCTGGGTCCTGTATGCTTCCTCCTGGCTGGTTCCTGGTCTGCTCTCATCCTCCTGGGGTCTGTTGGGGCATCTAGGATCCATTTTGGGTCTCCTCTCCTGAAAGGCCAGTTTTCGCGCAAAAATGTGACGCTATTGCGTGAAAAAACCCGGCGTTTTCACGATTGCGCTGTCGTAAATCGACCCACAGTGATGTGTGTCGCATTTACGTTGGTTTCCTTTACGACAGACCGACGCTGTGTGCGTCACGAAATAATGACTCCCACCTGTTGGTTGCGCCGCCGTACGTCAAAGTATAAATTTGACGCCCGCATGGCGCATCCAAATGGCGTTAGACGGCGCAAATTTTTTTGACGCAAAATTGCGTTAGCGCAATTTTGCGTCAAAAAGTATAAATATGGCCCAGTGTATTTCTTCTAGAATAGAGTATTGGAATGCAAATGTACCTGTGTATGAATCAAAAACACTGTTGCATGTCTACTGTTTCAAACATTCAGCAAGGTGTACAGATACTCGAAATACATCATTGATCGATAGAGAAACACTGTAGCCATATTTTGGCTCTTCTTTTTGTTTTCTACTCTAAAATTAGCAGTGATAAGTCTGCCTCTAACTATAACTATAACCTATACTTTAGACAAGTGGATATCATAAGATAAATAGTGCTAATGATGTAGCATCAACGTCATCATGTTTAAACAGCCCTACATCGAAAAATATGCAAAGAAATGATCGTACCTGAAAATGTTAGTATTGTGATTTGGGTGATCATGAAAAATGCACCAGTGAGTTGTAGGAATCAGGGCAGAAACACTGATTCCCACACGTTCTTCCCTGAAAGCCTAAAATTTCTGTTATTTCCCTGACCTTATAATCACCCCGGCTCCTGGTAACACTAACTTCAGAGGAAAGAACAGCACTACTGGACTACTTAAAATGAAGGCCTAACAGAAATATTTATGTGCTCTATTTCCAACTTCTTGCTTGTACTCTAGCCCCTTAACAGTAAAATGGAGGCCTTTGAGGGGCTAAAGGGTGAACAAGACCCAGGTGATATCATGGGGCATCAAAATGGTCCGTGATTCCGCTTGTCCTGAGCATTTTGCTGAATAGACGTCCATAGAATCACGTTTTGTATATTCCAGATACACAGGTGAAACATATCAATGGAATGAAGATGATCTTGAGGGCGTGATGATATAGTGCTGTATGATCCTTAAAGGTTTAAAAAATCCAAAAGTAAGTTAATAAGTGAGGCACTTTCTCAAGTATCATACAAAGAAATACACATAGGTCTCAGAAGTATTGTTCTTATCTCCTCTAGATGAAAGTGCAAGGGGTGCAGTTTTAAGTTAGCAGCACTTCATTGCTTAGTCATCTGTTTGCATGAATGCATTTGCTTGTCCATAGTTTGTTTTACTGTTGGAAATTTGTCAATATTTAGTTTATGCTTATGGTGTTCCAACATTTGTAAAGTTTTCCGCCCAGCTTTGTGTCCTAACATTTAACATTTCTTACAGAAGGATATCCAAAACCTGTCCACAAAGGCTCACTTCTCAAAATAACTTTCTGGTATTTACAATTGATCAAATGGCATATAGTAACTCTAAATTAAAATCTTTTACATAGTTAGACATTTTCCTGTATGGATGGACTCAACATTACAGTCAGTCTTGAAAACCACTAGTTAGACATACAGAAGAAATCTTAAACTCCATCTATAGGTCACTGCGACTCAGGTCATGCTCATTTTCATCATCATATCTTAATTACTTTATTTGGTTACTCAGAACCAACAAAACAGATAAAACCAAAGAGGAGTATTTCTGGTGCAAAAAATATAAAATAATAGGTTAATTGCTGCTAAAAAGTTCTACTTCTCATATGTTAATTAGGCAAAATCAAACTTTGCTGGTCATAAAGTGCGAATGTGCAAATGTGACATATCCAATCATAGGCAAAAATTGAATTACATGGGCCTCCAACAAAATTATATGGTACAGCATCCTCACTGATGGTCCATTAGGTGGGCAAGTGCATATTAACCCCTGACAACTGATCTACAGTTGAAGAAAAAACACATAGATTCAGTTGAAGGCTGACACAGAACAAATGCGCTGGTGCCAAACCGCCATCTAGAAGCGACTTACTGCAAACACAATTAAATCTGAGGCGTCAGTTTTTTAAATCCTGTAGGCCACAAGATATCAAGTTATTCAAAAATACAGGCCTACAGGACAAATCCACGTTCGTCTAAAGCTATAGTAAAAAGTGAAATTGAAAAAGGTTGTATAAGCTCTTTGCCTGCAGAGGCATGATATTATCCAAATAAGACTCAAAAGATGTCAAAATGTTGATTCTAAGAATTAGTTTGTTAAACACCCGTTTGTCGTACTCACAAAAGTCATTCACCGGCAAAGTTCCAATATTGAGATTTCATTGTGTTCATAAGCTTTGCTTATAGTATCTGGTTCATCCCATAATCACTGTAAGCCCAGTTTCCTGAACCAGTCATAAATAAAATTAAGCCAAGGTATATGTAAAGCACTGGGCATAGCAACCAATTCATGCAGCAAGTCCATTTATTCCTTTAATTCAGGTGTGATCCACAGGCAGATAAGTACGTCAGGAGTTTCATTACTGTTAAATTCGAAAGGCGTTTCATTCCCAGATCATAAATAAGTGGCACCAAGGGAGTGCTAATTGGGCAGACCAGGAGATGTCTTGCGAAACAATTTTCTACTATAGCTAATTGTCTGGTGTTCACATAGCCCCATATATCTGCCCTAAATAAAGCAGCACTCTGTGCATTCGTGCGATATACTTCAATAGCTGGTGATACTGGTCGATAAAGAGTAGCTTTTGATAGGCTCAAAATGGCCATATATCTGTGCTGAATAAGAACCTCACTCCTATTGAATTGAGGATCTCATATTATGCTCTCCGATCCTTTTCCCCAAATAGTCAATGCAGTTGGCTTTCTCCAGAAATTCTCCCCCAACTTTCACATTATATGTTTTTTGATCCTCCTTCCAAACACCATACATTTCGTTTTTGCCGTATTCAGCTCCAGGCCTCGTAACCTGCAAAAACACAAACATTTGTTAAGTTGAACCTGCAGTCCCTTTGGGGTTTTACATATTGATAAAGAATTGCCTGCAAATAGTAGAATTGGATTGTTTTTATTCTTTAGGACAGGGGAATCATTCTGACACTCCAATAATTGCTGCACTACATCATTGATATAAAGAGTAAACAAGGTAGAAGCAAGAACACAACCCTGCCTTAACCCAAGTTCGATTGGGATGTGATCTGTTAATTCTCCCTTACTACCCCATCAAACCTGGGCATAATTTTCCATGTGTAATTTAATTATTAGAGCTACCAGGGTTTCAGAGAACCCAGTTTTCCATAAAACGCTCCATGGTTTACTCCATGGGACCAGAGCAAAGGCTGCCCTGAGAGCTGCAAAAGCTACATATAATTTTTCTTTACATAGTAATACATGCTTCCAATAAAGGATAGCTAGCCTAAGTTTGGTCCGAAATGCTGATCTTAGGTCTTAAGCCCACCTGGAGTGGAGACCAAATTGGCTTTCCCTCAGCCCATGACAGAAGTTTATCTAAAATCTACCTGTCAACATTTTTTGCAGATTGTCAATAAGGGTAATTGGTCTGTAATTTAAGGGCAAACCTGGGCTTTTTATAAACTAGAATAACCTCTGCTTCCCTTCAGGAGTCTGGAATCTCCCTCATCCCTGCAGATATCGTTTTAGAGACAAGATTAGCATAACTTTCACAGATTCCGGGTTCAGATTTTAAAGGTCACCAGGAATCTTATCAGGACCTGCTGCCTTCCCAGGCTTTAAAAGGGTGAACTGCATTAGTGGTATCCTCCAATGTGAAAACCTCTGGTTCCATAGCCTCAGCGGCTACTGCTAGCATGTTGTTGTTCGTTGATTGAAGCCCCTGGCTGGAAGAAGAGCTACCTAGGTCGTCAGACTCCTAATGAGCACATAGTTTGGAGAAGTGACTCGTCCAACACTCAGGTTAAATGTGATAGTGAAAAGATCTAGATCTATCACTATTACCATGTGCCACTAATTTCCAGAAGGATGTACAATCTTTCAGTTTGGCAGCCAGAAGCATATCCTGCCAAATGCTTCATTTCCAATTTTTCTTTGCGTTTAAGAGGGCAAGTTTATAGTTCCTCCTGGCTTCATTGACTTGTGGTTGTGAGCGACATCTAACTGTGGCTCTGAGGCTTGCTTTGGATGCTTTACACTCTGCATTAAACCACTTAACCTCCCTTACAGGTACCGAATTTTTAAAGGTAAAATCTTTGTAGAAGATCCCATGTATACAGAAAAAAAGATTTATGTATCTCTAAACTCGGAATGTCTGTACTAGGACAATTTTCAAAATCAGCTAATGAGCGCACAAATGCACCATAAATGTCAAGTAGTTTAGGGTTAGACATAACGGACAGCCAAGAGACCCTTCTATAGTTACTGGCTAATATGGGCTCAAGGAGAGGCATACATCTAATGCAACTAGTCCTGTTTAATTCACTGCCAGAAAGGGTTAAGACTAGGGAATTATGATCACTGTCTGATTGAGTTTCTACCTGCATATCTTGTAATAATGACCAAAACCTTACATCCAAGAAGATGTAATCATTTATACTAGCATATAAACCACGTTTGAAAGTAGGTATTCTAGGGGAATCAGAAAGAATTTGGCCTTTGCAGGCCCTGATACTCTGACCCACTACAATGGAAATCAGCTGTAGGGCCACATGTGTGATTCTATTTCTTATTTGCCCTTCTACCTGAGGGATGTTTCATTGTTCTCAGTTAAATCAACTGTGTGAAAGGATGGATCGAAACAGGTATAAAATGCACCTCCTACTGTTACCCTGGAATTCTGTTGGTACAATCCGAATATGTCATCTAAAAGGGCCAGGGTGGGAGAATCCACCCCAGAGGGGACCGGCCTGACAAAGATGTTCAGAAGCAAAAGCCACAAACCTGTCAGAAACTTGTGCAAAACGCCCAGCAGATCACCTGAATCAATCTTTATACCTTCATGATTGCACAGTAATTCATTCTTAATCAGAATTGGCAGACCATCACTTGCCCATCCATACTTCCCAGAGACCTTAGCTTCAGCACTGTAGGTCGAGAAACCATTAATGCACACCTTCGTCACACCCCATGCCTCCTGTAGCAATCACACATTGAGTTTCCTAATATAGCTCAACCATTCAGAATTCAATAATTTCATTTTTATATCTGCTATATTCCAGGAAATATTAGTATGAGCAGAATCATACTTTACACCAGCTGTTGGTGGATAAACTACAGGGAAATTAGTTCCTGAACCAATATTGCAATCAGATGATTTGACTTCCAACCTACAGTACCCTTGCCTTGAAGGTATATCATGAACGCCAGCCCCCATTTATTCCCCATCCCCCGGGCTACGAGACCATCTGCAGTATACACGTCAGGGTATAATCTGTCACCTTCATTTCCTCACTTATTATTGGGCCTACTGTAGAAAGTACTGCTAAAGTTGAAACATCCACACATAAATTGCTACTGGCCTCCTATGGCCCAGCTCCTAGGTCTACATCATTCTTTACCAATTCAGCTGCAATATCACAGACCCCAGGACCAGATTCCAAACAGATGGCCTCAATTAAATGCTCAGAAAAAACATTCAGTCAATCAACAGCACTCGTGTTAAGAGTTGCAAATGTCAGAACCAGGGAAGGTTTTTAGGGACTAGCATTGCTACCAGTTTTTCTGCGCAAGGGAGTCATCCCTGGGGGGTGACATTTTTATCCTGATAGAACATCTTTGATGATTCAGTGAGATGCCTAGTGCAAACTTCAAAGTTAATGATGTTTTCTGCCAGAACTTTAACCTTAAAAGTTACAGAGATATTTTCACAGCCAGAGGAGCCTATGCAGTGGCAGTTAACATACTGTCTTATCTGACTATTATTGAGTAACAATTCTGTGACAACCTCAGCCAGTAAATAACTTTGTTCGTTAGCATGTCTGTAGCCTCATAGAATCATGGGGGCAGCTTTGGCACATTGGTAAAAAAAATGGTACATCTGCTCCTGTTGATAGCACGTTATTGAGAGGGGTGACCTTACATTCCTGGATATTGAAAGGGCTGCAAACATGTGTCATAGGGCAGCCACACACCTAGAATAAACCTGTTAGAAATGGGGTCTTTGGTTGACAGTCAGGTTACACCCTGTTCAAGCAAGGACCCTCACTCTAGTCAGGGTAAAAGAGAATCGTCCTGAGCTAACCCCTGCTTACCCCCTTGGTAGCTTGGCAGAGCAGTAGGCTTAACTTCAGAGCGCTAGGTGTAAAGTATTTGTATCAACACACACAGTAACTTAATGAAAACACTACAAAATGACACAACACCAGTTTAGAAAAATAGGAAATATTTATCTAAACAAAACAAGACCAATGCGCAAAAATCCAACATACACAAGTCAAGTTATGAATTTTTTAAGATTAAACTAAAAAATAGCACTTAGAAACACAAAATGCTTCGATGAGGTGTTAACACGGCGTTGTGACGGAGTCGTTCCCAACAAGTCGACACCAGCGGCGCCGGACACGGAGTCGCGTAGACCCCCAAGTACAGTACCTTTGGTGAAGAGTGAAAACGAGTCGATGCGCGAAGTCGGGGATTGCGGCGTCAGTGCGAAACGTTGAATCTGAGCATTTCTGCAGTCAAAATTGTATGCAGTTCTCTCCGTGAATCCTGGTTATATGTTACTAGTTTTTTATGCACACCAAACAAACAGCAGGGGTAATGGACATCTTATGGTACAGAATGAGATGGGATAGCAGGCCAAAAATATTATTTGACATTTCCACAGTTGTTAAGAAGTCTTCAAATCGGAAATTCTGTTGATTTTTTCCCCAGTTTTAAAAATTGGCAGCTGTGATGTGATAATTATATAGGTGGTCATTTTGAGGGCTAATAGGACGGAAGCACCGCCAACAGGCTGGCGGTGCTTCCAGCCCTATTACGACCGCGGCGGAAGTACCCCGGTTGCATGCCGGGGCCGGCGGTTTCCCGCCGTTTAGCCCCGGCGGTGATAATCCGCCAGGGCAGCGCTGCAAGCAGCGCTGCCCTGGGGATTATGACACCCCTACCGCCAGTCTGTTTCTGGCGGTTTGCACCGCTATGAAGAGGCTGGCGGTAAAGGGTGTCCTGGGGCCCCTGGGGGCCCCTGCACTGCCGATGCCACTGGCATGGGCAGTGCAGGGGCCCCCTAACAGGGCCCCGGCCAGCTTTTCAATGTCTGCATAGCAGACAGTGAAAAGCGCGACGGGTGTAACTGCACCCGTCGCACGGCCGCAACACCGCCGGCTCCATTAGGAGCCGGCTCCTATGTTGCGGCCTCATCCCCGCTGGGCCGGCGGGCGCAAACTTGGTTTGCGCCCGCCGGCCCAGCGGGAATGTCATAATGGGGGCCGCGTGAGTGCCACCAAGGTCGTAATGACCCCCATAGTGTTGTTTATAGATAAATTGCTTATAATGGTATGTTCTTGTTTTTGCAGAAATGTGACTATATGTTGCATTCCTGTATTTTTCCAAGGATTTACTGTGGGGTTTTTAATGTATTCATATTACGCGACTTTGATCAAATCAGCTATCAGGCGTCCCACTTATTAATACATAGGTTCTTGTTATGAGGGAGGATGTCAACCTTGCACAATGGTTGAAACGATCTTGGATGTATTTGGCTTGTTTATTATTCATCAAATGGTATCGAGCAAACTTAATTGGACTTCATCAAACTGTACTCAGCAGACATGTTTCGCTCAGGTCATTATGCCTTTGAGCTTTTCAAGACTGAGGCCCTCATTTCGACTTTGACGGTCTTTTACGAAGACCGCAGTCGAAGCGCGTGCCAAATGGCCGCCAGTGTTGGTGGTCCTAAGACTGCCGTATTAGGTATCACTTGCGGATTTTCACCCATAAACAGGCGGAAATCTGACACCTTCAGCCAGATAGATGGCAGTTCCACTGCCATCACCACCACGCCGGAAGAACTCTGCTGGCCATATTGCGAGTAGTAATATGGCACAGTGGCCTTGCACAGCGGTGTGGCATTGGCAGTGGAACCACCGACATCCACCCCCTGCCGGACGACCACCTCGATGTGGGCAGCTGTGCGGCCCAGACAGTTAGGTGGACCGAACGGAAGGGGTGTGTGTGTGTGGTAAGTGCATGTGTGTGGTGTGTGCATGTATGTGTGCAAACCTGTGTGTGTGTGTCAGAATGGGTGTGCATGCTTGTGTGTGTGACTATATGTGTGTGTGGAGGTGGTGGTGTGAATGTATGCAGAGGGTCGGGGTGTGTGTGTGCATGAATGAGGAGGAGAGTGTGTGTGTGTGAATGCATGCAGAGGGTGAGGGTGTATTTGTATGTAGGAATGCGGAAGGGGTTGCATATGTGTGCGAGTGATTGGGGGTGCGTGTCTGTGTGCAAGCGAGTGGGGGTGCCTGTTTGTGTGCGAGCAAGTGGGGTTGCGTGTCTGTTTGTGTTCGGTCAGGTGGGGGTACGTGTCTGTTTGTGTTCGGTTGGCTGGGGGTGTCTGTATGTATGCATGCAGTTGGGTGGGGGTGTTTGGATGTATGTGTGCGGTTGGGTGGAGGTTTGGATGTAAAGGGGGTGTGGTTGAGTGGGAGGGTGTCAGGAAGTGTGTGGGTGCGTGGGGGTGTTTGTCTGTAAGTGTGTGGGCATGTGGGGGGTTGTGTCTGCATGTGTGTGGACATGTGGGAATGCATGTGTCGTCAACACTGTTACTGGGTGTGTTACTGCCAGGAGTTTCATAGCCGAACTCATAATGCGGCGGTCTTTATTGCCGGGACTGTGGCGGTAAGACCACCACACTCGTAATGAGGGCCTGAGTGTAGATCATGCTGTTTAATATTTTTGAGGCTGAAATTTACTAAGAGAGATTGGGCCTGATTATGACCCTGGCAGACGGCGGAGGCCGTCCGCCAAGGTACCGCCGCTGAATGACCGCACTGCGGTCAAAAGACCGCGGCGGCCATTTAGACATTTCCTCTGGGCCGGCGGGCGCTCTCCAAAAGAGCGCCCGCCGGCCCAGAGGAAATGCCCCTGCAACGAGGACGCCGGCTCAGAATTGAGCCGGTGGAGTTGCAGGGATGCGACGGGTGCAGTTGCACCCGTCGCGTATTTCAGTGTCTGCTTAGCAGACACTGAAATACTTTGCGGGGCCCTCTTACGGGGGCCCCTGCCGTGCCCATGCCATTGGCATGGGCACGGCAGGGGCCCCCAGGGGCCCCGCGGCACCCCCTACCGCGATCCTGTTCCTGGCGGGCGAACCGCCAGGAACAGGATGGCGGTAGGGGGTGTCAGAATCCCCCATGGCGGCGCAGCAAGCTGCGCCGCCATGGGGGATTCTAAGGGCAGCGGTAAACCGGCGGGAGACCGCCGGTTTGCCTCTTCTGACCGCGGGCGAACCGCCGCGGTCAGAATGCCCTGCGGGGCACCGCCGGCCTGTCGGCGGTGCTCCCGCCGACCCTGGCCCCGGCGGTCTTGTACCGCCGGGGTCAGAATCACCCCCATTATGCTCAACATTCATATATTTGTATAGCACTCACCCCATGTTTGGTTATTGGGAGTTTCTTGCAGATCTGCATGTGGTGACATTCACTTTCGACTGGAATAAGGATCTTCATTTGACTGTGTATCTCAACTAGCCTTGTCTAGTGTGCATGACCTCATTACTCATGAATAAACAGGGATCATATAATTTTCAAATAGCATGTTTCAGTGATAGGCTACTGTGTGTATGCAGTCATAATTTTATAGAGAACCTTTCATAGTTGTGTATAACTGCTTCAAGTGTTGCTCAAGTCTGAATCTGATTATTGTTTTGGATTGTTTCATCTATTTCAGTTATTTGATCTACTGAAAGTAGTTAGTTCGGTAGTTTTCGTAGTACACTACATCTTTAAATTCAATTGACCCATATTTAAAGTAAAACACAGTGTATTTCTTCTAGAATAGAGTATTGGAATGCAAATGTACCTGTGTATGAATCAAAAACACTGTTGCATGTCTACTGTTTCAAACATTCAGCAAGGTGTACAGATACTCGAAATACATCAATGATCGATAGAGAAACACTGTAGCCATATTTTGGCTCTTCTTTTTGTTTTCTACTCTAAAATTAGCAGTGATAAGTCTGCCTCTAAGCAACCTATACTTTAGACAAGTGGATATCATAAGATAAATAGTGCTAATGATGTAGCATCAACGTCATCATGTTTAAACAGCCCTACATCGAAAAATATGCAAAGAAATGATCGTACCTGAAAATGTTAGTATTGTGTTTTGGGTGATCATGAAAAATGCACCAGTGAGTTGTAGGAATCAGGGCAGAAACACTGATTCCCACACGTTCTTCCCTGAAAGCCTACAATTTCTGTTATTTCCCTGACCTTATAATCACCCCGGCTCCTGGTAACACTAACTTCAGAGGAAAGAACAGCACTACTGGACTACTTAAAATGAAGGCCTAACAGAAATATTTATGTGCTCTATTTCCAACTTCTTGCTTGTACTCTAGCCCCTTAACAGTAAAATGGAGGCCTTTGAGGGGCTAAAGGGTGAACAAGACCCAGGTGATATCATGGGGCATCAAAATGGTCCGTGATTCCACTTGTCCTGAGCATTTTGCTGAATAGACGTCCATAGAATCACGTTTTGTATATTCCAGATACACAGGTGAAACATATCAATGGAATGAAGATGATCTTGAGGGCGTGATGATATAGTTCTGTATGATCCTTAAAGGTTTAAAAAATCCAAAAGTAAGTTAATAAGTGAGGCACTTTCTCAAGTATCATACAAAGAAATACACATAGGTCTCAGAAGTATTGTTCTTATCTCCTCTAGATGAAAGTGCAAGGGGTGCAGTTTTAAGTTAGCAGCACTTCATTGCTTAGTCATCTGTTTGCATGAATGCATTTGCTTGTCCATAGTTTGTTTTACTGTTGGAAATTTGTCAATATTTAGTTTATGCTTATGGTGTTCCAACATTTGTAAAGTTTTCCGCCCAGCTTTGTGTCCTAACATTTAACATTTCTTACAGAAGGATATCCAAAACCTGTCCACAAAGGCTCACTTCTCAAAATAACTTGCTGGTATTTACAATTGATCAAATGGCATATAGTAACTCTAAATTAAAATCTTTTACATAGTTAGACATTTTCCTGTATGGATGGACTCAACATTACAGTCAGTCTTGAAAACCACTAGTTAGACATACAGAAGAAATCTTAAACTCCATCTATAGGTCACTGCGACTCAGGTCATGCTCATTTTCATCATCATATCTTAATTACTTTACTTGGTTACTCAGAACCAACAAAACAGATAAAACACAAAACATCAAGAAAAAGACAAATAGTTAAAATTCCACAAGTAAAATTTACAAGAGGAGTATTTCTGGTGCAAAAAATATAAAATAATAGGTTAATTGCTGCTAAAAAGTTCTACTTCTCATATGTTAATTAGGCAAAATCAAACTTTGCTGGTCATAAAGTGCGAATGTGCAAATGTGACATATCCAATCACAGGCAAAAATTGAATTACATGGGCCTCCAACAAAATTATATGGTACAGCATCCTCACTGATGGTCCATTAGGTGGGCAAGTGCATATTAACCCCTGACAACTGATCTACAGTTGAAGAAAAAACACATAGATTCAGTTGAAGGCTGACACAGAACAAATGCGCTGGTGCCAAACCGCCATCTAGAAGCGACTTACTGCAAACACAATTAAATCTGAGGCGTCAGTTTTTTAAATCCTGTAGGCCACAAGATATCAAGTTATTCAAAAATACAGGCCTACAGGACAAATCCACGTTCGTCTAAAGCTATAGTAAAAAGTGAAATTGAAAAAGGTTGTATAAGCTCTTTGCCTGCAGAGGCATGATATTATCCAAATAAGACTCAAAAGATGTCAAAATGTTGATTCTAAGAATTAGTTTGTTAAACACCCGTTTGTCGTACTCACAAAAGTCATTCACCGGCAAAGTTCCAATATTGAGATTTCATTGTGTTCATAAGCTTTGCTTATAGTATCTGGTTCATCCCATAATCACTGTAAGCCCAGTTTCCTGAACCAGTCATAAATAAAATTAAGCCAAGGTATATGTAAAGCACTGGGCATAGCAACCAATTCATGCAGCAAGTCCATTTATTCCTTTAATTCAGGTGTGATCCACAGGCAGATAAGTACGTTAGGAGTTTCATTACTGTTAAATTCGAAAGGCGGTTCATTCCCAGATCATAAATAAGTGGCACCAAGGGAGTGCTAATTGGGCAGACCAGGAGATGTCTTGCGAAACAATTTTCTACTATAGCTAATTGTCTGGTGTTCACATAGCCCCATATATCTGCCCTAAATAAAGCAGCACTCTGTGCATTCGTGCGATATACTTCAATAGCTGGTGATACTGGTCGATAAAGAGTAGCTTTTGATAGGCTCAAAATGGCCCTATATCTGTGCTGAATAAGAACCTCACTCCTATTGAGTTGAGGATCTCATATTATGCTCTCCGATCCTTTTCCCCAAATAGTCAATGCAGTTGGCTTTCTCCAGAAATTCTCCCCCAACTTTCACATTGTATGTTTTTTCATCCTCCTTCCAAACACCATACATTTAGTTTTTGCCGTATTCAGCTCCAGGCCTCGTAACCTGCAAAAACACAAACATTTGTTAAGTTGAACCTGCAGTCCCTTTGGGGTTTTACATATTGATAAAGAATTGCCTGCAAATAGTAGAATTGGATTGTTTTTATTCTTTAGGACAGGGGAATCATTCTGACACTCCAATAATTGCTGCACTACATCATTGATATAAAGAGTAAACAAGGTAGAAGCAAGAACACAACCCTGCCTTAACCCAAGTTCGATTGGGATGTGATCTGTTAATTCTCCCTTACTACCCCATCAAACCTGGGCATAATTTTCCATGTGTAATTTAATTATTAGAGTTACCAGGGTTTCAGAGAACCCAGTTTTCCATAAAACGCTCCATGGTTTACTCCATGGGACCAGAGCAAAGGCTGCCCTGAGAGCTGCAAAAGCTACATATAATTTTTCTTTACATAGTAATACATGCTTCCAATAAAGGATAGCTAGCCTAAGTTTGGTCCGAAATGCTGATCTTAGGTCTTAAGCCCACCTGGAGTGGAGACCAAATTGGCTTTCCCTCAGCCCATGACAGACGTTTATCTAAAATCTACCTGTCAACATTTTTTGCAGATTGTCAATAAGGGTAATTGGTCTGTAATTTAAGGGCAAACCTGGGCTTTTTATAAACTAGAATAACCTCTGCTTCCCTTCAGGAGTCTGGAATCTCCCTCATCCCTGCAGATATCGTTTTAGAGACAAGATTAGCATAACTTTCCCAGATTCCGGGTTCAGATTTTAAAGGTCACCAGGAATCTTATCAGGACCTGCTGCCTTCCCAGGCTTTAAAAGGGTGAACTGCATTAGTGGTATCCTCCAATGTGAAAACCTCTGGTTCCATAGCCTCAGCGGCTACTGCTAGCATGTTGTTGTTCGATGATTGAAGCCCCTGGCTGGAAGAAGAGCTACCTAGGTCGTCAGACTCCTAATGAGCACATAGTTTGGAGAAGTGACTCGTCCAACACTCAGGTTAAATGTGATAGTGAAAAGCTCTAGATCTATCACTATTACCATGTGCCACTAATTTCCAGAAGGATGTACAATCTTTCAGTTTGGCAGCCAGAAGCATATCCTGCCAAATGCTTCATTTCCAATTTTTCTTTGCGTTTAAGAGGGCAAGTTTATAGTTCCTCCTGGCTTCATTGACTTGTGGTTGTGAGCGACATCTAACTGTGGCTCTGAGGCTTGCTTTGGATGCTTTACACTCTGCATTAAACCACTTAACCTCCCTTACAGGTACCGAATTTTTAAAGGTAAAATCTTTGTAGAAGATCCCATGTATACAGAAAAAAAGATTTATGTATCTCTAAACTCGGAATGTCTGTACTAGGACAATTTTCAAAATCAGCTAATGAGCGCACAAATGCACCATAAATGTCAAGTAGTTTAGGGTTAGACATAACGGACAGCCAAGAGACCCTTCTATAGTTACTGGCTAATATGGGCTCAAGGAGAGGCATACATCTAATGCAACTAGTCCTGTTTAATTCACTGCCAGAAAGGGTTAAGACTAGGGAATTATGATCACTGTCTGATTGAGTTTCTACCTGCATATCTTGTAATAATGACCAAAACCTTACATCCAAGAAGATGTAATCATTTATACTAGCATATAAACCACGTTTGAAAGTAGGTATTCTAGGGGAATCAGAAAGAATTTGGCCTTTGCAGGCCCTGATACTCTGACCCACTACAATGGAAATCAGCTGTAGGGCCACATGTGTGATTCTATTTCTTATTTGCCCTTCTACCTGAGGGATGTTTCATTGTTCTCAGTTAAATCAACTGTGTGAAAGGATGGATCGAAATAGGTATAAAATGCACCTCCTACTGTTACCCTGGAATTCTGTTGGTACAATCCGAATATGTCATCTAAAAGGGCCAGGGTGGGAGAATCCACCCCAGAGGGGACCGGCCTGACAAAGATGTTCAGAAGCAAAAGCCACAAACCTGTCAGAAACTTGTGCAAAACGCCCAGCAGATCACCTGAATCAATCTTTATACCTTCATGATTGCACAGTAATTCATTCTTAATCAGAATTGGCAGACCATCACTTGCCCATCCATACTTCCCAGAGACCTTAGCTTCAGCACTGTAGGTCGAGAAACCATTAATGCACACCTTCGTCACACCCCATGCCTCCTGTAGCAATCACACATTGAGTTTCCTAATATAGCTCAACCATTCAGAATTCAATAATTTCATTTTTATATCTGCTATATTCCAGGAAATATTAGTATGAGCAGAATCATACTTTACACCAGCTGTTGGTGGATAAACTACAGGGAAATTAGTTCCTGAACCAATATTGCAATCAGATGATTTGACTTCCAACCTACAGTACCCTTGCCTTGAAGGTATATCATGAACGCCAGCCCCCATTTATTTCCCATCCCCCGGGCTACGAGACCATCTGCAGTATACACGTCAGGGTATAATCTGTCACCTTCATTTCCTCACTTATTATTGGGCCTACTGTAGAAAGTACTGCTAAAGTTGAAACATCCACACATAAATTGCTACTGGCCTCTTATGGCCCAGCTCCTAGGTCTACATCATTCTTTACCAATTCAGCTGCAATATCACAGACCCCAGGACCAGATTCCAAACAGATGGCCTCAATTAAATGCTCAGAAAAAACATTCAGTCAATCAACAGCACTCGTGTTAAGAGTTGCAAATGTCAGAACCAGGGAAGGTTTTTAGGGACTAGCATTGCTACCAGTTTTTCTGCGCAAGGGAGTCATCCCTGGGGGGTGACATTTTTATCCTGATAGAACATCTTTGATGATTCAGTGAGATGCCTAGTGCAAACTTCAAAGTTAATGATGTTTTCTGCCAGAACTTTAACCTTAAAAGTTACAGAGATATTTTCACAGCCAGAGGAGCCTATGCAGTGGCAGTTAACATACTGTCTTATCTGACTATTATTGAGTAACAATTCTGTGACAACCTCAGCCAGTAAATAACTTTGTTCGTTAGCATGTCTGTAGCCTCATAGAATCATGGGGGCAGCTTTGGCACATTGGTAAAAAAAATGGTACATCTGCTCCTGTTGATAGCACGTTATTGAGAGGGGTGACCTTACATTCCTGGATATTGAAAGGGCTGCAAACATGTGTCATGGGGCAGCCACACACCTAGAATAAACCTGTTAGAAATGGGGTCTTTGGTTGACAGTCAGGTTACACCCTGTTCAAGCAAGGACCCTCACTCTAGTCAGGGTAAAAGAGAATCATCCTGAGCTAACCCCTGCTTACCCCCTTGGTAGCTTGGCAGAGCAGTAGGCTTAACTTCAGAGCGCTAGGTGTAAAGTATTTGTATCAACACACACAGTAACTTAATGAAAACACTACAAAATGACACAACACCAGTTTAGAAAAATAGGAAATATTTATCTAAACAAAACAAGACCAATGCGCAAAAATCCAACATACACAAGTCAAGTTATGAATTTTTTAAGATTAAACTAAAAAATAGCACTTAGAAACACAAAATGCTTCGATGAGGTGTTAACACGGCGTTGTGACGGAGTCGTTCCCAACAAGTCGACACCAGCGGCGCCGGACACGGAGTCGCGTAGACCCCCAAGTACAGTACCTTTGGTGAAGAGTGAAAACGAGTCGATGCGCGAAGTCGGGGATTGCGGCGTCAGTGCGAAACGTTGAATCTGCGCATTTCTGCAGTCAAAATTGTATGCAGTTCTCTCCGTGAATCCTGGTTATATGTTACTAGTTTTTTATGCACACCAAACAAACAGCAGGGGTAATGGACATCTTATGGTACAGAATGAGATGGGATAGCAGGCCAAAAATATTATTTGACATTTCCACAGTTGTTAAGAAGTCTTCAAATCGGAAATTCTGTTGATTTTTTCCCCAGCTTTAAAAATTGGCAGCTGTGATGTGATAATTATATAGGTGGTCATTTTGAGGGCTAATAGGACGGAAGCACCGCCAACAGGCTGGCGGTGCTTCCAGCCCTATTACGACCGCGGCGGAAGTACCCCGGTTGCATGCCGGGGCCGGCGGTTTCCCGCTGTTTTAGCCCCGGCGGTGATAATCCGCCAGGGCAGCGCTGCCAGCTGCCCTGGGGATTATGACACCCCTACCGCCAGCCTGTTTCTGGCGGTTTCCACCGCCAGGAAGAGGCTGGCGGTAAAGGGTGTCCTGGGGCCCCTGGGGGCCCCTGCACTGCCGATGCCACTGGCATGGGCAGTGCAGGGACCCCTAACAGGGCCCCGGCCAGCTTTTCAATGTCTGCATAGCAGACAGTGAAAAGCGCGACGGGTGTAACTGCACCCGTCGCACGGCCGCAAAACCACCGGCTCCATTAGGAGCCGGCTCCTATGTTGCGGCCTCATCCCCGCTGGGCCGGCGGGCGCAAACTTGGTTTGCGCCCGCCGGCCCAGCAGGAATGTCATAATGGGGGCCGCGTGAGTGCCGCCAAGGTCGTAATGACCCCCATAGTGTTGTTTATAGATAAATTGCTTATGATGGTATGTTCTTGTTTTTGCAGAAATGTGACTATATGTTGCATTCCTGTATTTTTCCAAGGATTTACTGTGGGGTTTTTAATGTATTCATATTACGCGACTTTGATCAAATCAGCTATCAGGCGTCCCACTTATTAATACATAGGTTCTTGTTATGAGGGAGGATGTCAACCTTGCACAATGGTTGAAACGATCTTGGATGTATTTGGCTTGTTTATTATTCATCAAATGGTATCGAGCAAACTTAATTGGACTTCATCAAACTGTACTCAGCAGACATGTTTCGCTCAGGTCATTATGCCTTTGAGCTTTTCAAGACTGAGGCCCTCATTTCGACTTTGACGGTCTTTTACGAAGACCGCAGTCGAAGCGCGTGCCAAATGGCCGCCAGTGTTGGTGGTCCTAAGACTGCCGTATTAGGTATCACTTGCGGATTTTCACCCATAAACAGGCGGAAATCTGACACCTTCAGCCAGATAGACGGCAGTTCCACTGCCATCACCACCACGCCGGAAGAACTCTGCTGGCCATATTGCGAGCAGTAATATGGCACAGTCGTCCTTGCACAGCGGTGTGGCATTGGCAGTGGAACCACCGACATCCACCCCCTGCCGGACGACCACCTCGATGTGGGCAGCTGTGCGGCCCAGACAGTTAGGTGGACCGAACGGAAGGGGTGTGTGTGTGTGGTAAGTGCATGTGTGTGGTGTGTGCATGTATGTGTGCAAACCTGTGTGTGTGTGTCAGAATGGGTGTGCATGCTTGTGTGTGTGACTATATGTGTGTGTGGAGGTGGTGGTGTGAATGTATGCAGAGGGTCGGGGTGTGTGTGTGCATGAATGAGGAGGAGAGTGTGTGTGTGTGAATACATGCAGAGGGTGAGGGTGTATTTGTATGTAGGAATGCGGAAGGGGTTGCATATGTGTGCGAGTGATTGGGGGTGCGTGTCTGTGTGCAAGCGAGTGGGGGTGCCTGTTTGTGTGTGAGCAAGTGGGGTTCGCGGTCTGTTTGTGTTCGGTCAGGTGGGGGTGCGTGTCTGTTTGTGTTCGGTTGGCTGGGGGTGTCTGTATGTATGCATGCAGTTGGGTGGGGGTGTTTGGATGTATGTGTGCGGTTGGGTGGAGGTTTGGATGTAAAGGGGGTGTGGTTGAGTGGGAGGGTGTCAGGAAGTGTGTGGGTGCGTGGGGGTGTTTGTCTGTAAGTGTGTGGGCATGTGGGGGATTGTGTCTGCATGTGTGTGGACATGTGGGAATGCATGTGCCGTCAACACTGTTACTGGGTGTGTTACTGCCAGGAGTTTCATAGCCGAACTCATAATGCGGCGGTCTTTATTGCCGGGACTGTGGCGGTAAGACCACCACACTCGTAATGAGGGCCTGAGTGTAGATCATGCTGTTTAATATTTTTAAGGCTGAAATTTACTAAGAGAGATTATGCTCAACATTCATATATTTGTATAGCACTCACCCCATGTTTGGTTATTGGGAGTTTCTTGCAGATCTGCATGTGGTGACATTCACTTTCGACTGGAATAAGGATCTTCATTTGACTGTGTATCTCAACTAGCCTTGTCTAGTGTGCATGACCTCATTACTCATGAATAAACAGGGATCATATAATTTTCAAATAGCATGTTTCAGTGATAGGCTACTGTGTGTATGCAGTCATCATTTTATAGAGAACCTTTCATAGTTGTGTATAACTGCTTCAAGTGTTGCTCAAGACTGAATCTGATTATTGTTTTGGATTGTTTCATCTATTTCAGTTATTTGATCTACTGAAAGTAGTTAGTTCGGTAGTTTTCGTAGTACACTACATCTTTAAATTCAATTGACCCATATTTAAAGTAAAACACAGTGTATTTCTTCTAGAATAGAGTATTGGAATGCAAATGTACCTGTGTATGAATCAAAAACACTGTTGCATGTCTACTGTTTCAAACATTCAGCAAGGTGTACAGATACTCGAAATACATCAATGATCGATAGAGAAACACTGTAGCCATATTTTGGCTCTTCTTTTTGTTTTCTACTCTAATATTAGCAGTGATAAGTCTGCCTCTAAGCAACCTATACTTTAGACAAGTGGATATCATAAGATAAATAGTGCTAATGATGTAGCATCAACGTCATCATGTTTAAACAGCCCTACATCGAAAAATATGCAAAGAAATGATCGTACCTGAAAATGTTAGTATTGTGTTTTGGGTGATCATGAAAAATGCACCAGTGAGTTGTAGGAATCAGGGCAGAAACACTGATTCCCACACGTTCTTCCCTGAAAGCCTACAATTTCTGTTATTTCCCTGACCTTATAATCACCCAGGCTCCTGGTAACACTAACTTCAGAGGAAAGAACAGCACTACTGGACTACTTAAAATGAAGGCCTAACAGAAATATTTATGTGCTCTATTTCCAACTTCTTGCTTGTACTCTAGCCCCTTAACAGTAAAATGGAGGCCTTTGAGGGGCTAAAGGGTGAACAAGACCCAGGTGATATCATGGGGCATCAAAATGGTCCGTGATTCCACTTGTCCTGAGTATTTTGCTGAATAGACGTCCATAGAATCACGTTTTGTATATTCCAGATACACAGGTGAAACATATCAATGGAATGAAGATGATCTTGAGGGCGTGATGATATAGTTCTGTATGATCCTTAAAGGTTTAAAAAATCCAAAAGTAAGTTAATAAGTGAGGCACTTTCTCAAGTATCATACAAAGAAATACACATAGGTCTCAGAAGTATTGTTCTTATCTCCTCTAGATGAAAGTGCAAGGGGTGCAGTTTTAAGTTAGCAGCACTTCATTGCTTAGTCATCTGTTTGCATGAATGCATTTGCTTGTCCATAGTTTGTTTTACTGTTGGAAATTTGTCAATATTTAGTTTATGCTTATGGTGTTCCAACATTTGTAAAGTTTTCCGCCCAGCTTTGTGTCCTAACATTTAACATTTCTTACAGAAGGATATCCAAAACCTGTCCACAAAGGCTCACTTCTCAAAATAACTTTCTGGTATTTACAATTGATCAAATGGCATATAGTGACTCTAAATTAAAATCTTTTACATAGTTAGACATTTTCCTGTATGGATGGACTCAACATTACAGTCAGTCTTGAAAACCACTAGTTAGACATACAGAAGAAATCTTAAACTCCATCTATAGGTCACTGCGACTCAGGTCACGCTCATTTTCATCATCATATCTTAATTACTTTATTTGGTTACTCAGAACCAACAAAACAGATAAAACACAAAACATCAAGAAAAAGACAAATAGTTAAAATTCCACAAGTAAAATTTACAAGAGGAGTATTTCTGGTGCAAAAAATATAAAATAATAGGTTAATTGCTGCTAAAAAGTTCTACTTCTCATATGTTAATTAGGCAAAATCAAACTTTGCTGGTCATAAAGTGCGAATGTGCAAATGTGACATATCCAATCATAGGCAAAAATTGAATTACATGGGTCTCCAACAAAATTATATGGTACAGCATCCTCACTGATGGTCCATTAGGTGGGCAAGTGCATATTAACCCCTGACAACTGATCTACAGTTGAAGAAAAAACACATAGATTCAGTTGAAGGCTGACACAGAACAAATGCGCTGGTGCCAAACCGCCATCTAGAAGCGACTTACTGCAAACACAATTAAATCTGAGGCGTCAGTTTTTTAAATCCTGTAGGCCACAAGATATCAAGTTATTCCAAAATACAGGCCTACAGGACAAATCCACGTTCGTCTAAAGCTATAGTAAAAAGTGAAATTGAAAAAGGTTGTATAAGCTCTTTGCCTGCAGAGGCATGATATTATCCAAATAAGACTCAAAAGATGTCAAAAATGTTGATTCTAAGAATTAGTTTGTTAAACACCCGTTTGTCGTACTCACAAAAGTCGTTCACCGGCAAAGTTCCAATATTGAGATTTCATTGTGTTCATAAGCTTTGCTTATAGTATCTGGTTCATCCCATAATCACTGTAAGCCCAGTTTCCTGAACCAGTCATAAATAAAATTAAGCCAAGGTATATGTAAAGCACTGGGCATAGCAACCAATTCATGCAGCAAGTCCATTTATTCCTTTAATTCAGGTGTGATCCACAGGCAGATAAGTACGTCAGGAGTTTCATTACTGTTAAATTCGAAAGGCGTTTCATTCCCAGATCATAAATAAGTGGCACCAAGGGAGTGCTAATTGGGCAGACCAGGAGATGTCTTGCGAAACAATTTTCTACAATAGCTAATTGTCTGGTGTTCCCATAGCCCCATATATCTGCCCTAAATAAAGCAGCACTCTGTGCATTCGTGCGATATACTTCAATAGCTGGTGATACTGGTCAATAAAGAGTAGCTTTTGATAGGCTCAAAATGGCCCTATATCTGTGCTGAATAAGAACCTCACTCCTATTGAGTTGAGGATCTCATATTATGCTCTCCGATCCTTTTCCCCAAATAGTCAATGCAGTTGGCTTTCTCCAGAAATTCTCCCCCAACTTTCACATTGTATGTTTTTTGATCCTCCTTCCAAACACCATACATTTAGTTTTTGCCGTATTCAGCTCCAGGCCTCGTAACCTGCAAAAACACAAAAAGTTGTTAAGTAGAACCTGCAGTCCCTTTGGGATTTTACATATTGATAAAGAATTGCCTGCAAATAGTAGAATTGGAATTGTTTTATTCTTTAGGACAGGGGAATCATTCTGACACTCCAATAATTGCTGCACTACATCATTGATATAAAGAGTAAACAAGGTAGAAGCAAGACAACAACCCTGCCTTAACCCAAGTTCGATTGGGATGTGATCTGTTAATTCTCCCTTACTACCCCATCGAACCTGGGCATAATTTTCCATGTGTAATTTAATTATTAGAGCTACCAGGGTTTCAGAGAACCCAGTTTTCCATAAAACGCTCCATGGTTTACTCCATGGGACCAGATCAAAGGCTGCCCTGAGAGCTGCAAAAGCTACATATAATTTTTCTTTACATAGCAATACATGCTTCCAATAAAGGATAGCTAGCCTAAGTTTGGTCCGAAATGCTGATCTTAGGTCTTAAGCCCACCTGGAGTGGAGGCCAAATTGGCTTTCCCTCAGCCCATGACAGAAGTTTATCTAAAATCTACCTGTCAACATTTTTTGCAGATTGTCAATAAGGGTAATTGGTCTGTAATTTAAGGGCAAACCGGGGTCACCCTTTTTATAAACTAGAATAACCTCTGCTTCCCTTCAGGAGTCTGGAATCTCCCTCATCCCTGCAGATATCGTTTTAGAGACAAGATTAGCATAACTTTCCCAGATTCCGGGTTCAGATTATAAAGGTCACCAGGAATCTTATCAGGACCTGCTGCCTTCCCAGGTGTGAGAAAACAGGGCTGATTGCAGAGGCCCCATAACTTTTTGCCCCCATTTTCCTCTTTTTGCTGGTGTTTTCCTGACTTTGTTGGTGCCCTGGGTACTGCTAACCAGTCCCAGGGCCTGTGCTCTGTGTAAAATGGATATGCAAATTAGGCTAATTATAATTGGCTAAGTTAACCTACCTATAAGTCCCTAGTATATGGTAGGGCATGTAGGTTTAGGGACCACAGCATAGGTGGTGCACATCTAGGTGCACTGCTGATGTGCCCAGTGTCATTTTAAAAGCAAGCCTGCCTTGCTGGCTGCTTTTAAATTAAAGTTATATGCAAATTCGACTTTGGAATTAAAGGTACTTCCAAAGTCTTAAACTACCTTATTTTTACATATAAGTCACCCCTAAGGTGTGCCCTATGTGCCCCTAGGGCTGGGTGCCATGTAACTATAAGCAGGGACTTTATAAAAATAGATTTATAAGCCCTGGTGAGGTAAAAACAGCCAAATTCGTTTTTCCCTCATTGAAGTAAATGGCCTTCATAGGCTAGAATGGGCAGACTTTATTTTAAATTTTAAAGTCTCCTTAAATGTTACATACCAAGAATTTGGTATCAAATTAATTGTTGTAATAAATCCCACAACTTCCAGTTGTTGGATTTAAAATAACTTGTTCAGGTAAAAAGTTTAGACTTTACCTAAAAAGTTGCCAATTTCAGCTCTGCATTGTTTTTGCTGCTGTGCTCTGATTGGCCAGCCTGCAGCAGCTTCTGCCAGGCTGCCTTGATGAGGTGTGAAGTGGCCAGGCTTCACACAAAGGAATGTGCTTGGGGGAGAGAATCTCCCCTCAGCAGATGGTGAGGCAGGAAGGGGGAGGGCTGCCAAACTGGTCTTCAAAGGCAGAGAAGGACATTTGCAGCACCCAGCAACACCCCCACATCCTGCAACCCCAGACAATTAGGTACCCCTTGATTAGATTAGGAGAGGGCAGGAGAGGGGTGTGTTTATGATTTTTAGCCACACCAGTGGGTGGGCTCAGCCAGATGTAACCTCCAAAAATCAGATTCATCCATGTTGGATTTTTAGAGACTGTTGCCTTCTGGGATGGATTTTTGCCACACTTCCCAGGAAGTGGTCATCACAGGGGGACGACCCTGTCCCTGATTGGAGAACCAGGGCCCCCCTGCTTTTCACCCAGGAGCAAGGATAAAACTGGCAGACCTGCACCCACGCCTCAGATCCCCTCCAGAATTCAACAAGAAAGGAACTAAGGAAGAAGAAGGACTGCCCTGCTGGACCCCTGGCCTGCACCTGGAACCTGCACTCAGAAGGACTGCACCAGCTGCACACTTGGGCTTCACCACAAGAAGGACTTTGCCTGGCTTCAACTGGTTCAAGGAGGGGCTCCCTGTTTGCTACAGGTGAAAAATTGCTAACCAGAGTCCCCTGCACCAACTCCTGAAGAAAGCGACCAGCTGACCACTGTCCAGTGGCCAAAAAGGAGTTTGCGCCAGGTGCATTCTGGGAGTTGAAGTCCGCACCCCCCAGGACCATCACAGAACTTCTGGACCCTTGGGGTGAGCTGTGGACCCCAAAAGAACGTAAAAGAACATCTGGGTGAAGTCCCAGAAGTTTGGAAAAGATTTGAGAATTTTTGGAAAAAAGCTCCAGAGAGGGACCGACCCGCCGCGGAAATTCTAGCCGGCTTGCCTCAACCGCGACCCGGCCTGACTTCGTGGTTCGTCCCGGTAAAGAAAAACATCCAAAAAAGAGACTAAGTCCGAATGTAAAAAGTTGACTGGGACCTCCCAGCCATCGTATCCGAGAAGGGCTCCATGGACGTCGGATCAAGATCCAGGTTTACCCCGGTCGAAGGATTTTCATCTCGAAAAAACGACTAAGTCCGAAGGTAAAAGTCTCCACCGAGGAAACCCACATCGCGTATCCGGACAAGGGCTCCAGGAGGTCGGATTCAACTGGCAGGTTCGTCCCGGTGAAGAAAAACGTCAAAATAAAGACTAAGGGGGTGATTCTGACCGCGGCGGACGGCGGTCGCCGCCCGCCACGCGGTTCCCGCCGAAAGACCGCGGCGGTCATTCTGGCTTTCCCACTGGGCTGGCGGGCGACTGCCGAAAGTCCGCCCGCCAGCCCAGCGGGAAACACCCTTCCCACGAGGACGCCGGCTCAGAATTGAGCCGGCGGTGTGGGAAGGTGCGACGGGTGCAGTTGCACCCGTCGCGAATTTCAGTGTCTGCTAGGCAGACACTGAAATTCTTTTTGGGGCCCTCTTACGGGGGCCCCTGCAGTGCCCATGCCATTGGCATGGGCACTGCAGGGGCCCCCAGGGGCCCCGTGGCACCCCCTACCGCCATCCTGTTCCCGGCGGGAGAACCGCCAGGAACTGGATGGCGGTAGGGGGTGTCAGAATCCCCATGGCGGCGGAGCGCGCTCCGCCGCCATGGAGGATTCTCAAGGGCAGCGGAAAGTCGGCGAGACACTGCCGACTTTCTGTTTCTGGCCGCGGCTGAACTGCCGCGGTCAGAATGCCCAGCGGTGCACCGCCAGCCTGTTGGCGGTGCTACCGCCGACCTCCGCCATGGCGGTAATTACCGCCAGGGTCAAAATGACCCCCTAAGTCAGAAGGTAACTTTTTAACCGAGGCCTCCCGCGACCTGTAGCCGAGCAGGGCTCCATCGCGGTCGGCCTGAAAGTTTGACTTTGCCCCGGTCGAGGTGCAACCAGATGACCCGATTGGCGCTTTTTGTTTCTAAGCGCTAGAAAAGTAATAATTCTTAAAAAATTCATATCTCCGGTTCCCCTGAACCGATTTTAATCGTTTTTGTGTCATTTTAAAGATAAAAATATAAACTATTTTTATAAATTGGTTTTGGATTTTTAAACTGTTTCCTGTGTTTTATTTAATTACTGTTTTGTGATATTTGAATGCTTTACACTTTGTCTCCTAAGTTAAGCCTTGACGCTCGTTGCCAAGCTACCAAGGGTTGAGCTGGGATTAATTTACTGAGACCTAACTGTACCTATGTGGAGGTTAGTGGCTTGTTGCTAGGTGTAGGTACCTACCTGCCCTACCAATAACCCATTTTCCAACACCAGGCTTTAAAAGGGTGACTGCATTGGTAGTATCCTCTAATGTGAAAACCTCTGGTTCCATAGCCTCAGCGGCTACTGCTAGCATGTTGTTGTTCGATGATTGAGGCCCCTGGCTGGAAGAAGAGCTTCCTAGGTCGTCAGACTCCTAATGAGCACATAGTTTGGAGAAGTGACTCGTCCAACACTCAGGTTAAATGTGATAGTGAAAAGATCTAGATCTATCACTATTACCATGTGCCACTAATTTCCAGAAGGATGTACAATCTTTCAGTTTGGCAGCCAGAAGCATATCCTGCCAAATGCTTCATTTCCAATTTTTCTTTGCGTTTAAGAGGGCAAGTTTATAGTTCCTCCTGGCTTCATTGACTTGTGGTTGTGAGCGACATCTAACTGTGGCTCTGAGGCTTGCTTTGGATGCTTTACACTCTGCATTAAGCCACTTAACCTCCCTTACAGGTACCGAATTTTTAAAGGTAAAATCTTTGTAGAAGATCCCATGTATACAGAAAAAAAGATTTATGTATCTCTAAACTCGGAATGTCTGTAAATCAGCTAATGAGCGCACAAATGCACCATAAATGTCAAGTAGTTTAGGGTTAGACATAACGGACAGCCAAGAGTGGGAGAATCCACCCCAGAGGGGACCGGCCTGACAAAGATGTTCAGAAGCAAAAGCCACAAACCTGTCAGAAACTTGTGCAAAACACCCAGCAGATCACCTGAATCAATCTTTATACCTTCATGATTGCACAGTAATTCATTCTTAATCAGAATTGGCAGACCATCACTTGCCCATCCATACTTCCCTGAGACCTTAGCTTCAGCACTGTAGGTTGAGAAACCATTAATGCACACCTTCGTCACACCCCATGCCTCCTGTAGTAATCACACATTGAGTTTCCTAATATAGCTCAACCATTCAGAATTCAATAATTTCATTTTTATATCTGCTATATTCCAGGAAATATTAGTATGAGCAGAATCATACTTTACACCAGCTGTTGGTGGATAAACTACAGGGAAATTAGTTCCTGAACCAATATTGCAATCAGATGATTTGACTTCCAACCTACAGTACCCTTGCCTTGAAGGTTTATCATGAACGCCAGCCCCCATTTATTCCCCATCCCCCGGGCTACAAGATCATCTGCAGTATACACGTCAGGGTATAATCTGTCACCTTCATTTCCTCACTTATTATTGGGCCTACTGTAGAAAGTACTGCTAAAGTTGAAACATCCACACATAAATTGCTACTGGCCTCCTATGGCCCAGCTCCTAGGTCTACATCATTCTTTACCAATTCAGCTGCAATATCACAGACCCCAGGACCAGATTCCAAACAGATGGCCTCAATTAAATGCTCAGAAAAAACATTCAGTCAATCAACAGCACTCGTGTTAAGAGTTGCAAATGTCAGAACCAGGGAAGGTTTTTAGGGACTAGCATTGCTACCAGTTTTTCTGCGCAAGGGAGTCATCCCTGGGGGGTGACATTTTTATCCTGATAGAACATCTTAGATGATTCAGTGAGATGTCTGGTGCACACTTCAAAGTTAATGAGGTTTTCTGCCAGAACTTTAACCTTAAAAGTTACAGAGATATATTCACAGCCAGAGGAGCCTATGCAGTGGCAGTTAACACACTGTCTTATCTGACTATTATTGAGTAACAATTCTGTGACAACCTCAGCCAGTAAATAACTTTGTTCGTTAGCATGTCTGTAGCCTCATAGAATCATGGGGGCAGCTTTGGCACATTGGTCAAAAAAATGGTACATCTGCTCCTGTTGATAGCACGTTATTGAGAGGGGTGACCTTACATTCCTGGATATTGAAAGGGCTGCAAACATGTGTCATGGGGCAGTCACACACCTAGAGTAAACCTGTTAGAAATGGGGTCTTTGGTTGACAGTCAGGTTACACCCTGTTCAAGCAAGGACCCTCACTCTAGTCAGGGTAAAAGAGAATCGTCCTGAGCTAACCCCTGCTTACCCCCTTGGTAGCTTGGCAGAGCAGTAGGCTTAACTTCAGAGCGCTAGGTGTAAAGTATTTGTACCAACACACACAGTAACTTAATGAAAACACTACAAAATGACACAACACCAGTTTAGAAAAATAGGAAATATTTATCTAAACAAAACAAGACCAATGCGCAAACATCCAACATACACAAGTCAAGTTATGAATTTTTTAAGATTAAACTCAAAAATAGCACTTAGAAACACAAAATGCTTCGATGAGGTGTTAACACGGCGTTGTGACGGAGTCGTTCCCAACAAGTCGACACCAGCGGCGCCGGACACGGAGTCGCGTAGACCCCCAAGTACAGTACCTTTGGTGAAGAGTGAAAACGAGTCGATGCGCGAAGTCGGGGATTGCGGCGTCAGTGCGAAACGTTGAATCTGTGCACTTCGAGCGGCGTCGGTCACGACGTGGTGCGACGACTTCCACAGAGTCGCGGACTTCAGCAGGGCTGCAGCGGCGTCAGGCCTACGAAGATCGTCACGTTCCAGCAAAGGTCACGCCGTCGGGTGCAGGCGGCGACACTGGATTCAGCAGCGGGGTCGGTCTGAAGTCATCCGAAGTCGATTTCCTTGTATTTCCACCAGCTTTTCTTTCACGGGCCCAGGGACTGGATAGGGTACCACTTGTCAAAGCAGGAGTCTCTCCAGAGACTCCAGGTGCTGGCATAGAGAAGTCCTTGCTGTCCCTGAGACTTCAAACAACAGGAGGCAAGCTCTAAATCAAGCCCTTGGAGATTCCTTCACAAGATGGAAGGCATACAAAGTCCAGTCTTTGCCCTCCTACTCTGGCAGAAGCAGCAATTACAGGATAGCTCCACAAAGCACAGTCACAGGCAGGGGAGCACTTCTCCTCAGCTCTTCAGCTCTTCAGCTCTTCTCCAGGCAGAGGTTCCTCTTGTTTCCAGAAGTGTTCTAAAATCTGTGGTTTTGGGTGCCCTTCTTATACCCAGTTTCTTCTTTGAAGTAGGCCTACTTCAAAGTAAAGTCTCTTTGGAATGTGAAATTCTGCCTTGCCCAGGCAAGGCTCCAGACACTCACCAGGGGGTTGGAGACTGCATTGTGTGAGAGCAGGCACAGCCCTTTCAGGTGCGAGTGACCACTCCTCCCCTCCCCTCCCTCCTAGCACAGGTGGCTCATCAGGATATGCAGGGTACGCCCCAGCTCCCTTTGTGTCACTGTCTAGTGTGAGGTGCAACCAGCTTAACAGTCAAACTGACCCAGACAGGGAATCCACAAACAGGCAGAGTCACAGAAATGGTATAAGCAAGAAAATTATCACTTTCTAAAAGTGGCATTTTCAAACGCACAATCTTAAAATCAACTTTACTAAAAGATGTATTTTAAAATTGTGAGCTCAGAGACCCCAAACCCCACATGTCCATCTGCTCCCAAAGGGAATCTACACTTTAATCAGATTTAAAGGTAGCCCCCATGTTAACCTATGAGAAGGACAGGCCTTGCAACAGTGAAAAACGAATTTAGCAATATTTCACTGTCAGGACATATAAAACACATTACTATATGTCCTACCTTAACCATACACTGCACCCTGCCCTTGGGGCTACCTAGGGCCTACCTTAGGGGTGTCTCACATGTAAGAAAAGGGAAGGTTAAGGTCTGCCAAGTGGATACACTTGCCAAGTCGAATTTACAGGTAAAACTGCACACACAGACACTGCAATGGCAGGTCTGAGTCATGATTACAGAGCTACTTATGCGGGTGGCACAACCAGTGCTGCAGGCCCACTAGTAGCATTTGATTTACAGGCCCTGGCACCTCTAGTGCACTTTACTAGGGACTTACTAGTAAATCAAATATGCCAATCATGGATAAACCAATCACATACACATTTTGTAAAGGAGCACTTGCACTTTAGCATTGGTTAGCAGTGGTAAAGTGCCTAGAGTAACAAAAACAGCAAAATCAGAGTCCAGCACACATTAACAACCTGGGGAACAGAGGCAAAACGTTAAGAGAGACCACGCCAAGGATGAAAAGTCTAACAAAACCCAGTAGACGACTGAGCCCAGACCAGAGGCCCAGACCTTGGAGTGTGAGATTGTGCAGGTTGTTTGATGCCTGGTCTTACCAAATAAAGACCCTCTGAGGGTGTATGGGTTGGTGGCTGGATCACCTGGCCGGTTGAACCCTCCCAGGGAGGCCTTGAGATAATTGTGGGTCTAGAGCCTCTGGTATTTCGAGAAAAGGATTGGGTATTTGGCAACCTCCCGGAGGCTTCTGTGGCAGGACTCCAAGTAAACTGCCCACTCTTTTGCCCCTACTGCATGTGCATTTGCAGCAGCATTGTCTGGTTACTACATTTGAGTCTTGTGCAGAAACATTAATGAGTAACAATCAGAGCTTCCAGCTCTGATCCCAAAAAAATAACATCAGCACCTCCCATTGTAGCCTGATTACTAGGCCTCTCATTTTCACAGACGGTAACAGGTGGTAGCTGGATCTGTATCTGGTGGCAGAGAAGGTTCAGGCGCTGTGCTTGACACACTCTCCTCAGAGACAGCAAGGGGGGTAGATCAATTAACACACGGAAAACTTAGGATGACGGTTACTTTAGGGCTTAATGGATAGCCAGCCAATGAGGCTTCATTCTCTGGAGGCACAGAGAGATTGTTCACTTCCCTAGTAACCAAAAACCCCTCTGTTCCCAAGAGACTCTGGTTATCTGATAACGCAGCTTTTGAGGTGCCCGAGTTCCTGTCAGTATCAGTCAAAATATGTTTATTTTTCTTAAACATAGCAGGAACTTAACTTTAGTTTGAATTGACCTACCCCTCTCAACGTTGACTTCGTATTTAAAATGGACTGTACTTCATCAATCAAATGGTCAATGTCATCCAGGGTACATTTACTAGCAGCACTCGTGGGCAAACCTTTCCCTTCACCGACAATTTCTTTGATTCTTTTTAGTTTCTGCCGGTGATTTTGTATTTTCAGCAGCTTTTCACTTTCCCATTATGACGATGCACAGGACAAACAACAATTCCAGGTGATTGATCAATCACACTCTCATATCGAAGGAAATATGAGACTTGCAGTGCGTTCACAGGCCAAATCCCAACCCACAAAAGAATGAGGGAGGGCCTGGCCTCTTCTGGGTGATGACAGGTGAAGGTGGGCCCTGTCTCGGCCTGAGCACAGCCCAGGCATCTCCAAGCATTCCCGAGCTGCGGGAGCAGTACTGTGCTTAAAAACCTGACCTCCATCAATTTTGGCCTCACCCTGCTGCAAAGAAGGTTGTGGGGTGTAATCACACCGTTGCACCCGGGAGACACTCATGCAGGAAGAAAATGTCCCAAGAGCCACTAAAAAAACCTTGTGGCACAAGAGCAGTACTGTACTTAATAGTATGACTTCCAGTAATTTTGGCCTCCCCCTGCTGCAAAGAAGGCAGGGGGAACGTAGTCCCTCCCCAGCCCGCGGGAGACACTTGTGCAGGCAGAGAATGTCCCAAGAGCTGCCAAACAACCCCCCAAGATTAAATACATCATCCCCCAGTTTCCCCACATCACTCCAACACTAAGAATAATCATAATAGACTACAAAGCCGCTGAACTGATGGCTACCAAAAAGAAGGCCTGTTTTTTCTGAAAGAAGGATGGCCTTCGGGAACCCCTCTGAATTTAGGGACTCACCTTAACAATAGCATCTCCCCAGTCTTTATATTCCTCTGTTGGCTTCCCATTGAAGAATGATCTGTCTGCACTATTGCTATACGAGCTATAAAGCCAATCATCACAACCCTCTGAAATACTAGGCAAAAATTCAAGGGATTTTGAGTTACGTGAACGCTAGCAGGCTCATTATGAGGTCCCACCATCGCATCCAGAGTTACCAATACAGGAGGTATCAGTAAATTTAGATAAGTGAAGTTACTGGGGATTACAAGTGGGACCATGAGGGCCCCATTAGAAATGAGCGATTACTTGGTGAATTGGTAATTCCAGTACCCATTGCCTCATAATTGATATTTTGTCCTTGGAATTTTATCCACACACACTACTCCAAGTGAAACTGTCCAAAACCTCAGAGTTACCATGGATCCTGTAGTGTAGGTTTGTCAGGTAATTCTCCTTGGAAGTTGATTCGGATTTCAGGACCTTGTAATGAGACCTAAAACATGTTTTTACCAGGTTATTCTGAAGTTCAGAACGTAAGAGACACTTCAGCTAACATTCTATTGCTGTGGCCAAAGAACACAGAATATTTTACTATTTGACAGGACATTTTCCCTGACGTTATGAATTTTTAGAAACTAATTTAAAATTCCCCTCTTGAGCAGCAATAGTTTAATGTGCGAGACTAGCTTCTTGAAGCAAACCTCCAAGTTTCATTATGTGGGGCCCAGAGCTCCCTCACAGAAGCAATTTGTCAGGTCTACACTCACCTACATCATAAGACAGTCAGATATAAATCAAATGTACAAATAAAAACAATCAAACACTATTCTCGTTACTGCACCTCTCAATATAAAAAAAACCACAGATATAAAGCCTAGAAAAATATACCGGCTTTTACAGTTTGGATTGGTTGACATGATGAAAACGATGTCTTGGCATATTCTTTGCTATTTATATGGCACCAACACGGTGCACTGTTGTACTTATTATCTGCGATTATGTTCAGTTTAATTCACATTGCACAAGATAACATCAGCACTCTCCTTAGATTCTTAGAAAAATAGCGATGTTAAAACATATCATATGTTGCAAAGTTTACCATTTAACATGAATTTATCTATCTTCTCTGATAGCATTTATTTTATTTTACAGCTGCTAGTGATCTGCAGTGATCACTATTTGTTTCAGAACTATGTAACATTGCATGCAGATACATTTTAAAACATACGTTTTCATTCATTTTATTGCTTTTCGGGGGGGGGTGGGTTGAATGTAAAATTAGTTTTTTTTAGGCCTTTTTTTTTTTTTTTTTTACTTTTCCTCTTTTTGCTTTCCTCTATGTAGCCATGCTAAATTGCGCACCTCAAAAAGTCTAACATATTACAATTGTATTCCTTATTACAAGTTGGCCCCAAAGATGAGATAGTCATAAAGGGCTTAGCTAGACTGACACTGAGTGGCCTCACCCATTTACTAGCCATTACAAGTTCTGATGTTCAGAATGGGGAATAACTAGCAGGTTCTGGAATTACTTGCATTCATTGCAGTGTTTTTCCGATTTCGAAACCCTTTTCTATTCACATTATCTATCTGGGTATACGAAGTGGAATCTGTCAGCGAAAAAGGAGGTGTTATTACCTGGTGCAGTTACACCCATAGTAAGTTTTGGACAGGGTAGTATTTCCACAGAAAATCTTTAATTTACCACGCCACAAAATCGCAATGAGGGTTTTAACACCTGTTAATCTTTTTTGGGATCACCGTTAGCCGAATGCCAACAGCCCTCTAGACTCTGTAAACTAATGATTTGACCTCTGACATATTTTGAAAATCTACACATATTGTACCACAGCAAGCCCTGCCCTAATACATTCCTAGGACTGTGAAAGAGAGATTACAAGATGCAGTATTGCAGGTGACCTTGTGGGACAGCTAAGTGGTGTCCAAACTGTTCAAGGCTAAGAGCACATACTCCTTTCAGTTTCAGAAGAGCAGATGCAAACATATTCTCTTCCTTGAAGGAGAGTTCCCATCAACAGAAAGATATGATTATGAAATGATAAGGGAGATTTGGTGCTCATGAGCCATGGTAATAATCACCATCCCTAAAGAAAGTGGGTTTGCAGTCCGAGAAGCTATTTTAATACATGACCAATTTTATATTTTAGGCTTCTTATTTTTTTTATACTTTTATATATTCGAAATAAGAACCATCCACATAAGAGTCCTTTACATAAAAATATTTTAACCAGAAAAGATACACATTAAAAACCTGTAATTCTGATTGTAATCTGTATTTGACCAGAAATTTACACAGGTTTTCAAAAACATTCAAAACACTAAAACCAAAAATAAGTTTAAAATCTAGGACAAATAAAGCAATGCAGCTGTTCAACATATATAATAAATCTTCGTCAGAATGTATAGTGAATTCCTGGGGTGATAGATTACAAATATGAGAGATAAAAGATAAAACTCGAGTTAAGTCAAGAAAATATAAAAGAGGAAGAGGATCTGGGGCAATAATGAAGGATCTTCGTTGGAATGTAATCTTAAGGACGTACCTAATGCAAATTAAAGCCATAAATCGGTTTGTAAGACAATAACCTTGAGGTCTTTTTAGAAGTTCCTTGGGAGGTGTGGTCCAGTGGACAGGTGTTAAAGAATTCCACACACTGTCTGAAAAAGACTGTGTTGGAGGACGCTTTTATAAAGTCTGGAGGTTCCCAAATACGTTTTTAGAACTTCTGAGTGAGTCAAGACTATGCTTAGAGCCAAGAAACTACGGGCCATATTTACAGGCCCCTAGCGCCACAGGAGAGTCACTTTTTGTAATGCTCCTGTGGTGCTAAGCACAGCGCCGTATTTACAAGGTGGCGTTAAGCCACCTTTTGTGGCTTAACACCATCTTGTAAATACGGCCCCTTCCCACGCAGCACTGTGCGTGAAAGGGGTGTGCAATGGGTGTTGCTGTGGGCGTGCCACTACAACACCAATTGCATTTTGACGCTGCCTCCGATTTATCAAATTTCGTAAACCTGAGGCAGTGCCAAAATCTAACACCATCCTCAGGGGTGGCGTTACCATGGCGCAACGAGGAGTAATACTTTTATTCCTCCTCGTTTTCTGCTTTTTCTATGCGTGCTGCATTCTGCCACACAAATAGAAAAAGCAAAATGCCAGAAATGATTGTTTATGTGCGGGAAGGTGTCCCCTGCTGCACATAAACAATCATTTGAAAATGACGCTTTGGCACTTCTGTGTGTGCTGAATTGTGCAGCACACACAGCAGTGCCAAAGCGCCATTAGTGATTGTTTATGTGCAGGACACCTTCCTGCACATAAACAATCACACCCCTCAACACAGAAATCCTTGAGCAATGGTGCAAGGATGCCTGCGTTGGCACTGGTAGATAAATTTAGCGCCAGCGCAGGGGGATACGCAGGGGTGCATCGTAATCCCTTAAATGTGGCGCATCCCTGCATTTCTAAAGTGACGCAGTGCGGCACTGCCAATTTTGGCGCAGCACCACGCTGTGCCACATTTCCTTAAATCTGGCCCTATGTGAGCCAGTATGTAGAGCTTTGAATATATTGTATGCCTGATTCAGCATGCCCCTAGCTTCAAATGGGAGCAAGTGCATGATGAGAAGGACAGGGTCTTTGTCATAAAATAATTTGGATACAGTCACAAATTTTGCTGCCACACACAGGGCTTCACTAGAAGGGAGCAAGGTGGACTTTTTATATACATGTTAGTAGAGAATTCTCATAGCCGGGTCTAGATAAAATTAGCAACTGGACCACATCCTTAATGTCGCCTTCGTGTAGGAAGGATTTTATACCATGAAATGGTCTTGATTGATGTTGAGCATTTCAGTCACAAGTATTGATTTTGGTGTCAAGGTGTTGTAAATGGCCCTTTTTGCAGGGTTATCCCTAAACTTTTTGCTTCCTTCCTCCTATTTATTCTGACCTTTTTTTGTTGGCGTTAGGACTCTGGGCATGTCACCACTGCTAACCAGTGCTAAAGTGCATATGCCCTCTGTGTAAATTGTAATGTTGATTGGTTTATCCATGATTGGCATATTTGATTTACTAGTAAGTCCCTAGTAAAGTGCACAAAAGGTGTCCAACCCTGTAAATTAAGTGCTACCAGTGGGCCTGCACCACTGGTTGTGCAACCCACATTAGTAGACCTGTAAACATGGCTCAGACCTGCCACTGCAGTGTCTGTGACTGTAGTCTTGCACTGCCAATTCGACATGGCAAATGTACCCACTTGCCAAGCCTAAACCTTCCCTTTTTATACATGTAAGCCACCCCTTAGGTAGGCCCTAGGTAGCCCCGTTGGCAGGGTGCAGTGTACCTTAAAGGTGGGACATATACTGATGTGCGTTACATGTCCTAACAGTGAAATACTGCTAAATGCAGTATTTTCTATTGCAAGGCCTATCTCTCCCATAGTTTAACGTGGGGGCTGCCTTTAAATAACTTTAAAGTGCAGATTGCCTTTGGGAGCAGACATAAAGTTGGAGTTTGGTGTCTCTGAACTCAGAATTTAATAATGAATCAGTTAGTGAAGTTGGTTATTAGATTGTTAGTTTGAAAATGCCACTTTTAGGTAGTAGGCATTTTCTTGCTTAAACCATTCTGTGACGCTGCCTGTTTGTGGATTCTCTGTCTGGGTCAGTTTGACAGTTGGGCTGTTTGTTAATCCTCTCTAGACAGTGAGGCAAAGGGAGCTGAGGTGTAGCCTACAGCTCCTTATGAGCCATCTGTGCTAGAGTGGAGGGAGACATGGTCACTTACACCTGAATGGGCTATGCCTGCCCTCACACAATGCGGTCTCCAACCCCCTTGTGTGTGTGTGGGACCTGGCCTGGGCAAAGCAGGATCCTGAAAACAAGAGAGACTTCCCTTTTGAAGTTTACCAACTTCAAAGGCAGAAAGGGGTATAAGTAGTGGACCCAAAACCCCATACGTTATATTTCTTCTTGATCACTTCTGGGACCAAGAGGAACCTCTGCCAAGGAGAAGAGCTGATGAGGAGTGCTACCCCTGCTTGTGACTGTACTTTGTTGGGCTATCCTGTAGTTGTTGCTTCTGCCTATGAAAGGGGACAAAGACTGGACTTTGTGGTATATCCCTGCTTGTGAAGAATATCCAAGGGCTTGAACTGAGCTTGCCTCCTGTTTTGAAGCCTCAGGGCCCTAAACTTCCTCTGCTAACATCTGGACTCTCTGCTGAGACTCCTGCCCTGCCAAGTGGTGTCCTATCCAGTCCCTGGGCCCTTGAAAGGTGAAGTTGGCAGACAAAAGCTACAAATCCACGCACAGAAAGTCGTGCAGGGAAATTTTCAAAGCACCATCTGCATCATGGCTGACAAATGACGCGCCGCTGGCTTCGTGGCTAAAATCGATGTTCCACCTACATCGTGGCTGGGAGATTGATGCATCGGGCTAGAAAAACGACATGCAACACCCGCTTGTGGCTGCTGATAACAATGCAAACCTCACGCTGCTGGGTTTTCTAACACTGTGCAATAGGATTTTCCACGCATCGTTCCTGGGCGTCAAAGTCAACTCGACTCTGCACGGGTTCGAGGTGCCTTGTCTGGAAATTGATGCATCACTCTCTTGGAGGGAGAAAAACAACACATCGCCAACCTGACCAGAGGAGAAATTACGCACGGCCTCCCTAGCGAGGAAGGAATCGATGCATCGCTGCCTTTTCTGAAGCACGTTCGCCCATGCAGCTTTATTTTTTACGCTAACCAGGTACTTTGTGCAAGATCATCGTTTCCATTGTTTTCTATGGAGTAAGACTCTTATTCTTTTGAAAATTCATATTTTAACTTGTGTATGTTGGATTTTTGTTGTTTTGGTCTTGTTTGATTTAGATAAATATTACCTATTTTTCTAAACTGGTGTGGTGTCCATTTTGTAGCGTTTTCACTGTATTACTGTGCGTGGTGGTATAAATACTTTACACATTGCTTCTGAGAGTTAAGCCTCCCTGCTCATGCCAAGCTACCAAGGGGTAAGTGGGGGTTAATCAGGTGTCTTTCTCCTTTGCCCTGACTAGAGTGAGGGTCCTTGTTTGGACTGGGGGTAACCTGACTGCCATCAAAGACCCCATTTCAAACACAAGGTTTAACCTTTTAACAAAGATGAAACAAAGGTATTTCATGAAGCCTGTGATGAAACACGTGCAATCTATGCTCAGGCTCAGGTTGAGCTGAACTGATAAAGTCAGTTTTCAGACTATTTATTTCATGGATGCCAGGGAGCATCCAGGCCTGGATGTCATAAGCAATGTTGACCTGTAGCAGTATGTTGGCCAGTGAAACTATTTTGAATAAAACTGTATATCTTTAACCAACACGCTATAGCACATGACTGACACCATAGCAAATGTCTTAGATGTTAAAAATAAAGGGTCAAAAGAGTTGGTGCCACAATTGAACCATGTGGCGCCCTTTCTGGTAAAAAAGGGCTGGAGTAAACATTCCCACAGTGCACTTATTGTAATCAGTTTGATGTGTAGGATACCAATCATTTAAATTATATTCTTATACACTCATCTGGCCTTTGAGTGTTTATAAAAGGTTCCACAATTTACAGTTTTGAACACCTGAGAAAAATCAGCGGACAGGAAGTCACAATTTTCAAGCAAGTGAAGAGTGCCAGCATTCCTTGTAGGTCTTTAAGGAGACAGAATTCAGCCATTAAGTTTTTTTTGCCAGTAAGAGCAGAACAATAATTCAAGGCACCAGCTTAACACATTAACCGAAAAAGGTGGTAAGAATTGGCAAATGTGTTTATTCAGGGAAACCATGATAGGGGCCAGATGTGAGACGGGGTTTATGCCAGCTATTCTGTTAATCAGCTGGGTTTGTTTAATTGCCTTGAAGGAGACCCAGGTACCTTTGGATTTTCATTTTGGTGAAATCTGATCCTGATAGTCACTGTCGAGAATAAAGAATAGCATGATCTTTTATATTTTCTACATGCACATTCCTTTCATTTTACTGATGGGTTGCCAACAGTAAAGGATGAGAGTGCGTTTATTGATTCTTTTACAGTCTCAAATAGGTATTTTGTCAAATTTCTGTAGTCATTTTCAGAACTAAAAGAAATACGTTTTTTATCAGAAAAAATATTTTAATAGTATGCCTCTCTGACCATGGTTCCTATAGGTAAGGCTTAGAGTGGTATAGGCACCTTAGGTATTTCATGTGTCCAAAGATGTTTTCCTCTTTAAGTTCCTTCGATATCATTGAGACAGATTTTAAAAAATATTTTCTTTTTTGCTTCCCAGGGTTCAGGATCATTAATGATGTTGAATATGATCGCTGCGCATTGAACAGTCCGGCTGTTGATCTTGGTTTCACTTTAACATGTTAGCAGAACTGAAGTAACTCACGAAGCTATCATATTGAGATTGATTTGTTTTGTGTCTCTTATCAAGAACTGTGCTTTTCACATATAACCAAAGGGTGAAGTGTTTAATGTTAAGAAGGAGAAATTGATTTCCAAGTGAAGGGACTAGGCAAGTGAGTTTATGTTTGCAGTAAGGATAGTCTCTTTTTTTAGCAGTTTAGGGGCATAATGTTGATCTAAACCACACTACTTCGTGCACATGTCTTGACATTCTTTTTGTTGGCTCCCACGATTATTTTGCTCCTTAACTTTACACTTCACACATTTGTGAAATAATTATTATTTTCGTCTTAAAATCAAGCTATCATCTTTCCCAGGGGGTCAGCCCCACATGCTCATAATATGTATGCAGATGGTAGCGGTTCCCGAATTCTTGAGCTTCCAGTGGCAGCCTGGCAGTATCAAAGGTAAGGCTGCATGTTTCCCTTAATGAAAGGGTCCTGAGTACATGTCCTGAGTTGCGAAAATGGGCCTCTAAATATCCCTTGACTTCCTGGGCAAGCAATAAAGACCTAACTCAAGGATGATGGTAGAACACCATTTTTACAATCACAATAAAGATATGATGTGCACACAGGATTATTACTTTGAAAAAGGTAATAATCCAGTAATACTGCACTAAAATCATATATATATATATATATATATATATATATATATATATATATATATACAAAACAGTATGCGCATAGTAGGAAATCACACACAACATAAATTGCAAATCTTCAGCACACGACTCCTGTGTTAAACTCAAAGCTCAAATGTCTAAGAAGCAATTGCAGTTGCAGTGTCCATACTAGTCTGGCGATGTTGTTAGTCTGCATGGAGCTGCTGCTTGGCTCATGCTTATGTATCAGATTAGCAGTAGTTGGGCATCTGTCTGAATTTTCAGAAGGCGCAAACTGAAAGTTAGAAATCCAGATGAGTCAGTCTGAGCAGGTTATTCTGCATCTAGGAAGCTGCAAGTGTTGTATAGTGAGCAGGCATTCTATATAATGCATGAATCTGCTGGTCCTGATAGCTATATATCACCTCACAAAGGATAAGCTTAAGAGGGTAGCTGTGTTGGGAAACTATATGTGACAGACCCCTAATGTCTCTGGGGGAAACAGAGGAAGATGACATGTGGGATGGTCATATCCTTCATTTTCTCTGAGCTGGCATACAAAAATATGTTTGCAATCACTTTAGGCTAGCTCTAAGAAAGGTGCCTCTCTCAATCGATCACAATCATTCTTTAAAATATGGTCATTCAAAATCTGTGTTTATTTGCATATTGATGTATTCCTATAAATAGCTCTCAACCCGATGTCTTCATCTTCTAGTCAGTGCCATAATAATGACACACACTTTCATATATAAAAAACGTCAAATATAGTCCCCAGAGGTCATTAGACATCTCTATAGTTGGGACAGTTGGCATCTTGCCCTGGCAGTGACTTCTCACCAAACCTTTGACAAGGGTGCTACCAAATAAGATGTGTGATAAGGTGTTGCAGCCACTTGCTATCTTAAACCTAATGAAGGCCAAATTTAGGGTGACCCCTGTTGCAGGGTTAAACTTAAACTATGGTGTTCCTGTGGACCACTACAACTGTAGATTTTGAAGTTCCTTACAAAAGTGGTCTCCCAAAGAGAGACAAACATGAAAATAAATGAGAACTTAAATGGACTAAGCTAAAAAATAGTGTTGTATTAAGATTTGTGCTTTTCATCTTTACAGCAGTTAACATCTAATTTCACCTCTGTTCAGAGAGTGAATTTAGGGTCTGAGTTAACATAACTTTCACACTGCTGGTAGAAGGAAATTTACCTCGCCCTGAATGGAACTTTAACAGAGCAACCAGTGCCTTGTGGTGTAAAGGATAATACCACCACCCCCCTACATTTTCCCATTTCCTAGAAACAAAAATATTGTGGGTGGAATGTTTGAATTAATTTCAGTCACCTGTAATTGCTTGAACCCATGTCTGAGTCCTAAGTATTTTTGGTAACTATGCCTCGCCAGAAAAGGAACCAACCATATTTAAATCAGCCTTGTTCCTCCTCCAAAAGGAACAGTCCAGCATGAACTGCCAGATCTCATTCCTTCTGACTGGGACGATAAGCAACTCCAGACTAATTTCAGCCTACTTATTCATCTTTAATGAGAAATACATTGAGCTCTAAGGCACAGAGAGCATAGGACCTACATCTGGACATTTCCCTAACCCTTAGGGTGTCACACTGAGGAAAACAAAGCAAGTTAAGGGTCGAATGTTTTCATTAGTTTTAGCAACTGCTGATTACTTGAGACCACATCATACATGAACCAGCCATATGAAAATCAGACTTGGTCCTGCCCCAGTGAAACAGTCCAGCTTTAGCTGCCTGGTCATGACCCAACTCAACAGGAACACACAAAAACCCAGACTGGTTTGAGCCTAGTTTGGCCTCATCAATGAGGTATAGCTTGAGTCCTAAAGTACACTGGACAGGGAAGCCTCATCTGGGCATATCTATCACACTTCCTGAGTTGCACTGAAAAAAAAAGAAAGTGGTGCACGGAATGCAAGAATTAAGTGGCTGAGATTTATTCAATCATTCCACGCATAACTTTTTTGTTTTCCAGATTTCTGAGGTGATTTTTTTACATCCAGTTAAGAAAAATGTTTTAAAAAACCTTCAGTTCTGCATACTAAATATTTTGTTAAAAAACAATTTGAAGAAGGCATAAGGTGCACATTGTCCACCACGAAAAATAAATAAAAACGTTGATTCCCGTAAGTGTTCTCCTTAACCAGCAGTCAACGGACCAGCTACTGCGAATTTCCAAAATAGGAATACAAATGCTTCATATGGTTTTCTCGTGCATATTTTAGGAGTGTCGTTACAAATATATTTTTAATTACCATCATTACTAATATTAACAGTGGCTAAGAACTTGCCAGAAGGTGGTTCAGTACTGGCCTGGACTCCTGCTAGCACGGCACTGTGCAGGGTATATCATTTACACTGGGCTGGAGGAGACCGAACAGAAATGAATGGACGCAGCAGGTTGAACATTTACAGTTATTACCATATAGCCATAGAACAATCATGTAAGAGCTGATGGAATATCTCATCTTTATACAGAGACTTTTATCACAATGGAATTGCTAGAAGCAAACATAGATGGGACATTAAGGGACTACAACTCGCTGTGAATGGTTTCCACAAGGTCAATTGACATTGCCGCTTTGCAAAAGTATCCAATATGGATGTGCGCTGGAGCAGCAATATTTGAATAAAAGACCCTGTCAAGATTTTCAGGTCAGCCTTTTTGCACCAGCCTCAATTTTAGGACTGCGATTCAGGACAGTTTTTAAGATGAAAAAGAGCATCCTTTGTGATAACATTTATTGATTCATGGGCGCTGTGTTCTTGATTTCAGAAAACCTTTCGGACGCTCACTGATCTGGGCCCTGCTGTGATATAAAACCTTTTTTTTTTTTTACCTTTTCTCATGCCGCATCGGCTGGCAGACTATTTTTATTGCAGGCACGTGCATCCTGCCTCAGTTTTAGGTTGCGAGCTCAAATTGGCAGGATCATTCGTTTGTGCTGCAAGCATTTTTGGATTGTCTGTATGGGAAGAGCTTCTCTGAATCATTCTGATAATATTTTTATTCAAATGTAATCAAAGGGCCGGATGAATCATTGCGGTTTGTGGACAGAAAGCCTGTGAACTGAAAAACTATAGGCTTTGCAACAATAAAATGCAAGTATGCAATATATCAAAGTTGTTTTGAGACTTTACAAAGTCTTTAACTTACAAAATACCTTTTGAGAGTCATTCCCAATCATAATTAAGAGGCGGCGTAAAATTGCCATGCCCTTCTAATTCCAAGTCACGGTGACCTGCATCAATGGATTGTGATCCAAATTGTAGTTGTGAACGATGATAATATTCCTACCAGCGAGCTGAAGTGTTATCTGATTCACAGGGGTGCAGTTGTCCCCATGGGGCAACTTCTCGTTTATGAATGATTTTGGGTGATCTTGGGGGGATAGCAAGTGGCCCAGGGAGGAACTGCCTGCTACACCTAATATCTTCAAATGTAGGGAACATTTCCTTAGAAACATCTCCTGTCCCTTTAAAAAAAAATGTTGCCCTTTTGAGAGTGCATATGTGGTGATGGACTTATGCCGTCTCTTGAGGGTCACCATCCCTGGATTGGCAGCCAATCATAGGGATCGTAAATAGTGAGTTACCTAATTAATAATCTTTAGGCAGGTCGTTTTTCAACCCGATGAGATTAGGCTATTTGTGATGTCAACCTCTTTGTACATAGTTTGTATTACTGATTGCATCTCTAATTGCTAACCATTCGGTGTGAGCATTTTGCATATCCTAGTTTGTGAAAATGACCAGTAGCTCTACCCACCAGGGAACCACTTAGGCACTGAACACTGTAATAAAAAGCATTCAACAATGTGCATGTGTTTTACTGGCCTCTGGGGCCAGATGTAGCAAAGGGTTTTACCCATTCTGTGTCTATGGGAAAAAGTGTTCGTACATATGGCCCCTAGTCACTAATAAAACATGAATTCTTTTAAAGCACCTCTGGGGATGCTCAAATGTAGAGGGTTCATGAGTCTGTCTCTTTAGAAATATCTATGTTTCTATTAATTTACTGCCATGCATGTGTGCAAAATGTACATTGCTGTTAATGTGCAAGGAAAACGATGAGAAACAGTGAGCTAGAATAATCCCATGTTAACGTACACAGTATCAAATCATTCCTTCCCCCATCCTCTACATATTTCGGTGCCTTCTCCCACCTGCTCTTTCGCTCTAAGCTAAGGCTGTGCATACTTATATGCAAATAAGAAAAAAGTATTAGTTTGCTCATAAACACATTCTCCAAATGCATTTCTTGTATTTTGCTTAAAGGCGAGACCCCGATCAAAAAAATGTTCAGAATATTAGTATTATATTTTTAGTCTGCAACATTTTTCTCAGTTTCTTTGCAGAAGAAACACTAAACAAACTGGAGCCTCGTGCTCCTGCATGGAATATGGTCATTTTCTCCAGGTTTGAGAAATTGCAAACCTTACATTGGCTTAGCTCCCTCTCATGTGTTTTCTTCATTGCATTCACTTATCTTGAGCCATTTCGAATTAAGTGAATTGAAAGTTCTGTCCCTAACATTTTTCATTCATGCCCCTTTTGATCTTTGATAGTTCAAATTTATGCAGAGGCATAGGATACTAATATTTTAGGCACCAAATTACCCTTTGCAAATCAGACCCAGAGACTTAGGGTCTCATTATGAGTGTGGTGGTCCAAGGAGTGCCACATTCACGTTGACGGTCAAACCACGCACTCCAGGAGGTCTGACCACCCAATTACAATTCTGTCTTGGCGGACCTTCCAGGGAATAGCTGACCCCCTGGGGACATTGTTCCTTAGGGGCCGACAGTGGTCTTGGTGGTCGTCAGCCAGGGCGGCGCTGAAGTCAGCACTGTCTGGCTGATTACAACCTTGTTTTCTGCCAGCCTTTTCATGGCAGTTTTCCTACCATAAAAAGGCTGACAGAGAACAAGTGCAGGGGAATACAGGGTGGCCCCTGCACTGCCCATGGCCCTGTCCAGCACCATTTGCAGACAGTGTGCATTCCTAGGGTGCTGGTCAGCCCCCTAAGTGCTATGAGATTGCTATCTGGTAGAACACTCTATTACAAAGTTCCTGCCAGTCAGACCGGCGGGAACATTGTGATAGGACGGGGGTGGACGCCTTCCCGCGAGTTTGATGGTCCCACATTGGGACTGCCAAACTCATAATGAGGCCATTAGTCTTTTGCAGATTTCAAAAAGGGCCCCAAAGTGACCATTAACAATTGGATGTGCATGTTTGTAAGGGGTAGAGTATGTTGATCCCCCTTATGACCTACCCAATGCTTGCCTTAGGCCACAAACCAAATCAGGAACTTATTTCCTGTCTCTCAATGGCCACAGGTTCCCACAGTGAGTAGTGATCAATGCTTGTGTTCTTGATTCCTAGGCTTTGGGTTCTTCTCCCAGCTTCCCCTTTGCCTTGGGTATTCTTCGACTCACAATGCTTGCTCTTCCCCTCTGATGGTCTGTTCTGCTTGTGCTCTGCATTCCTCTTCACCCTATCCTCCTCTGATGCCTTTTCCTTCTGTCCTGTCCTTCTCCCTACTCTGTTGCTTTGTATCCTCATTCTTTCTTCACTTTTGCACCATCTCCAACACATCCTATTTTGTCTGCAAGGGAATGCCTATTAAGATTGCCTATTAAGAAGCTCTTCCACCCAGATAGTTGTTTTGTCAAAATCACATTTCAGACATATATCATGGCTTCTGTGTATGCTCTTTGTCATCCAAAGTCCAGAAGGATAGTTAGATTTCAAAACTGTACAATAGCCAAGACTGGAGTATTACCACACTAGGAAGATCTCTCCAGTAGAAAACATTGCCTACACAGGTTCCCCATCGCACAAATATTGAAGAGCATAGTATGACAGGGAGCACAGACTGTAAGTAAATGTAACAGTTTGATCAAGTGCAAGGGAAGGCTGGCAATGTGTATTGAGAACACGCAGGAGATTGTGGGTCTTATCACATAGAGTGAGAACTAGGAATGCTAAGTTAAGACACATGACCTGATTTAGAGTTTAGCGAATGGGATACTCTGTCACAAACGTTATAGCTATCCCTTCTACCATATTATAATTACATTATATCCTATTGCATTTGTAACATGGTGGATGAGATATCTATCATGTGTGTGACAGGGTATCCCAACCAGCAAACTCCTCTAAATCTGGCTCACAGTCTCTGCCACAATTTTGTCATGAATGGCGTCTTAAGTAGTTGAAAAACGGGAGCAGCACTATTTTACAACCTTGGACAGTACTAAATGGTTGCTTCTCACGAGAACTTTCAAGCCATGTGGTACTTTTATCTGGAAATCTAGATGCTTTTGTTGACATATCTAAAGTAAACTAATCTGATTAACCCAGTGAGATACACAAAGCAATTTAGAAGGGCAATTAAAACATATAACTTAGCAGATCACTACAAAACATAACACAAAACCACAACCACAATACAACCAAATTGCATTCCAATAATGCAGCACTAAAATACAGCCAAAACAAAACGATGCATCACCACAACAAAATGTCACACATAAAATGTGCACAAACTTTTGTTACGCATTGCCACCTCCAGAATCCTAGTTTTGTAATACAGTGGTAAAAGATATTTGGCGCAAGCACTGCTCTAATTTACCACCAACAACATGATATAGCACAAGTCCAAAAACATTTTGTGGCCCCCATCCTTTAAGTCAGTTGGACATACACATATTATGAAAGTTTTGTGTCTGACTTTAGGTGAAAATAATTCCTAAAATTCGATGCAAATAGTGATTTTTCAGTATATTTGTCCAGTAGTATTGGTCAAAATTGGAGGATTCCACAGTTTTAAAGATTTGTTATGAATCATTTAATACCAGTACGGAGGATGCCTTCCCTTTTCACGGCCATTGTTCGAGTAAAGTTTAGGACAGTGCTTCCCAACCTGTGGTCTGAGAACCACTGGGGGTCCATGAAGTCTCCTCAGAGGGTCCACGACTGCTTAGAAAATTAAATAATATTAACATATTAGGTACCCAGCTTTCAGTAATGACTCAGTGGAGGGGTCTCAGGATTTCAATAAGGATTCAGTGGGGGTGCCGAGCTCCAGTAATGTCAAAGTGGGGTCCACAGATGTCAACAGGTTGGGAACCACTAGTTTGAAATGTGTAATGTGAGACGTGTGGGCAAATCAGTCTCCCATGGCTAACTATTATGTAATTTATACAAAATTTTGTAACGATCAATTTTGAGTAATTTTATTTACTTAACGTAGTGTGAAGTTTGAGACTTTTAACAGTGTAATTAAACTAAAAGACAGAACCTAATTTATATGTGTATTCTCTATCTTACGATATGAAAGAGGCACAGTTTGTCTTCAAAGAAGGTATGTTGCTGGATCAAAAGGAATATATGGACATGAGGTTGCCTAGACTTGGATGTCAGAATCTGCTCTCTACTGTGGATCCCTTGGTGGTTGTGCCACAATTATTTTGTGGAGCAGCAATACAATATGCAACGATAGCTGAGGCATTTAGGTGCCTGATGGAATGAGATCTATGTGGAGTCTGTGCTAGGTAATAATAACCCTTATTATTTAAAGTGGGTAGAAAATATAGTAGAATTTGTTGTGTTCCCACAAATGTTTTACAGTGATTGTATTGAAATTCTTTATATCTATTTTAGAACTATAAATCTGTGTTTTATCATCATGAGCCCTTACATCAAAATACTTAATGAACACTGCCCTTTTTAAACTCCATACCATGGATAAAATGAGACCCACTGACATGAGTTATAGCACTTGCGTTTATATAGTGATATAAATACACGTTAGTGGATACCTAAATTAATTATTTTTATTTATCTGAGTAAACCAAGACCAAAACTACAAAATCGAATCAATAGAATACATGATATGAATTTTTAAAGATTAGGGGTGTTATTACAACCCTGGCGGTCTTTGACTGCCAGGGCTGTTTTGACAGAAGCACCGCCAACAGGCTGGCTTCCTGGGGAATTACGACCGCGGCAGAAGCGCTGCAGTCGCACCGCCGGGACCGGCGGTTTCCCTGCACTTTAGTCCCGGCGGTTTAAATCCCCAGCGCTGCCCAGGGGATTACAAGTCCCCCTCCCGCCAGCCTTTTCATGGCGGTTTGAACCGCCATGAAAAGGCTGGTGGAAAGGGGAGTCGCGGGGCCCCTGGTGGCCCCTGCACTGCCCATGCCACTGACATGGGCAGTGCAGGGGCCCCCTGCCACGGCACAATGCAGACAGTGATAGCGCGCCCGTCGCACAGCCGCACCACCGCCGGCTCCTTTTGGAGCCGGCTCCTGTGTTGCGGCCAACCAGGTATCCGCCCGCCGGCCCGGTGGGGATCTCAAAATAGACCCCGCAGGAGTGCGGCCGCATTGGCGGCCGCCCGGCGGTTCAACCTTGGCAGGCGGCAGAGGGCCTAAATGTTAAATAGTACTTAGAAGTCACTAGTGGTGAAAAGGTTATTTGAAGTTGTGAGGGACCAGTGCAAATCCAAAATTCAGGCTGACCATGATGTCCTGCTACAGAATTCACTTAGGATCAGCTGAAACAGTACCTTTAATGGTAGCATTGACGTCGAGGGCACGATGTGTCAATATTTTCCATGCAGCCGGGTCACTGCATCTGGCTCAGTTGAAGAGAATGAGATGCATTGTAATCGAGCCACGCAGACTGTGAATCTGCTGTCACTGAACAGCCTTTGCATTTGTGCCAAAGGAGCAATGCAGCAAAATTTTACATGCACTCAAGGTGACGTGTCGATTATTGCAGGAATCAGCTGCAGAACCCACTTCAGAGGCCCAGGACTGGAGAGAGACACCTCAGGCAAGGGTAGGACTCACAGATGGCAGAGCCCTGCAGCACCAGAGAGTTGCTAGCAGTCTTTGATGTCCCTGAGTCTGCAGAAGAACAAGGGGAAAGACAGCAGGCCTTTGGAGACACATGTTCAGCTGGATGAGTACAGTCCTTGTCCTTAGAAGGGCAGAGATCGGCAGGCTGCAGGGCACCTCAGCAATTCAGTTTCTTGGAACAGTCAGTCCAGGCAGAGTGGCAATCCTTACAGCACAGCAGTCTTTACTCCAGCAGAGTTCTTCCATAGTCCAGTACTGATCTGATTTCAGGGGGACAGGGGCCCTGCACTTATACCCAAAAGTGTCTTTGATGTGGGGAATGAATTTAAAGGGTCTCTCTGAAGTGCACATTCCAGCCCTGGATCCAGACTATCAGTTAGGGGTAATCATCCCTTTGTGTGGGGCTCAGGCCTTTACCCTTTGAAGTGTAAGTGTGAGCCCTTCCCCTCTTCCCTGCCAAAGAAGACCCATCAATATGAAGATAAGTGCAGATGCAGTTGAGTGTCCTGTGTTGAGGATGTCTAGAGGGAATGCACAAATGCAGGTGTTGCCCAGATCAGACGTGTATTGAAGACAGGCTGTCAGGCACAGATAGCAGAGTAATGCCCACTTTCTAAAATTTGCATTTCTAAAATAGTAATAATAAATTTGATTTTACCAGTAAAGAAGATTTATCATTACCATTCCAATATTATGAAATGTGATGCAGCTACTTCTTTCTGATCCCAATTTACAGTTTAAAAGTATATTAAGGAGTTCCCAATTCTGGCCTACAAGAGTAGCAGGTCTCACAGTAATGAAAAATGACTTTGGGAGTTTTTTATTTCCAGGGCATGTAAAATGTAAAAGTAGATACCCTGTCTTTTACTTACATAGCACCCTGCCCTATAGGCTGCTTAGGGCCTAACCTAGGGATGACGTATATGTAAGAAAATTAGAGTTTAAGACTTGGCATGTGGCTTTAAATGCCAAGTCAAAGTGTCAGTGAAACTGCACACACAGGCCCTGCAGCAGCAGGCCTCAGACACGTTTGCAGGGCTCCTTGAGTGGGTGGCACAATCAGTGCTGCAGGCCCACTGGTAGCATTTCATTTACAGGCCCTGGATATATGGTATACCACTGTACAAGGGATTTACAAGTAAATTAAACATGCCAATTGTGGTTACACCAGTGTTACCATGTTCAGGGGAGAAGTACATGCTATTTAGGACTGGTTAGCAGTAGTAAAGTGCTCAGAGTCCTAAGACCAACAAAAATATACAGCATCCAAACAAGAGGTGAAAGGCAAAATGTATGGGGTAAGATCACCCTAAGGATGCCAGGCCTAACATGCATGGTGTAACTTCTCAACAACATCTGTATAGCTAAGGTTAGAAGTGAATAATCCAGCATAAACAGTTTGTTCTGCAGCATTACAAGCTGTCTTTGCTAGGCAACATGTACCATGAAGTAGGAGCAGATCACAAATATGCTTTCCAGTGAGTTCTTAAGGTTTTTCCAGTTGCTATAGTAACAAAGAACAAAAAGAAAGAAGGGAGTAGCTTGAACAAATCAAACTTGTATTCAAGCTCTGTTCCTATAGAATGCAAAATAATATTTGTATTGCTTTTGTTCCCAAGTGTAGGACGATAGTCACTAATGCCTACGGGTTTGCTCTGAGATTGAGAGTTACCATTTTGTTAAGGAAAGTATATTATTACTGTGCTGAAAGCTCTTATTAAGTTTGTGTCAACGCTTTTGCATCGCACCCCTAAGAATCATGTTATGAAAAACTCTAGAGTGTTTCTGTGAGTATTTTTTGGGAGGTTGTGATGTTTTACACAACCAGTGTTTAATTTGTCGTAGTGGTTTCAGGAGGAGGGAACTGGTACAGATTTTTGATGTGGAACTTATTTTTCATCATCAGACTTTGGCCAAAAGAGAGAGAAAGACAGAGTGAGATTAAAGGAGGCAGAGAGAAACAGGTACACATTGACAAAGGAAGAAAGCAGGTGTGCAAAACAACTTGCAAGAGTGAGATAAAGAGATAGGAAGCGGAGAGTGGTGGAAGAAGGAAGCATGGGTAAGTAATAAGTTTGGATATTTAGTAACCCTTGCATTTGGTAGCTGTCTCCTAGGAAAAGCTCTGTTCCCTGCACTTCTTTTTTAATGTTATTATAGGAACAGTTTTACAAAGCAGCCACTGCACACAGCCACACAGAATGGCGAAACAGTGAGAGGCGTAACTAGAATTTGAAGGCAGTGCAAACAGCTCCACGTGCACCACATCATGCCTGTCAGTGCTTACCTGCAAACGTGAAAAAAGCTAAATTTTGGCATTGCAGGGTAATGTGTGGCTTGTTGGAAAGATTGGCATAGTAACCTCCAAGCCTTGAACAAGTAGCTATGCATTGCATTTGCAGAATGAGTTAAAAGGGAAAAAAGAAGCAAAAGGTTGACAAACAAAAACAGATTTGTACCTGTATATAGTTTTATAGTTAATGCACTGCAATAATTCTGGTGTATCAAGCTTAGAATATTTTGAATAATTGCATATGAAAATAATTGTCTTGTTCTGACTCTTTATCCTAAATCTGCATTTTATACAACAACCAAAAGAGAAGCAACTTAAATAATATACCTAGATCTTGATGCATTTCAAATGTCCACCCAAGGAAGCTGGGTGTATTTGTGAATCTGTTCGAATTCAAGAAAGTATTAAAGAACAGAAAGTGGTTGTGAAATTGTATTGAGCAAATAATCCTACAACAACCTTTGAAAATCATCTGTTGGGCATTTTAGCTCACAAAACTATCTTAGTGAACAACATAAAATGATCAGAGAATAAAAACCCAAGAAATACCCCCAGAGTAGATTCAATACTCTAAATATACAGCATAAAAAGTAAGATGACGAGTCACAAACAATCACAATTCAAAGTGAAGTCTGACCTTCAAAACTCTTGCAGTCAAGGAGCTGTATCACATAAAGAAAGGACTGGAAGTACTAGCTTAAGACATGGTGTCTACCACAGTGTTGGGTTGAATGGTGTCTTAAACAGTTGAAGAACTGGTCCAGAGCTGCTTTACTACCTGAGAAAATAGTAAATAGTTATTTGTCACAGAGACTTTGAAGTATGCATTGCTTTTAGGTGTAAATGTAGCAGGAATTGTTAACATATATAAAGTAAAAAAAACATGTAGCACAACTGTGTACAAAAAGCACACATAACACAATAAAAACATAATATGGCACAACAATACATTAAAAATAGAGTGAAACACAACAGCCGTAGTGCTACACTGAATCGCATTCCTAAATTGAAGCACAAAAAAACCAACAGAATACGTCACTATAACAACAAAATGCCACACAAGATATGTGCGCAAACATTAGTGTCACACTTTACCATGGTGAATAGCAGTCTCCCCTCTGTGGTCACTCCAAACCGGTTCTGGGGTCAGGATTGCCCATATTGAGTTTGGTGTGTGACTGACTGGTAGGACCTAGAAAGGAGCCTGTTCGGGTGTCATCTAACATAAGCTAGTGACAGGGGGATCCCTTTGAAGGAAATGACGTTCCTGGGCACAGCCCAACTGGCATCCCTGCCAGGGGAACAAAATCACCTCCCCATATCCAGGCCATTGTGTCTGCTGTGGGAGCAGTTTCCATACCTCATCAGAGCTATTCACCAGCTTGGTGACAGTTGGAAGCTAAGGCAAATTAGCTTCCAGGAGCCCCAGGCAGGGAAAAGGTAACTTTCAAAAGGTCAAGTTCCTTAATATTTGTCAAAAATCCGACTTCATCATTAAGTTGGGCTTTTAATAAATATTAAAAATAGCCATTAATCATTTTTCTAGCTAGTTCCTAACCTGTGAAAGCAAAATACATGTTTCAAATTGCTTCCTAGTGTTTCTCTGTGGGCCTGCCAGCCTTCCAACAGTGAAAATTGCTTTTGAGTGTTAGTTACTGTAAGGACATGTCAATTTTTGAAATTTCTACATGCTCTACTTTTGAATACTATGCACCCTGCCTTGTCGGCTACCAGGCCTATATACAGATGACTTATTAATTTAAAAAATGTAGGTTTTCTCTTATCAAACTGGTCATTTTGGTCAGGCTACAGCTGTAAAACAACAGCAGCCAGACTACAGTAGTAGGCTTCGTGTCATATTTGACTTGTCACACTAGTGGATGACACCATTATGTTGTAATCCGTAGGTGACATTTCACTTTCTATGCTACAGATGTAGTTTGGGCGCACCATTGTTCACAGTGTTGAAGACATCCACATGCCTGGTGTCCTATCTGGGAACTCTGCTAATTGGAGACTTCAGCAAATGTATAGATGCTCTAGATATTAACTGACAAGTTGACTTCATCAAGATGCTTTAACTATTGATCACGTAGAGAATGATCCCATATTCCCACCCACACCTAATAGGACAAAGGGTAAGCCTAGTGGCACATACAAATTAAAACTTTAATAATACTACCAGGTTTGTAGATAGATCACTTGCTGATTACATTCCACCTTAGAACAATCCTCAAGACCTACATAGGCCCTCATAATTAACACAGCGGTGTTTACCACCATGTTCAGGCTGGCGGTCATTTAACTGACCGCCAGCCCACCTGGGACCCTGCGGGCTGCATAAAGAACATTCTGCTGGGACATTGCCGGCGGGAGGAAACATTGTTTCCGCCCGCCGGCCCAGCAGAATGCATGGCTGGGACATTGCCGGCAGCTCCACATGGAGCCACCGTCAATTCCTCTGTGCGGCGGGTGCAGCTGCATCCGTCACGCAGATCACTGCCCGTAAATCTCAGCAGTGACCTGCATGATGGGGCACTGCACAGGGGCCCCTGCACTGCCCATGCCAAGTGAATGGGGTGTGCAGGGGCCCCCATGGGGGCCCCGGAGCACTCCTTCCACCTGCCTTTCCCTGATAGGGGAATCCGCCAGGAAAAGGCTGGGGGCAGTAGGGATCATTATCCGAGGGGCAGCAGCGCTGCCCTGTCGGATAATGATTCCGTCCACTGTCAGGCTGCCTGTCGGAGGCAGCCTGGCAGGCCCTCCATGTGTTCATTATATGGCGGTTCAGCCAGCCATGCCGGTGGCGGTCTTTTCACCTGCCGCCGACATGGCGGGCTGAACCGCCGGGGTTCATAATGACCCCCATAGTTTCTGCAAGTGGAGACCTAAATTTCCAACATTTCCACAACTAAAATCAGCGCAGTCAACTTCCACATTTAATGGGTCTTAATAAAAATAAATATTGTGTTATTGCATGAACTAAGGCCCATCTGTAAGAACTTCATATCAAGCAAACAAAGCATCAACAAAGGATGATTTTCAACTCTTCAACCAGAAAAGTTTAGGCCAAAGCCTACAGTTCCAGTTGTGAAACATCTGCAATAAGACACACAGACCCATTGGAGAATACATATGTGAAGTCATTACTCGGCAGCTATGAGGTCAAAAATAGATATTTGCGAAAATCTTCTTAATACCACAGCCATTCACTGAATGCAAAGCTAAATAGTTTCAATGAATTAATGCACTATTAGGCTCTGTGAAAGAATGAAGAATGTAAAGACCTGTTACATTTTTAAGTTAAACTAAATCATTTTCGGGAACACACAAGAAACATGGGGCCAGATGTATCAAGAAAGGGCTTTGCGAATCGCAAATAGCGATTTTTAAGAAATCGCTATTTCCGAGTCACAATATGCCAGGTATCACTTTTGCGATTCAGAATTAGCAATTTCTTAAGAATCGCTATTTGTGGTTTGCGAGGCCCAAATCCCGAATCGCAATTTGCGAGAACGCAATTTGCGATTCGGTAATTGAAAATCGCAAATTGCGAGAACGCACACCTGCAGGAGCCTGATGACATCACAAGCAGGAAGTGAGTCATCCCAGGCAGTTTGCAGGTGCCACACCCAAAGGAGCACTCAGAGAGAGCCAGCCCAGCCACAGTGAGAAAGTCTGTGAAGAAGGCAGGACTGCACAACCACCATGGACACCTCTGCACAGGTAAAGGAGAAAGGAGAAAGGAAAAGGAAACTCAAGTTTAGTGAGCAGGAACTGGAGGTGCTCACTGAGGAGGTGGTGAGGATCTATGACCATTTGTTTGGTAAAAGCTCACTCCAGGTCCCTGAGAGTGAAAAGCGCAGACTCTGGGCAGACATTCAGACAAAAATCTGTGCTGTGGGAGTTGTGCAGCGCTCTGTGGAGGAGATAAAGAAGAGGTGGTACGACCTGCGTTCCTGTGCCAAGGAGAGGGTGGAAAGACGACTGCAGGAGCACAGGAGGCGGCCCACCCAAAGAGACACCCTCCACCCCGATGGAAGACCTGGTGGAGTCGACAGTCCTCCCAGAAGCTTTCAGTGGGGTCACTGACATTGACACTTCCGGCACACCAAGCACCAGTAAAGGTAAGTGCAATATTGAAATGTAACCCCATATGTGTATGTACAAATGCCCCTTAGGAATTAGCAAGTAGGGCAAAGCATTGTGAGAAGTAGTCCATTCCACATCTTAGAAGCTGCACAACAATGCCTTATGAGAGTGGTAGTCCACAACCCAGAGCTGAAAGTTGCACATAAAATGTAAATATGCCGAGCGACACCCAGAAGAACACAACACCCACAACATTGTGATGAGAAGTAACTGTACATATATTACCATTGTGTGACCTTTGGTGATACATACATAACTGACATGCTGCACATTGTCATTGCAGGTGGCCCAGGCCCAGCAGCTTCTGCAAGTGCTGTTGCAGGTGATACTGAAACCCACCCTGCATCTGACTCAAACACCAGTGAGTCACAGATTATAGCGCGCATCAGACGCAGGGCTAGGGCTGTACCGCTACACAAACTGAGCCAGGACTCTGATGACATGTGGGATGACAGCCGCACACCTTCCCCAGATGGCAGATGCACTGGTATGCAGGAGTCCCAGCCCCAGCATATCACAACACCCCGCAGGAGGCCTTCCTATGCAGGCACACAGCATATTGAAGCAGGAGAGGGACCGTCAGTCTTTGGTGGCCTGGAATCTGCTATGTTGAAGCAGCAGCGCCTGCGAAACAAGAACATCTCTGCTTTACAAAGGCAGATGCAGGCACACAATTCAAACATTGGTGGGGGCTGTATCGGCAGTTGGAGTGCCTCAATTTGAAGCTCACTAAACTGCATGAGGGACAGATCCAAGCATCTGAGAACACCAGGGAGCTGACAAGTGCAGTGACGGAACTGTGTACTGAGCTGTGCCACGACAGAGTCAGCCACCGCAGGCAGGAGAGACGTTTTATGGGGATGTTTGGTGGTTTTTGTCGCTCAGCCAATCGCCTTGCAAATTCAACAGCCCTCATATCGTGGCGTGCTGTGGCCGCACAGGTGGAGGCAGCACACAGCAGTAGGGATGTGGCACAGGGACTGGTGCAGATCACAAATGTGCTTGACAATATGCTGGGTAACCGCTCCGCCACACCCAGTGAACTGGGACTGGGGGACACTGAGGACACATCTAGCCTCAGCAGCATAGCAGTGCCAACAACTGATGCTAGGCGTCGCGGTGCCAGGCACAGCACTGCCACTGAGGCAGAAAACAGAGGTGCCAGTGAGGCCACTGCACACTCGAGTGGCTCGCGTGGCCGTAGAAAGTGAGAGTAATGGCCACAGGGGACTGTTTATCTTTGTGTCATACAGTAAACTATGACTGAATAGTGAGCTACAGTTATCTGCTTTTGTTTTAAGTCAAATAATCTTATTTTTGCTGCTAGTGAAACTGATGTTACCTGACATTAAGGTAATAAATTTACTAACTACAGGTACAAATTTCAGTGGAGTTGTGTTGTTCCTACTTACATCTGAAATGGTTGTGCGGGATGTCAGCACACCTTTGCCTGCCCTCTGCTGCACTGGTCCTGTCTGCTGGCTGTAGGGGTGGTATGGGATCATCATCCTCATCAGATTCAGAATCAGATATTTCCACAGGTATGCCCCTGGTGGTAGCTATATTGTGCAAGATTGCACAAGTAGCCACTATTCTAGATGTCGTCTCTGGGCTGTATTGTAGTGCCCCTCCACTTTTGTGGAGGCACCGGAAGCGACTCTTCAGCAGCCCAAAGGTGCGCTCCACCATATTGCAGGTTGTCCTGTGTGCTGCATTGTATCTCTGTTCAGCAGGTGTTGTAGGATTGAGGTAGAGCGTCATCATGTAGGTGCGCACTGCGTAGGCACTGTCTCCTGGAAGGAACAGAGGGTATGATGAGTAAGTGAGCCTTCTGACGTCACCACGCCATCAATGCGCCACTGTACAGAGGGTCAATACCTAGTAGATATCCTTCTCCAAACTCCCAAGCTAGCAGTCTTGTGTGAATCCCACTGTGGCAAAAGATGTACGAATCATGTGTGCTCCCTGGGTACCTGGCCACGAGACCAGTTATGATATAAGAGGCATTGCATATCACCTGTATATTCATGGAATGTGGGTATTTACGGTTGCGGTACACATACTCTGTGGCTGATGGTGGACAGATTGCAACATGTGTCCCATCTATGGCACCTATGACATGGGGGAACTGTGCTATCTGGTAGAAATCTATTTTTGTCTGCTGTATTTCCTGTGGGGTGTGGGGGAATCGGATGTACTGGTGTATTCTGCTCAGCATGGCATTGATAAATGCATTGAAAAATCTAGAGAGGGCACTCTGTGATACCTCCCCAGCTGCTGCTATGACCCCTTGATAGCTCCCTGAGGCAAGTAGGTCGAGGGAGCATAATACCTGCACATGGGTGGGTATGCTATTTGTCCTGTGTGTTGTGTGCTGCAGTATAGGTTATAGCTCAGATATCAGGTCAAGTATCATGGCTGAGCTTAACCTGTACTTCTCAAATATTTCCTCCTCAGTCTGGTCAAAAAGGGTAATGCGCACTCTGAAAATGCGCTCCTGTCTCCTCCTCCCTCTCCTCAAACCTGCCAAGATCCTCATTCTCCTCGCCATGATGTAGAGTGCAGCCATTGTGGAAAAGAGTCTGAGGCATTCTGGGCGTCTTTATATAGGTTGCACCTGGTTACTACCTGGTTTCACTTAGTGGTATTTTGCATGTGCAAAAGGCCATTCTGTGAAAAATCGCAATTTGCGATTTTTTGGTGCATCGAATTGTGACTTTTTTGTTTTACGTTTCGCATTTTGCATCTCGCAATTTCTGACTTGAAATACTGAATCGATAATTGCGATTCGGTATTTCATGAGGAAATTGCGAGATGCAAAATGCAACACGCAAAACCAGGTTGCAACGCAAAAAATCGCTAGTTTTGCGATTTCTTATTTTTGGTCTGCGAATGCCTTTCATGCATCGCAGACCACGTTTTTGCATTCGTAAATAGACAAATTTAGCGATTCACACCGTTTGCAAATGCAATTCCGTTTGATACATCTGCCCCATAGTAATTAACCCCATATTATACTGTTATTTTTTCCACCATTTAATCATCATTTACATTTTCAAGCCAGCATTTGAAGTGAGGGACAGGAGGAGGGTAATAGGCTAGTTTAAATTTTCTATAATGCCTCTAGAGTCACCTCTAACATTGTGTCTGAGGGAGAGACTCCCATTCTTGGACCCTGAAGGAGTATTGATCGTGAACATATCCCTTCTCAAGTGGGTACCCAAATTCTAAGAAGTAATGAACCATCTCCTAGGTACTCCAAAAAGCGAGACCGACCCGACACTGTTACCAAAGTATAGTCTAATTCATAACCTTTTCTGCCCAATCAAATTTCTAGAAGAGAAATCACCAGATAGTTTCAAGACTATGTGGAAGAAACAAATAGGATCCAACTCCATAACTGCCAGCCAGTCTTTTGCTATGATTTAGGATTGTGGGCACAATAGAAATCCTATCCTTCCTAATCCTAGTTGAACAATATCAAATGGCCCTAATGTTTCTAAATTTCTTGATGGCGTACGGATCATTAGATCATGCTTTTTCACCACATGTCTGAGAAGATCAGTAGGAATTCCAGGAACTTCCTTAGTCAGTCCAATGTTTCTTCCATACTCACAGTTATAAGATCAGGATGAGATCTATCAAGTCAATGATATTGAGGTGGAGGGTTCCCCAAGACAGGCTCATGAATGTCAATTAGGGGTATTGAGAGATAGCAGCTGCATCCCTTAGCTTGTTCTGTCATACACCTGATACTGTTCCTGATAAACCTGGTCTCAGGGTTCATGAGTGCAGCTTAAGGAAAAAAGGGTAGTAGGCTCGGTGGTTACTGTCTCTATTCTTCACTACGTGCTCTAACCCTCAGTCCTTCAACAGAAGTTAGGAGGCTGTTGAATATTTAAGAGAGGGAGTAGATATTAACACTGATGCGGGCACCAGATAAAAAGTCTGCAATATCACTTCCTCTGGCACTTTGGTGAATTGATATAGTTGGGAATACTGTAGGAATCTTCTCTTTCACAACTGATATTCAGCAGCTCTTTTTTCCGTCTCTAGCTAAATGCGTTAAAGAGAACCATAGAATAATTTGGATGCATGCAGATAACTGACAAATGTGAATACCTATCCTTTTTCATCATTCAAGCAGTGAGGATTTAGCAATAAAACTTCCAACTTTGAAATATAAGAAATTCTTAATTGTAAACTTTATTATAGGATATTAAATGTGTTACGTGTCAAATATTCGCCAAATCTATGCAATGCAGGGTCAACACCCGAAATGAAGAACATTTACACTATGCAGTAAATATTCTTCAAAAGTATACCTATTTCCGTCTCACAAATGTCTTCCACCACGGTGATTGAAATAGGAATTCTAGACCAGTCTTTGATCAGCTAAAACGACTTAGGGCCAAATGTACAAACACTTTTTCCCATAGACACAGAATGGGTAAAAACCTTTGCTACATTTGGCCCTCAGTAAGGAGGGATATATTATTGTATAACTTCCTTTGTATGCTAGTTCCCTTGCTGGGCACCTTACTACCATTAACTGGAACTGATCCCTGCATGTTGATCTCCTTGATGGTGGAAATAACTTTGATGTTTCTGCAGTGAGTCAATCAGCCTGTATGATGTCTTTAATTTCAAACCAATACTGATATAAACTAGACTGCATCACACTGTGGTAAAATAGGTTGTGAGGAGCTAGGGATTGATATAGGAGAATCTACAACTAAAATACCCTATTCACCTTTTTATTTTACTTTGCCGGACCCAGGAACCTTTGTAAAAAGAAGAATATATATTAACTTCCCTACTTACTGAAGAAAAAAAAGGAAGCTGTCCTTACTTTCTACAGTAATCTTTATTTGACTCGTGCCTTTTTGCCCATGTCTACTCAAGTCATTTCTCAGCTGTAATCAGATTTTCCAAGCCTTGAAATAGGGGAGTCTGAAACCTGCAAAAGAAGAAACATGCAGTCTTGGCCGGGTTTGAAATGGACTTTTGTCAGTCTGTGGTGATCCTCCAGAAACCATGCAAAAGTTGCTCCCATTTGTTAGAGCCATTCAGAAAAGCTAGGGAAAAATCATCTGTCAAGATACTAGACCACAATATTGCGGGGCCAACATATAAAAGTTGTCAATTAATTAAAAACGCCATTGAAGTGGTGAGTGGATCCACTGACCTCAGTCTAGTTCAAGCTTAAACTTCCTAACTGGAAGAGTAAACTGCCTGTAGTCTAGCCTCGTCTACTGGGACAGGTTTTTGTCATATAAAAAGGTAAATGCGAAGGTCAATCCTCTGGTTGGCCTTAGTCTCAACCTTAATCCAATGGTGGTCCTTTGTGAGTTGTCCTTACCTGATCCTTGGTCCCACCAAGGGGAATAAGTAATGTTTCCCATGGACTTTTCTGTAAAGATTTGTTCCCGCTGGCTTTCATTATGAATGATTGAATTTAATGTATATCACTAAGAGAGTGTGTTGTTAGTTGTGAACGATGTGGATCCTTCACAAGTAATAAGTGGAAACATTCATTCTATTGGAATCCCCGCACCACATTGTAGTGTGTGAGTTTTTTTACCCCAGTCTACAGACAGCCAACAAACAACACCAATGAATCATGATCCAGTCAGTGCTTTCTCTTATAAAAAAAAGTATTGTATTACGGACTCAGTGTTCAATACAATGCATGAAATATACATGATGGCAGGTGAAAATATCTATGGTGACACCCTACTAATAGTTCACACCCTCACCAAGCCCTGAACACTAAGGCAATGATGCCCCTCACATGTAGTTGGGGTGGGTGATAAATCCTGCTCTGCCTGCCGAGTTGGCAGAATTTTGGCCACTCCGCGTTACGCCTGTAACACAGAGTTGCGGCCCAATTCTTCAAACAGCCGCCTGGCAGAGTGTTTCTTGCTTGCATCTCGCCAAAGGTAAGTTGGCGAGGACGAGCGAGATTTGGCATCCTATTGCTCGATTTTCCAGGGACACCACAAGAACTACTATGCACATTATATGATGTTCCTCAAAGGATTTTGGAGTGCTTCTTTTGCTCAGTTGTTGTTATTTTCTGTCTGTGGCCTTGAACAGTGTCTTTTTTTTTGCACCAGGTGCCTGTTTCCACTCAGGCACCAGGTACTGCATTGATTGGGGACTGCAAAGGAAGCCCCAAAGCCCCACAACTCCTGCCAGTTTCTAGACACACAGCACCATTCCTAGGTGCCATATGGGAGCTGGCTTATTCTGTTCTCAAGCCTGCAGACATCCAGCCAGCTCGAGAAGCAGAACTGAGTGCTCTTGCCACGTCACTTGCCATGGACTAGAGGCTTGATGTTGAATGGCCCCCCTAAACATGGGGGCAGAAGAAGCATCCCACATGCTCTTCGGTCCCTGGGAACGTGAGGCCCCGGATACCGGTTTTCTGTGGGAGGGCAACAGCTCTCATGTTTCTTTTCTCCTTTTTTGTTTAACAACCATGTTAGCTCCTGGGGAGAGTGGGACTCTGGGAGCAGAAGAACTCAGGGAGAGGGAGCTACATGCACCTCAACTTCCAGTTTCCATCCTTTTTGTGGTCTTGAGCTGGCACCCGGGGGTATTGGCCTTTCATCAGGGTATATATGCAACCACCCACAAATGTGATGCTGTTCGTGCCCCAAAGGGAAAAACACTTCCTCAGCTGTTTTCTTTGGCCCCATTGGGATGATTCAAACTATTTTGTGGCATTTTGTTCCTGGTGGCCGGATTTAATTCACCATGAGAGGTATCTGAAAGCCTCCTGTCTCTACATGTGTGTTTTCCTGGGAGAGCTGTATTTCTCCTTTTATTTCTCTCTCTCTTAGGACATGTCCTCTGCCTGGCCACCTGGCACTTCTTCTGGGCCCCTAGGTCTTCTTCTCCAGCACCCCTAAAGCCTAAAACCAGAGTATGCTCCCTGCCTGCACCATTCAGGTTGCACAGCCTCCTTGGCCATTTGCACAGCACTTAGGTCAGTGAAAATCAGAATCCCCCTGTTTCTGGTGGTTACGCGCCTTCAGGACCAAACCACAGAACATCATGAGGAACACTAAAGGTTGCCCTGAGCAGGTCCATGCCTCAATTGTTCTACAGAGGCTGTAGGAGGGCCAGCACCATTGGTGTAGGGAAAATAAATCTGAGCAATCCTCTGGTTTCACTTCCCCCAGGTCCAGGTTGCTCTCTAAAGTTTCTGCAGCGGTTTTTAAGTGGGTGAAAGTTCTAGAAGATAGGGACCTCTGCCCAATCCTAGGATGGCACAGCATCACACCACCCCTGCCCCAACCCTCCTACACAGCATTTTGGGACATCCCAGCATAGAGATTTGAATGGTCCATTGAAAGACCTCTCTGAGGAGAGACCCTCCTGGGTTTGTCTCCAGAGGTCTGGCTGCCCTGCTTTGTTTCTGTGGGAGTGAGCCTTCCCATATGAAGTGCAGAGTGAAACATATTTAACACATTTAGAATCTGTCCCTACTCTTTCCTTTTCCAGGAACATTCCTAAGCACTAACATATGAATCTATTGTGCGTGGAGGCCTTTGATCCTCCAGCTGGCCAGCAGAGTAATTAACTTAGTCTAGCAAAGGGAACAAAGGTCTAATAAGGTTGGGTTAAATGAGTTAAAGAAAAATGCTAAATCTTGAAGTGCCACAAGGAGTGCAGATATGTAGCAGGTAATGTCAGATCTGCATTGATTATTGTGATTTTACCACAAAGTTGATGTGTGAACTGAGTTTCTAGGTGTAACCATACTGAACCTGCAATTTAGTGTAGATTTCATCCAGTTGTTTCAGTGATCACTTCAGAGGTACACACTTGCACTAATAATGCCCATGCATACTAGAAGGCCCTCTCAAGTCAGCGCCAATCCCTGAAGTGTCCCTTCTCAAGAGGCTACCTGTGTGGAGATACCGGGCTGTGCTAGACTGTGGTCTCACACCTCAGCTTGCACATATGTGAGCATACTCTTCCATGTGTAACTAGCATCGAGTCTCTTACCCAAGCTGTGCAGCAGCATACCTTATCCTAAATGGCAGACACTGGCGATTGGCACTCCCAATCTATTATACCAAAGCTTTCAGTGACATACATCTGATGTGTACTGATTTTAAAGCTGCCAATGGATTCTGGACAACAGTATTGTGGGTGTCACATAAAGGATCACATGATTTTTTTTGCCACATATTTAGGTTCTTTTGTATATAACACTGAGGCACTTTACAGTCACTTTACTCACCTGTACTGTGCCGTCACTTAAGAGGAGTACCTGAATTACAAAAAGCAGAAGTTGTTTTGAATTTGGCAATTTCTGAAAAGTTGTTTGTTAAATAAAATAAATGAGGTACCCAACAAACCTTACTCACAAGGGGAGTTTTGAGTTATTTGAAATCAAGGGCTACACTTTCCCATGCAGGAACCACCTTTTTTGTTATATAATTATGTACCCAGGTTACTGGGTTTACCCCATTTATTTCAAAGTCTAACGTAGGTATAGCAGTACAGTTCAGACATTATTTGTTGTTAGCTAGTGTTATTGTTGAGAGTTCCTTCAGCTTATCTAGGAGGTGCCACCACCAAGCAAAAATGCCTACTTTTTATATCAGAAAGAGCTGTATAAGTCCAGACATTTCCTATTGACTCAGTCAGAGGCTATCAAATAAATTGGAAGTTTCTCTAGTTAATAATGGGTAATTTATAGAGGTGCCCCCACTCATTTATTGTCTTCTTCATTTTCTGAACAATATGTTCACAGTATATAGTTCAGTGCTCAACTGATATGGTTTTAGATTGAAGTCTATTTTAAAATATTGTTGTACACTGATGAGACAATCATAATTTCTCAAAGTGTAGGCAAAAAAAGTTAATCATTCAGGAGGTGTTGGATAAGGTTCATACAGTTTCCATCTTAATGAAAAGGGTCTAAATTGATTTATACCTCGGAATTAGGAGAAAGTAGTAATTGAAATTGGGTTTAGGAAAACTCTCTATGTTATCTATGTAGAGATTCTAATGCCAGAGTTAACTATATTTCAATTGTGTTATAAAATAGGCAATATTTGTTCACCCGCCTTATTTAGCCCACTATCCTTTCTCAGTGCTAGCTAAAATGATGAGGGAAATTCTCCTAAGCCATTTGCTGAGATGAGACCAGTGTGTTTTCAAACCTGCAAGCAGTGTTTAGGCATGTATACAGTCAGCCCTGACTTTAACTGGATTCCAATAATAAAGCATAGATTGTTTGTTGGTACTACGAAACACCAGTGAGCTTTTAATACTATGTATAGATCTAAAGTTAATGGTACTCTTTTTCACCTTCCAATGGATCCATTGCTGTTGGGTTGTACAGCCAGCTGTATTCTAAGAGTACATCCAAGCTGAGATTTGGTACCAACAGCCTGTTGATAAACTCCTATTCAGTTAACCGAGTAGTTATTTCTTTTTTCTCAACTTTATAACTTTTTCCCAGTGGCATTGTACAGGCATTAGTCAACGTCAAAGGATCAGGGTGGGCAATTACCTTTTGTAATTTGCGTTGATGATGTTTAACCCAAGTGTAAAGTAATGAAAGTGAGCCAGCAGTATTGTGTTCAGAAGTCCCTCTGTGTATTTTAAGAAAAACATGAGGTACCAAAGACGTAGCACTATGTTAGTATTGTCTTTACCCACGAGCAGAGCTATTAAAACAAATCACTACTAGAGCAATGTCTCATTTTCAACATTCTCAACCTCAGTTTTCCTGTACTAAGAAATGTGTAGGTAAGTATGAGGGTAGATTATTCCACCCTTCAATCAAATCTAAAAAACAATGTTCAGGTTCAAAATTTGGTGGTGAAATGAGGGGGTCCACGGATGTAGGCTTTACATAGTTGGCATGGAATACATTTGGTAATTATCTCTTACATTCATCAGGGATGTGGAATTCCTATAGCCTGATGCCCGGGACACATAGTTTGAGGTCAAAGACAACCAGTTTTAATTTTTATTTTCTCCATGGGACAGGTAGGCCCAACCCCATGCAGCACAAACCCTCTGGCTGCCAGTTTACTGTACCATATTATGGAGCAGGGAAGGGAATTGTCTGCAGTTGAGGTAATATTTGTGTCCTGCTCAGGAAATCTCTGTCTTGGTGCCTGATAGACCAGCCTGTAGACTTACTGACTTAGCATGGTCCTTGCAACACAATGTGAAACACAAGCAGCACATGTTTTGTATTTGGAGCCCTTGTCAATGCTTGGCCTACCTTAATTGATATAGGATTCACCTGACTTCCTCTGATCCCTTTCAGGCCTCTCAGGGTGGCCATATTGGATATGATTCAATGAAGTCATATGATAGGTCGCCTGTATTCTTTCATGAAGCATTTCTACTAATAGCGAGTCCTGTAGCATCACGTTATCGGTTTTAGTGTCACTCCTCTTCCTGCAGCTGCCTCCTAAATCTGGTGCTTTTTTGTCCCAAAGCCATAGCAAGTTGATCTTTTGCTGTTGACTTTGCTTTGACTCTGTGAATGTCTTCTCTGCCTCCTGATGGTCACACGATTAGTGTCCTGAAGCATTTCCCCTTTGCAGGATAATGCTTAAACAGAGTCAATGGATCTTTGGACCCAGCATAAGGGTGTAGATAAAAGGTCATTACATTTCACATTAAATCATATTCAAAATATAACAGTATGCCCAATTTGGCCACACAAAGAAAACTCCAGTCTGAAATAAAGTTAAGGGATTTTATTACATGCTCAAACTCAAAGTCATGTAGACAATTCTCAAGGCAAAGTTATAAAGATGCAAAATCACTAAGGGTTGACCTAGGCAACGAAAGACATTCAAGCAAGCTATCATTAGCAGAACAAAACATTCAACAAAAATGATGCAAAACATCAGAAGAATCACCTGATGTAGAGAAAACAAACACTGTTCTATTCTTACAAGCATTAAGACAATTTAAAATCATCTAAATTTAGCTAGTTTAAATAAGGGAAACCGTTCAGATTTGCCAATCAGGGATTAATATGTTGGGCTAAACACGTGGGCAAAAAGGCACAAAATAAAAAAAAGACAAAGATAACTTTGAAATCAAATCTGGGGTAACAGGTTACTAACTAAAGTGGGCATAAATAGGTAAAAAGGGAAGGCATCAGCATTTCAGAAGCTCGGTTAAGAGTCTTCTTCTCTGGGTCAGGGTAAAAATCTGTATCTCCCAGCCAGGAATTTCAAAGGGGGAAAGGGAAAAAAAGGATTGCACCCCTCAAGGTCCAAGGGGTTTAGGAAGTGAGAAAGAGTGGGGAAAATATTAATCTGAATCCAACTGGGGATCGGTATATCAAAGTTCATAGTACAAGATAACTTGTCAATCCATTACTCCACATGACACAGAAGGTGTAACATCCAATTGAAATCGATTATGCGACACAGGCTGCAACATTGTCAGAAGTTCCAATTACTAACAGGTGGGAAATATTCCATTGAGTCTCATCCATGCGACTTTGATATATTTATGTGTGTTGCCAGTCCACAGTCCTGAATATCCTAGATTCAAGGTCAAATTCTCTTGAGAACAAAATCTGAAAGTATGATTCACGTTATCAAGAATGACTAAACATTTTCTGCACAATCACAAAGCAGGGCCTTGCACGCCTCACTTAGGCTAATGGAATGAATTAAAACATCACATTTAAATAGGCTTTTATATACATTTAACATTCCAAACCATAATTCACTATCAATATGCTATCATACTTGTTAATGTTAAAAGATTCTGTTAACTCTTTCAAATGGCTATAACACATTACTGCAATCTTTACACTTGCACATCAACTTTTAAAAGACTTTTCATGTAAAATCTATTATTGTTTTAGTACACACTATTAGATGTCATCATGAATTATAACATAACAGTGAATTAATTCTTTAAACATGAAATCTAAACGTTATACCACATAGGTTTCAATTGCTAACCTAGAGTGAAAGCACAATAATATGGCTTTTCAGTGCACCACTTTACACCTGCTATTACTACTTTGAATAACATAAGGCATAGACTGTCACGTATGCATGATCATTGTAACATGAGGGACAGTACTAACATTTCTCCTACATCACCTTCAACCTAGCAGTTGACAATAATAACTTACTTCCACCTTATGTCATTTAACAGGCTGCCCGCTCTAAACACAATTGGATGTTTTCAATGGATTTCCAAACTCTTCTAGTCTCTGCCCTTTTCCAGACTCCTCTAGCTCCTGCCCCTTTCCATAATGTACCAATGTCTAATGCGCCATTTTGAAGGGTATCATGATAGCTTTCTACATCTAACATCTACATCTAACGTGCCAATATATTTGTTCCCTAAAAATTCCTGATCTGCTGAAAAAGAAATGCACTGTACTTATCAGAGATCCTTGAGACTTATGGCATACACGTTCTATCACAGAAATTTGTTTTCGTTCCAACACCCCAGTCATTTTAAACATGACCCTACAATCAAACTTCCAAACAACATAAATGATCTCGGAGGATAATTGTAGAAGAAGCTAATATCTATAACTTCATATTTAATTATATGGAAATCCCTGGATCTCCCTTATTTCATTTGAGCACTTCATTGTAAAATATACCTATGGATTCTGCATTAAGCAAAACCATGTAATATCCTCCTGAACATTGTGCCACATTCTTGCCAGAATACCACAGCCTGTGCAAGCAACTATAAGAGATAGGTAACACAGTTTAGCTACTGGATGACTTCAACATTCAGCTAAATAAAACGAATTTGTTAGCAAAATATTTCTTCTCTCTTAAAGTTTTACACAGTAAGCTAATGGTTCCACCTACAGAGTTGTCCATCTGTGATTCCTCTTGTAAGGCTATAACCTTGCTCCTCCTTCTAACTCAAGTGCCACCCATCGTCCTGTTCAGACCATATGCTATTGAAATCCTCCACTTTTTCACTGCAGTCAAACATGAAACCAAACAAACTTTATATTACAAGGATCGTCTCCACTCTGAATTTAAGGCACATTCCTCTTTAAGCCTTGCAGCTGTTTACCCCACATGCCCATATCCCTAGGTATCACAAAACATCTAGGCAACATTACTAACCAATTCCACTGCAAATGCAGTATGATTCATGACATCCTAGCACCAACAAAAATCAGAAATGCATCCTTGAGAAACAAGACCTCAGGACCACATTTCAACCACAACCTCACCCAGTTGAAACAAAAGGGCAGGAGTTTGGGACATCAGTGGTGTAAAGTCCGAGATTAACCTGAAAAACGTGCACGCATTATGCACTATACACTCAACAAAAAAGGAAAAATGTTCATCAAAGAGATAATACTACCAGGAGTACGTTGCCTCTGCAAATCTTTTTCTAAGTAAACTATTCAAGATCTACAAAGAGCTCACAACACGAAGCAGAATGCTCTGAACCCCCATCCCCACAATCCCAAACTGTGCGAAATTCCCTGTGTTTTCTCATGTCACTTAGCATTTCCGTCCCAGCAAATACTTTTTCAGCTTTCAACTTAGCCTTAAGAAAAGACACTAATAAAAAAAGTGGTGCCAAAATGAGATCGTCTTGCTCCATCAAGATTGCCTGTCCTCTCGAAATTATTAAATGTAATATTGAAGCCTTATCAGAAGATATTGCCTGCATCATCAATATGTTGTTGCAAAGAGGTTATGTTAGTTCATCTCATAAAACACACAAACATTCTTCCTGTGCTAAAAAACCTATTCTAGAGCCCTCAAACTACAGACCCATCTCCACACTTCCTTCATTAGTGAGGCTCTGTGAAGCTGAAACAGCCTAACCAATCCAAAACTTTGTGGAGACTAACACCATGCTACCCAATGCTTAGTCAGGTTTTATTCCCTCTTGTGGTACAGAATCAACAACATGGACAGAGAGTAAATGACGATCTGAGGAATTTGGGTATATCAGTATTGCTGCTTACTTGTCAAATGGTATGCAGACTGATACTCCAAAAGCTGTGGCTAGAATCACCTGGTAAATATCTAAAGTTTCAAGTCACTATTAATGTTTTTGCATCAGTCTATAAAACTCACAGGGTGCCTTCTTGTAGCATGACAAGTGAAAAAACTCTGGTTTTACTATTTACAATTCACAACTTAATCTTTGCCCTTTGACCCTTCAAAACATTTAATCATTACTCTATCCTGAATTTTATTACCAGTCTCTGCTCCCCTTTCTAAAGTGCTACAACACTATTTACAGTTTGAAAGATACTGGTAGGTAATTTAAGTGATTTTTCACTTTTTTAATACATCCTTTGTATGTGAAATATTCATGTTTATTTTTAGAAAAATCTCAGCACCATTTAACCCCTTTGCTGCCAGGCATTTTCCCCTCAGGTGCCGAGCCTTTTTTTGGCTATTTGGGGGAGTTTGTGCTTAGGCCCTCATAACTCTTTATCCACATAAGCTTACCATGCTAAATTTGCACCCTTTTTTCCCAAGGGATTCTAAAGGTACCCAGAGTTTGTAGGTGCCCCTGGAAAAGACCAAGAAATTAACAAAAATCCAGCTAAATTTAGTTTTTTCAGACAAATGTGAAAAAAGGACTGTAGAAGAAACCATGTGTTTTTTTCCCCTGAAAATGGCATCAACAAAGGGTTTGTGGTGCTAAAATCTCCATCTTCCCAGCTTTCAGGAACAGGCAGACTTGAATCAGAAAACCACATTTTTCAACACAATTTTGTCATTCTACTGGGACATACCCCATTTTTACTTTTTTTGTGTACTTTCAGGCTCCTTCCAGTTAGTGACAGAAATGGGTGTGAAATTAATGCTGGATCACAGAGAAGCTAAACATTTCTGAAAAGTAGTCCAAATTCTGAATTCAGCAAGGGGTCATTTGTGTAGATCCTTCAAGGTCTTCCTACGGAAAGTAACAGCTAAAATAAAAAAAATATTGAAATTAAGGTGAAGAAAGAGCAATTTCTGTCCACGTTTTCTTCTATATTGTTCTATATTTTAAAGCAATATACCGTTACATCTGCTAGACTCTTCTGGTTGCGGGGATGTATAGGGCTTGTAGGTTCATCAAGAACCCTAGGTAACCAGAGCCAATAAATGAACTGCACTTTGCAATGGGTTTTCATTGTATACCGGGTATACAGCAATTCATTTGGTGAAATATAAAGAGTGAAAAATATGTATCAAGGAAACCTTTGTATTTCCAGCAGGTGAATTACAGGGCATTTTTCAAATAAACGTCTTTTTTACACACTGTCTTACATTTCAAAAGAAAAAATATAGAGAAAGACAAGGGGCAATAACACTTGTTCTTCTATTCTGTGTTCCCCGAAGTCTCCCGATAAAAATGGTACCTCACTTGTGTGGGTAGGCCTAGTGCCCGCGACAGGAAATGCAACATGGACACATCACATTTTTACACTGAAATCTGAAGTGTTTTTTGGAAAGTGCCTAGATGTAGAATTTGGCCTCTAGCTCAGCCGGCACCCAGAGAAACCTACCAAACCTGTTCATTTTTTAAAACTAGACACCTAGGGGAATCCAGGATGGGGTGACTTGTGAGGCTTTCACCAAGTTCTGTTACCCATAATCCTTTGCAGACCTCAAAACTTGGCAAAAAAGCAAAACTTTTTCCTCAATTTTCTGTCCTGCAAAGTTCTGGAATCTGAGGGAAGCCATGAACTTCTTTCTACCCAGCATTCCCACACATCTCCCAATAAAAATGGTACCTCACTTGTGTAGGTAGACCTAGTGCCGACGACAGGAAATGCCCCAAAACACTGTGTGGACACATCAAAATTATCAATTACAAAAGCACCTGTTTTTGCAGGGGGGACGGCACCTGCGTTTTTGGTCCTGGGCTCAGCAGTTATCTAGGGAAACCTACAAAACCCAGACATTTCTGAAAACTAGCCACCCGAGGGAGTCCAGGGAGGTGTGGCTTGTGTGGATCCCCCAGTGTTTTCTTACCCAGAATCCTCAGCAAACTTCAAATTTAGCAAAAAAATCACATTTTCCCCAAATTTCTCTGTGGGATCACCGCACCAGCACAAACTTCCTACCATCCAACGTTCCCCTCGGTCTCAGTCATAAAAATTATACCTCACTTGTGTAGGTGGGCCCAGTGCCTGTGACAGGGAAGAGCCAAAAACATGTCGAAATTGAGGGGGAACCAAAGTGGGTCCAAAAGAGTAGTTTAAAAAAAAAAAGGTTTTTAGACTGACAAGTGGGGCAGAATTTATATTGGTATGGATGCAACAATGCTGGGTGGTAGGAATTTTGTGGACTCCTGAAGATTCCGGATGGTTCCATCACAAATATGTGTGATCCCAAGCGAGGTTAGAGGTTTGCAGGGCATTGTGGGTATGAAAATGGTGTGGGGTGCATGTGAAGCACACCACCCTGAACTCAACCAGATGTTTCCTTTTCAGATGTGTCTAGGTCTCATAGATTTTTCTACATGGCAGCATCCCAAAGTCCAAAAAGTGCAGCCCTCACCATTCCAAGTTGGACAATTTTGAGAGTTAGCCAAGCTCTCATGGCCCAAATGTAAAATCAAAACCCAAAATATTCAAATGTCCACTTGCTTGCCATTGGGATAAGATATTTTAGTTTGGGGGAGGAGAGCTGAAAAACTGTTACCCCCTTCCGTTGGGGTGGGGGCATAACCATGCCCATACTAGCTGGTAACCTCCACCCTACTATTTTTTTTTTTATTTCCTGGCATCTAGTAAGCTTTCTGCCCCCGTAGGGAGTGGATCGGGATAATTGCTCCAGAACAACTTTGTCCCCATTTATTTGGGTTCGGGGTATGGCCATATCCCCACCCTCTTTAAAAAAAAAAAATCTTCCCTGGTGTCTGGTGGGCTTTTTGCTCCCTTTAGTGGCAGGTGGGCCTTACAAAAATAGGTCGATCTTCCCCCAAGGGCGGTATAAATGGCCAACAGTTATGTGCCCCCATGGGAAGCGACCCTTACCCAAGGGGCTGCCCCCAAACAAAACACACACACACCAATCCCTGGTGCCTAAGTGGTTTCTGCCCCCCTTGGGGGGAGATCAGCCTAATTAAAATTGACCAATCTGCACCCAAGGGAGGCAGAAATAGCCTAAAATAAAATTGCTCCCCAGGGGAGCAACCACTGTCTTAGGGGTCCGTCCGAAAAGTGGTTTCTGCTCCCTTTGGGGCAGATCGGCCTTATTAAAATAAGCTGATCTGCCCCAAAAGGGACAAAAAAGGCCTTTAAAAAATGCCCCCCAAGGGGAGCAACACTTACCTAAGGGTTTGCTGCCATTGCATAAAATTGGTGTGAAAACAAATCCCTGGTTTCTAGTGGTTTCAGATTGGCATAATAAAAATAGGCCGATCTGCCCCCACGGGGTAGAAATGGCCTGAAATAAATTTGGCCCCTGGGGAGTGACCCTTGCCTAAGGGGCCGTTTCCCTCCAGTAAGAAAAAAAAAGTAAACACTTATTGGCGTCTAGAGGTTTCTACCCCCCTTGGGGGCACATGGGCCTAATTAAAATAGGCCCCGAGGGGGGGCAGAAAAGGTCTTTTAAAAAATGCCTCCCATGGGAGCGACTCTTTTTGTTCAAGGAGTCGCTACTCTTCATTATTTATATTTTTAAAAAACTCCCAAGTGTGTATTGTGCATTTCTGCAGCCCGATCACTATGCGATCAGGCTTCAGAAATGCTCAGAATGACATCAAAGGAAAAGAAAAGTCTTTCCTTTCCTTTGATTCCTCTCTGATCTCCCCCACCCCCCAATCGGAAGAGAAATGCAAGCATTTCTCAGCTTCCAGCGCGATAGGGGTGACCTCTGATGAAGCAATTCCCCTTCCATCCCTGCCCAGGAGAGGGGGGTGGGAGGTCCACGGGGTGAAGCGCTAGTGCTCCCCTATGGGCCAGGTGCAGGACAGTCTCGTTCTCAACACACGTGGTCGAGGGCATGAACAGCTCATCCTGGGGAACCAAGGGGTTAAAACACAGGTAAAGGACAATTTAATCAAAGCCAACTGGTGATTTTCTTTCATATATTCAAGGAAACATAGGTAACAGTAAAGTTCTAGCACTAAAGTACTACAGTTCTTACTATTTAATACTCCACATCTTTGGGACTATTTTGCCTTCCTTACTTCTTCAGTCAACCAACTCTGAGGGCCAGATGTAACAAAAAAGGCATTTGCGATTCGGTAATAGCCATTTCTTAAAAATCGCAAATGCTATTACCGAATCGCAAATTGCGATACAGACCCCATTCGCACCTATGGGCCTATAGGCCCATATTTGCGAATTTTTTGCATTTCCCAAATTGCGAATTCCTAACTGGAATTCGCAATTTAAGAAACGCAAAACCCCAGGGTGCTGGGGGCCTAAGGCCCCCTCTGCTGCACCCCAAAAAAATATTTCAGGAAATGTAAGGCGCACACATGGATTCCTTATTTGCGATTTCTTATTTAGAGAATCGCAATTTGCGATTCTCTGAACAGGCTCACAAATTTTAAGCAATCGCTATTTTAGCAATTCCTTAAATTTGCGTTGCGAATGCCTTTCATAAATACTGAAAGGCATTTTTGCATTCGCAAACGGGCATTCTCACCGTTTGCGAATGCAAAAAGGCTTGATACATCTGGCCCCAAATTTCTTACGGGTCTGTTGTCTGCTGAAGTATTGGCTAAGCATGTTTTGTCTTTTATTCTGTCTCCAGAATCCTGAAAAGGAAGATAATGGAAATATCTCAAGTGTTTGGTTGAGAGAGTTAAGTGCTTTACTTCACTCAAAATGTGTTCAGGTTGAAACAATGCATCGCTGGGTGTTGCATACAATTGTGATTAAAATTCAGTATTTTATTACCTGACATCTAGACTGCTTTCCCACCCAAAATAACTAAATTTGCCACTGTTTATTTGGGTAACAGATCACAAGGTGCATGGTCTCTACGTGCGTGTACAACACCATTACCCAGTGATTTTAGAAAACTGTACTCACCTGTCCAATAAATTCGAGCTGTTGTGGTGGTGGTTGTAAAAGTGAACATGCTTAATGGTTGACCTTGAAACTTGCCAAGTGTGATCTGTGTTTTTAGACGCCCTTATTACTTAACTTTTAGGTATGATTGGCCAGACCGAGAACATACATTTGGCCAGTTTAGTGAATCATAGGTGCTATCAGAATCCATTCATTTGAAGTAGAAATTGTTATTTGGACTAAGAGATAGTCAAAAGACTTAGGGCCTGATTACAACTTTGGAGGAAGGTGTTAATCTGTCCCAAAAGTGACAGATATACCACCAGCCGTATTACGAGTCCATTATATCCTATGGAACTTGTAATACGGCTGGTGGTATATCCGTCACTTTTGGGATGGATTAACACCTCCTCCAAAGTTGTAATCAGGCACATAGTGACCAGATTTAATTTGAACTCATCGTAGATTTTGTTTTTTTACTGAACCACTTAAAACTGTTTATATTTACCTGATTGAAGTTCATGATTGGGCCAAACAAACCTATTTCAACTGTTTCAAACCAGAGATGTTTTTTAATTAAACATTGTTCCAAAGACATTCAGACAATCACAACGTTTTACCAGACAGAATTGCAGGAGGTAATCTATGCTCACACATATACTACATATAGCTTGTTAGGTCCTGCACAATCCTAATAGAGATGTCAGACTCAGAAACAACTTTATGCAGGCTAGCTAGACCATAAAAGTATAAAACAATAAATCCATACAGATAAATACAAGGCAAAATAAAATCATACAGCAATCGAGGTCCAATTAAAAGACAATACAAGCCATTGAAAACAGATGGTCATAAAATATCCAGAGCCCAAACTGACACACACTCATTAAAGGAAAGTACATTAGTAACTACATGATTAATGTAGCCCTCTGCTTTATCGCATGTTTAATAAACGTGTCTGTTAACAAACAAATTTTCACAGAAGGTAGAGTCTGTAAATGATTAAAAACTTCTTGGCAATAGAGAATGTTTGCTTCTTTTAAAACAGGTTGCAAGTAGCGGTTTAGGAGCCCTGACAGAGAAAAGCAGCCAGAAAGTGCACAGTGCATAGTCGAAATCTGGCTTACAGAAATCGGTGGTGCTCGTTGCACACCCATGTAAGATAAGTTGCAGTACCAGTGTGTCCATAAATCTGCATCTACCCATGGACATTAGACATAGCAACCACCCTCCAAATTCTCGCATCCAATTGACTCCCCAAATAGGTATTCTTTATGGGAGTGTGGGAGGCAGCTGCCCGACACTGGGACAAATGAATAGGTCTTAATGCCCCAAACGTAGATATATCTTTTTGAAGGGATGGACAGGACTCGATCCACTTTCAGGCAATCAGCGAGCATGGCTCTGTTAAAAGTGGTCTGACTCCTAGACCAAACTCTCAGCCATTGGAGAAGTGGTTTCAACCTTATAAAATTGTGTACATTCCCGATCCCAGCCTCAGAGGGGCAAATAAGTGAGCTGGTTCTACTGGAGACAGATTGTAGCCTTGTAGCCTTTTAATAAAACCATTCCCTATAACTTCTAGGCTCTGCTGATCTTTAATGTCCCATAACCCAGCCCCATAAGAGGCAACAGCACAACATTTCGCTTTATAGATGGCCATATGTTTCTTTTTTGGCTTGTGGCCTAATCTACGGGCAAAATTTGAAACTGTAGAAAAAGCATATACTCTGCTTGTCTTTAGGGAGGGCCATGCTAAATGAGTATCAAAAGGAATGCCTAGGTACGAAAACGAGGGCTTGGAGCTATTAACTACAAAGGCAGTGCTGACCATTTTCTTTGCACCAAAAAATCATAACATGCGTCTTTGCCTGATTGACCCTCAGATCTAAGCTGGTCATAAACTGACAAAAACAGTCCAGCAAGCCTTGTAAGCCAACTACAGTCCTTGCCATTAGGGTGATATTATCCACATAAATTAATGTAGGTACTCTGTGGTCACCTATATGGGAGCAGTCACCCTTAGCTCTAGCAGATGTTCCTCCATGTAATTTAGATGTAATGAAAATAGAAACAATGCCAAGACACGAACCTAACGCACACCTGTCACCAAGTTAGAGGCTGAGGTAGTCTCTCCAACCAGGCTGAATCTGACACTGATCTCATTATGAAGTTATCACCCAGGCTGAATCTGACACTGGCCCTGACCTCATTATGAAGTTCTCTCAGGAAGTTTACAATCTACTGGTCGAGCCCAATGCCAGGCAGAATACTCCAGAGATTGGACCTGTTGACAGAATCAAAAGCAGTACTCAGGTCCATAAAGCCCAAGTCAACTTTCCCTTCCTAGCCACTATGGGCCATATGTACGAACACATTTTCCCATAGACACAGAATGGGTAAAACCCTTTGATACATCTGGCCCTATATTCTTACTTATAAACAGATATAAATTAAGAGACTGCTCCATGGTGCCTAGACCCAGGGGGAAGACAAATTGAACCTCTGATAGCACATTACGTTCATCGGCCCAAGTCTGAAGGCGACCCGGCAAGATACGTCTCATAACCTTGGCAGGTGAACTAATCAAAGATATAGGGTGGTAGCATGGTAGGTCACCATTTCAAGTCCTTTTTAAGTAATGGCACAATAATGGTGTGGGGCCAACCCTAGGGTGGGCCAGTAGCTAGGGCTACTTTAAGGACATTGGCCAAGAGCGGGCCTACAATGAGGTACTGGCCTTAAACATGCCTGAGGGTATCCCGTCTTGACCTGTGACATGCCCAGCTAGGCAGCCAGGAGGAACTTCTCAGTTCTATCTCAGTAGCAGCTGAAGGTGCCACCCGTAACTGTGGATATACAAGAGACCCTAAGGGCAGCCCAGCTAGATTGTTGATAAAACAGTCTGAGCTCTTTGTGGCAGGCCCCTCATATAGCTTTCTATAGTGGGTGATCCAAAGGTCAGGAGGGATCACAGTATCAATTTCGGGGCCATTGGATTTCTCAAAGAAATTACATTTAACAACTGCCCAGAATGCCTTAAAGTCCCTTTGCTCACTAGCTTGTATTAAGGAAGAGACGGCTTCTTCTCTAATGGCGATCTTCCTAGCCTTGAGGGCGCTCTTATAAATGGATCTACAGTTTCTAACCATTTCCTGCTCTCTTGGTATCTTCTTTAGGGCAGCAAGCAATTGGTTATGCGCCTTAGTGCACTCTAGGTCAAACCATTTAGCTGGTGATCTGGCTTAACTGGGACCTGAAGCAATTCATAGGCCATACTGCAGATTTTGCTAAAACTCTCCAGGAGCTCCATGCCATTTTCCTGCTTAAAATCATCAAGTAAACATTTTTAAAAATCGAGAAGAGAGGAAGCCACAAGCTGAGTGAGAAAAGTAATTTCATCAATCTTGGCGCAGCTCTTAATCACTCCACAGTTCCTAGAGAAAGTTAAGGGGACGGGATAATTTGTGACTGCCTTGGTGGCAAAAAACGAAGCATGGAATGAGAGGGCCCGCAGTTGATGGTCACTCAGGGAAGACTCGGCAAAGCTTTATATAATCCAACGCCCAATCCCGGAATGACTGCGAGAAAATAATAAAATCATTGTGACTTGGGGTTGCTCTCCCAACATAAGATGGTGTAGTAACTGAATCTGTATTTAAGGAGTAAAAAGAAGAAATGAGATTGTCTAGTCATCAGAATATTCAGTACGTCCCCTTGAGGACAATGAGCAAAATGGGTGGAAGGGTCTCTAGAAATATCCACCAAGCCACAGACGCTAGCAGCATAGAACTGACAGGATCTCTTATTAAAGTCCCCCAGTAGTATCACTGCACATGCCTCTTGAAGGTTTCTAATGCAATTATCAATATCCTCAGACAGTGAGCCTACAAAGTCAATGTTAGAAGCATCAAACGCATTATTATGCAGATTTACCAATGACAAACAAATTGACTGACACTGGAGCAATATCATCTGAACCACAGTTTGACCACAATACTTGAGCAGGAAAACGGAGGGAAATAAATGTAACAATGCCCTAGTTGGCCCTACCAATTGCTTCTTCACTTGCTGGTGTAAAATAAGTAATATACCTATCCATGAAGATCAGGTCTGTAAGCCAGGTCTCTGGTAGGCAAATGACCGCATAGTGGTCAATGAAGCTAATCCAATCTTGCCTACCCAACTTACTTGCCAGCCCCACAACGTTGCATGAGGCAATCAACACTGGCTAAGACGTGTTATTTCCGGTACCCCGAGAGGACCTAACAGATGGGTGTTGGGGGTGTATTGGCATCTACAATCTTGGAGGACCCATGCTCCATCAGCAAGTTACAGGTAACTTCAGAGGTCACCACATCAGAGAGTCAATCCAGCTGTTCCAGGTTTGAAATGGGAGTAAACCTGTTAGAAGTCGTAAAAAGGTCTCTGGATGGCAGGAAAATGGGAAAGTCTGACTGTGGTCTATAGAAATAACCCAATATGAGAGCCTCAATAACCGTAGTGGGGGCCCCGGCAACACGTAGCCCATTTAGAATATCAGCGGCCACCCTCCTATCTCTAAAGTTGATCACAACACAGTCAGAGGTGTCTGACTTGGGTTAATTGTCAACCCAGGAGACTCTACTGACAAGGTTGATATGACTGGGAAATAAAACAGGCCTTCAAGTAAACTATTGGCCAAATGAACCACTTTATTCACCAGTTGGTCCTGATCCTCCCACTTACTGTCACTCAAGGGTAGAGCATTTTTTCAGTACGATCACAAAATGAGTCGCCTTAGGTGGGAAATGCAATGTGTGGACCCTAGAGGCTGTAGGGGGTGAGATAGGTTCAATGGCATTCATCCTATTGGTTCAATGCTCAGTTGGTTGAACCTGTATCGCACCCCTTTATTCCGGGAGGGGACATGTATAGCCATCCTCAGTAAGGCAATAGGTCTGTCCAGCCTGGGCTGCTCTACTATTCCCAGGGAGAAGGCACCCAGAACAACCTTGAACTCAGGCAATGCAGATCGAACTACATGTGTACTGGAGTCAGTAGAAGCAGATTGCTGTGAACTTTGCGAGCATCTCACTGACACAGCATCACCCATTTTAGTCAGGGCATCCTCTACTTTCTCCAGGCAGGTCAAAATAGGTGCCAACATGCTTTGAAAGAGGACATCATACTCCTGGTTACCTCCTCAACTACATCTGCCAAGGGCATTTTCAGATGATTTAATAAAAAAAGGCTAGAATCTGAAATTGAGTCAGAGGGCTTAGTGAGCGTTGCAGCTGGTGGGCCAACCAGGGGTCCAGGCATTTGTGTTTTGACTTGACCCCTCTGACATCCCTTTTTCTTTTGCCTCCCAGACTTCTGAGCTTTCTTGCATTGGGAGGGCTTGAGGGTGAGAAGCCTCATCTTGGGTAGTCGTCAGGCTCTGTGGCCACAGGGTCATCCAGAGTGCCAATGCCCGGAAGGGTGATGATCATCGTTGGCCACAGCATAAGCAGATGCTCCAGGTGGACTGATGTTAGGTACAAGCAAGGTAAGTTTCCTATTAGCCTTGAGAGAAGTATATAGTTGGTCACATGCAGGATCCATCAGAGATGTCAGGAACAGACGTCGTTCTGCAAGATCAGTCTCCCTACTGAGAACCAACACCCTGATGCAGGAAACTCCAAAGGTAGTGCCTGGTGTCGGTGCAGATTTGCTAGGAACCATTTCCCTATCTGGGGTCAACCAAGTCTGAAATCTAACTGCCACCAGCAGCTAATGATGACAGAACAGCAAAGGCAGCAAGAATCAGCAAGGATCAACTAAGGTCTAAAAGGTCAAAATAACACAAAAAACACAGTTGTAAACTTGGTAGACTTGATAAACTTGTAGACTTGTGGACTGGAGGCTTGTAACATGAAGCTGTAGCTGTTAGCTGTTGGCAAGGCGCAGCAGTACTGTCCCATTCCAGATCAAAGTGGCCAAGAAAGTGGAGTGGAATACTCAGATAATGCCAAGAGAGTAAAGTGGTCAAAGTCAGAGTGGCCAAAGCAGAGGATGAATCTGTCAAATTCGGGAGGGACTCATAAGGGCTAATACAGGCTAAAATAGGCAAAGATGCCCCTGTGGTCCTTGACTCTTGGCCGCTTTTAGAAAAAGTCCTTAAATAGTCCCCTCAAACACAGAAAGACCACAAAGGCTGCCACCACCCTGCCTCGCGCCTGAACGTACACCAGGCTCCCCATGTGGGATGGGCGTAGTGATGGTGGCAGGCCAGCGGACTGGGGAGCAGGATGGAGGACCATGAGCTTTGAATTGGCTTGGAGGCTTTGAGGAGGCTTGAAATGGAGCCAAACGTGATTAGAAACAAGCCAGCAACAAGCTCTCCCTCCTCGACAGAGCAGTAACATTAAAGACTGCGATTATGGTACAAAAGTGAGTAAGTGAAATGAGCAGCACCTTACACCCTAACAGCATGGGGACAGATCTCCATGGGTCTCCGTGGGGCTCCTGCAATCACTTTGATGGTAGTTCAGGATTAACGTGACGATCCATCCATCACAGCCTACAACATGTGGGGGCACAGCACGGCACGACGGAAAGCAGGGGAGGAGGACTGACAGATCCTTTTAAGTTAATCCATCATTTTTTAAGGACCCTTAGCTGGACCAGTATGCTGTTCAGTTGGAGTGTGTAGACACCTTGTGGTGGTGTTTTCGACCTCATGTGGTGGCCAGACAAATGGCTACAAATCATGCACTATCTTCATTTAGTGTGAGAGTTTGCCGAATGCCCGTGGAGTTCTCCTCGAACAAGGGATGTCAAAATAATCTGTTCTGTCATTACTTAACACATATCACTTGACATGCACAGCTCTGTAGCCATTTTGATTTTCTAAACAACAATCAAACATTCTGTTTTGCATATACTTTGAGCATTTTAGCGGCATTATGCACAGCACATACTGGATTTCAGCTTCAAACACAAGGGAGTTGAATCCCCCAGGTTTACAGATTAAGCTGCATTTTCTTGCAGCTATATCAGTGTGTAGCCATGGTATGCTTTTATATTCACTATGCTACTTGACATTCAGTGCAACAGCTTCCTGACAGAGTAATGTAATATCACTGAGACCATCACATATTTAATAAAACAGCTGCCTACGGGTTGCTGCATTAGTGTTTACATACTCAACCATCTAAGCAGAAGTGTGTTTTCTCAAGAATGGATATTTGTCCATAAAAATTTCATTTTCTATCCTTTCGAGATCCATGGTGAGAATCTCGTTATGCGCACCGCATCAATACCAGAATCCCAAATGAACTGCTTCCCTCTGTGTAAAAGAAAACAAAGAAAGAGAAGTTGAGTAAAAAGAGATTTGAAACTAGCGAAGCATTTCACTCCAGAGCCGTAACTACCCCTATAAATACGTGCAAAGAAAAGTTTGTACTAGATTCATTGTAAACCATTGCAACAAAATGCCTGAAAGCATCTTAATTCTGGCCCATTGGGCCTCAAAGCATTACAGCAGCCAATGTTGTTGTGTAGCGTGAGTCGTAGAGTGCAGGAAAGAACCATATTTACTAAGTTATGACACATTCCTGTTCTCCCTGGAGCTGGCACACAATCAGGCTGCCTAGCATCACACACGCACTTACATCTTTTCCATGGGTGTCAATTCACCAAAATGCCAGGGGTAGTGGAAGAAATATCACATGCCATGCCATTTGACCTTTACTTTAATTCACACACACATGCTTACAATTCACACATAATCACACACTCTGTTTCACATAAGAACACTCTCACCCGCAAACATGCATACAGCATACGATAAAAACTTTTTTTTACTTACCTTAGCTGCCAGATAGGCTAATTGCACTCCATTTTTATTACACAAACAGTAAATAATGTTATTCACTATGGTGGTCAATATGGCCTGGCGGTGTCCTGATGGCGGGGCGCTGCTGGTGGTGGAATCGCCCCTTTCCTGTCAGACGACCTCCTTTCCGGACCAGGTACGTTGATCGTCCAACAGTGGTGTGGAATGCTGTGTGTACGTGTGTGAGTGTGTGTTGTCTGCGTGTGTGCATGAATGTGTGTACGCTGTTTGTATGCATGTCTGAATGTAGAAGTGAGTGCTTGTATGCATGTGTGTATGCGTGGGTGTATGCATGTGTGTATGCGAGTATGAGTGTTGTGATTAATGCATGTTTGTCTGCGTGTGAGTATGCGTATTTGAATGGGGGTGAGTATGCGTGTTTGCATGTTAGTATGAGTATTTGGATGGGTGTGAGTATGCGTGGTTGAATGCGTGTATGAGTGCTGAGGTGAATACAAGTATGGATGGCCTCCTGAGTTTCATCGTGCTCGAGTTCAGCCACCAGAAAAACTTGCTGCGCATCACTGAGCCAGGCCAGTGCTACCTCCGTCAAATTACCATCGACATCCGGAGGGTCCAATCTACTAGAGGAGTATACATGCTGGTAATAGTCAGCAAAAGTTTTAAACATCTCTTTAAGCAGGTGGCCAGAGGCATCAGAGATTTCGAGTATAGTATTCTCCGGTCGGCTGCGGAAAGGGTATGGGCAAGGGACTTACCCAGTCTTTCACCCTCCCCACAGGAGCGGGCCCGAGCATACCTGTCTTTAAACAGCACCTCATGTTCTGCAGTTTCCTGAAACTCAGTGAGGGTTTCGTGCAAGCGGCGCGCAACATCAGTCGCGGATGCCTCCACCCGCTCCGACTCAAGTCTTTCAAGTTGCAACTCCAGCCTATCAAGAGTGGCTCAGAGGTCTCGTAAAATGCCAAAGGCCTTGGCTAAACAAAATATCCTAAAGGTGACCTTAAAGGCCTCCCAGATTATCGCAACACTGTCCACAGTTATTTCTATTAAAAAAATATGTTATCTCAGTCCATAGTACGTTACGAAAAGCATTGTCCACCAACATAATGGGGGATAGGTGCCACGATATAAAAGGGGTCAATGCGAGGGGGCGCCTCAGCTCAAGCACGATGGGAGTGATCAGAATACATGCAAGCCATGTGTGTGACCCCCATAAACCATGGCACCATGGAACGGGAACTAAGCCAATAGTCTAATCTCGACCAGCCTGAGTGTACAGCGGAGTAAAATGTGCCCTCCTTATCACATGGGTGTAACCAGCACCACCCGTCCACCACGTCCTGTGCTACTATGTCTGCCCTAAGTCTTTCCGCTGCCCTTTGACGATGGGGCGTCACCCCGTCTCCCTGTCCTCCTGGGAGTCTAGTGCCAGATTGAAATCTAAGCCCATGCTAGGTATTTCGAGCCTATCTCCACAACACAGCTCCATATGGTGTCAAAGAAGGAAGGGTCATCAGCATTATGCACGTAACAGTTGACTATGGTAAGGGAGTACTGCACCACCCGGCCCCAAATAATGGTGTACCTGCTCCTGCGTATCATCATCAACACATAGCTTTATTCGGTTACTTTCAACCATAAAAGCAAAACAACCAACAATTAAATGAAAAAGCAGATAGAAATTAGGTTAAAAAGGATAAGAATAAGGTAAAAACATATCTGTCAGCCTTAAAACACATAAAATTATTTTCCTTAGAAAAAGCACCTAACCCCCTAATACCTAACATTTAAATTAAACATGGGGTTTTATTTCAGTCTAGGTGTGTAGTTAAAATTTAGCAGCTAAAACACTTTTTTTTTTTTTTTTTTTTTTAAACATTTGGTCCTCATCATCATTATTTCCCCAAAAGTTTAGTACGTATATGCCAAGCAGCTACAATATACTTGCTAACCGCACAAGATAGAGGGAGAGAAGTTTCCCTCATCATGATCCTTAAGGCAACAATACAATGTCTTACCCCCATATTACTGCACACAGATCGTAACCACTTCCGACGCGCAATCAAATAAGCAGGGCATATAAGCATAAAATGTACAATAGATTCTGAAATTTGATTGCAACTCGGGCAAGTGTCAGGACTTGGGATCGCACTCCGCGTACTGCCATAGGATTTAAGAGGCAGACAACCATATCTGAACTGAATATATAAACTCTTACTTAATGGATCAAGAATTGTATCCATAAATGGTTCCAAATATGGATACCATTTAAAATCAAAGAATTGTGACGTCAATCTGCCGTGTGTTGAACACAGCAGATAGTTTTCCCTGACATGTATCCAGTAAACAGTTTTCAGATGATTCTTCTGATCCTTCCTTATACTTTCTGGATGACTCCAAAACTCACTAAGACCCAATCTATGAAACCATTTTGAGATGTGGTTAAACCAGGAAATGGTAAGTACATTTGGTCTATCTAGAATGTCTTGAATAGACTCCTTGTATGTGGATAGCTCAGGGGTGGTCCATACACGGACCCAGAAAAGTAATGGTCGTAGGGCAATTACATCTGAAATGCGTGGAAAGCCGAGGTCCCAGAACATTGGCAGCAGTGGGGTACTACGAGGACAGGCCAAGATTGACCTTACAAAGTTGTTTTCCCCCACTGCTAGCTTGCCAGTGTTCGAGGACCCCCAAATTTCTGCCCCATAGACCGCAGCGCTCTGTGCCTTTGCTCGGTAAATTTTAATAGTTGGAGTAATCACTCTCTCAGAGGTAGACTTGTGGAAGCGTAAAATGGCCCCAGATCTCTGTGCCAGAAGAGCTAAGCTTTTATCGATTTGGGACCCCCAATGCAGGTTGTTGCTAATTCTCACCCCCAAATAATCTATGGAGCTTACCATACCTAGGGGGGTTCCATTATAGAAAATTGAGTATCTCTTAGTGGGGCCACAGCCCAGGGTCATAAGTTTAGTTTTGCTGTGGTTGAGTTCAAGCCCATAGTCAGCACAAAACGAACTAAACTTATCCACAAGTACCTGGAGACCCATAGGAGTTCTGGATATCAGGAGGGAATCATCAAGCAAATAGCAAAATTGGAATTTTATGGTTATTCAAGGATGGAGCATCATTTTGGCAGTTGGTAACGACTTGCACCACGTCATTGATAAACAATGTAAATAGCGTTGGGGCAAGAACACAGCCCTGACGCACTCCTCTCCTAATCTCTATTTTGTCGGTGAGTTCCCCCTGATTACCCCATCTGACTTGTGCAAATGTTTTTTCATGTAATCTTTTAATTAAATGCACTAAGTTCCCTGGGGTACCGATTTTGTTTAATACTCCCCAAAGTTTCTCTCTTGGGACAAGATCGAATGCAGATCTCAGATCTACAAAGGCAACATAAAGTTTTTGCTTAGATAGGGTGACATACTTCCCAAATAGTAATGACAGTCTGAAGACTTGGTCCATGGTATTAGTTTTAGGCCGAAAACCGGCCTGTAAGGGGGATAAAATTTGGTTGTCTTGGATCCAATCAGTAAGCCTATCTAAGACTTGCTTAGCAAACATCTTCTGAAGGATATCAATAAGGCTGATTGGACGGTAGTTTGCAGGTGAACCTACATCATCCTTTTTATAAATCGGTATTATTTCTGCGCCACGCCAAGAATCTGGAATAGGGCTACCAGCTGCTATGGCATTAGACAATAAATTGATGTACCATGCCCATATCTTTGGTTCTGATTTAAACAGGTCCCCTGGGATCTTATCTGGACCAGGGGCTTTAGCTGGCCTCAAAGAATTGATTGCAGCTGTTGTTTCGGCTAAGGTAAAAACAATGCTCTCAGTTGAAGTCATGTTAACAGCCCAACACTCATCGTATCCAGGATCCTCCGGAGCTTGCGGTGCAGGCAGAGCGTATATACCAGAAAAATAAGACACCCATCTTTCGGGCTGTATATACATACCGATGTCATCATTGCCCCTTTTCGAACTAGAGGTCAACAGCCGCCAAAAGGAACTATCATCTTTGTATTTGACTGCTGCAAGCAACTTCTGCCATATCTCATTATCCCAATCTTTTTTTGCTTGTTTCAGGGCATTAGCATACCTACGTCGGGCCTCTTTAATAGCCACTTGGGTAGAGTTTTTTACAGCCTCGTTTAAATTAGATCTTGCTCGCACACAATCCTGATTATACCAATCCCTACGGGGGGTATCAGCAGGTCTCGATTTGTAAGGGGGTTTCCCTATAAAAGATACCCTGTAGGGAATCCACCAATTTAATGTGGATAGCCATAATGGGAATGTCAGGGGCTTCTTGTTCCTCATAATCTACGAAGAGTTTTAAAAATGATGAATATATTTCCCCAATCAAGTACGGATTGGATTCAACCTTTGGCCAACAGACCCGAGAACGTCTATGGTTCAGGTAAGGGAGTGGGACATTAGTGATCGTTGTGTGCTGGACTCTTAAAAATGCGTGGTTGGTCAGTACAAGGCACAGAGGATTATGATCGCTATCCAAGCGAGATAAAATTTCCATGTCCAGTGAACTTGACCATAGCCTGATGTCCACCAGGATGTAATCAATAGTACTAAAGGAAAGCCCTCGCTTGAAAGTGATGGCTCGCTCTGAATCAGATTTAGTGCGGCCGTTACGTTCTCTCAGGCCATATTTCAGGTAAAGGGAAGACAACTGAGATGCAACACAGGAAATGGGAGAAAACGCCATTTCCTTAGATTGGGGAATACCCCAATGTTCGTCCTCTTCAGTAGTCAGATTACTGATGGTGTTGTCCAATGCAAAGGAACAATTAAAATTGCCTGCTATGATCATGAGATCTGAAGGGTCCAGAAGCTCTATGTAGTCCGTCAACTGGGTGAGAACCTTTGATTCTGACCCACGGGGAACGGATCTTGCATAGGTATTCAGAACTATCAGCCTGAATCCGGGTCGGAAAGTGAGTTGCACACCCAGCAGATCATAGGAATTAAACTTTATCATAGAGTGGTCACATTCTAGCTTGTTGTTCAATAAAATCATTAACCCTCCTATCTGTCTTCCAAAACCACCGGAGGCAGGTTGGGCAGCAGAAAAATAGGTTGTAAAGCCTTGTATGGATAACTGTTCTGCAGTCCAGGTTTCTTGAAAAAGACAGATATCTTGTTTATTAACAAGGCTTACCCATTCCGTGTCATCCAACTTTGACTTGATTCCTGCTACATTCCAAGATATAATATTGATTTTAGGAGGCGTAGTTGTTAATTTGGATCTCATTAAAGAGGCGGGAAATGGAGTCCCTATAATGTGACACTCGTCGTTTACTATTTTAGGAAGTACTATACAGGGGGTAATCAGTCAATCTGATTCAGAAAGTAAGGGATAAGGGTTCTCAGATTTAGATGTTGCAGAATTATCTGAAGAGGGAATAACCCCGGCTACAATAGTTCCAGATGTACAACATCCTCTACATAGCGGGGCCCCAGGCGGTTGACTACTAAGTCTAAGTTTCGATTCCCTATCTATACATAGTGTACCTGTCCGTGTATCGAAGGCCAGGAGATCATTAACTAGACTACTGTCATTAAAAAGAATCGAAATATAATCAAAATCCGACCCTAACTGATTATATCTGTGTGCCTCACTTATATCAGACCGGATAACAGAGAGACAGTTCCTCTGGGAGCGTATCCAATGAATGACTTTGTTAGTTAGAGAGTCACTCGACTCTCTATTGCCCTGAGGTAGCTTTGGCACCCTAGTCAAATATATGGTGGGATCTTCCCTCCTCCTTCTTAACCTTCCCTTGATGTCACAGGTCTGCAAGAGTGACAAATGATCAGGGTGAGTGGCAGAACGGGAACTAACACAACAACTTGCTGCAGAGGGCAATCCTCCTAGATTTAGCTGAGAGGTTATTGGGCAAAGAGTACCTTTGTCCCCCCGACCAGAGATGGATCCACACTTGTTTACACCTAGTTTTGGAACTCGCTCATGGGTGGAAGACATGGTCTGACAAGCAGACCTACCGTGCGTTGGGGAGCTACCATTTCTGCCCCTAGAGATGTTATGTGAAGAAGAGGATGTCAATTTATCACCTACGGTAGGAGGACTAGGTTTTTTAGTTTCCATCAATAAATCAGAGGAAGGGGCAGACTCATGTGGCACAATGCATTTACAACAAGACTTTTGGTCATAGAGTCCAGCAATTTTGTTCATCAAAGATACCAACAAACACTTAACGTCATCTATTTTCTGAGAAATGATAGTCAATTGAGAAGCTTCGTTGTTGCCCATCTTTCCATCCAGAGAGTCTTTGTCAGTTCCCTCTACAAGTAAGGTTTGTGAATGTCCAGGACTTACAGAATCAGAGGACAAAACCGAAAACCTATTTGAGCAAGGAATGACAATAGGAGGTAGGGACGTGCACCTCAAATAAGGTGCATCTTCTACAGATAAACATCCATTAGTTTCCACCAAGGATGGTGAAATCTCCAAGAGTGAAGAAATTACACCCTGGGAGTGGGGAGGGGGATGTAAATCAGCCTTAACCTCTATTCTATGCATCTGAGTTTTTTTCTTAAAGAGGTCAGGAATCTTTTTGGGAGGAATGGTATCCGGTATGGAAAGACCCGCAACAGAAGGACTCCTCAGTATAGCCTCAACCTCTTCAAACAATGAGTCGATTGTTTTAAATTGCTGTAGATTTGTAGTAGGACATCCCTCCACTTTCCCAACAGAACGTTTCTTGGGTTTTTTAACCCGAGACTGGGGTACTGATACATCATCGGCCTTCCTCTTCCCCATATCGTCTATCCAATGGCCCAGCTGAGAAAATTTCAAACACGTCTGAAAGAAAAAGATGGCCCAGCCCTGGTTCCTAGTATCAAGTACAAGTGGTAACAGGAAGAAAAGAAGCCCCTAGAAGCGAGAGGAAGTAGTAGCTTGCTCCACTGGCCCCTTTGGTGCTAAGTGGAGCTCGAGGTCAAGTAATACCAGACAAACTATGCAAAGGATATTCCTAAGGCCTCTATACCACACCAAATTTCAAATGAACAGAACTTCGGGGGGTGGCCCAGCCCAGTCTCCTCCGGGCGATGACGGGCAAGGACGGGCCCGCCCTTGGCCCGGGCTTCGCCCGCGCGGCGGGAGCGCAACGAATGTTTTAAAGGGCTCCTTGCCCTGACGTGTGGCGGCTGGCCCCTCCTCCTGGTCTCCAAAGCGCTACCCGCGCGGCGGGAGCGCAACGAATGTTTTAAAGGGCTCCTTGCCCTGACGTGTGGCGGCTGGCCCCTCCTCCTGGTCTCCAAAGCGCTAACCGCGGCGGCGGGAGCACAACGAATGTTTTAAAGGGCTCCTTGCCCTGACGTGTGGCGGCTGGCCCCTCCTCCTGGTCTCCAAAGCGCTACCCGCGGCGGCGGGAGCGCAACGAATGTTTTAAAGGGCTCCTTGCCCTGACGTGTGGCGGCTGGCCCCTCTACCTGGTCTCCAAAGCGCTACCCGCGCGGCGGGAGCGCAACAAATGTTTTAAAGGGCTCCTTGCCCTGACGTGTGGCGGCTGGCCCCTCCTCCTGGTCTCCAAAGTGCTACCCGCGCGGCGGGAGCGCAACGAATGTTTTAAAGGGCTCCTTGCCCTGACATGTGGCGGCTGGCCCCTCCTCCTGGTCTCCAAAGCGCTACCCGCCTGCGTATCATTTCTGAATCCCAGTGGAATATAGGGGATACCCCTGCATATGAGGGTGGAAGTGCTCCTGGAGTACGAAGAGTAAGCAGAGTGCTGGCTGTAAGAGGACCAGCAATCCGCAAATGCGACTCGCCTCCCAGGTGTAAAATGTGTCTCCTGTAGGAGTGCAATGTGTATCCTGTGTTGTTCCAGATATGCCAAAATGTGGCATCGCTTGCGAGGATCTCCCAGCCCCCTGACATTCCACGTCAGGCAGCGCAAGATGTGCCAATTCTGCTAATCTTTGGGTTGTAACTCTAGGTGCCGCCATGGGTGATTTCTAGAGTAGGTGGCCATAGTCAGCGGAGAGTATAGCCCACGAAAGGGGGCCAATAGAGTGTCAGGTGCTCAACAGATATGTATCGGTGTGGCTCAGAACAAACAGTAAACTCCCCTGTCCACCCTCCCACCCACCTCGGCGGCCCAAACCCGCCCAGAAGCACCTTCCCTTTGAAGCCCACAAACACAACATACAGACAATTCTGCATCTCAAAGAGTATATGGGGATTTCCTGGTGGAAGGTCAGCCAGAAAGCAGCCATGAAACCCCCAGGTATCAAGGGGGCATCCAGTTAGGTATTAGACGCCCAAGAGTGCCAGCAGCCACCTGGTTCGTCGAGAGGTGCACACCGGGGCCAGACATAGAGTCACAATCGCAGGGGGACAGCGCTGAGGGTGCTAGGACCCGCCTTCACAAGGGGAGTCCACCCCAAAGAGAAGAGCAGCCTCAGTCTTGATCAAATGGAGTGGAAGAGTTATCCAGGGCTGCCTCCTCAGGATTTCCTGAAGTCTTTCCCTACTGGCCCGTCTTAGATATTCATTTACCTGCTGGGGAGTGGTGAATATCACATTTCTATCTTTGTGGGTAATTCTCAGTCTCGCCGGATGTAACATAGCATAAGTTATGTTTGCCTGCCGTAGTATCTGCTTTACAGCTGTGAATTTTTTCAGAGCCTCCTGAACAGCCATAGTGAAATCAGGATAAATCGACAGTGCTTTACCCTCAAACTGCAGGGGATGTTTTTCTCTACTCAGTCTTAGTGCAGCGTCCCTGTAGTTCAGGAGGCGAGCAACAATCGGTCTGGGTGAGGTACCAGGCGGTGGCCTGGCCATCAGAGTCCTATGCTCCCTCTCTACCACTAGAAGCTGTGAAAAAGCATCCTCTCTAAAAAGGGCGAGGAGCAGTCACTCCACATATTGCTCCATACGACCAGTGTTAGCAGACTCTGGAATGCCCACTATGCGCAAGTTATTTTGTCTGAACCTGGCTTCCAAATCTTCATTCTTGAGCATTATGACTTTGAGGAGTTAATCCATCTGCAGAAGTTGCTCATTTAGTTTCTGCACAGCATCCTCAACATGCGAAATTCGCTGTTCAGCTTCTCTTATTCGCCCTGTCTGTTTCTCTAGCCTAGTAGTAAGAAGGTCTAACCTTGTAGTCATGGTGTCCATTTTGCTGTCTATTGAGGATAGGCTAGACTGCATGGTAAGTAAGAGTGCCTTCATTTTCCCCATTTCCGACTGTTCACTCTGGGGGGGCAGAGGCGCAGCACCCTCCATGTTCTCTGAAGGCGCGCCAGACGTTTTTTTGGCCCCAAATTGCAGTTTTTGCTGCCTTGCATCATCGCAAACCAGGTGCGGACCACAGCCACTGGTAGGGCTCCTCCTCATCGCCCGGTTCCAAAGCGCACCTCCAGACAAAGTGCTCCCCGCACAGCAGCGAAGGGGCGACCAGGCAGCAGCAACACAGGATAGTGCCGGGGGGGACAGCAGCTCAGACAGCCCCCAGACGCAGTCGTCAAATGCCTTGGATCGCCGCAGCGCAGTTTTGGTGCTAGCAGCACTTCCCCGGGCTCCCAGGGACCCCCGCACTCCTCACACTCGCTGCCTATGCCGGCGTCGCAATGCCTCCTCCACAACTCGCCCAGCTAGGCCCAACGGGTCCCAGCCCTGGGTCCAGACACCGGTCCCTCGCAACCCAGGCCACTCACATCTCCTCAGCAGGTCCAGTCCAGTGTCCCCCGCATGCAGCCGATCCGCCGGGACCAAGTGTGTGCCCCAGCCAGGACATCTGTCCTCTGTCTGGCGGCTGCTGCACGGCGGAGCCGCCCACCACAAGCCGATGGCTCTGCTCTCTGAGGCCCAGCGGGCGCATCTGCAGGCCCAGCTCGCGTGCTTTAAACGCGCTGGTATCCAGCGGTGCCCCACTGAATCCAGCAGCAAGTAGGGGGACCCGGTCACCAGCACGTGACCCCCGCCAGTCCGCCAAGCTCAGCACATGATTTTATGCAGGATGATGGCGGATAATTAGACCGGGCCGCAGGAGCCTCAACGAAGTGCAGCCATCTTGCTCAGCTGCCCTCTAGGGCCCCCTTGCACGTCACTTTCTTATTCTTGCTTTTTGAACACCAACCTCTCTCCTTATATTTCTCATACACAGTATTGTGAATTCATTAAAACTTAAAGACATTGTTTATGGAGAGTGATTACTTTCCAGTTGAAATCTGATTTTAAATGAATTGAAAATGGTTTAATAGTTCACTGGATACAAAGGGGCAATCCAGCACTGCCTTCTGTTCTGTTTTTGATTTTGAATGGTATGTCTAAAGTAAGCAAGTTTGTCTGTCGGAAGGTACCCTTTTAAAGCTCAAATGGCCCTGGAGTGTACCAAATCAATTAGATAGGTACCAAGAGGGTCAATTCTTTGGGGAGGGTACACTATCTTGAAGATTTTCCATATTACACCATCCTTCCTTGTTGATTCCTTGTTCGGATTGAAGTGCATTACATTTAAATATAAATCCAGGGTTATTATGAAGCCAAAATTTGACCTTACTTTTAATAGATTGGAAAAATATTTCATGAGCTTGTTTGAATTTAGTCTACATTGCCCAAATCCAGGATTGAGGTATAAATTGAGTATTAGCAATTTAGAGAGATGTAGGATTTTTGGGGAGGTGCAGCTTGACACCCGGTAGCCGATGATTTCTAGTGTCAACTTTTTCATTTTTAATGTTTAGATTGTTTTTCACTTAATGTTGGCAGCCCCACTCCTGGTCTACCCATTGATGAAAGTTATACTGTTGGAATGTGAAATGTTTAGTATCCTGAAAAACTGGTGAGCTGACTTTCCTTGCCTCTTGAAACACCTGTCAAAAGTGGATATAAAGGCTACTGCATCACATTGTAAATGCATCTGGCTCCCATCCAACTACGGTCCACAAGCAGATTTTTTGTTTGTTTTCAGGAGCTGCAGGGTAGGTTTCTTTTGGCGTTAGGTATGTCAGTTTTTCCAAAGTCAACAGTAGGATTGTTGGGTCAGGCAATAGGAAAAGAAAGACCATGTTTAGGTCTCATTGTTTTGTGCAGAAGAGGAGGGTTGGGATTTTATAGTTGTAAGACAATTTTACATTTTACTATAGATAGCTTTGCTTGGGGTGTCTTTTAAGCATAGGTGTGAATCTGCCTATACAAAGGTCCTAAATGTCCACCATAAGTATCCAATATCCAATATCAATAGGTCAGCTATAAATTCAAAGAGATGCCATAACATAAGTCACAGTCAGTGGAATAAATGTAATATTTAAGGTAAATAACTAAATTGCAGAAATGCACTACTAATGTGTGAGTATCAGCTGACATATCAATACTATTGGATAAATAAAACTGAGTCATTTATGTTGAAGAAGGTGTGAATGTCAAGGAAGCACTTACCCAATCATGAGAGACAATAAATCTAGTCATATCAACTAGTGTAGAATATAATAATATAAAAGGACCAGCATATGTGAAAAATACTGGTCCAACATTGAAGTATACAAATACTGTGAAATCAGTAACTCAAAATTACATTGGAATAAATGAAGTGTGCCTCACAAAAAAACAGAAGTGCGACCTTCACCCCTGATCACCCCAGTCCCTTAAATGTAAAATAAATTAACACCAAAAACACAGTATGAGAAAAAACTGGGTTATTGGTTGAGCAGGGTGAAATCCCACTCAAGGAACAGCCACAATCCCTGTCAGGGCAAGGCACAGAAAGTCACTAAATTAACCTGTGCCTAACCCTCTGGTAGCCCGGCACATAAGCAGTCAGGCAATGTGTAAAGTATTTATGCGACACACAATCAGTAATAAAGTGAAAAACACAGCACAAAACAAATCCCTCACTAATTTAGAAAAATAGAATACAATTCAAAAAATAATTTGATATCAAAATGACAAAATCCAATAAGTAGAGCAAGAGATATGCAATTTCAAAGATTATAGGTACGTGTATGGGCTAAAACCACAAAGTGCCACTCATGGTACCTTGTCGTACAAGACCAGGTGAAAGTCACAAATTCAGGCATTCTGCGATGAAGCGCAGGCTAGAAACAGGGACTAGATTAGTCCCCCTGAAAAAGTTGCCTTCTCAAAATCTAGAGCGAGTAGTCCAGTTCTTGGTTGAGGAGGCAACGAGGAGCAGGGAGTGCATTGCAGATGGTCATCACTTTAGTGCAAAGAGCAGTGGGGGCGTTGTGAATAGCTGATGGTGGAGTTTCACATTGGTGGTCACCGTGGGATGTCAATGCTGCAGTGTGAAGTGCAGATCTCACATTGCCGGTCATCACTGACAGTTGCTGTACCTTGAAGAGTTTGGTCCACCGATGCTTGGCGCTGTCTGTCATCGTGGGCGGCAAGATCTTGGTGCAAACAGGCCCATTTATGGTCACAAAGGGCCATATGTACAAACACATTTTCCTATAGACACAGAATGGGCAAAACTGCTTGCTACATCTGGCCCCAAAGTGCCCAAAACTTCAGGATTTCAATTCTCGTGCCAATCAAGGGCTCATGAAGTGGGAATGCACCTCTTGGGGTTCAGGGATTCACTCTTGGAGAGGTCAGCAAAGCTCAGGCAGGTCCAATTGCAGTTTCAAGCGGGTCCAGTTGCAGCAGGTCAGGTGGGCAACTGCAGTGAAGCCTTTGGAGCTTGTTATGTCCCTGCAGCTCTGAACAGTAGGTCAGTCTCTTGAACCTAGGAGTCACTTCAGGTAGCCTGGGATGACGGGATCAGGTCCAAGGTTCCTTTTCAGGCAGCAGGGCAGTCCTCTGGCAGCAAGATAGTCCTTCGTCTATATTATCTACATGTCCAGGAGTGCTCTAACAGGTTGGCCTGGGGGTCCAATATTTATACCTGGTGCCAGGGAGTGCACAGGGCTCTCCTCCTAGGCCTTTTAAAAGTTTTAAAAACATGCTTGAGGCACGCAGATGCCCACAGAATCACCACCTCCCCAGGGCTAAATAATTTAAAAGAATAGGGGGGATTTCAGACCCCTTGCCCCGGGAACCAACACTTCCCTGGGGCTATATTTTATGATGATACGAAGGGGCTATGGGGACCCCTCCAGATCCCGGGACCACCACCTCCCCGGGACAACATTAAAAAAAATATAGGGGGATTGTACAAACCCCCCACTCCTCCCCCGGGCCCGGAGACTACCACTTCCCTGAGGCAACAGCATTATACTTTTGAGGGGGGCTACACAGACCACCTCAGGCCCTGGGGACCACCACCTCCCCAGGGCCACAAAGTCAATTGAAGCTGGGGGGCTGCAGAGACCCACTCCCTTGGGCCCCGGGGAGCACCGCCTTCCTGGGACTATATTTAAATAAAAATGTGGGGGCCATTGCGAACCCCCCAGGGCCCCTAGACCAACACCTCTCTGGGGCTACATTACATTTATATAAGGAGAGGCCACACAGACCCCTGAGATCCCCTGGTCCACCACCTCCCAGAGCTACAACAATAAAATAAAGTGGGGGCCCTGCAGACCTCCCACGGGAACCAACACCTCCCTGGAGCTATATCTAAACAAATGTTGGGGGAAGTGTGGATCCTTCCTGGGCCCCGGACCTCCACCTCCCTGGGGCTACTACCACCTCCCTTTGGCTACATTACACTAATATAAGGGTGGGAGCCACGCAGAAACCACCCCCCCCCCCAGGCCCTGGGAACCACTTCCATCCCGGGACCAAATAATTATCGTAAAATAGAGGAGACCATATGGCCCCCCCTCCTTAGGCCAATTTCAGGCCCTAGGGCCCCATCTCCCGTTGGCCCGGCCACATGTTCATAGGTGCCCTGGCCCCACTCAGTGCACCTAGTTAAGACTTATAGGGACTGCAGGGGGAGCCTCAAGGCCCCCACGGTCCCACCAGCTCCTGTCTCCTGCGGTAGCCGGCTTTGCTGTTGCATGCAGGGAGCTGCTGCAAATAGCAGCTCCCCGCATGTGAGAGCAATTATTTAATCCCTTTCTCTGGCCATATGTCTGCATGTATGTCCTAAGGTACCTATAACTTCCACCCACGCCTTCGCCATGAACACATTTCCCATCAATAATTTTACTGCAAATATTTCAATGATATTATCAAGGTTGTCATAGAAGATTTCATGAGTGATGTAATATCTGGGGTAATTAGCAGTATATGGCAAGGGCCCAAGTTATAGGTACTTTAAATAACTATAACAGCTGAATTTATATGGAATTGTGTGTGAAATATCTGAGCCTAACTATAACATCCCTGTCATCTTTGGATTTTTAGTGAATTTCTAAGATTTTTTCAATTCTATTTCCTAACAATATTGTCCCTATTACTTTTGTTTTTTTCAGTGAATTTCTCGTTTTTTTTTTTATGTTAAGTAAAATGCCCATCGCAGTGCACAATTGTGGGGGCGGGCGTTGGATGTAGGGCCTGGCCTGCCATTGTGCTCCCACCCAAGCTTGCTGCTCCTACATCCCTGCTTGTCATCCATTGTCCAAGTCCATGCCCCTGCTCCCTCATTACAGCCCTATGTGACCGTTGTTCTGCCACTGCCCTAAATTAAAGATTTTATGTTTTACCAATTTGATTCAATAAAGATGGCTTCAAGTGTACCACTCTTTTGTCATAAGAAGACTATTAGCATGCTAGTTGTTCTTTAGAACACTATGGAAGGCTGCACACAAGGGAATCAACTGACATGCTGCTCCAGTTGGAAGCTCTTGTTTTACTGAGAATGTCAGACTTCATTCTCATATGGCAGAGAAAGACAGGGTGAATTTAAAGAAAATATGCTCTCATTTTAGCTTCTGGAGCACCTTCTGTAACCTCAATGGGAAAATCGTAAGAAAACAGTTTTCTCTCAAACATGATTCATGAAATCCCAGCAGAAGGCTTTTTCACATGGTAAAATCACCTTAGCAACCAATGATTTATATTGTAACTAAAATCAGTTTTCACCCTTTATATGTTCTCCTTTTTGTGACCCTCAAAATCTGCCATTCACTGCACTGCATTTCACTGGGGTGCTATCATGTATATTGGTCCCAGGATGACTGCCATCATTTTCTGGTTGAAGTGCTGACAGCCATTTAGATCTCACCATGGCTCTGGCCAGATATACACATTTATTTTTCCTTTAAAATCTCAAAAAACTATAGATTGGATTTACACCAAATAATAAAAAGTGTGCCTACTGGACCAAGAGCTGCCTTCCTGCCAAATTTGGTGTAATTCTGTTCAATTTTGTTCAGTGTGATTCAGGCTGCAGTCATTTCTAAAATCTCTATGGGAATTAGCATAGGAAACACATTTTTTTTACCTCCTCCCCTTTTCTCAGTCCCCGCTTGACAGGTCACCCCAAAATGTTCAGTGCACAACAAGACCCAAAAAGACACTTTTTGGGGGAAAATGTTATGAAGATTCATCAAATGGGGCTAAAGATATAGCCAAGTCAAAAAATGCTTTTCGTATGGAAATTAGGCCCAAAACTACAACTATCTACTATATATCCCTGGCTCAGAGCCCTACTCTTTATGATTCTCTTCTCAGTCCCATCTCCTTCCTGAGCTGTGTACAGGCCCTTTCCTTGTGATCTAAGAATAACATTTTGATGTGTGAAAGAAGAGTCCCTTTCTTCAGAGTGTGTCCCACCCACTCATAGGAATGCAGCAATAAACAGATCTATCTGTGAGGAATTCCTCTTCTCCTCATGTCTTCACCAGGCGAGCCTGGGCCTCCGCACATAAACCTAGGGTCCTCCATGTAATGTACTTTTGCAAGCACACTTGCATCCAACATTCACAGCACACTTACTTCCCAGTACTGTTACCTCCTTGCATTGTGCCTGTAAAGACACACATGCATTCAGCACACAGGGAGTTTGCATGCACTGTTCAGTATGATAGCTTTTTTTGTTTTGTTGCAGGGTATGCTTTTTGCAAACCCACACTCAGCCAGCACATACCCTCACCAAATGCACGCTGCACAACACTTTACCCTTCACATATTGTATTTCACGCAAGCACACATACACCCAGCACATGCTTTCATTGTACATGCACTGAACAGCATTACATCTCTCATGTAGTGTATTACCCGTAGACATACGTTCACCCATTAGAGGCCCTATGCACACATGTACTGCATAGTACAGCTCTAGACCTGTACTGTTCCCTTCCAAGGCAAATGTACATCCAGGCCAGAGATACTACTCCTGCCCTGTGCAACAATCCACATCTATGTGATGTAGGTCAAGGGAGTGTTAAGCAAAAAGCATCAGAACTTTTAAAAAGGCAAGTGAGTATGTAGGCCTCATTCCAGTGACACAGGGCAAAAAGTACCTGTTCACTACTACTGATCTCTACACGGTATGCTGCTACCACTAGGCTTATGCTGCTTAACTCTTGGTAAAGGCAGCATCCTTCCTTCCCTATGATACTATCGCTTTGGGTGCCCCTCTCAGTCATGCAATCCATGAGATAGGCCTTTGTCATGGCACGCACAAATGATCTGTGTTTACCTGTGACTCAAAAATCACCATTATGGATCCACACAACAACACAGTTCTGCACTCAAGGCAGGGGTACATGTCTTTAACCATGCAGAGGACTTTTCCATCCGAACAGACTTCGTCCCAGATCAACACACTCAAACCAACTCCTTACCTGGAGAGACTGGACAATCAGATCAGTGTGTACTGAGTCAGCTTTTTTGAAGTACAAGTGTGGTAGGTGACAGCTCTGCCCCTCCCAACAGGCCAGAGTATCCCACCCTGCCAACACTCAATCACCCTTTGTGATACTGTCTGGGAGGTATACACAAAGGCCAACTGTCAACTACACCTAGTCATGTGACCCAGAATACAGGCTGCAATCACCAAATGGTTAGGATAAGAAAATGGAAACTTCATAAAAGTGGCATTTTCAAAATGTGACTTAAAATCCAACTTTACCATTAAAGAGGTTTTTAAATTACAATTCCTTAGACACCTAACATGATATTTCACCTGTTCCCAATCTTAATTTATCACTTAATAAATGTAAGAGTCGTCTGGGAGAGGTGGGCTTAGTAGTGATGAAAAACAAATTGACACTTTTGAGCTTTTCACTACCAGGACATGAAAAATATACATGTACATGTCCAACTTTTTAAATACAAAGCACCATGTCCTATGGTCAGTTTTGGGCATACCCTTGGGATGACCTAAATATATGGAAAAAGGAAAGTTTAGGCCTTGCTAAAAAGTTTTAAATTGTTATTTCAAAATGGCAGCTTAAAACTGAACACATGCTACAATGGCAGACCTGAGACACATTTAAAATGGATACTTAAGTGGGTGGAACAATCTTTGGTGCAGGCCTAATAGTGGCATTCAACTTGCAGGCCCTGGATACACGTAGAACCATTTTAAAAGGGACTTATCAGTAAATAAAACATACTAGTTTGGAGTAAGGCAATTTTACCATGCACAAGCATGTTAGCACTTATTAGCAGTGGAAAAGTGTGCAGATTACTAAAGCCAACAAAAAGGAATTCTGCAAAACAGGAAAAGTGAAAGCACAAAGTGTGGTGAAAACCTACATTAAGGATGTAAAGTCTAACACACAGAAAACGAAGACCCACCATTCATTGCCAACATCTCTGCAGAGAGCTGATTCCAACACAAAAGCTTCATGCTTGCATGTAACTCAGAAACAATGAGGCCATCTTGTCTGTGGTGCGGCACACTCCACCTTCCTCCTTAATTATTATACTAGCGAAAGTCACAGTGAGCTACCAGTTTTCATAACTTTTAATAACTGTGTAGTGAAATCAAGTCAATCACTGTTTTTTCTTCACCTTGATATGCAGTGCTAAAAGCATACCTCTCAAAGTTTGTGTTTCTATGTGGGTCATAATATTAATTCAAACATTTGATTATTCCTTATTACATTTGTTTCATCCATTGAGTGTGTAAATAAAAATTACTGTGCATCTTGGCTCACCAAATTTAGGTCTCTTGCCTGTTCTTCTGTGTACCTTGTACATGTTGCTTACAGATAGTGATGAAATCTGATTCTCCATTTTTCTTATATTGGTCCGTGTGGTCATGTAGCATGTCTAATGTTGGTGGTTTCTAAAAAAATGAGTTTGTGATGCTATCTGTTTTATTTTGTCTTCTTGTCATGACATAGAGATTTGCCATTGATGACAGTGTGGATATTGAGAATGTTGGGGATGGCACAATTATTAGTAATGATGCAGGTTGTGCTTGCATTATTGGTGTAATTTCTTTTTCTACCATGTCCTGTATTGCTGTTTTTGCTATATCTTTTTTGCTTTACTTCTGAACCTCTGCTTTTTTATGTAACAATTCTGATCCGCTTTTATTTTAAGGTTTCTATTTATTCTTTCTTCTGGTTTCTATGCTTTTGTCTTTGTTCATGTATTTCGTTTCTTTCAGTTGTTTTTCCATTTTGATTTTCAGCAAATTCTTTTGTGCATGGTCTTTTATTATGAACCTGTGTGCATCCACAGTGCTCAGCTGACCCAGCTGTGGCTGCTCGAGTGCAGCTCAACAGCCTCACAGGCATCCCGCAGGCTAAGCCAGAGAGATGCCAGGTTCAAAGACGCCAATGTGATCCTACAGTCAGCTTTGGCAGGGCAGTGCACCTTCTCCTAGGCTTTCAGCAACTGCATGGGTACACCGCAGCACTCTCAATTCTTGTGTCACTGAGCTTGGCACCACTTCTCACCTTGGAATAATGGGAGCTGTCCTTTAGTTATGATTTGATGCAAATCATTAGTAAGTTTTGTGTATTGACTAAGACTCACATCCATCATCGCCAAGATGTAAGGGCACCAAATAGTGAATCGACACTCAAAGTTTTTTTTAAATGTATGGTTTGAAACACTAGAAACAGAGGAGGTCTGCTAGCTTCAAGTTGGCCCTCCACACCTCTTCCACACCATTAGCAACCCTTTTTAACCATGTAGTTGTAGCTCAGTTTTACACTTTGGTCAGCCTCGTTCACCAATAGACTTTCATATGTTTTTCATGGTTTGTCATTGCTTTGACAGATTATCACTCAATCAATCAAAGCCATCACATTTCGTGGACAATTACATTGTGCCATTTGTGTTCCAAGGATGTTTTGGTGAAGAGATATCAACTGGTCCTTTTGAAAGGATGCAGATGTGACATTATATGTAGCTTGTAATTGACAACCATTGTGTATTTTTTAATGTATGTATTGTGCTGATACAATGACATTCTGATTGCTGATTTATACCTTTTCTGGCAAGCCGCACATTTTGTTTGTTCATAAAGACGCAGTAATAGTTTCTTGATTCCTTTTACTTTGCAATCATGATAAAAAGCTGTTCTATTTATGGATTTATTGCTCCCAAAGTAATGATGTGTGCCCAGATAGAATTTCTTAAAGATGCAACAATACTGATTCTCTTTCAAAAGTATATAGTATGCATCATTTTGCTATGTATTCCTTTTTCTTTTAACACGTACAATGCCTACTTCATGTCCCAGTTCCTTTTGATAACACTGTGCCGTAGATGTGCAGATTAATTCTTCTATAGCAATGGTCATCAAAAGCACTTTACAACCAGCTTCCATATAGTTATTCTAAGAAATTGGGTTGTTTTTGGTTGACTGGGGTGTGAGCCCAGATCAAGGAACAGCCACAATCCCTTCCAGGGTGAACCATAAAATGTCACTAAATTAACCTGGGTAGCTTGTCACAAATAGCTGGCAGGCTTAACTTAGAGGCAATGTATAAAGTATTTATGCAGCACACAAACAGCAGTAAAAGGAACACACAATACAATTAAAATCCCAGACCAATTTAGAAAAATAGAGTACATATTACTAAATTATTTGACATCAAAATAACAAAAGTCCAATCAGTAGAACCAGAGTGATGTTTTTTTTAAGTGTTTAGTCAAAACTAGCGACTAAACTATCAAAGTGCTAACTACGCACATCTAGTCATGCGAGGCTGTGCCGAAGTCGAAAAATATGCCCACCACGATGAAGCACAGTTCTGGTGCAAGTATTGGATTGGGCCTGTTCCGCACTTACCTTCGCACTTAGATAAAGTCTTGAGAAAAATGTTCTGAGAAGGTGAAGTTCAATGGAGCAAGGCCGCAGGTGTCCAGAAAGGGAGCGTTATAGCCAGATAGCCTTGTGTCGGACCCACAGTGAAGATTTCTAAGTTCAGACATAGGGGGTCATTATGAACACGGCAGGTTTCCCCGCCGTGTTCATGCTGGCGGTCTAAACACAGACTACCAGCCTGTTGAATACCCAGCAAGCCCAATTATATACATTCCCGTGCACCGGCCGGTGGAAACAGTGTTTTCGCCAGCCAGCCCAGTGGAATGCTGGGCCTGGGCATTGCCGACGGCTCCACATGGAGCCGTCATTAATGCTGCAGTGCGTCAGGTGCAGCAGCACCCGTCGTGCATATCGGGCAGTGACATGCGCGGCACGGCTGTGCATGGGGGCCCCTGCACTGCCCATGCCAGGTGCATGGGCAGTGCAGGGGACCACAGGGGGTACCCGGAGCACACTTTCCACCAGCCTTTCCCTGGTGTGGGAAACCGCCAGGGAAAGGCTGGCAGAACACAGGTTCTTTATCCGGAGGGCAGCGCTGATTGCAGCGCTGCCCTGTCGGATAGAGAACTCCGCCATTGTCAGGCTGCCTGGCGGCAGTAGCCTGGCGGTGGCAGAGGGCCGCCTGTGGCAGTCCCCCAATGTTTATAATATGGCAGTCCAGACCGCCATGCCGGTAGCGGTAATTTCTGCCACCGCCGGCATGGCGGTCTGGACCGCCATGTTTATAATGACACCTTAGTCCCTGAAGTTGAAGTCAAAAATCTTCAGTGAACTGAGGCAGAGGGCTATGGCTGAAGACAACTCTAAGAGGTTTGATAACCTTTTGGAAAAGGACCACTGAAAAGTATTTGCTGCTGCAGAGATGAAAGTAGAGGAAGAAGCTGTGAAGTGAATCCTATCGGCGATGCACCTCGGGTGGATAGGCAAGCAGGATGCACCTGGCTTCCTCCTGGTTCTCAGAGCTGTTTTTCTAAATCTGCACTTTTGGACTTTGGCTATCTGGGCACCTTTAGCACAGCTTCCAAGGGTCCGGGACTGGAGGAGCACCACTTGGAGGACTCACTCAGGCTGGGTCCATGTGTGGGTTCAAGATGAAGGAATCCTTTTGTGTCCATGTGACTATGACCAGGAGGCCAGCAGACTAGCCCTTGTGAGTCACTCTGAAGGTCCTGGGACAGTAGAAGATCCAGTCCTTGTTCCCAGGCAGAAGATAGCAGAGCAGTAGGAAAATCAAGGTAACAATCCAACAGGGATTATCCTAAGGTCAGAAAAATTCAAACTTTCCTAAGTTGGCATTTTTAAAATTGTAATAAAAACCTGACTTTCCCATTAAATAGGGTATTTCACTGCAATGCCAAAGACACCAAAGATGATATAGCTACCTGCTTTCAACTGAAAATTACAGCTTCCCCACTGTTATTCTATGGAAGGGGTAGGCATCACAGCAGTGAAAAACAAATTTAGGAGTTTGTCACTACCAAGACACGTAGAACTTAAACATACATGCCCGACCTTTTAAGTACACAGCATCCTGCCCTATGGGCTACCTACCTATGGTCTACCTTAGGGGTGACATATGTAATAACAGGGGAGTTCAAGGCTTGGCAAGGAGCTTTTAGTACCAAGTTGACCTGGTAGTTTAAAACTGCATTTAGGCTGCAGTGGCAGCCCTGGGACATGTTTTAAAGTCCTTCTTAAGTGGGTGGCAAAATACATGCTGCAGGCCCAATGGTAGCATTACATTTACAGGCCCTGGGTAAATGATATACTACAGGGGACTTATAAGTAAATTAAGTATGCCCATTTGGTATAAACCAATGTAACCATGTTTTAGGGGAGTGAGCACAAGCAGTTTTGCAGTGGTAAAGTGCACAGTGTCCTAAGGCCAACAACAACAAAAACACACTTAGCCAAAAGTGGAGGTGAAAAAGGTAAACCGTTTGGGGGTGAACCTGCATCGAGGGCCAGGTCCAACAGTTGTAGCCCTAGATAGTCCTTCATTGTAGGACTTTCTTTCTGGGACAACCGGAGACAGCAGATACAAATCCCTCAACTGATTCCAAATGCTTTTCTTAACAAGAGTCAAGAACTCTTGGCTTTGGAAATGCTTGTTTATTACTTAGAATCGGACCGTATTGGCTACCTTGTTATCCGGACAGAATATGACTTAAAAACGTCCGACTATGAAACTATCTCACTGATAGTGGTGTTGAGTTGAAACCACACGATCCATTTCCAATCATTGGTCTTAGCCGGACAGCTGCAAAATCTGACTGTTGGCGAATGAATGTCCTGAAACTGCTGTTGTAGATTTTTGGTCGGATTCTTGCCAACTCAGTCTTCAAGAAACATAAGCGAGGCCTCTAACAAGATACCTATGTATGTGGATAATAGCTGAAGGCAGAGTCAGGGTAGTTACACGTTTGATAAATGAAATACATCACTGAGTTTTTTTCAGAGGGTTAGATGGTTCCTGAGACTGGTACTGTGTCTGTATGTGAATTGCATAGCGGTGGACAAGCTAGAAAAAAAGTGTAAAAGAGGGAAACTATGTTTTTTAAATGTAAAAATAGACACAATATTGATTTCAAACGTGCAGAAATTACATTATGCAGAGCACTTGAAGATCAATTACTAAGCTCATTTCAGTAAAATGTTAAAGCCAACATCCTTTACAACTTGCAGATAAATACTTGGGCAAGTTTAGTACATGGTAATAAAAAAATGGAATCTAATCAGAGTGCGCCATCTTTTTTATTGCAAAGCACCCGGCTGTATGTTTTTTATTGAATCCTTTTACAGTTGAGACATCCCAGGAAGCTTGCCTTGCAAAACGAAGGGCCTTAACATGGGCTTGTTTATTGCCTTTCTTGAGGCGAAGGCATGCCTATCTTGCTTATCTTTTAGCTGTCGAATTTTGTATAGTGTGCCCCTTGAATGCATTTCAAGAAACCCTGATGGTTGTATAACCGTTATGCGAAGATGAATTATAACTCGTATCAAAGGTACTGCATTTAGTGGCACTATAAAGTGACCTTTTCTATAGATTGACAAAATGCTTCGTTTGGAAGTATCACTGCCAAGAAAACGTGCCTGAATCTTCCTGTGCATATATACATATTATAAAAGCAAGAAATCATAGCTTCCAGCTCGGCCAGTGTCAGGAATGTCAGCCAGTTCGGGTTCTTAGGCATCATGGAGAACGTGTGATGTTTTTCCCGTTAGATGTAAGGATGTACGGTTGCTGACTAGAAAATCAGGACCTGCTAAAAGTCACCGTGATGCTATGAGGCCACTGCTTGCAATAATAAGAAGCTAATTAAACTCCTTGCTCTTTAATGTTTGACTCCCTTGCAGACAATAAAAACATGCGTTGGCAAAGCCAATTGGTTTGATGCTCATACCTGAGCACGGCAAAAGAAATTCACTAAAACTCCTACCTTGCAAAACAGTTAAAAAACAGAAAATAATTGATTGTGTAAACATTACATACAAGAGATAAAGAAATAAATGTGTGGTGGCAGAGTGTATGTTTCAGTTTCAAAATAGTCCTTCATGCATTCCACTGAAGGCAGAAGGATATACCCAAAGAGCCAATACAAAGAAAATGAGAGTAGAGTTCTCCTGGGTGTTGATCGAAGCTAAAATTGACGATGGCTCAAGCGAATTTCTGACGGATCATCAGCTCAATAAACCAAGGGAAGAATGAGGAGAGTGAAAGACCCTTAGATTATGTTTAGTTTAAAATATGTTTCCAATGAATGGCACAAGTGTCATTAAATGTCAGTTCTGAAAAGGATGGCAATCATTATATGATTATTTTGCTTCCACCAAATGACAAAAACATTTAGTCCCAAATGTCTGGAACAGCATTCCCAACACTTATTTTTAGCACTGTGGTTTCTGGTTGTCAGAGTATGCTCTCTGTATAAGTAGGAACCACCACTGTAGCCAGGGTAAACAGATACACACTTAGACATAATCTGTGCTCACCCTCTGGTAGCTTGACACAGAGCAGTCAGGCTTATCTAAAGAGGTAATGTGCAAAGTACTTGTGCAACACACACACACAATTATACATTGAAAACACCACAAAAATACTCCACACTGGGTTAGAAAAATAGAATGTTTTATGAGTAAAACGACAAAAAAGGCAAAAATCCAATAAAAGTTATGAAATGTAGAATAATAAATCAAAAGTAGTGCTTAGAAGTTAATAGCACTTAGAGGTTACTTGAGGTCATGCTATACTGGAGTAAATCCAAAGTTCACGACGATGCAATGGAGGGCAGGCAAACTACAGGACCCATGCAGGGCCCGCTGAAAAAGTACCTTGTATGGAGGGTAGTGTTGACGTTGAGGAACGATGCGAAAGCTGTGCATCGAGTCTGATCCATGCAGCCAGGGGATGTTTTGTTGTCGAGTCATGCAGTTGACGATGCAATTTTCTCGAGGTGTGGCGTCAAACCCTTTGTGATGAAGGTGATGCGTCGTCATCAAGGTACGCAGCCAGCGATGCGAAGGCAGTGCACAGTCAGCAATGCAAAGTCCTCATCCTCGGCGGCATTGCTTCAGGTTGAGAAGGGATGCGGCAGTTGCGATTGGCCTAACGATGGCAATGTTTTTGTTTTCAGGGGTTGCAGCAAAGATACTCATATCCAAGGGATCAGGACTGGATTGGCACCACTTGGAAGAGCATTACTCACAGCAGACAGAGTCTAAGTGCTGGTTCCAGGTTACAGGCAGTCTTTGATGTCCCTGAGACTACAGAAGAACAGAGGGCAAGACAGCAAATCCCTGGTTTTACCCTTGGTTCAGGTGAGATGGGTCCAGTCCTTGTCCTCAGCAGGGTAGAGATCAGCAGTAAGCAGGGCAGCTCAGCAAATCAGAAAGCAGTCCTTCCAAGGCAGTGGTCCAGCAGAGTGTCAATCCTTGTAGCACAGCAGTCGTTACTCCTGGCAGAGTTCTTCACAGGTCCAGTAGTGTACTTTCATGTTAGGGCCAGAGGCCCAGTACTTGTTAGAAATGGGGTCTTTGGTTGGCAGTAAGGCTACCCTCTGTCCAAGCAAAGACCCTTGCATTAGTCATGGTAAAGGGGAATCACCCTCAGTTAACCCCTGCTCATCCCCTTGGTAGCTTGACACAAGCAGGTAGTGATCTAGGTGTAAAGTATTTGTACCAACACACACAGTAATTCAGTGAAAACACTACAAAATGACACAACACAAGTTTAGAAAAAAATAAAATATTTATCTAAACAAAGCAAGACCAAAATGACAAAAACCCAACATACACCAGTCGAGTTATTAATTTTAAAAGCAAAAGAGTCTTAAGTCCTTTTTTAAACAGGTAAAACACTGTTAGCGTTGAAAAGTACCTGGCTAGCGTCAAAGTAACCCGCACGGGCGAGTGTGCGTCGAAAAATGTAAGCGGTGCATTGATTTCTCACCCGCAAGGGAGATCGTGAGTCGTTTCTCCTTCTCCGGTTGGGTCAGCATTCAGCGGTTTCCCTCTCCGCAGAAGAGCGATGCGCCGATCCGGGCAGCACTCGGGTTCGGGTAGGCGTTGCTTTGTTTTTCCGTGCCCAGCAAGGTTTGCGTCAAAAAATCCTGCTGCACGGTGTTAGCAAAACTGCGACGTTACCAGCCTCCGTTAGCGATGCAGCATGTCGTTTCTCCAGCCGTGAGCATCGATCTTCCAGCCGCGCTGCAAGCGCAGCTTCGATTTCAGCCACGGAGCCGGTGGCGCATCATTTCTTCAGCGAAGGTTGCATCGGAAATTTCCCAGTACAGCGGTCGGTGCATGGATTTTTAATCTTGGTCTCCCAGCTTCACCTGTCAAGGCCCCAGGAACTGGATAGGGCACCTTTTGGCAGGGCAGGAGTCTCAGCAGAGAGTCCAGGTGCTGGCAGGGGAGGTCTTTGATGGACCTGAGACTTCAACAACAGAAGGCAAGCTCAGGACGAGCCCTTGGAGATTTCTTCATAAGCAGGAATGCACAACAAAGTCCAGTCTTTGTCCCCTTTCACCAGGCAGAAGCAGCAACTGCAGGATAGCTCCACAAAGCACAGTCACAGGCCGGGCAGCACTTCTCCTCAGCTCTTCAGCTCTTCTCCAGGCAGAGGTTCCTCATGATGTCCAGAAGTGATCTAAAGTCTTTGCTTTTGGCTGCCATTCTTATACCCATTTTAGCCTTGTGAGGTAGGCTTACTTCAAAGGAAAGTCTCTCTTGTTTGTGAAATCCTGCCTTGCCAAGCCAGGCCCCAGACTCACACCAGGGGGTTGGAGACTACATTGTGTGAGGGAAAGCACAGCCCTTTCAGGTGTGAGTGACCACTCCTCCCCTCCCTCCTACCACAGATGGCTCATCAGGATATGCAGGCTACACCTCAGCTCCCTTTGTGTCACTGTCTAGAGAGAGGTGCAACCAGCCCAACTGTCAAACTGACCCAGGCAGGGAATCCACAAACAGGCAGAGTCACAGAATGGTTTAAGCAAGAAAATGCTCACTTTCTAAAAGTGTCATTTTCAAACACACAATCCTGAAATCAACTTTACTAAAAGATGTGATTTTAATTTGTGAGCTCAGAGACCCCAAACTCCATGTCTATCCGCTCCCAAGGGGAATCTACACTTTAAGCATATTTAAAGGCAGCCCCCATGTTAACCAATGAGAGGGATGGGCCTTGCAACAGTGAAAACCGAATTTGGCAGTATTACACTGTTAGGACATATAAAACACATTAGTATATGTCCTACCTTAAACATACACTGCACCCTGCCCATGGGGCTACCAAGGGCCTACCTTAGGGGTGTCTTACATGTTAGAAAAGGGAAGGTTTAGGCCTGGCAAGTGGGTACACTTGCCAAGTCAAATTGGCAGTTTAAAACTGCACACACAGACATTGCAGTGACAGGTCTGAGCCATGTTTACAGAGCTACTTTTGTGGGTGGCACAACCAATGCTGCAGGCCCACTAGTAGCATTCAATTTACAGGCCCTGGCCACCTCTAGTGCACTGTACTAGGAACTTACCAGTAAATCAAATATTCCAATCATGGATAAACCAATTACATACACATTCTATACAGGAGCACTTGCACTTTAGCACTGGATAGCAGTGGTAAAGTGCCCAGAGTAACAAAAACAGCAAAAACAGAATACAGCACACAACAACAACCTGGGGAACAGAGGCAAGAAGTTAGCGGAGACCACACCAAGGGTGCCAAGTCTAATAGTACTTATACCCAGGTGTGCCTTTGAAGTGGGGGTTACTTCAAGGAGGGGCCTCTGAAGTGCACAGAGGACCTTTCTTCCTAGCCTTGGTTCCAGACTATCAGTGGGGGTAATCATCCCTTTGTTTGGGGACAGGCACTCCCTATTCAGGTGTGTCATCTGCCCCTCCCTCTTCCTGCCCAGGAAGAGCTATCTGAATGCCGATGAGTTATTTGTCAACTCACCCTTCCTGTGTTTGTCACTGTCTAGAGGGAATGCACAAAGTGTAGCTCTCACCCACCCCAGATATGTATTGGAGGCAAGCTGCAAGACACCCAGAGCAGTAAGAGCTGAGAAATGCCTACTCTCTAAAAGTAGCATTTCTAAAATAGTAATGTTAAATCCAACATTACCATTAAAGATGATTTATCATTACCATTCCACATATATGAACTATGATGCAGCTACTCTTTTTTAATCAGGGATTACAGTTTAAAAGTGTATTAAGGAATTCCCAATGCTAGATTATGAGAGGAGTAGGATTCATAGTAATGAAAAACAAACCTGGCTGTTGGCACTACCATGACATGCAAAACTTAACAGTACATGTCCTATCTTTTACTTGGATCACACCCTGCCCTCTGGGCTACCTATGGTCTATGTTAGGGGTGACTTATGTGTAATAAAAGGGAAGTTTATGGATTGGCAAGTAGTTTTGAATGCCAAGTCGAACAGCCAGTAAACTGCACATACTGGTCCTGCAATGGCAGGCCTGAGACGTTTGAAAGGCTACTTGTGTGGGTGGTACAATCAGTGCTGCTGACCCACTAATAGCATTTAATTTACAGCCCCTGGGTATGTGGTATACCACTTTACAAGTGACCAACATGTAAATTTAATATGCCAGTTGTGTATACACAAATGTCAGCAATGGTAAACTGCTCAGAGTCCTAAGGCCAACAAAAAGATACAGCAAAATGTGGACATGAGAAAGCAAAAGATTTGGGGGAAGACAACTCTAAATCTGGCAGATCTATCAATTATATACAAAACACAATCAGTATTAGGAAAGCATTCAAGCCTTTCTTTGCTCTGTTACTCTTATTTTATTATATTTTACTGATACCAATGTATATTTGTCAGAAGTATTTGTGGTACTGGGATGCTTTTGTGATTGAATGTGCATTGTATGACTAAATCATAATCAAATACTAATAGACATAATTAATACTCTTTTCAAATATATACTGTTTACTGGAAACTGGGTGGTGCACTAAATTGTACTAAATAGTGCTAAGTCTTATTTCTTCAATGTGCAATTATCCTAAATGGTTCTGAACAGTAGTAATCAGCAATAACTCATACGACAGTTAGGTATTTTGACCAATCTAAGGCCCGTATTTATACTTTTTTAGCGCCGATTTTGCGCCGCTTTTTGACGCAAATGCGGCGCAAACTTACAAAATACATAAGTTTGCACCGCTTTTGCATCAAAAAATGACTCAAATGCAGCGCTGAAAAAGTATAAATATGGGCCTAAATGTCTACCTAAATGTTCACCTTCGATTCCCAATCATCCTATTGCTCACATTTGTAAGTTGACTCATACTTAATCGACCTGGTTTGCTGAAAATGGGGAATTAAGTCATTGAAGTAGTTCCGCTAGGTAAATATTGGTATGATTGAGGTAAATTTACTATAGGCCTGACTTAGAGTTTGATGAACAAGAACTCCATCACAAATATGATGCATATGCCGTCCACTATGTTACAACTGCCCTAAGATATAATGCACTTCTAATATGACAGACAGGATATTCTTCAAGTTTTTGATAGAGTATCCCATCCACCAGACTCTAAATTTGGCCCTAGACATTTGTTAATTTGCTGGCAAGACTGGGGTTATTATTGGGGAAGGTGGTACCCACACCAATTCAGTAAACCCAGTATCAGTATGTTTAGGTCAAAAGTCAGTTTTGGAGAATCTTATTTCAGCCCCTGGTAGCTATGGCACAAGCAGCAGGCAATAACCAGAGAAGTGTGTGGAAAGTTTAAGCAGTGTCAACTATTTTAAAGAACACAACACAATTCCCAAACCAAATCACAAAAAATAGAGGACATTTTAATGAGCAAAAAGACAACAAGATCATCAAAAAAGTTTATGGGGGGAACCATAGATGCAAATTTTTTGAATTTTAGGGTAAAAAATCAGGAAGAAAAACAAAAGCACAACTCAGAAGTCACTGTCCACAGTTGAAGTCCTGGTCATCCAACTGGGAAAGATCCCAGGTCGAAGGTGGTAAGGGTCACTCAAAGTCAAATACACTGTAGTCAAACTCTTGCTGAAGTCATTGGTTTTGGTGATAAAAATCACCATGCAGGACAAAACTGGATTACATAGTGCTTCATTGGTTGATTTAATTTGCTTCCTCACCCCAGTCCATGTTTTACCTTCAGACTTAGTCATGTTTTTTTAATGTTGAATTCAACCTGTACGTCCATCTTAAGCTGCTTATCCACTGCTGTATACAAATGGCTCCCCTATCACTTAACAGGGAAAGAAACGGTTATCCATCCTACTGTAAATGGAGCCTGGCTGTCTCTGAGTATTTTGGGAATGAATAGGAGAACCTCTTCCAGCCAAGGATGATCATTCCAGCTCCAAATGTGTTATGAGTGGCTGACTGGATGTAAGCCAGTTCTGGCTCAGAAACCTTAAATTACACTTTTACAAAGTTACTTTTCGACTTACTTTATTAAATATATGAACTCAACAGAATTTACAAATTAAGTGGGAAATATCTTTGAAACATCTTTTTAGCCTTTTTCCATTCAAAGATATAAAATAAGTATGTTAATCACAGTAAGGCTATTTAGGGAAAAGTCTTGCAAATCCTATACAGTATTTAGCTTTTGTTTTTTATTTCACTGTGGGAGCACAGTAACTCTAATATGCAATGTGTTCCATTTGTATATAGTAAAACACTTCCCTGCGTGCTTAGAGGGTGACTTGTGAATAGGTTAGGTATAAGCGGTTTTACCATGTTTTAAGGAGAGAGCACAAGCACTTTAACACTGGTTTGCAGTGTTAAACTGTGCAGAGTCCTAAACCCAGAAAAAATGAAGTCAGCAAACAGGAAGTTTGAAGGCAAAAAACTAGATGGAAAACCACGCCATAGATGGCAGGTATAAGACTGAGTTTCATGCGTAACTTGTGATCCTGGTTTTACTGGTCACTCCCAGGACTTTTGTTGTGTAAAAATAAATATCTGTTATCATTGTCAAGAAGCAACTTTGGTGATAAATGATCTCTATGCATCATAAACTCTTATGTTATGGTGTTTGTGCTGTGACCTATATTAAGTTACCTTTTCACATTTTTCAACTAAAAGTTAGAATATTTGTTGTTATACTTCTATACCCTGAAGGAAATCACAAGGAAACTACTGGACAATCAAAAGGAATCTGCAGGGTTTACTGAAAAATGATATTTGCGTCATCAAATTGTTCAGTGTTTGATAAAGGAAGTAGACAATTGCATACCAAGTGAGGGGGGTGATGGAATAACCAAAAGTCAACTTACATTCTTGCAGTCAGGACATAGTAAAGCAATAATGTACAGAAAAGTTGGAAATTGCCTTTACACAGAGTCAGTCTGTCCTGTAGGACAATCAGTTTGTGCCTGAAGGGTTGGTCTGACAAATCAGTGCATTGGCTGTTTTGTTGGCTGTTTTTACCCCTGTTTGATGTCTATTTGGCCTTTTTTACTGTTGAGTTCTGTTATATTACCTCAAGCACAAATGCATATAATCTCCCATAGCTTGCAGAACCCCTACACTTCTTGCCTTTACAAGTTTAAAACTGCCATGATTTGCAAATGTGGGCCACTTTCCTAACTATCTTGTGCGCTAGTGGGGGCCAATTTTATTTAGTGCCAGGACCTATTCCGTTGCAATTCTCCTTTCACAGCGCCCCATGAAGATCAGATGGAAGCCATCAAAGTGCTTAAGTGAATACTGCCTGGTGCAGCTGCTTTCAACATAAATCTCAAGGAGAGAGGTGTGTGGGGGAGAGGACAGAGACCGAGGGGGGAAGATAAATTTCAAAAAGCATACCTTACCTCTGTTTCCATCTCCTGCTGTGTCCCGCTCTTCTTTCTTTCATGTAGTGTCCCAGCATTCACTGTGACACCAGCACAGGCTCCCCAGAAATCCTGGTGCTGCTTAAATGCTAAGCATAGCATGTAATCAGCATCAGGATTGGTGTCAGCGGGAGTCACCGCTCAGACACAGCCAGGTGACTGTGCTGTTTCTCTAGCCAGGCTATGTATGCAGCTGGTTTGGAGCAACCTAAGTGTGCATGTGTGTTTGGCTGGCCTCCAACAGCCGGCCAAGCACACATGTGCACTTAGTGGACTCTCTTCTCCTCCCGTGGCCCAACCCTGCCCCTCCCTTGGACTGCTGTCTGAGCCTGCAGATGAAAAATGCAACAATAGAAAACTATTTCGTTCATTTTACATCTCCTGGCTTTTGGCCAGGGGAACGACGCTCCTTCGAACGCTTCTGGCCTTGTGTAGGTCCACCAACAAGAAGTATAAATTGCATGCAATGCTAGAAATTGTTTATGATCAGGAAACGTCTAAGTACCTGATATTGGAAAAGGACACTGGGAAATACTTAAATGTTTGCTGAGAAAATCATCACACACCTGCATGGATTCAATAAAGGGATGCTGACATGATAAAAACAAATAAAGAAATGGTAAAGCCTCACGAATGCTTTTAAGTGCAGGTTCCTTCTATACACATCGTTAAAAGAAGTATGTGAGGTAATTGATTCTCATTGGATGATCTGCCTGCTTGTGGTGGGAGGGGTGCTGAAAACATCAGAATTTGTCTCTTCACCATCTAGCAGCTCTATTTAGTGGGAATGAATTTTCTAGGAATGATTGATTCGAAAAATTATTTAAGAATTTGAATAACTGAACTTTCTGATAGTGACTTGAATAAGAACGGAAAGCAATTATTTCCTACTGTATTCTTATAAGTAGCTGTTTGCATATAAAGCTAAGAATGATATTGATTTATTTTAGATTGTGCCAGATCCACCCCTCTGTATCTTTATAATGCCAGGACATCTAATATTGATATGTTTGAAGAGCCATTCAGAGTAGGCACAATGAATTCACAATTTAACTGTCTCTCTCAGCGTAGATGAATGAATCACATTTTTACAGTTTCGGGCTAGAACCTAGGACATCTTGAGTAAGGCTTCTCAAGCAAGGTTTTTTTGATAGACCAGACTTATTAAATATATCTTCTATAGATGTTATGTTGTGTGACATTAATTTGTTTGTCATTTTTCTTCAAACATATTTATTTTTGTTCTCATTTTATTGGCATTTATCCAACCTTCATTTTTTATTCAGTGCAAAACTGAAGTTGCAAATAATATATTTGAACATTTGTTGGTACATTTACACTTGCACTTCATTGCAAGTAGAGTGTTAGTGTGGTAAGAAGACGTATAATAACCCACGGCAATATCCTATAATATACATTACAACACAGCACTAATAAATGTGCACATTTCCAGCTATTTTACCGTCAGTATAAAAAGTTTGACCTTTTTTTTTAAATGACTATGGTGTCAATAGGCACAGCTCTTCTCCTGGCCTTCATAGGCAAGGCATGTTGATACTTTTAAAAGTATGACTAATTTCTCACTCTACATAAATCAGCTAGAGAACCTGCTTCTGCAGCAAAGTGAGTGCCCCCAAGTTGGCAGGGGACCAATTCCCATACTGCTATATGCAGATGGTCTTCAAACACTACTGCACTCTTTTAAACTGCTTATGAATAATTTGGTGTTATCAACCATATTTTCCAAATCTTGCATCATGAGATGTGGCCCAAAAATCTCTAAACCTAGGGATCATTATATTTTGGATACTAGGCTGAGTTGAGTCACCACTTTTAATTATCAGGGGATCACACTGGATAAATCTTTAGCATGGCATTACTTTATCAACGTTGGAAATTAACACTTCATTAGAGCAATTGAAGCTTTGTTTAGATTTGCGGTCAAGCTGGGTCACAAATAAACCTTTGCCCCAGATGTTGAAATTATGGGGCATATTTATACTTGTTTTACCCCCGAATTTGCGTAATTTTTTTACACAAATTCGATGCAAAACGGACTATTTATACTTTGGCGCTAGATCAATCTAGCACCAAATTTATGGAGTTAAGGTCCTTTTTTGGATGTGGAAACTACTTTGCATCAATGAGATGCAAAGTAGGTGTTCCCATGCAAAGAATTACTCTATGGCCTTAGTGCCATATTTATCCCCCATGCTAAAATCATGCACTGGGGGAGGAGGGGTCAAATAGTGGTGCAAAGCTTGCTTTACACCATCATTTAACACCTGGGTCAGCTGAAGTGTTAGGGGACCTGTGGGTCTATTTCCATGGTGGAACACTATGGAATAAGCCCACAGGTGCCCTCCCCAGGCCCCAAGGACACCACCACCCACACCAGAGGGACAGCGGAGGATGGGAGACCCCACCCCAGGTAAGTATAGGTAAATACAGGTAAGCTTTTTTTGTTTTTTTTTAAGTGCCATTGGGGGCCCTGAATTGGGCCCCCCTACATGGCACTGGGTGCAATTGCCATGCCCAATGGACCCTGGTTCCCTGCGCTGGCCATTGGGGTGGTGGGCATGACTACTGTCTTGTCTAAGACAGGAGTCATGTGGTATTGATGGTTTTGCATCAGGAAATGACGCTAGACTGGTTGGAGTCATTTTTTTTTTACTCTAACCTGCCTACTGTCATTTTTTGGTGCAAAACGCCCTTCTTCCATACCGCCAGCCCCATCCAATTAACGTCATTTTTTTTTACGCTAGCCTACCCTTTGCACCGGCTCGCACCATTCCATAAATATGGTGCCTGGCTGGTGCTCAGAAATGGTGCAAGCCGATGCTAAACGTTCTGGTGCAAAACTGCGTTGGTGCAGTCTTGCACCAAAAAGTATAAATCAGGGCCTATATTTGTCCAAATGTATCTCGATGGTGTCCTATGGAGGAGGAGTGTGGGGTTATTTAATCTCCTGATTGATTCAGAGAATGGAAAATAATTTCCTAAAAAGATTTTTTCAGGCCCACAGTCCTTCTTTTTTATGTTTCATGAGGTGCTCGGGTGCCATATATGGAAGATGTGATAAAGATTAAGCCTGTGCCTTTATGGTTTGCAAGGTGGGTGCAGACGAAGGCGGGCCTAGCATGAGCCATAGTGAAGGACTGTTAGATAAGGCCTCACTGTTCAGTGGCTAAACATTTGAGAGACCTTCATCCTTAACACAGCTTTGGGAAATTTTTAAAAGACCAGAACTATTAAGTAAATCTTCCAAATATGTTATAAAAAACAATGTAGAGTAACACATGGCAAAATTAGAATGGGCAATACAGTCCAGTAAAACCAAAGGTTACTTCACATGCTTTTATTTCAACACCATCTGCAATTGAACCCCGCTTGAAATATGTGATGGGCTCCCAAACAAGGCACTGTTTTATCTGCTTTAGGCTAAATATGGTCCATCTTCTAGTATCTGCCCCTATGGGTGGCAGAGGATATCAAGACTTAAGTAAATGTATCTGTGATAATGTTACAACTCAAAGCCCACTGCAACTTACTTTATTTTTATTTTATTTTATACCGGCCGGTGGAAAAGATACTTTTTACCAATTCTTTGTGGGGGGGAGAATTGAGACAGTGTTTAGCCTAGATTTTTGTTTTTTTTACAAAGGCTCTCTTCATTTATTGAGGCATCGATTGTATAATTTATTTAGGCTGCCACTAAGATATAGGGGAATCTTTAAAGTGTGCACGATGTTCCTCTGTATTAATCATCAAGATTTGTGGTTCATAGAATGATTTTAACATTTTAGGCATAATATTCATGATTCCTAATTTTGTAATGTTATGATTTGTATTGTATTATGTTTATTCTTTTATGGTCGTAATTGACTGAATAAAGGTATTTTATTTGATTTGACTCATTTCTGTATTATTCTCTCCTTAAAACGAATCCCTGCTGTGTTTATGTGTAGCAATCTGTAAAAATGATAAACTAAGAGTCCTGTCTAAGGTTAGTTGAATTTCCACAGAACATGTGTAATATTTAATTGTACTTCAGACTCTCAGTTCAAAGAAATCACATAACTTTTTCCAGTCAGGCACGTATATCCTAAGTCAGAAAAGTGAAAGCAGTTAAAAGTGTGCTGCAGCTGAACTCTGCGGTTCACGAAACCCATTATATAATGAAATACGGGAGAATTTAGCCTTGAAGTTGCAATTTTCAGCATCATTTGCCCTCCACCTCAGCCACGTAGAAATCCTAGTATTAAAAATGAGATTCAGTGAAAAGCCAACCATTATTATAGGCTGTTACAACCATACAACTGACTGATACTTGCTATCAGCTCAGTGGGCAGAATGCATTCAAGAGGCGATAGCACTGCTCCGCTCTTTCTGTCAGGCATGCATGGGCTATTAGCAGGGTGGATGGCAAAAGAGGATTCATTTCACATGATTTGTCAAGGATATTACTTATTGATTGTTTGAATAACCATGATATTAAGCCGTAACGAGTGTGCGAAACCTATTATGCTTTGTTTGAGTGTGGGAAGCAATGTAAAGGAGACTAATTTTTTGTTCACTAAACTGGAACCAGTATTGACAAAGTTGGTTTAATTGCAGCAGATAGATTATTCATGTAGATAGGTCCGTAAATATGTTAGATTTTTGCAGAGTGGACATTTAGGCCCATATTTATACTTTTTTAGCGCCGCAAAACCGTCGCAAACGTACAAAATACAATGTATTTTGTAAGTTTGCGCTGTTTTTGCGTCAAAAAGCGGCGCAAATGCGGCGCTAAAAAAGTATAAATGTATTTTGTAAGTTTGCGCCGGTTTTGCGTCAAAAAGCGGCGCAAATGCGGCGCTAAAAAAGTATAACTATGTGCCTTAGTACAGTATGAACTGTTTGCAAGGCTGTTGCTCGCGGCACAACTTTTATATACATATGTGGACTTCTATTGCGCAGACCTAGCTGCAAAGCAACAGATCACTACACTTTGGAGGACGTATACAGAACATTATGAAAGGGGAGGGGAGGTTGGGTTTTACCGAATATATTGATATTCACAAATGTGACGTGAAATCTTAATTATTTCAAACTAAGTTTTGAAAAAGATTTTCTGATATTTCCCCCCTGTAAAGATATCTTACATTGCCTTATGCCATCAGTATAGCAGACACTGGGTGAAATCATAACATTGATATTGAACATATGTCGGAACAACGCATTCTAGAACCATGCATGCCTGAAGAACGCAGTCGGAACAACAACCACTTGTTACCACTAATGCCTTTAATAGGAATGCCTTAACAAGGATTTTTCGTTTTAAAAGCATGCATGGTAAAAGAATGCATGGAACGGCATGCGTGATTCCAGCATGCAACCCTTCCTGATACCCACCCCGCCCCTAAAACTGCTGTGACCCCCAGACCCCTTTAAAACCTAAAACTACCCCGACCACACATCCCGCCCTAAAAACTAAAATTACCACAACCCCCACCCCTAAAACTACCACGACCCCCCACCCCGCCCCTAAAACCTAAAACTTCCCTGACTGCCTGCCCCTGAAACCTAAACTGCCCCAACCCCCCAACTTGCCCCTAAAAACTAAAATTACCAAGACCCCCCCCACCCTGCCCCTAAAACTACAGTGACCGCGTCCCTAAAACTGCCCGACCCCCAACCCTGCCCCTAAAACAACCCTGACCCCCCACCCCTGCCCCTAAAACTACCCCGACCCCCCACCCCACCTCTAAAAACTAAAACTATCCCGACCCCCACCCCTACAACTACCCCGACCAACAACCCTGCCCCTAAAATTCCCCCGCCCCCCACCCCCGCCATTAAAACATAAAATTACCCTGACCCCCCCACCCCTAAAAAACAAAAACTACCCTGATCCCCCCACCCCTGGCCCTAAAACTACCCCCAACCCTACCCCAGCCCCACTTACCTGACTGCGTCCTCTCCGATCCTGAGTCTGTTTTCCTCTGCCTTAACCATGCATGTTCGTTGTTCAGGACATGCGTGGTTAAGGCAGAGGAAAACAGGGTAGTTGTTCAGGAAAGCGTTGTTCCACTTTCGTGGACAACCCACGTTGTTGTCTCGGGATCGTGGTTCAGGCTGCTTCCCATTGATATTTTAACACACAGTTATGTAACTGTCAGCTGAAATATACATGGAGCCTTTTCGAACATAAATATTTTTGTCAGTTACTGTAGTGAATGTTGTCACAAAAGCGACATACCTTCCTTTGTAAGAATACGCTCTTGCCTATTGATAATAATATGTAACTGATGAGTGCTCAAAGTACGCCGACACACACAGGTGTAAATATTGGGAATACAGCAACATATTGGCTGCAACCTATTAGCTATAGTGTACTGGATAATCTAGTTCAGTGGGTGAATGTTTCCTGAATAGATGTTAAAATATTGAATTAGGTTTTTTATTCTTAATTTGAAATTCTTAATGTTCCTATTTAAAGAAAATAATGTGTTTGCCCTTTTCATTTCAGCCAAATATTAAATGAATGCAGTCAGCACACGCTGGCGGGATGTTTATACTAAGCAGGGTTTCAAAGAAAGAAGGGAAGACAAGTGTAAGGAAAATGCATGTGAATCACAGCTCATGTGCTTTCACATAGAAATAATTGTGTGTCTTGAGCTTTTTTGTTATGGACTTTGATCCAGAGGGAAGGAGATAGGCAGAAAAAAAGTAAGTTGGAAAAAGTGACATATCAGAAAACAGTGACAAAGAGGGGGGGAATGGAGAAAAATAATCCGAAGAGTGAAATAAAGAGACAGGAATTGGAAGAAACACGGGAAAGATGAAATCAAGAATTGTCTGCCTTGGTATGCGCATCAGTGACAGCGGGCTCCCAGAAAAAATGTAGGGTCCCTGCTCTGTTTTCATTTTGCAAATGAATCACTGAGAATATCATTCTGCCCTGTGCAAAGACTTCCCAAGCCCCAGTCATAAGAAAATGTGTATTCTGTAAGACCCATCACTTTCCAGCAAAGCCATTTTCAAGACTATTTGATGCTTTCCAAACTTGAGGCTGTAACCTGACTATAGAAGCCATTGGTTCAAGAAGCTGTATTAAGCTATACTCTCTTTCGCCATGAACTGTCAAATCAGTATTAATCAAATTGGTCAAACCTACCATTTATTTCCACTACTCATTTCATCTACATTTAACGTTTAAATGATTTTAGATTGTTAATAATTTAGAATGTATTTATCATTGTACACAACTTAGTAGTTATTTATCAGTGTTACTATCCGTAATCAATGAAACGATAAGCCAAGAACCTTACCTAGAAGCACGAATTCTTCACAACGCAACCTTACACAATCCACCAGAAATCAGTTCACGTGAAGCCAGTTTAGAAAAACATATAGTTTCATCGTAATACAAAAACACAGTTCACTGTGATCCAATTTAAGAGTTCATTCAATTGAAATTGCTCCATACAATCTTACCTATATGCATTGTTGCAAAGCAACCACTGAAGATTATTGCAGTTTTACGGTTCCATTGACAGTCCAACTCGGTATGAGGCCCCACCTTTGTCCCAGCCTCTTCCAGTTCCTGCACCATGCATAGCTCATGCCTGATTGATATGGAGCACAGTTCCAAAAATGCTGATTACATCCCTGTAAAATGCCAGATGGTATTTCAATTCTGTCCAAGTACTCTGCCAGCTCTCCTGTCAATAGTGACATAACCACATGACCCAAACCACAGGAGCAAACACACACACCATAGCCCAGTCTGAGAGCTAGAGAGCAGTTCGCAGCAATGATAGAAAACAGCATATAGGACCCAGCTTCGGCGAGGTACAACTCGGTAGTAAAACATACAACTGTGTTTCTTCTACAAAAGTGACACTGCGGTGTGGCATGCTTGGCACAATAACTTGTGTTTAACTCACAAAAGGTTACATGGAGGACATCGTATAACAATGCCATACATCAAGCACTAGACACAAAATATATTGGGCGATCTGACAAAACCACAGACATGGCACTAGACACAAAATATAATGGGCGATCTGACAAAACCACAGACATGGCTCACTGATGGACAACGTGGACTGTGGAGGATAGAACAATTCATATTGGCCCTGTCCAATATAGGAGTGTTAGGGAGCTATAGATCTGATGTCTCTTCACACTAAATACATGCGCCACATTTGGCACCTGAGGGCACATAGATGTTGAGTATACTATTATTAATTAGTCTCCTGGTTTCCTAAAAGCTCCCCTTGTTAGAAGTACGTTTAGCTATTCTTTTCACTATCTTTACCCATTGCCACTGTTTTTTTATTTGGACTTTTCTGTCGTGATGCTGCAATAGCTGCAACATTCATTGCTGGTGTGAACGGAACCCCACCGAGTGCACTTGTTCTCTAATTGCAACATCGCTCTGGACTTTAACTTGAAACCTTGCAGTCAGTGTTTATTTTTTGCCACTGCTGAGTATCACACTCATTGGTGGAAACTTGGTCTTATTTTTCATCATCAGATTTTGACCCAGAGCGAAAGTAAGAAAGGCACAAAAGGGAGAGTTTAGGGTAAAGTGAACACCAGAAATTAGTAGCAAAAGGAGAATACAAGGATGAAAAAAAGTGCAAGAGGGAGATAAATAGACAGGATGTGTATGGGGTGCAAAAGAAAAAACATAATGTATGATCATCCCAAGTCAGCCTTGGTATTCTCCTGCTCCACCACTGAGCAATGCCACTGCCTGGTTCATAAGAAACCCTTGGAGCCCTGCAGTTTGTTTTTGTTCTTACAAATTAATCACAGAAACTCAAATAGCTACTTCGCCCCAGATGTCTTCTTGCAGACCAACACTGGCCATCTGTTGTGCGATTGCCTTTAATCCCCTCAGCGTTGATTTGAATCACTACCTTGAATTATGTCTGTGATCTATGTAATCAGTTGTCCTTTACGTCTTTGCTCTCCCCTTCAAGATTTTGCATGCTTATTTGTGTTGCTTCAAACAAGCGAGTTCTGTCCAACCAATTCCACCTGCAGAAATAGGAAACATATCCATTCATACTCCGCAGGACAGCTTTTGGCAGCTTGTTTCCACCTAATTTCAGTTTTTGGATCCCTCTGTTGCAGAGCGTGACCTGGGGCCATATGTACGAACACTTTTTCCCATAGACACAGAATGGGTAAAAAACTTTGCTACATCTGGCTCCTGGTCCCTACCTTTCCTTCAAGCAGTCAAACTTTCAAGACAGCAATATTTATAGGGCTCCCTAATTCCTTGGTCATGTTAGATCTCTGTAGTCTGCAGTAAAATACTCTGGACGTTGCTGCCACATAGGTGAGTAGACGTAATTTCCTTACTAGATGGCATTGGAATTTTATTCCATTCCTAAAATAAACAAAAATGTGTCCCCTATTTGATTCGGAGAGTCTGTTTGACTTGGAACGTTAACAATTACCCCTTCATTCTAATCCCCCCTCACTGCCTCTTGCATTCATCCAGCAAGACACTGAATGGGGCTTCAGAAATCTTCAATCCTCTATTGCCTCTATAAGCATCTCTTTCCAATATCCACCTCTATTGGTGCACTTCTTAGTATATGGGATATTGTGCCTAAGTGTCCAGAGCCCCTCCAAAAAAGCTTTGTGGAGTCTAGTGCCAAATAAGTAAGATGTTGCCCGATGTCACTCAACCCTGCTTATGCGTGAAACCTTTGGAGGTGTTGTTAGGTATTACGTCTCATTGGTGATCTGAGAAAGATTGCCCGAATTCTCTTCCCACCTAAAGGAGATCTTCCATCAATTAGAATTTTGTAGACCCTGAAAATTAAGTGAGTTGCATCTGCACCATTGCAAAGTTGTTTATTGAAATGAGTGGGCTGGTTGAGGCTACCTTTTGTATGAATGACAACACATTTTATTTAACTTGCAAGCTAAAATAAATACAAAAATATATTTGTATTTATTTAATTATTTTAAAAAACTGTATTGCATTTTGATCGCATCAGAGACCAGTAATTCGTTATCGATCAGTAGATAATTATAGTGACAATTAGTACAGTATTTGATTATCATAGTATCACATATCTGGATATTACTTGCTACTATTGCTTTAATGCCCCCCTCCCAACATATAATCAACAAGTGTAGTACATTTTTGTCATGTAGTAACTTTCTAGTAGCATACTCAGGGCTACGTCCACAGGGGATCCTTAGTACGTGAATCAGCATATTGGCAATCATAGGTAATCTAGAATGTGGAAGTGTAATTGAAGATGCAAGGGTGGTTACTTGCCCACTGTCTGATCATGTTTTAATGCATAATGTTATTACAGGATGGGGTCGTGGGTCGGATGAAAGAACATAGGTGAACTGCAATAAATATATGTGTGAGGTCCTGAATATTTAAGTGTGGCTATCAGTGGCCTCTCATACTTGCTCCTTGAAGCTCTCCAAGCACATATCCATTCCAAAGAGATGGGTGTTTTACTCAACCCCCAGTACTCCTCTCTGCCAATCCCAACTCAGTTACCTTCTCTTTCCAGTGTGCTGTTTGGGGGAAATGTGAGGATTTCCAAAGCCTTGTTATGGAGCGTCTAGCTAGCAACAAGGTGAGGTCTGTGGGTACAGCCCTAGTATGCTAGCTTCTGGTGTTTGCCAGTAGGAGTTTCCAGTTAGGTCTGTCAGTGAGTGTGATATTTCTAACCAAAAGTTGGCCAACACTGGGCAGTGACACAGCATGTGTAATAAGTCAGCGTCAAATAGGTGACAGCGAGAGCACTTTGCTTCTGCATTTGGAAAATTTTTATTTAATCTATGTGGAGTGAGATAAGCCCTATGAAATTTAAAAAACTGGGTGAACTAAAATCTTGAACACCTTTGGAGGGTGCCAGGAGAAATTAGCATTTAGTTTCAGTGAATATGTGGCCTAGATCCATCCCCCATTTAGTGCGAATTGCCCTCATACTGCAATACATCCACTGAACCAAATGGCTGCCATGAACCATGGTATGCAGCGCCCATAGGAATTCAAATGTGGTGGCTTCAGTCCCGTCTGGACCCGAGTATTTTCAGACATAAAACACTATGCCTGCATGTAATAAAAACAAGGAGTCAAGTAGTCCATGTGTTGTATAAAGTCCAGGTGTGTCATCAATGTGCCGTTTGCAAACAGTGCTGAGACTGTCGAAGGTCCAGACTGTTGCCAGGCCTTCAGAAGTTTCACTGATAGTGTGTCCAGCGCCAGGGGTAGACCCCATAATGGTATATTCAGGGAATAGGGGATGGAGGTGTGCATGCATGGTAGTGACATGTGGCAGTATATTAGGGCACCATGTATTAATAAAGCGATCTTTTGGGGGGCCACCGTTCCAAGACAGAGAAGTCTGTGCAGCTGTCCGCTGTGCACCTGGTGGGACGTGAAGCCCGTTTCGTATAAGTTATATCCAGCAAACCAGTAGGCAAGCCATTGCAGCTGGCCTGCGATGAAATATGCTCTGAAATCCGGGGCTCCCGTGCTCCCCTCCAGCACTGGTAGTTGTAGCTTTGCCAGGCCTGCTCTGTGGCGGCTATACCCCAAGCCAATTCAATCAACAAAGTGTTCAGGTCTCAGAGCAAAGAGGCTGGGATCACCCCTCGTACGTTAACACAGTAGTGTCGCAGCCTGGGAAGAAGAACTATCTTCACCAGTGCCAATCTGCCTGCCACCAAAAGGGATAGCCTGGTCCAAAAAGGTCATTTGGGGCCTTAGAGAGTTAATCGTCCGTGTAAATTTTTCCTCCAACATATCTTGTGGGTCACGGTATATATGGACTCCCAGTTAGTGAAACGTATGTGCCTCTACCGGGATCGAGACATCTCCAAACTTCAGCGCCTCCAACTCCAGGTCAGTTGAGAATGCAAAGGCACAGGATTTATCTGCATTAATCAAGAGGCCGGACAGCTGACCGAACTCAGACATCCTACTCGCTACTTTAGACAAGTCTCTGCATAGGTCCCTTTGATATAATATCATATCATCCAAGTAGAGTGATACAGCCTGGGTTCTACCCTTCACTGGAATACCCCATTCTACCCAGTCTTTTTGGCTGTCTGGCAGGTGGAAGAAGCATAAAGGTTTGCATAAAACTCATGAAAAGCAATATTAATGTCTAGCTGTGTAGGGACTATGCCTCAAGTCAGTAGCGCACTTGATTTGTCTGCTTCAGTGTGCATTCTTTGTAGGTAGGATTAAAGGTAAATTATTCTCAGTCTTTCTAGGCCACCTGCATTTTCTATCCTCGCCTCTTTTGACGTTGTTTTGGCGGATTCATATCCAGTCACAGCTTGCTCTATTTATGTCATTTTGTGTTCTCTTTTGAGGGCCTCAAGTGCTTTGTGCCGAGTTCCCACCAATGTGGCTATGGAGGTACCAGGAATCACAACTTTGAATGCTTTTCATGGAGAGGGAAGGAGGCTGCCCCTGCATTCTCAGTAAAGTAAGAGTCAATGGGTTTAGCCAGTGATTCCCTAAAGGGCGCAGACTCTAAGTAGGTAGCTTGTAGTCTCCAGATGGGTATGGGTGGATTTTATCACCATCTTAAAAACATCTCTAACGGATTGTGGTCAGATAAAGTCTTCACAAGGTATGCAGCGTGTGTTGCTGGGAGCACAGGAATCTGTTGATGCATGGTTGGAGCATGAATGAGTAGGAGTACAAGGAGTATTCTCGCAGTACTACATTACTGGATCGCCATGGGTACGCCAACCACCATATGGCTGCCCTACTATTTAGGGCTAACGTTTGGTGGACTGTTGCTGCTCCAGGAGGAGGGAGGTGGGAGTCATCTAAGGCAGTGTCCAATACTGCATTACAATCCCCTCCTAGTACCCACGGGTAGAATACCCAATCCGTGAGCATAGTCCTTAGATGTGCCCAGTATTTCTCCAGTTCCATATTAGGTGCATACAAACAGCCTAGCACGAGGGGCTAGCCATCCACAGTAGCCCTGACAAATACATATCTACCTTGTGTGTCTATGTGTGTCTCCTGTGCTGCAAAAGGAAGTCCAGTCCAAAGCCATATAGCAGCTTTTCGGGCATGAACCGAGTAGGACGTTTCAAAAAGTTGCCCTCTCCATTTCCTTTGTAATTTTTCGGCTTCAGTTCCCAAGAGGTGGGTTTCCTGTAAGTATACTATCTGTGTGTGTCTCCTATGTAATTTAGCCAGTATTTTATGTTGTCTGTGTCATGTGCCCAGCCCCCTCACATTCCAGGTTAAAATGTTATAAGAGACTACAACTGTTGCCATTGTGTCATGAATATTTGTTGTGTACCTGGGGCCCTCCGATTATAGCTCTATAGTCATATATTATAGTAGTGGTGTCTGCAACGTGCACATAAACATAATAACCCAATTCTAGGTCCACCGTTATTTTGATGTTCGACCAAACTATATACACAATGTTCAGCATTATACATAATAAACAACTTGTGCCTATGCACATTTAGGGGTTATAAGCTGAACTTCTGACTGGCTCCATTTCACTCCAATGGAGCTGTAAACATATATATTTGCACTGGGTCCTCCGGGCCCATGGCCCCCGCCAAAACCCGAATACAGGCTGTGGACATGACTATAAAAGTATAACAGTACAATAAAAGCATAACAGATATAAACATAATTGACAACGATGAGCCTTCCTGGGCTATTTCCAGTGCTAAGAGTGAGAAAGAGTCAATCACACATGTGGGCATCCACCGGCTGTGGCCAGTTCTGGAAAGATAAACTCAACTTGCCAGTATAATGTGTAGGTAGTCGAGAATCACAGCTCGTCATCAGTCTGGGGTGCAATAGAAGGAAATAGTGCCATGCTGCTATAGAGGCAGACTCAGATCCACTGTTCTGGGATGGGCTGGAACTAATTAGGTAGGGGTTAGCACGGAGGTGGGAGGTCGATCTAATGGTTTTTAGGCTTCCCAGGAGTGCGTTTTGTGGGGAAGAAGTTGCTTCCAGGGCCACCTCGGCAGACACCCCTCGGTGGTATGGTTGTCTCCTTCTCTACAGTTTGGGGCAATCTTGGGGACTGCGTTCTGATTGGGCAATGTCTGGAAAATTCTGGTCTAGCCACTCATGTTCTGCCTCAGGGGAGCTATAGAAGCCGGCTCGTTTTTCATGGATGACCCTAAGTCTTGCAGGGAAGAGCAGAGTGTAGGAGAGGCTAGCCCGTTGCAAGTGTTGCTTTATGTCTTGGAATGAGGCCCAACGTGCTGTACCAGAATTGTGTAATCCAGGAAGAGGTAGATCTGTGCGTTGTTTAGCAGTATTGGAGATTTTTCACAAGCTGCCGTAAGTAGGACATCACAAGTCAATGCAATAACATCTTCGCCTTCTTTACGCTGAAATTGCTGAAAAAGTTACTTCCATGTATTTCTATTCACCTGCAGAAGACCTTTGCCACTGCACTGGTGCTGGCCAAATTGGACTATTGTAACAGTCTTTATCTCAGCACCCATCAATGCTTTCTGAACAAAGTTCAAACCCTTCAGAACGCTGCTGCTAGGCTTTTTCTAAAGCTCCCTAGATATCACCCATGGTCCGATCCAATTAAAGAACTCACCCAGCCGCCGATCTGACAAAGAATTACATTCAAATCGCTATACAGTACTTATAAAGCCTTGCATTCGGAATTTCTACAGAACAAAATCACATGGTATTCCGCAGGCAGAACGCTGCGGTCTACCAAAGCCAAACTGGTTTCAGTCCCCAGCTTTAGGCATGCTACCATGGGTGGCAGGAGCTTTGTGGTGGGTGCCTCCAGGGCCTCAAATGCTCTGCCACTGGCCATCAAGAATGCTGCCTATTTGTTACGGTTTTGTAAACAGTTAAAGACATGTCTCTTTAGATCTGCCTAGACTTCTGCTTTCTCTTCTTCTGATTTTTAGTGCAAAAACGCCTCTGGGTATTTGATGCACTTTAGAAAACCCTCTAATGTGACATAACATACACATAATGTCCCTGTAACCTTTGTTTTTTTGAAGTGAAAATATATATATGTATATGGGACATTATGAGCAAGGGTGGCGTTCTTCTGTCTGCAACTTGTCAGACAGAAGCCTATAAATACTGCTCTAATGGAATACCACATAAGTAGAAGAGTAAGCAGCAGCAAGGATGTATGAATGAGTGGGTGGATGAGTAAGTTGGTATATGAATGAGTGAGTAAAAGGTCAAGTGAATGGATAGGTGGATGGACAGGTGAAAGGATGGCAGAGTAGAGGGGTGGATGGATGAATGAGTGAATAGATAGATGGATGAATAGGTAAAAGGATGGCAAAGTAAAGGGATGGATGGATGGACGAGGGGGTAAAAAATGCAAATAAATGGATGGCAGAGGGGATGAACAAATTGGTGGATGGCAGACTGGATGAACGTATGATGGATAGATGGGTTGATGGCAGAATTGGTGTATGACCAACAGGATGGATGGATAAATAAGTAGGTGGCTGTGTGTATGGTAGAGAGGACGGATGAGTGGATGGATAGATGGCAGCTGGATGGAATGGATGGATGGCAGAGTGGATGGATTTCAAAGTGGATGGATGGCTGGACAGATAGATCAATAGATGCATTGATGATTTGGTGGATGACAAGATGGATGGATGGCACAGAGGACGAAAGGGTGGATATATGAATGAATAGATGAAGGATGGATGGCAGAATAGGTGGATGGATAAACATACTGATGGATGGATGGATGGAAGGAAGGAAGAAAGAATGGATTAATAGATTTAATAGGTTGTGATTGATGGATGAAAGAATTAATGGATGACAGAATAGAAAGGTGAGATAGTTGATATCATCAGATGGATAGAAGGGTGAAGGGATGAAAGGATAGATGACAAGGGAGCGCTTCTAGGAAGGGTTAGACTCACTTCCTTCGGTTAGGTATTTCGATTCGAGATTTAATTCAAAGTGAGGGTATTTTAATTTTCTGGTTACTACCTCCTGTATAACCATGGTCACTGCTAATTTTACCCCAATATATCAGTTGGAAGATGTAATCCATTTAAATGATATCTATGAGCCAAACTGTGTCATCTTTTGGAATATTAATACACAGGGACTCAGATTTATGTGCATTGAGTTCGAAGTCTGACACCCCACAGAACCTCTGTAGCTCTCTGAGTAGGGTCTACAAACACTCTACCGGGTTTGACAAAGATTTCTCTGCAAGAAACTTGTCATTCCCTAGTTTTACCTAAGTAATTGCTCCTGCTTTTTGTACCTTATGATAAGATCGACACGGAGCACAAATAGCAGAGAGGATAATGGACACCCCTGTCTTATTCCATGTTCTTTGGCAGCCCTCTGAGAGTCTTTGCAATTGACCCCTGCCTGGACACTAGGTGCTGAGTACTTAAAGCCCTGTTTGGGGAATGAGGGTTAAAACCCTTTGCCTATGTAGTCTCTCTGAGGAAGCTTCATTCTACCTTGTCAAACGTTTTGTCAGCATCCAGTTAGTTTAACCCTGATCCCCAGTTAGTGCGAAATTACATCTCTCAAAACCACAACTTCTCCAGATCATATTGCTTATTCTTCATAGTCTACATTTTCTCTTGATGTTGCTTTTCTGAACATATAACTTTTTAACGTTGTTCCATTGGATCAGTAGGTTCCATGTCCTGGTTCCAGATAGTGGTTGGTAGATGACAACTAAGTGCAGAAAGTCTTTTTTGCACATATACTTCCATTGCCGAACGTAAATTGCAACTGTAGGGCATCTCTCAGTGTTTTAAGATCTGTATGTCCCTGTGTGGCCATCTCTATCCCCAGATGAGTTTCTTGACCTTTCAAGGCTCCATGTTGAACTCAAGATCAAGACATTAGATTGATTTGCAATGTCTAGGTTCTGACCCTTTAAAAGCAGTGCATAGGCATCTGGCGCACTTCCACCTTAATTGTTGATGCACAGGTGATAGGAATTAATTCCCGTAAGTTGTCTCCTCCAGAGCAAAACCATATCAGGGCCCAGGTGGTAGGTTGACCACTTCACTCTAGTTCATTCTGGACACAGTCTCCAGCGCGGAGCATTGATCTCAAGATCATTGATTTCAGGTGTGTTAGTCTAATTAGTACAAGGGAAGCAAGTCAAGACAATAACACCCAAAATGCTTTAGGTGATCCTGCAAATGTTCTGGACTTAAAACAGTAGGTGGTGGTCACTCTAACAAGAAGGGGTTCATTTCATGTATCGACCATATAAAACCAGCACATTACAGATATATTTAAAATATATTAAAAAAATTAATGGGGAAGAATAGATCGCTAAAGTGCATATACTCGTTATGAAATGGAAAACAAATAACACCCTATTGATCTTTCTTCGATGAAAGACCAAATCATTTTTAAAGCAGCGTCAACATTCTAGGATCTGATATTTTAAGATGCAAATAACCACTAATATACATAGTATACCTTCTAAAATGTGGAATTTACCTTATATTATGAAGGATGAAAAATGTCGACTTTAAAGTTCGATAAATTAGACACTTACAAACGTTCAGTTCAGTCACAGATTATCACGGATGAATGATAAAGCAAAAAGGCTCTCTTCAATGATATAGGCAATTGCTTTCACAACAGGAAACGTAGAGGAGGATATCAAGGAGTTACCATCCTCGACAGACTTCACTGCCTGGACGCTCACCTTGATTAATTGGCCGAGCCAAGCCCGCCGTCCTTTTCTCAATGCCCCTGCCCAGAAAAGAATAAATGGATGCGCTGTCTGTTTTTAATTGTTTGCAAGAGCGATAGAAAAAGAGCCAATAAACAATTAAAAGTAAATGATTAATTTCTTTACTGAATCAAGCTATCTGAAGTTACTTTTCATTTAGTTCAGATTCTTTTTCATATGTTGTTTACCATCTAATTAACTTGACTAATTGGATAAATGCACTAAATCCAAATTGTGTTTATTCCTCCTGCTGGAATTAATCTTCTCTGTAGAAGCTTCTCTCTTTTAACTTCTTACTTTCTATCATGTAATAGAACTTTTACATGAGCTGTGCTACTTTTTCTAATTTCGAATTTATTGTATTGATACATGTAATGTATCTAACACAAAATATTAACAAAGGGTATGACACTTTTTTGATTAAAAAAAACATCTATTACTACTCAGACGAAGGTATGTTTGGTATTGTGAATCATGTTCTGAAGCATTTTCCTAATTACTACTGTTACTTTATTTTCTATGGGTTTCAATGGGTTTATGGTATTGTAGATAGGGACAGTAATTAGACCCATTCATAAGAAGAGACCTCCCTTTTGAATAGTCCTCCAAAATATATGCTGCAAATCTCTGGAAATATGTTGATCATGGGTATACCGGTCAGAAATCCTTCCCGAAAAGCAATGGGGTTTTCAGCAAAATTATTCTGTAAATGACCGTTGTTTCACATTGTCGTTGGCACGCTTTGCTGCTATTTGGTTTACTTCTGTGCGCCTTTTGACTGAGTTGATTGACTTACCCCTGGGAGAAATTACGAAGACTGCGACTTTTCTAAGATTTGTTAGTGATGATCTAGAAGCTACATTTTAATAATTGGGTCCAGGTTGAATGAAATGGACCAGGTTCACTTTATAAAATTTCAGAGACTAAGGGGAGGATGATATGTACTAGCCCTTCCTTTTTATCCTGTTTATGTCTGATTTGCCAAGGGTATTGGCAAATACAACCCCCCGCCTCGCCCCCAAAAAAAGGAAGCACCTGTTTCAATTTGCATGTTTGTGGATGAATTAGTCATAATTGATTACGTTCCTGTGGGTTTCCAGAATAAAAGTCAGGCCATGCATGTATATTGTGTACTGCATAAACTTACTGGTAATGCTGAAAAAATAACACAGACCTTGATATTCTCCAAACATCCGAGGAAATGTACTTGATATCTTAATATTGCCCCTTTAGAGCAGGTTAGCAAATATAGGTACTTGCCCTTATATTTAACATTAATAATATAAAGTTGGACAAACATAGCCGACCTAAGAGTCTGTCAACGATAAATGACTTGAAAATGTTTTACTCTCAGTTTGTGGGCTATCCCTTAAAGTATCCTAGAAAGGCAACCTTTGGTAAGCTTATTCGTCAGTCACTTTACGGAGCAGAGATACTAACCTTGGATAAACAGGTGGATTGAGAATACCTAGAAAGCCTTTGTAGTAAAACACTTCTGGGCTTTCCAAAAAAACACAATGATGCAAGCAATTAGGCAAGAATTGGGCCTGAACTCTTGGACCTTACTAAATCGACCTTGAGTGTTAATGTACCTCTTTTGTATCAAACATTATTGTAGAGACGAAAAAGCTCTACTTTAGTGCTGCGGGATATAAAGGTACCAGCCAGTGAATTTATGCAGCTAATTTGTAAATTCATGTTAACTCAGAATTAGGAAATGAAATTTTTACCATCGATGAGTCAATGTCACTTAAGAAATTGAAGGATATGCTAAAAAATGGATAAGGGCATTTACTACAGTATTATGTTACTTAGATTCCATCAAAAAAAAAAAAGCAGAGAAGAGGCCATCTATTGAATCTGTTGAACATATGTTTAGAACCCATGGTGATGTGGAGACTTTTCCGTACCTATTTAGGGTCCAAGATAGAAGAGTGAGAAATGTAATTCTTGGATTAAGAAGAGGTGTTGATTGTGGCTAGAGAATTCCTGGCTGTAGAAGCTGAATCCCTAATAACAATGGCTACTGCTTTTTTGTGCTGAAAATGTAATTTTTTGTAATACACCTACTTTTAGACTGTCCCTGTTTTTTGAATGAGAGCAAAGGGGTCTGCGTCTAATGTTAAGTAAGCACAGTGTCAGAAGTTGAAACAATGTACAAGTCACTTTGGCCCTCATTATGACCCTGGCGGATGACGGTAATGTGGTGGAAAGTACTGCCAACAGGCTGGTGGTACTTTCCACCATATTATGACATTGGCAGTTTGGCTGAAGCCAAACCGCCAATGTATCACACCGACCGCCACAGCTGTAACAGCCACTGGACTGGAGATATCAATCTCCAGCCCGGCGGCCATCACAGTACTGCCTGCGGGATAGTGACCCCGCCTACCGCCGAAAACCATGGCGGTAGGCACTATCAGTGACAGGGAATCCCTTTTCTCTCACCAATAGAGGTCTCCCCCACCCCCTCTCCAGATACCCCCTCAACCCCCTTCCTTTACATACCCCCCTACATACACACACCCCTACACACACATGCATACACACACCAATTCCCGCATGCATACATCCATTCACACACACATCCGCACACATCCGCACACACTTTCATACTTACACGCATTCACACAACACAACATACACACCCTCACACCTCCATACGTGCACACACGTATTCAACACGAAACACACACCCGCATACACGCATGCACAAACATTCACACACACACAACACCCCTCTCCCCTGTCAGAGCACCCACTTACCTGTGTTTAGGGGTCCTCCAGCAGGAAACGGGACAGGGCGCTGCTGCCACCAGCACCGTCCACCAGCAGAACACCGCCAGGCCGTATTATGGGTCATAATATGGCCGGCGACGGTCTACTGGCGTGGCGCTGCTGGTGGCAGCAGAGCCACCTTACCACCATCCTCTGGCATTGCCACAGCCGCATTTCCGCCATTCTTCTGGCGAAAATCCGACTGTGGTTATAATATGGCAGACAGTTGGTAGCCATGGCGACGGTCTTTTGGCAGCCATCGCCATGGCAGTAGGCGGTTTTTACCGCCAGTATCATAATGAGGGCCTTTATGTTTAATGAAGCACCTTTGATATTGTAATCACAGTACAGATGAGATCTTTCTGATTATGTTTTCTGTGAACCAAGACCTTACTCTTTTGATAGATGTTTTTTACAAATTTATATTTTAATGGTGTGATGTGCAAATTTGTAATGATTTTATCTGGTAGATCTTTGCCCTAATCTGTGCAAGTTGCAAAGAATCTTGTTAGTTCTAGGTATGTTTTAGATTATTTTTTGTTTGCTTTTTGTGTTAGTATGTCTTTTTCACTTTTAATTCTTTTTGACTTTTGCATTTCTATAAGAATTACTCTTATTGTTTTTTATTCTTATTCTTATTTTTTCATTTTTTTAATTTACTCACTAAATCAATCCTCCTAGATTTACACATTTCTATAGAAACTCCTCTCTTTTAACTGCTTATGTTCTAATATGTAATACAACTATCCCATGAGATGTGTTTCCTTTGTTAACGTCAAACTTATTTTATTGATACATGTATTGTGTCTAAAATAAAATAGTTAAAAAAAATGTGACATTTTCTTGAGAAAAAAAAACTATCAATGCCGAGATGATGATATATTTGGTACTTTGATTCATGTTTTAATGCATTATCCTGATTTACTACTTTTTTTTAAATTAACATTATTTGTTTCTCTTGAAGCCTTTAATTCTGATATAAAGGGCAGTCAAGTTTAACTAGGCAGTTTAGAGAGCATTAATTGTTATTTTTTATTTATTTTTTAATCTACACCTGTTAGACTTGGCATCCTTGGAGTGGTCTCCCCTAACTTTTTCCTTCTATTTCCCAGGTTGTTGATGTGTGCTGGACTCTGTTTTTGCTGTTTTTTTTATACTGTGGGCACTTTACCACTGTTATCCAGTGCTAAAGTGCAAGTGCTCCTATGTTAAATGTATGTGTAATTGGCTTTCCATGATTGGCATATTTGATTTACTAGTAAGTCCCTAGTACAGTGCACTAGAAGTGCCCAAGACCTGTAAATCAAATACTACTATTGGGCCTGCAGCACTGGTTGTGCCACTCATATGTGTAGCCCAGTGATCATGTCTCAGACCTGCCACTGCCATGTCTGTGTGTGCAGTTGTAACTTGCCACTTTGACTTGGCAAGTGTACCCACTGGCCAGGCCTAAACCTTCCCTTTCTATACATGTAAGGCACCCCTAAGGAAGGCCCTAGGTAGCCCCATGGACAGGGTGCAGTGTATGTTAAAGGTCTGACATGTACTTATGTGTTTTACATGTCCTGACAGTCAAATACTGCCAAATTCGGTTTTCACTGTTGCAAGTCCTATCTCTCTCATAGGTTAACATTGGTGCTGCATTTAAATGTTATTAAAGCGCTGGTTCCCTTTGGGAGCAGAGAGAAATATGGAGTTTAGGGTCTCTGAGCTCACAATTTAAAAATATGTATTTTAGTTAAGTTGATTTTTAGATTGTGTGTTTGAAAATACTACTTTTAGAAAGTAGGCATTTTTTCTTGCTAAACCATTCTGTGACTTTGCCTGTTTGTAGATGCCCTGTCTGGGTCAGTTTGACAGTTGGTCTGTTTGCACCACTCTCTAGACAGTGACAAAAAAGGGACTGGGGTGTAGCCCGCATATCCTGATGAGCCATCTGTGGTGGAAGAGAGGGGAGGAGAGGTCACTCACACCTGAATTGGCTGTGCCTGCCCTCACACAATGTAGTCTCCAACCTCCTGGTGTGTGGTTGGGGCCTGGTCTGGACAAGAAAGGATCTTACAGACACTTGAGACTTTACTTTGAAGTTTCCAACTTCCAAGACAGAAAGGGGTATAAGTATTGGACCCAAAACCCCAGACTTTAGATTACTTCAAGGATTCAAGAGGAACCTCTGCCTGGATAAGAGCTGAAGAGTTGAGGAGAAGTGCTGCCCTTGCCTTTGACTGTGCTGTGTTGGGCTATCCTGTGGTTGCTGCTTTTGTCTATGCAAGGGGACAGAGACTGGACTGTGTTGCATTCCTGCTTGAGAAGTGACTCCAAGGGCTTGGAGTAGAGCTTGCTTCCTGTTTTGAAGCCTCAGGGAAAGCAAAGGCTTCACCAACCAGACCAGAGTCTACTTGCTGTGGGCTCTAGTTTACCAGAGGGTGCCATTCCAGTTCCTGGACCCCTGGAAGTAAATTCATGGAGAAAAACCAATCTAACGATGCTGGACGATGCCGTGTGACTTTGCAAAGGACGCCACTGCCCGGAACCGCAACACCACTTGCCCCGAGGCCATGAACCTCGCTGAGTGCGACGAATCCGACAAACCTGTGAGCTGACGCTGCTACCCTGGAACCACGATGCCACCTGTCCCGAGGCTGTGGACCCCCTAGAAGTCCAATGACACGATAAGCCTCGCGTTGCTGCAGCCACTGATCCCGCTCAACTTTACTGACATCGGAGTGTCGTAAGTCCAACGCCTGTGACGACCCGACGCCATCACAGTACATGTGGTCCTTTGACATCATTGCGTTCCCGTGAGGTTGTCCCACAGCATCGTGACTCCGCCAGACTTCGCATCTGCCGGAACCAAGGGACCAACTTCGCATCTGATGCTGCTTCACCTCCACCGCCCTGTAGTGAGGACCCGATACCGCTGTGCAACTCGGCAGCCCTTCTGCCCCGTGGAACCAGACCCGCTGCCGTATCAGACCCAGCAAAGCCGCTCTCCCCAGCTCCTTGCACCGGCCTGTTTTCTACTTGTTTCTTAAGGTACTGTACCTGGGGGTCGAACGACTCTGTAAACGGTGCCATTGTCGTCACATTGTAGGAAACGACTCCGTGACTACGCCGCATAATACCAACTTGCAGCATTTGTGCCTCAAGGCACTGTTTTAATTCTTTTTAGTGCAATATTTGTATTGTTAACTGTATATTGTGGATTTGTATTATGTTTGGTTGTGTTTATTTAGATAAAATATTTACTATTTTTCTAAATCTGTGTTGTGTCCTTTTGTAGTGGTTCACTGTATTATTGTGTGTGTTTGTACAAATACTTAACATATTGTCTCTGAGTTAAGCCTGCCTGCTTGTGCCAAGTTACCAAGAGGATGAGAGGAGTTAACTGAGTGTGATTCTCCTTTACCCTGACTAGAGTGAGGGCCCTTGCTTGGACAGGGGTTAACCTGACTGCCAACCAAAGACCTCATTTCTAACTACACCTATTTTTAAATGAGTCTGACTGTACGGTTAGGACATTGGTTAAGGTGCTAGCACTCTTTCTAAACATTTCAACTATGTGGAGTATACTGCAGACATTGGAAGTTCAACTAAGGCAAAAATGGAAAATGATAGTAATAAACGTTTTGGTTAGGGTTAAGAAATAGGACACACTAATTTTAAACACAACTGAAACACTCCCATTTAACTGTGCTCCTTTTTTAAACATTTACCTTTTTACCTGAAAGCTGCATATGGGACCTACAGATCAGCTTATTTCCAGGCATAATGTGCAGATCTAATGCTATGTCAAGCATTGTTAGCAAAGATTCTTCTGTGGTGTTGAGCCTTAACTCTATTTGAAGTATGTTTGGTCATGCATGGTAGACACCTGAACCTAACAACTAGCATATCCTTAATGGTTCTCAATTTATAATTAAGGCTCTACTTCTGATGCTTTCATACATAATGAATGAGTATATGTATTTATTGGGCACAACTAAAACATGCCTTTTTACCCGTGTATAGGGCACAAACGTATAAAACATTATACATTAACAACAGGTTAACACTTGAAAGCAGAAAAAACTTTTTCTTAATTAAGGATTTGCAGATGTTTACTAGAAGAGAGATCAATCATGGCTCTTCTTATATTGTTCATGCACATGAAGTGTACATCGGCAATCTAGCTACTACATTTCTTGCACTGTGTGCATGGCATCATTTCCCACTGATAGTCCTGTCAACCTTAGGGTGGTCTTCCCACAAATCTTTTGCCATCACATTGCCTATATGTGCTGATTTTTTTTTCATTAGCCTTTGGACAGCTAAGCAGTGCTAAAGTGCGTGTACATGGTAACATTGGCTTATTCTCCAATTGGCATATTTAAATTACTTATAAGACTCTAGTAAGGTGTTATTACATGTACCCAGGGACTGTAAATTAAATGCTACTATTGGGCCTGCAACACCTACTGTGCCACCCGCTTAAGTAGCTCTTTAAACATGTCTCAGATCTGCCATTTCAGCCTGTGTGTGTGCAGTTCAAACTAACATATCGACCAGGCAAACAAAACCTTTTGCCAGGCCCAAGCCTTTCTTTAAAATACATATAAGGCAGCCTTTGGGTAGGCCTTGGGCATCCCAGAGGGCAGTGTGCAATGTATTTAAAGGGTAGGACATGTACTTGTACGTTTTACATGTCCTGATCATGAAAGCTCCTCAGTTTTCACTATTGCAAGGCCTACCTCTCCCGTAGGAAAACATTGGAGTTACCTTATTACACTCAATCAGCTGTAATTTCCAAATTGGAACAGGTAATCAGGTCGTGTTTGGTGTCCTTGGAATTGAATTGAAAAATCCCCTCTTATGGCAAAGTCAGATTTTAAATTACAATTTAGAAAATGCCACTTTTAGAAAGTTGGCATTTCCCTGCCTTAGTCATTTAATATGTTTAACCTATCTCTGTGTCACACGACTGAAAATAACTGACATTTGGTCTTCGTGTATTCCTCCTAGACAGGAACACACAACAGAGCGCTCCAGTGTGGGTGGATTGTCCATCACTTGCAGAATGGGAGGGTGGAGCTGGGCACAACCCTGCTTACACTTGAATAGCCTGTGTCCTGCCTCCATGCAAAGGACTTTATATCCCCTATAGTTACTCTGGAGCCAGGACAGGGAAGGCAGGAAACCTGTGCACTTCAAAGGGGAACCTCTAGAAGCTTCCCCCACTTCAAAGGAAGGCCCAGGGTATAATATTGGACCTCAGATATCAACTATTCTGTACCTGTGGATAACCTGCAAGGAAGTAGAATTGCTGTGCTGCTGAAAGGTCTGTCACTCTGTTGAACTACTGCCTTGCTGGACTGCTGCGCTGCTGTGCTGACCTGCTGACTGATGCCCTCTTGCCTGGGTGAGAAGGACTGGACCTGCATCTGTTGAACCCAGGACCCAAGAATGACTCCGAGGGCTAGTTGGCTGTCCCCCTGACTAGAGCCTCAGGGACAGAAAAAACCTTGAACCACGCCCCTGGACTCTGCCATTTATGAGTCCTTCTTCTCCATGTGGTGCCACTTCGGGATACCTCTTCGACACAGGCCCTTTTATTACAAATCCCTCATCGATGGCAGTTTTGGACGATGATGCAAGATCTTGCATCTCACCTTCACAGCTCCTCAGAACTGATGCATCGCCTTGGCTGTGCAACACATCCTCAATGCTGGGTTTTGCATCGCAAGCCCTTGACAACGATCAAGGACCTCACATTGAATCTTCTCAGCTCCTCAGAATTGACGCATCCTTGATGCAAGACCTCGCAACAGTCCACAACAAGGATTTATGGTACTCTTGTTCAGCTGACCTCACTGGTTCCTTGCAGCCTGCCCATGCTCGAGCACAGTCGGCCTGAACCTGGGACTTTGTCCCAGTCCGGTGCAACCAGATATCCACAGTTGGCGCTTTGTGCATTGAAATTTTTAAACCTGCATATCTCCGGTTCAACTGTTTTGAATTTTTTTTATTTTTATATTGTTTCATTTATTCGAATTTACTCTATTTTTCTAAATCTGTTGAAGGATCCTCTTTTGGTGTGCTTTCACTGTGTTACTGATTGAGAGTGTTGCAGAAATAGTTTGTGTATTGCCTCTATGTTCAGCCTGACTGCTCTACGCCAAGCTACCATGGGGTTGAGCACAGGTTGATTTATGGTTTGCTTGTGGCTTTACCCTGACAAGGATTATGGTTCCTGCTGGAGGAGGGTTTTAACCCCCTCAACCAGTAACCCAATCTCTTAAACCCACCAATATCCGTGCATCTCTAGCTTAGAAAGTACACACTACCATTCCAGTTTCCCCACTGTCTCATCATGCAAATCAGAACTAACAAGCCAGTTTCTTTTGCCACAAGGGTTATTCTACTGACAGCAATTGTCAAGTCATTTTTCATATTTAGCTCAGTATTTAAGGCAACATTGCAATAAACATCTTCATACCTCATATGCCATACCAGTCCAAATCTACCCTAGCTCAAAAAGTGCTGTTTGTTTTGATGATTTCTCCCAGTTGATTTCAGCACCAATATATATATATCCCTATTTCTGAACTACGTTTCACACTCTACTTGTTTGTTAAGCACAAATGTCACACCAGTCTCTGCTCTGACTCCTGTATGTAAGACGACTATTGGGCCTGCAGCACTGGTTGTGCCACTCATATGAGTAGCCCAGTGATCATGTCTCAGACCTGCCACTGACATGTCTGTGTGTGCAGTTGTAACTTGCCATTTTAACTTAGGCTGCAGGATTACGTCCGTTGACTGCACAGAAAAATAATGGAATACACAAACTCCCCTTTATCCACTGGGTCTAGCAATGCTTAAGACTGTATTCGGACAGATCATGTCAAAGAATGGCTTGTAAAGTAGAAGCTGCAACATCCGAGTCACCGTTCACATGACGTACAGAACTATTTACTTTAATGTTAAAGCCAGAAACATTTGCACCGTAGCAAATAAATATTAACACTCCAGATAATGCACAGCATGGTGCAGGAAAACTGTGAACACATCGGTAACAGAAGCCGCATGCTTGGCTACAGCAGGATAGAGTTCAGCGTGGTTTGGCACTGCTGCCCACATTATAAAGTATTGAGGACATGCAATGACTTCGCAGGAGGTGGGGCATAAATACAACTGAAAATTACCTGCCTGATAAATTGAGAACAATGGGTGAAAAAACATGATTTTCTATTAGCAACTGGTGGAGGGGGTTCTTTATAACTGGAGGAGTTGGTAAATTGTTCGTCGAATTACAACATGGGCGGTAAAACTACAAGACTTTGCTTTAATTAGCTACCGTATTTTCAAAAGCCATGAGCTCTTGTAAAACACCACATAAGAGGAGAATATATATCATTGTTGCCGGTTGTTCCTCATCTTTATCACTTAAAAACTAATTAAAGCATTGAAGGATCACATAACTGGTACTCCCACCATGAAACATTCCAGCTCTTTTTACTCACTGATTCTAAAGTAACACCTTAGGCCCTCATTTTCATGCCCCCATTTTTCTGGGAGTTAATACCTCACATGACAAATTGGAACACTGCAGAGTGTGCTATTCACTGGGTACAGTATCGATTGCCATATCCAATTTCTCCAATTTCTGCACTTCCGAATGGGGGAGAAAACTGTATTATCCTGTGTTTTCTCATTCTGAGCTGTAAAACTTGGAATATTGTGGGTTTTCTCGGCACAGATTTCAATTTGCACCTGTTGCACCAATTTGCATATATATATATATATATATATATATATATATATATATATAGAGAGAGAGAGAGAGAGAGAGAGAGAGAGAGACACACACACCAACCACCCCCCATTGGTGTGTGGAGTAATTTCGAACACTTCTTAAACCTACATCATAAGATTGTGCTGAATCAGAGTTATATGGGAAATAAAAATTAGAGTGATTCTTAGCCACTTATGAAATAAAAGATTGACAAGGAGTGTCACTTCATTTAGCACAACTAAAATTGTACTGTTTTCTTTGTGGTCCACTGAGAAACTCGCATTTCCTTCAGCCTCAGCCCCAGAGCTCTCAATCATGCCCCGTTATCAATAAAAATCTGTTAACGAGCCATGATTGGGAACTTTGGCATTGAGCATAAAGGCATTGTGATTTCTTGCAGCGCCTGTCACTATGCTCTTGATGGAATCCATGCCTCCTACACTGTTGAGGGCCACCAACCACCACTGAGTATCACTGCAAGGTTGCAGAGGCAGGTCGGCTTAGTACACATTAGCAAGGCATTGGTGGCCTCCTAGAATTACTGGCTTTTGTGTTCAAGAGCATGGCCAGCCTCTGTTGTTTATGATTCTTCTGGTCTGTAAAAACGGTCTGTCCAGCTCATCTCCTTATCTTGAAGTCCTAATGGTCAGTCCTGTAGGTGGTGGATGATGGTAGGCAAGCAAATGATATGCCGTGTAGCAAAGAAACCTTGCGAACTAAACACTTTGTATGATTTGATGAGATGACTCATGCTGACTATCTCCATTTCTGTCATAGCCCCAAAAGAAGGTCCTCTGGGCACAGTTTCCAGTCCGTTGAATACATGGACCCTGATTCTGAGTTGAGTAAAAGTCAGAGATATACCAATTTTGCTGGGTGAGGCATTAGCTAGATGAAGAAAATCTTCTGATTCTCACAATGCAAAGGGAAAAAAGAAGAATCCAATGCATAAAGAGGTACTTACTGTATAGGATTTACCTGCACATTTCCATCTCATGAATTTGTCAGAAGAAGACTGATGGGGGTACGCTGTTTACAGCAGAACTCCAAATTCCTATCCCTGTGTAAACTCCGGTTTGTGCAGACATCAAAATTCCCTCCCATCTACTCCACATCAGTGGCATTGAGATGTTTACAAAATATTGAATTAAAGGTTACCAAACTGCATAATGACTAGTTAACCATAGAAACAGCGGTTCACTCTGCAAAGTTTGTAGACTTGGAAATGGGGGCCTACTCACCTCATCTTTGCATGAAAATACTGACTTTTTGCAGGTCACCTTTGTAGGGGTTACCATTTGTAACTTATCTATATATATATGATTGATACAGATAATTACTTATCTGAATCGAATTAATTGCTTGGCATCTCTAGTTCTAAATGTAATGCAGAAACGTACATTGCCCAGAACATTTTGCTAAACGTTTTTGTTTCTGTCTTCGGGCAGTTTGAAGAATATTTCTCCAATATTAAAAGGACAGCAAAAAGTATAACTCGAGAACAAAATGAACATATACTTAATTGGGTATGGAAAGGAGACAATATTAAAACCATAGTATTTTAACAGTTTACACCCCTTAGGAGTATTGACTTTGGTCATTGCCATCCCTGTAGATAAATATACTGTCAAGGTACATGTAAGCATGGTTTAGTATAGTAAGCTTATGCTTACCAGTACATACTTACCTTGTCAATATTTTGGTCCACGGTATTTAGGGTCTGATATTTTGGCAGGATGATACTTCCCACACAATATTCAGGTAATGTATCTCTAAAAGGCTTTCACAGCTGTAGCATACTTGACAATTAATAGGGGTGCCCTTTAGAACTGAAATTGATGGTGAAAACAGAACTAGGTACACAGACCCTTTCAGAGCCCTTGAGTTAGCAGGTAGGGCAAGACCACTTGTCGAATATGAAGGGCCTCTTGCTTTCTCACTTTGAGAATGCTCTGCAAGTGTTTTTCCAGGATGCCTCTTTCGATTAGAGAAACAGTGGTTCACGTAATGATTACGTCAGAACTGAGTTACTGAAAATACGTCCATTAGGGTGATTCAGAACGCTGCAGCTCGGCTCATTCTGTACTAACGAGTCTGTACACGTGCACTTGTCCACATTAGAGATCTGTATCAGCTACTTGCACGCAGCTGCACCATCTTCAAATCCTTTGCTTTGCACACAAAGTTCATTACAAAGCTTCGACTCCCTATCGTCCCAAGAAATGTACAATCCATCTTCCTTCCCGACCCCTACAATCTATCATTCTTCATTTGGCCTCAGTTTCTCGTATCAAACGTTCCGAATTTGAAGTTGAGTCTTACCTACCAGGCAGCCATAAATTGGAATACTCTTACCCTCGCTTTCAGTCAACAATCCAATCTTCACATGGTTAGGAAAAACGCAAAAAAATGCATTTACAATAGGATTGTTTTTTCCTGTTCCCTTGCCAAAAGGTTCTATTAGCGTCAGGAGCCCATCCCTCGGTATCAGCATCACTCCAAGTATTAAATGAATAAAAAAAGAAAGAAAAGGAGTTTGTGTTACTGCCCAGATTTATCACCGACAGCCAAGATGTTTAATGCCCCCATTTTTTATAAAGGTAGTGTGTTGTTTACAAAACCCATTATCAGGTTCATTTCTACATAGGCAACGATAGTAAGGACATTGGTATTCCTGTAAATAAACAGATGTGAGTATGGTACCACTTACCATATAGTTTGGGGTTCAATAGATGGCACTTGAAGACTTCTAAGGGGTAGGGTAGCATACTAAGGCTGTCATAGTTGTGACAGGAATTGAAATGCAGTAATGATGTACTCAAATGTACATAGTTATCACTATTTCTCAGGGTGCATAATTACTGCAGGTTTATTGGTAATCCCAAATAGACTTTCTGTGGACCAGGGAGTAACTTCAGATTTCAATCATACTGCGCTGATTTCCTCATGTTTTTCATAATTCTGGGCCTCCGTGGGCGAACACATTCCTTCAGGTTTGCCAGAAGGATTTGTTCCTGAAAACATCTGTATTAATTCCAAATGTGACATCACTGCATTACCCGCTACATCGTTTTGGCCTGAAACTATGGTTCCACCCATTGCATGTTTTTGTAAAACACAATGTTCAACACCAAAGTGTGTCTTGTCATTGAAATAACAAGACACACTTGTGACTTATTTTATCGACCTCAGAAAGATGAAAGGGTGAGTGGAATCTCTGGCACAGCAACATCAAGGGACCTAAAAGGTGGGCAGTTAGTCATGTATGAAAATATCTCACTTAACACATTGACCCCCCACAAAAAGGGCAGGCTGTGCTACAATGTGGTTTACTGTACTCCTAATGTTATGTTTTATTCTTGAGTACGTGTATACCAGGATGGGTCTCTTGCGCCAGATCTAACTAAATTATTGGATTGTAGAACAGGGTGGTGTATCCTCACTGTGAATAAAAACTACTAATTATTAAGTGTGACGCAGAAATTATAATAGCTGATAAAGAAATACGTATAGTGTATTACACATTTCTCTGGCTGAACTGTCAATGTGTCCAGCACATACTTCCTGGAGGAGGTCTGATATTTAGGAAAGTGAGCTAGATTACAATGAATAGCTTGGTTCTGTACAAGGTTCTGTACTTGTTTACACAATGGCAGGCAGAATTAGATTTGCTTTTTTTAAAGGTAATGCATGAAGGTTTGTTGGTGAGCAGGAATCCTTGGTTTACTTTCGATTTCCTATAGTTTGAATTATTTGCAGTATGCAAATAATTCCTCAAAATAAGGAGAGCCACAATAAAAACTACTATTATATATGGCAACCATACCTTTAGAGTGAATAGTCGGGACGAAATATTTTTTTTCACTGGTATTACGTCACATACGATTAGCAAAAATGGTTAACTAGTGTTGTAATAATACTTGGGGAAGTGCTTGTGTCCCATTCATTCGGCATCCTCGCTTGGGCACAAGAGATCCAGGCACTGTAGTAGACAGGCAGTATCATCTGCCTTCTCCTACCTTTCCTGGTGCTCGACAGGCCCAAGTGAGATGGGAGAATGTGGGTGGCACTCCCCATGTGCAAGCCTCCTTGTCCCCTCTCCATTGAGGTTTCTAGACCCATGCTGATTGCAAAAATGAATCTGCATTGGCAGCGGCTCTAACATAGCCGGCCTCAGTGCGTCCTCTCTAAAAGTGAGACATGGGTGTGCAGCTTTCGGTTGGGACTTCATAGAGGGTGTTGCTGGAGGCAGGAGATCGGGTAATTTTGTCAGTTTGGGTGAGGGGAGCAGAAGGTGGTGGAGGTGGGTGGTATTAAGCCAGGTATTAATTTTTAAATTTTGTGGAGTATATCTTGAGGGTGGTGAGGGTGGCGTACAGGAGGGCGGGTGTGGTGCCCCTATTACCCCTCTGTCCCTCCATGTATGAGGAGCAGATGATTTGGGTGGCCCTACAAAACATAAAATTACAGAAAGGTAAACTGTGAGTAATGGGGAATTTTAACACCTCTGAGTTCAGAGTGACATTCTAGATCACTTAAGCTTCGCTATTGTTGTCTATTTCATGTCACTCAGAATGGCTTGGTGAATAACATACCTGGTATTCACAGCTACCCATCTATAATTCCACATACTATCATCAAGACACTATTTAAGTATTGCATCATCTCTGAGTCTGCTGTGGGAATTCTAGGAAAGGAAAGCCCTTGTTTCAGGACTCATCAGTTAATAGAAACGTGCCTTTACCATACTTAATGTTGATTTGACAGAAAATGCAATTGTGAGCACGGTAAACTGAAAATTGCATTTAATAAGGTCGTGGTTCAGGCTGTTTACCATAGGGCCTCATTATGAGTTTGGCAGTCACGCCGTGGAACTGCCAAATGAAAGGGGAGGACGCCACCACCATGGTGGTGGCATCCACCCAAGCATATTACAATGTTCCCGCTGGGCTGACCGTTGAGAACATTGTAAAACACTTTCCCTCCTGGCTGACGGGCGGGAACAGTGCAACGATATTGTCCTCGGCTCCTTTAGGGGAGCCCAGGCCAATACCGTAGCACACAGCACCTTCAGAGTGCGCACTGTCTGCATTCCGAGGGTGCTGGGCATGGGGGCATGGGCAGTGCAGGGCCCTTTTGTCCCCCAGCGCACCCTTACCACCAGCCTTACCATGGCAGGGTGACTGCCATGAAAAGGCTGGTGGTAAGTTACATTCTAAACAGCCAGTACAACTCAGACTGCCGTCACCCCGTCGGGAACAATGTTCCCCACCAGGGTTGTAAGGTGGCAGTCGGACTGCCACAGTTACGATAGTCCGACCGTCACTGCAAGGGTGGCGGTCCTTGGACCGCCAGCCTCATAATGAGGCTCTTAGTTTCCTCTTATGACATGCAATTTGGACTAAATCTGAGTTATAAATAGGCTTGTTTTACATTACTTTTTAAAACTTTAGAACATGCTAAACGCATTCCACAGCTATGATGTATTAAGACCCTGTTTAAGAATCTGGGCAGGCTAGATATGTTTAACAACCTGGATTTGCCCTGTTATTTATCACAAAACGGGGTTAAAAGCATATTTTTAACATTATTATGATGAGTCTACGGCTGAACTTGAAATGTCTAAAATGAGCATCATTGCACATGTTTCATTAAAGGAGGATTTGCATTATATAATTTGTGACTAATGGCCTTCAAAGATCTTTGTTCACTCATTTCCACCTTTATGGGGCACAGTTTCTAATAGCTTTTCCAAGCAGGTGTGCAGTGGTGGCTTGTGGGAGGGAAAAGGGGTGGGGCAGAGTGTGGCGGGGAAGGGGACAAAATAAAATAGATAATATATATATATTTTTTATGTACCTTTCTCGCCGCTCCAATCTGCTCCTCCACTGCAGGCACAGGTTCCCAGCCTGCCATGCATCTAATCCTAACGCTGCTTTCACGCTGTTGGCATGAAAGCAGCATTTGGATTGGACGGAGCACCCAGTCAGGGCGCTCCAAGGCAGAGTGAGAGTCTCTGTCTGCTGTCTCCAACTCGGCAATGCAGTGCTGGGTTGGAGAGAGCCTAGTGCGCCTGTGTGTTTGGCCGGCCAAACATACATGCTCACTGAGGGGGAGTGCTGTGCACTCCCCCTCCTTCCTTGTCATTGCCCGTGGCCCCACCCCTTTTACAAGAAAAAGATAATAAACATGATTTATCATTGCTCTCTTGTAAAAGTTTTGCAGCTGATGCTGCTGGCATGGGGGGGGGGAAGCGGCGCTCCTCTGCCATAGCGTAGGAGCCTCCCCTGCATGTGTGCCTGGTCAAGGGAATCTCCTAGTTGTACTTGTAGTGGCAGCTCGGCTCAGTGCACACTTATTTTTTTGCTGTGTGTGTTTTATAAGGGTCCCAGGAAATATTATTTGAGATGTTGCTTAATAATGCTTGTGTGATGCGCTGCAAATACGCACCTGTGGTTTTACTGCAACTACACTTGATGTACACTACACTTGAGGTGATGTATGTTTTGCGGTGGTATTTGTTTTGCTGCAGACTTTAAGGACTAGAAGCACTTTACATTTTATTAAATGAAATTCTAAATGTGTCTCCTAATCAGTTTTGGCAAAAGGTATTTGGACATGTCCAAAAATACATTTAAGAAATTGTATTGTATTGATGTGAAGTATATTTTATGTTTTCGGAAAACGAAATAAAGATTACTTGACCTACTAACTAATACAGATATTGTATTCAGTTAACTGTGATCATAGTAAACCACCTCAGAGTTGTTCGACAAGCTTGTAAGTCAGAGAAAAGGCAACATGAGTGACTCTTTTTTTTTTTTTAATGTTTTAAATATAGGTGCACTCACCATGCCTTTACCATGTCTTTCCTCTGATTTGATAGCCACAGCAGCAGACGGAGTCCATGTACTCTAGAGTTATTAAGCACACACCTAACATCTGCTATGCGATCTCCACACAGCTGAAGACCAGCAAATTTTATTTCTCTGCAGATGCCCAGTGGGATCTACAGATAACCGCAAGTTCATGCTCGGACTGTCGAGTCAGTATGCAATGGAGATTAAGGTTCAGAAAATGTAACCTTAATAAGGGGCTTTAAACAGCTTTATATATGTGCGGGAATCTTCTCCTCCCACAGAACACGAAAAAAATAAAAAAATAAAACTGCACTGTCCTGCACTGTATGGGTCTGCCCTACCCTACAACGCATGTGGACGTTTTTAAAAACCATCGGCAAAGCCAATAGATTTTGACTTGGTTCTGGTTCCTTTTTTTACAACAATCATGTAGAATAAAAAAGAAGGGGAGAAAGTGAAACTTGAATATGCTTTCAATAAAAATGTTAAGCATTCACCTACTCGTCCGTGTTTGCTAGTGATGTTTTTCTAAACACGGCTTTCCATTGCACAATGCATTTTGTTATTACTATTGTGATGGATACAAGAATAAACCGCCATCTAACCTAGCACTCAGATCACAGACGGCTACAGTGTTGCAATCTCATTAAACACCTTTTACTGTAAACTTTAAAAAAATCTAGCTAAAATAATAAACTATACAAAAATAATAAAAAGGCACGTTGAACCAGCTTTGTTCCTGAAAAGAGAGGAACTACAGACAAACGGATATGAATAGTGTGTACTGGATTTGTGCATTCAAAACAAAGAAGACCAATGGGTAAAATGGGTTGACCCACTGCTTCACGCTGTGTGCTCTGATAGGTAGAAGCAAAAGTTGAATGACAATTTAAAAGACCTGTTGATGAAGCACGGTAACCCTCTGTATGTATACTACCGAGGAATGCTCCGGAAAAACAGAAGTCTGTCCCAAGCCAGACGTGACACAGCACACTGTTCTTGGGGGAGGGGGCGGCAGGCCTTGCTCTCAGATATTTTTGTTAAAACATAAAACACTGCCCTCTGGAGGAAAGCCCCCCAGACAAACGAATATGAATAATGTGTACTGGATTTGTGCATTCAAAACAAAGAAGACCAATGGGTAAAATGGGTTGACCCACTGCTTCACGCTGTGTGCTCTGATAGGTGGAAGCAAAAGTTGAATGACAATTTAAAAGACCTGTTGATGAAGCACGGTAACCCTCTGTATGTATACTACCGAGGAATGCTCCGGAAAAACAGAAGTCTGTCCCAAGCCAGACGTGACACAGCACACTGTTCTTGGGGGAGGGGGGCGGCAGGCCTTGCTCTCAGATCTTCTTTTTGTTAAAACATAAAACACTGCCCTCTGGAGGAAAGCCCCCCCTCCCCCCCCTTCCCGCAGGACATTAAAAGGAAAAGGACCGGCAGGAGCCTGTCTCTACCTTCGCGGGTAGGAAAAACATTAGGGAGTCTTAATGCGAGTTCGCCTGGAAAACTGAATCACCCCCAAAAACAGGCTGATTAAAAACTTGGGCAAACATATTTCTACAAACCAATCGTTAAACGTGCTGCGTCTGCTTTTCATCCAGTTATGATATGTATGTTTGGAACATGTACCTTGTAAGAAATGCCTAAAAACTTTGCAGTAGCTTTTGTAGTCATATGACAATATTCTGACTTTCCTTAAACAATATTTCAATTTTTCTTACAGCAAAAGAATTGTTGTATCGAACACAGACCGGTAATGTGGTGAAGCTTAATGTTGAAAGGAACGAGTCAACAATATTAATAGAAAACAAAAAATGTGTAAGTATGTTTTATCATCATTATAGTTGTTTTGCTTTCAATGTATTCAACCAAATCATGCATGAAATTACCTCGTTTTCGATATTCCTCTCACCTAGCAACCCTGTGGCTATGTAAAAGCAATAAACTTGTAACACAACATGCCAAGAATCAGAAGATAATGTTAAATTAGGCCCACGCTAATTAAATGCGCTGGAAGCCCTAATTTTGGGGTAATCTTCCTCAGGTATTTGAAGTAAGCACTTAATAAGGTCTGCAGCATAAAAATGAAAAGCTCGGGGCTTTACACATTTACAGAACTATTTTCAAAAAATCACCTATAATGGCAGTGTGAAGTGTGGGGTTACTTCATTCTACTTTATTTAAGCATGTCTTGATAAATTAATGAAATTAAAATTGTCTTTCATATATTTCATATGGAGATCACCATTATTTGAAATTAATTTTATGAGGTATAAAGACTTTATATAAAAGAGGTGACCACTGAATATGTTAATTACACCTACAGAAGAGACGCACAGCAGTCCGAACATAAGGAGTCCTCACATCAAGATGTAATTTTATAACTATGACTCAAGGATGTAAATGGGTGAAATTCATGGCACATTTCCAAAGTTAATAGCCATACAGAGTCCAGTGACTTCCTAAGGCCACTTAGGACCAGGTAGCAGACTCTATGAGGGCCGATTCACAAAAGCATGCATAGAAATGGGAAGCTGTAAAGCAGAAGCACTATTTTAAATACTATTTCATGCCTTTGTGAATCAGCCCCGAAACGTCCAACTCCCTATAAGTTAAATTAAAAAGCGGGCAAAGTCCTTTCTGTTTATACCAACTATATAAGAATATTCCAATTTCATTTCCATCTTAGATGGTTAGGTCCGATTCACAAAGGCGTATAACAGTACATAAAAGAGTATTACAGGATTACTACTTTATGTACTCCAAAAAGCCTTTTTGAATAGGTCCCTAAAAGTACATACCCTTCATCATCAGTATGTGATCACATATTTGCTGTACCTTAAACTATCATAAGTATTTTTACTGTATTTTCTTCGTGTTTCCCAATTGCTTTGTGCTATTCTGAAGAATCAAGGAGTCAAATGACTGAAAATTATATTTAAAAAATAAGTACAAACATATATTTAGTTGGATGATATATTTCTGAGGCATGCTTATGTGCTCTACAAATTGTGAAAGGCCCTTTAATAAAGCTGTTGGAACACAGTAGTGCACATAAATGTCATATTTGCCCACAGATGAAGGGCCCAGATGCCATTTGCTGTTGTTGAAAATTTGAAAGCTGGTTGGATTTTCGGAAAAAACGAGTGTAATTCTCTAAATCCACAAAAGCAGTGATATGTGCAGGAGTGCTCCGTTTCCTTACTTTTTGATGTCTTTTTGATTCGCTTTAAGACATGCAACTCCCTATTAGCAAAATGTTTTGGTCAATTCACAAAGCGGAAGTGTATGAGACACAGTACAACAGGAGTACAACTTTACATACTTCAAAATGCCTTCGTGAACAGGCCTGTTTGTGTGAGTTCGGAATATATGGTGATCATTTACCTGTCAAATCTGTGGTTCTACACAAACATTGGCAGTGCATCCCTCTCCCAGCTTCAGCAGCATAAGAAAGAAATTTCTCCACATGAAAAGCTGTTTCCATGTGAAAAAGAGAAGGGTGAATATACAAATTGACAGTTTCTCTAACCCCATGTCTATAGATAGTTTACCTTCTGGGCAGTTTTCAAGTTTAGGATTTACATGTCTTTACCAATTGGATTCAAAGCATCTAAAATAGGAATAGTGATTAAATAGTCGTATACAATTAATACAAATAGAAAGAACAGTACCCTCCAGTGCGCATGGCTGAAGGCCGTGCATGGTGTGGGGTGACTGTATATGAGGGGGTGAGCCACAGGCTCTGGCCACAGGCCAGTCCCTGTGGCTAAGCCCCCGTCATGCATGGCTGAGGGCCATGAGCAGCGTGTGGTAGCTGCATGCAGCCAACCCCCCACTGCTCACAGCCGAAGGCCTTGCACGGCAGCGGTTTTATTAACATATGATAATTAAATATTACCTTACGTTAAAAGACCATAGAAATTCACTGAAAAACCAAAGGTTACAGGCAGTTAGGGGATAGAATTAAGAAACATATTAGATGTTCACTAAAAAACAAAGGTTACAGGGACGTTATAGTTAGGTTCAGATTTTCCACCCACAAAACAATAGTAATTCAGCAGTTATAGTTATTGTTATCTCAAGTAATTTTAACTCGGGCCCTAAGATGACTAAAACTTGCGCCCTCGCCATGCACTGCTAATTACCCTACATATTACATCACTCATGATATCTTCTATTTTAACACTCATAATATCATTGCAGCTTTTGCTGTAAGATGATTGATGAGAAAACTTTGCATTGCCGAGGCGTGAGTTCAAGTTACCTTAGGACATATGTTATAGTTTCTGGAGCTCAGTATAGCTATAACTGCTGAATTTCTATGGGCTTGTGTGTTTAAATCTGAACCTAACCATAACATCCCTGTAACCTTTGTGTTTTTAGTGAATGCGGTGAAGCCCTGCAGCTAACCCCTCGCATGAAGCCAACCTCACACTGCACGCAGCCTTTGTCCATGCCAGGTGGGGTTGGCTGGAGGGCCTGGCCTGCTTCCTGGCTCTGCGGCCCACCCCCCACATAGCGCCAAACCCCCACTATGGGTTTGTGAGTGGGTGTGTGAGTGGCTGTATGGGTGTGCAAGTGGGTGTGTGTGAGTGTGCAAGTGGATGTGTGAGTGTTTGGGTGGGTGGGTGAGTGCACTTGTGAGTGGCTCTGTGGCTCAGAGTGGATATGTGAATATTTTTTGGGTCTGTGAGTGGGTGTGTTTGTGGCTCTATGGATGTGTGAGTGGGTGTGTGGGTGCTTGAATGAGTGTATTAGACATTTTCATCCTTGGCATGGTCTCCCTTAACTTTTTGCCTTTGTTTCCCAGGTTGTTGATGTGTGCTGGACTCTGATTTTGCTGTTTTTGTTACTCTGGGCACTTTACCACTGCCAACCAGTGCTAAAGTGCAAGTGCTCATTTACAAAATGTGTATGTAATTGGCTTATCCATTATTGGCATATTTGATTTATTAGTAATTCCCTAGTACAGTGCACTAGAGGTGCCCAGTGCCTGTAAATCAAATACTACTAGTGGGCCTGCAGCACTGGTTGTGCCACCCACATAAGTAGTTCTGTAATCATGTCTCAGACTTGCCACTGCAGTGTCTGTGTGTGCAGTTTTAACTGTAAATTCGACTTGGCAAGTGTACCCACTTGCCAGGCCTAAACCTTCCATTTTCTTACATGCAAGGCACCCCTACGGTAGGCCCTAGGTAGCCCCAAGGGCAGGGTGCAGTGTATGGTTAAGGTAGGACATATAGTAATAATGTGTTTTATATGTCCTAACAGTGAAATATTGCTAAATTCATTTATCACTGTTGCAAGCCCTGTCCCTCTCATAGGTTAACATGGGGGCTACCTTTAAATCTGATTATGGTGTAGATTCCCTTTGGGAGCGGATGGACATGTGGAGTTTGGGATCTCTGAGCTCACAATTGAAAAATACATCTTTTAGTGAAGTTGATTTTGAGATTGTGGCCCATATTTATACTTTTTGACGCAAAACTGCGCTAACGCAGTTTTGCGTCAAAAAAATTAGCGCCGGCTAATGCCATTCTGAAGCGCCATGCGGGCGCCGTACTTATTGAATGACGTTAGCCGGCGTTAGCCGCCGGCGCCGTCTGGTGTGCGTTAAAAAAAAGACGTACACCAGGAAGCGCCGGCGTAGGGGAAAATGGAGCTTGGGCGTCAAGAAATGGGGCAAGTCAGGTTGAGGCAATTTTTGCGCCTCAACCCGATTTGTGCCATTTGTTTTTCACTCCCAACCCCCATAGAAATGACTCCTGTCTTAGCAAAGACAGGAGTCATGCCCCCTTGCCCAATGGCCATGCCCAGGGGACTTCTGTCCCCTGGGCATGGTCATTGGGCATAGTGGCATGTAGGGGGGCACAAATCAGGCCCCCCTATGCCACAAAAAAAAATAAAAAAAATACTTACCTGAACTTACCTTAATGTCCCTGGGATGGGTCCCTCCAGCCTTGGGTGTCCTCCTGGGGTGGGCAAGGGTGACAGGGGGGGTCCCTGGGGGCATGGGAGGGCACCTCTGGGCTCCTTCAGAGCCCACAGGTCCCTTAACGCCTGCCTTTTGCAGGCGCAAAAAACCGGCGCAAAAGCAGCCATACGTCATTTTTTTTTACCCGCCCACTCCCGGGCGTGATTTTTGTCCGGGAGTATAAATCCGACGCACATGCCTCGGAGTCGATTTTTTAGACGGGAACGCCTACCTTGCATCTCATTAACGCAAAGTAGGTGTCCACGCTAAAAAATGACGCTAATTCCATGGACTTTGGCGCTAGACGCGTCTAACGCCAAAGTATAAATATGGAGTTAGTTTTGCGTCGAAATTGCGTAAAAAAAAACACGCAATTCCGGCGCAAACGGAGTATAAATATGCCCCTGTGTGTTTAAAAATGCCACTTTTAGAAAGTGAGCATTTTCTTGCTTATACCATTTCTGAGACTCTGCCTGTTTGTGGATTCCCTGTCTGGGTCAGTTTGACAGTTGGGCTGGTTGCACCTCCCACTAGACAGTGACACAAAGGGAGCTGGGGTGTAGTCTGCATTTCCTGATGAGCCATCTGTGCTAGGAGGGAGTGGAGGTGTGGTCACTCTCACCTGAAGGGGCTGTGCCTGCCCTCACACAATGCAATCTCCAACCCCCTGGTGAGTGTCTAGGGCTTGGCCTGGGCAAGGCAGGATTTCACATTCAAAAGAGACTTTGCTTTGAAGTAGGCCTACTTCAAATGAGAAATTGGGTATAAGAAGGGCACCCAAAACCACACACTTTAGAACACTTCTGGAAACCAAGAGGAACCTCTGCCTGGAGAAGAGCTGAAGAGCTGAGGAAGAAGAGCAGCCCTGCCCATGACTGTGCTTTGTGGAGCTATCCTGCAGTTGCTGCTTCTGCCGGAGTAAGAGGGCAAAGACAGGACTTTGTGTTGCCTTCCTTTTTGTGAAGATCTCAAAGAGCTTGATTTAGAGCTTGCCTCCTGTTGTTTGAAGTCTCAGGGACAGCAAAGAATTCTCTCTGCCAGCACCTGGAGTCTCTGGAGAGACTCCTTCTCTGCCCTGTGGTGCCCATCCAGTTCCTCGGACCCTGAAAGGAGAAGCTGGCAGCCTAAGAGGAAGAAATCCATGCTTGCCTACAACGCAACTGAAGAATCGACGCACGGAGCTGGAGAAACGACACGCAGCATTGCTAACGGAGGCTGGGCGATTGCAACCCACACTGCCTGTTTTTCAGTTCATCGTGCATCTGGTTTTCTGACGCAAGTACCCCTGGGCATGTAAAAACAAAGCAAGGCCTGCCCGGACCTGAGAGTGCTGATCAGATCGACGCATCGCTCTCCTGCAGAGAGAAGAAACAACACGCCGACCCGATGAAAGGAGAAGCGACGCAAGGTCTCACTCGTGAGTGAAAACGATGCATCGCAAGCCCTTTTTGATGCACACTCACCCGTGCTGGGTTATTTTTTACGTACCTAAGGTACATTTTCATGCTAACAGTATTAGTGTGTGTTTTAAACAACATGAAGACTCTTTTTGCTTTTTAATTGATAACTTGACTTGTGTATTGTGGATTTTTGTCATTTTGGTCTTGCTTTGTTTAGATAAATATTCTCTATTTTTCTAAACCTGTGTTGTGTCATTTTGTAGTGTTTTCATTAAGTTACTGTGTGTGTTAGTACAAATACTTTACACCTAGCACTCTGAAGTTAAGCCTACTGCTTGTGCCAAGCTACCAAGGGGATAAGCAGGGGTTAGCTGAGGGTGATTCTCTTTTACCCTGACTAGAGTGAGGGTCCTTGCTTGGACAGAGGGTAACCTGACTGCCAACCAAAGACTCCATTTCTAACAGAGTGTATATGTGGGTGTGTGAGTGTGTGAGTGGGTGTGTGAGTGGGTTTATGAGTGACTGTGTGGATCTGTGAATGGTTGTGCAAGTGGTTGTGTGGGTCTGAGTGGGTGTGTAAGTGGCTGTATGGGTATGTGAGTGGATTTGTGAGTGTGTGGATGTGTAGGTGGGTGTGTGAGTGGGCGTGTGAGTGACTCTGTTGGTCGCTACTGGTGTAGTAGTGGTTAGTGGATCTGTGAGTGGATATTTGAGTGGGTCTGTGAGTGGGTGTATGAGTGGCTGTGAGGGTCTGTGAGTGGGTGTGCGAGTGGTTTTGTGGGTGGGTTTGTGACTGGCTGTGTGAGTGGCTGTATGTGTGTGTGAGTTGGTGTATGAGTGGGTGTGCAAGTGGGTGTGCGAGTCAGTGGCTGTGTGGGTCTGCAATGGGGCATGGTAATAGCTTTGTGGATGTGTGAGTGTGAATGGGAGTGTGTCTGTGATTAGGTGTATTTTGTTTTTAATTGGGGTACTGGATTCACATTGGGTGGCGCGCTGAGTGCAGCAGATCCTCACATGCCACATTTTTGGCCAATTTCTTACCCATGAGAGGTCCATAACAGACACCTCCATCAGTCCAATAGGGTCAGGATATCTCTGTCTTGACCCCTTATATCCTGTTGCATCTTTACCCCACCCCCTCCCCCCCTCACAGGACTGAGTGCTGACACACAAAATAGTGGCTGCACCATTTCTGTCAAGTTGCAACCAGCCAATCACAGATATTGCTGGTGGTGCATAGATCTGCATCTCTGAATATACATAAATATTTTTTCTTTCATAAGTCCAAAACGACAATTTTTTTTTTACACCAAACTACAATAAGAGAGCTTTCTAGACCAAGATCTATCTTCCTGCCAAATTTGGTGTAGTTACGTCCAGAGGTTAGGGCTGTCGTCGTTTCTAAAATCCCTATGGGAAATGGCAAGGGGGAAAATGCATTTTGGGACCCCCCACTTTTTTTTGCAGCCCCCACTTGCTGAATCATCCAGAAACTTTCCAGACAGCAGAATTGACTGGTAAACTAGTTTTGAAAATGTCATGAGGATTTGTCAAACGGCACTATAACTAACTACTGGTGACTGCCAGTATGTTATTGATATATACAAAAAAACAGTACATCGGCAGCACCATCCATAAACTCAAAGTTAGATTTTTACAACATTCTATAGGGATAAAAAATCATGATAGATCATATCCACTAGCCAAACATTTCTGGGAGGTCCATCCAGGTGACTGCAGTTCATTTACATTTTATGGAATTAAAACTATCAAAATAAATTTGTGAGGAGGAGATAGAACGGCAGATTTAAGACAGATGGAATCTAAAATGATTTTATTACTTGGCTCTGAGAGCCAATGGCGGCACAATTTAGATGCTGAGTTATATGTCCATCTCTGATATCCTTCTCCTTTACAGAATTGATCTCTAAGAGTCCTCATAGTCATAGTATTATGTTGATGACCTTTTTAATTGAAGATCTGTTTTAAATTGGTGCTGGAACTAGGATAGCCAGATTCACAATTGAATAATATTTTTATCTTGCGCACATTGTTTATCACATTGTATTTTAGGTATGGTTGCACTTTGGCACTAAGCACTTTATTAATATTGGCGGTTTGATTATAACTTTCTTTTTGTTTTTACTATGTTGATATATATATATTTTTATATATGAGGTTAATTATATTTGTCATCTAATTGATTTGAACTACCATGAGACTGCTCATTGGATGACAGACACATTGCTGAGGCCAACATTTTGATTGTCTGTATTTTTCAAATACAAATTAAGGTTGTATTTTTATTTTGTATAATTTATGGCTACAATCTCGATTTGGCACATCAAACTCTCTTCGCCCATATGTGTTAGATATTTAATTGCTTTTTAATTGAATCTGTTATTGGGGTGGTTGGTTCGGACTAAATTATAAATTATAAATTATTGGTAATATTGTATTTATATTTATATATATATATATATATATATATATTTATATAACTTCTTTTGCCAGCTGACACCCTCAGTAATTAATGTTTATTCATCTCACAATAATTTTTGATGATTAACAGCAGTAATGAAATTAACATGATGACATTTTTCTCTAATATATTTATATGTAATTATCATATTTAAAGATGGCCGCCGTTTTCAGCACGTACATGGTGTCATTGAAACAAAAGAAGGGCTGTTTTTCATAAATAGATGTGTGAATAGATGTCTGCCAATGTCCAGTTGAAGGCGTTAGCCGAAACGTGTAGACATTTGTCCGGGACAGGGTAATTGTGACTACTATTTGAGAATTATTGCAATAAAATAGCGGATGAACAACTATTTGGATTGCTCGTTTCTCAGCTTAATACCGGATCCTTGACTGACATTGTGCAGCCGTCCGGTGAACTGCTTTTCACCGGTTTCTGGATTATATATATATATATATATATATATAGCTCATATATACATGTTTATAGATATCAATTTTTTAAAGACACAGTTAAAGTACAGGTATGGTTACAAATTAAAACCATGACAACCTTCAAATTCACCAGTTATTGTAACTGGGTCTGGGATTAATGCGTGAGAAGCTCTTTTAAACAATAATGTGGGTGGTCTTCAAAATAACTTTTTATATGGTTTTCATATTTTGTATTTTTGTGTTTTTTTTTTATAAAGTGCATAAAAAACTGTAGTGTGAAATAGACAGTTTAAACTATAAGAAATGTTGCTGCTTTTTTACTGAAGATGCTTCTGTAGAGATCCCCACCCTCTCTTTCTCAGTTCCAGCATTTTATTCACCACATTACATTACAAAGCAAAGATGCTCAGGTGTGGGTTGTTCTCATCCTCCATCTTCTGCAGCACCTGCCCAGAAACACATACAGGTGTTTTCTGGGTCCTTCATCTTGTTTTATTTTTTTTACACTGATTAAACACAAAGTTCCGAATCCTTTACATGCTTAACCTTCAAGTGCCTTTTCTGTTTTGAGATTTGGAATGCAACTTGAGGTAGGAGAGTTTGCATGCTACCCTCCTAGCATTGTTGTTTTCCTCTTATGGAAGGTGTGAGAGAAACTCCCAAACCATGGGTTAGTGCTTGCTGTTTCTTTTTCTACAATCTCCTTTGTGCATATTAAATAGTAATTCCTCTTCTTGAAGTAAAGAACCAATTAAAGGCTTCAACCTCTTCTTCTCCTCTGTATACCATGACTCACATTTTAGATACAACTGTGATTCTCAGTTGCAAATGTTAGGGCCACCTGCTCGTCTCAAAATTGTGGATGTTGCTCCTGTTGCTAAGAAGTGGGCGTTTTTGTTTTCATTTGGTGAAACAAAAAATAAGCATTTAACTTAGACTGCATGCTTTTAAATTTGGGATAAAGTCTGTGGACATTAGATGCTTGACTTCCTAACTACCTTCCAATTTCCTCCTGTAGCGTAGAACAAAGTTGATTATGGAAATTAAAATGGAACCTTTTCATTTTTTTTACTTCAATCCCCCCCACCCTTTATAGTTCCCGTAATGGAAATGTGCGAATCTTAGCTAGCTTTGCTATTAGACTAGCGAGTTTCAAGCATATCTCTCAAACACTGCTAAAGTCATAAACAAAGTGATAATGGCCTTCTCAATGGAAACTCAGATCTAATAACGTAGTTATACAAATATAGGTATATAGATACACGTACAAATTTATAAATAGAAGTACAGTTTTATGAAAACATTTTTTTACAGGACTGAGTTCTTTTGGAATCATTTCAAACCTAAATCGTATCGTAGTAAAGGAAGAAAACAACTGAAAGCCCAGGGATTCTGATAATAATTTATTATAATACAAGGGCTCGCATGACATATTCAGTTTTTAGGCGCTGTAGAAATAAGTCAAACATATATACGGGTAGAAATGTTGCATTTGTTTGTTTCCTCAAGTCAGTTTGGCTTTTTCAGAACTCAATCAGATTTTACCATCTTGCCCATTCTGTTTAGAGTTTCACTAGGGCTATGTTTTTCACACAAGGCCTTAGCAGAAAAACTAAACCTTTATAAAATAATATTTTTTGGTGATGGCATATCATTCTTCAAGAACAGGTGGTTATCAGCCCTGCACAGCTTGCCTCCAACGTGACCTAACGCTCAAACGATAAATCAGACCTTGAGAACAGTAGTGTATCAGCAGAAAACAGGAAGTCCAAGGGGAGCTTTATTCAAACTGAAGCAGGAAAATCAATTTGTAAATGGTCACATCATATTCTGCAAACCCCTTGATGAGGTGATCTGCAATGACCCAGGGATTTGTTTTGTGTATTCTGTAAATGAATCTGGGAATGTGGGACAAGTATACATGTAAGAAATTGGCACTACAGTAAGCATAACAGTGAATAGAAAACACACATTTGTATCAACAAGAAGTTACTTTGTTGCCTTTGGTACGTCGCTAACGTTCTAGTGCTCATTTAAATAGCTTCAGCCTAGTTAGTTATAGATATTGCGAACCGAAGGATCATTACACCACGGACCTGTATCCAAGACCCGATCGGTTTGCTCCGATACTGGAATTCCAAGAGTTATGGTAAAAATCTGTGCTTTTCTATCCTTTGAAATGTTACAATACTGGGTAGATCTCAAATTAAACAATTTTATTTGCTAAATATTGTCGTCAAATGTTTATTTTGCTTGTACATATGCCCCCTAAATCGCTGAGACAGACAGACATGAGTCTACCTTGGTGGAAGACACAGCACTCCACCTGAGGTACAAGACAATATATCAACATAGGGCGTTCATTATTTAGCTCATATTGCATTTAAAGATGTACAACTATCCAGTATCCCTGGAAGCATCTAGTTGAGGTGGCAGACGGTGTAACAAAAGGCTGATTGGAAAATGTAGATGTGTCTGTCTTAAAAGTCTCTTGAATTGTGTATATCCCTCCAATATCCCTACTGATTTGAAGTCTTGGATACATTTTGGATGCGATCTCTTCAAATTCTCTGTACTCTATTAAGAGTCAGCACTTTGGGTCATGTATAAGCAGATTAACAAACCATTCTAGACACCTAGATCACCTAGACACATGCATTCCTTGAAAATATTCGTAGGGAGAAATGGTGAGCCTTTCCTGCTCCAGTAGCAGTGTGTGGGGAAAAGTAAGTCAGTTGGAGCAGGGGTGTGGTGTTAATATACAACCTGCACAGTACAATTAATATGAAGATGATGGGAGAACCCATCAGGAAGGGATTCATTATTGTGCTTACTCAAACCACACTTCTCCTGGTAGTTGAAGAAAGCCTGTGCATCATTACATCTTGTTCAACTAGAAGGAATCTTGTAAATAAGGATGGCTTGTGGAAGTGACTCCCAAATAAACTGTTTGTGTTTCATGACTCAGTATTTCTAATAGCACATATCAAATGTTTGCCAACCAGGAAGTCGTCCAGTGTAACCTGCATATTGGGTGCACAATAGGAGTAGACCCATTTGAATGCATGCCTTGGACAAATTATAGCTCTTTTCACAATTCCTTGAACCCTCTCGGGCCTCCTCTATATCTATCCCTGACTGTACCTTCTCTGTTCTGGGATTGCGTTAGAGGTGTATGACAGGTAAAAACATCTACAGGCTTTGTAGTATATGTATTACAAGAAGGATGCCAAAAACAGAACAAAATAATCCTACACATAGCAAAGAAAATAAACAAGTGTTACTTGTTCACAGTGATGAAGTGCGACAAGATTGTACTCAGAGATCTGAGGCACAAAAGGAGGCCAAACATGACCTTGGTTTCCCTTTGTTTTAAAACGAAACAAAGACTTGACAAAAATCATCCAGTGTTATTGATGTTTGTGCTGCTCTGTAACAAAATTGTAGCAAGGACTAACTTTAAGAGATTCAACTGTGACAAGGCTTAAGTTTCCGTCACATCCATTATCCTCTCTGCAATACATTAATTGAGCAAGAGTGTCCTAATTTCCCTGGTGATCCTGTCGACACGGAGGCTAATATGTATTTGAATTGGTGTAGGACTTTCAATTCCCATTCCTAATAGAAAATGGCTTTAGGGACAGGGCATTTTTCCTTCTAGGGAACTTTAATTAAAACACTGTCTGTAATAGGGCATAATAGAAGGGTCAGTATCTCAAGGGCCGTGCAATATTGTGCAATTTTTAAAGAGAAATTTCATGAAATTATAAAAAAGGACTCTTTTAAGACAACATGTTGTTTACCAGTGACATGTACAGTGAGGCATTTTGACTTCCCCATTCTACCCAGGCAAAACCCAATCCATTTTCTGCTTCTGCTTTCTTCATCCATGTATGTAGAAAGTTCTAGTGAATGACAAACAGATCCTATTACTAACTATCCATGTATTACTGGGGCTTACCTTCACAACTGTGAGGTTAAAACTGGACATTCTCTTTAGTCACCAACACGTCTTAGAAAAGGGCTAAGGTAAAGTCAACAGCTCAATGGACTAATGGGTAATTTGTTTGTGCATGAGAACATTCTCCCTAATTACTATTTGTGGAAGCCACCAGAGTGTGATGCTTAGTGCTCACTCTGGAGATCTAAGCTCAAAATTGATTGATTATATTGACCCAGGGCTTGAGAGTTGCCTTGGGAATCCTAAATGGCACCAGTGTCCTATAAAGCTTAAGGGTCTGCTAGAGACTTCAGTGTCCAAAACATATGGTTGAATATTGTTTTTATGCTTGCGAACAGCTCTTAATTGGACACAGTAAATCACACTTATTTATTTTTCCTCTTATAAAAAAAAGAAGCAAGGAATGGTATAACCCATAGTGACTGACCAGTAGATACTCAGGAAGCACATTGTGTACACCTGTCTCTCTTTTACACCCCCTCCACAGCCTAGGAGTAATTAACTGTTGAGCCTTCTCCACTCATAGTAAAGACATCCTGCGACAACTACACCTGGCTAACAGATGCTGACTGATCCAGGCAAGTGCCCAGTCAGATCACACAATAGTTGCATGGTATTTTCCATGTCCCACCTTGGATGCCTTTTCAAGCTCTCTATTTATCCAGACCCTGCAATTTAGAGCAATTAGGCCTAAATTCCCAAATACCTCCTGTGTCCATGTATTGCCCTGTAGCACCAGCACTGACCAGATGAGCTTTCATGCTGCTACCATTTAAACATGTACCAAACTACAGGGACCCTTTCCAACATTTTATACTTATTCAAACTATGACACATAACCTTTACCGTGTAAGAGGTGCAACCATTTGTGACACCTAAGAGGCTCATAAAAAGTGGTGACCACAACTCAGCTTTGATTAAATACACAGGGCAATTTTGCCAAGCAAAGAGTCTACCCTTGTATCCTTGTCCAACGCGCAAAATTATTGTAAAGTATCATAATGTCTCTATAATTTGCGACACAGAAACAAGAGAAACTAGAATGTATGCTTCATATAGGGGATGTAGTCATATTTCCAAGTGGGATGCACAAGCACACACACCTGCCCACACCACTCACATGGCCCTGTCTCACTCAGGGATTAGAAATCTGTCTAATACTAGGGTATTTGTATTTTCCCTTCAGTCAGATAGTTACTCATTTCAAATTTAGATGGGGCATTTAAAAAAGGTAAAATGGAATCATAACTTGACCATCAGATAAAAAAATAAAATAAAAAAAACAACATGCCTCTGTTACTGCCATGTATCATAGCATTATTGTCATCCCTGGGGGAAGACCAGCTAGGTACCATTAAGGGGATTTGTCACCATGGTGGAATACCCAACAGGCCAGATACCAACCTTTTGCTGAGTCCTCTGGGAAGAAGAGAGCCAGATGTACTGTAAGGATATGATAGCAGGTTTCAAAGGCAATATGGTACAACAAAGTGGGATGTAATCCACCTAAATATTTGCACATATTCATTTTTCCAATTAGAGATGTTGGGTGAGGGCATAATAGTGCACTGACTATCCAACAGTTATTCTCTTTATGGTGATTCCTACTCTTCCTCAATACAGTCATTGCAGAATGTAGAGAATGAGTATGTTCAGGAACAAATGCAGTGCAGTGGCTTAAATAAAGTACTTTTCTCAAAGATTAAGTAAAAAATAAAGATTTGCACCCCTTATGTTGTGGTAGACACACTCCGCAATGTCTCTACAAATACAAGGACAGAAGCTTGGGCTACATGTGACACTTTGCAAACATTTGGAACATGTAGATCCCTTTATATTAAACTAACACTGCTGTTTATATCCTACAAGTGGCTGATTTCTGACAGAAATGAATTTAGAAATCATGTTTTTTACATGTGTTTAGTCTTAACCTTTCTCAGGGACATCTTTGAGATGTCTCTCCTAGTCATTCCTTCGCTCTTACATAGAAGCAAACAAGATCATTTCCTTAGCATGATCAGCAAGTGCTGGTCAGAACATCTTCACAGAACATCTTCATTTGCAGTATCATCTTGTATCCAAACAGTTAATTTTCATTTTTATTTTGAGTTAAATACATTCTCTTCTTCTTAGTGATGCACACAGACAACACCTTCATGAAGACTCAAACTCCTAAATAAGCTGTACATCCTTAATGTCACTATGTTGTTCAGTAAACTAAGCTTCCTGCACTTTGATTTTTTCCCCATTCTACAATCTTATGGGAACATAGGAGATCTTCATGAAGTTATATACCTCATTCTAGTTTTATCACAAGCATCTGCCACAATTACAGTTTAACTCATTCATTTGGGATAAAAACCCTCTTGCATGATCGAGGCACCTCCTTATGAATTTGAGCCACATCTTGGCCTTCAATCAGAGATTTTTAATTGTTAAGAATTCTGTCAGATTCATACCAATTGTACCTCAACTGTTAAACTTTATTAAAACCTTATTGAAAAGGTAATATCTCACCCTAATTGGTCTCACAAAGACATGGATAGTGGTATGAGGAGTACTTCAGAATTCTTGCAAACTGAGGCAGTGCAGTGACATTTGGAAGCCATTCACTTCTTTTCTACATTTGGTACATGTGGTATCTATTGTGTCCATGTCATAGAGAATTTTGTTGAAAACATATTTATGGGTTTGAAGATTAGCATTTTTAGTAATGTTTTGCAACATGTTTAGCAATTTCTCATATTCCTCGATATAAGTTCAGTAGATATTACATTACATTTTGGAACTTTCCATTGCTTTAGTTCTTTGTCAACCCTCTGTAGGTGTGCATACCATTATAGCCTTAGAACCCGCCGTAGCGGGCTCTACCGGCTATTAAAGGCCCGCTCCCCGCGTTAAATGCCTGAGCCGAAGGCGAGGGCATTTAACAAGGGAGAGGGACTTTAATAGCCGGTAGAGCCCGCTACGGCGGGTTCTAAGGCTATTAGAACATTCTGCCACTCAGGGCAGAATGTTCTATTAAAAAAAATATATGTTCACGGAGCCCGATGGGATTAAAATCCCCTCGGGCTCCGTGAGGCTTTGTTCACAGCTGTTGCTGTGAACAGAGCGAACATTGGAATGTTGGCGCTGCGGGCTTTTACCAGCCAGTAAAAGCCCGCAGCACTCCATTGTTTTCAATTAAGCTTCCAGCATTCCAATGTTCTAATTAATTGTTAAAATTGTTTTTCTATAACATCCTCTGAATTAAGTCATAAAATGTTTAATGTGTTTACTTCCTTGTTTGGAGTCTATAAGATTTTAACAATTTCTTCACATATTATGTCACAATATTGTGTCGAAAAATATTATCAAACAAAATATCTTAGTTTTAGTATTGGTTACCACACTATTCTTAAAGTATGCATATACAGATGGAGATACATTTATTATACATGCCTTGGTGACATATACTATGAATTTACATTACATAGACATATGAATAGTATATTTATACTTACATATATGTACTTTCCTTGATGATATTGTGCTGTGGTGCTCACTATTTTAGCTACAATATTTCTGAAGTACGATATTTTAAATACAATATTCTGGTCTTATCCCTTTGTGACCCAATCAATTTATAAGCCTCTAGGTTTCCTTTTATTTTTCAGTTCGGATCTTGGCAGACCTTGATCCTTTGATCTTTATGATGTTGTACTACTGTCATGCCACCTCTGGCTGATAATTCCATCAACCTATTTTTCAGCAAAGTAATGTATTGAGGAATACTGTTTAGTGACTTCCTAGATCCCTTCACACACTAGGAACAGCAAAGGTAAACACCAAGACCTTCCCCTATCAATAAAGTGTATAATTCTCTTCATTCATGATTTGACCAATTTGAAAATCCTTGTGTCTTCCTCAGTCATGTAGCCCAGAGGTAAAGGTAGGGTATGAATGGATGCATTATCTGCACTGAAGCTGACATTTGGGTTTTCTTCAGCAACTCCATGACCTTTAATCATTCAGGGAAAGTTGTTAGACATTGAATGTAAAATGATATAAACCTTAATACAGTGGCCATCTTTTTAAATCTATATTGCAGATAATAGTTATTTTCAAGTTGCTGTACGTTTTAAATTAAAGTGTTTTTTAAATTAATCCATCATGCTGCCACACATTGTCTGCATCAACCAATCTTCATTATGTTACCCAAAACCACCATTTATCGAATTCCATCTGTATGCATTACATCACTCCGTCCCAGAGTTTGCTACTTGAAAGGGAACGGAACTGTCTGCAGTTGAGGTAATATTTATTTCCATGTGGTAATGCTGGATGAACTTGTATTTATGGTTCATTAATGCAAAGCCTTTATTAGTAGGGTGAGCGCTTAAAAAATTTCATAAGTTCGGACTGCACAACTGACAGTGGCTCCAGTAAAAAACATGTAGACACACGTTTGAAAATGTTAACAATAAAAGGCCATGTATAATGCTACTGGAACGCTCTCTGATTAGATGCAAATGTTAGCGAAAGCTTGTAATCAAGACTGATGATTATTTGCTTTCAAAATAAAATGTTCAGAAAAAGAATGCAAATAGGAAAAATGTTTTGCTAAATTACTGTGAAATGTTAGGTACCAATTTTTTGAAGCATCATTTAGTAAAACGTGTTGATGCACACTAGTATTTCCTAAAATAATCATAGTGGAAAATCAGTGTAACCAGTTTCAACAAGATAATGGGAAACATGATCTGTCATTGGTGGTCAGTTTTTGAGTTTTGTTAATGCGTGTCTTGTTTTGACAGGTTGTTTGTAAAACTTTGTTGTCACAGCTGGCAGGCCCTTACCATTGTAACAAGCAATGGCAAAAGCGAAAAAAAGTAGGTTTTTTTTCAAAAAGTACACATTACTACATTAGTGCGAGGCACTGAAGAAAACTACTTTGTGTGACAATATGCTCTTTATTAAAGAGCGGAATATTATCTGTTGCTCACAGTAACACAGACGATTGATGAATAGAGAGAGAAATAGAATTTTAATAAAAACAAAAGGTCTTGGTTAACTCCAGACCTAATTTGGGGCTCAATTCTTAAAGAAAGTCTCAAAAGTGCACCCATGTTATATGTCTTTGCATTAGTGCAGAATTATGGCTTTCAAGAATTTACAGAAGATCATTGGGAAATTGTACTCCTAGAATATATTTGTAAACTTCATTATAGCATGAGCAAATGTGCACATGTAGATTTGCTCATGCATAAATCTTTTGATCACTTACAAGTTTATTTTCCTTCAAACCACTTTTTGCCCATTCCTTGAAGAACTTCTGTTTCTACCCTTGTCATGAGTAAATTTCCAGCCTTTCTCATTGAAAAGATTGAAGAAAAGCTGGTGAAAATCCTTAAAACATGTGTTAGTAGTTTTGTACAGACTCAAAGGCATTCCAACCCTGGAACTACTGCTTAGTGCTTCCTTCAGCCCCAGTATATAGATCTGCCGAAAGGGGGCAAAATAAGGAAACTGCAAGTATTCAAGCCCTACTACAGTATTAGACATGGCATAATCAGATGCTATTATCAGATCTCTTATATAGTGAGACTGCTGTCATAATTTGTCGTGCACTACATGGCACCAAAGGGACAAGTAGATTTCTTTACAGGAAAAGAAAATTTATGAAGCAACCTGTCCCATGGGCAAGTAGATATTTTATTAAATACCACACCCATTGAACATAACCCGATAATGAGGGAGGAGAGGTACATATGTTTTCTGATTATTTGAACAAATATTTGAACAAAGTTCTTGATATACAGAATGAATAACCAGGATATGTGTGAGAGCCCTGCCTATTTCCCTGCACTGCTGCTTCTGTGTCAGATAGTTTTTCTTTAGTAATGTAGCTGAGTAATAAACTATCTTGCTAGCTCCAATCAGATACCTGCTGAAGCCAAAATGTGGTAGGACCTTCCAGAGAAACCTTCAGCTGGCTGATGATGTCAAGTATTTGTCTTGTAGCCATTCATTCTAGATAAAGGGAGTGACACATTTATGTTGTAACATCAGAAATCTCCTAGAAGGGGCAGACTATAGATGGTAAGAAACACTGATCAATTACATTATATATGTTGGAGAATACTGCCTATTGTAATGCTTTGACAGCTTACTTTTAATGAAATGCTTTTCATATCAAGTGAATTTAATGAAACATGCAATTAGTTAACAAGTATGTGTAATCAAAGAATTATAAAGTAATTTGGATAAAGCATGATCTAGATATATGTTTGTATTAGTGTTTGGATTTCACTATACAATGAAAGCCTTATTTATAGTTTGATGGTAGTAGGAGATGGAGCAAAATAGTGCTGCTTTTACCTCCACCTATCGTTGAATTCTACAACCATATTTGATGGGTACCGAATGTTGCCACCAGGAATGCCATGCATGCAGGTCAGGAACTGCTGTAAATTATGGCAGACTGGATTGACAATTTATGATTAGTGATATTCCACCAATTTCAGTGTTGCAACGTTCCTGACACTCTATTGTGTGACCTAGGGTGATCTGTCACTGAAATACACAATAATTACCTTAACGTGCTAGGATAAAACTCCCTGCACATCAGTAACCTTTGTAATGTGGACAAGGAAATGTAACCCCGCTTTAGAGGTTCATTTCCAGCGTACTCCTGGGATGTGTGGAAGTGGCACTAAGTGGGCAGAGTCACAGGGGCACATCATGAGGGTGGTGAAATGTTTTAGTAGTGGCAGGATGAGTTATGAGAGAGCTGAGTCTGACCGAGTATTTTGCCCTAAGGTCGCTCCCCAGTGAGGTAACATTAGCTCATGCGGGGCGAGCTCCAGGAGGCCCCTTCTGCAGCACAGAGTCACACACCGTGTGTACTGGCAGGCACTCTGCACAGGCTCCTGACTGGGTCGGAGAAGTCCCCTCCATGTGCTTTGTAGGGGGTGGGCTCAAGTTTCGTTATGCCAATGTCACTCCCACTGACTAGGAAAGCCCAACAAGGAGGCATTAAAGTCAAGGCCGTTTTTTAGTGTTGTAATCTATCTGTGGGCTTTTAACCACACCCACCGCACGCCCATCACTATCACTCGTTCATGGTTTTGCCTTTCAGAAATCCTTTGTCATCATTGGTAAATGCTTTATGTTTGTTCCTCCTTGAGGCAGTTTTGGTGCCGCCTTGGCCTTCTACCCTGTTACATGGATAATTGCATGTTTGCTGATACGTTTGGCTACGAGTGAACTTCTTTTTCTTTTTGTGTCTGTCCTTCACTCTCGCGGCTGCCATGGCACTTTGAATTGGCTTGCTTATGTCATTTGTTTTAATTTGCATTTTCAATTTATGTGGCAAGAAAAGTCCAGTTAGGAATTTACAATGCTAATAGCTCTTACTCGAACAAACGCGAAACCCATTGCCTTACAAATGCTTGTTTCCCTTTGTGGGCCAGCGTTGTGTATTCTGCCTCAATAATGAAAACATAGCTCCACTGACAATCTGTAAATAAGGCCTCATGTGTATCAATAGTAATTTTGATTTAAATAGTTTTTTTGCTGAGTTTTTATGTATGGCAAATAATTTGCTTGAATTTCTTTTTACCAGGAAACGTTCAAGGTCAGCAAGTATGACGTGTCCCCAGATTTGAAGTATGTACTGCTTGCATATAATGTTGTGCCAGTAAGTAATATTTATTTACATTCTTTCAGTTCAAATCCATTAGTTTATTATACGAATGTAGTACGCGACATAACTATATTTCACTGACATGGGACGTAAACCTTGGCTACAAGAAATACTGCCATTATTAATGATGGAAGGCACTATTGTTCCATATCATCCTGGGATATCCCTTATTCAGTACATAGAACAAAATAAATTTATTTCGCTCTTTCTTTGTTAATTTCAATCTTTCTTTCTCCTTTTTTTGTCTCCCTTTCTTTCTTGATCACTTTCTTTTTTCCTTTTTACATTTCTTTGTTTTGTTTTTTCTTGTATACAACGTGCTGCAGGGCTCTCAGGATGTGTCAGAGACAAACGTGGGAGTACAATTAAGGGGGAAATGGATAGTTACATAGCAGAATTGAAATAAAACATGCTAAGAGTGAACAAATAACACCTTGCACAACTGATTCAAAATATCACAACTTATCCAAAATATATTACATGTGTGAAGTTACAATATTTTAAATGAATAATGTAAAGAACCTCATGAAATCTGTCATAAAAGGGCCATTTTTATTGTCCAACAGACTGTGAAAGGAGGCTAGCTACATAGTATCCACTTTTTAGAAAGATTTTATGTTTGGAATAACTTTAATGCCTTCTGTTCTTTTTAGCTTGTCTGTGTCACACCTGTCTGTGATCTCCCCCAAAAACTATATCCCAGCCCATTTCTCCAGATCATTGCTTTCCGAACACCACTAAAAGGAATTTCACTGCCCCTTGGCCTCAAACAATTTTATTGAAGAGGTTATTCTTAAGTCGCTATGACCGGCCTCCGAGCAGACTTTGGTGTTGGCTGGGGTAGGACTTCCTCTCCCAGCATTCCTTGTGTGAGAAGGAGGAGGGGCACACTAACATCAGTGTTCAAAAGTACCCTGCTGCTCCTGCAGTGCAGTCCCACAAGCAGAGTTTGGTTCTGTCTGGGTTGAGAATATGTCCCTCAGCATTCCTTGTGTGAAGAAGAGGAGGGGCATACTAAAATCAGTGCACAAAAATGCTTTGCTACTCCTGCATCATGGAATGCATGTGGGACGCACCCCGACATGTGCCCTGTCGAAGACTGGGCCAGGAGCTGGATCGTCTGTGCCTGTCAGAGCCTGGAAGAGGCTGGGCTGGGTCACCCCCTGTGGCTCTCCTACTTCGACTCTGCAAGTAAGTTATATTCAGCATTTGAAAATTGGGAAAAGAAGAACTTGCAATGGGAAGGGACGCCCTAACTATGTGTCCCAAATTACCCTTTATATTACTAATTATCTGGCCTCTGTGATGGGCACAATTACCACAGAAATTGACTTGGTGGAAGGACGTATACATTTAGGCCAGCAGCTATCCCTAGCATCATCACCAAATTTGGTTCCTGGAAAAGTGGGGGACTGTAGTTAATCAACCCACAAGAATATTTCTTCATCTGGCAGTGGGGATACAGTCGCTACAGGAAAGGATGCTTGTGGCGTGCAAAACCCCTGCATTAGTTAAGCTCCCCAGCTGGAAGTTATAGAATCTTGTGCACCTATTGCTAACCCTGCTCCTACAAAGAGGAAAAGAATAGACATGCAAGCTAAAGCAGCCAAAAATACTGGGGCCCTTCTGTTGAGGGCTGATGTTTATCCCAAGTTGTGATTTGTGGGTGTCTCCTTGCACCTGTAACATATGGGAGTAGTGCACAAGCACCCTCAGTATCCTCAGGACATTCTCCAAATTGTGTTCCCCTGTATGAATTTTGTACCACTTTAAAAATAAAAATGGACAGTAGATTACAGAAACTATGTGGAGAGGTACAGGGTCGCTTGGAAAAGATGGAAGCTAAACTCAACCCCATAGGTGTAGTCTTGCAGACTGAGAAATTGTGTCATTCTGGTATCCACAAACTGTAATCTAGAAAGAGCACACACTCAAGTTACTGAAGCCCATGTTAAACCTAATCTGACACCGATGGATGAAAGGCAACAAGAAACCACTCTGAATTCCAAGAGTAATACTTCTAATGGTTTAACCCCCTCACTCAAATCATAGCAAACAGAGAAGGCCCATGTCCCCACACTCCTGACATTCATTTGCTTCTACCCCCTGCATGTACCCCCTATGTCTTGATTGTGAGGAATGTATGGATTTTTGCCAGTGTGAAGACTGAACAGGCACCAGTCGTGAAATCCAAAATGGTGCACAGGCTCGTGAAAAACTCCTGGCAGAGGGATGATTTACATAATGGGATCCTTCTAATTAGAAGAGTTAAGCGAGTTGGGTATTACTTGAGTAATCAAATGACAAATTGTAAGGTGGTTAACTTTAGGAAAACAATTGCGGTGGCACTCCTTCTGAATTGCCTTAGTCCTATGTGTACTCATGTAAGGGACATCCAGGCTCTTCCTCTGGGGGTTTTCTATAAATCCATTAGTCAAGACTGGGTAATTCCGACCCATAAGTAATTTAAGGATGGGGATGGGTCATGCTCAGGAGTATTTAATGTTAGAATACACAATGGATTTGATGCCCTAAACTCCATGGAGGACTTGGATTGACTGGACCCCAATGGGAAACACAATGGGTGAGCTGTATTGAGTGATAACATGGCCTTTTTAAATGTGCCTGGTAGACAAGAGGCAACCTTGAGTGTTGGGGATGTTGACTCAAAACCCAGCCCTAGCATAAGACCATTTAGTGATGGAGCTTTTCTTGTCTTTTCCTGGAATGTTTTGGGTATGTGCACCAGGCTTGACAACCAATATTGGCTAAGTCTAGTGGGAAAATATGATTTAATATGCTTACATCAAACTTAGCTTGTGTCCCCTTTTGTTGTTGACGGCTTTCGCACTTACTGTAGTCCTGCATCTCTTCGCCAGCTGTGTGGGCAAAAAGGGGTTTGGGGTGTTGATATCAGTTAAATTATCCTGTTTGAAGGTCAAAGAGCTACACAGTTGTCTGTGGTTCCAAATTCTGCTTTCATTTAGTGTGGGCGGTAGGAATTTGTTACTAATTGACTATTACTATAATATATTTGATCAAAGACAGGCTGAGGTGGGCAACAAACTTGATACGCTCTTATCTAGTATCCTCTCAAAGTAAAATTACCAGAGCCCAGTTTTGTGGGTTGGTGATTTTAATTCAAACTTTGCAAACTTAGTGATGTCAGTGTGTGGTTTAACTATACTGAAAGGGGCCCCTATAAATCATTTCACCCACATCCCTTATGGTGACGTCCTCAATAGGATTCTTATCAAACACCATTTGTTGTTTACATCAGGCTTATCTTCCAAATAGCAGGCCTCACCCGACTGTTTATTTGAAAAATAATTGTAGTACTATTGATCATTCTTTAATTACAGATGACCACATCTGTTTAATCAGGGGTTTTTCAATTATGAACAACTGCATGAGTGACCACAGGTTACTATCTCTAATATTGAACCTGGATTTAGTGAAGACTCAATTAGAGGAGCTCGGAGAATTGGCCTATTTTGCCAAATCAGGTGTAAGGTTAAAATGAGAAAAGATAAACCCCTGATCTTTTTCTGTAGGAAAAGCTTTCTACCTGTTTATCTCTTGAAGCAGATTCATCTGCAATAGTAACTGGTTTTATTTCACTTTATCAGAAGTTGTCTAATTCTCTGCTCACTAAGAAAGTTAACAAGGGTCCTAAACCAGAGGTTGGCTTAATACTAAATGCACTGTAGCACATCATAATCTTAAATGCACAGTCAAGGCCAACCATAGACATACGGCTAATGTTAAACTCACTAGAAGGAAATACAAAGAAGTTCTTTCTTGTAGGAAGATAGAAATTCAAAAAACGGCTTCAGACGAACTAGAAGCAGTGGTAAGGATAAATGATCAATCTTGATTCTGGGAAGTGATTTATCGGCCTTTCTTCTCTGAATCAAATTCTCCTAAGGTAGAATATTTAGTTCCTGCTGAAACTTGGGTCCAACACTTTACAGCACTTGTTGACCAAGAAAATTAATTTGAAATTGTGCTAGGCAGTGCAAGGCACTGAGGCAGCTGCTCTTATTAATCTGAGCCTTTCCATAGATCTAAAGGGGGGGCAATTTCTAATAGAAAGAGCTTGGCAAGCCTAGAATTCCAGGCCCCTGATATCACCAGAGTTCTTCACACCATTGTCACTGGCTATCTGCCTCCTTCATGGAAGGAAATGGTTATTGTGCCTATTTTTGAAAAAGGAGAAATTGCTGATCCAAATTGTTATGGTCCAATTTCTTTGCTGGATTCAATCTCCAAACCACTAGGGTGGGTTCTTCTTTCATGCTCAGAGACTTGAGCTAAATCTAAAAACATTTTTTCACCAGTCCAACTTGGATTCTACCCTGGGGTAAGTACAGTAAAGAAATGCCTCAATCTCTCAATTATTGTTGGGAAATATGTCAAAACCAGGGAAGGTGTCTTACATTCAGCTTCTATGGACCTCTCCTGTGCTTTTGATAATGTTAACCTTTCCAAATTATGGGCCATGGTAGATTCTTTGGGGGTTGAGGAACTTACTAATGCTTACTAACACTAGGATAAAAATATGTTATGGACAAAATGGGGAATGTACCACACAAGTAAACTCCTAAAGCGGGGCACAACAAGGATGTAGTCTGACACAATTTCTCTCCCTTTTTTATATAAATGGTTTGGATGAACACTTCCTCAAAAATGGGAATGATATGCCCCATAAGAGCTCTCACCGGGTCCCCTGTCTCTTATATGCAGACAGCGCTGTTCCTTTTGCACAAACATCTAATGGGCTTCAGTTCCTCTTGGAATCTTTCATATCATTTATGCTTTAACTAGATTTAAGGGTCAACTTTTCTAAGTCCTTTGCAATGGTAATGGGGCCAAGAAAAATGAAATCTAGGGTGCATATGGTTTATTTGTTAAGATCATTAGAGTACCCACTTTCAATTACCTAGGCGCTCCCTTAAATAGCTCTTTAACCTGGGCTCATCTACTTACTGTCAGAGCCCAACAATTTCAGGGCATGATTGAAGCACTATTTTGTTTTGCACCTAGGGTAGGTCCCATACTAGTAAGAAAATGTTTGTTATGTATAAAATATATAATAGTATATAAAAGTAAATGCATCCCTATGGGGATGTATGGCACAGGGGTCTGGGGCCATGTACGTGTAGAACACTTACAGATCTTAGAAAATAGATTTGTGAATTATCTCTTATCCACCCAAACTCTGTAGCCTCATAGATCAGCTATGAGGAATTGGGCCTAAATTATTGGGTTAATATGGACAAACTTTTCCCTTTACCTTTATGGCTTAAAATTTAGTCCACTCCAGAAGCTGCCACATATAGGTGAATAATGGAAGAATGCCTAGTTTTGAGTGGTTAAATAAGATGTTGTGGCTGAAATACATCAAGCACATGTTTGAGCAGCTGGGTATTAGAGATTATTACTCCAATTCTTTAATGATTACTGTTACATCTAAGAAAGGCTAGAAACCCTTTTCCATCATTATTTTTCCAAAATGCGAGCAAATAGAGCCTTGAAAATGCAAACAGTTATTGCTCATTCAAATCTGACTACTTCCAGGGGTCTGGAGCCTTACCTTGCTTTTTTTTCGTAACCTGCAACATAGGTATTATTTAAAAAGGTTTTGACTTATTATTATTCATTTTTTGTATGCCTTACCTGTCCAGGGGTCTTGGAGCCAGATGTATCAAACATTTCTGCATTTGTAATTGCAAAAATGCATTTTGGTATGTATCAAGTCCAATTTGCGACTACATACCGATTCGGTATTAGGGAGAGGCGTGTCAAGGGCGTATCTTCTTAATACAGTATCGCAGAGGTATGTATGATTGTTTTGTGACCGTGAATGCATTCGCAAAACAATCGCAGTTACCACCAGTTTCAATTTGGTGGTAACCCATTCACATAGGGGAAGGGGTCCCTTTGGGACCCCTTCCCCTTTGTGAATGCATGTGAAAACATTTTTTAAGAGCAGGCAGTGGTCCCACAAAACTTTTCATTTTTCTTTTTTAAACGCATCCCGTTTTCCTTTGAGGAAAACGTGCTGCATATATAAAAAAAAAAAGATTGCTTTATTTAAAAGCAATCACAGATATGGTGGCCTGCTGAGCTCAGCAGGCCACCATCCGTGTGATTGTGGTAATTCGCAATGGGTTGCAAATTGCGACCTACCTCATGGATTAATGAGGGAGGTTCATTTGCGAGCCCTTGCAAATTGCTATAGTTTCATACATTCCAATAGCGATTATTTAATTGCGATTCGGAAAAAATTGCAATATGGTAGTTGCTATTGGAATTAATGATACATCTGGCCCTTGGTTCAAAACACTTCCAAAATACCCCTGTGATACTACCCCACAAAGCATGGCACACTTTATGCTATTTTGTGCACTTTATAAAAGCCTACATAAAAGGTTTTTGCATTCTATGAACATTAGGCAACACCAGTTGTCATTATTATTTTTACAGTTAATAGGGTCTGATAAATTATGGGTTGCTGTCTTGAATTAATTACGTTAGAAGTACACTGAGCATTAGGCGGAACTGCAAATTGACCTGTATTGATGTATTCTTCTTATGATGTGATTGCATGGTTTTTTTGTCCTAGCGATGTTATTATGTTTTTTTTATATGATTGTCTATTTATTGTCTTTTATGGTCTAAATTAGACCAGAGTAAAGAATTCCTGACTCTGAGTCCCTATGACAGAGAACGTTTGGCTACCCTTTCCAAGCATATGCATGCTTCTTAACCCCTCCGCTGCCAGGCCTTTTCCCCCTCAGGTGCCAGGCCTTTTTTTGGCTATTTGGGGCAGTTCGTGCTTAGGCCCTCATAACATTTTGTCCACATGAGCTACACACAACAAATTTGCATCCTTTTTTCCAACATCGTTGGGATTTTAGAGGTACCCAGAGTTTGTGGGTTCCCCTGGAGGAGGCCAAGAAATTAGCCAAAACACAGTGAAAAGTTTTTTGTTTTTTTTAAAGATTGGAAAAAAGGGCGGTAGAAGAAAGCTTGTCTTTTTTTCTCTGAAAATGGCATCAACAAAGGGCTTCCCAGCTTTCAGGAACTGACAGACGACAATCAGAAAACTACATTTTCAAACACAACTTTGGCATTTTATTGGAACATACCCATTTTTACTATGTTTTGTGCTTTTAGCCTCCTTCCAGTTAGTGACAGAAATGGGTGTAAAACCAATGCTGGATGCCGGATTCCTAAAAAGTAGACAAAATTCTGAATTTAGATAGGGGTCATTTGTGTAGATCCTACAAGGTTTCCTTACAGAAAATAACAGCTGAAATAAAAAAATATTGAAATTGAGGTGAAAAAAAACATCAATTTCTCTCCACGTTTTACTCTGTAACTTTTTTCTGTGTCAGATTTTCAAAAGCAATATACCGTTACATCTGCTGGACTTTTCAGGTTGCGGGATATATAGGGCTCATAGGTTCATCAAGACCCCCAGGTACCCAGAGCCAATAAATGAGCTGCACCTTGCAATGGGTTTTCATTGTATACCGGGTATACAGCAATTCATTTGGTGAAATATAAAGAGTAAAAGATAGGTGTCAAGGAAACATTTCTATTTAAAAAATGAGCACAAGATAAGGTGTTGAGAAGCAGTGGTTATTTGCACATCTCTGAATTCTGGGATCCCGATACTACCATGTGAATTACATTGTATGTCTCAAATAGACTAATTTTTTACACACTGCCTTACATTTGGAAGGAAAAAATTTAAAGAAAGACAATGGCCAATAACACTTGTTCTACTAGTCTGTGTTCCCCTAAGTCTCCCGATAAAAACGGTACCTCACTTGTGTTAGTAGGCCTAGTGCCCGTGACAGAAAAGACAACATGGACACATCACATTTTTACATTGAAATCTCATGTGTTTTTTGCAAAGGGCCTAGCTGTAGATTTTGGCCTCTAGCTCAGCTACCAATCCTGTGCATTTCTGAAAACTAGACACCTAGGGGAATCTAAGATGGGGTGACTTGTTGGGCTTTCACCAGGTTCTGTTACCCATAATCCTTTGCAAACCTCAAAATTTGGCAAAAAAAACCATTTTTCCTCATATTTCGGTGACAAGAAGTTCTGAAATCTGAGAGGAGCCACATATTTCCTTCCAAGCTCATTACCCCAAGTCGCCCAATAAAAATGGCACCTCACTTGTGTGGGTAGGCCTAGTGCCTGCAACAGGAAGTGCCCCAAAACACAACGTGGACATCACATTTTCCTAAAGAAAACAGACCTCTTTTTTGCAAAGTGCCTCGCTGGGGATTTTGGCCTCTTGCTCACCTAAGAAAACCTTCCAAACATGTGCATTTTTTAAAACTAGACATCTAAGAAAAAACAGGATGGGGTAACTTGTGACGCTCTCATCAGTTTCTGTTACCCAGAATCCTTAGCAAACCTCAAAATGTGTCAAAAAAACACTTTTTCATCTGATTTTGGTGCTGCAAGGTTCTGGAATCTGAGGGTAGCCACAAGCTTCCATCTACCCAGTGTTCCCCCAGGTCTCCCGATAAAAATGATACCTCACTTGTGTGGGTAGACCTAGTGCCAGTGACAGGAAATGCCCCAAAACACTACATAGACACATCAAAAATGATCAAATACAAAACTACCTGTTTTTGCTGGGGGGAGGGGCACCTGCATTTTTTTGGTCCCAGGCTCAGTAGCCATCTTGGGAAACGTACCAAACCCAAACATTTCTGAAAACTAGATACCTGAGGGAGTCCAGGGGTGTGTGATTTGTGTGGATCCCCCTGTGTTTTCTTACCCAGAATCCTCAGCAAACCTCAAATTTAGCTCCAAAATCATATTTTCCCACATTTCTGTGTGGGATCACTGCACCGGGATAAATTTCCTACCACCCAACGTTCCCCTCAGTCTCCTGGTAAAAATGATACTTCACTTGTGTAGGTGAGCCAATTGCCTGTGATAGGGTAGAGCTGAAAACATGTTGAAAATGAGGGAGAACCAAAGAGGGTCCAGAAGGACAGTTCGAAAAAAAAGCTTTTTTGGGCTGACAAGTGGGGCATAATTTTTATCGGTATAGATGTGACAATAATGGGTGGTAGGAATTTTGTGGATTCCTGCAGATTCCGGATGGCTCCATCACATAAATGTGGGAAGAATGTGTGATTTCAAGCAAAGTGGAAGGTGGGTAAGAAAATGGCGCGGCGTGCATGTGAAGCACACCACCCTGGACTCACCCAGATGTATAGTTTTCAGATGTGCCTAGGTCTCGTAGATTTCTCTACATGGCAGCGTCCCAAAGTCCAAAAACTACAGCCCTCACCATTCCAAGTGCAATGATTTTGAGAGTTAGACAAGCTCTCCTGGCCCAAATGTAAAACCAAAACCCAATATACTCAAATGTCCTCTTGCTTGCCATGGGATAAGATGCTTTAGTGTGTGGGGGGAGAACTGAAAGACTGTTACCCACCTTCAGTTGGTGGTGGGGTCATAACCATGCCCACATGTCCATACTGGTTGGTAGCCACCACCCCACTATTTTTTTTTTAATTCCCTGGTATCCTGTAGGCTTTCTGCCCGTCCCGGGGAGTGGATCAAGAGTAATTGCCCCATCTGCCCACTGGTGGGTAGAACAACTTTATCCACATTTATTTTGGGGGGTGGGTATGGCCATACCCACCCTCTTTTTTTTAAAACAAATTTTCCCTGGTCTCTGGTGGGCTTTGTGCCCCTCTTGAGAACAGATGGACCTTACAAAATTAGGCAGATCTGCCCCCAAGGGGGACAGAAATGCGAACAGTAAAGGGCCCCCATGGGTAGTGACCCTTGCCCAAGGGGCTGTCCCCCAAACAAAACACACATACACACACACACCAATCCCTGGTGACTAATTGGCTTCTTCCCCCCTGGGGGAGCAGAAAAGGCCTTAAATAAAGGTGCACCCCCAGGGGAACGACCCTTGCCTAAGGGATCGCTACCCATCTGTAAAAAAAATGTTTTTTAACAAAAGCCTTGGTGCCTAGTGGTTTTACAAAAGGCTGATCTGCCCCCAAGGTGAGCAGAAATGGCCTAAAATAAATTTGCCCCCCCCAGGGGAGTGACCCTTGCCGAAGGGGTCGCTACCCTTCTGTAAAAAATAAAAAGTAAAAAAATCCCTGGTGCCTAGTGGTTTCTGCCCCCCCTTAAGGGCAGATCACAGAAATGGCCTAAAATAAATCCCGCCCACACTGGGAGCGACCCTTATCTAACCTAAGGGGTCGCTCCCCTTGAGTGAAAATGACTAAAAGAAAATCCCTGGTTTCTGCACTCCCTGGGGGTAGATTGGCCTAAAAACAATTGGCCGATCTTCCCCTAAGGTGGGCAGAAATGACCTAAAATCAAATTATACTCCAGGGGAGCGAACCTTCCCTAAAGGGTCGCTCCCCGTCTGTAAAACAATAAAAAATAAAAAATGCCTGGTGCCTAGTGGGTTCTGCCCCCCCGGGTGTCAGATCCGCCTAATAAAAATATGCAGAACTACCCCCGGGGGGGGCAGAAAAGGCCTAATAATAGATTGCCCCCCTGGGGACCGCTCCCCTCATGTAATAGACACACACATACACAAACAAAAACAAAATCCCTGGTGTCTAGTGGGCATTTCTGCAGCCCGATCGCTTCACTATTGGACTGCAGAAATGCTCACAGAGGAATGAAAGGAAAGGCCTTTCCTTTCTTTTCATGCCTCTGTCTGCCCCCACCTCCCAGTCAGAAGGGAAATGCTTTGCATTTCTCTTCCGGATGGGAGGTGACTTCTGATGTGGTCAGCGTGCGATTGCGCACTGATGTAATCAGATGTCACTGGGGGGTGGAGGGTCGAGGTGGAAGGGGAAGCGATTCCCTTTCTATCCCTGATGGGGGTGTGAGTGGGAGGCCCACTGGGGGAGCTCTAGCACTCCACCTGTGGGCTAGGTGCAGGACAAGCTGGTCTCATCCCCGGCACATGGCAACCGTGGCCAAGGGGGAGACCAGCTTGTCTAGGGCACTCAGGGGGTTAAGGTGAATTTTTTTATATTTTACAGAAGTGATGGATTGATCTACGTAAATAAACATGAAGCACAGAAAATGGCGTGGGGCTTATTCGATTTCATAGATTTTAACTTGCCTGTGCTATTCCAAACTGGGACCAACCATGCGTAATCAATAGTGGTCCTGCCACAAAAGGGAAATATCCTGCCCAAATGTATACATCAACTCCCAAACAACCACAGGTGCATTTGAACAATATTGGTCAGCTTACGTTTCTGTATGACAGAGTCTCTAAAAAAGAGCCTTCTTCTGACCCACGTCTATGCAAATCCTTGCCCATTAAATCAGCGTTCTTAAACAACACATGTAATGGATGGGAATGCTTGAAACAACCTGAACCTTTCATAACTAAGTTGGGCTCCATCAATTGGTTTTAGGTCTCCTGTTCTGTTCCAGACAAGAAGCTTTCCTGAACTTGTGCTACGCATTCTTTTAGCAAAATGTACAACAATTACTCAAATAAAAACATTTCATCCAATGCTGATTGTTATTTTCTGTAACCACTTAACTAAAGTAACTTAAAATCTGTTAAAGATAATTGATTACTTTAGTATACCATGATAATAGGGTTTGAACCGTTAAAAAGTCCATTTACATAAAATAATATAAATGTTGGCCACATTGAGTAACTTAATCATTAGTAGTGCTATGTTTACCCTAATTAAGCTATTTGTAGTGGCAGGTGGCACCATCATTCTCTCAATTAATTCTGTCTGTCTAATGTGAAGGAGAGAATTAGGCTCAACTGTTCCTCTACCTAAAAATCTGGCAGCAGGGTTCCTGCCCAATATAAAGGGGGGGGGTAACTTAAGTCAGCTTGGACTTTGTATAGCCTGCCCCTCTCCACCCTCCATTCCATGCTACCATGGCCACATGGGCCACATGTTGGAGTTCCCACTTGCTAGGGTAGTATAGCTACATGAGTGGAGAGGGCTCCTCCTTATGAATCCATTGCAATAGAATAGTGAGTAATTTAGAGATACATACTTACAATTATTCAAGCAATTTATAGAGGTTTTTCTCAAAAGCAGAGTAGACAGAAAGTCACCAGGGATGGCTAAATGAAAGCAAAATAAAAAAGTGGGTTGAAGCCATTGGGAAATGGACAGGGCAAGAGGCCTTAACAGAAAACCCTTGAAGGCAGATGATAGAACACCCAAGCAGAGCAGCTCATTTAGACCATGGAGTATGGGCATTTTACACTACTGATGTATTCTGTTTGCAATCATTAATTGTTCAGTATTGCTAGGTTATCAACAGTCTTACTTCAGGAACAAAGATTTGTGATCTTTTTGTCAAAAAATAACATCCTTTAATATGTTGCTGGTGATCACTATCTGATCGCTGTCCTTAACATGATAAATGCAATCTTTGAGGAATGATGATAAGTTTCTAATGTTTTAATATTTAGTATGCCAGTTTTTATAGCTGGAAGATGTTCATCTGGTGACATTTCTTTGCTTCCTAGTTTATGTACATAGGTATAATTAGCGTACCATCTAAATTGTATCACTTATGACCCAAAGGTCTTAATGAAAGCTGCTCAAATTCTTTATGTCAAGAGGGGAGATTAACATATTGACATTGCAGATGGTAGGCAGGGATATAACCTCCAGGCACAAACAGCACACACAAGGACCATGCAGGATTTCTTCAAGCACTGGATTCCATCTATGGCTCAGGGACACATTTTCTTTGACCCTGGTCACTGAGGGACGCAACGGGACTGTGATTAAAACCACTCTAGTTTTAGGCTTAAGGGTAATGGGTAAGGTTCAATGTGGGTGAGTGCCTCAAAGATGGAGGAGTGTGCTGACCAGGCAGATCTGGCTAGCTTACATACAATTGTTGACAGGACTTGGGAAGCTTTCCTCCAGACTCTGCTGAAGTGTCGTGAAATCCTCTTGGCATGCTGTGTCTGTAACAGTGGACTCCTGGGACTTGCTGGTGGCTTACACACCAGATGGTCTGCAAACATATACGCTGCAAAACATCAGCAGGGTTTCAGGCTTATTTCTAGCCTTGAGAAAATAGGTTGCAATTGACTGCACGCTTGGAAGGCAAGTGAGCATGGACTATATATTTCTCAATTGATAGAGACCTTCCTGTTTCCTTTGCTGAATACAGACTTTTTTATAACCACTCTCATTGAGTCTGATGCACTGGGAGCACCACTGCAAACCAGGGTACACCAGCCTTCCCAAACTCATAGTTATCCTACTCTGTTTAAAATTGTAGTGGAGCCTGACCTGGCTCTGGTGATGTAAACTCTTGACCTGGTGGCCTGTCCGCCAAATGTTCATAATGTTGTATTTGCACTTGCCCCACCCTAGTTAGGGCAGACCAACCTTCACTCTTTAGGTTTTTTTTTACTTGGAACAAAGATGCAAGGCATGGTGGTTCCAGAAGGGGAGAAGGCACAATATCTAGGACTGCTAGGAATGGAGAGTTGGAGGTGCTCAGTGACTTGCAGCATTTGCACTCCCTATTTTGGACTCTGGACTTAAAAAATTACTTTAGCTTACAAAAGACCATTGCTGTGAAGGAGTTTTTTACTACTCCAGCTTCTAATAGTATTATGATTTTATCACAGTGTTTCCCAAACTGTCGGTTGTGACCACGTGGTGGGTCTTTAGCCGATTTCAAATGTATATTGGAACAGCAATAGATAAATATGAGCAATAGATAAAGATGCCTTTACATTTTGTATTTATCTTGTCGCATCAGTATGTGTGCGTTCTGACAAATTTCTGCTTATTCTTTTATCAAGAGGACTGGTGCTGACTTTTCTTTCTCTGAATGGAAAGACAGAGGCGTTTTTTAAAATGAACTATGTTACAATTGTGATGCAGTATATGAAGTGTGAAAAGAAAAACTGCATGGTCATTTTTGGGTAACATACACAAAGTTTAAATACCTATAAGTGAACGTAAACATATTTCAGAAAATATTAGCACCTAGGAAAGCAAAAAAGGAAACACAGTTTTTGTAATACTGAAGTATGATAGAAACAAAGATTTTAATAGGATCAAAAAAATCAATAAATTTTTACTTCATGATGCACAAATAATATGTATTCACTGAAACCTGATTTCCACATCTTCTCTTTTGTGTATTTGTGTGCTGTGTGGTCCTATCAGTAAAGCTGCATGTCTGTTCACATTTAGTGGGCATTTCAATGGAAACAGTGCTGTCTGTAAATGACAGTATACTACTCCATGATGCTTTAGTAATATATTTGCAGCTGTGCTCCAAAATGCATCATCAGCTACATACAATGCCATTACCCTTCTCCAGCTGAATACTTTTGCTAAACTATGTGTGAAGCTAGGATTTTTCACAATCCCTGTCACTTGCATGATGTAGCACTGCTGTTAGAACTTCCACACTGAAAATGTATCCAGCGCCACTGATGCAAAGGTGCTGAACTATGCTCCTAAGTGCAGTTTTAAAACAAGCCCTTGCTGGTATTCCCAGGCTCAGACCAAATAACCCAATCTGCCCTTATCTATAGTAATCAGGTCCTCATGTAGGTCACTTTCATTCCCTTGAGAAGTGTTTGCACAATATAGAACTACATTGTCTCGATATGGAGTCCAAAATGCACCATGGTACTCGTTTTAACAGAAAAATGGATTTCAAGACTAACCTCATTCTCTGCTAAATCACTGGTATTAACACTAATGGTTCAATATTTTTGTGTGAGTTTAGTGAACAGATGCCTAGGCCAGCACCTCACTCTAAAAAGTGTTCCAGATCCTGTAAAGATCACCATCTTGGCCACAGTTGATAAAGTTTGAACGGTGTGGTCACGCTTGTGATATTTACAAACAGTTCCTGTTAAGAGAGGAATGCTAAAAATTTGAAAGACTATTATTTTGGTAACCTACTGCTTTTGAAAGCATATCTATTATTACATTAAAGAATTGCCCAACCTCATGCCCGTTAGAGCTAGATTGTGAGCACAATTTTGTTGTTCTAAAAATAGGGTCTTGGTTCTAAAATGTCTGGAAGCACTGCCCTATCAATTAGCTTTTCTGCACTACCCTGACAATGACCCTGTGAAACAGCTGTATAAGCTAACAAAGCCAATCCCTACCCAATAAGAACCTGGGTCATATCACTATCCTTAGAAAAATAACGGTTCTTATGAAATGATAAAAGTATAATCAATCACATTTGGTACATATACTGGCTAATATTTATGTAGATGATTTTGAGCACAGATATGTCCTGTCACCCACCATTATGTATCAGTAGTAAGTGCTGGAAAAGATATATAGATGAAATGTTGGTAATTTGGCCAGGCTCTAAATAAGAACTAGAGGATTGTGTGTCCTATCTGCATCAGGTTCAGGAACATATTCAATTTACCTTCTCTATTGATAACTCTGAAATCACTTTTTTGATCTAATGATTTAACACAAAGAGGGCAGATTGTATACAAGCTTATATTGTAAACTGACAGATAATAACACATTGCTGTCCTACAATTGTCTCCACCACAGGGCCCTCAGACACAGCCTGGCCTTTGGCCAGTTCTTGTGGATGTGCAGGAATTGCTCACTAAAGGAGGACTACTTCAAAGAAGCATATGTACTTTAAGATAGACTACTCTCCAGGGGTTACCCCAAAAAGATTATAAAAATAGCTATGAAAAGAGCTTGGTATTGCCCCTGAGAGGAGTTACTGTATACCATAACAAAAACCCCATTAGAAAGAATTGTATGTGTAAGCACTTTCTATCCACAAACCAATAGAATTCAAAAGCTGATAAACAGTAATTGGTATATTCTACAAAGTATTGATGATTAACTAGCACCACCCATATTTGCTTTAAAAAAAGGAAAAAGCATTAAGGATCTTCTTGTTCATTCAGTCAATAGAAATGTGTCCTCTGAAGATACTCTAAGATTAGACATGGTTTTGGGTCTTCCTCCACTTCTGGGCCATTATCATTGTGGCAAATGTGTGGCATGTGCCTTTACATTTGACACTAAGACTTTTGAACATGCATTGTTAAAAACAGGTTTTTTTTCAAATTGTAACTCAAAGAATGTTGTGCACTAATTTACAAAGAACAGACATCCAAGTCAATCAAGACTCGCATTTGTCAGAACCACAAATGGATTAGGTGCTGAGTCACCACCGCCCCGATGGTATCACATTTTCAAGAGAAGAACCATTCTGCAGATGATCTGAAATGGCAAGTAATTGACACCATCATAACAGCGAGAGGTGGTGATCCGGCGACAACTCTTAAGAAAAGAGAAGTAATGTGGATTGAACATTGCAATTCAATTAATCAAGGATTGAACACAGCAGAAGAGCTGCATGGATATGTAGTCAAGTTGGTTCATTAAACAGGGCTGAATGCTGCGGTTTAATTCATTAAGGACTGAGTGCAACTGAATGGGTACATGGACATACAGCTCAGTTTACCGTGGACCTACTTTTCGGTACCTTGGACTCTTTAAGAAGATGTTTTAAGTGTTGTTGAGAGGTTTATTGTTCCTCTTCCTATGCCCCCTTCAGGGTGCCAAATATTGTTACTTTTGTTACGAATTCTGTGTGACCGGCACCCTTTACATATCATCTCTGGAGCTACAATCTGCAGTGTATTTCCCCTCCCCACACAAGATATGGCTAGCTATTACTTTCCTCTTACTTTCCTTTTATTTCATGATTGTTTCTCCAGCAGTGTAATTCTGACCTGTTTGGCTGGCTGGTGCACTGAATAGGTCCTTATTGGATGGAAGATGAACTGCAGTGTAATTGTTATACAGATGTTGATTTTGGATTTAACCCCCTGCCCCCTTTTTCGTTTCCTTGTTTATTTCTTTCCTCCTTCTGCCAGCCCTTCAGTCTCTGGTCCTGTCTGTCCCTTTTCACCATTTTGGGCTGTAGATACCACTACATAGGATGACTGGATATTGTGCATACCCTAAAGCTATATATTACTCTTGTACTTAGAATTCAAGAAAATACTACTAACTGTTTTCACTCCCATCGCGCACAATGTAGAACTGTGTGCTTTTGTCTTTCTAAAATCAGCTAGATGATCCGTGAGCCGATTTAATTACTGTTAGGCCTAAAGCGCCACTGTGTGGGTATGAAATTCCTACATCTGCGATCCAAGCCTCGCTTGGAGTGCCCGTCTGTATTTACAGAATGCCCAGTGCAATGTCCTTCGGAGCCTGACGTCAGCATTCCAAGACCCACTTAGAACGCCCGTCTTTATCTGGTGATGCTCTATGTGGCACATCACAGCTGTATTTCAATTGATGTGGCAAAGGCAGTACTCAAGCGCACGCCCTTATTCCGGTATTGAGCCTTTGAAATTCTACCTCAGTACGGCCCTGCACAGGAGCAAGCTGCCTTATCCCGCCATTGTGCATATTGTTGGAAGCAAGTAGGAGACCGTGCTGCATGTACTTTGCATTAGTGTGGTCACTTTTGTGAGTGAATGCCTTATCCGCGGGTCCTTTCCCTCATGTTCAAATAAGAGGTAAACCATGTTAATGAATAGACCAGGGCCCGTATTTATACTCCGTTTGCGCCGAATTTGCGTCGTTTTTTTCGACGCAAATTCGGCGCAAAACTAACGCCATATTTATACTTTGGCGTTAGACGCGTCTAGCGCCAAAGTATTGGCAAATAGCGTCATTTTTTTGTGTGAACGCCTTCCTTGCGTTAATGAGATGCAAGGAAGGCGTTCCCGTCTAAAAAAATGACGGCGCCGCAAATGCGTCGTATTTATACTCCCGGGCAAAAATCACGCCCGGGAGTTGGCGGGTCAAAAAACCCCGCATTTGCGCCACTATTTAACGCCTGGGTCAGGGTAGGCGTTAAGGGGCCTGTGGGCTCAAAATGAGCCCACAGGTGCCCTCCCCTGCCCCCAGGGACCCCCCCTGCCACCCCTGCCCACCCCAGGAGGACACCCAAGGATGGAGGGACCCACCCCAGGGACATTCAGGTAAGTTCAGGTAAGTATAATTTTTTATATATTATTTTTTTTTTTGGGTGGCATAGGGGGGCCTTATTTGTGCCCCCCTACATGCCACTATGCCCAATGACCATGCCCAGGGGACACAAGTCCCCTGGGCATGGCCATTGGGCAAGGGGGCATGACTCCTGTCTTTACTAAGACAGGAGTCATGAAATGGCGTCTGGGCGTCGTAAAAAAATGGCGCAAATCGGGTTGAGCCGATTTTTTTGCCTCAACCTGACTTGCCCCATTTTAAGACGCCCTAACGTAATTTTTGCCCAACGCCGGCGCTGCCTGGTCTACGTGGTTTTTTTCCACGCACACCAGGCAGCGCCGGTCTGCTTGCGCCGGCTAACGCCATTCCATAAATACGGCGCCCGCATGGCGCTTCAGAATGGCGTTAGACGGCGGTAAATTTTTTGACGCTAAACTGCGTTAGCGCAGTTTAGCGTCAAAAAGTATAAATATGGGCCCAGGTGTATGCTATATCATCAAATTCTTGTTCTTAACACGATTCCATCAAACTTTTAGATTATGGAGCGGATGACATTGTATTGCACAGCCGCCAAGACAGCACTAGGTGCGGTTATATATCTTACATGGTGTATGAGTAGTGTATGTCTTTAATGTTTGATGGAATATGATTGCATCGGAAAGTTCTCTCTTTCTGATGCGATCATGTTCCAATTCTATTTGAATGTTTCCTTTTGTTTTCCTGGTGGGAGGCAGTTCTTCTGAACCTCTCATCAGGTATCAACCATAGCCGTGACTCTTTCCGTTTCCTTGACCTTTTTAAAGAAGAAAATAAACCTCTTTATTTATCACTGTTTCCTGGAGGGCAGCTTCATTTCGCCTCTGCGCTGCTACTACAGTATGCCACTTTCTCTGTGGACCGCATCACGGGTGCCTTACACATAAGTACATACTTTCCCATTGTCCTAGTGACTGGCCACTTATTAATCTAGTTTTCTTTCCCCTCTCGTTTTGGACATTTAGTGCAATGCCCCCTTGTAAGTAGGCTTTGTGTAACTACACCATTGGTGTGGTTCACTTGGTGATTGGTTTTCACTGTTGATATTAGGTGGGTGTGTCACCTTCTTAATTATTTGACCCTTCTCTGTCCCCCTTTGATTTGTTATTTAATTTATTTTAGAACGTTTCTGTTCTCTTGTAGGTTTCACTTTGATTGTTTAGTCCTGTTGAGACCCCAAATGAACTAAAGGTTCGAAACATCGTTGACTGTGCTTTAACAAACCTAGTATTGTGACCCTTTGAATTTAATTGGGTCATGTGTATGGACTTCGATTACTTTAGATAATTTTTCTGTTGTTTTGAGTAGGTAACCATCAACCTAACTATAATGTCCCTGTAACCTTTGTTTTTTTCGGTGAATGTCTATGTTTTTTAACGTAAAGTCATTTATAATTACCATACATTAAAACAACCACCGCATTGCAGGGCCAGGTCCTGTGGCCAACCCACCGGATGCGCCCAACCCCAAGCTGCTCACGGCCTTTCGTCTTGCGCATCAAGGGTAACGTGTGTGAGTGGGTGAGGTTATTTTTCTTTTGGGCTTCAGATCTGCGGATCAGTCACAGATTTACTCTGGGTGTCACACTGTGCACCTTAGTGGATCCAAAGATCCAGGAAAAAAACTGGAAAATGTTTTGCCCATAAGGGGGTCCTTAGAGACCTATGGGGTCAGGATAAATGTTCCCTGACCCATGAGGGGTCCTTAGAGACCGTCAGGGTGCATTTATCCTGCCCCCTTAGATGTATTTTTATATCTGTTTTCTCTCAGGGGCCGAGCCAAGAAACAAAATGACAGCCACAACTTTCCTTTCAGGTTGTGGCCAGACAATGAGGGCCTTGCTTTTCGATCGGATTCAAAGGAATCCCACAGATCCCGTGCAAAGGATCCACATCGCTATATATCTATATTTTTTACTTTAATAACTCTGAAACTACTGAACAGATTTACAGCAAATTACAAAAAGGGCTCTTTCTAGATCAAGTTCTCACTTTCTGCAAAATTTAGTGTAATACTGTTCAGCGGTTCGGGCTGCAGTTGTCTCTAAAAACTGCAAAATCCCCATAAACATTGCATGGGGATAATACGTCGTGGGGCCCTCCCTTGTTCTCAGCCCCAGCTTCACAAATCACCCCAAAACTTCCCAGACAGCAACTGAACTAATTGGTACACTCGACTGAAAATTCCGTGAAGATTTGTCAAATGCCGCAGTTATCAGCAAGACAAAAAATGCTTTCTCTATAGAAAACGTTGGTCCTACCTACTGTTATGATAACATCAATGGTTGGTTTTCTTTGACTTTGGACGTAATATATAGCACAAATCTACTAAAAAGAAAGGAAGGAAGACCAAAAATAAACTAGATTGCATATGTAAATTTTCAAAATTACCAAATGAATGACTAAAAGACACATTTGTGGTCACATGATTATGTAAACCAATAAACAGATACAATAGATGAAAAGAAAGAAAAACACATTAAGTCTGATTGCCACTCTAAAGATATAAGTAGTATTTCCAAAGAAAGGATTTCTTCAGAAATTAGCTACCTAATTGCTTTCCACAAAAACACCACAAAACTTGCCAGACCTGTAGCATTTTCTACAATTTGGTAAGGGGGTGGTTGGGGTCAAGCGACCCTTGACCCTAGGGTAGGTTGCTCCCCCACCGCTGCAGCTCCACCTGCACTCCACCTCTGCGCTTGTCCCTAAATTGCCAGTATTCTCTAGGTGCCTTTCCCCGCTCTGATCTTTCGCTCCTGTTGCCTTTCTCCCCTCTGTGTCTTTCGCTCTTGTTGCCTTTTTCTCCTCTGTGTCTTTCGCTCTTGTTGCCTTTTTCTCCTCTGTGTCTTTCTCTCTTGTTGCCTTTTTCTCCTCTGTGTCTTTCGCTCTTGTTGCCTTTTCTCTTCTTTGTCTCTGTTCTCTCTTTCTACCTATTTTCTCTGGTTGCCTTTCCCCCCCGCTTTCCGCTCTCCCGCCTTCCCGCCCTCCCGCCTCCCGCTTTCCCGCCACTGCCCCCATGCGGCCCGCCCCCCCTGCTCCCATTCGTTGTCCCCCCTCCCGCCTCCCAGCTGACCCCTCCTCCCCCCCTTCCCTCTTATGGCGGCTTCTGCGCGGCCGCTGGCGCTCCAAAGGCAAGCCCGTCTGCACCCGTCCGCGCCCAGCACCAGAACCCCTGGCCCCCAGCGCTCCCAAAACCCCCAGCTCAGCTACGATGCCGCTTCCCTCCACGCACTCAACCCTGGACGCACTACCACCTGCTTCCAAGCCAGCCCCAAACGCACCCAAGGACCCTTCACCTGCCAAACCTGCAAGTATACCTTCCACTGCGCCTACAATCCGTCCACCGGCCCACGCCCTAACAACCACCTCAAGTGCATCCTCCTCAACGCACGCTCCGTCCACAGACACGCCATTGAACTATGGGACCTCCTGGACTCCACGGCACCCGACGTTGCCTTCATCATAGAAACCTGGATGAACACCTCATCGGCTCCCGACATCGCCCTAGCCATACCCAACGGCTACAAAATCGCCAGGAAAGACGCAACAACCAAACCGGAGGAGCAATCGCCATCGTCTACAAAAGCTCCATCAACGTCACCACCTCCATCGAAGATACCCCCCTCGCCGCCGAACACATGCACTTCCAGATCCACACAGACCCCAGGACCACCCTCAGAGGCACTCTCGTCTACAGGCCCCCTGGCCCACGCGCTCCATTCTGCGAATCCATCACAGACTTCATCACCCCGCACGCCTTAGCCTCGCCTGACTACATCCTCCTCGGGGACCTGAACTTCCACCTGGAGAAGAACAACGACACCAACACCGCCACCTTGCTCGACAACCTCGACAACCTCGGACTCAAGCAACTGGTGAACACCCCCACTCACACAGCCGGCCACACGCTCGACCCCATCTTCTCCGCCAGCAATCACATAGCCTTCAACTACTCCTCCTAGATACACTGGACTGACCACAGATGTGTACACTTCACCTTCAGACGCAAGACCCACCACCTTCGCACACAACTAATGTCCCGCAGACCCTGGAACAAAATCTCCACAGAACAGCTACTTTCCAATCTCGACCATAACCGACCTGCCATCACCCCGACGCCAACAACGCAGCCCTCGGCCTCACACAGTGGATCACCAACTGCACCGACAACGCCGCCCCCCTCAGAAACCTCCCAAGACAGACCGACATCCGGAAACCTCCTTGGTTCACAGACGCCCTCAAAGAATCCAAGAAAACCTGCCGCACCCTCGAAAAAACCTGGCGCAAAGAACACACTGCCGAGAACATATCAGCCCTCAAGACCGCCACCCGCAAACACCACCAGCTGATCCGCTCCACCAAAAGGACGTCCTTCAAAGAGAGACTGGACAAGAACACCCACAACAGCAAAGAACTCTTCAACATCGTCAAAGAGCTCTCCAATCCCAACGCCAGCTCCAACACCATCACGCCCTCACAAGACCTCTGCAGCTCCCTCACCACTTTTTTCCATCGAAAGATTACCGACCTACACGACAGCTTCGGACCCCAGATCCCGCCGACCACCACTTAACTCACAGCCCCGACCATCACCCTCAACGCTTGGACCCCCATCAGCCCCGAAGAGACAAGAACCACCATGAACTCCATCCACTCTGGCGCACCATCGGACCCATGCCCCCACCACATCTTCAACAAAGCATACGCCATCATCGCCCCCTATCTCCAGAGCATCATCAACAGCTCGCTTGCCACGGCCACCTTCCCCGGAAGTTGGAAACACGCAGAAGTCAACGCGCTCCTAAAGAAACCTACAGCGGTCCCCAACGACCTGAAGAACTTCCGCCCCATCTCGCTCCTCCCCTTCCCAGCCAAGGTCATCGAGAAGGCCGTCAACAAGCAACTGACCAACTTCCTCGAAGACAACAACTTGCTCGACCCCTTCCAGTCTGGCTTTAGGGCCAACCACAGCACAGAAACCGCCCTCATCGCAGTCACAGATGACATCAGAACCCTGATGGACAACGGAGAAACAACTGCCCTCATCCTCCTTGACCTCTCGGCCGCCTTCGACACCGTCTGCCACCGCACCCTACTAACCCTCCTCCACTCCACTGGTATCCAAGGACAGGCCCTGAACTGGATCATCTCGTTCCTCTCGGACCGTACACAGAGAGTCTACCTCCCACCCTTCCGCTCAGAACCCACCAAGATCATCTGCGGCGTCCCACAGGGCTCCTCACTCAGCCCCACTCTCTTTAACATCTACATGAGCCCCCTCACCAATATCGCTCGCAAACACAACATAAACATCATCTGCTACGCCGATGACACCCAGCTGATACTCTCCCTCACCAAAGACCCTGCCACTGCCAAAGCCAACCTGCAGGATGGAATGAAAGACGTTGCACAATGGATGAAGCTCAGCCGCCTGAAACTGAACTCAGACAAAACAGAGGTCCTCATCCTCGGAAACTCCCCGTCCGCTTGGAACGACTCTTGGTGGCCCATGGCCCTTGGCACCGCACCCACCCCCTCAGACCACACACGCAACCTCGGATTCATCCTGGACCCCCTTCTCACCATGACCAAGCAAGTCAACGCCGTCTCTTCCTCTTGCTTCCACACCCTTCACATGCTCCGGAAGATCTTCCGCTAGATCCCCGCCGATACCAGAAAGACTGCTACCCACGCCCTCGTCACAAGCCGCCTGGACTACGGGAACACCCTATACGCAGGAACCACCGCAAAACTTCAGAAACGCCTTCAGCGCAAACACAACGCCTCTGCATGCCTCATCCTCAACGTACCCCGCCACAGCCACATATCCGCCCACCTGAGAGTCCTCCACTGGCTCCCCGTCAACAAGAGGATCACCTTCAGGCTCCTCACCCTCGCACACAAAGCCCTCCACAACAAGGGCCCGAATACCTCAACAGTCGCCTCGCCTTCTACATACCCACCCGTCAACTTCGCTCTACCAACCTCGCTCTCGCCGCCGTCCCTCGCATCCGCAGAGCCACCGCTGGAGGTAAATCCTTCTCCTACCTGGCAACCAAGACATGGAACTCCCTTCCTGTCCACCTCAGGACTACCCAGGACCACCTCGCCTTCAGGAAGCGCCTCAAGACCTGTCTCTTCAAGCAGCAGTAACCCCCCCCTCCCTAGCGCCTTGAGACCCTCATGGGTGTGTAGCGTGCTCTATAAATGCCTTGATTGATTGATTGATGGGTTTGTAAATGATGCAGCTGGGTTTGAAGATGGTGTGGGAAGACAAGGGTAGCCAGTGGAGTTCCATCAGGATGGGATGATGTGGTCATATTTCTGGAGGACCTAGATGAGATGTGCAGCAGAAATTAGGATGCTCTTAGGGGGGAACACTGATGGATAAAATGAAGAGCAGCATTATAAAGTATATAACCCTCATTTGGTTTCCAATCTCATACACAATTATTTAAAATAGTTACTACTTTTTATCTTACAACATAATTACATTAAGTTAACAATAAAGTGTGGCATTGGGTCACGTATCATAATTGGATATTTGCAACTGAAACTTAATCAAATAAAGTAAAGACATTGGTTAGTTTTTATAAATTTGCAAGTACATTAAGTGTTCACAAACCATCATTGATTTTATATCTAAAGGCCTGATTTAGAGTTTGGTGGATGGGGTTACTCTGTCATAAACTTGATGGAAATCCTGTCGGCGGTATAATGATTCCATTTTATCCTATGGAACGTGTAAGACGGCGGATGGGATATCCATCACGTTTGTGACAGTAATCCATCCGCCAAACTCTAAATCAGGTCCTTTGTTGTTCGCATTACTGTAAACTTACAAATTGTCCTGTAAAAAATGTTCTAAGAGAAAACTATGAAATATTTTTGGGCTTTCCACTCGTCTATGTCACCTGTCCTAGGTTAATCACATGAGAAGTGGAATAGCACTAAGCACATTCCACAGTACTTGCTTTTAGTTTTTAGGAGAATATTGTAGGGTATATTTTGAAATTCTTTCACAAAAATCCATGGCCTAATTAGTCCATGTTTGTGACACATTTATCCCATGAGAAGAGCTTTTGAGTTAAGCAAAGTTCAATTTGTAGCTTTGTTCCACAGCTAGTCCTCCAACAAGCTACTAATAAAAAGATCTGTAACAGAAAAATCGCTATAGAGTAATTTTATAGAAGTGACAGTTTCATGATGAAGAAAGAGTGTCTTTATTTTAATTTATTCATGTAGTCATGTTACTTTTTATATATTTATTTCAAATGCACTCCTTGCCTGGCGTCTGGTAGACTTGTATTTCAAGACTTGAGAATCTTTTGCATGAAAATTGTTACTAGTGCTGGATGAGTTTCATTAGTAGAAAATTGTTTTGGTTGTATTTGGAACCACAATTTGCTTCCTGGAGGATTGTAAACTAGCTTTCTTCTGCAGAAGGAACATTCTACAAATGTAATTCCATATTCCTAAATCCAAATTAACAATAACTTTAAAAAGATCACTTTGATGAAAAAGCAGAATCCAAATTGAAAAAGAAAGGCTATACACCACGAAAAGGAATTGTCAAAACAAAGTGGTTCTCTATTTGGAAGTCTAAAACGAGTGGATGAACTTACCTTTGTTTCTTTCTGTTGAATTAGTAAACATTTTGGATTTTTTAAATCCTGGCTCTCTGTTTTGTAAAGAACACTAAACCATTGACCTGGACATAAGCATACTTTTATTTAATATTATTAGGTAGGTGTTAAGTTGAGTATGAAAATAAATTCATTAATAGTGGCTTGTACTACATACATTTGGTTTTAGAGAACTGCAGTCCATGAACAGTGCATTAAGGCCATATTTATATTTTTTTGCAATGCATTTGCGTAATTTTTTGACGCAACAGTGGCTCAAACTTACTAAATATAATTGTATTTTGTAAGTTTGCACTGCTTTCGCAACAAAAAATTATGCAAATGTGGTGCAAAAAGTATAAATATGGACCTAAATTTAAAAAACAAATAACTAAAGCTAATAGTGTATTATACAACACACATTTTATAATATAACTAAATAACCAGAGGCTACAGACTATTTTGAAGTAGCAGGGGTTCTACCTGAAGAAAATGATGTGAAACCTGAGGCCATACTGTTTATTTTAAAAAGTATATTCCTTGAAAATTGGGTAAAAATATAGATTGTACAATTTGATTTTTGCAATTTGGCAGAAATTCTTACACATTTGTATTGTAAAATGAATCCTCTATGACTTTCTGCCTTCTTTCATTTCCCTATCCTTCTCCTTTCATGAAGTTTCTGGTTTATTTTGAGACTGAGAACATACTTCAGTTGAATGATAGGAAAATTAAAATGTACACAGACTCCGTAGTAATGGGTCTCAAAGAGCAAAGTCAAGATAGGAAGAATTTAGAGGGTCAGCCATCAGATCTACCACTCAGAATAGAGATCCCCATATGCTCAGGCAGCATACGTATCCCTTGAGTTGTATACATTTTTCAAAGTAAGGCCTCCTATAACAGAAGTGTGTGTAGAGATACTAATGACGCATGCAAAGCAAACTATTAAGATCTTAAAATGCCTCTCCATAATAAATGAAAAAACAAAGACTGTAATATGGAAGAGTTCCCAGACACTAAAAACAAAATCTGCTGTAGTGTCAGTAATGAGTGTCACCATCAGAGCGTGAATTAAGACTCATATGTTAGTTGGATATGTTGACCCATTTTGTCCCCAAACAACTGCTTGCTGTGTTCTCAAATCTTCTAATTTTGCCTTCAAAAGCCAACTCTAAAGTTTTAATTATGTACACATAATTTGTTGTGTCAAAAGCGAAAAACAGTTTTTTTCCTGTGGCAGTTTAAACCTCCATGCACATTAGGGATAAAGGGCATGATTAAAATTCTGAATTAAATAAATGAAATAATTGCCCCAAGCCCAACATGTCTACTGTGTGTATCTTAATCTAACCACTGTATATATTGATTGTGACCTCTTTATGCCAGAGGAAAGAGAAAATGTGGAAATCAACTGACTGACACACCAATTATTGTACATATATGGCCCTCAAGAGATGTTATTTTTTTACCTCTTGCAAACATTTGCACACTCAAGCCCTCCTAAATAATTGTCCCCTGTACATGTTGCTGTGTTTGCTTTTTATATTTCCTTATGGTTCTGGAATCTGACTCGTATATCCCAGGCACTCAGGAAGAGAAATGCAGACGTGAAAGAGAAGAAATGGGAAGTTTTGGTGCATTCTTACCAAGCAAAAGACCTGCAGGGTTTTTGAAAGGACCTATGTGACAGCCTCCTCCTAGTTTCACCTTACAATAGAATCACCTTCCATGTAGGTCCAGTGGGATGGGTATGTCATTCAGAAGGGTTTATCACACAAATGACAATACCCCAAAAAATGGCCCTGTTGATTGTACACATCCCTTGATGATTCAATTTTCCTACAAGGAGGTATTCAGTGCTATAATCAACAGTCCATCTAAAAGAGCTCCTGGCCTGGAAGGAATACACATGAGAATCCAGGAATGGAATGAAGAAGGGTGAAAAACAGAATGCTGCTAACCCAAATAGGGACTGGATATTAAAGCCAAAAGGGCAAGATGATTTGCCCACACATCACTCCACATGACTCAAAAGCTGTAATTGTCAAATGAAAGTTCATCATGCGATATGGAACTGCAACATTAGGAAAGATTCCCATTACCAACATGCGAAAGACATCCGTCTTAGCTCATGCGTACAGGTTAAGGCAATTGTATACAGAGTCCATTTCCACGGTTCCTCAATGTGCTGTTTTCAAGGTTAATATCTCAGGCTCCCTGTGCATAAAACAATAGGACATCTATTTTCAAGCTAGCATTTAATTGGAATGAAGTCTGAAAGAAAAGTCACAGCATGAATGACTAAACCTTTTTCTACACAGTTAGGAAACAGGGCATTGCAGGCCTCACTTAGGCTAAGTAAAATGAATTAAAATGGCACATTCATTTATATCAAGCATAGCACATATAACATTCAAAGTATGAATTCAACATTAATAAGCTTTGTCAGTGTTAATGTTACAGTAGATTAAAAAAGAAAAACCTCTGTTAATGCATTGCTTTAACTCGAGTACAGAACTGCATTTCTCAGCGTTTGCATGTAACATTTAAAACATTTCTCTTCAGAAATCTGTTGTCATTTTCGTGAAGACTATTAATTAACATCATAAAGACTCACATGAAATTGAATAAATTGGTCAAACATAAAGTTTAAGGGCTATATCACATCAATCAAATTTACTACCCTACAGTGAATGCATAATAACATAGACTTTCAGTGCACCACTGTGTAATTATTCTATTAGTAGTTCAATTAACAAAATGCAAAGGTTGTCATATATAGATGAATGAATACTGTGATGTCAAAAGTAGCAATAACATTTCTGATACATCAGAAGACAGTCTGTCTAAACCTTATTGGTACTAATGGTGTGTGAAGTGTTTAAGTTACTTTATTCACAACTTTCTTTAAAAACAAAAAACAAATAGAAGCTGTTGAAATGGCCCTTCATGGCCACAGGAACACTTTCTTCCTCAGTCTGTATATAAATATCTAAAAGCAATATTTGGGTATTCCTTTAATATCACGTTAAATGAGCGTGACACCAGGATAAAAGCTATTTTAGAATAAGCCATCCGCAATATATTGAATTTATGTGGACTCGTGTGGTTTAGTGCTTGTAATACTTTTTCAAAAGTCTATTCATTTTCATATTTGCAATAAGTCAGTATTTTTCCATGTATTTCAAGTGTTAAATGTTATTGGCAGTAACACTTGGCTTGCATCAAATCATGTACTGAAACAGCTGTACATCATGTGGTTTTTCCACATTTATACACAGTGCCACAGGGTACAATTCCCATGTCAGTTCATGTTCCAAACAAATAAATTTGATTATCAACTTCTCCGAAGCCCTGGTTTCTTCTTCTGCTGTGTAGGTAATTCAATTTACTCTGATATTTAATTTTATGTCTCAGCTATAAAAAAAATGCTTGCTTGCAGCACCAAGATTTGAACATTCATCCTAGGCCCAGCTGTTCCTTTTGTTGCAGCAGTGTTATAGTTTCTATTGATCATCTTTTTGTGTTTTACTTCTTTTTTATTATGATAGATATGTTTGAATGTGTCCAAAGTATTGCTATTTCAGCAACACTACAGATGATGAAGCACGTTAGCATTCCAGTTGTACTATTATTAACTGCAATATGTACAAGAATAATTGACTTTATATTGAATTTCCAACTTTCTTCAACCTCAGGCAAGTTGCCAAGGTGAAATTTCTAAAATTAGGAAAGCAAATGCCTAGATTTATGCTTTGACAATTACTCTTCACTTTCCTCCTAATCCTAATCTACACTCATTCCCTTACCCACTGAGGTGATCTATGAATCTATGATAGATATCTAGATAAGTGCAATATATATATATAGATATATATATCCAAAACCAACAATTGTCAGACAATTGATTTGTTGCACTCCAGGAGAGTTTTATTGCCTATATCCAAAGAAGTATAAAAAGACACCACCAACGCGTTTCAACCTCTCGGTCTTGATCACAGTTTCAGAGTAAGTTGGACCTAAAATTTGTGCGCCACAAGTTGGACCTCGGATAGTTTAATATATATATATACATATATATATATACAGGGAGTGCAGAATTATTAGGCAAGTTGTATTTTTGAGGATTAATTTTATTATTGAACAACAACCATGTTCTCAATGAACCCAAAAAACTCATTAATATCAAAGCTGAATATTTTTGGAAGTAGTTTTTAGTTTGTTTTTAGTTTTAGCTATGTTAGGGGGATATCTGTGTGTGCAGGTGACTATTACTGTGCATAATTATTAGGCAACTTAACAAAAAAAAATATATACCCATTTCAATTATTTATTATTACCAGTGAAACCAATATAACATCTCAACATTCACAAATATACATTTCTGACATTCAAAAACAAAACAAAAACAAATCAGTGACCAATATAGCCACCTTTCTTTGCAAGGACACTCAAAAGCCTGCCATCCATGGATTCTGTCAGTGTTTTGATCTGTTCACCATCAACATTGCGTGCAGCAGCAACCACAGCCTCCCAGACACTGTTCAGAGTGGTGTACTGTTTTCCCTCCTTGTAAATCTCACATTTGATGATGGACCACAGGTTCTCAATGGGTTTCAGATCAGGTGAACAAGGAGGCCATGTCATTAGATTTCCTTCTTTTATACCCTTTCTTGCCAGCCACGCTGTGGAGTACTTGGACGCGTGTGATGGAGCATTGTCCTGCATGAAAATCATGTTTTTCTTGAAGGATGCAGACTTCTTCCTGTACCACTGCTTGAAGAAGGTGTCTTCCAGGAACTGGCAGTAGGACTGGGAGTTGAGCTTGACTCCATCCTCAACCCGAAAAGGCCCCACAAGCTCATCTTTGATGATACCAGCCCAAACCAGTACTCCACCTCCACCTTGCTGGCGTCTGAGTCGGACTGGAGCTCTCTGCCCTTTACCAATCCAGCCACGGGCCCATCCATCTGGCCCATCAAGACTCACTCTCATTTCATCAGTCCATAAAACCTTAGAAAAATCAGTCTTGAGATATTTCTTGGGCCAGTCTTGACGTTTCAGCTTGTGTGTCTTGTTCAGTGGTGGTCGTCTTTCAGCCTTTCTTACCTTGGCCATGTCTCTGAGTATTGCACACCTTGTGCTTTTGGGCACTCAAGTGATGTTGCAGCTCTGAAATATGGCCAAACTGGTGGCAAGTGGCATCGTGGCAGCTGCACGCTTGACTTTTCTCAGTTCATGGGCAGTTATTTTGCGCCTTGGTTTTTCCACACGCTTCTTGCGACCCTGTTGACTATTTTGAATGAAACGCTTGATTGTTCGATGATCACGTGTCAGAAGCTTTGCAATTTTAAGAGTGCTGCATCCCTCTGCAAGATATCTCACTATTTTTGACTTTTCTGAGCCTGTCAAGTCCTTCTTTTGACCCATTTTGCCAAAGGAAAGGAAGTTGCCTAATAATTATGCACACCTGATATAGGGTGTTGATGTCATTAGACCACACCCCTTCTCATTACAGAGATGCACATCACCTAATATGCTTAATTGGTAGTAGGCTTTCGAGCCTATACAGCTTGGAGTAAGACAACATGCATAAAGAGGATGATGTGGTCAAAATACTAATTTGCCTAATAATTCTGCACTCCCTGTATACACACACACACACACACATATATATAGAGAGATATATATACACACACACACATATATAGAGAGAGATATATATGTATTTACATATATATATCTCCCAACAGCTGCTTATGGGATAATAAAACAGGCTCCTACACTACATGGGATCCTTTATCACTCAATTTATTCAACGTGACCATCATAAACATGTTTCAGCAGTGTTCCCAGCCTTTTTGGTAAAAATTTAGATCTTTATTCAGATTTTTTGATTTGGTGACATTTTTGAGAATTAGCGTTTAAAATGTGGTCTGAGTTGGGCATGAATGGGCTAAAAAGATAGGTAAATCTGGACTGTTGATGTCAAGATATTCTGTGATTGCCCAACTTAAAGGGGCCTAGTCAAGATAATGAGACCATGAGCAACATATTGTGGAAGCCATTATAGGATTCAGAGACATGGTATCTGTGTCCTGAAAGGGAATTAAAGAGAAATAAGGGTGCAAGATGCCTTGAGCAGTGAAGGTGACCTGCAGGACCTGGCTTCAGAAGGCATTTGACCTGCTGCACACAGCCAGAGGCTGTGTGCTGTGTGCTATAGAGAGTGTGGCTGTAGTCTGCAGAGGGTGAGGTATACCCTCGGCTTTTGGCCATGTGCAGTAGAAGTGGATTGCAGGGCCTGGCCTATGGTTGGGCACTGCATTAAATATCCAGCCCCAGTGCGCATGGACTTTTACTGTATGCAGTAGGGTATGCCATATAGCCTGGTTTCCAGCCAGGCCCTCTGCCACACTCTCCAGGGGCATCTGACCCCAACTTCATACCACTTTGGTGCTGCATAGTTGTTCTATGCCATCCACAGCAATGGTGGGTTTGAATGGACATTAATATAACCCCTTGTGAGACTTTGAGGGACATTGGGGAAACCTTTGCGTGTGTTCATGTTGGGACTGACGCATTTCTGGTAGCCCCACCAACATCCTATATAACATGGGTGATGGGCATGTTCTTCTTTTCCTGGGACACAATCAAAAGCAACGATGCGCATTTTTGATGCACCTTAGAGGATTCAGGGGCACTCCTTCATCCTAAAGCATGGATATCTGATTAGCGTTCTCAAGGGTGTTTAAGCAAACTCTGGTGTATGAGCTGATCTCATCATGTTGAGGACTACTTTCTGCAGAGAGTCATTTTCTAGTTTTCTTGTGACATGGTTGGTGACACAAGATTTGACGAGTGCAATTGCAAAGGTAAGTGTACTTTGACCCAGCTGCATTAATTATTCTTCCTGTCTTTGGCCCTCTTTATGAACTTGGCGGCCATCACCACCAACCGCAGTGCTGACAGTGAACAAAAGACCGCCAGTGGCGGTGAACTGCACACCGCTGTATAATGATGCCAAAAAGACAAACCTCCAAAAATCTTGCAACCTCAACCCACCACCAGGTCCGACGACGGCGCAAAGCCAGTACACCTGCCCAACCACCGCCATGCAGACAAATCCCCCACCCACCAGATAATGATGCACAAATCAGCTCGGCGGACAGTGAATCTCAAACAACCATTGGAGGTACGGACCGCCACGGCCAGCAATGGGACCCCAACAACAAATGCACCCATTGGCAAGTTCAAAAACCACACACCTGACACACATCCACAACACTTTAAAACACACACATACACCCCCCAATCCTTTGCAACATCAATAGCACAACAGATATTGACAACTTAACACGCATACACTGAAATAACCATCACACAAGTCACACACACAAAACCACTACCATAACTCATACATCGCACAACCACCATCACAAGCCACACACCCAACCACAAAACAACACCCTCACCAATACACCTACAACACACCACTCATAACACACACCATGGCACCACCTAAGCATCCCGCTTCACAGACAAGGAGCTAAGGACCATGGTGGACGAAGTACTCAGGGTCGAGCCACACCTCTTCATGGCAGAGGTGCAGCAGACACCCGTGGCCAGGAAGATGGAGCTATGGCAGGCGATTGTCAACAAAATTCAACACAGTGGGAAACCATCCACGCACAAGGGAGGACATCAGGAAGAGATGGAACGACTTGCGTCGAAAGGTTCATTCCTTGGCATCCAGGCACAACATCGCCGTACAGAAGACTGGTGGTGGTCCCCCACCTCGTCCCCCCAAATACACCGACTGGGAGGAGAAGGTCCTGGCTATCCTGTACCCGGAGAGCCTCACTGGACTCACTGGAAGACTGGACTCGGGTAAGCAAACTACAATACCATAACAGTCACCACACCTATAATGGATGTATCACCCCATCCCTCTCACTACCACCAGGACCCCATCCCCTACCCAGTCCACAGCACCCAAACACTCACATTCAACTCACCTGCATGTCCACAGTCCCCCAAACAAATCACCACGCAGCTCCCTGTGCACAGTCACCAACCCCTGCATGGAATCCCAGTGGCACTACAACACCCACAATACACCTCCACCCCTCTCAATAAATGTATCTAAATGTACACAAAGGGACCTTGCATGCCACTACATGGTTATCCAACCATAAATTAGTGCTGACCAGTGCTGCAATTGACAAAAAAATACAGGACACCCACATCTCTATTCTCTCACACACAGGCACCACCACCCATGCCACCCAGATGGAGACGTCAAGGAGTGCCAGTCCTCAACCTGAAGACAGAGGCCTCACTCAGGAAAGTGCAGAGGATGTCTGGACACAGGGGAAATCCCTGACCCATCCTGCACCCCTGGACAGTCACCCTCCAGAAGCCCCACCCAGGACACCACTGACACCCTTACCACTCAGCCACCACCATCAGCCCTGGCCAAACAACCCCACACCAGTGTCACTAGGCCATGGACTGGCTGCCCACATGTACAGAGGCCCGAGTCTCCACCCACCAACAGGCAGGATGATGAAGGGCCAACTGCAAGTGGGACTGCCAGACCTGTGCAGGGGACACAGGCACAGGGGGTTAGGGCCAGTGGGAGGGCATCAATGTCCCAAGGGGGTGGCCAAAGGATGGATGCAGCAGCCCAGGAGGTGATATCTGAGGTCCTGGTAGCATACCATCATTCCCAGGACAGGACGGGCCAGATCCCGGCCACCTTGGAGCAGAATCAGGGGCTGTAGGTAGCAAACCACCAGGAGGCCATGGAGCAATGGAAACAGCTCAATGCCACCATGGCCTCCATTGCAGGGGTGCTGCAGTGCCAGTACCACAGCCAGCCTGAGTCATCCACCCACCTGCAGGCCCCTACCACTAGCCAGGACACTGCCCTGCCATCTACATCTGCAGCATCCACTGGACTCGTGGCACTGCTAGAGGACTCGCAGGACACCAGCACCCCTACCCATGCAACCCAGCTGCACCTTCGCAAACGTGCCCTCAGACCCAGATATCCCACTGAAACACCAGCCAAGACGAAGCCCAGCACCAGGAAGTGACTCTGCCCAGAACTGTCTCCCTTGTGTGCCAATGAGCTACCTCATTGACTTGCCACTGCCATCTCACCATCTTCAAATGGCTCCATAGACGATACCCCTGTGCAACCAACCTCTGAGCATATGTACCAGAGTATGTAGTCCATCATGTGCCCACTCCCTTTCACTGTCCCAACACTCATGTATGGCTTTGACTTTGAATAAATACATCTGTGCACTCCTGTGTCCCTAATCAATATGAGAGATCAATTGTGAATGTAGATGAATTAGCCAGTTACCATCATAATGCCACTTTTATTGCAGGAGGGGATCCAACACACTGTAGTGTCTGAAGTATGTCATACTCTACATCCCATTGCGTGCACTGGCATCTGCCACTTCAGTCATGATTTTGCATTTTCACTGGTAAAGGACACCACCGTACCTATTACATGAGTCAGACTGAAAAAATGCAGTGAAGCTATCCTCATCATAGAACAGTACCTGAGAGTCACTGGAAGTATAGGTGGATTAGCTGGGTCCTGGAGTTGATATTTTCCCCCTCTTCTTCTTCACCATCACTCTCATCCCTCCTCTGAGGTTGCAGGGCTGGTTGGACAGCACCATCCTCTTCCAGAAGTGGGATAGCTTTTCTCACAGCCAAGCTGTGCAGCATGCAGCAGGCCACCACTGCCTTACACACCTTGTCAGGGACATAGCACAGGGATCCTCCAGAGAGATGGAGGCAACAGAATCTTGCTTTCAGGAGTTTTGTGGTGCGCTCTATCACCCTCCTAGTACGACCATGGGCCTCATTATATTTCCTCTCTGCATCTGTCTTGGGATTCCTCACAGGTGTCAGGAGCCATTGCATGTTGGGGTACCCAGAAGCCCCTGCAAAAGTAGGTGAAAGAGGACTGAAACACACACATTGTACTTGAATACAGCCTGGCTGTCAGCTATGTAACTGATCCAGTGTCATACACACTCACCTATGAGCCAAGCTCTGTCCCCCTGTAGTTGTCCCATCATGTGTGCCACACTGCTGTTTCTCAGGACAAATGAATCATGGACTGGTCCTGGGAACCTTGCATTGACATGTGAAATGTACTGATCAGCAGCACACACCAATTGGACATTCATGGAGTGATAATTCTTATGATTCCGATACACCTGTTCATTCACTTTTGGGGGTATGAGGGTTATGTTGGTTCCATCAATGGCACCTATCATATGGGGGATATTAGCAAAGGCATAGAATCATGATTTGATGGTGGTGAGATCAGCCCTTTGGGGAAACTGGACATAACTTTGCAAGTGTTGAATGAATGCATCCAGGAAATTGGACAGGATGGGGCTATACATTGGCTGAGATACCCCTGCAGCCATGCCCACTGTCACTTGAAATGAGCCTGTGGCCAAAGAATGGAGCACAGTCATAGATATGGCATGCTGATTCCGATTGCCCGGCTTCAGAACAGTTTCCATTACTGTACAGAGGTCAAGGATTGTAGCTCAATTAAGTCAGTAAGGTATGATGGTGGGACATTTCCTCTAGGGTGGCCAGATCTACTAGGGGTCTGTAAACAGATGGGGGCTCTCCCTCGCCACATGGGTCTGTACCTATGGGTGATGAAGGCACACATTTTGAGTTTGGACATACACTTACAACACATTGTGTCACAATACATTTCTTCAATGCGACACACAAACAAAGAATGAGGTAATCCGTCAGGCTAATGTGTGGTGAGGTGTCCCAGTCATAATGGCATCATAGTGTAGACACACTTCCAACCATGAGTACATGTAGGGAACCATTACTCTTGTCAGTAATCAACAAAGGAGAGAGGGAATGAGGCCATGGATGAGGCTCCCGGGCCAGGCTATGGAGACGTGGTGGAAGCAAAATGGCAGCCTCCTGCCATCCAGGTTTTGTAGTGTGGAAGTGACTTAATTCCGCTGACGCTAGTCGTCATGGCGGTAGGCGGTGTTCACCGCCGTACAGCTGATCATTAGATTACATGGTTGGCAATGGGGAACCTGGGCCAATCATGGTCGCCGTCGGCGGTGACGGTACACACCACCGCGGTATCTACCGCCATTTTGACAGACACTTGAATCCTACATTGCGTGAAGGGAAGAACTCCACTGCATGTGCTGCTGGTCCCTGAGATGGCGCGTGTGACAAGGGAACGGGCCTCGGTCTTCACCGCGGAGGAGCTTGAGAAGCTGGTGGCTAGGGTCCTATCCCTGTATGCCACGTTGTATGGGCAACCAGAGGAGCAGGAGAGTTGCTATTTGTCCTCCTTAGATGTGTGTGATTGTGGCGGATGCCTGTATGCGTTTTTGTTCACTGTGTGAATGCTCACCCGTAGTGTGTCTGGCAGTTTCTGCTTGTTATTTGTTCATTTGCACGTCTCCATGGGACATGTCAGTATGAATGGGCATGGCATTTGTGTATGGGGCACCCACACTGACGTCTGTTTCTTTACTGTGTGTCCCATACAGGTCAGCACCCATCAGAAGAGGGAACTATGGCAAGCCATCGCCAAGGAAGTGCAGACCCCGGGGGTCTACAACTGCCGGAGCACCCACTGCAGGAAGCAGTGGGAGGACCTGAGGCGCTGGGCCAGGAAGACCAGAGAGGCCCAGGTGGGGAAGGCCTCCCAACAAGGGAGGGGTGCCCGTCGGACACTGACCCCCCTAATGGCCCGCATTCTGGCAGTGGCCTATCCAGATTTGGAGGGGGGCTTGAAGGCAGCACAGCAGCCACAAGGGGGTGAGTACCAACACTGTTGTAATGCCACTATGATGAGTGTAGTTAGATGCTAAGGGTTGCATGCATTGTAGTGCCAGGCACATAGACAGTTGTGTCCCTGCAGTAATGCCCCCCTCTACGTCCGTGGGATAGTGTCATAGCTACTTTTGGCAGGGTATGTAGGCCTGTGAGGGGTCCCCTTTTTGTAATATTGTATTCAATGTAGCCTCATGAACTTGTAGATGTGTTGGCTTGGCATAGTTTCTCATGAGTTCACTTCACAAAGTGTATGAGAGTAGTGGTTCAGGATGAGAATGTTGTGTATTCTGGGGTCATGCCTACTAGTCAGGGGCACATTCATTACATGTGTTGTGTCTGCTGAGGGTTTGTGCCTGAGCTGGGTGGGAGTGTATGTGTCCCAAAATGTACATATTTCCTGGGATTGACATACTTCAGTCTTGTTTTGTTTCCCCTCCCCTGTGCTCTTGTGTCCCTGTGTGCACTAGCATCTTCTGGCAAGGGAGCTGAGGCACCGGCGAGTGGGGATGAAGCAGCCCACCGTTCCAAGGAGGCAGAGTCAACCAACGCCAATAGGACCAGTGGGTTGGAGGGCGATGGGAGTCAGGAGAGGCAACTACCGCTGGAGGTAGTGACTCTGATACCTCCTCCGATGGCAGCTCTCAGGTGGTGGCGGAACCTACTGGGCCCACCCATTGTTTGTCATCTTCCACCACCCCATACCATCACCGCCCTCCCAGTTGCTCCCCACTGAGTTTCCTGTGCCTGCTCACCCAGGAGGGTGGGCGTCTTCTTCACCCCAGGCACCTCATCCTGTGCCCCAGTCAGCACTGCTGCCCTCACGGAGGAGGCTATTGACCTCCTGCGAACCATCTCTGTAGGGCAGACAACCATCGTGAATGCCATCCAGGGGCTAGCATCCCAGATGCAGCAATGCATACCTGGAAGGCATTCATGGTGCCATGTCTGGCCTACAGAGATCTTTTCAGGCTCTGGCCTCCTCTTTGATGGCAGCCAGTGTCCCTGGTCTTTCCCTCCCACCACCTCTACCCCTTCCAGCACCCCACTCCCTTCACCCATCCCAAGCACACATACAGACAGCCGTGCACACAGATCAACACACAAGAAGAACACAGAGAAACACAAGCACCACACTTACCACCACAGGCAGGCACACACCCAACATACCAAAGCACACACAACAACATCCACCCCCCCACTGTGTCAGCCTCCCCCTCTTCCCTGTCTGTCACCTCACCATGCACACCCACATGCACTGCACCCTCAGTCACTGCTCCTGCCCCCATTTAGCAGTCACCACACAAGCTGGCATCCAGTCATGCACCCCAGGCACCACACCTGTACTCATCACAACTACATTCACATACACTTGCAGCACACTCGCCAGACCTGCAGACACATACACAACATCCATATGCACTGGCATTCTGTCTTCTCCCACGGTGTCAATCCCCCCTCCTCCCAAAACACTCAAACGTACACACTCATCCACATCACACACATCCACCATACATAAGCATTCTAAACATGCACCTGCTGCCAAGTCCAGCACACCTACACCTCGTACCACCACTCCCTCAGACCTGGCTCCAAATCTCCTCCAACTGCACCTAAGAAACTTTTTCTCTCCTGTGCTGACCAGTTTGAACCCACTGGCCCACCCCATCTTGTCCCTAAACATTACCATGCCCTAGCCCAGTCTACTCCTTCCTCGTCTAAGTCCGCCCCAGTCCGCCCTTCCCATTCCCGTGCCCCTTCCCCAGGGAGGAAGAAGCCCCGTGTTGCCTCAGGTCCCTCTGCCACCCACTGGTCCAGGCCCACTACCCCTCCTTCCAAGGGCAAGCCCAAGCCCTCTCCACCTCCACCTCCAAAACCTAAACCCAAAACCCCCCCTTCAAGACCTGACTCACCACCCCGCCACCCCCTGCCCCTGTTCCCTGAGGTGCCTAGCTGCCCCATTGATGCCCCTTCCCAGTGGAGTTTCCTTTACCATCGTAGGGGTCAAGTGTGGGCTATATTTGCCCTTCCGGGACTTTGCAATGGACTGGCCAGTGGCCTTATTTGGACATTCATGTTCTTTGTTGAAATTAAATTTGAGTGCCCAGCAGAGCTGTTGGCACAATATAGAGACGTTGTGCAGCGTTTCACTATGGGGGTGTCTTGTGCGCAGGTGTGTGCATTGGTGCAGGTATTTGTTGGCTTGTGTCTGGTAAGTACATCTTTATATGGTATGTATGGCTTGGGATGGTGGGATGGGTTGGGAGTGTGTTGCAGCGTGGGTATGTAACTGTGCCATTTCTTCCCATGTGTACCAGGCTGCCGTACTTACCGTTCCATCTTCGTTCACGGTCCTGGAAGAATATGGCAAGGAAAAGCACTGGGATTATTTCCAACTCTTGCTCCATGTCTGCATCGGCGTGTTCTGTGTGCCTCCGGTAGTGTCTCCCTTTATATGGGTCATTTCCGCCACGCTTTGCCTGGTGGTGGTTCCTGCCCTGGAACTGATGGCTTTGTGGTGTTTCGTAATTTGGTGGGCGGGTAGGGCTTTCCGCCTGCCTGTGGGCAGCCTCCCCTGTCGTCGACGGGACTACAATAATGGCGGTGTGTGAATGGCCCGCTACTTGTTTCTCATTGGCTTCATTATTTGGTGGACCGGACTGCCAGCCTGTTGGTGGCCGACAGTGCGGTGTTGCCCGCCATGTTCATAATGACCACCTTTGTCAGCATACAAATCAACAAGCAGCAGATCAATGTTTTACTAACAATCTTACATCTTGTCTTGATTCTATCAGTGATGATGTACTTAAATTAATCCGGATCCAATCACTTACGCCACAAATATCAATGATAACTGAAACATTCTTAGGGTATGGACAAGTTTCTACTTCTATTGATTTTATTTCATATTCAGACACATTTTTCAATCATAGGCCATTCTCATAAATCATCATAGAATTGTACTTTATCAAATAGACACCTAGGGCCTCATTATGACTCTGGCAGTCACCAGACCGCCAGGGTGACAGTTGTGGTCAGACCACCGCCAAAGTGGCAGTCCGACTGTGACATTACGACCGTGGTGAAAACACTGCCAGATTGTCACCAGTTGGCAGCCTGGCGGTCTCAGTGGTTGTAATCCGTGCTGCCTTGGGCATTACAAGTCCCCTTTATGCCAGTTTTTGCATGGTCATAGCCCTGCCATGCAAAGGCTGGTGGAAAGGAGGTGCCATGGACTTGGCATGAGCAGTGCAGGGGCCCTGAGGACAGCCCTGTCGCGCTTTCCACTGCTCGAATTACAGGCAGCGGAAACACGCAACGGGTGCTGTTGCGCCCGCTGCACTGCCAAATCGGTACCGGCTCGATTACGAGCTGGGGTCAATGCTAAGACCCAGTTCACTGTAGGACCGACGGGCAGAAACACTGTTTCCACCCGCCGGCCCTGCAGTGAACTCCTAATAGGGCCGGCGATGTTCTGGCCATACAGGCGGCCTCAGGGCCCTAATTCTTCTTTGTGAACTGCCCTTATTTACTGTTTGACGCTCAGGGGAAGATCAAACAGAAGCGGAAGGGGTACCTTCCCTTTTTGCACCTCTTTCTGTGGTATAAATTGATACATCCATTGATCAGTGGACATACCTCAGGAAACTGAAACAAAAATGAAATTTTACTGATGAAAGTGCAATTCACTATAGGCACAAAATATTTTAATCATGAATCTTCTTGAGAAGCAACAGATTTTTCAGCATCTAATGAGAATGCTGTGATTTGCTTGAGACAGCGTTTATAAAACCAATGAACATGAAGAAGACAAATAATTTTACACTTTCCTGTTCTTCCCCTAATAATAGGTGAACTCTAGGGCAGCATTATAAAAGGTATATGTTAGAGCAGACAGCCTTAGGGTGGTCACCCTCAACCTTTTGCCTCCCACCCTCCACTTTTTGACACTGTTTTTGCTGGCTTTAGGACTCTGCACACTTTACCACTGCTAACCAGTGCTAAAGTGCATATGCTGTCTCCCTTAAAGCATGGTGACATTGGCTCATACATTGGCTCATACCTAATTGGCATATTTGATCTACTGATAAGTATCTATTAAAGTGCACTATGTGTGCCCAGGGCCTGTAGAGTGAATGCTACTAATGGGCTGCAGCACTGGTTGTGCCACCCACATAAGTACTCCCTGAACCATTTCTCAGGCTTGCCATTGCAAGGCCTGTGTGTGCAGTTTCACTGCCACTTCAACTTGGCATTCAAAAGTACTTGCCAAGCCTTACACTTCCTTTTTTCTACATATAAGTTACCCCTAAGGTAGGCCCTATGTAACCCAGAGGGCAGGAAGCTGTGTGGGTAAAAGGCAGAACATATATCTGTGTGTTTTATATGTCCTGGTAGTGGAAAACTCCTAAATTCATTATCCACTGCTGTGAGGCCTGCTCCTTTCATAGGCTAACATTAACGCTATCGTCATAAACTCTTTGAGTGGTAGATTCTGATTAGAAAGTGGTAAACAGGTCATATTTAGTATGGCAAGAATGGTAATACAACATCCTGCTGACTGGTGAAGTTGGATTTTATATTACTATTTCTGAAATGCCTCTTTTAGAAAGTGAGCATTTCTCTGCACTTAAATCCTTCTGTGCCTTACAATCCACGTCTGGGCTGTTCTGGTTGACAGCTTCCTTGTGCATTTCACCCAGACAGCCACAAACACAGGATGCTCAGTCACGTCTGCACACATCTGCATACTGAATGGGTCTTCCTGGGCTGTAAGGGTGGAGGGCCTGACACTTACATTTCAAAGGACATTTGCCTGCCCTCATACAATGGACAGCCAACCCCCCTACTGGGACCCTGGCAGACAGGATTGTACTGAAAGGGGACCTTGTGCACTTCTAAGCCACTCTTTGAAGTCTTCCCCATTTCAAAGGCACATTTAGGTAAATAAACTGGGTCCCTGACCCTACCAACTCACACACTTCTTGACAAGATATCTCCTGGGAAAGAAACTCTGCACCAGAACCTGCAACCTACTAAGAGAAGCTGCCTGGCTGCCCAAAGGACTCACTTGACTGCTTTGATGTAAAGGACTGCTGCCTTGCTGTTGCCATGCTGCCTTGCTGCCCTCTGGCTCTGCTGAGAAGTGCTCTCCAAGGGCTTGGATTGAGCTTGCCTCCTGTTTCCAAGTCTCAGGGCCAAAAAGACTTCATCTCTGCAAAGAACTCCTTGTGCATCGAGAAATCAACGCACAGCCTGCCAGAAACAATGCACAGCCTGCTTAGCGGGGAAAGAATCCACGCATCGCTGAACCGGAACAACGTAGCCTGGCTTCCCGAGTGGAGAGTGACTCAGCACCAGCGATGCGACTGGAACTTCGACGCGCAGCCCACTGCATCGTCCCCGGGCCGTCCAAATACCCGCAACCCGGAGATGATTCAAGCCTGCGCACTGGAAATCGACACAAAGCCCTTGCTGCATGGAAAAGCATTAATGGATCGTCTGTGTGCGCCCGGAGAAACCAACGCACACCTCCCTGTTTTCCACGCATCTCTTTTCCTGCGGTCCCACGTGGATAATTTAGACGCAAACCAGTTACTTGACGCTCGCAAGAAATCATTGTTGTTTTTAAGAACAACAGACTCTATTTATCATTACAAAAGTGATATTTCAACTTGTATTTACCAAATCTTGATCGTTTTGACCTTAATCTACTCAGATAAATATTCTATATTTTTCTAAACCTGTGTAGTGTATTTTGGTGGTGTTTGCCCTGTGTTATTGCATGATTTATGGCACAAATACTTTACACATTGCCTTCTAAGTTAAGCCTGACTGCTCAGTGCCAATCTACCCGATGGTGGGCGCAGGATAATTTGGATTGTGTGTGACTTACCCTGACTAGAGTGAGGGTCCTTGCATGGACAGGGGGTAACCTAACTGCCAACCAAAGACCCTATTTCTAACAGTATACATTTCTCTTTTTACCACAGTGAGAAAGCCTGGTTTATTAAGCGGAAAATGAAACCTTTAGCGGTGTCACAGCTAGGTTGTAAAAAGGAATAGACTGACCAGGAAATATTATAAATTTTCACTGTGAAGGCAACATTATACCAGACACAGAAAGTATGTAAATTCCTTTGAATCTGTGATAATTTTCAAAGTAGAATAAAGCAGTCTCCAGTTACGAAATGCATAAGTGCCCAAATTTCACACAGGCCAAGATCAGACAGCTTTAATGCAACTCTCTGTGTCACTATTAAAGTATTCCTAGCTGCATATCTGCCAGAGACTGATCAATAGAAATAATAATGTCCTTCACCAATATGATCTTTTCACCGGTACGTTTTAGAAATGAGAGTCTTGGATATGGACGAAAATAGTATCTTGTACGCATACATTACTGAGGATCATTAAACCTTCATTATTGACATATTGTTTTGTTGTTGAAGATTTGTGATAAAAGCTGTTGGGTATATTGCTATTTTACCGAGGTAAGTTAAAAAGGTTTTGGAAATAAATAACTGCATTGGTGTAGCATCCCTATGACTAAGATTCAGACACCACCAGATGTTTTTTTTTTTAGATGTGATTGATAACAATGGCTCCCATTTGCTTTTTTTCAAAGAAAAAAAACAACCTTTATTTATATGCTTTTTAACCCCTTAGCTGCTGGGCCGTTTCCCCCCCCCCAGTGCTGAGCCCTTTTTTGGCTATTTGGGGTAGTTTGCGCTTAGGCCTTCATAACTTTTTGTCCACATAAGCTATCCACGCCAAATTTGCGTCCTTTTTTTCCAACATCCTAGGGATTCTAATGGTACCCAGAGTTTGTGGTTTCCCCTGGAGGAGACCAAGAAATTAGCCAAAATACAGTGAAAATTTATTTTTTTCCAAAACAATGGGAAAAAAGGGCTGCCGAACAAGGCTTGTGTTTTTTTCCCTGAAAATGGCATCAACAAAGGGTTTCTGGTGCTAAACTCACCATCTTCCCACCTTTCAGGAACGGGCAGACTTGAATCAGAAAACCACATTTTTCAACACAAATTTGGCATTTTACTGGGACATACCCCATTTTTACTATTTTTGGTGCTTTCAGCCTTCTTCCAGTTAGTGACAGGAATGGGTATGAAACCAATGCTGGATCCCGGAAAGCTAAACATTTCCGAAAACTAGACAAAATTCTGAATTCAGCAAGGGGTCATTTGTGTAGATCCTACAAGGTTTTCCTACAGAAAATAACAGCTGAAATAAAAAAATATTGAAATTGAGCTGAAAACAACAGCCCTTTTTCTTTATGTTTTACTCTGTATCTTTTTCCTGCGATGCCAGATTTTTGAAAGCAATATACCGTTATGTCTGCTGAACTCTTCTGGTTGCGGGGATATAAAGGGCTTGTAGGTTCATCAAGAACCCTAGGTACCCAGAGCCAATAAATGAGCTGCACCCTGCAGTTGGTTTTCATTCTATACTGGGTATATAGCAATTAATTTGCTGAAATATGAAGAGTGAAAAATAGGTATCAAGAAAACCTTTGCATTTCCAAAATGGGCTCAAGATAAGATTTTGAGGAGCAGTGGTTATTTGCACATCTCTGAATTCCGGGGTGCCCATACTAGCATGTGAATTGCAGGGCATTTCTCAAATCAACGTCTTTTTTACACACTCTCTTATATTTGGAAGGAAAAAATGTAGAGACAGATAAGGGACAGTAACACTTGTTTTGCTATTCTATGTTCCCCCAAGTCTCCCGATAAAAATGATACCTCACTTGTGTGGGTAGGTCTAGCGCCCGCGACAAGAAATGCCCCAAAACACAACGTGGACACATCCCATTTTTTGACAGAAAACAGCTGTTTTTTGCAAAGTGCCTACCTGTAGATTTTGGCCTCTAGCTCAGCCGGCACCTAGGGAAACCTACCAAACCTGTGCATTTTTGAAAACTAGAGACCTAGGGGAATCCAAGATGGGGTGACTTGTGGGGCTCTGACCAGGTTCTGTTACCCAGAATCCTTTGCAAACCTCAAAATGTGGCTAAAAAAACACGTTTTCCTTACATGTCGGTGACAGAAAGTTCTGGAATCTGAGAGGAGCCACAAATTTCCTTCCACCCATTGTTCCCCCAAGTCTCCCGATAAAAATGATACCTCACTTGTGTGGGTAGGCCTAGCGCCCGCGACAGGAAATGCCCCAAAACACAACATGGACACATCCCATTTTTTGACAGAAAACAGAGCTGTTTTTTGCAAAGTGCCTACCTGTAGATTTTGGCCTCTAGCTCAGCCGGCACCTAGGGAAACCTACCAAACCTGTGCATGTTTGAAAACTAGACACCTAGGGGAATCCAAGATGGGGTGACTTGTGGGGCTCTGACCAGGTTTTGTTACCCAGAATCCTTTGCAAACCTCAAAATGTGGCTAAAAAAACACGTTTTCCTCACATTTCGGTGACAGAAAGTTCTGGAATCTGAGAGGAGCCACAAATTTCCTTCCACCCACCATTCCCCCAAGTCTCCCGATAAAAATGATACCTCACTTGTGTGGGTAGGCCTGGTGCCCGCGACAGGAATAGATCACACAACGGTCAATGTTGGTCCATACATGAGGCAGCTGTTGACCCTGGGGTGATCCATTCCTGACGCAGGCACTAGGTGTAGGCACTCAAGTGGGGTAGTGTTTTTATCAGGACAGGTGAGGAATCACTGGGTGGTAGGAATTTTGTGGATCCCAGCATATTCCTGTAGTTTGTGTGACAGAAATGCGAGAAAAATAGAGTTTTTATTCAACATTTCAGCTTTGCAGGCTATTCTGGGTAAGAAAACTTTGGGGAATCCACACAAGTCACACCTCTGTGGACTCCCCCGAATGTCTAGTTTCCAGAAATGTTTGGGTTTAGTGTGTTTCTCTATATGGCCGCCGAACCCAGGACCAAAAACACAGATGCCTGCCTTACAAAACCAGTTTGTTTTGCGATAGATAATTTTGATGTCTCCACAATACGATTTGGGCGGTGGAATTTGGGGCTGAACTAAATTGGGGAGCTCCCAAGAGAGCACTCTGTCTCTCTCTCTGCTTGCCACCGCATTCACCTGCTCTCTGGGTCGGGCTAACCCACTATTACCCAGTTACACAGACTGCTTGCGAGGGGACAGCAGGACTGTCCTCATCATCTCCCTCATAATGTACTGGAAGAGGAGTTATCGAATGGGACTCCTCCGACTGAAAAATCACTCCCAGAGTCTGCGCCATTGTCCTATCCCTCAGATGCTGTCTCAGTATCTGATGTCTCAGTCTCTGATCCTATGTCAGAGCTGTCCTCTATTACCCGAGTGACGGCAGCAGTCATCCATCAAGATGCCATCTCTGCTATTGGCTAAACTGTTGCTCTAAAACACTAGCCTACGTAGACAGTCACAAAATCGATGGTGTGTGTGAGATAAGTGCAACAGTAGAGGCCACCTTACCTGCGCTTCTTCCCTCAATCAGCACGTTCTTTCAAGACACTCAAAAAACACCTTATCACATACCATTCGTCACAGTCTTTAGCACCTCCTGCGCCCAGTCCAACAATCATTATTGGTGCTCCCACTCCCTCCTCCTCGGATTCCCTCATTACCACCCAGCAAAAGTGCCCTTCATCTCTCCATAGCCGCCCTCCACCCCGCACATACATTTCATTTGTATTATAGCGCAGGTAATGGCTGACTTTACTAATGTACTCAGCTATTTACATAAAATACAGATTTGCTCTTTGCAGTAGGCATATAAACCTTCTGCGCTTCTTTATGGCACTAAAACTGCCCCTTTTGTAGCAGAAACATAATCACAATACTTACTTGACTTATTTATTGCTGCCTAAAAGCTACAGTTGAAAAGCGTCAGTTGAAGTATGTGCATTGAGTATGAGACTCTCCCCTTTCTTACGAGGCCTTCTTGAAAGTGTTTCCTGGCCCCCGATCGCAGCTGAAACCTGAAAAGTGTTTCCTGGCCCCCGATCACAGCACTGCTGCGATCGGGGGCCAGGAAACACTTTCAGGATGAGGCCTTCCTGAAAGTGTTTCCTGGCCCCTGATCGCAGCTGTGCTGTGATCGGGGGCCAGGACACACTTTCAGGAAGGCCTCGTAAGAAAGGGGAGACTCTCCCCTTTCTTACGAGGCCTTCCCGAACGTGGGGAAGGCCGTTTGTGGCCGTTTTCCCCATCGGAGCAGGAAGCGGACACAAGGCTGCTTCCTGCTCCGATGGGGAAATCAACATTGTAACGTGTCACAAAGGGGCGGGTGGGGGGCGGGGGGAGACACGGAAGAGATTCCGTGTCTCCCAGGGGTAAAAAAATAAAATAAAAATCCCCTGGTGTTGGCCACTGGTCGTGACCCACACCAGGGAGGTAGTGTGGGCGTCGGCCAGTGGCCGATGCCTGCACTTAAGCGGTTAATACAGGTAAAAGACCAAAATAACATGGTGCATGTTTACAAGTGCAAGTACTGTCTCACGTGTCTTACTGGATTATTTACCAGGACCGCCACAATGTGCACAATATCATATGTACCAAGTCGACATATACATTTTATACACCCTTTGTAGGACTTTTTTTTGCTTATGCAGGGTCATCCCCAATCTTTTTGCCTCCTATTTTTTCTGAACTGTTGCTGTTTGTTTTTGAACTCTGAGCACTTTACCACTGCCAACCGGTGCTAAAGTGCATATGCTCTCTGTGTAAATTGTATTGTTTATTGGTTTATTCATGATTGGCATATTTGATTTACTAGTAAGTCCCTAGTAAGGTGCACTAGAGGTGCCAGGGCCTGTAAATCAAATGTTACTAGTGGGCCTGCAGCACTGGCTGTGCCGCCCACATAAGTAGCTCTGTAATCATGTCTCAGACCTGCCACTGCAGTGTCTGTGTGTGCAGTTTTAACTGTAAATTCGACTTGGCAAGTGTACGCACTTGCCAGGCCTAAACCTTCCCTTTTCTTACATGTCAGACACCCCTAAGGTAGGCCCTAGGTAGCCCCAAGGGCAGGGTGCAGTGTATGGTTAAGGTAGGATATATAGTAATGTGTTTTAAATGTCCTGACAGTGAAATATTGCTAAATTTGTTTTTCACTGTTGCAAGGCCTGTCCCTCTCATAGGTTAACATGGGGGCTACCTTTAAATCTGATTAAAGTGTAGATTCCCTTTGGGAGCCGATGGACATGTGGAGTTTGAGGTCTCTGAGCTCACAATTTAAAAATACATATTTTAGTAAAGTTGATTTTAAGATTGTGTGTTTGAAAATGCCACTTTTAGAAAGTGAGCATTTTCTTGCTTATACCATTTCTGTGACTCTGCCTGTTTGTGGATTCCCTGTCTGGATCAGTTTGACAGTTGGGCTGGTTGCACCTCACACTAGACAGTGACACAAAAGGATCTGGGGTGCAGTCTGCATTTCCTGTTGAGCCATCTGTGCTAGGAGGGAGGGGAGGAGTGGTCACTTACACCTGAAAGGGCTGTGCCTGTCCTCACACAATGCTGTCTCCGACCCCCTGGTGAGTGTCTGGGACCTGGCCTGGGCAAGGCAGGATTTCACATTCAAAAGAGACTTTACTTTAAAGTAGGCCTACTTCAAAGGAGAAATTGGGTATAAGAAGGGCACCCAAAACCACAGACTTTACAACACTTCTGGAAAGAAGAGGAACCTCTGCCTGGAGAAGAGCTGAGGAGAAGTGTTACCCTGCCTGTGACTGTGCTTTGTGGAGCTATCCTGTAGTTGCTGCTTCTGCCTTAGTAAGAGGGCAAAGACTGGACTTTGTGTGCCTTCCATCTTGTGAAGAAATCTCCAAGGGCTTGATTTAGAGCTTGCCTCTTGTTGTTTGAAGTCTCAGGGACAGCAAAGACTTCTCTCTGCCAGCACCTGGAGTCCCTGGAGAGACTCCTGCTCTGACAAGTGGTGCTCTATCCAGTCCCTGGGCCCTGAAAAGGAAAGCTGGCGGAAATCCAAGGAAATCGACTTCGGACGACTACGTGACGCCACCTGCACCCGACGCCGTGATCTTTGCTGGAACGCAATGACCTTCGTAGGTCCGACGCCGCTGCAGCCCTGCTGAAGTCCGCGACTCCGTGGAAGTCACCGCACCACGTCGTGACCGACGCCGCAGAAAGTGCGCAGATTCAACGTTTCGCACAGACGCCGCGATCCCCGACTTCGCACATCGACTTGTTTTCACTCTTCACCAAAGGTACTGTACTTGGGTGTCTACGCGACTCCGTGTCCGGCGCTGCTGGTGTCGGCTTGTTGGGAACAACTTCCTCATGACGCCGTGTTAACACCTCACTGAAGCATTTTGTGTTTCTAAGCGCTATTTTTGAGTTTAATCTTTAAAAATTCATAACTTGACTTGTGTATGTTGGATTTCTGTCGTTTTGATCTTGTTTTGTTTAGATAAATATTTCCTATTGTTCTAAACTTGTGTTGTGTCATTTTTTAGTGATTTCATTAAGTTACTGTGTGTGTTGGTACAAATACTTTATACCTAGCACTCTGAAGTTAAGCCTACTGCTCTGCCAAGCTACCGAGGGAGTAAGCAGGGGTTAGCTGAGGGTGATTCTCTGTTATCCAAACTAGAGTGAGGGTCCTTGCTTGAACATGGGGTAACCTGACTGTCAACCAAAGACCCCATTTCTAACACCCTTGATCTAGAACGTCACTTTGTAATGGCATCTCTCATAATCATAGATAGTCATGTCTCTGGATCTCCTGAGTCTGAGTCCTTATCTTAGTCTGTGTTCATTTAAAAAAATCAGCAATATCTCATAGGCTGCCAAGTCCTCTGCGACCTTGTTGTCAGTACATGAGCGTCTTAAATATTGCTCCTCTGCGACTCCTCACTCAACACATCCCTAACCTATGAAGCCATGTTCAGAGTCCTCAATCCCATTCATCTAATAGCAATTCTACCCTTAGCAAGAAGTAGCACCAAAGGTAGGAGCTTATATGAGATCTTGTTCCCCTTGGGCTTCTACACTATACCCAATAGGCATGCTCCTGGTGCATTAGGAATAGCCATCCCCACCACCCCCACAATGCTGGGCACCGCCACTTCCTAGAAGTTGCGCACCCCTACTCATTGCCATGCCAAAAGCAAGAATGTGACCCCTTCCTCCCCACCTTAGCAGGATCTATACTGTTGAGCCGAGTCAGTGTTATGTATGTGCGATGTAGGTATTTGAAGTGTAGTAGCTTAAATCATCTGTGGCTTCGTACCCAGCCATGGTGGGTGACGGTCTCAATTCCCATCCAGAATACAATTACAATCTCCTGCCGATCCAGTGGGGGAACGCATGCTGTCATCAAGTAGCCCGTGTAGTGTGATATAAAACTGCCCGTCATCTACATATGTGCCAAAAGTGTTCAGAATAGTAATGTCCCTACCATTCAGTGTACCTTGCAAGAGTATGTAATGCCCCTCCAAGTCTGCCTCGCTATACACATGACAAAATATCACCCCAGGGACCATCCAAATCACCAAGCCCTAGGCATAGGAAGAATAGGTTGCAGAAAAGAGATGGCCTCTCCGTTTCTTCACTAGTTTCTGTTGCTCCACGGTTATTGAATGTGTTTCCTGTAAACAGACTATTTGGACCTTATGATGCCAGAGGTATGAATGTTTTGTATAGTCCCGAAGACCCCTGACATTCCACATGAGAATATGTAAATAGTCCATCATCTATAATCACGATCTACATACATAACAAACCCCAGCCTCCCACAAAGAGAGGATACCGGCATATCAACCCACAAGTAAAGACACCATCTCCGTACCTGCACACGCACTGTAACCATGAACATAACCCCTGCAAACGTTTGGGAATAAAACAAGCAAAATTGTACCATCCACCCTGGATAAACAGTAACACAAAAACCAAACATGCTGCTTGTCCATATGTACTGATGCTGCCAGAACCCGCAGCATTATCCTACCTCCCACAATGATGGCCTACCACTATATGTGGAGAGGATTCTGCACAACCACAAGCAATGCAAATTGTCTTGTAGCCCATGCCCCATCAGACAGCAGCATTAATCAACACCATTGAAAAACAAGACCCCTCATAAGAGCATCCCTCCCCCATAAGAAAAGAGGTTAAAGAAAGATATCAAAATGCAGGCTGCACACAATAAGCTGAATTTAATCCCCCCTTATATAGCAGGATCTTCTGACATTGGCAACACCTCTGGGGCCAATGCAGCCTGTCCCAGTTCGGACGCAGTCTCTGAGGGAGTCAGTGCCATGGTCCTGTCCTCCTGCACCACGATATGCCCAGGACCTCGGTCATCTTGAATCTGGGGGTCACCAGCTGCGGGCTCCCCTGTGATCTCCAGTTTGGGCTGTGTGCACCCCTCTCAGTACATGTTCCAGATCTCCATGAGCCAACCTTGTCTCTAGGGATCTTGCCCCACATCTCCAGCCATCTCCACACATCCTCCTGTGACTCAAAAAAATTAGACTTGCCTCCTGAGATCATCCACAGGTGAGCTAGGTAGGGTAGCATATATTGGAGGCACCTCCAAGAAACATTTTTGGTTGGCTTCCACCTTATGAGTATAGCCAAGATAACTGAGATTTTGTGATTCTTGAGCGGGTATTATAGGTATTTCGGGCCTTATGTAGGATATAGTCTCTGTCCTTGTAATTAAGAATACCCGCTATGAAGGCCCGTGGCAGTGCCCCCAGCCGGGGAGGGCCACCAACGCCCAATGTGCCCTCTCAATGGCAAAAAGAGGTGACACTCCAGAGGGCCGTAGAATATCTTGGATCCAGTGTTCCACAAAAGTCTAATTTCCCTTGGCCCACTCAGAAAAACCCCAACAGGCGGAAATTGTTGTGGCGGGAACTCCCTTCTGCATCCTCCACCCTGGTCTCCAGTGTTGCAGTCTTAGAGGTGACATTAGCCATCTTCCTCAGCAGCATGGCAACCTCTGATGTATCTCTACCATAGATTATTCTGCCACTCAGAGGGACCTTATCTGAGACCTTGCGTAAGTCCGTACAGAGGAGGTTTACCTCAAGCGCGTCTGCTTCAGTCTTGCCCTCTAGCGCCACATGGGATCCCTGCATAGCCATCAGGCACTACCCTGGCACATTTGGCACTGCACAGAGGGCATCTGCTTAGTATAATGCTCCATAGTATTACCCTGTGAGGGCCCAGTTTGTTCCACCCAATGGAATGGCCAGCAAGGCCCCACTTTTAGACTGTCACAGTGGCAACTGTCCTCCACATAGCAGCAATGGCAGTTACAATCCACGTCTGCCCTGACCAATGCCCTCACCCTTTCACATCTACCAATGCCAAGGTTCACCACCTCAAGTCTCCCAGGGTTTCAGTCACCCAAACAAAAAGGCACATCACATATTGAGGTAGGAGGAGACTCCCACCATAGACGGGCACCCCATAAGCCGAACACAAACCCAAAACAACAATGGCGGCATGCCAGCAGCCAACAGCAGCACTCACCAGGCATTTCTGTAGATCACTGCAGGCATTAAAGGGCCCCCGGTAGCAAACGGTACAGCAGGGACTTTTGGGCAATTCAGCACTCCACGCAGTAGCAATGTCCCCAGAGCACGCCTCCTGGCAGGTGTTAGTCCTGTACGGTATAGGCTCGCCCCTCAGGCCCGCCAGTATCCACCATTTCATGCACCTCCCTACAAGGGCAGTATGCCGCACTGTAAAATGTATATTGGGGCCCACTCACCAGGGAGAACACAAGGACCCCATAAGGTATTGCAGCATGGAGGAGTAATTGAGGAGGAGTCCCCTGTGGCTCAGGTTCTGGCTGACACCAGCAGTACCACCTCCAGAGAGCGTTGGCCCAGATGCCAAAGATGCGATCTCCACGCCTCATGCACGGTCACAGTAGCGTGGCCCGCATAAGGTTAACAGCCTGGAAGGTGGAGGAATAAAGGCAGTTTCCAGTCACAATTGACCTCCCAGGTTCATCCTCGTTTGAGGCAGGAAGCAAATGTCACATCTCCTGGCACCAATTACCAGGCTGGTCCCAGCTGTAACATGCCCTGCAGCTCCAGCAAGGCCTCCGCTCATCGCCGCGAGGCCTGCTATCTCCTCAAGGAAGGCACACCGTCAGCGTAGCGCCGACAACAGGGGCTCCTCTGCAGCAGTCCTGGAGCAGGAGTCAGACCCTCGCATTTCAAGTGCCCAGGAACCAAGCAATAACAGGATTGTGCAGGATTCCATTGGGTAGTTGCGGAACCGCTCAGGTACGCGTCCTGTTGGCCATCTTGCGTGGTCACATCCCCAGGCTCCTATTTGTTTAGGTGGGAATCTGAAATAGTGATATCTACCTCTTATTAAAAGCTGGGGGTTAGATTCCCAAGCACAGGAATAACAAGGCCCCCATCATTATTTTCTCCTGACAGTTTTTGGCATTTTGTCATAATTCGGTGTTTTAAATACCAATTCTACATTTTAAGCCTAATTTCCAAGTGAGTAATTTGAAATGAAAGGTCTTTACCACACCTGGCGAATACATCTAATCTGTGTAATGATATTTACTTTGTGAGGTAAATGTTTCGGCCATATCCCCCCTTGTATATCGGGGCTATATTGTTAAGAATCAGTGTTATACAAATAATTACAATTTATTTTATGTTTTTTGCTGCATCTGTCACTTTTCTGTCAATTTTACCATCACCTTTGATGTAATGCCTTTTTTCTGTATCAGCTATGTCTACGCCACTAATTATTAATTTGTGTGTTTGACACAAGATATACAGTGATTACAAAGGAGATGGCCTAACATATGTTACTGTTGATGTTCTTGGTTGGCTAAATGCATGTTCTATAATGCTGATTCATAGGCCCAATTCACACTATTTTTAAATACAAATTAGTGACTTACGGCTGCAGTACTCCTGAATTCTAGGAGTAAGCCAGGAACAAGTTACATCAAAATCTTTGTGACTCAGGCCCATGCTGTATAGGAAAGAATGAGGAAAGAATGAGGTAGAATTAGAGGTGGATAATCCACTTAAAATGGAAAACTGTGTGGGAATTTTTTGAATCCCCACAAATTTACAAGTTTGTGGGTGTTCGTGTACTTTTTTAGGATGGACCTCACTTCAGAGCCATCAAACCTGCCCCTAACCATATGCTTTCAAATACAGAAATCATATCATATTGACAGAATTTACAGATCACATGTTTGGGACAACCTTCTGACTATGGGACTCGAAAAGGGTTTGGTTTCCTTTTGACCACTTTTCCACCAGGATTTTACGGCCACAGCTAGATATGGGGTTAATTGTAAGTGCACCCCTCCCTTTAAAGTGCACTGCGGAGTGCGTGAAGGGTGGGTTCTCGCCCCCATTTTATTTTTACTCTATATCAATGACCTGAAATGGATTCTGGTGTCTGCTGCCGCAGATGTACCTTGCAGTGATTAAAAAGTGATCCATGTTCTACTTTACACAGATGATTCAGTACTGCTGGCCAGAATGGCAAATGGGTTACTGAAGTTGGTTTCCAGTTTCGTAGATATCATGAAGGGGCTGGAGACAAACTTCTATAAGACATTTTTTTACAGTTTATGGCCCTAAAAACACCAGTACTCGAACACTACGCTTGGGAGGGCAGAAATTGGGCAAGGTGAGTTATTTTCCTTATCTTGGTCTGGACTTTGACGATGCTTGTACCTGGTCCTCTTCTCTCAAAGACAGGCTATCCCATTTATCACGTGCTGTCGGAACTACTTTTTCCCTTGCGGCCAGGATTGGGGAAGAAACCTTTAGCACCAATTCTTGAAATATATAAAAGGAAATTCCTACTGATTGTTTCCTATGGTATGGGGGTGTGGGGCTGCAGAGATGTTGGTTCTATCACTTAGAAGAGAATAGAGTTTGCTGTTGGGGATTCCTCCTTTGACACCCTGTTTTTCCTCACACCTGGAACTAGGCTTAGGTTATCGCCAAGATACTATAAATGCAGCTCCATTGGTTTCCTGGTGTTCAATCTGGGCAAATAAAGAAGCAGAACTTAACCGGGCAGTTGTTAGGGATTTCCTTTCCTGTGATTTCGGGCTAAATATTCATAGATAAAACACATTGGGGATACCGTGGGCTATGCTTATTTTTTTGACAAACCAGAATCTATTACAAACAAGCATTTGCAATGCGACGGGTCTCGCGTTTGCTCATGTTAGAGCTGATAGCGTTGTAAACTCCTAACCTGACTTTTCACCTATCGGCAAAAGTGTATTTATGTACGTAACCGAAAAAGTGCAATTAACTGTGTAAAGCTCTCGACTTCTGCCAAGCGAAATCGCGCTAGTAAAATAGAGAAAATGTAGTCCACGAGCCGGACAGAAAACAGCGAGCCTCGCATGTTTTCTGTACTTGGTCGAATCGCTCGAGGAGGGCTAGCCACCGGAAAAGGCATGACGGGTGCATGCCTTCGACTAATGAAAGCAAGCGGATTTTAATAGCCAGCCCACGAACCAATAAAAAAGACTGACGTGATGTCGACAGGGCTCCGAGCCCTTTTCTAATAACTAAAGCGTCTCGCTGCGATACGCATGCGCGAGCGCATGCAACGCAGGCTCGACCCTAAAAAAACTACAAAGTTGGGGTTCAGGATTGTTTTAGTAAACACAGACAGGTTGCTAGGGAGGCTGCAGAGGTAATGGCTATTGTAAGACTGTATATTTTGTTACAGATGTCCATTGAGACTGCCCCATATTTGTCGGTCGTGCAGTGTTTATGAACACATGCTATTGACTTGGTTTAGATTAGGGTTTATCCGCTGGATGTTATGTTTCCCACAAGGGCAATTTTCAGCTGTTGACATGTGTCTTTGCCACTGCGATGAGCATTCACCTTAGTCTTTATTGCACTTTGTCTTCTTTTGTAATATAATATTCCTTTATAAGGCACTTTATATTACCATTACAAGTTCAACACTTGTGGCCCGCTCTGCTTTTCTTCCAACAACTAAACGAATTTTGAACCTGCTTTGCTGTTGGCTGTTTTTCAAAAAGTATTTTAGGGTTGAGGAGAACTATGTTGTTTTAACCAATACCGATCATAATATTTTTTTTGATGGCACATTTTTATACAAGAATCGTAATTTATTTATTGATGTATTGGGCCTAATAGGCCAATTCATTGTTGCTTGTTGTTAGTGATTTTAATTGTTTATTTATATCTCTCATAATTCATGTTTAATTGCACATTTTCTTGTATGTGTTTATCTTTTTATGATCTATCTTTTTGATAGAATAAAGATTAAATCAATGAATGAATGACAGAATTTACATATTCACAAATTTAATTAATAAGAGGGACCTTTCTGCAAATCCTAATGGACTGTGCCCTTTCCAATGCACTTCTTGATAATTCTTAGTTGAATATAAGAAACAGTTTTAAAAATCGGACATAATTAAAAACAACCAGTTTCACACTGCTTGGTTGACACTTGATCATTTAAATGAGTTCAGAGGTTGGCTTTAGTCATCTGCAAACTCAATAATCTGATGTTTTTATGTGAAAGTAGTTATTTGGAACAGTTATATAATATCTGAAAAAATCAACATTTATTCAAGGGTTGTTCATACAAAGAATACAACTCCCGTGTTATTTTATTAAATAATTACTCTACTAGTTTGTATTACTTCTTCATCTGTTTTATTTGTATAGTTTTATTAAATAATGCTTTGTATATTTTAATGTGGTAATGATGTGATCGCTTAGTAATAATACTTTATTATAATTTTGTTTTTTTTATTTTTTTGCAGATATACCAGCACTCCTTTACTGCATATTATGCCCTCTGTAATTTATTGACGTGGTGAGTACAGTATTCAGCTCTCTTTTTTCATTGAGAGACTCGTTCGAAGTGGTTGAGGCAATAAAGAAAGCAACATGCTTTCCTTTATCTAAGGCACTATGGTTCCCATTCAAAGGATAATTAATTTTTTCGGATACCACCTGGAAGCGAAAATTATATTGTCGCTTATAAATTGGAAATCAGATTCCAAGAATCAGGATTTCTGAAGTTACTTGTGCCTACAAAGCAGATGAGTGTGCCTAAGTAAGAGATGCACTTTACTATTTCAGTAGGTTTGAGAAACAGGATGGAAACGGAGAGGAACAGGGTACGACGTGGATCTGCAGTTTTCTTGCAAACTTTATTTGCTCAGACACTACGTTATAAACACTTGTTTCAAACATAAGTAAGTCATTATGGGAAGCTGATAGGGAACAGTACTTCTTTTAATCTCGAAACGCGGCACAGGTCTAATCTCAAATGGTGCATTGGGGCTTGGTGATGGGTAATATGACAAATCCATAACTTGTGACTCAGAACGGTGGTTATCTTATGATTTGAGGAGAAGATTCAAGCACTACAGTTTAATTGCAGGACACGGTTTGCACTCTTACACTTGGGGATTACAAATCTGTTGGTATTATCAAACTTCCATTTCTATACATCCGAATTTACCTAGAAAGGCATGGTTAGAGGTGTCTGTATATCTCCCCTGATATCTAAGTTTACAGTGGTCTTGAAGGAGTGTGCCTATGTCCTACACCGTAGATTAGATGATTACTCCTATCTGACCCAGTCGCAGCTCGCGCAAAGCAGAAGGGGCAGGGCGGCGCGTGGGGGGGGAGAGGCGGGTTAAATTAAAAGTAATAACAATTTAAAAAAACATTTACCTCCGCTGCTCCATCCGCTCCTCCCTTTCCTTTGCAGGTACAGGCTCCCAGCCTGCCCTGCACCAATCCTGATGCTGCTCAGAGCAGAGTCAGGATTGGCTGGGAACGCCCAGCCAGGGCACTCCCATGAAGACTGGGTGCCTAGGCAGACTCTCTCGTGCAACTGTGTTGCCTGGCTGGAGAGAGCCCACTGCACATATGTGTTTGGCCGGCCTGAGACGGCTGGCCAAACACATGTGCTCTGAGGGGGAGTGCTGAGCACTCCCACTCACTGCTCGTCATCCCCGTGCCCCCCTCCCCCTTTTCCCCCAAAACGATAATAAACACAGTTTATTATCGTTTTTGGGGAAATGGTTTGCAGCTGCCACTGCTGGCGATGGGGACGACGCTTCTCTGCCCTTTTGGAGGAGCTGCCCCTGATCTTACCAATGATTATGCTGTATCTGGTGGCACAGTGGGCTAATGTACGCCTACTTCAGGAGTCTGTGTTTGGCCTCGTGGTCACAGGTTTCAATTTTGAGTCTTTCATCGTTCAAAGGTTGATAAAATGGTTACCATTCAGTTGTATAACAGCAATCATGGGCATTGATTCACAATAATACCAGGGGTAGGTGAAGTGATATTGTACACCCTTTGACCTTAATGACTTAATAGGAAGTGACATCATATGACCTTTGTCCCTAAATCTTCCCAAGAAGGGTTCTCATATGAACGTCACCCTGATGACATTACAATAAAATAACATTGCTGAAGTTCTGTGTTAACTACATGATAAATATGACAACACAACACAAACAAAAGTCTATTTTATATATATAACGTATATTAAGGGGCCAACATTATGGGGGTTATTCTAACTTTGGAGGAGGTGTTAATCCGTCCCAAAAGTGATGGAAAAGTGACGGATTTACCACCAGCCGTATTACGAGTCCATTATATCCTATGGAACTCGTAATATGGCTGGTGGTATATCCGTCACTTTACCGTCACTTTTGGGACGGATTAACACTCCTCCAAAGTTAGAATAACCCCCTATATGTCAAGAGAACATTTACCTGATTTATAGTAAATAAGCCAAGTGAGTTTGTCCAATGGAGGATAGGATGGGTAGGTATTCCCCCCCCCCCAAGAAAACATTTGAAAAATGGTCACTATTAGCGCATTTTAAAGGAACAGTTTTCTCACAAATGTGCTAAAAAGCCATAGGCTCTGAAAAGACACTCATTAAACATTCAAGACCTTTCATTGTGTGCCAAGCTAATGAAAGTTGTCATTTCCTATAAGTTACCCCATGTTGCTTTTAAATGTCCTCTGGTTGCCCGCATACGTCAAACATTGCCTCCATTGTTAGGGACAGTGTTTGTCATGGGTATCCCTTTTGTTACATGCATACATGCAAGATGGCAGTGTTACAATTTTGCCAATACAGCCATTCACGTACAACGGGTGAGCCTTACGTCAACAGTTACATCTAGTATTTCAGAGACAGCAGTTTGTCATGGGTGCATACCGGACATAAGCTGTGGTGTCCTCCCTTATGTAGAGAATTTTCTCCAGTGTGCCAGCACCAATATTTTGCCACAGGGGCCACCTATGCCACAAATTTCCTCCTGTATATCAGTGCCAGCATTTTATTCCACAGGAGCCCATGCCACGATGTACCTCCTGAATGCCAACACCAGCATTTTACAGTGGTTATTCCATATGCAAGTATTTCTTCCAGTGTGCCAGTGCCAGCTTTTTGCCATAACAGCCTCTGTAAACCAAGAAACATGCCAGATCCAACAGCAGACTTGCAAGCATAACAACACTTTCTCACTCATTCTCACTTACATTTACTAACTCTTGCTACCTTGAACCCACACTCTCACTAATTCACACTCATTTCCACTCTTTTCTTTCATTCAATATTTTGTATTCACACATTAATAGTCGCACTCTTTCGCTCCCTCTTACACTGATGCATATATTTTTCACTCTTTCACGTTAACACACACAAGCCCACATACAAGCATGCATGCTCACACATACACACTCTCTCTCACCCATACTGTAATCTACATGCACGCACACAGCATACACTTAAAAACATTTTATTTTACTTACAGATGTAAGTGAAGGTCCTGTTCCAGATCCTGTTGCTCCATTTTTATTACACCAATACTGAATCATAGACTAATATTCAGTATTAAAAAATTACCGGAAAACAATAAGGTTGGAGCCTAATATTAATGCAAGCCAACCCTGTGTTTCTGGCACTGTTTTTGCCAACTCTGAGACCAAGGTTCACAAAAGCAGTGCCAGGGTCACAAGGGGCAAGCCAGGGTTTGCTGTTGTGACCTTTCGGGGTCCCTTAATTACATCAATGGCAAACAATGCTTAGTCAGTACCAAGATTGACGAAGGGCTATAGGATATGTATGTTCTGTGAAATGCTTGTACTTTCATTTCTTCTCCATGTTATTTGCTGCCCACTTTAGATGTAAATGTGTTTTTCTCTTGGCAAATCTTATCTTTTTTCATAACGCTTCTGTAGAAAATGCATGCATGTCTTCTTGAGGCCTATAGGCCATTAAGGATTCTCAAAAAAGGAACTAAGGGGCATAGTTATCATTCTTTCACACAGTGCAACGCAGCAATCTACCTTGCTGTGCTGTGTGAAAAAGAAAGGGCAGGAATGCACCGTAGTTACCATCATGCGGATCATTCATGTCCTTTCCTAGCATTGGCCCATTTTGGATGTCTAGTGCCAAGGCAGGCACCCTTGCATCATGGTGCAAGGGTGCCTGCATTGTAGGCAGGATTATTTTTGTGCAGGAAGGGAGACCTTCCTGCACAAAACATTCCTGAGAGGCATTTTACTCTGTGTCCTGCAGCAGCATAAGTAGAAAGAGAACAAAAAATACAAATATTTCTTCTCATTGTGCCTCCTCTGGGGAGGTGTAGCATTATGATGCATTCTCAGGTCTAACAATATTGATAAACCTGGGAATACACCAAAATCCATGGGTGAATGAGTAGGAAAACCCACGCTCCACCCACGGACTGCATCCGTGAGGCAGAGTAACGTGAGGCAGCAACTTTCACTGCCTTGGGTTACTCTCGATTAATCAGGCCATTCAGGCCACGCACAGTGCCCTTGCGTGACTTGATAAATCTCGCATAGGTTTTACCTCATCATAGTGCTCCCTTGTGTGGCACAAAGGTGAAGCAAAATCTTGATAAATCTGGGCCTAAGTGTGTAGGTAATACTTATGAAAATCAAAGTTGGTTCTATTATTGCAGATATATGTGGAGTCCTGGGTTAACCACAATTATCTTCGGACAGCCAAAGGTGCACCGATCATCCTGTGTGTTGTATATTTTATTGTATTGTATTGTAGCCCAATGCACTGTATTGTTGGTTATATTATGTTAAGCGCTTTTGGACTGGAGCAACCCTGTGCCATCACTCTTTGGTAACTTTCCAATATTCGTATTTTAATCAACATTTATGATTAATATATACACACTCTTATTCCCACAAGTACATGAAACACTTGACATACATCCATTAGAAATAAAACAATAGCAGCAAGAAAGCATGGGCCGCATGATGAAGGTGAAAGTTCATGTTGGGTACAGTTGTACGACTCTTTCTTGCATCACTATACATTTCATGGGTTGGATCATAAAACATTTTGTCTGGTACTAGTATATCTGTCAGGTGGTAAGGTAAGGCTGTGTTTGATGCAAACACCGCTTGCCATCATATTAAGAAAGCAAGCCGGTGGTGGTAATGTGTGACAAGAATGTGTGTGTATATATGTTGTGTGAAATTCTTTAGTAGTGGTGATATATTCTGTTGTTTTTTTGTGTTGCATTATAGCAAAGTGACTTTGTGTTGTACTATGGCTGATGTGTTGCATTCTGCTTCGACTGTTTTGCTGTAATGTGCATTGTTATGTTTTAATTTTGTATTTTAGATATTTTAGTAAATGCTGTCTTTAAAACTGCTGGGGTTGACAAGCAGACATTCACAACTGTTTAAAGTGATACAATACTGAAGCTTCAGCTCTTCAGCTGTTTACGAAACTAGTCAGCCCAAAACAGTGACAAAGACCATCTCTAAAATCAATACATGCAGTGTTCAAATGATCTATTACAGTCCTATTGTCTTTTTATCATATGCTTGCTGTTTGTTTTTCAGCCCTATCTTTCATTTGTGTTATCTTTTTCATCTTCCTTTTTTCCTCACTTTCTGCCTATCTCTTCCTTGATCTGATTCAAAGTCTGGTGAGTCAAAACAAGTCCCGGTCCACAAAAATAAGTACTGAAGCTCACCACCTGCAATAACCAGCAGAAATGAGTCAGTATTGAACGCTGAGAAGCACTGCAGTCGGTATTTAGTTTGAGTGGCAGTTCTGGCTGCAGGAGTATGTGACGCGACTCCTCCAAGATGGCTTTCAAGCAGGCCTGCATATACATTTTCGTGAAAATGAATACACATCCTTTTTGCAAGTCTAGATCTGACAGTATCTCCTCCCATATTAAGGGATCCAAATAGCCCTGAAACAAGGCAGGCTCTTCTTTTTCGTGGTCGCCACTGGGTGTTTTTTTCAAAGATAGCTCCATAATGTATGATCAAGTTAAGAGAAAGGACGTTAGGCAAAATGGCACAGTTGGATGAAATGCTATTTCTAATTAAAGTAGCAGCAGGAATTAAAGAAAGAGAAAACATGCTCCCTAAACAAAGTGGTGCATTTGCATTCACACTTGGAGACCTAAAGAACATTTGTTTCTGCCTGCAGCGAGTTACTGCCAAATTCATTTTGGGTTATTAGTCATCTATTGCACTGCCATTATTTAATTATCACAGAGGCATTCTCCCTTCCATTAGTTACTTCTGAATTAATTCCTATAGCATCTGCCTTTCGAGAAGAGAGCCAGAAAAAAATGATCCCTTTTCTATATTCCTGTGGTTTGGTAAATGAACTTTTTGCACATTGAACAGGAATGGCACTGGTGACATCGTGACTGTGTTTTGCCCGCACTTGGCTTGTGAACACTTTTGGGGTTGCCCTAAATGTATCACCAGACTCTCAGCCACGCATGGGAATCTGATAGTGTCAATCCTTAGCAGACCTTCTTGGTGAATGTTAGAGAGCTCAGACACAGGCATTCTATTTTGGTATGCACTGTCCAGTTTTGAACTTCCTTTTGCTATGTAAGACACGCTGGATATGTGCATATTATTACATTGTTTTATTCGTGATACCTGTTTTTATATTTTCAGATCAACTGACATATGTTTCTGGCACGCAAGGCAATGATCTTTTACAATTCCAAGGAAGTGCTGTGATCTGAACTAAAACGATCAGTGGGTTCCAAAAGTCATGATAAAACACAACAGTTTGGTTGAGCTTGTCAACTGTACTATGTAATTGGCAGTCAGCCTCAAAGCAGGAATCCTTGTGTGTGTTTAAAGCCTCGCAGTCCCATTAGCTAAATAAAATGCAGGTCAGCCTCATTCAACAGCGCATCTTACAGATTTGAGATACATATTCGGAGCAGTGAGTAAACCCTGAAAAAACAATGAACACCAGATACAAATGATGAACATGCTTGAATATTATGCAGTATCTCCACTTTCACAACTAAAGTGCTTTTTTATTTTTATTGGTCTCAGATTGGGCCAGGATCCCTGCAAATTCAGAAAATCGTTAAAGATCTCCCTCTTCTCCCTGGCATTCGGATAACATCACCATCTGGAAATTCTTTCTCAATCTTCAATTCTATTGGTCAGACGTTTAAGACTGGTACCCCCTTTACTGGGACTACTATGTAAACCAAATACTTTACCACCTCCGTCCACACGCTCCGAGACTCCAGTAGGCAGTGAGCAGCATTAAATCCCCTAAATATAAATTGCTGTGGAGTAATATTGTGGTGTAATTTGATTAGAACATTTATGTGTTTACATGTTCCTTGCTACCTTTCCACCCTGAGAAAAGTCATTGATCCGGTGCCAGGATAACCATGGACTTTTATAACAGATTGAAGGTGAGTATTTGTGTGTGACATAAAAAACGGGATGGAGTTGCTCCATAGGAATGTGAGGACACTAGCATCAGACACCCAGCTGGAGGTGTAATCAACTTAGCACACATGCAAGCCTAACATTAAAGACTTGCACATTTTAGGGATCCTTTAATAGTGCTCAAGTGATCACAAAAAAAACCGAATATTTTAGAGCCTTGTGTGATTGTTTACACAGTTAACAAAATCCTAGGTATGGCATTTCAGTGTATTGTGTTGGTATCCGCTTAAAGAAATTGAAGCACGAATATTTTTCCTAGCCTTCAAGGGTAAGGAAAAAAAGATATATATATTTATTTTTAAGGTTTCGTTGCAAATGATTTATCATTAAAAAAATAACACTACCATTATTTAGAATCCTGAATACTCGTCCCCTTTCCTCACTTACTATACTGCATAATACTTTATAATTCAGGATTATGTTGGTAAAGTGCAAGTAAGTATCAAAAAGCACCGCAGTTGTTGCGAACACCTGCAAGGAATCGATTGTGAGTTTTGACCTCATTTGCTTTCCATTTCCTTAATCACCGCCTTGTGATTGCACTGGGTTCGCTGGAAAGAGTTAGCTTGGTGCCTTTTATGCAGGTCCAGAATTCTTCAATTGCTGCAAAAGTTCTACATCTGGAAGTCAAACTGCAGCATTAAAAGCAAGTTTGGCGAATCACCTGTCATTTTTGCATGCAGGTTTTTGGTCTGATTACACATGCAAAAAACATCGGGTTTTTTTCAAAACAAAACATAACAAAAGTTATTATTACTTAATTTGATATAATCAATGTAATGTTTATGGTGATGAGAAGAATGAAAGAGTGTATTATCTCTGTGAAACTGATCACACCAGATAGCACCAGTGAACCCTTAACTCACTGAGCCATCCTGCATCATAAAAATGTATGAAATATATATTTTTTTAAATACCTACAAATACTAGAGCATTACTTTTGTCTTCTCAAGCTGGCTTCCGAGGACTTCACATGGTCAAGCTACAGAATGCTTACAAAAATCTTTAATAAGGGCTAGATCATCAGTAATGCTCAGAAAGCGGACTATGAACGCCACGAGCAAGTTGCAGCGAAGAGAGCCCTTTTGACACTTAGCCTTACACTGAGCAGGCATCAATAATCCTTGTGACAAAAAAAAAAATGATAAGTGGATGGTTAAAATGGCTGATATACACGTAATTGGTCTCCTGTAACAGCATAGATGGCCTAATGATTTTAGTATAGAATACAACCAGATTGATTATCAGTTGTTCAGATTAATTCAAGTCACCTTTTGATTTATTGTGTCATCTGGATTCACGATAAACCACACTGATGGACCAGCAAGGCTTATATTGGCGTATGTGGATGCTTGGGTTCCTTTTCAGAGGGAACATGGCCTAGCAGTTCAGACTGAACTTTCAATTGGAGTAGGATCAAAGTTGATTTGCATGTGGTAGATCACCTTCAGTAATATCACAGATCAAAATGATGGTATGAATGTGCCTAGATTAACTACTGGTTAGTTGGATTAATACAAGCCTTTCCTTTCATCCCTTTTTCCCTGTCTAAGTGAGTCACCTTAAGTGGTGTGGAAATGCTCAGACATGGGTCACTTGCTCTCTCCTTGATAGTTATTCAAACCACTCTTTAAAAATCAGGTACAAAAAGCTGTGCTGGTCTAAAGGTTGCTGTGCTGCCATTACCCGATGGTTTTAGCTGGCCTGATACTGTTCATCATCATCATCTTCGTCATTATCGTCATCCAAACACAGGGACTAGGATTAGAACAGTGATACTGAATATCACATATTGCATGGATATCACACACCTCCCGCAGCAGCTTCTCCCAATTAGGACAGCATTAAAAGACTCATTTTTGGATACATTCTGACTTCCTTTCAGTCTTCCAGAGCCTAGTGACCCTACTAGGTTCTTTGGCACTGTACACTTTGTCTAATTTGATTTTATTTGCACACCCAAACCTTTATGATTGGGAGGACAATACCATTGCTGCAGAGTTTAATTCATAGGCACTACCTTCTATTCACGTTTTGCTCTCACCTGGAAGATTCTACATCTGGCCTTTTGGAAATTGCACAGTCTTAATAGTATTTTATCCTTTCAGCACAAACACCTAATGGAATCATAGATGGTGAGTCTTGCATTTGAATTTTAAATTGTGGGCACAGTAATTATCAGTGCTTTTTATTTACATCTCCCTCCATCACTTGTTTGGAATCTAAATTAATTAACGTAAGTGGTGTAGGTATGCCTACAGGTGGGCCCCTCACTTGCCATTACAGAGGTATTCAAGCCTCATCTCGCTGAAAAGGTCCAACAATGCTAAAACTTCTGTGAAGCTACGTATAGTCATTTTCTTAGTGCATGTACCCTGGCTTGAATATTGATATAGAAACAGGACTATTGTTTTGCTTCCTAAAATGAACATATGATGTAAACATAAATGATATAGTATAGGCCACGTGTAATTAAGATTAATTTGGCCATTTCCATCCATCACCTTGTCACTACTGATAATCCTTGTACCATTCTTGGATCTATGCAAGTTATCTAATAATTAAGACTGATGGCCACAATGTACATTTCTATTACATTATCTTACAGTAAGAAACACATCTCTAAATAACAGTAGTAACAGTAGAGACTGGCATTAAACCTTAATAAGTAAACTATTACTGACCTTAATGAGTAAACTTACAAGGGGACGCAAATAGGTTGATGAAGCTTTTGACTCGCAATTAAGATGTTCCCATCATAATTCCAGTACATGCAGATAAATAATCAATAATCAATACACAATATCAACAATCAACAATAATATTAATAATCAATAGAGTCAGTAATTGTCACACACCATGACCTTTCAGCCATGAATAACCACACCTTTTAGTGAAAGTTAAAATATTTATTTCCCAATATTAACAATGCTAAAGTCATGTGAATTAATCTCAAAATCAAAAGATATGCATACAGAAACAACACTAGCTGTCCAAACCGGAGGAAAAAATGTAATCTAATTAAAGCTTGAACTACAACACATTCTAAGGTTACAGTGCAAATTAGTAACAAAGTCAACTGCGTCAATGAGATTACATACATTTAAGTTCAGCAGATACATTCATCAAGCATTATTCCCTCTTAGCAGAATTTCATTAGTGAGGATCCTTACCTAACACCAGATTAGCATCCGCATGTTGGGCTTCATGGAAAACAATTTAGCAACACAAATTTGGAAAAACATCTAACTATGGCTCTATCAAAACAGTGCGGTTGGTACCTAGAAAGAAAAAGCAAATGTGCATGATAATCAGCAGTCTAATTCATAATACCTATCGTCAATGTGGATCAACAAGCAGAATCAGTCTTCGTCCTCAAGACATCAGTCGATCAGCAAGGCATCAGGATTCAGCATCAAAGTTCAGAAAAGTCTTTAAGCAATAAAGTTAAGCACATCTCTTGTCAAGACGCACAAGAAATATTGACCCTTCAGCCTGCAAAAAAATGGGTAATGGACCTCTCTTCCCTCGGTGCAGTCTTGTTAAATTAAAATCACTAAAACTATGTCTCAAATCCATGTTGGTCAAGGAATCACATGTTCACACTGAGCAATAAAACTAAAACTCCAAATCTATGAATTCTACTATTACTCCGTTCACATGTCATTGATTGGTTGTCCTGCAATGTCTTCATCATCCGACTCATCAGGTAACAATATTGTTGCAGCTTCTACTCCAGTCAGTTTCCATTGTTCTCCTCCTGAGAAAGTCAGTCCCACACACATTACAAACAAAATGTTTCATTTAGCAAGAACATCATCTTCTAGCATTTGGTTCTCATGAGAAAAGATTCTCAGCTATGAGCACATCTAAACAAAACAATGGAAAATCAGTTTAACTCTCTAGGACAGCCATTTATTAAACGTTAAGAAATACAGCTTGACATGAGGCCTGGCAAGTAAGCCAAGACCTTCACTAAATTAAGGCCTACAATTAATAACGCTAATACATAATGCATAATCTTTAATATGACATATTACTACATTAGTCAAACATATGCTCAACGTTTCATAGCATTAGAATATTAATAAGCACACTTCGTGAACAATGGCGGCCACTCATCGCAATTTCATTTTCAAATGTGTGCATTATTTTTCTATGTTATTATATTTTCTACACAAATCCGATACTCAAAATACATGAACACTCCTTAATAATGTTTATTAAAACACCTGTGCTAGCAATACCATTAGTAACCCGTCCTTATAAATGTCAAATGAGGGGCTTCCATTCCACTGTTAAGGTTCTAGAACAGTGTTCTTCAAATGTTTAATGCCACACCTACTATCATATAAAAAAAATCAACAGCCCCCCCCCCATCGAATTACTGACGGATTTTCTCACAGTCATTCCATAAAATGCTAATTGTTACTATCTAATTGCAGTCAAGTATCCCTAAAAGTGTAAAAGTATTCACAGCGCAAGAAGGGAAGAACTTTGAGGATTATTAAGAGACCACCCTCCTCCACTTTGAGGTCTACTTCTAGACAGAACTTGAATGACAAAAGATGTTACTGATGCTCAGTTGCAAAGTGGCTGAATGCCACTCTGATTCTCCTCACTAAAGCAGCACTGTTTTAGCATGATATCTTTCAGTCCCCAGAGGCATAATAAATGTTCAACTTTTGCCAGAATCTAATGCCCCTTTTCTCGAACATCATTTATGCCGCTAGTGTAGTTTGAAGGCCTCTGTTCCAAAATAACTGTTGCAACTTGGGGTGACATCAATTACGTGAAATAATATTGTGTGCCATTTCGAAGTGTTTGAAGTGCGGACGTTTTTTATAAAGATCTTGTTATTATGTACAAACAATGAGACAAAAACAGGAAACAAAAAATAACAAAATAGAAGAAAAGAAAGTTTGTAGCGTCAAGACACAGCCTTTTGATTGCAGTTCCCCATCAGTATGTAAAATCCACCCCTCTCAACCGGGGCCCTGCAGTTCCACAGTACGCATTAGTTTATTAAGTGTCCCTTGTGTCAGGCACTGCGACTGGTGCTTTCCATTGGAGCACAAAGTCCACCTCGATATTCATTCCATTTTGTCTATATTTTAGCACATTTATGGGGACAGCCCCTGTAAACTACTTGTTCTGCAATCATGCACCAGTCCATGTCTTTTTTCCAATCACATAGCTGCGGTGCCAGTACTGCCCTCCAAAGACATGACATATTGCGATTAGCTGCCATCAAACCCAGAGTCAGCCAAATCTGGTCCATTCGGGTAAGGTCAGAGTCGTCACAGACATTCAGGAGGCGCCATTTTGCGGAGACCTCTCTGTTACACCCACTCACATTATTAATGCAAGTGACTATCGACTCCCAATACTACTGAAAGGCAGGGCAGCTCCATATCATGTGAAAGAATGTTCTCTCTTGGACACAGTTTCTCTGGGCTAGAGCGGTTGCTGCCCTCCCCATCTTTTATATAGTAGTGCAGTCATAAAAGCACAGATGTAGGACCTTCCGTTGAACCAGACGAAATCTATACCTTATAGCTACCTCTCAAGGGGAAGCCTGGGCAGATGGCCTTTTTTTCTCCTCCAGGTCGGCGAGGTCTCCTTCCCATTGTTCTCGCAGTCTAGCAAAGGTGTGAGGGGTGTTGTTCATCAGTTTACAGTATGTAAGCAAGATAGCCTTTTTGGTCAGAGAGTTTCGTTTAACAGTCTATCCTTGAGTGAAGAAGCTTCAGGGAAGCCTATTCCCTTTGGCAACACCTACTGCAATATGTGACAAATTTGCAAGCATCGATATGTCTCAGTGGGTGCTTTTTAGTACTCCTTCTGTAGCACCGCAAATGGGATCACCCTTCCACCCATCCATAGGTCTCCCACCCTGGAAAGGCCAATAAGGTCACGTTTATCAAAACCCCCTTATGACCCTATGGTACCCAGCTTTACGAAGTCCCACAGAGACGTGGCTTGTGTCATTTTATCTCCCACCCCAATGCATTTGTTACTATGTGCCAGATTTTGAGAGTGACTGTTGTTGGGTTTGGCATGGGCGAGTTGCACTTTCTTCTGAAAATGGCCCTGAGGTACCCCACCGGGTTGCATAACATATCTGTTCATGCAGAAAGCTAGTTCTTCTTCAGGGGCATGGACCCATTGGTTAATTACAATAAGCTGCACCGCCCAATAGTATTTTTATACATCGGATAGGGCAATCCCGCCATCATACCAGTTCTGCATCAGTTTTTTAAGATCTATCCCTGGTGGCCCCCCATCCCAGAGTAGTGCACAGGTTTCACTTTCATTTGCCTGGTAGTGGGATATTGGAACAGGGTATTTTGGAGCACATATAGAAAATGGGGTAATGCTATCATTTTAAATAGTGCAGCTTTCCTGAGGAGAGACAGAGGCAGAGCCCTTCATTGCTGAATGTCTCTCTTTAAGCGCTTAAGCGGTGGCTCTAAGTTATGAGTAAAGAAGACACCTAGGTCCGCTGTGACATGTATCCCCAAGTAGCAAAATCCCTCCGTAACAATGTTAGCCTCGCAGTCTAAGGGCAATTGTGGTGCAGGACCGCAAAGGAGGATAGAGCAAGGCTTTGTTTTAGTTCATAGTGTAGCCTGGTTGTGGCGATAAAGTGTGAATATATGTATTATTCTGTCCAGTAGCCCTGTTATAAGGGGATGTCACCTAATCCAAGCTGCTAAAGGCTCTAAGACCAGGGCAAAGATTAGAGGGGAGACTAGGCAGCCTGAGTGTGCACCACGCCGAAGGCGAGACACCAAGGACGTTCCATCATTCACCATCACCTGCACCATGGGATCAGTGTACAGAAGATGAATCCATGCCAGAAAACTTGGGCCAAAGCCCAGCTTAGTGAAAACATCAAACATGAACGGCCACTTGGCCGTATCAAAGAACATACGTGAATCTAGAGAGAGTACCAGGGCATCCTCTCAAATACCAGCTGCTTGACCCAAGACACAATGAAGGCATGGCAAATTGAGTAAAGTATATGTGTCCATGCATAAAACCGGATTGGTCCACCGTTGGGTATTTTTAGGTTCCAAGGGCTAAGCACTTTATGCCTGGGAACGCTACAGCCAGGCAGCCTGTAGATCACCCAGACCGGGAAATGGTCATAGATGCCTCTTGCTCTGTGGCAGAAGCTGTGAGCGCCAGGGAGTAGAGTTGTGTGTAGTAAGTCACAAAGGCATTTGCCACATCATGCTTGCCCCTCACTCTTCTCCCCATATCAGTCAGTATTTCCAGGACCCATTGGTTGGCCCCTCCCTTTTATCAAGCCAGGCCTGAAGTTTCCCGGCCCTGTCCCCTAGCTCAGAGAGGTGGTACTAAGCTGCTCGCTGACTGGCCCTAGAGGCCGCTCACTCCCAATGTCTCTATATTCTTTTTGCATTTTAATTAAGTTGTGTGGCAAGTCCCTGTCGTTTATAACATTGAATCTAGACTCCAAGAGGCCGCTCATCCGCAATGTCTCTATATTCTTTTTGCATTATAATTAAGTTGTGTGGCAAGTCCCTGTCGTTTATATAATTGAATCTGGACTCCAAATCCATGATCTCCCTTTCGAGCATCTCAAGACAGGTCCTTATTCCTTCTAGTGCCCCACTATCAGAGAGAGGCCCTGGCCTTTTTAACTGTCTTGTATACCTCCCATATTGTCTGTGACAAATCTACCGGCCCCTCGTTCTCCTTGAAAAAACTCTCTGTGTCTTCATTGAGGACTGCACGGATGTTGGGTATTTTTAGGTTCCAAGGGCTAAGCACTTTATGCCTGGGAACGCTACAGCCAGGCAGCCTGTAGATCACCCAGACCGGGAAATGGTCATAGATGCCTCTTGCTCTGTGGCAGAACTCTTGAAATGTGGGAGTTGGTGGGAAAAGGTAAGGATGTAATCAGTGAGAGGCTACCATGCACCCCCGAATGCAATGTGTATTGCTGCGTCAAGGAATTATGAGCACGCCAAGTGTCCACATGTCCCGGAGCTGCCAAGAATGTGTCTAGTAGGCCAGCGATCAATTGTGTTACATAGTGTAGTGATAAAGTCACCGCCCATCACCAACTCACCCTCAGGAAGTCGGAGAAGGAGAGCAGTTAAGTCTGTGAATGTAAAGTTGTGTAATCTTGGGGGAACATACACCGAGATGATGGTCAGTGTCTAACCCTCCCACATCCCAGAATTGTCACGTCTCCCGTGAATGTCAGTCCAGATGCGTTGTATAGTGAAGGGTCTGGGCCTATGTATGAGGATGACCACTCCTCTTGAACACGTGGTATAACCCGTGTGAGCTACCAGTTTATATCATTACCTGGTCATTGCCCTGAAGTTGCATTTGTTGAAGGAGAATCATATCAGGGGAGTGCCTCCTAAGGAGCTGCAGCACCACCCCTCTCTTGATTTTGTCCTTGTTAGAAATTAGGTCTTTGGTTGGCAGTCAGGTTACCCCCGTCCAAGCAAGGACCCTCACTTTAGTCAGGGTAAAAGAGAATCACCCTCAGCTAACCCCTGCTTACCCCCTTGGTAGCTTGGCACGAGCAGTAGGCTTAACTTCAGAGTGCTAGGTGTAAAGTATTTGTACCAACACACACAATAACTTAATGAAATCACTACAAAATGACACAACACAAGTTTAGAAAAATAGGAAATATTTATCTTAACAAAACAAGACCAAAACGACAAAAATCCTCAATACACAAGTCAAGTTATCAATTAAAAAGCAAAAAGAGTCTTCATATAGTTTTAAACACACACTAACATTGTAAGCATGAAAATGTACCTTGGGTGAGTCCAAAACAATCCAGCACGGGAGAGTGTGCGTCAAAAAGGGCTTGCGATGCATCGATTTCACTCATGAGCAAGACCTTGCGTCGTTCTCCTTTCGTCTGGTCGGGGCGCGTCGTTTCATCTCTCTGCAGGAGAGCGATGCATCGATCCGGTCAGCACTCTCGGGTCCGGGCAGGCCTTGTGTTGTTTTTACACACCCAGCGGTGGTTGCGTCAGAAATCCGGCCGCAGGATGATCCGAAAACCACGTAGCACAGGTTGCGATCTCCCAGCCTCTGTCAGCGATGCTGCCCTTTATTTCTCCAGCTCCGTGCATCGATTCTTCGGTCGCGTTACAGGCGAGTGTCAATTTTCAGCCACGAAGCCGGTGGCACGTCGATTTCCCAGCCACAGATCGGAGTCGTGTCAATCTTTTCCCCACACAGCATTCTGTGCCTGGATTTCTTCCTCTTAGGCTGCCAGCTTCTCCTTTCAGGGTCCCAGAAACTGGATGGGCACCACAGGGCAGAGTAGGACTCTCTCCAGAGACTCCAGGTGCAGGTGAGAGAAGTCTTTGCTGTCCCTGAGACTTCAAACAACAGGAGGCAAGCTCTAAATCAAGCCCTTGGAGATCTTCACAAGATGGAAGGCACACAAGCCCATATTTATACTTTTTTGACGCAAACCAGCGCTGGTTTGCGTCAAAAGATTTACCACCGGCTAACGTCATTCCTACGCGCCATGAGGGCGCCTTATTTAAGATTGACGTTAGCCGGCGCTGCGGGCTGGTCAGAGCAAAAAGAATGACTCTAACCAGGCAGCACCAGCATAGGGGAAAATGTGGGTTGTGCGTCAAAAAATGGTTTGAGGCAAAAATCATGGCTCAAACCGGACTTGCGCCCATTGAAGTGGCTCCTGTCTGAGCAAAGACAGGAGTCATGCCCCCTTGCCCAATGGGCACAGTGGCATGTAGTAGGGCCCAAATTAGGCCCTCCTACCCACTTTAAAAAATAAAAAAATAATTCTTACTTGTACTTACCTGGGATGGGTCCCCCCCATCCATGGGTGTCCTCCAGGGGTGGGTGGGGGTGACAGGGGGTGTCCATGGGGGCAGGCAAGGGCACCTGTGGCCTGCTTCCATGGTCAGAGACCATGGAAGTGAGCCCACAGGTCCCTTAACGCCTGCCCTCACCCAGGCATTAAAAAACAGCGCACATCAGGCTGGGCGCTGTTTTTAAGCCCACCCCCTCCTGTGCGTCAAAATGACACGGGAGTATAAATAAGGCGCACAGGCCTTAAAGTCATTTTTTGGACGGGAACGCCTACCTTGCATGTCATTAATGCAAGGCGGTTTCCCGCATCCCAAAAATGATGCACACGGAGGAATTTTGATGTCCAAGGGGTCGGGCGTCAAAGTATAAATATGGGGCAATGTTTGCGCTGAATGTGCGTCAAAATTTGTGACGCACTTTCGGCGCAAACAGAGTATAAATATGCCCCACAAAGTCCAGTCCTTGACCTCTTACTCTGGCAGAAGCAGCAACTGCAGGATAGCTACACAAAGCACAGACACAGGCAGGGCAGCTCTTCTTCCTCAGCTCTTCAGCTCTTCTCCAGGCAGTGGTTCCTCTTGGTTTCCAGAAGTGTTCTAAAGTCTGTGGTTTTGGGTTCCCTTCTTATACTCAATTTCTCCTTTGAAGTAGGCCTACTTCAAAGCAAAGTCTCTCTTCAATGTGAAATCCTGCCTCGCCCCAGCCAGGCCCCAGACACTCACCAGGGGGTTGGAGACAGCATTGTGTGAGGGCAGGCACAGCCCTTTCAGGTGTGAGTGACCACTCCTCCACTCCCTTCTAGCACACATGGCTCATAAGGAAATGCAGACTACACCCCAGCTCCCTCTGAGTCAATGTCTAGTGAGAGGTGCAACCAACCCAACTGTCAAACTGACCCAGACAGGGAATCCACAAACAGGCAGAGTCACAGAAATGGTATAAGTAAGAAAATGCTCACTTTCTAAAAGTGGCATTTTCAAACACACAATCGTAAAATCAACTTTACTAAAAGATGTATTTTTAAATTGTGAGCTCAGAGACCCCAAACCCCACATGTCCATCCTCTCCCAAAGGGAATCTACAGTTTAATCAGATTTAAAGGTAGCCCCCATGTGAACCTATGAGAGGGACAGGCCTTGCAACAGTGAAAAAACAAATTTAGCAATATTTCACTGTCAACACATATAAAACACATTACTATATTTCCTACCTCAACCATACACTGCTCCTTGCCCTTGGGGCTACCTAGGGCCTACCTTAAGGGTGTCTCACATGTAAGAAAAGAGAAGGTGTAGGCCTGGCAAGTGGGTACACTTGCCAAGTCGAATTTACGGTTAAAACTGCACACACATACACTGCAATGGCAGGTCTGAGACATGATTACAGTGCTACTTATGTGGGTGGCGCAACCAGTGCTGCAGGCCCACTAATAGCATTTGATTTACAGGCCGTGGGCACCTCTAGTGCACTGTCTTAGGGACTTACTAATAAATCAAATATGCCAATCATGGACAAGCCAATTACATACACATTTTGTAAAGGAGCACTTGCACTTTAGCACTGGTTAGCTGTGGTATTGTGCCCAGAGTAACAAAAACAGCAAAATCAGAGTCCAGCACACATCTAGAACCTGGGAAACAGAGGCAAAACATTAAGGGAGACTACGCCAAGGATGAAGAGTCTAACAGTCCCCCAGCCTATTGACGTTCCACAAGAGCACCTTCAATTTAATCTCCACTTACTTAGTATCCATGGGTATGTAGTGGTAAGAGACTATGGGCAGGCTCAGTTCGTTGTGGAAAAGGCACAGGGCAATAAAGCTAGTCTCCTACAATGGAGTCTTGACTGTGTCAGTGATAAAGTGCTACACATAAAACATATTAATAAGTACCATAAAACCCCCAACATCTCCTCTCTCCCTACTTCGCTGCATTGTGGACAAGAAAATGCCCACCTCTCCAATGATGAAGAGCACCTGTCACCCAAACATAAAATACTAACTATGGGGAAGTAGGGTCAATGCCTAAGTGCCCCCCCATCTGTACCCCTAAAAATAACAAGAAAAAGTGTTACCAATGCAATACAAGGTCTTATGGAGTTGTTCAGCCATCTCTCACAGCAGCCTAACCTATATTGAGTTAGCCACCACCATGGCACCAAAGTGCAAACATTTACACTATCAAGTATATTTAGACTGTGAACAAACAGTTAGTGGCTTCTCCGGGGGAGTTCTTTGCAGATTTTATGACATGTGAGCTCTTACGGTGTCCGCTGGTTTGAAGGGTCACATCGCTCCTGCAGGTCGACAGCTTCGTACTAGGGTTCATGTGTGACGGCGTTTCATCCATGTCTTTTGGAGCAGATTTTGGCCCACTCACCTTCTTCCAGCCCTCAAGCCAGTCCCAGGCCTCCTCAGGAGTTGTGAAGTACAAGGTTTTACTCTTGGTTGCCACTCGCAACTTCGCAGGAATGATCATTGAATATTTATTTTCACAGTCTCTCAAAGCACTGTTTAACTTTGAGGAAGCTATGGTGTATCTTTTGGACTTTAAGCATTAAGTCGGGAAAGAAGGTGACAGTGCCATTTTTGAAGGTGAGTGATGGGGCAGTGCAAGCTGTCTGCAGTATCACATCTCAATAGTTAAAGATTCAGGCTTTTATTGGGTGAGGTGGCACTCCCTCCTTGGTGGGATGCTTGGAACTCGATGTGCATGTTCTACCAAGAAGTATTTCAACAGGCCTCCTGGGTGCAGCTTTTCCAGGATTAGGTCCTCAACTAACAGGTTCACCACTGGCCCCTCAGATCGGCTGGGGGCTCCTACTATACAAATATTATTTTGTCGTGATTGGCCTTTATAGTCTTCCAGTCCCGACTCCAGGATTTTGATAGTAGCCCAAAATTCACCAATCTGGGCCTTCAGTTTTCCGCCTTATTACCCTTTTGCCCATTTTGCGTAGGTCTGCTTGCACCAAGGTGACCACTGATGTGACCTGGTCTATTTTGGCTTCCAAGCGGTGCGCACTCCTTGAATCGCAGTTATTCTGTCATGGAATATGAATGGCCCACCCTCCAGAAGTTCACTTTCTTTTGTGGCCTGAGAGGTGGGAGTCTCCCCCAACTCTCCCCCTCCCCCACCAACCTCGCCTCTTTTGAATATACATATTTCAAGTGCGACTTTTTAGGACCATATTCAGAGAATTGGTTATGATCTGGTTTAGCTGGTTGTTACATGGAATTTAACACCTCTCTGACCCAAGTCACGTATTTTCCATACATTGCCACAAGATGATGTGCTGTGAACCACTTACACCGCTCGGCAGTATTGATCCATGTTTCAAAGTTGACTGATGTGTAGCTTGGAAGCACTAATCTAGTAAGTGAATATAAAATTAGGTCTTCAGTGAAGACAGCTTCTCATGCATCATTCAGAGACAGAAAGAGGTGTGGGTGCTACATGCCAAGATGAGAAAATCACATTTCTTAATTGGCCTTGTTTCTTAAGAGTCTATCCGTCAGTAAGTTCATTGAGAAAGTGGTGAATGAATCACTTTAGTATAAAAGGAGTGTTGACATTTTCTAGGTGCCTTTCACTTCTTTGATGAATGACGGGCTCAAGGTGATTGCTAAAATGGTAAAATCTTTATAGAGGTTATGACACTATTTATCATAATATACTTCTGATACTTCTGTGTACATTGACAATCTCTAAATTGACGTGACTGCTTTTGAGAGCACATGCCCTTTTAGGTGTAGCTAATTGGTTCATTTACACTGTTTCTGTAGCACCTTGGAGATCAAGTATTATTTAATGTGAGTTTACATTTATCCAGAAAGAAAATGAAATCATTACATTTATTTGCTTTCCATGCTGTCCCTGTGCTCATGTAAGGTGTGTTATTGTTATGGATTTGTAGGATATTGCTACTGTCAGTGGTATTTTTAATGGCACAAGTTTACAATCAGTGCAATTTTCTAGATCTTTTTTTGTCATCTTATCCAAATGGGTTGGGAGTTTATGTTCTTGAAGGGTTACCTAGATGGCAAGTCTTTGACATCATGCGTGAAGTTCCAAGGAGTGCTCCTTACACATATGTGGGGCATTAGCATACTTTTGTCAAGAAACATTTGTGGAAGGTAGCAATACTGCATGAATATCAGAAGGAAGTGTGATTAATTTGTAAGAAAAAAATAATTATAGAGGCCCTCAGATTTTCTTGGGAGCCCCCACTGGTGCTGCAGAATGCCAGGGTTGCTGAGTACCAAGGCTCCCTTGTCTTGATTCCATCTCATGCCTCTGTCTTCCACCATCCAGAGTTCTCCTTTAGCCTTGCTTTTCCCCTTCATCTCCATTTCCCAAATTTTTTCATCCTCCCCATTTATCCCTTTGGTGTTTTTCTCACATTGAGTCAAACTCTGCTGATGGACAATAAGCCCTGGTTCCCAAAAATGAGTTGCTGTACCAAACAGCCGTACAAATGTAAGCACTGGGTGAGTAAAGCAAATAATGGTTTAGGATATATACCTGCTGATGGCATTAAGGGCCAGATGTATCAAGCAATTTTGCAATCGCAAACAGTGTGAATGGCAAAATTCGGCCGTTTGTGAATGTAAATGTGAATCGCTGTGCAATTTTAAGGAATCGCTAAAATAGCGATTCCTTAAAATTGCGACCCTATTTAGAGAATCGCAAATTGCGATTCTTTAAATAGGAAATCTCAAATAGGGAATTCCTATTTGCGATTTCCAAAGCACATGTATCAAGCATTTCCTAAATGCAAATTGGGCATTTAGGAAATGCAATTACCACCAAATCCAATTTGGTTTTAAGCATGTGCAATTTTTAAAAAATGCATTATAAATGAGTTTTTTTTTTAAATGACATGTAGCGCACACATTCTCCTAGGGCATGTGTGTGCTTCACATGTCTGAAAATATTTATTTGGGGTGCATGAGAGGGGGCTGTAGGCCCCCGGCACCCTGGGTTTGCATTACCTAATTTGCGAATTTCTAACTGGAACCCGCAAATTGGTAAATGCAAAAACATTCACACCTGTGGGCCGACAGGCCCTTAGGGATGAATGGAGTCCCATTCTCCAAGTGCTATTCGGTAATAGCGATTGCTAATTTTAAGAAATCACTATTAGCGAATCGCAAATTTCATACATCCCATTTTGCATTCCTTAAATAGCGATTTGCTATTTAAGAAATGCTAAACGGATCTTTGATACATCTGGCCCTAAGTTACTTGCAGAGCCCTCAGGGATACCTCTATAGTTGTTTGTGCACTTAGGGGCATTTTTATGATTTTACGCTATGCTGCGTTGTGGCAGGACTATATAAAAAACGTGCGCTGTGTAGCGTCATTTTCATGCGACATGGATGCACCGGATACATGGTCTGGCACACCATGTCGTAAGCTCTGAAGCTGCATCAAAAATGTTGATGAATCTTCAAAAAATTATGCAACGTATCGTAAGGTAACTGGCCCCTATGTGACTCAAAGCCGATTTGCATGTCGTAAAGCACTTGTAAGTGCCTCAAATCAGCATTGCGTTACTTAGGAGTGTGTTGCATCGTGAGAAGTGTAAAAAACCAGACACATTAAAAAAATTAGAACATCAAACCAAAACAACTGCACACAATAGAGGGAGCACCATCTACAGGTCTGGAGGGCAATGATTCCAACCCTAGCCAGGATGACCAGACAGCAGGCCAGGGGAGGAGAAGAGGAACACCAATTTCAGTGAGGGGGAGAACCAAATGTTAGTACATGAGGTGACAAAAAATGAGCACACTTTCTTTGTCACCTCCCAATTGCCATCAGGGAAGAAGGAAGCCATTTGGGAATCCATAGTGGACAAACTCAACAGTGTGGGTCAAACAAAGAGGACAGTGCTGGAGTTGAAGAAAAGGTGGCATGACTACCAGTGCAGGACCAAAGATAAACTGGCTAAGAACCTTAGGGCAACCATGAGGACCTGATCTACAAGAGGACTTGGCCCCCGTTAGAGGAGAAAGTGGTGTCACTTATCGAAAAAGAGTTGGTGGCAGGTGTTGCCGGACAAGACAGTGCTGCTGTTGAGGACCAGGAACAACTACAGGGTAAGAGAACACAAGGGACCGAGGGGCATAATAGAGAGATTTGTAATGCAAAACAGCATATCATATATGTGAAAAAATGTCTAACATACAGATTCATGCATCACATAACTATGAAATAATGGCCTTGTCACATATATTTATCACCATCTCTGCCAACTTTCACTCATCTAAGTGTGATGTGTTGGTACAGTCCAGGCTGTACCATTAATCATGGGACTTGTGGTGTTATCTACAACATGATAGACTTGGACTACAAATCCCACAATAAAAAGCAACAATCTGCGACTGGAGCAGCATATCATGCATGTCTTTTGAAAACTGTCCAGCTTTGTCAGTGTCAGTGCTAGCTCCTTTGCAACCTGTCAACCGCAATGATCCCCCACGGTAGTGCTCCAAGAGTGTGTGTGGTAGTGCAAGACACCAGTGTGTGTTCCAGCACAGCTAGGGAGTATCAATTTGTATTGAAAAAACATTCTGACAGATACCATGCCGTAGCACTTTCACACAAGGTGCAAGAGAAGGAGACTATCTTTGTTGTGTTGTGTGTATATACAATCTCAAACTGTGCCCCTGTAGGGAACTGGGATGTTGTTGCAGAACCCCCACTCACACTTTTTGCCTGGTTTTTGATGCAACTTTAACTGAAGTGCACCGGGGCTCTGCCAACCAGGTACCCAGTGCCAGTGTTTCCCCCTAAAACTGTAAGATTTGCAAATCCTTAAACACCCTCTGTAAGTCCCTAGTAAATGGTACTCTGGTACCTACAGCCTGTGGTACTAAAGAAGATCCCTAAGGGCTGCAGCACTAATTGTGCCACTCTAAGGGATCCCTCACCATGCACATGACAGGCTGCCACTGCAGTCTGCATGTCTTGGTGCAGACAAGACTGAAAACACGGCATGGCACACAGCCTATGTGCCATGTCCGCTAACACTGCATGCAATATATGTAAGTCACCCCTACAGCGGGCCTGATAGCCCTAAGACAGAGTGCATTATATTATATGTGAGGGCATATCTGCAAAAGCAATTATGCCCCTGTTATGCCTGTCAGTTCTCAGACATATTAAGTGCCCAGTGAAGCCATGTTAAATGCATGTGCTGGACACTGGTGAATACGAGTTCCCCAACTACATGATGGCTTCACTGAAGATAGGGAAGTTTGGTATCAAACATCTCATATTGATAAGCCCATACTGGTTCCAGGGATAGATTTATTAATACATGCACCCAGAGGGCACCTTACACGTGCCCCCTGAAAAACTACCAGCCTCTGATGTGCTTGCTGACTGGTTTTGCCTGCCTGCCACTTGAGACACAGTTCTGGCTCCCTAGAGTGACATTCTTCTGTTTTTAGGAGACTCAGAACTAAATCCTGTGCGGAAAGAGGGTGTAACACCTCCTACTTTAGGATAACTTGAGGGTTAGCCTTCCTAAGGCGGCAAGTCTCAAAGGGCTGCCACCTTTGAAATGTGAATCTAAGCTCCCCCTCACAGGAGAAGAGGCCACCCTCCTTGTCCAGAGCCCCTTGGCAAATTTAGCTACTTAGGTAGGCATGCCCCTCTCAGGCTAGTGCCACCCCTAAGGTGGCCTAAGCCGAGGTGAACACAAATTTGCAGAGGTAGCCATCTTTGAGATGGCATACCTAGGAATTCTGGGACAAGATTATGCCCACTTCCTACAGGAAGTGGTCATATAGGGGGGGTAGTGACCCAAAAAGTCAGTAGCCCATTGGCTACTACCCTTCACACCCCTAACACTCCTAAGTTCAGTATTTAGGGGAGCCCCTGGCACCAGAGAAGTAGATCCTGATGACCTAAGAAGACAAGGACCCTGAAGAGCCATGAAAACTGAATTGAAAAGAAGCAGCTGACCTGGTACCATCCCCGCTGGCCTGCATGCATCCCTCGACAGAAATCTGCACCAAAGTCGAATCATCCTGCAGCTGTGTCTCCAGAAACCCTGGGATGACTGCCTGCCTTTGAAAAAGACTCAAGATCTCCCGTGATCAGTGAACCTGTTCTCCAGAAAACTCCAAAGAAGGGACTCTGAAGCTTCCATTACTGCCAAAACCTGAATTCACCATTGCACCCGGCATCTCCGACTTGAGTTGAAGTAGACCACTGGTGCCAACAAGGCTGCCCAGCTCTCCAGAGTCCAAGTCCATGATGGTCTCATTCCTCCTGCACTCCCTGATGACACCTGCAACCTCTGCCCACAGCCCCCCTCTATTATGACTGCTCTGGTAAGGAAAACCTGACACCTAAAGACACCTCTGCACCCGTCACCCCTGAGCCATGGAGAAGAAGACCAAAGGTGCCTACCTGTTGCCGAGCATCATGGGCCTGAGCTGCACTGTTGGCCAGCGCCTGCAGTCCCTTTTCGCAGTGACCGATCTCCATTAAAACGCACTGGGAACCCAACTCTGTTCTGCACCCTGAACTCGGCCACCACTGTGCCACTGGTGGTGTACTGCTGGTGCTGCCTTGGACCTTGCCCACCACTCTCCTTAACTCCTGGAGATTGGTCTTGTAAGTCGCTGTACTCTACCTGTTAGCAGAACTTTTGTCCCATAGGATAACATTGCAGAAATTGTGCTGCGTCTGCTTTTGCAAGTGAAACCAATTACTATTTAAAAACATACTTCCCTGATAGATTTTTCTCTGATGCCTTAAATATCTATAAAGATACTTACCATTTGTATAAATTGGTGTGAATCTCATTTTTGAGGCGTGCGTCTCATTTATTGCCAATGTGTGTATTTGTGGATGTCTTGCACTCCTCTGTATTAAGCCTAAGGCTGCCTTACCACACTGCCTCCAAATAGAGCACTTTGAAATTGCATAGCAAGCTCCTGTCCACTCATTGGGGAACCACAGGACCATTTGCACAGTAATGGCATACCACATAAGGGCCAGTTTCCTACATCCCTACTTACAGTGTCCCAAGTATGGAAAACCTTCCAGAATTTTTTCGCATCTGAGGTAGACTAACATTTGTCCCTAGGCCTCTTGCAAAGCTACACAAACCTTCATAGAGCGCAAGTCATTTGCTATAGCATGTATGCAACTCAACGTACACAATGGTACCAACACATAAATGTGAACTGATGATAAACTACTGAAAGAAGAAACATTTTTAATGTATTGAAATTATTATTACGACTGATACCTCCCTACCCTACAGTAGCTAACTGAACACTAGCCTAGCATACCTATACTAATCTTAAACTACCTAAACTTATCCTATACTATCTAAACCTATCTTTACTTATCTTACACTATCTTAACTACCATGAACACATGAAAAGTTAAACATCGACCCTACACTGCCCTTATTAAACATAGCTTGGTGCAATACAAACATCAACTACATCTAAACATATGCTAGCTATACATGGAAAGCTAAACAAATATATATTTTTTGTTTTTATATTTTTTATAGTAAACATCAACCGCCCATCCACTTAAGAACCTACAACTAGTAAACCTGATTTATAAAACACTACTTATTAAAAAATCTTACAACTAATCTCTACTTATACTATACCTGTACTAAGCACTAACAACAATATTTCTAATTAATATAATATACAAGCAGCAGAATGAAAAAAGGAAGGGTGATATACAGAGGGGGAGAGAGTTACATAGGTTCCACAACCCTACACAATTGCATTTGGGAGAGTTCTCATTTGGTCTTTCAGGCTAGCCTGATCCTTCTGCATTTGGTCCGCTTGGTTATTTCATGGAAAATACAATATTTGAAATACACATCGTCGCCTTTGTCTAAGTTGTCTGGACAGGGCAGGTGGTGGCTGTGACGCCTCAGATGTCCCTGGTGTTGGCTTGTGTTGGGCTTGCTGCTGCTGCACATGATGTAATAGCTTAGGGACCCCAGATGCACTTTTTGACCCTTGTGTGTGGCTCCTCCATGATCCCACTGCCTTGGCCCTCTCATAAAGTTTGGAAACATTTCAGAAGGACTTTGATACATGCCTAATGTGGTGGTAGCATTCCATTCTGGTCAGCTGTCATGTTAGCTAGGGAGGTGAAATTAAAAGAATTTAGCACAATTTGTAAATGTACTTTATGTGTGTGAAAATATGCAAACATTGTTATACAATTATATGTGTCTGTCCAAACTAGCTGTACATGATTAGATAGAGATATGGACACTATACCTTGGTTACCAAGACATCCACTTGAGTAAGGCTAATTGAGTCAACTGCAGTCAGTGTAGATGCACAATATGGAAATGTAGTCACAGTATGATTACAACCATATCACACTCATGATGATTTTTTTTAAATAGAAAATTGTCACATGCCACACAATTTGTAACTTATGGACTTGGACTTGCATCATGCAAGTGGGCATAATGTTGGTTATCTACACATGCTAAACTTGACAGGGTAAGACAATCAAAGTATTTTGTTGCTGCATTACATAACACATCATGTGTCACACAAGGAAGCACACTTTGCAGACTTTGCTTAATCAGTGTCCGACAGGCAAAACATTGATTGATTGGGATAGTGGTTTTTGACCTACAATACACTACTTTTTTACAGTTCTCAAATTTAGGCTCAGGCAAATGGATTGTTTTCTGACTATTAGATTCTGGTATACACTTGTCTCAAAAACATGTTGCTTTCACTTTTCCATATTTCTGTGCAGTCATTCTCCCTGGGCAGCATTAATCTATGAACATTTTACATGAGACCGTGTTTCTCAGTAGTGTGTGTATGCATGCTGGAATACTCATCTGGACACAAACTTTGTGGCATTGAATGTTTGAAACCTTGCCCCATGATGCAGGTTGACTATGTTGGTGCTACCCAGTCTAACGTAGGCCAGCATTATGTGAATTCCTGCATTTGAACTATTTTTACGGTGTGGTAACATTAAGATAAACTTGCATTACACGTATCCCTACAAGAAAGGAAACATAAGGGATACACAAGGAAAATGCCAAAATGCTAATCTAAGTAGATTAGGTTATTAGTCCAGCTGGCAAAAAAATGCTAATTAGACTGATTCAAAGATCTGAGGCCTAATGACACTCTGTTGCTTTTACACCAATCTCAATAGCTAAAATATGCACATTTCACAGATATCAGAAGACTGACATACACCTAAGACCTGCCAAACAATATCACCAAATAACTGCCATGTTTACACCAACAATCACAATGTGCATCACACAGCCATTATGGTAATGAATCCTACATCGCCATGTGTACCTAGAGTTGCACGCCTACAATTCCAGCCATATGTGTTTATATTCCTTGTCACACCATTTCACATAATGATGATATGGGCTCCTCTGAGGGGTGTTCAAATACCCCTGAGGCATGAATTACAACAGCCATTGCCTGAAGTAGCGTTTGACATTTTCATTTTTGAAAGTCCGTAGGATAAAGTGCTGAAACAAATGTTGCCATGTTGTGTAATTTTGAACATGGCTCAAATCTATGATTTCTAATAACTTAGCCCAATCCCAACAGTATTTTCAACATCTATCATAGTCAAAGCCAATTTAGTTTGATGGCTACCCTGCTAAAATAGTTTAACTTTTTTTTAAATTATGCTTTACAGTTTACACACAGGTTTAGGGATAGGTATGTGTGTTCAAACATATTCAGTTTTTCATCCCATGTTTATCTTGGAACACCCATGGTCAGTCACCCCGGAATTATGTTGCAGGAGAACTCAAATGAATGCTGCATGTAGGATCATAGTATCCTGCATGAAGAAGGAATATGTATGTCATGTTGACACGCTTTTGGTATTACTATGAATTTGTGATACCTTTTTTCACAATTATTACAGTGTCTGTGTATTAATATTGCACATTATCAGCTCCTGTGTCATACACACTTTTGCACATATGCAACATAAACCTACCCAGACAAGATAAACCAAGTTCATTAGCCATAGATTCTACATATGTTGAAACATGAAACATTATGTTTGTGTTTTTTCTGATATGACCAGATTTGTTTGTGTTAAACACCTGCAGAGTATGCACCAGATGACTGTTCCTGTGCCAAATCATCAAGGCTAATTGTATGTTAACCTTACCACAGACATAAAGATGTTTATAACATGTGGGTCTGCTTACATTGACCTACATTCACAATGACATGCCTCCTTGTTCATTACACGATTCTGTAGGCAAGTTCTGTTGTGTTGGCACACTGACTTAAAATTATTGGTAGGTGAATTGTACCTCCCAAAAGAAATCCTGATGCTACAATTCACAAAATGTTATGCACACATGTGAAAAATCTACATACATGTACTTATTAAACTTACTGGTAGCATTGGGGTGCCTGAAGCTGTCCACCTCATCCTAGGTATATGGGAGATGTCCACCTAGAAGACAAAGTTTTAGACATTGTATTGTAAGTACTGCAGTCACACATGATCAAAATTAAATTCTAATAACTATGTCATCCCAGTAGAATAGCTATATACAACATTATTGACACTCATATTTATTCATTGTATTAATATGGGTTGCAGTTATACATCTTGCAGAGCTACGCTTACTAGATGTTGAAGGTCAGAAATATAGTTTCATTACGTGCCAGAAGCATTCCTTAGGCATCTGTTTTTTATAAATATGCTGGTCAGCATCATGTCAGGCCCTATTGTACCATGACACATGTGTGACACCATTGGCTCCAGGCAGAATAAAGTATTGCTGTGATGTGAAGGAACAGGTATATAGCATTTGTGACATTGTCTAACCAATATCATATTTTTTAATTGCACTGGTGCACAGTGCTGAATATCAGAATGTCAATGTACATTTCTAAGTTGTGAAAGGATGCATGTTTTGTATGTAGATTTTTTTAATGTTTACTGGTAAGTCACACATTTCTGCACATTACCATTTGTCTGAGGCATAATAAACACTACGGCCCTCATTATGATTTTGGCGGTCTCTAACCGAGACTGCCAAAGCCACGGGTGCCAGAAGACCACCAGTGCTGGTGATCTTCCACCCACCATATAATGGTTACTGACGGATTTCTGCCACACTTTGGGTGGAAATCCAGCAGTAGCCATGCTGCTGGGCGGCGTTGCACTGGCGTTGCTCCCACCTGCACCGCCCCACCAGAAGGACTCCGCCAGCCATTTGAAGACCATTAATACGGCCTGGCGGTGTCCTGCTGGTGGGGCACTGCTGGCAGTAGCAACGCACCTTCCCGTTCCCTGCCGGATGACCTCCTTGCCGGATAAGGTAAGTCGGGCTTCTGACCGGGGAGGGGTGTGGTAGGGTGTGGGGTGTTGTGTGTGAGTGTATGGTGTCTGCGTGTGTGTATGAATGTGTGTGTGCGGTTGTGAATTAGACTGTGAGCATTGTGGTGTATGTGTGGTCGTGTGAGTGAATGCGTGTATGAATGTTGAAGTGAGTGGGTGTCTGCATGTCAGTATGTATGCATGTGAGTATGCATGTCTGGATGTATGTGTGTATGCGTGCCTGAATGTGTGTGAGTATGTGTGAGTGAATACGTGTATGGATGGGTGTGAGTGGATGAAGGTATGGCAGTGTAAGTGAATCGGTGTATGCGCGGTGTATGTGGGTGTATGTTTGCATGTATGCGGGGGTGGGGCACTAGGACAGTAGTAGGGTGGCAGGTAGGGGGATGGGGGTGCTATGTGTGTAGAGGGGGTGGGGAAGTCAGGTACTTGCTGGGGGGGAGCTGTCAACCGGTGACAGGGAAGGAATTCCCTATCACCTGTAGCCCTACCGCCATGGTTTTCGTGGCAGTGCTACAGCTGCAGAAACCATGGCGGTAGGCTGCCTCATAATGCTGTCGGCAGCCTGCTGTGGACCGCCAGGTCGGAGAGGTACATCTCCGGCCCAGGGGTTCATACCGCCATGACAGTATGAGTGGAGATGTAGCGGGTTGGCAGCGGCCAACCTGGCATACTATAAATGTGGCGGTATACACCACCACCATGTTGGCGGTCATACCGCCACATTAACCCTGGCAGTCAAAAGACCGCCAGGGTCATAATGAGGGCCTATATGTCTACACCACAAGGCAGCCCACATGGAGCTTTTTAGACAGAAAGGGGGTACAGCAGAAGGAGTGGCATGAGGCTGGCAAGTAATATCCACTTTGCATAGGGCGCAATATTGAGTTGTGATAGCAGCACAGAAAGACACTTTGCTGCGCTGACCTGCATCAAAGTGAAAGGGAAGGAACGTGCAATATCTGCAGCATATGGTGCATTCCTGTCATTCCCCCCTGTGCTGGTGCAAAATAGGCTGGCTAGCACCAACACAGGCACCCCTTGCACTATGGTGCAAGGGTGTCTGCATTTCATGATTGATTCTTTTTATGCAGGAAGGGATGCCTTCCTGCACATAAACAATCCTGGAATGTGTTTTCCTCTTTCTATTTGTGCAGTAGAATGCGCACACATAGAAAGAGGAAAAAACAAAGATAAATAAGGATATTTTTCCTCGTTGCTCCTCTCCTCTGGAGGCATACGGTTTTAGCACATCCCCAGGTGTACAAGTGCTTGTATGTGTGGGGATGGGTCAAAATCCATGGGTGTTGCTTGGGAACACCCGCTGCAACACCCATGGAACACCACCCATGATCAGAGTAAGGCAATGCAGCAATTTGCGCAGCCTTGCCTTACTTCATACCTATGAGGCCATTCAAAGTCACGCAAAGTGGCTTTGCATGGCCTCATAGATATGAGTTCAAGGTTTGTGCCACTGTTGCATTACAAAAAGTGCTACAACTGCAGCACAAGATGCTCATAAATATGGCCCTAAGTTTCTAAGCACTACAATTGCACATATGTTGTAAAAATTCATATCTCAACTACTACTGATTGAATTTATGTTGTTTTGGTCTTGTTTTGTTCATTACATTAAGATCTACTTTCTAACTTGGTGTGGATTATTTTTGTGTGGTGTTTTCACTGTTTTACTGTTTTAAGTTTTGCACAAATACTTTATACATTGCCTCCTAAGTTAATCCTGCCTTCTCTGTTCCAAGCTACCAGAGGGTGAGCACAGGTTAATTTATGGTGTGTATCTGACTTACCCTGACTAGGGTTGTTGTCCCTACTTTGACACCATGCATACCTCTGTCAACAATAGACTCCGTTTCTAACATGATCCCTATTTGAAGGGGGAAGATGATAGATCACCCTTCAGAATGCAGCTACAATAGGTATCAATTTTAGCACTGAACAACAATCGTTTCATCATTTTTTTACAGTCAGCATGGCTATCTCTAAACAACTGATATCTGGTAATCAGCCAAATAAGCAGCGTGTCAGTGCACCTTGGTACTGAGTGACTTGCACCTGTGAATGAAGCATTGCTTTTTTTAAGACCAAATGGAGGGGCTGTAATAATTTACCTGCCTTAACCAATTGGAAAACAGCTTTGACAGATCATGGAAAGGAACTTAATGTGCGGGATGATATTCTTTATGACTTTGAGCAGGAAGATTTGCCCCATCTGTCTTTGTGATACTTCTCAGAGGTGATTAACATGGTAACACCTACGGGCCAAATGCCAAGGAGTGTTGGGAACTGACTCAGCCATACAATGGTTTACATATTCCCTAAGAGAATATAACGTGTTAATTCCAGTTCATTCATCTCTGCTGCTTTTTCTGTTGATTGTGGTACTCCCCAAGGATTGATGCTGCCTCCCCTACTATATAATACCTACACCCAACCAATTTTTATCTGAATGATTTGACTTTCCACTCACTTGCCGACAGCATTCGAATCTACCTGTGGGTAAATGTTCTTTCAAGCACTTTAAAAAATATCAGAATAAGTGTAAATAAAATTTGCAGGTGGCGATGACTCAGAGGACTGTAGCTCAGCACCACTAAAACTGAGGTCATTCTGCTTGCCCCAGCCCATATCTATGCTCGACTCCTATTATGACCAAAGCTGCGAGAGGTGTGTGCAGCTTCCTCATGATTCACAGAGAAGGTTAACAAAAATTGGGTTTCTTGTGAAGGAGATGTGAGCCTTGGCGCTCATATTGACAGTACCATTAACCTTTTCTGGTTTAAAATGCAACAACGATGAAGGATACTGCGGTTCCTACCCATAGAAACTCATAAATTAGTGACTCACTCAAGCACATTGTAGTTGTACCTTTACTTACTTTTGATTACCAGTTCTGATGAACTGTATCAAAGTATTGTATTGTATTGTATTGTAAATATTTTATAGAGCGCATTCCGGCCATAGCATTGAAACGCTAGTACTAGTGAGCTATATTAGAACCGATACCATGCATAGTAAGACGGTCACCCAAGAGTCCCATCCTAATGGGAGAAGAACCAAGTTTTTAATTTCTTCCTAAAGACCAAATATGTTTCTGTATGTCTGATCATCAGAGGTATGGAGTTCCAAAATCTGGCAGCCTCCACAGAAAAGGCTTTGTCCCCCCACCTAACCCTAAAACAACGGGGTACCAAAATAAGTTGTCTAGATGACAATCTAAGTGTCCGAGCTGGTAGATAAGGTTGAAGAACTGATCTCAAATATTCACAGCCCTCCAAATGATGGGCCTTATAAGTTAAGCAGAGGGACTTAAACTTAATCTTTTTATCTACCGGTAGCCAGTGAAGCTGTTTAAGATAGCTGCTTGCCGATGCCGAGCACGGTAGATCTAAGATCAAGTGGGCCGCCGCATTCTGGATGAGTTGAAATTTATGAAGAGCCGATTTGCTGATATTTAGCATTAAAGCGTTACAGTAGTCCAGCCTAGGTATAACCTGCGCGAGGACCACCACCACTTTCAAATTTTCATGCAAAAATGGAAAATTTGTCTTAAGGGATCTTAGAGCCCAATAGCAACCCTTAACAGTTGCTCAAATGAAAGGGAGCTGTCAAATACAATCCCCAGATTTCTAGCTGAGGTGCGCGGAATCGGCACATGCTACAAGACTCCGGCAACCAACGGCACTCCAAAGTTTGCTATCTAAACCAAAAAAAAATATTTTCGTCTTATCTCCATTAAGTTTGAGCCAATTGCTACACATCCAGCTATTAATCGCTCTAATACATTGCTGGAATCTGTCCGCGGTTTCCTCCCAGTTGCGAGAGACCGTGATAATCAGCTGCATATCATCCGCGTATGACACAATGTGGAAGCCAAAAGAGCATACTAAACTGGCTAATGGGGAAACATAAAGATTGAACAGAGTAGGGCTGAAGGAAGACCCCTGGGGAACACTGCAAGTTAATTGAAAGGGGGTTGCCCTATGATCCCCATAGGACGCTATAATAGATCTGTTGATAAGGAAAGACTTGAGAATATCAAGTGCTTTGTCTCTTACTCCTGCCTGGTAAAGTCGCTGGATAAGGCGCTGCGGAGATATAGTATCGAAGGCTGCGGACAAATCAAGCAGAACAAGGATGGTACCTTCTCCCTGATCAACTCTTCTGCGGATAATATCCGAATGGATATCAGCGTGGATTCCGTACTATGGGCTTGGCGGAACCCGTGTTGGGATGAATCAAATCAGCCATTTACTTGTAAAAAATCTGCCAGTTCCGTATTCAAATGCCTTTCCAGGATCTTGGCTAAGGTGGGTAACAAAGAGATAGGTCGTACATTTGTTAAATAATTAGAATCCTTGCCTGGCTTCTTAATTAATGGATTCTTTCGAGTTATCCGGAAAAGATCCTTCCTGCAAGATGTCTGCATATACTGGTTCCAGGGCCGTCGAAATCAGGTCCGGAACTAACTTAAGAATCATTTGGAGAACCGGGTTTAACTACAGCTAGTAGTTCAGAGATCCTTTTGGCCGATAAAGGAGAAAAGCTATTTAGCCTATGAATGGAGTCTAGAGGTATAGAATTCTCCTGCATCCCCGTTCTTGTCCCGGGATAATGTGTACATAATTTGCCTGCAGTTGAGTGATTTAATTTTTTTTTAAATCTGCAACTTTCTGGCAAAACGTATCTGAATTCTCTAAACCGGAGGGGGAGGGCTGAAGAGTGGGGAAGTGTGGCACAGTGTTTAGAGTGGCAGGCCCCGATGCAGAGATCTGGCCTGGGACCAGGGTTCAGTTCCCACCTTGGTCAGTCTTGAGCTCAAGTCCCTTGGGCCAGATAATTCTTGCCTCGGTGCCTAATCTAATTAATGGGTCCCACTCTGTAACTCTGAACAATAGCTTGCTTAATCTCCACCATGGCCCTGACAGCACTTGGATGCCTGGCTTCACACCGGGGGTTACCCAGGAGTGGGTGCTTCACAGGGAAAAGCCAGGAGGGGTTCCACAGCAGTATGTGTACAGTACCTTGAGACCCTAACAGGTGAGTAGTGCGCTATACAAGTGCAAAGTTTACAGTTTTACAGCGAGCGTACCACTTTAAAAAGTTCCTTTGGTTTGCTCTGTGCTTCTCTAATAATACGGGAGAAATATTCTATTTTTGCAGATCTAATTGCTAATTTATCATTCTCAAGAGAACTCCTAAGTTTATCCCTCTCCATCTTGGTTTTATTAATCTGCCATTTGTGTTCCTGTCTACGATACATTCTCTGCAAATTTTTAAGTTCCTCTGAGTACCAAGGAGCAGATAGAAAGCGCCCTTGTTTAAATTCAGTTAAAACCAGAGGAGCTAATGTAACGACATCGGCTCTAGTTCCTGTTTCAAAAATCTCTAAACTCGAGAGGCCCATAGCTCTAGCCTGTTCCCATCCTGACTTGAGAGCCTTGGCCAGGTTAGTGTCCTGTACCTTATGCCATGGTCTCCTAAATCTAGGTGCAGGGGATGTTTTAGTATCCACTTCCGTACCTACTACCTTGAAAGATAGCAGATGATGATCTGTCCAATCAAGGGCCCTATTATCTTACCTGGTGCCATTTCCTTGCTGAAAAAATATGCCATCCAGCGTATGCCCTGCACAATGCGATGGGGCCAAATCTAAAATATGCCAATCCAAACTCAACATCAGGCTCAAATATTCACTGATAACTGGATCGGACTGATCTTCTAAATGAAGGTTGAAGTCGCCCAGGACAATTTCTTTGGGAGGCAGAATAATAGGTTCAAGTATAGAGGGCCAAGCAAAAAAAAAATCCTTCTTGGGGCCAGGGGGTCTATATAATAATAGTCACTCCAGAGGAATAGTATACTGGAGGTGGAGCTTAAAAAAAGCTCCTTCACAAATGGACTGGCTGATGTTAAGCCCCTCCAGCAAACAATAAAAATTATTCCTAAAAATTACTGCAAGCCCACCTCCTCTCTTCTCCAGCATATCTAGTCTGGAAAAAGAGTAACCTGGGGGAGAGGCCAGCAGGAAATCTGGGTTAGAATCTTCTTTAGCTCAGGTTTCTGTAATGAAGAGGCAATCAAGGTGAGCCGCTTTAATCAATTCCCTGATTTCAAGTGTGTGCTTGCCCAAAGAACGAGCGTTAATTAATCCACAATTAATGTTTGGCTGAGTGCTGCCTGCCAGATTATTATTTTGCAATTCAGTGTGTGTCTTTAGTGTGGGGCAGCCTTTATTAGATGTTATGTTAGTATTCCAGCCACACATCCTGCAGTTCCATTTGCTAAAGTGGTCGGGATCTACCGGCACACAATGCTCGTGAGTGGACTCATATTTAAGAGCTTAAAGCTCCTGTTTAGAAAATGTCTTGGGAAGGGGGGTGCAGGCACTTTGGCAAAATGTCTGGCCCTCGGCCCCGTCCGGACGCGGACGGGTGCAGACGGGTGTGCCTTAGGCGCGCCTTCGATGCACCATTGGCGCGCCCACGTCTCCATTCACTTAAATGTGGGAATCTTATCCGTCCGGTCAATCCTGCCTGAGAGAAACTAGACCGTCGACTAGTTTCTCCCTCCAAGATGATGGCTCTAACAGGCCCTAACCTCGAGATAGCAAAGTGTAGCGGAGGAATAACCAGAATAACTGCCTGGAGAGGATATGAAAGATAAGAGAAAGAAAGAATTCCACTGTAAAAGGAAAGGGCGATTGGCCCAGACTATAAAAAAATCAAAGTGCGCTATGCTCAAAGTGCGCTGTGCTGTGCGCTGTGCTTGCCATTAAATAAATTGATCAAAGGTTAAAAAACAATTTAAAAAAACATATATAAAATATTTAAAAAGCATAAGAGTGACCCCCTGCCCCAGTAAAAATGAGAATAAGATAGTATCAGACCCCCTCACTCACTGTAGTTCCTCTACCTTTACTGGCCCTTGACAGGTTGAGTTAGAAACTGGCAATACAATGGGAACGTTGTGCAAACACCCATTATGACATACCATATATCTTCTATAGTTATTCCTTACACTAGAGCCAAAGGAATGTTTCAGTAATAAAATTAGATTTTGAGGGTCTTGTCAAGATTAAACCCTAAAACTGGTATACAAAGTTCCACGCATTTAGAATAAAAACATGCAGGGGTCATTCAAGTACATTGTTTTTTTCATTTCCGTGATAGGTGCATGATATTTGATGAACTAGCGTCCATCACTGTACTATGACATCAATAAACCAATACTGTTTATAAGCCATATTTCACAGCCCTTTTTACAAACATGTATTTTTATTTGTATTTCTTTTGAGTGGTAACCACCGAGGCATGTTAGGCTCTAAGTAAAGTAGGTCACTGAAACATGGCTAACGATATGATGTATGTTCAGGTACACAGTGTGTAGGGCATACTGTTATGACGTGTTGCTGGTCTTGCTTGTCCTTAGTAAATGCAACATAAGCACTGATTACTTCAGCTTCTTGAGATGGTGAGCCAAACTGCAAAAATTGGTGCAGTGTCTCTACTTAAGTACATTTCTATTGCTCCCCTAGCCACAGCCCTGTAACAATGATGGCATATCTCTTGCTTATAAACTGTTTCTAGTCCTACAGCAACGCTACTGTAGATATGGAACAGCTTACTGTTTAAGACGTCACACAAGCCCACATTTATTGACTGCCAGAGCATACATGGATATTCAGGTGATATCTTCTTTTGAAGACAATTGAACTTTTAGCATAATATTTTCTTCTAACACTAGCACAATAGTTTTAAAACATATGTATGGTCTGTGTACCCAGTCTTGCTCGTAGGGCCTACTTGTAGTTGAACGGTAATGGGATATCTGCCAAACATTTTGAGTTGTCCTGTCTGCTTAACTCTTTCTTCCTACATCTCATTTAGGGGTGTGGAAACACTTTGGGACAGACTTATCAAAGCGTTGCACTGCCCTTGTGTCATGCTAGGTGACCGAGGGGCAATGTAACACTAAAGTCATATTTATCAAGCTACACAAGGACACCATGCGTGGCCTTTCAGTGCTTGGTTACTCTATAGTAACACAAGGCAGTGCAAGTTTCTGCCTTGTGTTACTCTGCCTCAGTGAGGCTTTCCATGTGTGGAGCATGGGTGTTCCCATGCATCCATCCATGGATTTTGGCCAGTCCCAGATTTACCATTAGCAGTATACCTGGGAATGTGTAAAAATGCTATGACTTCCCAAGGGAGGAGTAACGAGGAAAAATTATCTTTATTTCTCCTCGCTTTTTCCTCTTTATACGTGTGCTGCATTGTGCAGCACACATAGAAAGAGAAAACACCTCAGAGGATTGGTTTTGTGCAGGATGGTGCCCATTCCTACACAAAAACAACATATTTGTATCATGGTGCAAGGGTGCCTGCTTTGGCGCAAAGTAGCAGATTGTGCCCCAGTGGAAGGAATGTGCATGTAATATTGAATATGGTACATTCCTGCCTTCTCCCTTTTACGCAGTGCAGCAAGGTGTCTTGCTGTGTTGGGTTGCATGAAAGTTTCATAAATCTGGCCCCAAGTGACCGGCAACTGACTCTGCTGACTGAAAAACATACGCAGCTGGCGAGCTGACACAGGACTGACCTCGTCCACTATCGCCCTTAACTAAGGCATGGTTTTCAATGCTGTTATTTTCCGTCCATGACCATGCATGGCATAGTAGCCCCAGCAGAAAAAAATATAACGATGTCCCCAATGTTCCCAGAAGAAACTCCTAGCTAGACATTGATACACGGATGTTGACATTTGTAATTTTTTTTGTTTTTACTGACCAGTCAATCATGCTAGAGGGCTGGCCAGCCAGCTTTCAACATTTTAACTACACATGTTGCTGCTGTTGAGGCGGGGGTCTTTAAATATGGCAGGGGCCAAGAAGGCCACTGCCACCCCAGCAACTTAGCAGTCCAGGACTCTGGGGACCTTAGTCTCCAGATCGACTTGGTGCGATTATGGAAATTGCAGTAGCAACTGGATGTTGGTGTTTGCAAATCAGAAGTGTACCAGATCTTCTTTGAATTTTTGCTTTTATACAGTTCCACACTTTTACTTTTATAAGAGTACAGTGTTGCTTACTACATTCAGACTGTAAGAACACAGAACACTCTTTCCTCTTGACTCTACACTCTTATCCAGCTTTGTTCCCCTGTATAATGATCAGTTGGGGTGGCAATTATAAAGCCTCGAGCTTGTCTTAACTATCAACGAGAGAGTTGGCACATGATTGATTTTTTGACTTACTACCTCGCAATGTGCCACACGTGTTGCTAATTGGCTAATGGGACCGGTGCAGTGCTCTGATAATGATTTTTAAGACACTGCTACTAATAGAACTTGGTTGTCCAGGCTGATCTGGGAGGCAGCCATCAATAACCGAATGTGGACTGAATTTGAAGTGCTTTAATAGGTGCTGGATTGCAGGGTTTTCTCTGACCATTAAAGTATCAAGTCTCTGCAGTGCTTTCATAAAATCAATGTTGGTGATAGGACTGCTCTGAAGGTGTTCGTGTTTTCAAGAGTTGTTAGTAAAAAGGTCTACTCTGTGTAGGTTCTTTAGTGCAGTGTATTCTGAATGTGATAAATTTTGCATTTCAAAATATTTGAAGAGTTTGACCGGAGTAAATGATGAATAATAAGCAGGCACACTGAAACAATTCAATAAATGTTTTGCATGTGTTACCCTGATTATATAACTTGAAATTTCTTCCTGGCAACCAGTAGTCCTTATGTTTGTGTGAGTTGTTACTGTTAGAGAATTGACCCCTTGAAAACCAAGGTCATGGAGATCGGTAGTTCATTGTATATACTATTTGGGCATATGGCACCAACCAGTTACAAAGTTTGAAATCTGGGAGGGAAGGAATGCTGACAGCCTTTACCTTGGCACACCTGCATTCATCATATGGAGAATACAACTCATCCAAAATGCTGCTGCAAGACTTCTTCTTTGCCTTCATCCAAGTGAACACATGACACATGACTCCAGTTTTGTAATCACTCCACTGGCTACCTATAGCAAGAAGGGCAATAATCAAGGCACTCTGCATTGTTCACAGACCCTCCAATGAAAAGAACTGCTACACCTACAAGCCAAAAAGAAGCAAAATAAACTAATGAGGACCCTGCGCTCCAGGCTTGCACCACTTTTCATTATACCACCTTATCATAAGAAATATTTTACCCGCTGTTCAAGCAAGGACCCTCACTCTAGTCAGGGTAAAAGAGAATCATCCTCAGCTAACCCCTGCTTACCCCCTTGGCAGAGCAGTAGGCTTAACTTCAGAGTGCTAGATTTAAAGTATTTGTACTAACACACACAGTAACGTAATGAAAACACTACAAAATGATACAACACCAGTTTAGAAAAATAGGAAATATTTATCCAAACAAAACAAGACCAAAACGACAAAAATCCGACATACACAAGTCATGAATTTTTAAAGATTAAACTCAAAAATAGCGCTTAGAAACAGAAAATGCTTCGATGAGGTGTTAACACTGCGTCGTGACGGAGTCGTTCCCAACAAGCCGACACCAGCGGCGCCAGACACGGAGTCACGTAGACCCTCAACTACAGTACCTTTGATGAAGAGTGAAAACAAGCCGATGCGCGAAGTCGAGGATCGCGGCGTCTGTGCGAAACGTTGAATCCGCGCACTTCGAGCGGCGTCGGTCAGGACGTGGTGTGGCGACTTCCACGGAGTCGCGGACTTCAGCGGGGCTGCAGCGGCATCGGGCCTGCGAAGGGCGTCGCGTTCCAGCGAAGATCACAGAGTCGGTTGCAGGCGGCGTCACCGGATTCAGAAGCGCCGTCGGTCCGAAGTCGTCCAAAGTAAATTTCCTTGAATTTTCACCAGCTTTCCTTTCAAGGGCCAAGGGACTGGATAGGGCACCACTTGTCAGAGCAGGAGTCTCTCCAATTAGACTCTCCATGTGCTGGCAGAGAGAAGTCTTTGCTGTCCCTGAGACTTCAAACAAGAGGAGGCAAGCTCTAAATCAAGCCCTTGGAGATTTCTTCACAAGATGGAAGGCACACAAAGTCCAGTCTTTGCCCTGTTACTCTGGCAGAAGCAGCAACTGCAGGATAGCTCCACAAAGCACAGTCACAGGCAGGCCATCACTTCTCTTCAGCTCTACAGCTCTCCTCCAGGCAGAGGTTCCTCTTGATGTCTAGAAGTGATCTAAAGTCTGTGGTTCTGGGTGCCCTTCTTATACCCAATTTCTCCTTTGAAGTAGGCCTACTTCAAAGTAAAGTCTATTTTGAATGTGAAATTCTGCCTTGCCCAGCCCAGGCCCCAGATACTCACCAGGGGGTCAGAGACTGCATTGTGTGAGGACAGACACAACCCTTTCAGGTGTAAGTGACCACTCCTCCCCTCCCTCCTAGCACAGAGGGCTCATCAGGAAATGCAGACTACACCCCAGCTCTCTTTATGTCACTGTCTAGTGTGAGGTGCAACCAGCTCAACTGTCAAACCGACCCACACAGGGAATCCACAAACAGGCAGAGTCACAGAAATGGTATAAGCAAGAAAATGCTCACTTTCTAAAAGTGACATTTTCAAACACACAGGGGGTCATTCTGACCCCGGCGGGCTGCGGTCTCCACCCGCCTGGAGGGAACCGCCATTCAGCCGCCCCGCGGTCAAAAGACCGATGGGGCCATTCTAACTTTCCCGCTGGGCCGGTGGGCGCTACCTAAGGTAGCGCCCGCCGGCCCAGCGGGAAAGGGGCCTGCAACACAGAAGCCGGCTCCGAATGGAGCCAGATGTGTTGCAGGTGTGCGACGGGTGCAGTTGCACCCGTCGTGCTTTTCACTGTCTGCTAGGCAGACAGTGAAAAGCATACTGGGGCCCTGTTAGGGGGCCCCTGCACTGCCCATGCCAGTGGCATGGGCAGTGCAGGGGCCCCCAGGGGCCCCAGGACACCCGTTCCCGCCAGCCTGTTCCTGGCGGTAAAAAATGCCAGAAACAGGCTGGCGGGTCAGAATCCCCAGGATTCGCCCAGCCGGGGGAAATCCGGCGGGAAACTGCCGGACCCGGTTTTCCGACCGCGGCTTTACAGCCGCGGTCGGAATGGGCAATGAAGCACCGCCAGCCTGTTGGCGGTGCTTCAGTCGTCCGTGGCCCTGGCGGTCTTGGACCGCCAGGGTCAGAATGAGGCCCACAATCTTAAAATCAACTTTACTAAATGATGTATTTTTAAATTGTGAGCTCAGAGACCCCAAACTCCACATGTCCATCCGCTCCCAAAGGGAATCTACACTTTAATCAGATTTAAAGGTAGCCCCCATGCTAACCTATGAGAGGGACAGGCCTTACAACAGTGAAAACGAATTTAGAAATATTTCACTGTCAGGACATATAAAACACATTACTCTGGGGGTTATTACAACTTTGGAGGAGCTGTTAATCCGTCCCAAATGTGACGGATATACCACCAGCCGTATTACGAATTCCATAGGATATAATGGACTCGTAATACGGCTGGTGGTATATCCGTCACTTTACCGTCACTTTTGGGACGGATTAACACCTCCTCCAAAGTTGTAATAACCCCTATATGTCCTACCTTAACCATACACTGCACCCTGCCCTTGGGGCTACCCAGGGCCTACTTTAGGGGTGCCTTACATGTAAGAAAAGGAAAGGTTTAGGCCTGGCAAGTGGGTACACTTGCCAAGTTGAATTTACAGTTAAAACTGCAAACACAGACACTGCAGTGGCAGGTCTGAGACATGATTACAGAGCTACTTATGTGGTTGGCACAACCAGTGCTACAGGCCCATTAGTAGCATTTAATTTACAGGCCCTGGCACCTCTAGTGCACCTTACTAGGGACTTACTAGTAAATCAAATATGCCAATCATGGATAAACCAATCAACCATACAATTTACACAGAGAGCATATGCACTTTAGCACTGGTTAGCAGTGGTAAAGTGCTCAGAGTTCAACAGCTAACAGGAACAGGTCAGAACAAATAGGAAGCAGGAGGCAAAAAGATTGGGGATGACCCTGCATAAGCAAAAAAGTCCAACAAAAAGCATGGTTGTTTGCAAGACAAGTACACCACCACACATCCTGGCAGCAGAACCTAGAAAGACAGTCGCACCCTCAAGCTCAATCTATCTTGCAATCCACAAATTAAAAGCAACTCAACTACCAAAGTACTTTTGATATTATCAGGTAAGTTAAGGAGAGCTAACCTGTGCTTCACCGGTTTATTATAAAGTTATCTTAAGTTCATACATAACATTTCTGGCCCACACTAATTGTAATAGCATAACACTCAACAGCAAAAGCCAACAGCAACGTACACCTCTTAAATTCAATTAAGGCATATATGTTATGAGAGTTGGCCATCATCAGAACTACGCAACTAATAAACCAGCCATTACTGAAGGAACAGGCATGGAATAACAGAAGATATCTGTTAGACACTGCAGTTCAATTGGAGGACTTCATTCTAGTCCATGACTACAGGTCCCAAATATCTCATTTTTTGGGTAATTTTAGAGGCAATTTTCTGGATCAGGGCTTGGGGTGGCTGCTGTTTCCATCTTAGCACAAGGACACTCCTTTTGGAGTAACCATGAGCTCTATAAATCACTTTATCATTATTATTTATTAAGTATCTATACACTGGCCCGATATTTACATCTCACAGTGGTTTCAGATATGAGATGATAATGGCATGGCACGTCCTAGCACATCTCACCACTTTTCTCTCTCTCCAGAAATGCAAGCTCTGGCCCAGCATTATATATAGTAGGGAGCAGATTTCCTTAGATTTTGTATATGGCTGTGTTACCTTTGATGCACATTATCAGTATTTATTAAGCCATGCAGACACTTTACATGGCTTTGTGTAGTTTAGTAAATATAAAGTAACTGAAGGCAGTGCATATTGTTGCCTTGCATTACCAAGGTGTTCCATGGGTGGATCATGAGCATTCCCATGCATCCACCCATAGATTTTGTTGCATTTGCAGATTTACTACAGCTAGTATACGTGAGAGTGTGTCAAAATGCTATGCCTTCACCGGTGAGGCATAACAGAAACATTTGTATTTATTTTTCCTTGTTGCTTCCTCAATATATGGCCCTCATTACGACCCTGGCAGTCCGAAAACCGCCAGGGCCGTTGTGGCAAATTACGAGTTTGGGGGTTTGGCCAAAGTCAAACCGCCACTACTCCGCCTACCCCACAGCTTTTCCGTGGTCCGCTGGAGGTGAGCACCTCCAGCACGGCAGACACCGTAATACCGCTTGCAGGAATACAATGCGGGAGATCTCCAGATTTTTTCTGGTGATCTTGCAACCATGCAACAGGAATAAGCATTCCTGTCACCAGGACACACTCGCACACACTTCCACGTACCTGCACGCATGCACTCACACATTTCTAGACATAAACACACACCAACTCACCCTCGAAAATGCAACATACACACCCATTCGCACTGACATACATACACAAACACCACTGACACGCATGTACTCACTCCCCCTCCCCTTTCCCTCCTCCAGCGCAAACACACATTCATACCCCATCCCCTCTCACCTGCATGCATCCAATCACACCCCCTAACTCCCCCTCTGCACCGCATAGACCCTTTCACTCCCCCCTTCCGCACCGCACACATGCACTCACCCCATCCATCTGTATTCACCAACATACACGCACCCACCCCCCCTGCATTCACGATACTCACACTCACACCCCCTCCCCCCCTGTTGGATGATCACTTACCTCATCCGTCAAGGAGGTCTTCTGGGAGGGGACGGGTCCCGCCGCTTCCACTGCCGGTAGCGTCCCACCATCAGGACACCGCCATGCCCTATTACTGGTCGTAATACGGCGTGCGGCATCCTTTTGGTGTGGCGGTGCTGACGGTGGAACCGCCTCTTCCCCGCCCACCGGCAGCACGACTGCTGGCGGATTTCCACCCGATAGTTGGAATAGGGCCTATGTCTGCAGCATTCTGCAGCACACAACGAAAGATGAATATGCCTCTAAGGATTGCTTTTGTGCTGAAAGATGCCCCTTCCTGCACCAAGACAATACTGCCTGCATTGGCACTAGGTAGCAGACAGTGCACCAGCACTAGGAGACAGCGGAAATGTGGTATAGATTTTAAATATGGTGCATTTCTCTGTTCTGCCTTTTATACAATGCAGTATAGCAAGTTGCCCTACTCTGTTGCATTGAGTGAAATGTAAGTAAATCTGCCCCAGAATTTCTGATTGAACAACCCAGTGCAGTAAACAGCTAAGTATATTATAATCATAGGAAATACCTGAAGGGACCTACAGAGCTGTTCAAAGCTGCCAGTGTACTGAAAAACCATAAATTGCGCATCTGTCTCTCTCACACCTCATCTCTATCAAACTGATACGCCTTACGTTTCATAACCTGATAGCCACACTTTGGTGGTCATCAAGCATAACAAGGAAACACTTCCCATATAAGGTCACGAACAAAGACAAAACCCTTGCACCAGCACATCACCCTCAGTGCCACACATAGGGGTAATAAGTGCAATTCAGATGTGCATTACAATACAGTATTTATTATCTGTGCATCAACAAGATTTGTTTTGATCTCTATTTCTATCACACTTCAGAATTATAAAACAAAATGCACTTCATTTGTGCTTTCATATCCCATGGTATTTCTTGAAATATTTGTAAAGTTAATTTACAGCTATTTACATTTTTGTGAATTAGAAACAAATTTAGTTTCTACAGTATTTTATTTGCGCTCTCTGTAATCAAAGCCTGTGGAATTATGCAATATGGTGGCTGTAGTGTTTTCCATACAATTATGAATTTGCCACATTTGCCACATAATCCATCATTTGCTGCATAATCTTCAGATTTAAAAAAACACAGTTTATTTCAGCTCAAATGTCTCTAAACTAAACATGCTGTAACACATGCTGCCGCCCAGTGGAAGTCCCTCGCAAAGGTTCACTGCTTATCTTTCAGTTACGTACAGCTGTATGTGGATGTGGAACCTGTACTAATGAAGTAAAACCGTTGCTCAGACAGTGCTAATGTATAAAAATTAGAAAATGAAGGAGTGGTACTATCACAAAACATGCCGCTTTCAGATGCACAATTTGTGTTTTCTTGCCTCATAATTTAATCCACACTGATGCCTAATTTTGTCCTCCCCTGTCGCATAATACCAGTGGCCCTGTCTGTACCACAGAGAGAATGGCCCATGGTTACTTTACACAATCCAATCCTATCCATTTGCAGGCAAAAACATGTAGCCTGACATTTAACCTGTCTTGGACCATGTAGAAAAAGCAACAAGATAAAAACAAAGTTTAAAGGCATTTTTATTGTTTTTTCACCTTTTGAAATCCCACACCTCTATACTGTGACAGCTGCCTCGGTCATTTGGTGGGGAGGCAAAGACTATTATGGGCTGTCCTGGCCTCAAATTACCCCCCTCCCATAGCTACAGGCCTGGGAATAAGCCTGCTGCAAGAATGCAAAATCTCCATGTACAATGTAGATTTTCCTACTTTATGACGGAAAGTCTTAATTTTATTAAAGACACGGAGGCGAGTATTATGCGTTTCTTCTCTTGCTTTATTTATACAGCAGCAGTCAAGAAGAACTACAAATCCCATAAGGCTAAGACAGACAGCCAATGGGATTGAAAAAGTAGTATAAGAATATGACAACCAATAGGAATGACCCCATGCCATTGTGATGTCACTTGACTGCAAGCAGCCCTCTTTTCTTGCGAATAGTCAATCATTGAAGAATAATGGGAATAGAGAACAAAGGATAAACAATGCCATAAGGAAAGCAAAAACGTCAGAACAAAAGTCAAGTATCCTGTAAAGGAAGGGATGTTTCATTAAATCCGAGGGATTCGATTCCAAACTTGAAGTGAGTGGGAACTCCACGTGATGCCAGGAGGTCCAATTAGGATGCTGGTTGCGTAGCTGTAACTGGCGCTGGAAAAAAAGGGAGGGAGACAAAACCAAAGTTTAATCCAGAGGTGGGATAATACTCGCCTCAGTGTCTTTAATAAAATTAAGACTTTCTGTCATAAACTAGGAAAATCTACATTTTATGACAAGACCGGAGGCTCCTATTATGCGAGTTTAAAGCATATTAATTACATTCAACGAAACATTATCAACAGGTTTGCAATAAAAAACTTGAAAGGTATTATCATTGGACCAGTCTGCAGATTTGAGAATATCCTCCAAACGAGAACCTGCCCAGAAGGCCTTGGAAGCCATAGCCCCTCTGGCAGAGTGAGCTCCAAATCTGGAAATATCTATGCTCGCTAAAGACATGATCCATCTAACCCAACGCGCTAAAGTAGCCGATGAAACCGGGTTATGAGGTTTCCTGAAAGAAATAAGAAGTTGGGAAGAGGATGTTCTCAACTCTGCAGTTTTTTGTTCATAAACTTTGAGACATTGGCCTACACATAATTTCGGATGTTGAGGGAAATAAGGATAAAAAACTGAGGATAAGTTGGTCTTGGTACGTCGAACAACCAAGAACAACACCCCCGAAGGAGTGAATTGGCGGTTGGAGACGTCCAATGCTTTAACATCCGATAGACGTTTAATAGAAATTAAACATAATAACATTGTTAGTTTGGCAGATAACATTTTCAGTGATAAAATTGAGTTGTCTGGCAAAGAGTTCAAATATTTTAGAACAACATTAACATCCCACAATTTATTGTACTTCGGTAGAGGAGGTTTGGAAAATTTTACTTCCTTTAGTAATCGGCATACCAGCGGGTGTTCGCCGACCGGTATCCCATTGACGTGTGTATGGTTAGAGGAAATAGCTGACCTGTAAAGGTTGATAGTACGGAAAGCTTTGCCTTTGCTGGCTTCTGCGGCCAAGAAATTGACTATAAATATTATATCTGTTGAAAAGGGATTAATGTGCCTTCCCAAACACCAGCCGTCCCATAAAGACCAGGCTGCCTTGTAGGCTTTCTTGGTGCCAGGGGCCCAGGAATTTGCGATGTATTGAGAAGCTTCTGACGAAATGAGAGGGAAAGGTTGGGAATTCCTGAAATCTTCCAGGCGGATAGAATAAGGAGATTGTCTGTAATGAGGGGGTGAGGACGATGAAGAGGGTCTAGAAGTAAGTCTGGGAAGGGCTGAATTAGCAGGGGAAAATCCACTGAGAGTTCCAGTAAGATAGGGAACCATACCTGGGATTGCCAAAACGGAACTATGAGAATAAGAGAGGCCTGTTGATGTCTGGCTTGTGCTAAGACTCTGTTGATCATGATAAAAGGGGGGAAGGCGTAATTGAGCGCTTGAGACCAGTCTTGTAAGAAAGCATCTGATGCTAAGGCTAATGGATCTGGACGCCAGCTGTAAAATCGAGGAAGCTGTGTGTTGAGACGGGATGCAAAAAGGTCTATGGAGAGCGGACCCCATAAAGATTGTATCCTGTGGAAAATTGAAGGATGAAGTTTCCAATCGCTGGAATCTCGAAGATGACAAGAATGCCAGTCTGCCACTGAATTGAGGACCCCTGGAAGGTATTCTGCATGAACCGAAAGATGGTTTGAAAGGGAAAATTCCCAAAAACTCTTGGCCAAATCCGCCAGAGGTTTGGACCTTGTACCTCCGAGATGATTTATGTACCTGACTGCGGATATATTGTCCATTCTGAGAAAAATTGCACAATGTACCTTGTGTTTTGCCAGGCTTCTGATTGCAAAGGAGCCGGCAAGCATCTCTAAACAATTGATGTGCAATTTGGACTCCTCAATAGACCATGTACCCCCAGTCGAGATGGGACCACACCGGGCCCCCCAGCCTAGATGACTTGCATCGGATTCTAACACAAGATCTGGGGCTGACGGAAATATACTTTTCCCGTTCCAAGCGTCTAAATGGTCTATCCACCACTGAAGCTCTGTGCGAGATTCGAGATCTAAGGGAACGAGGTCGGAATAAGACAGCCCTTCCCTCAAGTGTTGGATCTTTAGCCTTTGGAGTGAGCGGTAATGAAGGGGACCTGGAAAAATCGCTTGGATGGAAGAGGAAAGCAGACCTACTATTCGAGCTAATGTTCTGAGAGAGATGAGAGAGGTGCGAAGAATCTGAAGAATTTCTGACTTTATGGATTTTATTTTCGTTGTAGGAAGAAGAAGAGTAGCCGAAATGGAATTGATCTGGAAACCCAAGAATTCTAGGACTTGGGAGGGAGTTAGGAGAGATTTTTCTCTGTTTATTATGAAACCGAGGTCCTCTAAGAGAGAGCAAGCCATCTGCAAATGGAGTAGCAGAGTTTGAGGAGACTGATTCAAAATGAGGATGTCGTCTAAGTAGATTAGGAGCCTTATACCCTGAGCCCTTAGATAAGCAACTACGGGCTTGAGAAGCTTGGTGAAACACCAAGGGGCAGACGATAGACCGAAGGGTAGAGAGGTAAAGTGATACGTTTGATCTAACCATCGGAACTGAAGGAATTTTCTGGAATCTGGATGTACGGGAACCACTAAGTAAGCGTCCTGAAGATCCAGTCTGACCATCTAGTCGTGTTGGAGAAGTATATCTCTGAGATGAAGAATTGTCTCCATTTTGAAATGTCGGTATACCACAAACCGATTGAAATGTTTTAGGTTGATGACCGGATGCATCTTTTTGTTTTTCTTTTGAACTAGGAAAATTGGGCTGGTAAAACCCAAGGGATGAGGATGAGTGATTGAAATCGCTTGTTTTTGCAAGAGAGAGCTTACCTCGGCAGATATCAACTCGTTCATTTCTGCAGAGAAATGGGGAAGGGGGGGGGGGAAATGTTTGCACCGGAGTAGAGTAAAGCTCTATGTTGTAACCCTGTAACGTGTTTAGAACCCACACATCTGCTGTAATTGTTAACCAATTTGAAAGAAAATGGAAAATACGACCCCCTGTTGGAAGGAGACCAACTTGAGGGCTTACCTGTAGAGTTGGAGGCTCTAGTGTGTCTGAAGGACCTGGCACGATAACCTCTGCCACGCTGGGGGTAGAATTGAGGTCTGAAGTCTTGTTGGTAGGAATTATAGTACGCTCTGGAGCCTTGATTGGAAAAACCACGGCCGGTAAAGCAGCCCCTGCCTCTACCGGCCCTGGCAAAAACCCGTTGGTTGAACATCTTCCTCATGGATTGTTGGGCTTTATCCAAGGAGGTAAAAGTGGCTACATACTTGCTGAGGTCCTTTATGAAGGAATCCCCGAACAGTTGTCCCTCAGTATGGATCTGAGGATGTACAGTCGCCAAATTAATTAATTTAGGGTCCAATTTGATCAGGAGGCCTTTACGTCTCTCGTGAATGAAAGCAGAATTAGCATTCCCTAAAAGGCATAAACAACTTTGGACCCACAAGGAAAGCTCCTCTGGGTCTAAAAAGGTACCCTCCAGTCTGGCCGCCTCGACCATGTCAAAGATTCTTGTTAATGGGCCAATTACATCGAGAAGCTTGTCCTGGCAGGGCGACCACGCTTTGTCTACCCCTTTGCGAGGGTCCTTGCCTTGCTTAGTAAAAAAGGTTAACATCTGCTGGTCAATGGCTGGAGTAGTAGTTGCCTTGTGCGGAAGCACTGGACGTGGACATTCTGATTTCAGTTTGGCTCTGGTTTGTTTATCAAGGGGGGAGAATAACTTTTGAGCCACATAACAGCCAACATGTTCAGCTGGGAACCATTCTGTAGAGTTGGGATGTAGAATGTGGGAGGGATCGAACATAGGAAAACCTTCTGCATCCAAGAGGGGGGAGACAGAGGGAACTTTAGGTTTCTTTGGAGGGGGAGCCTTAAAAGAATCATCATCGTCTTTATCAGAAACGTAGTAGTCTGAATCAGCGTCTGGCATGTCCTCATCAGTATCTGGAGCAGAGGCCGTGGGAATAGAAGGGGGTATATTATGTTGTTTGGATTTTCTTTTTAGAGAGGGTCTGGAAGCCATATTATTATACTCCTTGGCAGGAGCCGTGGGAGGAACCGCGTCCTCTGTCATGTGTGAGTTAAACTCACTCTCCTTTTGAGTCAAACCCGAGGGGTTGACTGGCAGGCGTTGACTGCATTCCCCCGCAGTCTGGGCCGGAGATGTAGCTAATAAGTTAGAAAAATTTGATTCCAAGTTTTTTGATAGTTTTTTAATCGATGACGCCATTGCCTGCTTAACAGAACTTTTAATAAAATTACGAAGTTCATTCCTTATTTCCTCTACACTAGGAACACTGTGTTCCATTGGAGAGGTATTAGGCTTCATTATAAAGAAAAAATATATTATTTAAATATAGGGAAAAAATCTCAAGCAATAGGTAGAAAAATATGCCTAATTAACAAATAGGGTTAAAACCCAGGCAACCGAGGGTTAACAGAGGAATAAACCAGCTTGGAGCAGAAAAACTCCTCCTCCTCTTGGGCGGGGCCGAGGAACGAGTTACTCGGGACTGCCAGAAGCTGGGGAAATAGTCGAAGCCGTCGGACAAACAGCCAAGGTAGGAGCGGCAATGAGGAGTTTATTCCTCGCGTCAGGGAAAAAAACGAATAACGGTTACCTCCCAGACGCAAGGGAGCGCGTTTAGAATGTCGCGCGCGAGGCGCGCACAAAACCGTTCCGATTCTCGGCCCGGGAGCAACCGACGTTGCTACCCGGGTTCCGAGAAGGGAACGCGAGCGCAAAAGAAGCGTGCTGTGAAATCAATGCGGCAACATGCCGACAACAAAATATGAAAGCGGAACACAGTTACATCAATAATTATAAATAAACATTTTGAAATAAAGTAACGTCATGAGAGGATTTTTTTTTTTAACTTATCTTGACTATTCGCAAGAAAAGAGGGCTGCTTGCAGTCAAGTGACATCACAATGGCATGGGGTCATTCCTATTGGTTGTCATATTCTTATACTACTTTTTCAATCCCATTGGCTGTCTGTCTTAGCCTTATGAGATTTGTAGTTCTTCTTGACTGCTGCTGTATAAATAAAGCAAGAGAAGAAACTCATAATAGGAGCCTCCGGTCTTGTCATAAAATTAAGTAGATATGAGGACTTGCTAAGGGAACTAGGGGCCAGATTTAAAGAAAAGTGGTGCAATGAGGTGCTGCACCAAAACTGGCAGCGCCGCGCTGCGTCACTTTAGAAACGCAGGGATGCGCCGTATTTAAGGGAATACGGCGCTCCTCTGCATTTCCCCCTGCGCTGGTGCTAAATTTAGCTGCCAGCGTCAGCGCAGGCATCCTTGCACTATCGTGCAAGGATGTCTGTGTTGAGGGGTGTGATTGTTTATGTGCGGAAGGTGTCCCTTCCTGCACATAAACAATCACTAATGGTGCTTTGGCACTTCTGTGTGTGCTGCACAATGCAGCACACACAGAAGTGCCAAAGCGTCATTCTCAAATGATTGTTTATGTGCAGGAAGGGACACCATGCCGCACATAAGCAATCATTTCTGTCATTTTGCTTTTTTTATGCGTGCGGCAGAATGCAGCATGCATAGAAAAAGCAAAAAATAAGGAGGAATAAAAGTATTCCTTCTTGTTGTGCCCTGCTAACGCCACCCCTGTGGGTGGCGTTATTTCATACATCTGAGGCAGCATCAAAATGCAATGGGTGTTGCTGTGGCACACCCACAACAACACCCATTGCACGACCCTTCCACGTACAGTGCTGCGTTGGAAGGGGCCGTATTTACGAGTTGGCGTTAAGCCACAAAAAGTGGCTTAACGCCATCTTGTAACTACGGTGCTGTGCTAAGCGCCACAGGAGCGTCACCAAAAGTGACACTCCTGTGGCGCTAGGGCTCTATAAATACGCCCCTAGGTGCGGAATTACTGCTTGCCCTAGAAAATCCTCGTTTCTGATATTCTCCGATACTAACCCCTTCCCTCACCCACCTCTATTGTGGAAAACATCAGAGGTGCTGGTAGTTAGGCCCTTTTTGTCAAACAGGCCTTGTTGGCGATGATTGCTGAATTTAACAAAATGCTCTTTAACATAACAATCTTTAGTAATGAATTCTGCCATGGTGCATTTTAAGAAATATAGCTTTGGAATATGTTTACTCTGAAGCCGTATTTTCATGCTTTAATATGTTAAACGCTATTCCACAGTGGAAACTCAAAGAAACCCATAATAATCAAAGCTCAGGCAAGGATCTGTATAAAATAAGCTTAATGTCTCTTTGGAACGTTGATGAATTAAATATTTGAAGAAAAAAGTAGACGTGGGTCTTTGCATCAACATAGGTCATAACGTTTTCCTCTCTATTCATATCCACCTGAGGTGTGTTTACCTTAATCTTTATTTATTTGTCCAGTTCTTTTTATTAGATATTTCTTTTGTATCAAAAAGTATTTATATATGTTCCCCAAAACGCAGAATAAAGGGATTTATACATTTTCTTTTTAAAAAATATTTGTTTTTTAAAAATTTTAATTTCAGTACGGCAAAAAATATTCATAGTAATAAAGATGAGTCGTATTATTATAGAAATGCTTGAAAACCTGTTCCTCCTGACAATAACCTACGCCTGAATGCATTGTATCATATATTTGTTAACCCATATGGTAAGTGCAATAATAATCCCCAAAACACGTGGTAAACGATTTTGTACATTTTCTTTTTTTATGTGTATTTTTATTACATTTCACAGTAGAGCAAATAATTATTGCTAGTGATAGAGCGGATTCATGTTACAATGAAATTGCTTGAAATCTTATTGCAAATGTAAAAAAAAAAATCATGCAATCCATGCTTACACTTTCCAATGCAATAAGTGTTTGAGGGTGAATACGGGTACAATGAACACAAGTGTTGCTTTCTATGTTTACTACACAATTGTAATTAGTAAATATTTCAAAATATGCTACAGCAATTATACGTCAGGTAGAACAGAGAAGGCCCTTAAACTCCTATATACCTATAACTTTAAACATTCAAGGGTTAATAGGGGCATAATGACAACAAGGAATGATTTATTTTTCTACTATACAATTGTAACCAGTAAATATTTCAAAATGTGCTGCAGCAATTATACCTCAATATCTATATGTTTAAATACTTGCGCATAGAAGGTATGAGTCATCATCCAAGTAGCACGATGCATTCTCTAGCTGCTGTAACTTAATCCTTTCGAATATTTATTGTAATTATGAACAACTACATTCTGCAAAAGACACCAGTGAAAACCTCGCATTTTAATTTTCAATCAGGGTATTATATTATCATTTTACCATTTAAGCTTTATTAGGGTGACAAGCTTTTCAGCATGTCAAAGGTGTTGCATTTGTCATCTCTGCAAAACTTTGCCTGCATGCATAATTTCCGTACAAGAACATTCCTACATAAACCTTCATTTGAAAGAATTGTCTTTTCCCACTGTAATTAGACGCGTTTTTCGTAAGGCCTACACACTGCCCCCTCCACACATTTTATGATTTTTATGGACCACGATCACTGCCATTTTGGACTTCTGGACAGTGAGCCTATAACTAACTTTTCACTGTGACTAAATGGCAAACAGCAAATAGCATATTTGACTTTTAAGTAAGTCCATAGTAAAATTGTCCAAGTGGCATAGGGGCGTAGTTTGGTCAGTAAGACTGAGGATGTGTGAGTTTCAGATTTTCCGACAATCATGCATATTATGTTAATTATTATATGAGGAGCAGCATATAAGTGGGGGTTAAGGGCCAATGGAAAAGAATTAGGGCCAGAGTCACAAAGGTAAACTTAGATGATTGTCCTAAACTTAGACCAAACGTCTAAATTTACCTTTGTGAATCGGGCCCAAGGAGTGCAGATTGTGAGGGGTAAGTAAAACGTAGGGGGTTATTTACAAGTCCCTTGCGCTGCTGGTGCGTCACTTTTTCCCTTATAAAAAGTGATGCACCGGCGGTGTAAGGGGTTGTAAAGAAGCCCCATAGTATTTTGTAAAATACTCATGTTTTAAAATGTTCAAAACAGAAGACTGTACGGGTGTTTTTCTCTGAGTGCGTATCGAAAAATCCCTGGTGAAATCCAACAGACATCTTACCATACCCGACAGAAAGCTCCTATACCCGACTATTTACCAAATAATTCATTTATTATGTGGGTGCAGTGCCCCAAACGCCCCCCACCCCCGAAACTACACGCAGGAGTGGTGTAAACATCAAATGGTTTAGAGGGTCAAATGCCCAATGTGAAAACTTTGTAGAGGTAAGACTTCAGATTTTCGCACACCCCTAATGTGCAGGTGATTTGTAGTTTGAGCTCGTGACATTTTCAGCATTTTGGGGGTCATTCTGAAGGGCCAACGACCGCGGAAGCACCGCCAACAGGCTGGCGGTGCTTCCATGGGCATTCTGACTGCCGCGGTCAGAAACGGGAAACCAGCGGCGTCCCGCCGGTTTCCTGCTGCCCCAGGGAATCCTCCACGGTGGCGCTGCAAGCAGCGCCGCCATGGGGATTCCGACCCCCTTCCCGCCAGCCTGGTTCTGGCGGTTTTCACCGCCAGAACCTGGCTGGCGGGAACGGGTGTCGTGGGGCCCCTGGGGGCCCCTGCAGTGCCCATGCCATTGGCATGGGCACTGCAGGGGCCCCCAAACAGGGCCCCACATAGATTTTCAGTGTCTGCGTGGCAGACACTGAAAATCGCGACGGGTGCAACTGCACCCGTCGCACCCCTTCCACTCCGCCGGCTCCATTGGTTCCTCAAATACCAGAGCAACCCCATTATTGAAGTGGGGATAGAGAGACTGCTCACCACAGGGTCCTCCCTCTGCCAGGCAGCACAGGGGCTTAAGCAGCTGCTGTCCCACCTGTTTTCAACCACACCTTCCATGTCTTTCTGGATAAAGGGTCCCTTTCACAAAAATGAGCGCCATGGTCTGGGGAACCTGAAAGTCTACCCCTTACTAGATATTCACTCCTCATTGTCCCACCAAGAGGCACGGTCTTCCTACTGGGCAGGACATGGAATCCAGTTCAGTGATAGCTATGCAAAGCATAAACTGGCACCATGTTGTCATTGCTTGGTCCCCAACCAGTCCTTCTTGATGAGCACCCTCAGTCCCCCTCTTGTGCCATCCCCAATCAACTGAACACCTAAGGCCACCCAATCATCCTATGTTGCTGATTTACCACCTGCCATGTCTCTCCTCCTCCTCTTTGCCTTTAGTCTGTTCCCACACATCCTCACATGTAGGTGTCTAGCTGCATCAACAAGCAAGACAGTGCCTTTCCTCAACCACACCCTCATCATCCTCCCAGGATAACAAACTACATAAAGCTATCTAGTTGTTAACCACTGATGATTCACATCCAGTGATGAATTGCTCTTGGTACCCAATTATCTAGACTCATCCCAGCACCTAGCACCCTTTTCCCTTAGCATTGATCCACCTTAGACCAGTCTGTTAATCTTAGTTAACGACTAACCCCTTCTAACAGTGATGTTTTACTCATCCTTTACCATATCCCCGCCCCCAATCCTCGTAAATCAGGATGTCAATGAGAGTTTCTGTTTTTTATCTGTCAATTTCTAATTTGCCCCCTCTCCGGTCTAGCCTTCTTCACACATCCTCATTCCGAACCATCCAGACACCAAAGAATTCCTGTTAGTTTGATGACTGACTTGCCGCTGATTAAAGATGACTTTTAGTACCACCACAGTGAGTCCTTAATCTAATGGTGACTGTTGCCAGTGTCGCTCATTTGCCCCTTTCCTAAGGCTCATCCAAACCTGCCCTCTCAAGAGACCTGCTTGAATAAAGCTTCCAATCAGACTTGTGACACAATAATCCCTGCAAGGTTCTCCCCACCCCGGCCAATTTAAGATTACCAGTCAGCCTCAAAGCTGAACTACCCGCTGCACGTGGCTTAGCCCGCCATACCCCTAAAAGAACACCATATCTTTAGAGAGGCACAAGAGTGATTGACTGGTGTCCCGGGGACCACCCCGCAAAGGTTCACTATCAAACTTTCCCAAAAAAATAAATGCGCAAAAAAATCCATGGATTTATTTGGGGCTCCCATTTCTCTTTTCCCCCTTCTCTTTGACACTGCATTCAGCCGAACGAAATCCACGAAAAATCAGAAACACAATGAAATAAAATAAAACAAAACATGCAATAAAATTAAATAAAATAAACTGGGGACATAGTAGTTCTTCTTTGAACTTTTATCTTTCAAGAAATCCCCAAGTTTACTTCAAAGGTGCAACCTGTATAAACTGAAATACAGTGTTGACATTTTAAAGGGCACAGCAAAATGTAGCTTTAAATCCTCACTTGAGGATCGTTTATCGTCTCCCAAGCCCCTCATTAATGTTCTGTGCTCTGCGCTCTCCAGTTGGATTTACTGTTCCAACCAGATTTCGGTACTCTTGGCAACCTTTTAGCCTGACTTTACAGTTTGAGCCAAGGGCTGCTGTCCTGTACAGCTGCCTGCACTTCTTACAAATAAAAACAAGCATTTGCAATGTAATGGGTCTCGCATTTGCTCGAGTTAGAGCTATTAGCGTTGTAAACTTCTAACCAGATTTTTCTTGCCACATAAACTGAAATTGAAAAGTAAAATAGTTTCACATAAATGAGCTGATGGCCACCATGAGTGTGAAGGAGACACACAAAAGGAAACAGAAGTTTGCTTGTAGTCAAACTTATCGGCAAAAGTGCAATTATCCATGTAACCGGCAAAAGTGCAATTATCCATGTAACAGGGTTGAAGTCCTGCATAGCACTTGACTACTGCCCAGCAAGATTGCACTGCATAGAAAAGAAGAAAAGGTAGTCCAGAAGCCATGCAGAAAACACAGAGCCTCGTATGTTTTCAGTAGTTTACCAGTGCTCTGAAGGAGGGCTAAACAATGGAAAAGGCATGAAGTATGCATGTCTTTCACTAATGAAATCAAGTGAAATTTAAAAGGTAAGCCCACAAACCAAACAAACTCATGGGCGAGACATGGGCATGGTTAAAAGCCGACAGAGAGATTACAACAGGGGCCAGAGCGCTTGCGCGCTCAACTCTAAAAAACTTGAGCCTGTCCTGTCAGCAAAATATTTGGCCACAACCAGTTTTTTCTCTTTCTCCACACATCATGTCATGCATTAGCTGCTATTTGGCCAATAGGCCCTGTGCAGTGTTCTGAAGGCACTTCCGGGAATAGAGTTCGGATGCCTGAGACAAGATGTTCTATGTGAGACAGACATCAATAGGTTAATGTGGGAGGTTTTACTGTAATGTAATAGGCATGTGGTTTGCAGTCTGTTCCTTGCCCACCAAAAGGTCATGCCTCAACAATACTATTATAAAGTAAATGCTGGTGATAATTGTGTATGTGCAAACCATATCATTTTACCTGAAAACGGTGCTTCAGGGACAATATTTTTTAATATTTTTGTACAACGGTTTGTGTCATTTTATTTTTTGTTTTTTATTCTTCACTACCCATCGAAATGTTAAGTCCTACTACATATAGGTCGTTTATGGCTTCCAATCACATTTGAAAGAATACATCGAAAAACTCAAGAAGTCCCTAAACCCAATAAAAGTGTTTGTATGTAAGAATTTCTAGACGTCTACGGAAAAGCAGCAATTACAAAACAGGTTTATTCAAGTCTCTGTGAACAAATACCATATGATCTGTTGGGAAATGGCTGCTTTTTTCAAATACCTTAAGATTATTTGTTGACTACAATACCATTGCTGAAAACTGATCTGAAGTTTATGGAACATTGCATTACCTCTACCTTCGAGGGTGACCTTTTCCTGGCAGCTTGAGTGATTTGAGTGTTGCACAATGTGATTGAGAGTTCACCGCCTTGTGAGCTGTTTCTGAGTTTCAACTGAGCCAAAATAATCCAACTCCCAAAAGAAAAGTGATTTCTCTGGCAATTCCTCCGTCAGCCTGGGTTCCTTCCCAAGAGGAAAAAAAGGTGGTACATGTAGAACAATAAGCCAGGACAATATAATAGTTGAGAAATAATGATCTCAAACGGTATCTCTCACCAGACCCAAGGTCCTAATTGATGGTTAAATTAAAATTGCTTTCCCAGAGATGCAATGGGCAGCTAAGCTGGTGGCCTGTTTATGACCACAATCACAGTAAACATTTTAATTTACAGAGCAGTGAATTATCCTATTCCATTCCACTATTACTGGACAACCCTGTAACTGTACCACTGGTAGCACACAGAGTGTCAATTATTAATAATTTGGTACCCATCCCTGTTCGCATTGTGAGCAGGAAGATGTCAGGCCATCCCTACTTTAGTGGCCTTTCCCCTGGGGAAGAATACAGCACACCATTTTAGCATAACACTTGGGCTTGAGATGTAATTCACACATGTAACATGGGTGCACATAACAGTGGTAGACATTGCACCTCGTGATGCATCCATGCCAGTGCTTAATTTGTAAATAAAAAAGTGCCAGTGCCCAAAGCCCTCCTCTTAAACACGCAGCTTCCGCAATAAAATGTGCCAACACGGAATTCTGTGGCAGCGTAATCCTGAAGCCATTTTAGGCCTCTTCAATCCATTTAAAGCCACTTCCTACCCCTTCAACTTACTCTTGCAGCATTCTGCTTTCTCCCTTTGTGATACTTTTTCGTTTTTCTCTTCCTCCGTCTTTCCCAAACGTGTCTTTTGCTCGCAGTAAATGCTTGAGGCAGAAAAATAAGCACCAGCCCTCGAAAATAGGTGCCGGTGCACAGCACCGGAAACAACAAGCACAAATTAAGCACTGATCCATGCTTCCATCATTAGGGTGGCATTGGCATACACAAATGAACAGAATTTACATTGTGCCTTTTCCCAGATGAAAACTAACACACTTTGTTCAGAACCATAGGTGTGACGCATAGGGCCGACCTTACAAACTTACAGTTAGTGTCAGGGACACTAAGGAAAGATGTTACAGATACCAATGCATGCCACAACTACAGTAAAGTATAGGTAAATGTGCTCAAAGCAGCACAAAGGTGGTGCCATTACCTAAACCAACACAGAGGCCCTGTGCAATTTATTCTCTTTTAAACCCAAAGTCTAATACACTGATAACTTGCACCAGTCCATCACACAGTTTGTGTTGTAATTCTGTATTGAAAAGACATAACAGCGATACAGGGGTATGGTATCCCATCATGCAGTGTAAAATATCATTAAAATGCTATAGCAACTGACAAAGAAACTGACAGGGTATCTAGCTATTGAAGTGCTGTGGGGTAAGAGGGGAGGAAAAGCAGCTAGAAATGGAAAACTGAGGAAGATGGAAACAAGTGTGCCTCAGATAGCACTGCTGGTGACCACATATACATACTTTTTCTGCGTCATGGGAGGGGGGATCTGGGTATATTGATCGGAAGGGAGGAACCCTAGTATATCAAAAAGAGGAGGTGGGCAAGTCCCTTATGGGGTGAGGGAGGATGTGGGCACCAGGATGGGTATTAGATGACGTAGAAGTGAAGGGCATATTGGGGTAGGGGGATGAGGGGAATCCCCAGGGAAAAATTGCATGAAAGACAAAGGAACAGATATACAGAGTGGCAATAGAACGGGGCAGGACCAAATGGTTATGCCAGGTCGAGGTCAAGATCGAGACTGGGGAGGATCTGAAGTGGGGGATGGAGGAGGGAGAAGCAAAGGGAAGGGAGGGAGGGAGGGTGTCCATAGCTGCAGGAATGTTGCTAGCTGGTCTTGTGGATTATAGATAAAACGCTTGTGAGCTGCTGTCTGGATCACAGCCATTATCTATTCATCGTGCGAGGGTGGGATGGGGGAGTGCCAGTGATGAAGGATGCAAATTTTGGTGGTTGCAAGGGCGCTGTGCAAGAGGCGTCTCTGAGGATGAGAAAGGTCCTAGGAGTCTCCTGTGTCATGCAGAAGTATTAAGGGATGTGGGAGGGGCATTTTCAGTGCCATAGTAGATTCCAGGGTAGTTCCCACCGCTAACCAGAACGGCTGTATCAAGGGGCATCCACACAGTATGTGGGAGAGGTCACAACAATTGGCCAGGCAATGCCAGCAATTTGCATGGGGCAATAGACCCTCCCTCTGTAATTTAACTGGGGTCCAGTGCCAGTCATGGAGTGTTTTGAAAAGACAGAATTTCAGGTGGGCTTCCTGTGTGCCCCTATCAAGGGCTTCCGTGGTATCAGGCTAATCTTCCTCGTCAAGTTTAATCTGGAGCAGGGACTGCCACTTGGTGCGGAGGCTAGAGAGGAGAGTTTGCGAGTGAAGTGATGAGATCATAAAAACCTGACATCATAACCTTGTATCGACTCCAGGTCCTGAGATATGACAGCACAGGGGAGGTCGGTAGATTCTTTGGTAGGGGCCCCAGACAGTACCTTAAGCAATTTTGTAGCTGAAGGCGCTGCCACTCCTGGTGTGAGGGGAGACCGAAGTCCTCCCATAGTTTTCCGAAAGGTTTGATTCTCCCTCAGTCAAGACTTGGTCCAGACTGATAATGCCCACCAAGTGTCATAGTTCCCAGTGCAGGGGCTTCCCGTTGACTCCTAGCGAATTATTGTCCCACAGGGAGGTATGCTTGTGGAAGCGCAGGTGAACACCCAAAAGTCAGTGTGTCCTTTTCCAGGCTTTATGCATGGCATGAAGTATTGGGTTGCTCAGCTTGGATCATGAGGGGTGTTCCTTGTACAAGGGTCCGAGACCAGTGCCACTGGAGAGTAACAGTCCTTCTGGTAGAAACCATTGTGGTCGATCGGGTACTTCGAGGAGCATGTATGCCAGTTGAGAGAGGTGAAAGGCCAGAGCATAGTGTTCTATCGATGGAAGTCCCAAGCCTCCGCCCAAATGGCTTGCCCTAAGTTTGGCAGCTTCCAGGCACGAGCGGAGGGAGTCCCACACAAAAGTCTAAATCTTTGCGTCAATGAGATGTAAGGTCGTCAGGGCTAGTTGAAGAGGTAGCATGGCCAGTACAGACATGAAACGTGGCAAAATAACGATTCTCACTGCCTGTACCCTGCCCCACATGGAGAGGCCCAGGTGCAACCATTTGTCAAAGTCCAGCTTCATGCAGGTGATGAGGGGGTCAAGGTTATCAGAGATCATCCTATCTCTGGTTAACGAGAATCCCAAGGAATTTGAGGTGTGATGGCTCCCAGCGGAAGAGGTGGCCCTAGATGGCAGCTCGCATGGTGAGACATGAGAGGGGTAGGGTCTCTCTCTTATCCCAATGTACCCAATAGCATAGGGTTGCAAATTTGTCAATGATCACCAGTAGGACTGGGAGGGAATGCAGGTCCGTTAAAGTCAACAGGATATCGTCCACGTACAGATAGAGCCTGGATTCCCCTCCTCGAAGGGGTATCCCAGTGAGGAGCGGGAACTGACCTAGCATAGCTGCTAAGAGTTCCACTGCCAGCAGGAACAAGAATGGGCAGCCCTGCCATGTGCCTCTTCAAATCGGGAAGGGGTCAGACAGGAAGCCTCCACAGTTGACCCAGGCTATGGGGTTGTCGTATTGCAATCGAACTTTGGACATGGATTGATCCAACTAGACCACATCTCCGTAAGGCGGTAAAGAGGTATTCTCATTCAGTACGATCAAACATCTTTTCACCGTCAAGGGATAGGGCCAAGGCCTCATCTGGCAAGTCCCTGACCTCCCATAGGGCGTGGGATAGGGTACAGAGGTGGTTCCTAGAGAGCGTCCCGGTACGCACCAAACCAGCGCGTTGTGAATCAAGGATGGAATAAGCTTACGGAGGAGCGCTGCCAGGATGCTGGCGAGTATCTTGACATCACCATTAAGGAGGGAGATTGGTCAGTAATTGGCACATAGGTGGGGATCTCTCCCTGGTTTGGTGATGACCGCAATCACTGCTCAATTGGAGATCTAGCCCAGGGAACCCAGTTGTTCAGCTTCCTGGAAAGCAGCATGAAGGGTGAATACAACCTCCTCTTCAGCCCATTTGGAGAATTCCATGGGGAATCCATTCTTGCCGAGTGCTGTGTGATAGGGAGTTTGGAGATAGCCTTGGCTATCTCGGTTCTTGCTGATTTCACCATTCAAGAGTTCCCGTCCTTCGTCCGCTAAGCAGGGTAGCCGTATCCCGTGCAGGAAGCTTTCCACCTCTTTGGGGAAAGCCACCATCTCCAGCGTATAAAATCTCTGGTAAAACTTCATAAATTCATTGACAGTGGTCTCCGGGTGGGTAAGGACCTTGCTGTTTGAGGAGTGTATGGAGGTGATAGCCTGTGCCATTTCTAGTTGTCTCAATTTGGCTGCCAGAAGTCATCCAGCCTTCTCTCCTGCTCATAGTATCAGCCTTTCAATCGTTGCTGAGTTTATTCTGTTTCGGATGTGTACAGGCTTTTGAGGGACACACAGGCCCGTTCCAACTGGCAGTGCCCCTGGGGTGTTGGGCAGGTAATATATTGCTCTGTAAGAGAAGCAAAGTCATCCTCCAATTCTTTTTGATGGGCTGCTCTTTGTTTGTTGGCTATTGCCGTATCATGCATCATGTGACCCTGGATGGTAGCTTTTGCAGCCGCCCAGAGCACTCTATGGGGTGTCACTGAGCCCTTAGTGTCTATTAAGTATGTAGAGAAGTGTGAGCACAGTAATAATTTCCAGTGGTGTGTACTGTAACGGTGGATGGCTAAGCGTCACAGTTTGTGGCCCAAAGAGTTCAGTCATAAATCTACGGCAGCAAGACGGGCATGGTCAGTTAATGCAGGTTCCAGAATTTTAGAATCCTGGATTTGTGGCACCGCCCTCTGAGAGACCAGCAAGTAGTCTAGACCTGATTGGGTGTCATGTGCTAGTGAAAGGAAGGTGAACTCCCTATCTGTCGGGTAGGCAAGTCTCCAGATATTCACTTGTCCATAGTTGTGATCACATCACCTAGTTGTGCTCTATCTGGATTGTTACTCGTGCCTATAGGTCCCATCCTGTCTAGTACCACATCCCTGGTGAGGTTCCAGTCACCTCCTATTAGTTATCGCGAGGCACCAATCACTGATAGGAAATGGTTAAAACGAAGGAGGAAAGCATGTTTGGAGCCTGTGGGTGCGTATATAGAGCCCATACAAATTGATTGTTCTCTGATTCTCAGTTTCGCAAACACAAACCCACCACCTGGGACAGACCGGATTTTAATGACAGTTACTGGTAGTGTCTTGCACAGTAGTATCGCCTCTCCACACTTCCTGGGTGGTCCACCACATGTTTCTGGCTTCTCAGGGCAGCTGCTGTGTATCACCTTTCCTACCCAGCCTCTGCGCAGTTTATCGGATTCAGGTCCATTAAGATGGGTCTCTTGTAAAAGAGGCCAATCTGTCTTCTTGGATCATAGATAGGAGAGAACTTTTTTCCAATTCACATAGTGTGTTAGCCCATTAACATTCCAGGAGAGAATGCACAGAGGGTGGAGGTGGTGGACAATGGATCAACAAACGACATGGCGGGGTAGTTGAGGTGGGTCCTGTGCCGATCCCTTGCCGGGGGTGAGACTGACTGGAAACTGAGGACCAAGTGGTGGAGAGGGGAGGGTTCACACATTAAGGAGGTGGGATGAGGGAGTGGAAGAGGAGGGAGGGATAGGAGAGGTTGACTAGGTTCTGGGGAGGTGGGGCCCTTTGGATCCCATCTGGGGTGGGTCGTCGGATGCTCTGGGGGAGGGGTAGGGGAAGCAAGAGAGGTGGGGGGGTTAGGAAGTGTGAGATAGGATGATAAAAGGTAGGTTAGTAAGGGTAATAATCAAGGAGGGCAGGTGTAATATGGGTAAGGATGGGCAAAAGCCCAGTCAAGGCCGGAGCTAGGCTTCAAAGTCCAGATCTGTGAACTGTGGGTCTAGGCTTGAGGGCCTAGCCCACCAGGAGGGCCCCTTAAAAGTAGCCACTGTGTATAATAGACAGAAGAAGTGAGGATACCAAGCATGGGTGGGGTCATGTAAGAAGAGGGGAGAGGAGCAGGAGACCTTAAAAGGCCAACATACAAGGGTGAGGGCATGGTAGCATGATTGTCCCTGGTCCGGCTAATAATTGTCCCCATTTCATCAGCCCTTAAAGGCATTCCCAAGCGTGGAGGGGGTGTAAAATGGCAAGCCAGCATAGATGTAAAATGATGGAAAGTATAAGAGGAGAATTTGTGCTAGCAAGATATATAATAACATTGAAAATATCAGTGACACCAAGCACTAGTAATATTTGTCAAAGAACACAGTAGTGCAGTATAATACAGAACATCAATTGATACCCCTTTGAGTAATTGGGGAGGGAGGTGTGTCACTGGTGTTTTAGGGTCGAATGGAGGATGTTTCAATTTTCAACATGAGAAAAAAAAACACTGCTCTCCCCCATTAACAAAACAACTCAGAGCCACACTCAAATCCAGTTATACAAGCATACATAAGGACTCAGGTAGAAACTCAGCCGTCCTGTGAGGAATGGTCTCAGGTCGCTGAGTCTTAAGTCTGGATGAGGATGGGGGAAGGATGGAGTAGGATTCAATAAAGTCAGTTTGCTTTGCAGTAGAGGTGGTTGGTTTAAAAAAAGACCATGATTTGCCCCTGTCTTGGGTCTGGGTGAGGTGTGCCACTGCTTGGAGTGCCTGATCTCCATCCCCAGTTTGTCGCGTTGTTCTCTTGTTATCCGAACCCATGTGGTATGCTCCTCCTTTTTTGTGCCAGTGGTCGCCCTGAAGTGTGTCTTGAGGGGACGATGTATTGGGTTGGTCATCTGGGGACGTAGATAGTTCCAGATGTACTACATCCATGGTCTGAGGTGAAAGACTGTCCAGAAAAAGGCATAAGTCCTCTGGAGTGAAGAAGTCCTTAGATTTACCATCTTTGGTTATCCACATTTGGGCTGGTTCGAACAACCTGTATTTTATTTCCAGTTGATGGAGCCGAGGCCGGAGGGATAAGAACACCTTATGTCAATCATTGGTTTACTGGGGAAAATCCACAGTAATGCATATTTCATGTCATTCCTGTGTGTAGGGGCCATGGAAATGAGCTGCGGTAAGGTGCTGTTGTGCCTGTTCATGGCATAGGAGGCAAGCAAAGATCGGACGGGGTCTCATTGAGCGGTCTTGACATATCAGGCCTACATGGTGCACTTGTTGGAATTCCAAAGGTGGCTCAAAGGTGAGGCCCGTGAGAGTCGGGAGGATGTCTTTGAGTAATCTGTTTACATCCGACCCTTCCATGTGTTCCAGAACTCTGAAGAAGTGGACATTGTTCCTTCGGTTCCTGTCTTCCAGGTCGGTGACCTTACTTCAGAAGTACAGTAGTACCTGATCTCTGTTCTGGAGCATGTTGAAGTAATCCTCTGCTGAAGCAACACAGAATTCTAGGCTGGCCACTCCAGTCTGGAAGCCCGAAATGTCCAAGCCAGTGGATTTGGTCTCGGCTATCAGCACAGTGATGTAGGAGTCCATGCCTTCTAGTCTGCGACCTACTGCCCATTATATCCTGGAGGATACTTTCCATGGTTCTGTCTGGTGCTTATTCTGGTGTGGTACCAGGTGGACCCATCGGCAGTAATCCCTGGCAGTGGCCATGGGGCATGGTTGGAGGAGAGCTTCTGTGAAGAGGAGTTGCCTTGCCAGTTTGCCTGTGGATTTGTCTGAGTATTTGCCAGGGAACATCTCCAGATTGGCATCCCGGGGTCAGAGTTATGCCCAATGTCCCTAAGCAGTCGTTGCTACTTTGATGCTGTTCGGGTGTCTGGGTGTCAGCAGTGTATCTTGGAGGGGGTACTCTATTCCCGCACTCCAAGCAGAAACGGTGTCGTCTGAGTTAAGGATCTGTGAGTCGGAGACGATGAGCATAGGTGCAGGGGGCTTCACTAAGGCAAGATTAAGCAGGTGGAGGAAGGGCCTTGTTACCTATGGAGTTGCAGTTCCCACTGTATTGAAAAGAAAGAACCTTCCATAGCAGACTGTGCAGTCCCAGGGTTAGGAGTGTGGGAGAGAGGTGGGAGGCACCCCTAGGGGCAGTAAAGGTCTTAGTTGCCTGTGCTCTGTAAGTAGAATGCATGGAGGGGAACTGATCTCCTTACATCTGGTCCGGGCCTTTGGTATACAGGAAGACAGGGCATTTGAGGTTCGCATGGATAGTGCTTGAGGCCCGAGGTTTAGTGCTGGTTCGCCAATAGTAGACCTGTGTGTGACCTGTGACAGGGCGATACAGGGCACCCCCCTTAGTTCCCACCCTGGGGAGCGAGGAGGGTCCCCAGAATTTGCAGCTCCAGCGGAGGGGGAAGGGCCCCCTAAGGCAGTGGGGGTTATCAGTAGTTTCGTCTGGAAGAAGGGCTCCTGAATGATAGGCCATACCTCGGTGCCTTAAATGACAGTCATGGAACACACGGCCCAATGTTCCTCATCCCCAGATCTGTCCATTTTGCATTGGGCCTAAGGTGGCAGGTTAGCTAGGGTGGGGCCCACAACAGGGACCATATCAGACAGCAGCGTGCCTGAAACAGAGCAGGAGGTCTTCGATGGGCTGAGGCTTCTGGCCCCGCTCCTCTCACCTTCCCGGGGCTGACTTTGCCGCTGGAAGGAAGGGCGGGTTGCAGTGCACTGGGGCCACCGATCAAGACACAACTGCAAGCCTCAGGTTGCGGAAGGGGTTCCAGGATGTCCATTTGCTCTCCCCACCACACTTATTAGGGCCGGTGCTACTGTTATGGGCCCATTGGTGTGCGGAGCTCGGGCTCAAGCTGCCATCTTTGCTCGTGGCCAGACCATGCCCCTTCACACGGTTTGACTAACAGTGTTGTACAAATTGAATGTACTGAACGAGTCCTAGGAGTGTAAGCAAATGGGATTTGGCTGCATTGTCCTAAAAGAGAGATGCTTTCAGGAAAAAACTTGAAATCAACATCTGGGGTGGGTTGAGCAGCAGCCCCCTCTACAGCTAAAACCTCTTATTGATGTGAACATTTTCTGGCAACTCATTTGGAGTAGGACAACAAAATAACCCCCATTGTTCTGCTCTTTCCAGGATAACGGAGAGCAAATGGCTTCCGTAAATAAAAATTCCCAACATTTATCTTTCTCACCATGCCTTTGCAATACTCCATAACTTTCCACCGTCCCTGGAAACTCTAGCCTGAGGTATAGTTTATTATCATAGAATTCTTTCAATCGTCTAAAATTGCAAATATTTGAACTCAACCTTATAAGGGGATACAGGTAGGATTGTGATACTGAGATATTACAAAGGTATGTAGAGCACGTTGCCACCGCTTGTGTGACACTATATTTCTCTTTTGACACATTCTTTCTGTGTAGTGCCTGGATTCCCGTCCAAGGTATCACTCTGTGCTAATGCATTTGGAACACACCATAAGGCACAGAACATGATAGCTAATGGATGCGAAATACAACATTTGGGGTTCTGGGGTACCAGCCTAACATAAAAGTCTCATGACATCAGTTTCCCACCTCTTTGTCCTTCTATGTTACTGTCCAATGTTAGTATTGAGGCAATTTTTAGTTGTCATTGTCAAATTCAATGAAGCGCTGTTAGAAATGGGGTCTTTGGTTGACAGTCAGGTTACCCCCTGTTCAAGCAAGGACCCTCACTCTAGTTAGGATAAAAGAGAATCACCCTCAGCTAACCCCTGCTTACCCCCTTGGTAGCTTGGCAGAGCAGTAGGCTTAACCTCAGAGTGCTGGGCGTAAAGTATTTGTACCAACACACACAGTAACTTAATGAAAACACTACAAAATGACACAACACCAGTTTAGAAAAATAGGGAATATTTATCTAGACAAAACAAGACCAAAACGACAAAAATCCAACATACACAAGTCAAGTTATGATTTTTTAAAGGTTTAAAATAAAAAGAGTCTTTAGGTAGTTGTAACACCACACTAGCGCTGCTAGCGTGAAAATGTACCTGGTTTGCGGCAAAAATAACCCCGCACGGGCGGTGTGCGTCGAAAATAACCCTGCACGGGTATATGCGTCGAAAACAGCTCGGCACGGCGAGGCGCGTCGAAAAAGCCAGCCACGCGACGGTCCGAAAGTCCCGCGGCGCTGGTTGCGATCTCTCAGCCTTCGTCAGCGATGCTGCGCGTCGTTTCTCCTGTTCCGGGCGTCGATTCTCCGGTCGCGTTTCCCGCGGCGTCGTTTCTCAGCTGCGGAGTCGGCGTCGCGTCGTTTTCTCAGCCGCGATCGGATTCGCGTCGATCTTTTCTCCGCACGGCGCTCGGTGCGTGTATTTTTGTCCTTAGGCTGCCAGCCTCTCCTTTCAGGGTCCCAGGAACTGGAAGGGCACCACAGAGCAGAGTAGGGGTCTCTCCAGAGACTCCAGGTGCTGGCAGGAAGAAGTCTTTGCTATCCCTGAGACTTCAACAACAGGAGGCAAGCTCTACATCAAGCCCTTGGAGATTTCTTCTTCAAGATGGAAGGCACACAAAGTCCAGTCTTTGCCCTCTTACTCTGGCAGAAGCAGCACTGCAGGAAAGCTCCACAAAGCACAGTCACAGGCAGGGCAGCACTCGTTCCTCAGCGATCAGCTCTTCTCCAGGCAGAGGTTCCTCTTGATTCCAGAAGTGTTTCTAAAGTTTGTAAGTTTGGGTGCCCTTCTTATACCCATTTTAGTCTTTGAAGTCACCTTTCTTCAAAGGGGACTCACACCTTCTTGTGAAATCCTGCCTTGCCCAGGCAAGGCCTCAGACACACACCAGGGGGCTGGAGACAGCATTGTCAGAGGCAGGCACAGTCCTTTCAGATGAGAGTGACCACTCCACCCCTCCCTCCTAGCAGAGATGGCTAATCAGGAAATGCAGATCACCCCCCAGCTCCCTTTGTGTCACTGTCTGGTGTGAGGTGAAAAACAACCCAACTGTCAAACTGACCCAGACAGGGAATCCACAAACAAGGCAGAGTCACAGAATGGTTTAAGCAAGAAAATGCTCACTTTCTAAAAGTGGCATTTCCAAACTCACAATCTTAAAATCAACTTTACTAAAAGATGTATTTTTAAATTGTGAGTTCAGGGATCCCAAACTCCACCTGTCCATCTCTTCTCTAGGGGAATCTACACTTTAATCATATTTAAAGGTAGCCCCCATATTATCCTATGAGAGAGAGACAGACCTTGCAACAGTGAAAACGAAATTGGCAGTATTTCACTGTCAGGACATATAAACCACATTACTATATGTCCTACCTTATCCATACACTGCACCCTGCCCTTGGGGCTACCTAGGGCATACCTTAGGGGTGCCTTACATGTAAGAAAAGGGAAGGTTTAGGCCTGGCAAGTGGGTACACTTGCCAAGTCGAATTTACAGTGTAAAAATACACACACAGACACTGCAGTGGCAGGTCTGAGACATGATTACAGAGCTACTTATGTGGGTGGCACAACCAGTGCTGCAGGCCCACTAGTAGCATTTGATTTACAGGCCCTGGCACCTCTAGTGCACCTTACTAGGGACTTACTAGTAAATCAAATATGCCAATCATGGATAAACCACTTACATACAATTTAAACAGGAGAGCATATGCACTTTAGCACTGGTTAGCAGTGGTAAAGTGCTCAGAGTTGAAAAGCCAACAGCAACATGTCAGAAAAATATAGGAGGCAGGAGGCAAAAAAGTCTGGGGATGACCCTGCAAAAGCAAAAGTCCAACACGACCCCCTACCAGCCTAAAGCCAGGGGAGAACAATCAATACCTTGATGTACTTCCCTGATTGGGGCGATAGAACAGGGACCCAGGCCCACAACAGCAGGGGCATGCTCCAGTTCTACGCCTTCCTGACTCCAGTTGGATCCCTCTGTCCATACTCTCAGGGCCCACTAAGCTAACCCATGGGGAACCCTTCTCCACATCTACAGACACCATCTGTGCAACACCTAACTTTACTTTGCTCACAGATGTATTGCAATGGGCAGATAGTACCACCAGGGCCAACACAATGGTGTTGCCCACTCCACCCCTGGGGTGTGACTCTCGTCCTTCCCCCCCCAGGGGCAACTCTGTCCACCAGGACAGCAAGCCACAGTGGCCCCAGACAACTGTCAGGGATGAGAGCCCGACCTCAGGCCTCTCTAACCACTGTGACTGTGGAGAGTGGGGGGTGGTAGCCCCAGGTGCCTGGCACCCTTTGACCACTCTCTCTTCCACCAGGTCAGGGATGACAACCTGACCCTGGTCCTCCCCTCTGGGGCTCTGTACCCTCCCTGCAGAAGCGGCACCCCCAGAGTCAAAAACTGTCAGGGTGCTTGTAGAAGCAGTCCTGCACAATTCTTCCATCAGTGCAGGGATGTTAACCTGCAACTGATCCTCCAACCTGGGGTCTGTACCTTCAGGTTGGACCAGGGCCAGGGGTGAGGCTTCCCTCCCCCTGCCCTCTCTTCTGGGGTCCTGAACCACCCAACTAGGAGCGGCCCCCCCAGAAGACAACATGGTAGGGGCACTGTTAGCAGTAGCCCCTTCCTCCAGGTCAGGGGGGACACCCTTAACCTGGCCTCCCAATCCAGGGCCTGTACCCACAGACTGGATCACTGCCTGGCAAACCAGGACTTCTTGGGGGGCATACCTACCCCCTACCAGGTCAGAGTTTACCCTCTGAACCTGGTCATCCAACCCAGGGTCACCACCCTGCGGTTGAACCACTGCCTGGCACACCAGGACTTCCTGGGGAGCACACTTACCCCCCATCAGGTCAGAGTTTACCCCCTGAACCTGATTATTCAACCCAGAGTCACCACCCTGCGGTTGAACCATTGCCTGGCACACCAGGACTTCCAGGGGGGCACACTTACCCCCCTCAAGGGACACACTGTCCCGAAGGGCCACACAAGAGTCTGGCTGGCGCAGGTCTCCTGACCTCTGCCCATCTGACAGAGTCTGGATTCCCCCCAACCCAGAAATGGTCTCACCAAGGTCATTCATGGGGGGCTCTGCTCTCAGAGCTGACCCCTGACCCTCCAGGTTCTCCACTGGGGTCCGCAACCCCCTCTCAACCCTCTGTCTGGACTTCTGCACCCCCTCACTAGGAGTGGTACTGCCAGACACCAGAACTGGTGGGACGCTGGCTACAGCCGCCCCCCCAAGTTCTCCTGACACTGTGGGGTCTCCCTCAACAGATGGCCCTATGGTACAGGCTAGGCTCCCCTCCTGGTGTTCCCGCAGGGAACCCTCCAGGACCTGGGACCGGATCTCGGGCACCTTGGGCCTCAACCCATCCCCATTCCCTCTCCTCTGAGACTGGACATGGGGTCCCTCACCCATCCCACTACACTGGGACCTACCTGGGACACTACAATCCTTCCCTACCTCACCTGGTTGGGAACTACCTAGACCACTCCTCTCAGGAGCACCCCCAAATGCCTCTTCAGACTCTCTGGTACTCACCCAGAAGTCTGCCTCCATTGTAAGCTCCCTGGGGTCAGAGAACTCACACTCCACCTGGTGTTGGCATAGCTCTGGAAAATAAGGACTAGACATATGCTCTCCAGCAATTACATCACTCAGCCCCTCACATGAATTAACCAAAGTACCCTTCACCCCACCATCCAGTGACTCTGCTTTGAAAAAGCACCCCACATCACCCTCCTGAGACTGGTGAGACAGTACCTGACTGTCCCTGACACTCAACCCACACTCTTCTGGGATGTTTTCACACTCCATAACCAGGACTTCTACCTGGGGGGAACCCCTCTCCCTGTCACTCTCAACTAGAGTCAGTAGAGTGTCCCTCCCACCAGTAGGAATATGACTCCCCATGCCAGTTCCCCAATCTACCTCAGAGACCCTGTGCATCACTGGAGCTACCTCATACCCCTGAACCTCCTGGCGTGTGTTAACTCCCTCCTTCAAGTAGGGCACCACCTCTCTGGGCATGTGCACTTCTGCAGCATCACTGGATATACAATTGTTGCTGCCACCATTCCAGCTGGACTCAGCCCTCATGACTTCCAGCTCTTTCAATTTAAGCTCGTAAGCATAAATCATTTTTTTAATCTCTAAGTCCCTCCTCCTTTCTGCCAGGACTAAGGCTCTCTTCTCCTCGGCCCTCTTAAGCTCTTCCAGACTCCGGATTCGAGCTAGGAGCCTATCATCTCTTTCTGTTCCCTCCTCAGGGCCACTGCCCTCCTCTTTGGAGTAGTCCTCCTCCTCAGAGTAGTTATCCTCCTCAGACTCATTTGGTGGTGTTGCCTGACAACGTTTCAATTCATCCTGAAACAGGGCTGACTCAAGATCCTCCCTTCTGGATTCCTTGTTCACAGCCAGTCCCCTTTCCATGCAGAATGCTTTAAGCTGCCACTTTTTATACATAGATAGGTGCCAGAAATTGACTTCCATTTCTGCAAAGGCTTCACAACCAAAAACCAAAGTCCAAAAATATTAGCAATACTTCCAGGAGGACATCAGAGAACAAAAAGCAGAATCACAAGACAAGTAGTATGTGGTCACGTAGTGGTCTGAGATCAAAAACAGTAGTGTACACTCAATTACTGTATGTCAAGTACAAATACAAGTCCAAATCCCGACCGCTGGTCACCAATGTTAGAAATGGGGTCTTTGGTTGACAGTCAGGTTACCCCCTGTTCAAGCAAGGACCCTCACTCTAGTTAGGATAAAAGAGAATCACCCTCAGCTAACCCCTGCTTACCCCCTTGGTAGCTTGGCAGAGCAGTAGGCTTAACCTCAGAGTGCTGGGCGTAAAGTATTTGTACCAACACACACAGTAACTTAATGAAAACACTACAAAATGACACAACACCAGTTTAGAAAAATAGGGAATATTTATCTAGACAAAACAAGACCAAAACGACAAAAATCCAACATACACAAGTCAAGTTATGATTTTTTAAAGGTTTAAAATAAAAAGAGTCTTTAGGTAGTTGTAACACCACACTAGCGCTGCTAGCGTGAAAATGTACCTGGTTTGCGGCAAAAATAACCCCGCACGGGCGGTGTGCGTCGAAAATAACCCTGCACGGGTATATGCGTCGAAAACAGCTCGGCACGGCGAGGCGCGTCGAAAAAGCCAGCCACGCGACGGTCCGAAAGTCCCGCGGCGCTGGTTGCGATCTCTCAGCCTTCGTCAGCGATGCTGCGCGTCGTTTCTCCTGTTCCGGGCGTCGATTCTCCGGTCGCGTTTCCCGCGGCGTCGTTTCTCAGCTGCGGAGTCGGCGTCGCGTCGTTTTCTCAGCCGCGATCGGATTCGCGTCGATCTTTTCTCCGCACGGCGCTCGGTGCGTGTATTTTTGTCCTTAGGCTGCCAGCCTCTCCTTTCAGGGTCCCAGGAACTGGAAGGGCACCACAGAGCAGAGTAGGGGTCTCTCCAGAGACTCCAGGTGCTGGCAGGAAGAAGTCTTTGCTATCCCTGAGACTTCAACAACAGGAGGCAAGCTCTACATCAAGCCCTTGGAGATTTCTTCTTCAAGATGGAAGGCACACAAAGTCCAGTCTTTGCCCTCTTACTCTGGCAGAAGCAGCACTGCAGGAAAGCTCCACAAAGCACAGTCACAGGCAGGGCAGCACTCGTTCCTCAGCGATCAGCTCTTCTCCAGGCAGAGGTTCCTCTTGATTCCAGAAGTGTTTCTAAAGTTTGTAAGTTTGGGTGCCCTTCTTATACCCATTTTAGTCTTTGAAGTCACCTTTCTTCAAAGGGGACTCACACCTTCTTGTGAAATCCTGCCTTGCCCAGGCAAGGCCTCAGACACACACCAGGGGGCTGGAGACAGCATTGTCAGAGGCAGGCACAGTCCTTTCAGATGAGAGTGACCACTCCACCCCTCCCTCCTAGCAGAGATGGCTAATCAGGAAATGCAGATCACCCCCCAGCTCCCTTTGTGTCACTGTCTGGTGTGAGGTGAAAAACAACCCAACTGTCAAACTGACCCAGACAGGGAATCCACAAACAAGGCAGAGTCACAGAATGGTTTAAGCAAGAAAATGCTCACTTTCTAAAAGTGGCATTTCCAAACTCACAATCTTAAAATCAACTTTACTAAAAGATGTATTTTTAAATTGTGAGTTCAGGGATCCCAAACTCCACCTGTCCATCTCTTCTCTAGGGGAATCTACACTTTAATCATATTTAAAGGTAGCCCCCATATTATCCTATGAGAGAGAGACAGACCTTGCAACAGTGAAAACGAAATTGGCAGTATTTCACTGTCAGGACATATAAACCACATTACTATATGTCCTACCTTATCCATACACTGCACCCTGCCCTTGGGGCTACCTAGGGCATACCTTAGGGGTGCCTTACATGTAAGAAAAGGGAAGGTTTAGGCCTGGCAAGTGGGTACACTTGCCAAGTCGAATTTACAGTGTAAAAATACACACACAGACACTGCAGTGGCAGGTCTGAGACATGATTACAGAGCTACTTATGTGGGTGGCACAACCAGTGCTGCAGGCCCACTAGTAGCATTTGATTTACAGGCCCTGGCACCTCTAGTGCACCTTACTAGGGACTTACTAGTAAATCAAATATGCCAATCATGGATAAACCACTTACATACAATTTAAACAGGAGAGCATATGCACTTTAGCACTGGTTAGCAGTGGTAAAGTGCTCAGAGTTGAAAAGCCAACAGCAACATGTCAGAAAAATATAGGAGGCAGGAGGCAAAAAAGTCTGGGGATGACCCTGCAAAAGCAAAAGTCCAACAAGCGCTATACGAAAAATATATTTCCATGCTTTATTGTCACTCGAAAAAAAAATCTTGAAATCCCAGGTAATCTTTTTTTATTATCCACTTCTTTATTTTCATAGTATACAGACATATACGGCCAACATTTCCATTCGTTTTTATCAAGGCTCATAACGCAATTTTAAAGGTATAAGACAATGTAGTTCACAAAATTATCTTTTTAATTCCCAGTATAAGATGGGGCATTCAGGATGGCATCAACTGCACCTAGTGGATTATGTTGCTGCACGTTTTGTGGAAACACTTCGTGTAGGTGCTGGATGCCCTTTAGGTGCCTCATGAGCCTTGATAAAGCCATGGGGAAAGGCACCTGACAGTGACTTCTATATGCATTTTGCAAGGTAGGTAAAGTATCTTCAGTCACTGAAATAGGCGTCTCTCCCTCTCACTGACCGTCTGTGACATTACGTAGGCCTTGGCGGAGGAGGTTCACATCTACCTTTATTTTGTTACTCTTTCCTTCTAACGAAGCTCAAATCTCTCATATTGCTTAAAGAACCGTGACAAATTGGGATACCAAGGGCCCACATTCCTCCTACTCATTGTGATGGTGACTTCAGTCTCCTGGGCCAGTCTGGCAGTTGTTTTAGCAAACGTATCGATTTTTTATTGATGTGATTGATTACTTTCTTTATTTTTGCCCATCTTGCCAACCAATGAGGTGGGGTTGTTATATCCCGTGTTAGTTGGTGGTGACGCCAAGTATTTATCCAAGTGGTGATCCAGGTTGCTTGCCACTGCCAGTCTCATTTCGGAGATATTGGAGCCTCTCTGGGATGTCTTTAGCGGCAATAGGAGGGCAAGGATGCTGTCCCCAGGGATTATGTTGCTGTTTCTTTACAGTCTTGGGGAAGTCTACACAAGCAGAGAAGTAAAGGGGAAAAGTAGAGAGGAACGGGAGCATTCAGTCACTTTCCCTCTAGCATCCCAGCCCCCAATGACCGAGAGTTGGGCACCGCCCAGACACGGATTGCCCCAGGTTTATGGTTCAGAGTATTCCTACCTTCACCAACGGCACTCGTGAAATGGGGTAAGGGTCTACTTCATCTGTTCTGCTCGTTTGCCACCCACAGTCTGATTATCAAGGCTGGTATTTAGTTTTTTTTTGCTGGCCGAAGGGGTGCTTGTCTGCCCCAAGCACCGCACCGTTGACAACTCAGTCTAGTATTGGGTCACAAAGTTCACTTCACTCCGGAAGCATTCCTCAGTCGGACAGACAGGGATCAGAAGGCAAGGACTGAGGAGGCTGCAGGGCAGGCGCATGCGCAGACTCTTCTGTGCTCTGGCCCCAGCCACGGGTCAAGCTGCTTCACTGCAGTCGCCCTTCTCAGAGGGCTTTTGCTCCCTTAGTCACCCACCTCCATGTTCTGCCTCAGGCTTATCATTCAAAAGGTCCGCTGGGCCTCCTCCTATACTCTGCAAGGGTTCGTAGTTGGGGTGTGCAGAAAGGAGGGATCAAGGGAGTGGTAGCCCCTGGCTTGCCTTTCTCTGCGCGTAACCACTGCTACAGGCCAGGCCTCCCTGGTGCAGCCCTCAGGGGTCACGCCGTTGTTAAAAGACGCCTCCTGGGGAATGTCCACACTGCCATGGATATGGCACTCGGAGTAGATATTCACTCTCTCAACAGTTTGCAGTCGGATGCAGCTGTGAATTTGCAGTTTGGTACCAGCTTTTTGACAGATGTGTGGTGGTCTACATAAGATGTCCTTCCGAGTGGCTGCCGTGTAGCATACACGGCCATGCCCTCCTCGGTAATAGCAGCTCTTGATGCATTGGCACATTTGAGGTAGTTTGTCCTTGAAGGTAATCTCTTCCTTCATTGTTTGCACACAGGCAGTTAATTTGCTCTAAGCTATTTTCTGATGGTACATTGTCTCATTAGATTATCTCGCAGCAGTGTCATTAGGTAACTTCAGTCAAAACAGCATTCATAACCACATGTTTTATAGTTCAAGGGTTGTAATCATTATCAAGCTGGCAATGCGGCGTTTTGATGAAAATGCTTTTTTCAACTAGTGTAATGATCAATGCATAAAGGCCCTTTGAAATACGTAAATGTATTCAGTATGCACTAATTTAAAACTGCAATTAAGAGGAACATTGGTTTTCTGTGAGGAAAACCATTTAGGATAATAGACTATTTGGCATTGATGTTTCCCACAAACGTACCTTGTAAAAAAAAATAATAATGTGACGGAACTGTTGTTATATCTATACTCTGAAATTGGATTCAAATGAATATCCGCAATGCGAAGAGACATGGTTACATCCAATTCTCTATTTTTTTTAGTGAATACTCATTTCTCTGATACATCTCAATTTTTTTTTATTTAGATGCATTGGTCAGCAGGAGGAAGACCGTGATTCTGAAATTACAATAGAATTAACGCAGTGATAGTTTGTGGGTTATGTATTTATCCTTAACCCACTTTTAAAGTCAGATGCAAAATCATGTATATTTGGATGATGGCATTTATAAAGACATGAATGATCATTTTTGCCTTGAATAATACTCATGCAAAAGTGATAGATGAATATGCTTAAATCATTCTGAATTGTGGTAATTTACCCATAACGCATTCCATTCCATCATTTTTAGCTCATCTGTGTCATTAGTGACAGGGTTCAGCCAAATGCAAATATGTCTTGACCTCATCCCACATAGGATAGTAGACCGTAATCTGATAGGCCCTGTTTCTTCTAAATAGGAACACAAGGACCCTTGCGTGTTTCCCAACAATTTTGGGTATCAGGGATAGCCCTCAGAGGATAACAAGGAGACAACTGCTTTGCGATTATTTCTGAGCAGAGGGATTGAATCCAAGAGGGACGTATGCCTCCATTCTCTGGATTAAATCCTTATATCTGTGGAATCGTTGTTTTGAGTTTATATTTTGCGCACTATTAATGATGCTTAATTAGTCTTTTTGCACTTGAATTTACATATACAGATTAGATTTACATAACTGTAATTGAAACGAAATTCCCATGAGGTGTATTAGTGTATTTATTAATGTGTTTTAGTTATGCCACGATTCCCTGTAAAACTCCTTTTCAGACAACATGGATTCTCTAATGATTTTGCTGCCCTTTGGGACTTAGAATACTTTCTAATTTTACCTGTTCGGAATATCTTTACATTGAGAGCCTTTATGGCATTGACTCTGTAGAGCCTGTTTTCATTTTTTTTGTAATAAACCCTTTTAACTTTTCATTCATGTGGAACTAAGGTATTGAGTAGAAACCATTACTTAATGAGCTGTTTTTACTTTGTTAATTTGATGTTCTGGGAAGTGCCAAAACAAGGGTCGCATTGCTTCACAAAACTGAAGTTTAACACCGGCCTCAATCCAGAACCAAATAAGGTACATTTTTGGGTGTCCAAATGTGGGTGTTCAGTTTTGCTACCACATGCCTGTAGTATATAATGCTGACAACTGATCCATAAGTACAATAACAATGGATCTAATGTCATTTGATGTTAGACAGAGATTGCCCACGCACTGCCAGTAGCACAGATTCAGGGCTTCTCTAAGGTCTAAATACTGTCTTAAAAGAGAGTAAAATACTTATTCTCAAGCATGAAGTTAAATCGCAGCCGCTTTCTGTAATAACTTGCTCTAGAATGCATGTTAGATAAAGGACAGCAATTTACACAATTCTGAGCGACTAAGGAAAGGTTTATTTTCTGTAAAAGTAACATTATCTCTTGTGTGAGTTTTTTGGGAAGTGCCCCAGTTACTAAGAGTACCTTATAAACTGTTGTACAAAGGAAGACATTATGTTGGATAGTTGCTTTAAATATCTCCCCAGGAAACAGTTGCTGTTATGAATAGGAGATGAAGTCTATTCACTCGTTAGACAGGGAAAATGGTATATGTTTTAAACTTGTAATATCAATTGTGATAAAGGTGACTGATGGGATCCTGGAAGGCCATTATCACACTAGCCTAATCAATGTCCTTCCGAAGGGAATCAACATTGTCCTTCAAGTGTCCTTTAAATAGGCACATATGCTTGCAGAGGAGCTCATGCTAACTTTGCTTGGAAGTTGAGAGTTATCATTAAGAGTAGAAAATCTCTCATAGTGGTGCTGGTAGCTTTGCTTATCAAGTGTTGAAATACGATTGTTTTGCCTGTAGATCTTTGCTTAACAGCCTCAGGATTTCTTTCATGCAGTCCTAGTTCAGCCTTACCTATTTCTGAAGCCCAATAAGAGATCAGTGAGTGCTTTTACTAAGTTTCACCCATTGCTCGGACTGCAGTGGCACCCCTCATGAAATGAAAAATCAGAGTAGGCTAAGACCCTGGTAATAAATAAATGGTTCAATTAAATTCAGCTCATGAAACAGAGCGATACCACACTCAAAAGGCTGTACATTTCCAAAAACACCACTTTCCCGTACAATTTGCCAGAGCATGACTAGGAACAACATGCATGTCTTCCTCATAGCAAACGTTGTTCACCCCTAAGTAATGCATAAAACTCAACCAAATGACATAACTTTGTCTATTAGGTAGTTTTTGTGTCACCGTGTGGTGCTCCTTGGGTGACTCTGTCTCAGTGGAGATGCAATCATTTGATTTCCTACTTCAGAAATATTGTTTCCCTAAATTTGCTTCTCAGGGTGACCTCACACAGACTGCATCTCTTACACACTATGATCATGGTGCCCTATTGTTGCATTATGAACAGGTTGTCGTCAGTCTGAGAAGGGATCTGCACCAAGATAATCAACACCTTCATACCTTATGCTTTACCACGTGATTCCTGCAACATCAAGTCATCAACTTGGCCATCATAGCTATCCTCATGAGATGTGTGAAAACATGGTAAATGGTAGTTCAATGCCCCAAAAATAATAAAATCTTATTCATGTGGTGGAAAAGGCAGATGCTGACTGAGGTGTTGTAGCAAAACTCAGACTGATCTTTGGGTAATAATTTGCAGCTTATATTCTTAGATAACATGGTAGTTACCTAACAGATTTCTACCCTCTTAAAACAACAGGCTATACTCTGAAATTTTCAGTTGAGCATCAGATCACATGTGGTTGTGAAGAGATTGCCTTAATTATTACCTTAGACAAGGGTGGGGCACACAATGATCCTAATTGATCTGGCAACTGCTTTTAACACATGTGCCACTATATTGTCCTCGTGTTTGAAGACCTCATGTGCAATTGAAAGCATACCACTTCTGTGGTTTTGATTATTATATCAAAGTGCCCAGCTGGTGAATTGTGGTCTCTACCTCTTTGAAACCACCAGAGTGGTCATTGGCATGTCGAAAGATTGTATTGATTTCGAGTCTTTTTTAATGGCTACATTGTTACTCAAACAAACATTATCAGCATCCATAACAGACTACAACTAGTCTTATCAATTGGCAGTTGATGAGTTATCTATATGCCTGGCTGACAGTTGTGATTGAAAAAGTGACACTCATGTTCAACCAAAACTGGCTTTCCTTCAACAGAAGAAATGTGACAATTATAATAATAGGGTTTTGAAAGCCTTCTGGTACTCTCAGTCAGTTAAGAATGGAATGTTTTCACTGCAGGATTGTCCCTCATATTGGAGGTTTACAGCGTAACTAAGAGCATTTGTTCTTATCTTTGTTCATTCAAGGGATTCTGTTGGCACTGATGATCTTGGTTTTGTGAAGAACCTTACTTACAAAATCTGCATTAAAAGAGTTTACAACAATCTCCCTGCCAAAGTAGTGTGCAAGCTACACAGAGTGCAAAACACTGCTTCTAGTCTCACCTCTGGCTTGGGAAAACCAGACACCTCTCATGTGCACTGCTATGATTCCATAAACTGCCAGTTAAGTGTTGAACTCAAAACAATTTGTCCATGAGGTCTCCCCTGTGCTCCACCCCACCTGAGCACCTGTACACAGTATTGCACAATACCTTCCAACAACCTCTCATTTCTCCAACCAAGATGCAAGTGGATGGACAATGACCCCTGTAAGCTTCAGAAGTGATGGCAGAGTCCAGGTGATGTAGATGATGAGTTAGAAGTCCTTTGTGTCCCTGAGACTTAAGAAGAACAGGAGGCAAGCCAACTAGCCCTTAGAGCCAATCTGGTTCTGGGTTCAAGATCATCTTTTGGAGAGGTGGCTAGGGCCTAGGTGCGAATGATAGAATGCTGGTCGGAAACATCAAGAAGTTTGCCATGGTCGAAGATTTTACCTTTTGACTTAATCATTTTATGGAGTTCAAAATCTACCAGTAGGGCAGGCCTAAAGCTGTGTCCGGCAAATTTGTTTTGAGGTCAGACACCTTTGCCACGAGGTCCTCCTGATGCTCTGGAGATTTTGGAAATACAACAGTTTTCTAAGTCTCAACTTTTCAGGCTTTGTGGAGCAGTTCCTCTGGGTCACTTCTAAGATGCTCAGGCCTTCTGGGCTAGCATTTAGTGGTCAGGAGGCACCACTAGCCATCAGCAGAGTCCATTCCAGGTTCAGTTTGTACTGGTCATCTGGTCACTACAGGAAAAGGTCTCTTGCAGCTTGTTGAGTCCCAGTAGCCACACAAGAGGTGAGGGAATGACAGTGGGAGTCCACTTCATTGTCCTGAGTACAACTGAGAGCAGGTTCAGTCCATCAGAGCCCCTCTCATGTCACAGCTTAAAGTGTCCAGTCCTTGTCAGATCTTCTGCAGGTCTATTCATTCACTGAGGAAGGATCCTTGTGGAATCACTTTATTGTTTGCAGTAGTCAGTGGGTGGTGGTGACACTTGGGCCTTCCTTTTCCAGTGGGGTTAAAGTTCCCAGGTGTAACCCTACCCACATTTTCAGCAGTTTCGTTTTGCCCTAATGCAATCTGACAGTACACCTTATTCCTAAAATTCAAAATAGGAGAATCCCCCTTCCCTTGTGCAGAGCCCTTGCATCCTTTCAAGGTGTGGCCAGAGAAATGAGCAGTTGTCACCCCTGTGTCTACTTCAAACTAGTTCTAGGGGTAGCTTCCCTCCCGCTGGGTTTGGCGGTAGCCTGGCGTAGACCCTGCCTGGAGAACAACGCCTTTCCCATTCCCAGCTCACTCTCTCTCGAGACACTACCCTATCTATGGCTAGGCTTCACCTCTGTCCCATTCCACTGAATAAAGTTCCTGGAGCTTTCTTAGCTGTCCTTCCTGAGCTGTTAGAGGTCACATGCCCCACACTAGCCATTCCTGTCATCATGCCTAAAGTTACTGTTCTGCTCTGGGAGCAGTTTCCACAACTCATTATTGTTAGACACTGGCTGGACAACTGCTGGCATGCAGAAGTTAGTCTCCAGGAATTTCAGGCAGAAAGAAGGTAACTTTCTAAAAGTTACTTTTCTTTAAAATGTATTCAAAGTCTAACTTCAACAATTAATTGACTTTTAAGTAAATATGAAAAATAGACTTTGAATGACCATTCTAGCCATTCCTGCCAAAGTTACAGACATAAGGGAATAATCTGTACTGTGACATTTTCTAGGATCCAAGTGAAGCCCAGTCAGTGAAAATAGCTTTTAGGGGGCTAGTCACTTGAGGAACATGCCAACTTTAATTTCGCATAGGATTCCCCCATTTTGAGACTGTTATATCGTGCATAGCATATTGATAGCTGGACTCCGCTTGGGGGTATGAAGTTCATCCAGAGACCCAAACCTTGGAGACATTGTTAAACAACTGGGGTATGGTTTGTGTAAAGTTCACCAAGGACCTAAGGCACAACCACAGGAGGCACAGTTTAATGACCCTGATATAGGTAGTTTTTTTGGTGAGTGGTTAATTGGGGACCAAAACATAAATGCAGCTATTTTGCACTAGCCTAGTCAGAGGGACTGTGCAGTGCTCGGTGCAGTGCTCTGTAGGGTACCTCAGCTGGTGCACATGCAGAGGTAGTCTGGCAAAATCAATATTCCATTGACTGAGCTGCACAAAATTCTCTCTGTCAATTCCTATAAAGACCATTGTGTTTTGGACAAAATTGTTACAGGATTTGCTATGGATAAAGTCACCAGAAAATAATTTCTCCTAATGCCCTTAGGTTTCCTGGGTTGTGTCCTTAGCAGTTGTCTCTGGGATTACCAAACCTTTTAACACAGGTTACTGACGAGAACTGAGTTAGTTAAATCGTCTGATACTAACAGCTAGAGGTGCCTGGGTGTTTCTCAGGAATCAGCACAGGCTTCTATACAACAACCAAAGGACTTTCAGCAAAAGGATCCTTAAACCAGGAGTGGCTTTAACATTGTAGCAGAGAAAGGGGCTCTGCCCCTGGTGACAGATTTAAAGAATAGAATTGTTAGGTCTGGCATATTTTAGCATGTTTCCCCAGTCTTTTTGATTCCTGACCTCTTGATTTATGGGATGCTAATTTTTGCTGGTTTATTGTCTCTGTGCACTATACCACTGAAGAACAGTGCTAAAGTGGAAGGGCTCCCTGTGTAAATTGTATTGGGGATTGATTTATCCATGATTGGCATATTTAGTTTACTAATAAAGTGCACTATGTGTGCCTAGGGCCTGTATATCAAATGCTATTAGTGGGCCTGCAGCACTAATTGTGCCACCCACATGAGTTGCCCTGTAAACAACTCAGATCTGCCACTGCAGTGTTTGCGTGTGCTGTTTTGAACTGCCATGTCGACCTGGCAAGTGCACTCACTTGCCAGGCCAAACCCTTTCCTTTTTATACATGTAAGGCACCCATAAGGTATTCCTTAGGTAGCCCCATCAGTAGGGTGCAGTGTATTTAAAAGGTAGGACATGCAGTAGTGTGTTTTACATGTCCTGATAGTGAAGTACTGCCAGATGCACTTTCAATATTGCAAGGCCTATCTCTGCCGTAGGTTAACATGGGAGTGCATTTAAATTCCTCTTAAATGTAATTTCACATGGGGAGCAGACAGAGATGTGGAGCTTAGGGTCTCTGAACTCACAATTTAAAAATGCATCTTTAAGAGAAATTGTTTTTTTTAATTGTAAGTTTGAAAATGATGGTTTTAGAAAGTGAGCATTTTCTTGCTAAACTATTCTGAGCCTGCCTGTGGAATCCATGTCTGTGTAGCTGACAGCTGGGGCATCTTGCATGCACTCTAGAAAGTCACACAAAGGGAGCTTAGGTGTGCCTTGAATATCTTGGTGGGTCTTCCTGGGCTAGGAGTGGTGAGAGGAACTGGCACCTACACCTCAATAGGGCTGGGCTTGCCCTGCACCAAGAAGTCTTCCCCTTCTGGAGAGTGTCTGAGACAGAACAGGACAGAACTGGATCTTGTGAGGAGGAAAAACTTGCCTTTGAAGTGGCCTACTCCAGAGGGCAGGGCTTCTATAAGTATTGGACCCAAACCCCAGACTTTCAGAACACTTCTGGATCAAGAGGACCCTTTGTCCCTTTGCTATGTGTGCTTTGCTGGGTTGGCCTGCAGTTGCTGCTTCTGCTGTGGAGAGGACAAAAACTAGACTTTGCTGTGTATTCTCCTTGTGAAGTTTCTCCAAGGGCTTGAATTAGAGCTTGCCTCCTGTTGGAAGTCTGAGGGACACCAAAGACTTCAAGCTCATCTGCCTACAGCCCTAGGAACTGTGTGTTTTGTGCTGCAACAAAAAAAAAACACCACAACACCATCAACAATGCTTCTGCATGCACCATGACCTGACAGCGCCACACGGAGCCATGCCTTACTTCGCACTGCAACCCTGGTCTCACCGGCAATGACGCTGATGCCATCACCAAGCCACTACTTGCACATGACCCCTGGGCCCTGCATGTCGCATCGCCTCGCTTCACACTGCAGCCTTGGTGTCCCCGAAGGCAAGGCTCTAAGCTGATACCAACACTGCTGCTTGCAGTGTGGCCTCAGGACACCGCTCGTGAGATACACGAAGCACCATCCCGCCTGCACCGCAACCCCGGTCCACCAACGCCAGCACCATCAACTCCAGCACCGTCAACAGATGTCCCTGCCTGCACCGTGACAAGTGGGTGCTGTGTGGAGCCCGTCCCAAGTCATACTGCAGCCTTGGGTCTACCGATGACAGCGCTTCAGCAACGGCGATGACGCTGCCTGCACTGCGACCTGGATACGCTGCATGTCACACCGCCCCATCTCACACCGCTGCCTTGGTCTCACTGATGATGCAGGACGCCATCACCAAACTGCTACCTGCACTGTGACCTGTGAGCACCACACATTGCATTGTCCTGCTTTGAACCGCAGCCCGGTGCTGGTGACGCTGGTGCTCCTGACTTCGTTATCAGCATGTAGTTCAACCTGCAGTGCGTGCGACTTCAAAGGCCCAATGACCCCTGCACCAACCTCTGGAACCGACACCCCCTGATCGGATCTCATTGCGGGGACCATGACGCCCGGCATTTCAAAGGTACTGTTTGCGGGTCTTCCAGACACTGTAGCTGCCCCGCGACCTTGCAGTTGCCCTGAACTGTTGGATTAGTTGTTCACCATGCCATCATAGCCCCGGACGGAGCAATTGACTTCAAGGAACTGTATTTTTAGGTAATTCTTAAAAAATTCATATCATTATTACTGTATGTTTGATTTTTCTCGTTTTGGTCTTGTTTTACACTGATAAATATTGGCTATTTTTCTAAAACGGGTGTGGTATCCTTTTGTAGTGTTTTCACAGTACTACTGTGTGTTATATGCAAATGCTTTACACATTGCCTCTGAGATAAGAATGACTGCTTGTGCCAACCTACAAAGGGGGTGAGCAGGGGTTATCTTATGTGTGTGGCTCCCTTATCCTGACGAGGAAGAAGAGTCCCTATTTGGACAGGGTGCAAGTCACTGCCAACTAGAGACTCCCATTTTTAACAAGAAGCATCCTATTTTAGAAGCATTCTTGTTTTACAAGCAGGGATTTTGAGCAAGGCAATTGTTAGTTGGCAAAGATGATCTTTGCATTCACCCACTTATTAGGTTTCATAAAGAATTGTTTCCCACTGACTTGACATGTTTGTTAAGTTGCCCAATGCACCAAAACAATAGTTTCCTTATGGAAGAAATTTACTGACTGTCCTACATCTTGAGGAAAGTAGTGTGGTGCTGTGTTCCTCCCCCTAGTGAGAACAAAGACATGTAACGAATCTGTAAAATAACACGCTTCTTTTTAGCTATACATGGTTGACTACAGAAACTAAGAATGTTGTTGTAGTAGCTGTTTTTTCCAAGGCTACATGATATAAACATAGACCTGAGAAAATCGTGGTTATAGCCCCGCAGGTAAAAATTGGGTCTCTAGTTGGCAAGGGTATGCAGCCTGTCTAAGTAGGGACCATAATCCCAGTCAGGGTAAGTCAGATACACACTTTAAGTTAATCTGTGCCCTCCCTTTGGTAGCTTGACACAGAGAAGGCAGGCTTAACTTAAGAGGCAGTTGTAAAGTATTTGTGCAACACACACAGAGTTAAACAATTAAAATGCCACACAGAGACTTCACACAGGTTTAGAAAAATAGAGAATATTTATCTGAGTAAAACAAGAACAATAAGTAGAAGTTGAGTTTTGAATTTTTAATGATTAAATCAGAAATGGTGCTCAGAGGTCATTAGCGATCAAAAGGTTACTTGAGGTCACAAGGGACTGGTGAAAATCCAAAGTTCAGGCCAACCTGGATGGAGTGTAGGCTGGCTAAAGAACCCACACAGGGTCCCCTAAAAAGGTACCTTAGGTGGAGCAAATCATTAACGTCAAGGGCACAATGTGTTGTTTCTAATCGTTGCACTCTGTCTTGTGTTGGCTTCAAACTCCATTAAAGGCAATGTAATGTGTCGTCGTTGAGCCGTGCAGAAAGTCATTGGGCCATGCAGGCCCTGAAACCACTGTCATCGAACACCCTTTGCATTGTGTTGCAGGAGCGATACAGCGGAATTTCTCACTCGAGGCGATGTGCCGCTTTTTGCAGAAATCATTCTGAAGAACCTACGTCTGAGGGCCAGGATTGGAGGGGGCATCTCAGGCACGGGTAGGACTCACAGATGGCACAATCCAGCAGCACCAGGAGAGTTGCAGGCAGTCTTTGATGTACCTGTGACTGCAGAATTCACTGTGGGTTCAGCAAAATGGGTCCAGTCCTTGTCCTCAGGAGGGCAGAGATCAGCAGTCAGTAGAACAGCTGAGCAAAGCAGAGAAGCAGTTACTTTTAAAAGTCGGTCCAGGCAAAGTGGAAATCCCTACTGCACAGCAGTCTTTACTCCAACAGAGTTTTTCCCATGTCCAGAAGTGTACTGATTTGATAAAGACGTAGCCCCAGTACTAATACCCAAAGTGGTTTTGAAGTGGGGGTGACTTTAAAGAAGGTCCTAAGGTCAACAAAAAGATACAATAAAAACAGGAGGTAAAAGGCAAAAAGTCTGGCGGAAGACCACCCTACTGCTGTCAGGTGTAATGCCTGCCTTAACTATTGCAGGACTGCCACCACTGTGGCTGGCAGTGCTATGGCTGTTGGGCCTCTGGGTCAAGGGATTCCAATTGTGGAGCCAGCTGAGACTCCTTTTCCCCACCTCTAAATGTGGTGGGGGACCCCTGAAGCAGTGTGTAGGAGCTCTGCTAATTTATGGCAGAGCTCTCACTCAGCTGAACACCAAGTGACTAAATTTTTCCATCTTTGCATTTCAATGTCAGTGGCAGGCTTTAACAAATATTTTATAGTCTCATCAATGTGATACCTGTTGCGATACTGTTTTGGCTGTTTTCCAACCTCGTGTGAATCATGCTCATGACATCTTGGTCCACTTTGTTTACCATATGTTGTCATTATGGCCCTCATTACAACCCTGGCGGTCAAAGACCGCCAGGGCTGTTTTGTCAATTGCACCACCAACAGGCTGGTGGTGCAATCTTGGGAATTACGACCGCAGCAGAAGCGCCGCGGTCTCACCGCCAGGACCGGCGGTTTTCCGCCACGTTGGTCCCGGCGGATTTAATCCTCCAGGGCAGCACTGCCGAAGGGATTATGAGTCCCCCTCCCTCCAGCCTTTTCATGGCGGTAAGAACCGCCATGAAAAGGCTGGCAGAAAGGGGAGTCGTGGGGCCCCTGTGGGCCCCTGCACTGCCCATGCCTTGGGCATGGGCAGTGCAGGGGCCCCCTGGCACAGCCCCATGAAGCTTTTCACTGTCTGCATAGCATACAGCATACAGCATACAACTGCACCTGTCGCACCGCTGCAACACCGCCGGCTCCATTTGGAGCCGGCTCCCATGTTGCGGCCGTCATCTCCGCTGGGCCGGCGGGCAGAAACTTGGTTTCCATCCGCCGGCCCAGCGGGGATGTAGAAATGCCCACCGCTGGAGTGCGCCTGCATTGGCGGCCGCACAGCGTTACAACTAGGCGGCCGGCGGTTGCCACCTGCCAAAGTTGTAATGAGGGCCTATAAGTTTTAACGTGTCTTTCTGGAAATGCTTTATGTAATGTAATGAACGGTTTGAAATATTCATTTTATTTATTTCCACCACACAGTTATTTCAGACAACAAGCACTCAGCCTACTGGCATAAAGTGGGCACTATAGAATTTGATAAGTCATCCTATGTTCTGTATGTGACTATCAAGTACCATTTTTGATTATGTCCTGACTCTAGATCCACCTATCGCTCCGCTTGCCCACCATCCCTCTAAAAGCAGAACAGTATGCTCAACACAATGGTGATGACACAATGGGACTGCAGTTCTGCAGAAGGTGCTTTGCAATTTGGGAGTACTTGATAAGCTCTGAAACAGGTGAAGGAGTCGACATGAAAGGGTCATTGCTCAACAAACTTAGGCCCATATTTATTCATTTTTAGCACAGCATTTGCGTAGCTTTTTGACGCAAAAGCTGCGTAAACTTGCAAAATTCAATTGTATTTTGTAAATTTGCACTGCTTTTGCGTCAGAAATGGGCACAAATGTGGTGCTAAAAAAGTATAAATATGGGCCTTAATATTACCGTTGTGTTAGGAAGGCATTGTGTTAAGATATCAATAGCCAATTCAATGTCTTGAAGTTCTGTTTAGTGGTGCAGTCATAACAGGGAACCTACACATAATCGCCACCCCACCGGTAGCAATTTCACCCCTTCTGGAAAAAGCAAAAGAGATGACTACTACAGGTCAGCAGTATCCATGGATGCTGTGCGGTGCTAAATGGGGAACCCAAGGAAGAGTACAACCACACCATATGGGTGAAGATTCATCATCCAAAGGTAAATCACTGGTGTAGGGAATGACTAGTAAAATAAACTCGGCCCCCCACAGAATGTTTGCACATTTTCAGAAGATGAACCTAAAATTGAGGGGAATGGGTATCAACTCTTGAAAATTCCCCCTCATGGTAATTAGCAACCGCCTTTACCTGCATTTCTCACAAGCACTTACTTATGTCATCCAAAACTTTGAGTTTGTGTTGTCAACCTTTTGGGTAGGGCTACCCAAAGGGTTAACTTCTCTCCTCAAACCTTGAAGATCCACACCTATGACTACTTGTTACAAGCTGTAATACAAAACTAAATCAAGAGCCAGTTTCAGAAACCCTCTTATGTATATTTGTTCGAAAATGTGTTCTTAATGAATTTGATGTTGAAACGCCCACCAGTGAAACTTGGGAGTTGATCTATTTTTGGCCACAGGCACATCAAGGAAAACAGGATGAGGAATGGCCTAATCATCTCCCCAGGTCACGGCTGGGAAAACCAAGAGAGTTTCAACAGCTTGAGAGGCCAAGCCCAATTAATATTTTTGCTTATTCAAAACCCTACTACCACCTTGCAGCCACTCTGAAGGATCAATGGGCAAACTCTTAGTATTAAATCTTGCTGTCTTTGCGGGTGAGCTGCGTTGTCAGTTCCAGATTCATGTTTAGGTGCTTGAATGGACCAGTTACAACCTTTCCATGAGGAAAATAATTGGAGATTGATTCAGACTTGGGCGATAAAGGAGTAGCATTGGCTCTCTGGAAAAGTGCAAAACTATGAAGCAAATCAAGGGGTCGAACAACCTCCTTCACATGATGGCTGTAATTCTGTCCCGGAATGGAGTGTGAAATTAGGTCTATCCAGTGAAGCTAATTCCACAAGTGGAGGTAATTCCCTGGGGTGGAGGCAGTCCTCTGTGTGATTCTCCTCTTAATGTAACACGTCCTCCTGAAAACAGAGGATAGCTCCGTTACCATTCAAATCTAATTCAGACCTTACACTGGACTCTAGAGACGCAGTTCTGCAGAATTCAACCAGAATAAGAACAACAGCAGAAGCGGTAATACTATTTACAAATAATAATGATAAAAATGATAGCATAATATTATAATACATGGGGTTATATAATTCCTGTATAAAAACTGTCTCTAATTTCTTTAACATTGGATACCTCTAACACACCCAGTCGCTGGTTATAAAGAAATGGCATCAGAACTGAACTGTAATAACTTATTACAGTTGATTTCTGACATCACAGAGGCAGCAGCCTAGGGGAAAGACAGGTCAGGTCATGCATGATACTTTTTGCACTGCCTGGGTAATTATAGAAAAGTTATAGAAAAGTTAGACTATTTGTGCATTATTCTACTTCACATTTTTTTTTTTTTTAAACATATTAAACAGCTTCTACTACCTTTTTGCAATAAACATCTAACAGCCTTTTGATGTGTTTACTTTTGCACTAGAAATTCTGTTTTTAGTCTTCTTGTTTGCAAACAAGCTTCTCATTCAAATGGAAGAGCTATACACCAAGGATTGAAGTGGGTTGTGGGAAAGGTAATTCTGTGGATGTGTATTATAAGGAATAAAGTACACCTGGTTGTAAATGATAAGGATATTACAAGTAACGCTGAGTATAACCTTATAAAGGAACTTGGAACTTGAAATATCCTTATAAAGTACGGCAGGGGATACTTTATCTACTTTCTTCTTCTTCTTCATCATCATCATCATCATTATTATAATTATTAGTATAATGATTATTAAAACTAAGAAAAACTATTCATATAAGGCACATCACAAGCTAAAATCCCTACCTAGGCACCAGAATAACTGAAGTTATTGTTCCCCAACTTCCTGGTATTTATTTTGTCAACCTCTAAGTGATCAAATATTGCTTCGAACTGTGGCCTGCAGGTATCTGAGCGAGCCCAGATACTACTACCTAGCGTGTCCTGAGGTCTGGACCTGTCGTATGTCATTATAAGATGACCGATTTTGTGCATTTAATTCATGATTTCAATTAAGGGAATACAGTTATCTGTTTATGCTCATCACGTAATGTCACTGCACATGCACGGTTATCGTTTCACTGTGTTTCACACCTTTTTCATTATTATCGTTTTTTTATGGCCTGGTTTTTTTCTGCAGTCCCTTCTTTTAGAATATCATCTGGTAGCGGGTCTAAATATAGCCAGGTTCTAAACTGAAAGGATCGCATCAACAGACGCTTTGGCATTAACAGGATGTATTGTATAACACCAGTCTGTTATAGAGTAGGATATTTATTGTGCTCATGTTGCACTTCGCTGCCACCTAGTGGAATTTCCTTGCATTAGATAGTGATTTATGGACGCAAACTCCTGTCGCATCTGAACTGTCTATGGCAGACAGAACTATACATTCACAAACTTACATTTTGTAGCAGATGTTAGAGATTTTTCTCAATAGGGTAAAAAAGTTAGATTGTGACATCGCGTGTTTGTAACCAAGGTACAGAATATTTAAAAATAACTTTGAAAATGTAGCCGGAATTTGCCGTTTTTTGTTGCCTCCCAAGTAAAAATGCAAAGAGGGGAGCACTTCAATATGTTTGCTTGTTCTTCTCTCTGTTAACAAGGGAATGATACTGCACAGAGCGGATCGTATACCAGTCGAGGCTGCTGACTTGAAAAGTGGTGGGGCGGGGGGATAAATCAAAAGTAAAATATAAATAAATAAAAACTTACCTAAACATGGCCGCCGCTCTCTGCCGCTCTCCGCTGCACTGCAGGCTTCCAGCCTGCCCTGCGGCCAATTATGATGCTGCTCAAAGCATGATTGGCTGGAGCTCCCTGGCTGGACGCTCCAATGCAGACTGGGACCCTGGGAGAGCTCTTTCCAACTCAGCAACACAGTGCCAGGTTGGAGAGAGCCCTGTGCGCATGTGTGTTTGGCCGGCCCGAGACGGCCGGCCAAACATACATGCGCACCTTGGGGAGTGCTCTATGCACTCCCCTCACTGCTCGTCACCCTGATGGCCCCTCCCCCTTTAAACATAAAATGAGAATAAACGCTTATTATTATTGTTTTATTTTTAAAGGTTTGCAGCTCCTCCTGCTGGCGGGGAAGATGATGCTCCACCGCCCTAATGGAGGAGCTGTCCCTGTCCTATACCCAGTTCTGTCTGCAGTATCCTAATTTGATTGTAAACGTTCTCTGCAGTTTTGTGGTAAATTGAACAGTCCGGACTATCACCACATTGCACCATGAGAAGTATTTTTATGGTTTACCCTGCTTAAAGTTGATGTATAAATCACTAAATGACACAGAGCCATAACAAAGTGCTGAACAGCAGGGTGTTGGGGAGACTTGAAAGGCATGTTTGCAGGTATTAGTAATCCTGCCTCTGCCATCTTCCCATTCTTCCCTGGAAAAGGTTGGAGATTTACCTTCTCAACGCTATGGAAAAAACTCGTTCCTGAGTGGGAAACGATAAGAGATCAGAACTCAAATGGGTGCGGCTTTGGAAAAGGGGGGTGGAGTTGCCAAATAAAAAAATATATTTCCAGTGGGGGAATAAAGTAAGTACACTTGCATAGTCGAGTTTCTACTGCACAAATATTGTATATTTTCGCTTCAGAAAACATAATTCACAAGAGCTTCAGTAGTACCTCTGGAAACCGGTGACTGCCAAGGTTTACAGTTATTTATGAATTCAAAGAAGACCGACATTCAATGCTTAATCTGTAAATAAATCGTGCCGGTGCCCGAAGCTTTCCTCTGAAACAGGCGGCTGCTGCAATTAAATTTCCAAGCACTGAATACTGAGGCAGCAATCCTGAAGCCATCTCGATCCCCTTTAATCCATTTACAGGCACTCCCTGCTCCTTCAGCTCAATCTTGTAGCTTTCTGCTTTCTCTCTTTGTGACGCCTTTTTGTTTTTCTCTTCCTTCAACTGTCCCATGTGTCTTTTGATCTCAGTAAATGCTTGAGGCAGAAAAATAAGGGCTGGCCCTCAAAAATAAGTGCTGTTGCCCAGCACTGGAAACCACCTGCTCAGAATTAAGCACTGCTGACATCTGCTTCCACGCACTGTTAGAAACCTATGGCAGATACATTTTTTTCGGGGAATCAGACCTGATTCTCAAGGTTGGAAATGCAATGTGATGATATTCATTACGCAACACAAGAATCTGTTGGTCATAGTTTCCTATGACTACATGACCTTGACTTCAACCAACTTAACTAGATGAGGACATGGAAATAATTGCCGTGAAATTGAGCTGAAATGTCCAGGTGCTCTTACATTTGAATAGGATTTTTGGTGGTGGAGCTGTCACCTACGTCGAGGGATATGTACCTAAAGCACCACAAGCAGGACAGTGTGGAGATAGAAGAAGCTGAAAAAAATACATAAAACAATAGTTACATTTTGTTATTTCTACAAACAACAAAATTAATTTACTTCGAGATTATGCTTACCCCTCCAGATAGCGTGGTTGCTTTTAATGTATTGCCTGGAGGGCAAAGATCTGACCTGCTTGTGCCAGAATTGTGAAACTCTCTTGGGAGCTCATAGAGCATATGATTTGCTTTGATCGGCCGGAGTCTCTACTGCGATTAATGTGCACCCTGGATAGGGTTGGACTGGCCAATAGGGCATCAAGCAGTGCCTGATGAGCTGGTCTGACAAGTGAATGTGTAAGCCAATTTTTAGAGTTGAGCCTGTAAGTGCATGCGTCTTGCTTGCGAGTCTCTGTTGTGCACAGTAAAGCGATTGGAGTCTGCCTGTCGCTTACCATTTGTTGACTTGCGTGGCACTCCACTTTACAGCCTCGTAATTCATCCCTGCAAGCCTACTATCATTTCCATTCCTCTGTGTGGAGCATGGACAAAGCACTGATTGATTCAACTTAAGCAGTGCCCATTCGCTGCTCCTGACTTGACTGAGGTACTATTTTGTTCTTTTTAACTTTTGGTGGCCTGCAAACAGACGGCATGTGACTGTCAAAAACCTGCCAAGTAGGACAAACAAGATTGCACAGTTTTATTTCTTTGTAGTTAGCTTTTTTTTATTTTGGCAAGTCGTCTTTTTTCACTTTGCACTCATGTTTTCTTTTGTTTATGCTTGTGGGCGCTGTTCTCAGAAGATGACAATTATCTTGCTCTAAATATTTCAAAGCGACATTGTTTCTTTATTATGTGTAATTTCTGAAATGAGGCTTTAACATATAATTGTGCAGTACACCCTAATACACCCGACTCTATTCTGCCCACTACAATCCACCTCACCACACAGTCATCCCCACCCCAATCCAATCTACTCCAGTCCTCTCAACCCACCCAAATCTAATCTGCCCCACTCCAGTTCACCCCACTAAAATCCCAATCTACACCACTCCAAAACAATTTGCCATTCTCCAATCCAAAATAATCTTCCACACTCCAACCTTCCCCACTCCAATCCAAAACAATATGCCCCACTCCTATCTACCCCATACCAATCTGTCCCACTCCCGTCTGCCCCACTCCAATCCAAAACAATCTGCCCCACTCCACTCCAAAGCAATCTTCCCCACCCCAATCTGCACAATATAAAATAATTGGCCCCACTCCAATCTGCCCCACTGCAATTCAAAACAATCTGCCTCTCTGCAGTCCACCTCACTCCAATCTGCCCCACTTTAATCCAAAATAATCTGCCCCACTCCAGTCCAAAACAGTCTGTCCCACTCGAATCTGCCCCACTGAAATCTACCCCACTCCAATCCAAAACAATCTGTCCCACTTCAATCCGCTGCACTCCAAACTGCCCCACGGCAATTCATTTTAATCTGCCCCACTCCAGTCTGCCCCACTTTACTCCAAAACAATCTTGCCCATTCTATCCTGCCCCAAACCAACCCCAAACCACCCACTTCAATCCAAAACAAAACAATTATCCCCACTCCAATCCAATCCACCCCACTTCATCCCAATTCCCCCACTCCAATCCAGTACACCCCACACCAATCCAATCCACCCCAGTCCAATCTATTCCAATCCAGCCCAGTCCAATCTATCCCATTCCAATCCAATCCACATCACTCGAATCCACTCCACTCCACTCAAATTCACCCCACTCCGGTTGGATCCACCCCACTCCAATCAAACCAACACACCCCACTGCAATACATCTCATCAACTCCAACCTAACCCACTCCAATACATCTCACACCACTCCCTTCCAACTGACCCTACTCCAATACAACCCATACCACTCCAATCCAATCTGGTCCAACCACTCCACCCATTCCAATGCAGCCCACTCCAATCAAGTCGACTGCTACCCAATCCTCTTCACTTAACCCAATCCACCCACACCACCCCAATTCATTCCACTCCAATCCAATCTACAATCCATTGTAACCCACCCTACTCCAGTCCAATCCATCCCACTCCAATCCAATTCACCCTACCCCACTCCACTCCAATCCCTTCCAACCCACTCAAATAAAATCCACTCCAATCCAATACACCCAAATCCACTCCAGTCCAATCCACCACAATCCACTCCACTCCAATCCACCCCACTCCAGTCCGCCTCACCCCAGTCCACTCCCCCCTAATTTGACCTGTCCCAGTCCGATCCATCCCAATCCAATCCACCCCCTCCAGTCCACCCCACCCAAATCCATACACTACATTTCAGCCTACTCCACCCCATTCCAATCCACCCCAATCTACTCCAGTCCACCCCACACTACCCCAATCCACCCCACCCCATCCCAGTTCAGTCCACCACACTCCAATCCAGTCCATCCAGCCCACCCACTCTGATCCAATCTACCCTATTCCAATCCAATCCACCCCACTCGATCCTATCCAGTCCACCTAACTTCAATCCAGTCAACCCCACTCCAGTCGAACCCACCCCACTCCAATCCAGTGAATACAATCCATCCCACTGCAATGCAGTCCACCCCATTCCAGTCTATTCCACCTCACTCCAATCCAATCAACCCCACTCCAAACCAATCTACCCCACTGTAATTGAATCCACCCAAAAGCTATCACTCCAATTAAAGCCTCCCATCCAAATTAAGTCTAATCCACCCCACTCAAATCCACTCTAATCCAATCCATTTATGCTCATTTTAATCCACCCCACTCCAATCCAATCTGTCCCAACCCCATCCACCCCATTCCACTCAATCCATCCCCACCCTATCCATTCCAATCCACCCTAGTCTACTCCAGTCCAATCCACCCCAGTACCTCAATCCACTTCAAACCCACTCCACCCCACTCTATGACACTCTCTGCCACTGAACAACTGAACTCTACTCCCCTCTACTCAACTCTACAATACTCTACTCTCCTACTGCACTCTATGGCACTCCAGCAAATCCACGCTATGACACTCTACTCTCCGACTCCACTCTGACAGTCCAGGCCACTAACTTTTAGCCATGTTAGACAGCAGCCACACTGGTGCACAACCTTGCAAAACACATTGCCAAAGCCAACAACTCTTGTACAGGCGAGGCCTACTGGCTTTGCCAATGCTTGTTTAACAGTTTGTGGGCCTGTTTCATAGGTATGTGAGCCCCTTTGTACTGTTGGCTTGTCTGATAATGCCACAAGCATTGCCTGCAGCTAGCTCAAATGGATGTGCTCTCATACCTTTCAAAAAACCCATATAGTGTGCTTTTACAAGTTCAGAGCTGGCAAATATGGGCCACCTTTTTAGCTATCTGGTTCTCTAATGGGGGGACACAATTATTTTGGTGCCTGGGTCTTTTTTCTGTCCCAGTCTGACGCTGGGAATATTATTTATAAGATTATAAAGTAATTCATACTCAATACCCAAGCTGCCAGCGTCGGGTAGAGCTCTGCCTCTGCCAGCCAGGTAAAAGCCCGGCCGCTATAATTAAAGACAATTAAAGATAATTAAAGATCACCACCAGGTTGGCCCGGATCGTTTTTGCCATATGTGTTGCTTCCAAAGCTTTAGGAGCTCTTTGAGCAAAAATGTATGGTATGCGTTTGGCAGCGCCATGGCTGGCGATCTGTATTTTTTTCTTCCGCAGAAATAAACCACCAAAGCTAATCTTTCTCTCTGCTGAATAAAAAAGGAATATCTCAGCCTGACAAAGAGTTTCCTGGCAGTGCATGGTGGATGTTTTCCTCTTTTTCTGGCTAGATCCACCTGGGTTCATATGGTGGCTCTGGTTAGCAGAAATCAGGGGCTGAATGCCCCACCTAAAGAGAGAGAGGCTTCTGCCACCTGAGCCCAGTAGCCCCCTGGCTGATGGGCTGCCAGGAAAACTTTCTCGGTGGCAGTCAGCTGAAGGTTTACCATTGGAAATATGGCAAATCCCAACCTCTAAATGTATTATGAGGACTAGGGTCACCTATATTTTTAAACTAATCAAAATTTGTGCATTTTCACAGTTGGTGGACGTTAAACAACCTGGAGCCGATTTCATATACCCATATTTTATTTATTTGTATTTTAAGTAAGCCCTTCAAATACATTCTAATAAAATGAAAACGTTTTGTAGGAGCAACTCTACTTCACGCGATAGCCTCACTCGTTCAAAGAAGGGTCCTTCAACTTGAAATAGATTTTGTCCCAGACCTCAGTGCATTGACACATTTTCAAGGTTTGGTTCAGGGCAAATTATTCTTTAATCTGTCACACAATAAACTCCTTTCATTGGGTGTGCAGTTTCCTTTTAAGTCAAATTAAGCTAACATTTTTTTTTATACGTCACTGAATCTCCCACATTATTTTGTGCCAGAGCCGTGCACTTGGTGACCATGCAAAACAAGTTTTGTGAAAGTGAAATCCCTTGCCTTCAGGCGAAATTCCTCACAATTGTCTTTATGGAGATCATTTCTTTATTATGAGAGATGTCCGGTCCTCGAATGAATTACAGCAATGGAAACTGGACCCCATTATGTTGGGTTGTTTACAGAGCTTGCACTCTAATAAAAGGACCCACTTTCGGCTTCACACTAGATGGAAATATTTAAGTAAAATTCAAATCGGTGGTAGGAATCAGGGAAGCTTGTAAGCCCTCTTAATGTTGTTTTAGGACGACTTTTTGGACCATCTTTTACTAGTTGCTGAATTAGCCCTTTATAATTTTGAGTGCTCCTCAACTAGTTCATGAATGATGTCACCTTACTCTCTCTGAAACTCCTAAATGGTTACGAAAAGTTATTTTTGCCTCTAACAGTTTTTTCTTAAATTAACAATCTTAGGCCAAGATTACAAGTTTGGTTGTTAATACAACCAGATTCGCACAAGTACAGATTCAGGGAGGTTTGGAAAAATAACGTGTGTTAATTAACACTAATTATGAGCTTGTATAGTGTACCACTGAATTACTGTTTATTACACATGTTAAATATCGACTGTGTACTATTTACCGCATGTGGCAAATCTTGCGACCGACAAATAGCATTTGCACAAAACATCAGGGAGTGCCTATTTGCAGGAACTGGAAGTTCCTAGAGTGGAAAAATCAATCCCTAGAAAGCAAACACAACCAGAGGAAAACATAGAAGGACCTTATGACACCATCCAAAGTACACCAACGACTCCTTCCTGTGTGGGAGTATAGAGGCATTCGTTGTGTGCGGTCAAAGTGCCATGAACGATGGCAAACAGAATCCATTGCCATCTTGTCCATAATGTTCTACCTCAAGCTGTGGAAGGAAACAGATATGACCATCCTCAACGTGTCTGGAGTGTAAGACATGAAAGAAGGTCTCGAGGTCTGAGGAATAGAAGATAAGCGGCACAAAAGTTGGAATGGAAGTACATGTGTTGTTGAAAAGTTGACTTGGCTGAGAACCATCATCATTGTGAAGGGTAACCAATGTAATGTGTTACACATATTCACATTGATCTATATATGTGCTGCTACAGGGACTAACAACTCTTGAATGATACTGCTGACACATTGAGATTGTACTACAGCAATCATGAGGCATTGCAATAATTATGATGAAGGGTTGATTTGGCTCCCCAGTATGTTGAGGTTGATATGCCATCACAGTATAAATAATATATTTTTTCTCAGGGTCATGGTATTATGGTTGGTTCTAGGACACCTAGCACAGCAGTTCAGTATAAACAAATCCATATCACACATCATTTGCAGATTATTTGGTTATTTTATGATTGCGGTACACTTATTTCCATCTACGTGAGACCACCAGGTGTACATGAGTCATGAGTCAATTGACCCTAGAAGTCAGGAAATCTTACTGAAGTGTATGTGTATATATATATATATATATATATATATATATATATATATATACACTTTGCTGATATTGGTTGTCTGGTTATAAAGAGGGTAATTGTATATGCTTCCTACTCGCTCTCTGCAAAGCATCCAACATTTAGCAGACCACTTTGGTGACGCTTGACTGAGAAATACTATGCACTAATCCTAGTGTCCTCTGTGTGGTACCTGTTGCAAAGAAGTCTTGCGCTGCTAGCATTTTCAATAAGATGGATGGCACTGGACCCTTATGTTGGGCTACAGAGTATCCGTAATGATGAAAATTTGTTCTGTATGGTACCCATGTCAAGCATGTATATACTCTGGATCTCAAACTGACTCATGTTTACGGATGCCAACATTGCTTAGTCTATCCTGGATCTCATCTTGTCCTTGTGTGCAGGTGTGTGTCTGAGTTTATTTTTGCAGCTCAAACAGTGCATGTACTGTTTTTTTGCATTATGTTGGTCTTCATTTCTTTATATTGATTTAGAACTTTTCTTTCATTGCCTACTCTTTAAGGAATTCTTACCACCTGCGCTTGGATACCCTCTCGGGAGACTAGTGCTCTATACAAATCAACATAGCAACATAACATAACTTAAGTAGTTTTAAGATGTTTTTTTCCACTGGTTTTCAATGACCCCCATTCTTCTAATTGGGTTCTATTCACCATATGCCTTATTTTTCACAAGTGGTAAATATTACATGCTGTAAATATTACAGGTGATAAAATTCACTTGTGGCCAACAAACGTCAAATTCACCACATTTTGATAAATATTAAATGTGTTTTTTAACTTGTGACCAGATGAGTCAGTAAATTCATGCGCTGCTTACCCTGGCTCGCAGTAATAATAACTATGCCTAACTCGTAACCAAGGCCTTAGTATTAATCTAAAAAACATGGTTATGAGATATGGAATTCTCCCCTTATGGGTAAATGCTACCTAAATTGGCATCAGTTGCAAGAGGTCAGCAACTTTAATTTATGGGTATGCTTTTAATTTAGATGGGAATGGGGACACTTATAAAGCTCCAGTGCACTGAACATGTCATGTCTAGTTTTGAAAATCATGTTTGTTCCACAGGAAAGGTCCTAATAATGATGATTTGTATCGGAAGGTGTCTAGTAGCTTTTGCACTGGCGGTGATACAGGAAGTAGCCTAACTAGCTACGAGCAGGAACTCAACAGGTTAGAGAGCAAATCCGTGAGTTTGCCTTCAACGTCAGTAACTGTACCCCGATCATCACTATTCATTGTAAACTAAGGTAGGGCTGTAAGTGCAGCTTGGAGCTTCAGGTTAAAACTCGGATTTCTTTTTATCAGGCTACATTGCTTTAATCAGCCCTCCTACAAAAGAGCTGCTCTAGGGAGAACGTGCTGGCCTTTTGCGATGACTGGCTAAAAAGTGGCTGAGAGCGTGATTTTACAACAGTAGAGATGTTTGGTGTCAGTGATGGTGTTTCTGAATGCTGCCTTTTGAAAGAGGTAATAAAACCAGAGGTATCAAAGTTAGCTATGAAAGATTTAGGATTTGTGTCGATATTTACTTACCATGACTAATTCTTGATACATCATATATCTAAAAAAAAGATCAACATGGCCTTCAATAATAGGCGCCTAACTTGGAATGTTTTTGGTATTAAGTGTAGGCCAGCTAAAGATAAAGGCAATCACACGTAACTGGTCGGGCAATAGAGAAAGGACCAGCCCCTGTGAGAACAATCTGGAGGAATCTGCCCGTCATTTAATATTGGCCCGCCACCTATATCAAGATGTGCAAGTTTGAATCTTGAAAGGGCTAACAAGTCCAGAGGGCGGCTTAGCCACAGAACTGGAAAGTTATGGCATTTCTGTTTCATAGTGATTCGATTTTTTTATGAGGTTCTTTCTTCCTTTTTTGTGCAAAATACACCTTTTCCAGGAGTACGATCTTCCCTTTCTTTTACAAAACTGTTCAAATCTTTTGAGATTCTCAAAGTGACTGGATTTTGTAAAAATCCTTTTAAAATTCCTAATATGGCAAATACATGGGATAACTATAACATTCGTGATTACTACAGAGTACAAGCCACATAGGGGCATGCACACTGCCATCAAGCCACATGCTGCTTGATTTGGACGGTGATGTAGGGAAATGCACTACCAAAGGTACAAATTCCTCGCCCACATTTCATAGGAAAATGCATCCAATTTAAAATTAAAGTTTTCGTTTTTCAGTTTGTAGGTAATGCTCACTCTTCTACAGAGTCATAAAACAGCCCATGTCCACAAGCCTGGTGATGTGACGCAATAATATTTTACCTTTATATTCATGTCAAGCAGTAAGCATTGATAGACCCCACGTAAGTCACATCTGTCTGTATCGCAACGTGTATACGGTTCTAAATACTGTAGCAATATCCGAATGGTAGCTCGCTGACTGGAAGAAACAGCGCGCCGACCCATCATCATATTATAGTCACAGCAGGCGAACAAGGGCTTTTGTTCGGCCTTCAAAGTGCCTTAATACCAATTATTTTACTTTGAAAATGAACAAAAGCTTAACGTGTTTCTGAGGAGTCAAACAGTGACTTATGTTTTCGATAGTTCCTTAAACACTGCTGTCTTCTGGACTGGAAGAAGGAACGCGTCTGTACTTTGTAATATTGCAGAATGTGAATGAAGCTGGGAAGAAATCATTTTTGCAGAAATGTACAGTAAAACAGTAGTGGCATAACACGTAGATCTGCTAATCGCAGAGGGATATATAGAATGTGGACCAAAATAAAAGGCAAGACAAGGAAGGAGGTTTGGAGAAGACAGAATTGTGAGAGGCTTTAGGAAGAGGGAAAGCCTACTCAGCCAGGGTGCTTTGGTAGGGATGGACATTAGGGTGTGCAGGCCAGGAGTTGGTGGATTATCTCCAATGTCATCATTCCTGGACAGCTGGCATGCAGGCAAAGGAGTGTGCCTTTCAGAGATCTATGAAGGTCATAGGCTGACTCAGAGCCCCTTAGGCCTTTGTTGCTTAACTTATTTTCAATAAATTGCATATCATTGCCTAGATGGCCATCTTAAGTTCTGGACTCTTTTAAATAACCCCACGTTGGCTACATTGTTTTATATTGTAGCATTTACATAGTACTATCCCTATGAGTTCAGTGGGCTAGGTCAGTGGCCTAACAGAACATGATCAACCCCCCCCCTCCACAAGATCTGCTGAGGTGGTCCCCTCATAATGAATTTTCAACACCGATCAACATTAAGGCCCTCATTACAAACATGGCAGTCTGGGCCGCCATGCCAGCGGTAATGACCGTTACCGGCATTGCGGTCCAGACCGCCATATAATAAATGTGGCAGAACCGTTACTTTTCTAACTCCGCCACCGCCAGGCTTCCGCCACCAGGCAGCCTAGCGATGGCGGAGCAACATATCCGACACCCGCCGGATAATGTGTCAGGTTCCACCAGCCTTTCCCTGGCGGTTCACCCCGCCAGGGTAAGGCTGGCAGAATGGGTGACTTGGGTCCCCCATGCACAGCCCCATCGCGCATTTCACTGCCCGATTCACTGCTACATTGCCGCCGGCTCCGTCAATGTTCAGACCCCGCATTCAGCTGGGCCGGCCGTCGCCCAGCTGAATAATGTTCATTATGTGGCTGGCTCGGGCTTCTGCGTGTTGGCGGTCTTTTGTTGACCGCCAGTGCAGAACTCAGTAGGTTTTCCTACCGAGTTCATAATGACCACCTAAATTGCTGTTATTTATAACACTTAGCGACTGCAGAAGTGTGTATTAATATACACTGCATAAAATCAAGATATTAGGTTGATTTAGAAAGTAGGGGTGAGAACTCTGTATGTTACATTCCTTACAGAAATGTGGAGCCCAAAAAAGTGGGGTTTACATTGTTAAAACCCAGGATTGAGCCACAATTTTTATTGATCATTAAAAGAATCGACGTTTAGTTAGTGAACAATGGAGTCTGTATTCTATTTTACTTTTAAGTTTAACTTTAAATATTTATTTTACTGTAAGGTATACATATAAATTATTAGAATCTCAAATTTCATTAAAAAATAGTTTACCATTGTTAGACTTGGCATCCCTGGCATGGTCTCCCCTAACGTTTTGCCTCTGTTTCCCAGGTTGTTGATGTGTGCTGTTTGTGCTGTGTTTGCTACTCTGGGCACTTTACCACTGCTATACAGTGCTAAAGTGCAAGTACTAATATATAAAATGTGTATGTAATTGGATTTCCATGATTGGCATATTTGATTTACTGGTAAGTCCCTAGTACAGTGCACTAGAAGTGCCTAGGGCCTGTAAATCAAATGCTACTAGTGGGCCTGCAACACTGGTTGTTCCACCCACATTAGCAGCTCTGTAAGCATAGCTCAGACCTGCCACTGCAGTGTGTGCGTGTGCAGTTTTAAACTGCCAATTTGACTTGGCAAGTGTACCCACTTGCCAGATCTAAATCTTCCCTTTTCTTACAAGTACAACACCCCTAAGGTAGGCCCAAGGTAGCTTCATGGGCAGGGTGGAGTGTATGTTAAGGTAGGACATATACTAATGTGTTTTATATGTCCTAACAGTGAAATACTGCCAAATTCGTTTTTCACTGTTGCAAGGCCTATCTCTCTCATAGGTTAACATGGGGGCTGCCTTTAAATGATGATTAAAGTGTAGATTCCCATTGGGAGCGGATAGACATGAGGCGTTTCGGGTCTTTGAACTCACAATTTAAAAATACATCTTTTAGTAAATTTAGTTTTAAGATTGTGTGTTTGAAAATGCCACTTTTAGAAAGTGCGCATTTTCTTGCTTAAACCATTCTGTGACTCTGCCTGTTTGTGGATTCCCTGTCTGGGTCAGTTTGACAGTTTGGGCTGTTTGTGCATCTCCTGTAGACAGTGACACAAAGGGTGCAGAGGTGTAGCCTGCATATACTGATGAGCCAGCTGTGCTAGAGTGGAGGGAGGAGTGGTCACTGACACAATGCAGTGTCCAACCTCCTGGTGTGTGTCTGGGTCCTGGCCTGAGCAAGATAGGATCTTGTGAACAACAGTGGCTTTCCTTTGAAGTTTGCCTACTTCAAAGGCAGAAAGGGATATAAGTAGTGGACCCAAAACCCCAGGCTCCAGATCACTTCTGTTTGTGGATTCCCTGTCTGGGACAGTTTGACAGTTGGATTGTTTGTACCTCTCTCTAGACAGTGACACAAAGGGAACTGGAGTGTAGCCTGCATATCCTGATGAGCCATCTGTGCTAGGAGGGAGGGAGGAATGGTCACTCACACCGAAAAAGACTGTGCCTGCCCTCACACAATGCTGTCTCCAACCCCCTGGTGTGTGTCTGGGGCCTGGCCTGGACAAGGCAGGATTCCACAAACAAGAGAGACTTTCCTTTGAAGTAAGCTTACTTTAAAGGCCAAAATGGATATAAGAAGAGCACCCAAAACCACAGACTTTAGATCACTCCTGGACATCAAGAGGAACCTCTGCCTGGAGAAGAGCTGAGGAGAAGTGCTGCCCTGCCTGTGACTGTGCTTTGTGGAACTATCCTGCAGTTGCTGCGTCTGCCTGATGAAAGGGGACAAAGACTGGACTTTGTTGTGCATTCCTGCTTGTGAAGAAATCTCCAAGGGCTTGTCCTGAGCTTTCCTCCTGTTGTTGAAGTCTCAGGGCCATCAAAGACTTCCCCTGCCAGCACCTAGACTCTCTGCTGAGACTCCTGACCTGCCAATTGGTGCCCTATTCAGTTCCTGGGGTTTGATAGGTGAAGCTGGCAGACTAAGATTTGAAATTCACACGCAGACTGCCGTGTGGGGAAATTTCCAACGCAACCTCCAGGACGCGGCTGAAAAAATGACGCGCTGCCAGCTTCATGGCCGAAATCGACGCTCCACCTGCAACGCGGCTGTAAGATCGAGACACGCGGCTAGAGAAATGACACGCAACACCGCTAATGAAGAGTGGTAACATCGCAACCTACACAGCGCGGTTTTTCGGATACCATGCTGCAGGATTTTCGACGCAAACCTTGCTGGGTGCGGAAAAATGACGCAGCACCTGCTTGGACCCGAGTGCTTGCCCAGATCGATGCATCACTCTCCTGCGGAGAGGAAAAACGACATACCCCAACCAGAGGAGGAGAAACGATGAACGGTCTCACTTGCTGGTTAGAAATTGACACATCGCTGGCCTTTTCCGACGCACACTCCCCGGTGCAAGGTTTTTTGATGCTACCCAGGTACTTTTAAACTCTAACAGTGTTTTTACTGTTTTCTCAAGGATTTTAGAGTCATTTGCTTTTAAAATTAATAACTTGACTTGTGTGTGTTGGAATTTTGTCGTTTTAGTCTTGTTTTGTTTAGATAAATATTTCCAATTTTTCTAAACCTGTGTTGTGTCATTTTGTAGTGCTTTCACTAAGTGACTGTGTGTGTTGGTACAAATACTTTACACCTAGACTCTGAAGTTAAGTCTGCCTGCTAATGCCAAGCTTCCAAGGGGGTGAGCGGGGGTTAGCTGAGGGTGATTCTCCTTTATCCTGACTAGAGTGAGGGTCCTTGCTCGGACAGGGTGTAACCTGACTGCCAACCAAAGATCCCATTTCTAACAACCATGTTCCGAAAAAAGATGTAATATGCCTATAGCCTAATGCACTTAAAACAAGGTGGACGAAATATCGGTCACATTTGTGATGAAGTACGCATATGCAAATCAGGCCCTAAATATGTTTGTTCTGTTGGCTCAATGGCATAAACCCATGAATAACACCTCAAGAACACAGGTTGTGAGGGACAAGGTGTGGGGTTGAATGGATTGTAGGGGGTCAGCTGAAATTTACAGTAAGCACCATTATTCAGTGCCACAGAGACCCCAAGTGTGAATGTGTGCTTTACAAATACAAGTGCTATGTTGTATTATACTATTTAGAGGTTCTTGTGCAGCCGACCTAGTGCAGGCTGTCCTTGCCCCAGAGGCAGTGACACTGAGGGTCATATTTATACTCTGTTTGCGCCAAATTTGCATTATTTTTTACACAAATTCAGCGCAAACTTAACTCCATATTTATATTTTGATGTTAGACACATCTAACGTCAAAATATGGGCGTTTACATGATTTTTGGGATGCGTGCACCTCCCTTGCGTCAACGAGAAGCAAGGTACACGTTCCCATCTAAAAACTTGTGCTATCCCCGTAGCCCCATATTTATCCCCTGTGAAAAAATGACATACGGTGGGAGGAGGGACTAAATAATGGTGCAAAGCTTGCTTTGTACCATTATTGATTGCCTGGGTCAGATGAGGCAGTCGGACCTGTGGACCCATTTCTATGGTTTAACACCATGGAATGAGTCCACAGGTGTCCACCCCAAGCCCCAGGAACATCCCCACCCACACCAGAGGGACACCAGAGGATGGGGGACCCCACCCTAAGTAAGTAGGGTAAGGATTGATAAGTATGTTTTTTGAAAGTGCCATTGGAGGCCCTAACTTGGGGCCCCCTGCATGGCACAGGGTGCAGTGACCATGCCCAGGGGACTCTTGTCCCCTGTGCTGGCCATTGGGGTGGTGGGCATGAATCCTCTCTTTCCTAAGACAGGAGTCATCTTTTTGGTGGTTGTGTGCCAGGAAATGGCGCTAGTCTGGTTAGAGGCATTTTTTTGCCTTTAACCAGGCTAGGGTCATTTTCTGATGCATAACCCCCTCCTTCCCTACCGCCACCCCCACCCGACTAGTGTCTTTTTTTGAGATGCTAACCCAGGTTTCGTGCCAGCTTGCACCATTCCTTTAATATGGCACCCGGCTGGTGCTGTGGAAACGTGCAAGCCGGCGCTATACTTTTTGCCACAAAACTGCAGACCATATTTATACTTTTTTTTGCGCCGCAATTGCGTTATTTTTTAAGGCAAAAGCGGTGCAAACTTGCAAAATGCAATTGTATTTTGTATGATTGCGCCATTTTTGAGTCAAAAAGTGGCACAAATGTGGTGCTAAAAAAGTATAAATATGGACCTGCATTTGCAAAGTTTTGTGGCAAAAAGTATAAATCTGGGCCTTATGTGGTTGTGATGCACTCACCTAACTAGAGTTTATTATTTTTTCTAGAGTTCTCATTATAGCACAATGAATAACGTTTGCTCAGTGATTCAGAGCGCTTTATAGGAGGGTCACAACAACACAGTGCATGTGAAAAAATTTAAGAAAGGCATGTGGACAAAACTTTAACCATCATTCACAATGTATTTACAGCACATTTAGCAGTAAATAAAATATAGCTACAATCCTGTGTGACTTCTACAAGAATGCAAATTGTATGGCCTCGCTTCAGAGGTCAGAGTGAGTCAGGAAAGGTGGGCTGAATAGAGGCAAGGACATCTTTGCCATCACCCACCTCAATGTCACTTACCCATACTCGCCTCGTGCTATGCCCTAAGAGTACGCTTCCTCCTCTGCAGAATGACATCTCCAACATTTACCGTCACAATTTCTGGCTCTTCCTCAAGTCACCTTCCTGATTGCTCTTTCCTGGCTCACACATCACCACTTCTCCTCCGCAGTGCCTTAGTCCCTTCTCCTTTTCAGTGGCTTCTACCTGAGCTGCCAGGCAGCTCATGCCACATGACTTGAGCCAGTCATGACTTACTGACCAACAGTGCATTGCAATCTGAGACTTGTAGTTTTGAATTTCTCATATCTCAGCCTACAAAGTGCTGGTGGTCAGCACTGTCTTCTGGTCTTAAAAAACACTGGGGACCTGGTAGTTATAAAATAACTTTAATTGCCCTTGAGGTAGTCCCTTTAGTCCCCTCAGAGTACTCTACATCATCTGCTGCACTCTCTCAGTGCCCTCAGCCTCGGCGTGCACAAAGTTTATAGACCTGAGAACAGGAACTGCTTCCCCCCTCCCCACTGGGCCCTGCTCAAGGGTATATAGGGCCTCATTTAGAGTCTGGCAGGTGGATTACTCCGTCACAAACATGATGGCTATCCGGTCCATTGTATTACAAGTGCATTATATCCAATGGCACTTGTAATATGGCAGACAGACAAGAGTAACCTAATCCGCTGCATTCTAAATCAGGTCCACAGTTTCAGGCCTCGATTGAAAGGGGGAACAGGAGGATTTCTGAGACAGCACAAGAAGTGCTCACTGAACTTCCAGAACAAGGAGAGGAGTTTCAGCTTCCTAACAGTCTTCAGCACCTATGGAGCACTAAAAGAGATGTTGTGCAGAAATGGAGGTGAGAAGGAGCCTATATTCTGTGTTTTGGGTACCACTATGAAATAGATCAGATCGTCCTTTCAGGTTTCTCTTTGGTGCTACACACAGCATGCAGGAGAGAAAGTAAATACCATACCTGTCTGTCTGCACCAAACCTTCCTTTTATTCGATCCAGTGGCACTGCTGGAATCAGTCAAAGGAGTGGTGAGGGGTACACTTTTAAATTTTGCAGGCACTTAAAAGAACCTGCTACTGAGTTCTTTTGTGTCCAGTTTTTAGGCAGTAATAAAAACATCAAGATAACTTTTGTGATTAGTGTTCCTGCTAGAGAGAGAGATCAGAGTTTTGTCTAGTGGAGTTTTGTCTAGTGATAGTTTTGACTCATCATAAAGTAGCGCTGAGGGTTAATGTGCCTGCTACAAAGAACAGATCTAAATTTAATGAGGATAGCTGCGTGGATGAGTAAAAAATAGTAGGCTTTTTACAAAAGTGGGTATATCACCTGGCTTACCCTAAAAAAGAAGCGGTCAATGCCATGTTATTTCCCTCAGCATTATCATCTGCACAGATGAAGTCCTGTAATTTTCAGCTTCCTTTATTTGTTTCAGGGCTCACGGACTGGGGCCCTATTATCTGCACTCATGTTTCCTTGGTTCAATTGGTAAGTAGTTCTCTGGCTCAGGTTCTTTCTTTACATTCTGGTACCTGTAGCCCTGGCCTTACAATGGTATAAAGAGAACTACAAGTCCCAGAATGAAAAGACGAAATCTTGGGCTGGCTCTGCTACTCACCCATGAATGGATCAGGGAAACAAGACAGTTCTTCAGTGAACAACACCCCCCAAACACTTTGGGGCTAGGAGGAGAAGGAATTTATTTTATGCACCTGGGTGATGAAACAGGAGTGCTGGGTATGAAAGAAACAATGGAGATGTGGAAGCAATGCCAGTCTTCTCCTTGTTTTTCTGAATCAAGTTCATAAAGGTATCAGATGGATAAGTGTAGGACAGCCTTGTGCTCACATCTTTGGGACACATTGTTCCTGCTCGAGAAGCATCTTTCTTAAATGTTCATACTTCCTGGGCTTTGCATACCAATGCTATAGTGGCTGGGGAGAGAGAGTCCGAAGCATGCATTCAGCAACGCACACAAAGGTACCCACGAAATGCAATTAAAGCCACTCTTCAGTTTGACTACCCCTGCAGCCTGTCTAACAGTTTCTGACACTGGACTGGGAGATCAAGTTAGATGGGGTAGGGCTCACACTAGGGAACTCAGGTCTAGTCAGTGCATCTCCAATGACTTACACTCAGGCAAGTTGCAACAGTAACTTCTTGTTTGCTTTATATTTTTCAGAGATGTGCCAGGCTGTCTCATTGGACCTGCACACAGCACAGCCGTCTGTTCCACCCCCTCCTGTGGGGCTGTGTGGGTGGGTGTTACAACACTGTATGAGGGCCAACCAGTTGCTAATCCACACGGACAGCACACCACATGCTAGCGTGTGGCTGTGTGGTTGGAAGTGTGTTGTTGATTTCATCTTGTGTTGGAATTGTTTACATGTCATGCGTGATGGCTATGGAGATTTGGTTACTATGTAATGGGATTAGGCATTTGGCAATTTGATGAATGAGTAAGTGTAAGATATGGATGCCCATTTGTATGGTTTATTTATGTTCTCAATCCGATTTCCTGTGCTGGCTGTGACAGGAGGTGGTCCACTCTGAGATCTTAATGATCTGCAAGATGTAAGAGTTATAGAGACGGAATCAGAGGAATCAGAGATGTGTCCAAATATACTGTTTTACAGTTCTCCTTTGTATTATTGCCATCATGCAACCTCAAGTATGGCGATTTGCCAAGATCTTTTTAATATTGACAATTTAGGATGTTGGTTCTCAGAATATGTGATGATTCAGGACCTACATAGTGGACTACAGTAGAGTCTGCTGCTGACCAGCAATATGTTGCAAATCTCTCCAGTCTTTGCAAGCCTGTCTGTTTATCATTAAGTGGTTAGTTAAGGGTGCTGGTATAACCTGTATGTTTGCTCTCAAGTTGCTGGGTTTAGAGCATGGTATTGTTTGTTCTTCAGACAATATCTGAGGCTACCACCTACTATCTTAAATGAGTTTGTGGGGGAGGAGGGTAGACACATAGACAGTGAATATAGACACACTCATGTAAACAGGGAATGTTCTGTTAAAAACATGAATGCAGGAGCCAAAAGGTTTCACAAGAGCCGACTGCTGGTGCTGCTGATACTGGGAGTTCCAAATGCCAAGCCTGACTATTTCTTCCACCACCCTACAATTTTTGTCTGTCTCACTCTTGCAAGTTCTTTTAAAATTCTGCTTTCTCTCTTTGCTACTCTTTTCCTTTATTTCATTTCCTTCTTCTTTCTCCTGTTTCTGCCTTTCTCTCTCTTGCCACGGATCAACATCTGACAATGATAAATAAGCCTTGGTCCTTAAATTAGTGCCTTTGCCCATCATCACCTTCAAGTAGCCGTAGCACCCACATAATCTGAATCTCATTTATGTTAAAATTTACACATTTTAATTCAAGGATTTTCTGTTCTTTGTGTTCCAGCATTGCTACTGCTCTCACCTCCTTTCACATCACCTGTTTTGCCAGGATAGTTCAATCGAATATAGTCTATATAAAATAGCAACCTATAAAAAGCAGCTTTCCTTGGCAGATGTGTACAATCTCTTTGTGTGTGAATGCCTTGTCAGCAAAAGAAACGTGTAATAGTTTATTTTAGAAAATCCAGGTGGATGAACCCTTTCCCAAAACATCAATTAACCTCTGTTGGAAATTCGGTATCTGGTTGGCAGTCAGTTTGCACTCTGTCCAAGCAGGGGCCTTCACTCTAATCAGGGCTATGGAGATACACACTTAAGATAACCCTTGTTCACACGCTTGGTAGCTCGGCACAAGCAGTCAGGCTTATCTCAAAGGCAATGTGTAAAGTATTTGTACCAACACACACAGTAATACAGTGAAAACAGTACAAAATGGCACCACACCAGTTTAGAAAAATTGCCAATATTTATCTAAATCAAGCAAGACCAAAATAACAAAAATCCAACATAGCAAGTAAAGTTAGGAATTTTTAAATTAAAAAGAGTCTTACTCCATAGAAAACAATGGATGTGTTGTTGTTACACAAAGTCCCTGGTTTGCATCAAAAATAAAGCCACATGGGCAAGAGTGCATCGGAAAAGTCAGCGATGTGTTGATTCCTTACTCGCAAATGAGGCTGTGTGTCGTTTCTTCTCTGGTCGGGTAGGCGATTTGTCGCTTTTTTCTCCCGCAAGAGAGCAATGCGTTGATTTCTGGATGGGCACCTCGAATCCGGGCAGGATCACGTTGATTTTGACAACCAGCGATGTTTCATGGGAAATCCGGCCACACAGTGATTGAGAACCATGCTGCGTGGGAGTTGCACCATTTTCAGCAAGTGGGTGTTGTGTCGTTTTTCTAGCCCTGATTCAGGTGGTGCATCAATTTCTGAGCCACTATGCAGGTGGTGCATTGTTTTTACAACCGCGTTGCAGGTGGTGCGTCAAAAGTTTCCCCACACGGCTCCTGTGCGTGGATTTCAGTCTTTGTTCCACCATCTTCACCTGTCAAGTGCCCAGGGACCACTTGGCAGGGTAGGAGTCTCAGCAGAGAGTTCAGGTGCTGACAGAGGAAGTCTTTAATGGCCTTGAGACTTCAAAACAGGAGGCAAGCTCAGTCCAAACCCTTTGAGACACTTCACAAGCAGGAACATACCACAAAGTCCAGTCTTTGTCCTCTTTCAGGCAGAAGCAGCAACTGTAGGCCAAACCCAGCAAAGCACAGTCTCAGGGAAGGTGGCAGCATTCCTCCTCCAGCTCTTCAGCTCTCCTCCTTGGCAGAGGTTCCTCTTGAATCTGTAAGTAATCTAAAAATCTGGGGTTTTGGGTCCACTAGTTATACCCCTTTCTGCCTTTGAAGTTGGCAAACTTCAAAGGAAAGTCTCTGTTGTTCACAAGATCCTGCCTTGTCCAGGCCTGGCTCCAGACTCACAAGGGGGTTGGAGACTACATTGTGTGAGGGTAGGCACATCCCGTTCAGGTTTAAGTGGCCACTCTTCCCTCCACGCTAGCCCAGATGGCCCATCAGGATAAGCAGGCTACACCCTGCTCCCTTTGTGTCACTGGCTAGTGGAGATTCACAAACAGCCCAACTGTCAGTCTGATCCAGACAGGGAATACACAAGCAGGCAGAGTCGCAGAATGGTTTAAGCAAGAAAATGCCTACTTTCTAAAAGTGGCATTTTCAAACTGACAATTTAAAAGCCAACTTTACTAAAAGATATATTTTTAAATTGTGAGTTCAGAGAACCCAAACTCCATATTCTCTGTTTGCTCCCAAAGGGAGACTGCCTTTAAAAGTTATTTAAAGGCAGCCCCTATGTTAACCTATGAGAGAGATAGGCCTTGCAACAGTGAAAACCGAATTTGGCAGTATTTCACTGTTAGGACATGTAAAAACACACCAGTACACGTCCTACCTTTTAAATACACTGCACCCTGCCCATGGGCCAACCTAGGGCTTACCTTAGGGGGGCCTTACGTGTATAAAAAAGGAATGTTTGGGCCTGGCAAGTGGGTACTCTTTCCAGGTCGAATTGGCAGTTTAAAAACTGCACACCACCCACACTGCAGTGGCAGGTCTGAGCCATGTTTCACTAGACTGCTCATGTGGGTTGCGCAATCAGTGCTGCAGGCCCACTTATAGCATTTGATTTGCAGGCCCTGGGCACCTCTAGTACACTTTACTATGGACTTACTCATAAATCAAATATGCCAATCATGGAAAATCCAATTACACATACAGTTTACACAGAGAGTACTTCCACTTTAGCACTGGTCAGCAGTGGTAAAGTGCCCAAAGTACCAAAACCAGCAAAAACAAAGTCCAGCACACAGTCAAAACATGGGAAGCAGATGTAAAAAAGACAGCGGAGACCACGCCAAGGATGCCAGGTATAACAATCTCTTGGCAGAAAACCTATGTTATACTAAAAATATAGGCTTGGTCAAAGCTGCATTTCTCTTCCTGACATCATTGACAAAAAGAGAAAACTTTAGAAGTGTGTTACGGATTGCTTTCTCGACTAGAAGCCATTAGGACAGACAGCTCAATTGAATCTATGCTCGATGGATCTCCCTGCTTTTCTGCCAGTGGACATTTACATCAGAGCATTGGTTGTGTCTGCAGGATTTATTGAAGCCAGTTTTCATATTTAGAACTAGATGAGCCAAATATGTCATTCACCCAGTCATTAAATTGCTGGAACTTTTACAGACTGTCCTGCTATTTCTGTGTGACAGCGCAGATCTTCCCTGTTATGTCTGATGTGTCTAGAAATGGATATAATGAGTTTTAATAACTCCTGTACCATTGTCTTTTTTGGAAACCGGAAAGTTTCAGACTTTGACCTCAAAGTTCTGCAGAGCTGAGAAACTAGTTTGTAAGGTTAGTGGAGTTTCCCACCATCACCCAAGTCACAAGCGGAATACGTTTGACACCAAAAAAAGTTCAGCAAGACCATTTTCCACTAAACGAGATCTTTTTCAGAGTTTTTTATTCACAAATGTAAATTCGGCAGTTTTTTTTTAAGTTGCAGTTTGACAACAGTTGTTTTTCAAAGGCTTAATAGCACTGAGGATAAACCTTTGCAACTTTGCATACACCTGCTTCCTGCAGGGTTGTATTTTATGTGATTTGCTAAAATGGTGCTTGTGCCACGATCTCGTTTGTACTCCTCGCACTGTGGAAAGCGTCCCAAACTCAGTGGGGTCCTGAAGACAGCAGCAGGGACAGAATGGAAACAGTCCTTGAAGTTTTATTTACTATCTTCAGTTTCTACTCCATGATTGTCCACAGCCCTCCGTTAACAAAAATCAACAAACAGGAAGATGTTAACCCCTTAGCTGCTGGGCCTTCCCCCCCCCCCAGTGCTGAGCCCTTTTTTGGCTATTTGGGGTAGTTCGCGCTTAGGGCTTCATACCTTTTGTCCACATAAGCTAACCACGCCAAATTTGCGTCCTTTTTTTCCAGCATCCTAGGGATTCTAATGGTACCCAGAGTTGGTGGTTTCCCCTGGAGGAGACCAAGAAAATAGCCAAAATACAGTGAAAATTTAGTTTTTTCCAAAAAAATGGGAAAAAAGGGCTGCCGAAGAAGGCTTGTGGTTTTTTCCCTGAAAATGCCATCAACAAAGGGTTTCTGGTGCTGAAATCACTATCTTCCCACCTTTCAGGAACGGGCAGACTTGAATCAGAAAACCAAATTTTTCAACACAAATTTGGCATTTTACTGGGACATACCCCATTTCTACTATATTTGGTGCTTTCAGCCTCCTTCCAGTTAGTGACAGGAATGGGTGTGAAACCAATGCTGGATCGCGGAATGCTAAACATTTCTGAAAACTAGACAAAATTCTGAATTCAGCAAGGGGTCATTTGTGTAGATCCTACAAGGTTTTCCTACAGAAAATAACAGCTGAAATAAAAAAATATTGAAATTGAGCTGAAAACAACAGCCATTTTTCTTTATGTTTTACTCTGTAACTTTTTCCTGCGATGTCAGATTTCTGAAAGCAATATACCGTTTTGTCTGCTGGACTCTTCTGGTTGCGGGGATATAAAGGGCTTGTAGGTTCATCAAGAACCCTAGGTACCCAGAGCCAATAAATGAGCTGCACCCTGCAGTTGGTTTTCATTCTATACTGGGTATACAGCAATTCATTTGCTGAAATATGAAGAGTGAAAAAGAGGTATCAAGAAAACCTTTGCATTTCCAAAATGGGATCAAGATAAGGTTTTGAGGAGCAGTGGTTATTTGCACATCGCTGAATTCCGAGGTGCCCATACTAGCATGTGAATTGCAGGGCATTTCTCAAATAGACGTCTTTTTTACACACTCTCTTATATTTGGAAGGAAAAAATGTAGAGTAAGATAAGGGGCAATAACACTTGTTTTGCTATTCTGTGTTCCCCCAAGACTCCCGATAAAAATGATACCTCACTTGTGTGGGTAGGCCTAGTGCCCGCGACAGGAAATGCCCCAAAACACAACATGGACACATCCTATTTTTTTTATAGAAAACACAGCTGTTTTTTCCAAAGTGCCTACCTGTAGATTTTGGCCTCTAGCTCAGCCGGCACATAGGGAAACCTACCAAACCTGTGCATTTCTGAAAATTAGAGACCTAGGGGAATCCAAGGAGGGGTGACTTGCGGGGCTCGGACCAGGTTCTGTTACCCAGAATCCTTTGCAAACCTCAAAAAGTGGCTAAAAAAACAAGTTTTCCTCACATTTCGGTGACAGAAAGTTCTGGAATCTGAGAGGAGCCACAAATTTCCTTCCACCTGGCGTTCCCCCAAGTCTCCCGATAAAAATTATACCTCACTTGTGTGGGTAGGCCTAGCGCCCGCGACAGGAAACGCCCCAAAGCGCAACGTGGACACATCCAAATTTTTGGAAGAAAACAGAGGTGTTTTTTGAGAAGTGCCTACCTGTAGATTTTGGCCTCTAGCTCAGCCGGCACCTAGGGAAACCTACCAAACCTGTGCATTTCTGAAAACTAGAGACCTAGGGCAATCCAAGGAGGGGTGACTCGCGGGGCTCGGACCAGGTTCTGTTACCCAGAATCCTTTGCAAACCTCAAAAAGTGGCTAAAAAAACAAGTTTTCCTCACATTTCGGTGACAGAAAGTTCTGGAATCTGAGAGGAGCCACAAATTTCCTTCCACCCGGCGTTCCCCCAAGTCTCCCGATAAAAATGATACCTCACTTGTGTGGGTAGGCCTAGCGCCCGCGACAGGAAACGCCCCAAAGCGCAACGTGGACACATCAAAATTTTTGGAAGAAAACAGAGGTGTTTTTTGAGAAGTGCCTACCTGTAGATTTTGGCCTCTAGCTCAGCCGGCACCTAGGGAAACCTACCAAACCTGTGCATTTCTGAAAACTAGAGACCTAGGGCAATCCAAGGAGGGGTGACTCGCGGGGCTCGGACCAGGTTCTGTTACCCAGAATCCTTTGCAAACCTCAAAAAGTGGCTAAAAAAACAAGTTTTCCTCACATTTCGGTGACAGAAAGTTCTGGAATCTGAGAGGAGCCACAAATTTCCTTCCACCCGGCGTTCCCCCAAGTCTCCCGATAAAAATGATACCTCACTTGTGTGGGTAGGCCTAGCGCCCGCGACAGGAAACGCCCCAAAGCGCAACGTGGACACATCAAAATTTTTGGAAGAAAACAGAGGTGTTTTTTGAGAAGTGCCTACCTGTAGATTTTGGCCTCTAGCTCAGCCGGCACCTAGGGAAACCTACCAAACCTGTGCTTTTCTGAAAACTAGAGACCTAGGGCAATCCAAGGAGGGGTGACTCGTGGGGCTCGGACCAGGTTCTGTTACCCAGAATCCTTTGCAAACCTCAAAAAGTGGCTAAAAAAACAAGTTTTCCTCACATTTCGGTGACAGAAAGTTCTGGAATCTGAGAGGAGCCACAAATTTCCTTCCACCCGGCGTTCCCCCAAGTCTCCCGATAAAAATGATACCTCACTTGTGTGGGTAGGCCTAGCGCCCGCGACATGAAACGCCCCAAAGCGCAACGTGGACACATCCAAATTTTTGGAAGAAAACAGAGGTGTTTTTTGAGAAGTGCCTACCTGTAGATTTTGGCCTCTAGCTCAGCCGGCACCTAGAGAAACCTACCAAACCTGTGCATTTCTGAAAACTAGAGACCTAGGGGAATCCAAGGAGGGGTGACTTGCGGGGCTCGGACCCGTTTCTGTTACCCAGAATCCTTTGCAAACCTCAAAAAGTGGCCAAAAAAATAAGTTTTCCTCACATTTCGGTGACAGAAAGTTCTGGAATCTGAGAGGAGCCACAAATTTCCTTCCACCCGGCGTTCCCCTAAGTCTCCCGATAAAAATGATACCTCACTTGTGTGGTTAGGCCTGGTGCCTGCGACAGGAATAGATCACACAACGGTCAATGTTGGTCCTTACATGAGGCAGCTGTTGACCCTGGGGTGATCCATTCCTGACACAGGCACTAGGTGTAGGCACTCAAGTGGGGTAGTGTTTTTATCAGGACAGGTGAGGAGTCACTGGGTGGTAGGAATGTTGTGGATCCCAGCATATTCCTGTAGCTTGTGTGACAGAAATGCGAGAAAAATAGAGTTTTTTTTCAACATTTCAGCTTTGCATGGTATTCTGGGTAAGAAAACTTTGGGAAATCCACACAAGTCACACCTCTGTGGACTCCCCCGAATGTCTAGTTTCCAGAAATGTTTGGGTTTAGTGTGTTTCTCTATATGGCCGCCGAATCCAGGACCAAAAACACAGGTGCCTGCCTTACAAAACCAGTTTGTTTTGCCATAGACAATTTTGATGTCTCCACAATATGATTTGGGTGGTGGAATTTGGGGCTGAACTAAATTGGTGAGCTCCCAAGAGAGCACTCTCTCTCTGCTTGCCGCCGCATTCACCTGCTTTCTGGGTTGGCCTAACCCACTATTACCCAGTTGCACGAACAGCTTGCGAAGGGACAGCAGGACTGTCCTCATCACCTCCCTCATAATGTACTGGAAGAGGAGTTTTCGAATGGGACTCCTCTGACTGAAAAATCACTCCCAGAGTCTGCGCCATTGTCCTATCCCTCAGATGCTGTCTCAGTATCTGATGTCTCAGTCTCTGATCCTATGTCAGAGCGGTCCTCTATAACCCGAGTGCAGGCAGCAGTCATCCATCAAGATGCCATCTCTGCTATTGGCTAAACTGTTGCTCTAAAACACTAGCCTACGTAGACAGTCACAAAATCGATGGTGTGTGTGCGATACGTGCAACAGTAGAGGCCACCTTACCTGCGCTTCTTCCCTCAATCAGCACGTACTTTCAAGACACTCAAAAAACACCTTGTCACATACCATTCGTCACAGTCTTTAGCACCTCCTGCGCCCAGTCCAACAATCATTATTGGTGCTCCCACTCCCTCCTCCTCGGATTCCCTCATTACCACCCAGCAAAAGTGCCCTTCATCTCTCCATAGACTTTACTAATGTACTCAGCTATTTACATAAAATACAGATGTGCTCTTTGCAGTAGGCATATAAACCTTCTGCGCTTCTTTATGGCACTAAAACTGCCACTAGACAAGTCGGACCCTTTTCCCCCCAGGGAAACCACACACATATTGACAAAAGGGATGTATATATGGAAGCCAACCACCTGAAACTCAACTCAAGCAAAACCGAAATAATCCTCTTTGGCCCTCACCAAAAAAACCTGGGACGCCCCATGGTGGCCCACCACGCTAGGCCCTGCACCCACCCCCGCCAACTACGCACGCAACCTCAGCATCATCCTAGACTCCTCCCTCTCTATGACCCAACAAATCAACGCTCTTACCTCCTCATGCTTCAACAAACTCCGTATACTGAAAAACATTCAAATGGATCCCCACAGAGACCAGAAAAACTGTCACTCACGCACTCATCAGCAGCAGGCTTGATTACAGAAACGCCCTCTACGCCGGCACCACTCTAAAACTCAAGAGCAAACTACACGCATCCAGAACTCAGCAGCACGACTCATCCTCGACCTCCACCGACACGAACACATCTCTCCACACCTCAAATCCCTCCACTGGCTCCCCATTGACACAAGGATCACCTTCAAGATCCTCATCCTCACACACAAATCACTCCACAACACAGGCCCTGCCTACCTCAACGAGAGTCACCTTCCACACCTCCACACGAAACGTCCGTTCAGCTGACCTCTCTCTCGCCTCTGACCCCCGCATCAAACACACCACCACCGGGGGCAGATCCTTCTCCTACATTGCACCCAAAACATGGAACGCACTCACAACCCACATTCGCAAGACCCAAAACCTACTTCTTTTCAGGAAGGGCCTCAAAACCTGGCTTTTTGAACAGTGAACCTCCTAGCCCCTTTCCCTCCCCCCCGTGGCCCCCCCCAGCGCCTTGAGACCCTCACAGGTGAGTAGCGCGCTTTATAAATCTCTTTGATACAGATCTACCTATATATATATATATATATATATAAATATATATCTACATAGATATATCTATAGATATATCCATGTACCTAGATATATCTATCTACATAGATATATATATATAGATATATACATATTTTTTTTTTTAGTTGTTGTATGGTTTCCTTGGGGGCCAAAATGGCCCCCAGGGAAACCCTACAACATCTAAAAAAAAAATTGCCCCCACAGGGGGTCACCCTGCCCACGGGCGACCCCCTGTCATTTCATTTAAAAAAAAAAAAAAAAATCCCCTGGGGGGGGGGGGGGGGGGCGCGATCGCCCCCCCCCCACCCCCCAGGGGGCACCTACCTTTTTTTTTTTTTAAGAAAATTATGCCGGGGGGGGGGGGGGGAGCGGCCCGTTTTCCGGGGGGGGGCCGCCCCCCAAAAGTGAAATCCCTGGTGTTTAGTGGGGTTTCCTGGCCCCCGATCGCAGCTGTGCTGCGATCGGGGGCCAGGAAACCGTTTCAGAAGGCCTCATAAGAAAGGGGAGACTCTCCCCTTTCTTACGAGGCCTTCTGAAACTGTTTCTGGCCCCCGATCGCAGCACAGCTGCGATCGGGGTCAGAAACAGTTTCAGAAGGCCTCGTAAGAAAGGGGAGAGTCTCCCCTTTCTTACGAGGCCTTTTCAAAATGTTTCCTGACCCCCCCGATCGCAGCTGTGCTGCGATCGGGTGAGCCAGGAAACCTGAAAGTGTTTCCTGGCCCCCGATCGCAGCACAGCTGCGACCGGGGGCCAGGAAACACTTTCAGGAAGGCCTCGTAAGAAAGGGGAGTGTCTCCCCTTTCTTACGAGGCCTTCCTGAAAGTGTTTCCTGGCCCCCGATCGCTGCTGTGCTGCGATCGGGGGCCAGGAAACACTTTCAGGAAGGCCTCGTAAGAAAGGGGAGACTCTCCCCTTTCTTACGAGGCCTTCCCGAACGTGTAAAAGGCCGTTTTCCCCATGAAAGCAGGAAGCGGCCCCAAGGCTGCTTCCTGCTTTCATGGGGAAAACACCTTTGCAACGTCAGCGCGCCTCGTGACGCACCCGAGGATTTATTAATGCCCTTCCTGGTGTCGGCCACTGGTCGTGACCCGCACCAGGGAGGGTGTGTGGGCGTCGGCCAGTGGCCGACGCCCGCACTTAAGAGGTTAAAGGTATAATGTGGGTCAAGCTAAAACTGCGATTTCCTTGGCACACATAGAGTGTGTGATGTCATGCCCACCACCTTACCATTTTTGGTGCACTGACATGCATGTTTTATTTTGTCAATTTAGGGCAATCCATTATAACACCGAAATTGATTGATGACATAAAACCAAATATAGATAACATTATCTTAGCATTCAGTAAACTGGAACGTGCTGCGATGTATACATTATATTAATTTCTTGGGCTGTTTAAAACAGATTTGAATGGTAACACGGATTAAATGTCCCGCGGAAACCTTTGTAAGTCAAACCAAAAACGAAAGTAAAGTCATTTATAAGTGTACCGTGGTGTACTGTTGATAGTATTTGCATCAGAGATTTTTTACCAAAATGTGGAAAAATGCCCATTCCATTCTGCTAAATAGGCATTTTGTACTTTTTAAGCCGAAGCCAAACCCACTTCTGAAAATTAAGTAAGTTGAATGTGTGAAAATAATAGGTGCATCTATCTACCTGTGGTAGATACAGAACATACAGTTCAGAATGTAGCTGTAAATTCTATTTGTCTTTGCGATCTACTGAGCTTAGCTGGTGTGACTCAGTTTTACCCTATTTGTGTGACATGTCACCTATTTTTGACAAGGATGCTCACTTGATGTACTTAGCATTCATGAGGTACATGATGATAATCTTATTTCTAAGATGGGCTGTAACTAGGAATTCAGGTAGAGAGGGACAGTGTTGAGAGTTTTGGCACCTCAGGCAAAATTTTATGATGTCCATTTTGCACCCGAGCACAGGGTCAGTTTTAGGAAGGTGTGATTGGTGCAGCCGTGCTGGGCTCTGACCTGCAGGGGCACTGATCTCGAGAGCAAGTCACTGTGTTTAGCAATAAATTACAATGTAAAAGCACCTGCTGCAGAGTTCTTTGTGTGTCCAGCTTTCAGACAGCAATAAAAATATCAAGATCACTTTTCTGATTAATGTTCCTGCTAGAAAGAGAGATCGAGTTTTATCTAGTGGTGTTTTGTCTAGTGGCAGTTTTCACTCACTGTAAAGTAGTGCAGAGGGTTGATTTGTCTGCTACAAAGCACAGAACTAAATGTAATGTGGATAGCTGAGTGGATTAGTAAAGCCAGCCTTTACCAGCGCTTTAAAACAAATAAATGTATGTGAGGGACGGGTATGGAGAGATGAAGGGCATTTTTTCCGATTTGTGGTGACGGAATCAGAAAAGGAGGTTTGGGGGGGCACCAAAAAATATTATTGCACTGGGCACCACCCTCGCTAAAACCAGCCTTGCATAGACCAGATCATTTGGTCTGTCTTGTTTACCATAAAGTCTGTTTTTGATCTAATGCTTTAGACACAAATTCTTTCAATTGTGTAGTAAACATCTGCATTCCAGAACGTGGGAACTTAAAAAAGAAAGGCAGTGCCTTACTGATATGGGAAAGATGATAAGGATAAAAAAAGAGCAGAAGCATTGGCCAAAGAGGTGCTGCCCACAATGTCACTTCAAATTCTCCTGACTTTTCGTCATTCTTCGTTACCCAAGCATGGGTAGCAGGAGATGTGGTTATTGAGTAGTACCTGATTCCTCATAGTTACTCAAGAGGTAAACTGGATGGGGTCGGGGAGTGGAACATGAATACTCAGAGCTGACCCCCAGCTGCATACCAATATGAGTGAATAGGAAAAAGATGCCAGCCACTTAGCTAATGATGGCCACTCAATGTCTTCAGGTGGCGTCTTGATCTTTAGAATCTAGTCAATGTTGTTTTCATTTTTAAGATAGTTCATCAAAATATTGTATATTGGATACTCAGTTTTGGTGGCATCTAGAATATTTTTTCACTACACAACTTCCCTGAAATTATGAATAAGCTATGATGCATTATTTCTCAACTTAGGCCTCATTTCGATGTGTGGTGAAGGACGTTTTGAAGGGAACTGTGATATTCTTAAAAGTTATCCTTGGTGGCACTTTACCCCATACTTTATTAGAGCTAAGTGAAAACTTGAGCACTCAGCCAAAAATGGCAACATAATACAGGAAAGCTCTCAACTTAATAAAACTCATTACTTTTCTGAAGAAGGGAGGCCTGCGTCGGTGGATGTTGAAGACCCCGTGATGGGGGGGGGGCTTGATCAATTTGTTGTGTCTCGCCCACGGCTCCCTTCCTGTATTGTTATGCTGCAGCAGTCACAGGTGGCCCCTGGAGAGTAATGTGTCACAGTAGTGAAATGAGAATCCTGCAAGCAGAAGCGTCAGCCCACTTACGTCGCCGCGTGTCAGCTGTCACGTGCCACAGAGTGTGGCGGCGGCGCTCTGAACCTCCAGTCAGCAGAAAGAGCCTAAGATCGGCTAAACCACTGGGAGGAAATTGAAGTGTGTCTGGAATAAACGCTTCCCGTTTTGCTTTGAAGTAAAACACATAAAGAGCTTCAAATGATAGTGTTTGAAAATGTATCAAATTGTTTGGACAACTAAGTCACCATGTAGAGTAAATAAACAACATTGTGAAAGGGAAAGAAAGCGGGATTGTGAGCCCCCCCATGCGAGTGACCTCTTAATTCTCTTGGAGCCAGTAAATCAGTTACCGATCTCATTAGAATTAAAAAAAAAAAGGCCAAAATATTACACGTACATTTAAACCTATTTTTGTAAAATATTTTGACCAATGTATCTAAAATGACGTTGGTGAGTGTGGCCTGGTAGTATTATTTAGATCTGTTTGATATCTTAATATAAGGCCTGTTTTCATGGGCCTAATGAATAGAATGGCAGAAAAATGCAGGTGCTTCAAAAGTGTAGTTTTGCACTTTAAACTGTTATTTGAATTAGAATTCCAATATTTTAAAGACTTTGAGATGTAAAATCTCCAGTATGCCAGTGAAGTGTTACATTTGTAATCTTCTGTTTACAGGGAACATCGCAATTTAAATCCACCTGAAGTAAAAAATGTACCGCTTCAGTATGCCGGATGGGGACCAAAAGACCAGCAACTGGTAAGAGGAAAAACATGGACAATGGTATACCTTGGCATTTCGCCGTTGTGATTTAATTGCATCTGAAAACAGGTTAAAGGAAGAGACAACGCACGCTTGTGTCAGTGTTTGAAAACGTATTCTCATTACACTTAGCCCTGATGAGGAGGAGGTGATGAGGAGGAGGTATTTAGGATGGTCGATCTACTTCAGCCTTCGGTGTTTGGAAAGTTTCTAAACTATAGGTGCTGGAAAGGGAGCACTGAAAATTGCAATCATCGTCAGTAGTATGAGCTTCATGCCATCGCCCACATATATGCTTTATCCCTCCTGAGAATAGGGAAACTTTCAGGACAGGTGCGACCGTTTCTTCCATCGGATAGTTCCCTAGGGCGTGGAACAGCGTGACCAGATTTTAAGTAGTAAAAACCGGGAAAGTCCAGAAATAAAAGGGCCAGACCAGAGCCTATAGCCTTACTTTTATATCTGGCCTATCCCGATTTTTGCATAGCTGCGCGCGCTCGCGTGCGTGTATATATATATATATATATATATATACATATATATATATATATATATATATACACATACATATACACACGCTGAAGGGATCAGTGCAGCCGTCTGGTGGACATTGCTCCGTCTGTTGTGGATCATATATATATATATATATATATATATATATATATATATATTTTGTAATTAATGTAACATAGACATGTAAAGAAAAAAGGATAGAGAGATGTAGAGGAACGAGAATGAACGGAGAAAGAAAGGAAGACAGGCAGAGAATGGATGGTTGGAAATAGAGCTAAAGAGAGGGGAAGGGGGTGGACTGGTTTGTGCACTTTAGCGGGGGCTACTTTCACGTACCAGTCCGGCCTTGAAAACTGTGTTAGAAAAAATTGCCCCTTTCTCCTAAACCTAACAATTAAAATGCATGTCAATGCGGTGGTGATGATGATTTCTACTTCAATACCTAGTTTTTTTTTTAAACTAACGAACCTTAGCCATGGGGATCATGGTGCAGTATAATGCTCCAAGTTAAAAAACAGAATAAACAGAGGTTCACTTATATGCTGCAAACCATGACTTAAAAAATATAGTGTAAGCATAACATGCCATAAGCATCAATTAACCCCTCGAGGAAATGAAAAAATGATGCAAGGTAGGATATTCCCGTGCAAACTTCAGTTTTCAGAATATATTGCAGAGGGGAGCTTTTCGCTTGTCTACATAGAAGTATCTAACATTTGGGCAGTGTAAAAATAGCCAAAAGGAATTGGAGTGCTGTGCAGGGCCACAAAAGCAAAGACAAACTAAACAAGTGATTGGAGGGGCACCTGGGTTCTGAGAGTGGTGGACTGTTACTTCATTGTGATGTAGTGTAAGATCAGTTCTTTCCAAAATTGTTGCAGGGTTGGGGAAGTCTTGATGGTTGTCATTCATGGATTGTCAGCCAAGGAATCTACATGGGAACGTAGGAGAAATAGTGTGTGTTGCTGCCAGCCTGATAAATCAATAACATACCCAAAGGCATTTCACAAAATTAATGTTTGGTAAAGATTAATGTTAGGTAAAGATTCAATCACCAAACCATCAGGCGCTGCCCGTCCTTTAGGGCGGAGGGGCTATGCTCCCCCACCTTTTGCCTCTCATGAAGAGTGTCTGTCAGGCTGAACAAAGGTCAGCCTGAAAGACACTCTTCATGTTCAGGTCAGGCAGCCAGGAGCAGACGTGCGATTTACGCAGACTCCTGGCTGCCTGAGCTGAACTTTGCTGGACTGAGGAGGTCACAGCTCCTATGGGTGTGACCTCCTCCGCTCAGCAAAGGTGCCTAGAGGCCCTCCCCGTGTGACGAAGAAAGCGTCACCCATTAACTTCGACCTGGGCGCTTCAGGTTTAAGCCCTGAAGTGCCCAGGGCGAGTGTCAATCAGTGGCACTTCGTCACAGAGTGGGGTCAGCAGTCTCACTGACCCCATCCCACTCTTTGACGAGGCTGGGACTGCTGCTAGCCAATGAGGGAAGGCAGCAATCCCAACCCTCCTGGGACCTCCGAGGCTGAAGGCAAGTGTGTGTATGTGTGTGATCTTTAAAAATGAATGTTTGGTGTGTGCGTGCATGTTTGAATGTTATGAATGTTGTTAATGGATGTGGGTGCGTGTGTGTGTGAAAGCATGAGTGTGTGTGTGCTTCCCATCTGCCCCCCTTCAGCCTAAAGCTGTCGGCCGCCACTGCAAACCATATTGCCTACCATGAGACTTGTTCCTGTGGAGGGAACTGTATTATACTAGGAAATGATGGAAAGGGCAGTAGAGTTAGAGGATTCAGATATGTAGGGATCACGTTGGGTGAATGGCTACCCCAAATCTCCAGATGCACCATCACCCAGGCCCTCATCTCTAGCTGACTGAACTATGACAATGCTCTTTCTTCAGGGATCGCAGCTTGCTTCTTCCAATGACTACAAACCATGCAGAATGCTGTAGCCAGCCTCATCCTGGGTTTCCCCAGATAAACCCTCATCATCCCCTACCTCAGGGAACTCCACTGGCTCCCTGTACAGAAAAGATGCCAGTTCAAGCTCCTGACCCATTCATACAAGGCCGTTCTCAGCTAAAGACCCTTCAATTTGAACCACCACATGATCTTCCATCAGCCCACCAGACACTACGCTGCGTCCCTTTTTCTAACCCTCAGCCCCCAGTTCTGCTTTCCCTCTTATCTCATAACCGAGCTTACAGAACCTCTCTGGAATGCACTTCTGAGTTTAAAGAAGACATTTATTGTTATTATTTCTTCACCGCAAGGTTCTTGAGAGACAAAATTAGTAGATTGGAAGCACACGCTCAAAAGTAGTCGCAGCAATGAAAGCAAAATATATCAAAGTACTTCTCAGTTGCAATGTACACAGCAAAATACATGTGATTATATTATAGCATAACTTCAAAGCAAAGCATAAAAGTCAAAATTCATCACCGTATGGGCAAGGCTGTAGGGCCTATATTCAGCTTCATCTTTCTGGGGTTTGCAAGTTGATGACTCCGGTCAACTGCAAGAAAGAGATTTTCTACCCAAACGGGAGACAGGCAACCGACGTCTAGCTCCTGTCTGAAGTCAAGCTGATTCAATCTACCCCTGCTGAAGTCCAGAGTCATCCTTAAAAGCAAACTCAGTGTAAGAACCGAAGAAACTTGGAGAGTGGCCAATTCTCCCGAGCTCTCAGACTGGATTGCGAGGTAAACACAAAATCTACGTGCTCTTATCAGCTAAGATCTGGTGTGAACAACACTGCTTGGTCTACCATGTGGAAAAACGCAGCTTGGAAAAACACAGCTCATCTGCAATGTCTCAACTGCAGTGTCTAACCCCACGTTAAAGCCATTAGGCAGCTAACCTAAATATCAAATGTAATGTCTAATGTCATGTCAAAGCCAATAGGCAGCTAAACTGAATACAGAATGTAATGGCTAATGCCATGTCAAAGCCAATAGGCAGCTAAACTGAATACAGAATGTAATGGCTAATGCCATGTTAAAGCCAATAGGCAGCTAAACTGAACAAAACATATAATGTGCTACTGGTATACATTGAGCAACTAATATGGGCAATGGTGAAACACAAAGTCATTGGTCAAACACAAGTAATAGCATCACACCCCCGCATCTGACGTAGCAAATGCAGTGGTCGCCCCTTCTCCTACTTAGCAGTGAAGGTATGGAATGAACCGCCCTTTCATCTACAGACTTCCCCGTCTCGTCCAGAGCTACGAAAGTCCTTGAAGACCTGGATGTTTAGCTAATAAACTGGGCTCTGCCAGTGCCTGGGTACTCTCAGAGGTGACAAGTAGCGCTCTACAAATTGATTGATTGAGTAGTTAGGTGAGGATTATTTTTCTAAGCAGAGCAGGGATGTGGAAGGGCCTGCTCATTCATGGTCAATTCAGTTTGTTTTATGCCCTTAGGTGTTTCCTACATGGAGATTTCCAATTGCATGACAGAAATCCTGAACAACAGAATCAGTATTTGTTAGACCTGGCATCTTTTGTGTGGTTTCCCGTGTCTTTTTGTCTCTGCCTCCTGTACTTTTGACTGTGTGCTGGATTTCATGATTGCTGGTTTTGGTACTCTAGGCACCTTACTACTGCTGATCCATGCTAAGTGCAAAGTGCTCCCAGTCTAAATTGTGATTGTGATTGGTTAGCCATGGTTGGCATATGTGATTTACTAGCAAGCCTCTAGTATAGTGCATCATGTGTGCCCAGGGCGTGTAAATCAAATTCTACTAGTGGACCTGCAGCACTGATTTTGCCACCCACATGAGTAGCCCTGTAAACATGTCTCAGACCTGCCATTGCAGTGTCTGTGTGTGCAGTTTTAAACTGCCATGTTGATCTGACAAGTGCACCCACCTACCCAAATCTTCTCTTTTACTACATGTAAGGCATTCCTAAGGTAGGCCCCTGATAGCATCCATGGCCAGGGTGCAGTGTATTTAAAAGGTAGGACATGTACTGGTGTGTTTTACATGTACTGGTGTGTTTTACATGTCCCGATAGTGAAATACTTCCCAGTTCGGATTTCACTATTGCAAAGGCTCTCGGCCTTGAAATATCTCTTAACCGTAATTTCCCACTGGGAGCAGATAGAGATGTGGAGTTTGAGGTCTATGAACTTACAATTTTAAAATACATCTTTTAGTGAAGGTGTTTTTTTAACTTGTGTGTCTGAAAATGGCACTTTTAGAAATAGTGCATTTCTTGCTTAACCATTCTGTGCCTCTGCCTGTCTGTAAAATACACATCTGGGTCAGGATGAGAGTTGGGCTGGTTGTGATTTCACTCTAGACAGTCACACAATGGGAGCTGAGGTGTGCCCGCATATCCTGATGGGTCTTCCTGGGATAGAGTGGTTGGAGGAGCTGACACTTGCTCCTGAATAGGGCTGTACAGAATTACACAATACAGTCTCCAACTTCCTAGAGTGTGTCTGGGTCCAGGGCAGAAAAGGCAGGGTCTTGTGCACTACAAAGACATTCCTTTGAAGTTTGTCTACTTCAAAGGCAGAAATGAGTATAAGTAATGGACCCAAAACCTCAGATTTGTAGAACACTTCTGGATCAATAGGACACTCTGCCAAGGAGAAGAGATGAAGAGCTGTGAGAAGGAGTACTACCCCTTTGCTGCAGTACTTTGCTGGGTTGTCCTGCAGTTGCTGCTTCTGCTTTGGAGAGGACAAACTCTGGACTTTGACGTGTATCCTGCCTGTGAAGTTTCTCAAAGAGATTGGACTGAGCTTGGCTCCTGTTTAGAAGTCTCAGGGACATCAAAGACTTACCTGCCAGCCTCTGGATTCTCTTGCTGAGGACCCTGACGTGCCAAGAGGTGCCTACTCCAGTTCCTGGGCCCTTGGGAGTGAAATCTGTTACAAAACAAGAAGAAACAGGCACATCGACCCGGGATGACCCCAGAACCGGTGCTGCTGCTCAACTCCGTGCCACTGCCTGCACCCAAAGCTGTAGTCCCTGCTAGAGTGTGATGACCACAACCGACACTGCAGGCCTCACACCACCACAGCGCCTCTAAAGCTCTGCAGCATCATCAGTCCCGAGTGGCATGTCACCGATGTCCGTGACACCCAACTCTGCCATGGAGCCTGTGGCCAAGTGGTGTAATCGCAGCACTGTGAAGTTGCCCCACTGCTCCTTGACCCGCTGGACTCATGGACCCCACCGGAACATAAGGAACTGATGCCTCACCACCTAAGCTGCCTCACCTCCGCTGCCTCCATAAGGAACCAACCCTTCACCTTTCCTGCATCACAGTAGGAAACCAAAGCCTCACCTTCTGCACAGCAGTGCGGAACCAACGCCACACTGGCTCTAGAGACGCCTCACCTCCTGACTCAGTGCCACGTCTTTGACTCTGCCTCATTTCTAAGGTACTGTACCTGGGGTCTGTGTGACTGCATGACCGGCACCACACTCCCTCGTGAGTGGCATCGGACTGTTGGGAACGACTCCATCACGATGCTGTGATAGCACCAGTTGGAGCTATTGTGTTTTCAAGCACTTTTATTGAGATTTAGCCTTTAAAAATGTGTATCTTTGCTTGTGTTTGTTGGATTTTTGTTGTTTTGGTCTTGTTTTACCTACATAAATATTGGCTATTTTTCTAAACTGGTGTGGTGTCCATTTGTAGTGTTTTAACTGTGTTACTGTGTGTGGGTACAAATATTTAACACATTGCCTCCGAGATAAGCCAGACTGGTCATGCCAAGCTGTCAAGGGGGCGAGCAGGGGTTATTTTAGGAGTGTGACTCCCGTACCCTGACTAGAGTGAGGGTACCTATTTGGACAGGGTGTAAACTGACTGCCAGCTAGAGACCCCATTTCTAACAGTATTTACATTTAGTAACTCTGTTTACCTATTACGATGTTTGCACAGGAGAAAATGAAGGTTGGACTGGGAAAATGGGTCTGATTGTCGCATCTCCTTTTCACTTTAAATGACCCTTTTCTCCCTTTCCCATCCCCTAGATGCCTTTTCTGTCTGAGCACAACCGTCTTGCACTTGCATGTTTGCCTTAACGTTTGTTAATGTATTTCTGCCATTTGTGCAAAGCTCTTTTAAAAAATAATAATCTCTCCTGTTTCAGAAACCATACTGCTGCAAGCTAGTACTACTTTAGTCCCTCAGCTCACCTATTCATCTCACCAAACATCTGCATGAACTCACATACCTCACTTCCCTGCACTAAAGATAGCAACTGACTGCTATTAATGACATCTACCACAAAGAAACTGCAGTGAAAGCAGGGAATTGTTTGCTTGAGCGCACACGAATAATCTCAATAACTAATAACACTGGTCGAACTACTAAACTTGGTTTGCTGAGCAGTGTACTGCGTGGCATAAAGTGCGTGCATCCCTTAGTATGGTAACTAAGCACTGTATAAATGCAATTACAATTAGTATGGTAACTAAGCACTGTGTAAATGCAATTACAATTACAATGTGGATGAAATACTAAGGAGGAATAATGAGTGCCGAGAACATCACAGAGGAACTCTGTAATTCGTTACAAAGACAATTGTCAGGATTCCACTGGCAATTCCTGTTGAGCTCCCCTCTTCCCCCAAACGAATTTCACATGCCCCTTGGTATTAGGTAAACAGAGAAGAGCGTCTGCTGATAATTAATGGTATCTGCGACATTGCAGTTATGTCTTCACTTTTATAGAAGGAACACTTCGGTCAATTGAAGAAAGAAGATTTTTAAGCTTTCCGCATCTGTAAAAAAACAAGGCAGGTTTTATACCAGAGTTGCAATGAAATTGGGTTTTATATCGAACTTTAGTTTCCTAACAAGACAGTCCGACTATCCGAGGTAGACTGGAAGCTTAAAACCTTTCTTCAGCATTGTGGCATAGAAAAAAGTTGTTGAGATGGACAGACGAGCATCAAACATTTCAACATACGTTTTTAGCAGTGTGCATTTTTAAATGCACATAGTGATTTGAAGGTCAGGTGCTATTTGACTAGGTTTTAGCAACAAACTGCATGCACTGCCACGATGCGGGTGGGTAGGGGGCACACTTCACAGTTTTCCATTTATTTTTGTCGGCTTGGATTTAAGTATTGATTGATGGGTGGCAACCAGTTTCAGACTGAGGTTAATGCAATGTAGCATTTGTTCCAGGAAGCAACATTTTAATATCTCAGGATGCTATTGGCCACCTTGCTGGGTTCAGTAAGAAAAAAAACTTGTACCTGTTTCTGAGATAAATCAGAGCACTTCTTGTAATTGAAAATAGCAATTAAGAGGTCGACTGTACTGCTGTACGCTTACAAGTAATAATACATTATTTTTGACCGTGCATTATTTCACAAATAGCATTACTGCCATGCCGTATTCCTAGATCAGAGGAATATAATTTATCAATTTGAACCGAAGTCCTGAGTTGAACAGTAGTTTACAAGAAACATGTTTAATATGCAACAAAAAAGGCTTTTTTTGTGGATTTTTATGCAATATGAAAGAAACTTTCAGAGTCAAAAATCTATGCATTTTCAGTTTCATTTTATGTTTGAGTAGTTTTTTGACTTTAAGGAACTTTTCAACAATCTTTAGGACTATGAATGGAAATCTGTGTAAATCCTAGATTTGTATGTCTACCCTTGCAGTCCTATTCTCAGCCTTGCGGACACAGGGCACTCAATCTCGTTTCTCCACTGCAGATCTGACCCATGAATTATAGGGGCGGTGCCTTGCCTTGACAATACACGTTCTATTACATTTTTAAAGGAATTTACTTGTAGGTTGGGTGGGTATAACTGTGAAAATATATGTAAACTCCTACATACTCCTGACTTTGTGGTTGTCCCAGTTACTTTTTATGTAACACACTGACACGCCTCATTTCTGCTGTTACCCATTAACATATGACTTCATGATATGTGCCATACTTGCATATTTTACCGGAGTCAAGCGGGGGCTCTGCAGTCATAAGAATGTGAAATACCAAATCTTGGAATCTGGAAATGCAATTTTTAACCGAAAGTAATAGTTTTTTTACAAACACTTTGAACATGGGTACAGAAATACTCAGTCAGTCCCTCAAAGGGTTGAAATAGGTAAAGAATAAGACTGGAAGACATTGTGTTGTTGGTTCACTGTGGTGTAAGCCTTGGTCAAGCACCAACCTCAATCCTTGTCAGGATGAGGCACATGCTAAGCCTGTATAAACCTGTGCTCAACCCTCTGGTAGTTTGGCATAGAACAGCCAGGCTTAACTTAGCGGCAATCTGTAAAGTATTTATGCAACACTTCAGATAGTAATAAAGTGAAAACATCACACAAAAAGGATCCCACACCAAGTTGGAAAAATATAGTAATATCTAATAAATAAATATATAAAGACCAAAACGACAAAAATCCAATCAGTAGAGCCAGAGATTAGTTTTAAAGAGGTCGGTAAAAATATTGCCAAAGCGCACAAAGCGCCAACTACGAATACCTGGTTGCGTCGGACCAGGACAAAGGATCAAGTTGTGGCCATCCATGGTGGAGTGCTGGTTGGCTACAGGATCCAGTTTCGCCACCTGAACAAAGCACCTTAAATCCTGGTTTGCAGAGGTTTGCAAGGATCCCCATCGACGATGCGTTACACAGTCGAGGTGATGTGATGGTTCTAAGGTGCGACATGGCAGAAATGCAAGGGCCTGCTTCATTGTCAAGGACCCTGTTGATGAGGGCTTGCAATGCGAAATCTGGCATCAAGGCTGCATTGGCAATTGTGACAATACATTGGTTCCAAAGAGGCTGTGAACTGCGGAGGCAATGCAGGTCTTTGCCACAGGTCCAATCCTTGCATCTGCGGTGATGTTTGTGTTCTGCTCGGGGGTTGTGCTGCACAGCAGAGAAGATGCAATTGTTCTTCTGGGTCTACAGAGGGTGGTAATGCAACTTAGGCCCACTTTCAAAGGTCCAGGACCCCGGTGGCACCACTTGGCTCAGTAGACTCATAGATAGCAGTTCCAGTGAAGGTGGAAGGTTGTTGGAAGCCTGTTGTGTCCCCAAGGCTTCAGATAAGGAGGCCAGCCAATTAGCCCTTGAAGTCCCTCTGAGGTTTTGGGTTCAAGACATGCAGGACCAGTCCTTCTAACCCAGATAAGAGAGCAACAGGTCAGAACAGCACAGCAGGGCAGCAGTCCTTCAGATCAGCAGTCCAGCAGAGTAGCAGTCCTTTCAGCAGCAGAGCAGTCCTTGGTCCTTGCAGAGTATCCATAGTTCCAGAATTGTACTGAAGAGTTCGTGTCTGAGGTCTAATATTTATACCAAGTTGTGCCTTTGAAATGGGGAGAAGTTTCTAGAGGTTTCCAAACCCCTGAAGTGTCAAGTATCCCTTTGCTCCTTGTCCTGGCCCCACCATGTCTGGTGTCAGAATAGCCTAGGGACAAGCCCTTTGTGATTGTGCTTAGGCAGAGCCTTTGAGATGGGCAAGTGTGGTAGATAACAGCGCCCCTTCATTAAAGCAGAGTAACATCCAGCCAAAACCTACCTTCTCTTTATCTCACTGTCTAGGAGCAATACACAAAAACCAACTGCCGCCTACATCTAGTCATGTGACCCAGGATCAGATTGCAGGCATCAAATGGTTAGTACAAGAAAATGCCAGCTTTCTAAAAGGGGCAGTGTCAGAATTGTGATTAAACATCTGACTATGCAGTCAAAGAGGGCTTCATTTCTTTTGGAACTTCTACTTTTGAGCATAGGCAACTATACACAAGGAACAATGATACAGAGTTATTTGTTGTGGCACAGACCAACTACGGGGGTGTAGGACAAAGAGATATTTTACAAGTGAAACAATCAGGGTTGGAACAATACAGATTAATGATCATATGCTACAACCATTCCAGGCATGATGTGGGTGCATAATTGTAAATGTCTCCCCCTACCTAGGCAGGGCAGACACACTGGTACATCTGAAGCCAGAAGAGATGACAGCCACTTCTATGTGCACCAAGCATTTCATCAGGACATAATCGCACAGAGCTCACAGCACACTTCAAACAGACACAGTACTGTATGCCTCCTGCCGGACTTCTATAGGGTCGCTATCCCGCCTTCCTCCTTTCCAGCCTCTGTCTCCAGGGTAGATGGAGCCAAGTAGTCCTGATATGGCCCCATCATTTTTTGGGGTGTTTGTAATTAGAAGTATAGATCTGATTGCGTGATACAGTATGCCATGTCTACATGCTAGAAAGTTAGGAGTGGTCCTCTACGCTAGTGCATCTCCATTCTGCGTCTAGCGGGAAGTAACACAACAGTAACCAGTCTCCTAGAGGCTGTTGCGATGCACCTGTCATAGCCCAACAGCACAAGTAAAGGGGTCCCTACTATATGCTTGCTGGTAATCTTATGAAGTTCCACCAGAACTGTCAGCCAAAAGTGCTGCACACCCAGGCAGAACCAAGCCACGTGGGCAAATTCTGCCTCCTCTGCACTGCATCTGGTGCAGCTTGAGGTGTCATGTAAACCAAACCAGAACAGGCGAGGCTGCGGCGTATAGCACACTCTGTTAATGTACTTAAAATGTAGTATCCTGTGACATCTATTCAGGGAAACAGACTCCAGGATGGAGCAAAAATAAGTCCACTGGTTCTCACTGATGGTAATGCAATGTCCCGCTGCCAATCTAACCTAAACTTCGCGACTCCTGGGCACTGCGCCTCTTATGTGAGTACTTAAAATTTTGCTATGATATGACTTGGTGTATATACTTGTAACAGGTGTGTAATTGCCGGTAACTCTGGGAGTTCAATGAAGTCCTCCCCAAGGAGATCATGCAGTGGGCCCTGCAGTAATGAAACTGGGCTAGTATTGAGGATTCAACGCAATGTGCACTAACCTGATCCCAACTGCACATCATGCCATCTTGCAATAGATCACCCATCGTAGTTAGACCCAGCCTCCGCAGCACCCTCACAGCCCCTCTCTCCTGCATCAGAGGAAACCAAGTACACCAGTCCAATGGAACACACAGCGAGTAAACAAAGGATTCAGCTTGTTATTTTAAAAGTCGCCACCAGGAGTAAACAGTTACGTTAAGCAGGTCCAGGACATTGAAGTGTTGCACTGATTTTACAAAGTCTGGGGCAGCGATAATGGGGAGGCAACCTCTAACCCAAGCCACAAATGCAGTAAGACCCTCGAACCATGTACCCAGTAGTGAGCGAACATGCACTGCTCAGCCATGTAGGAGGTCTCAAGATCCGGAGCATTCTAGACACCCATTTTGTACAGTAGCGTTAACTTGTCCCAACTCTAAGGTGGTTTCTTCCCAGCCTAGGCCAGACAAACCAAACAGACTCTCAGCTTGCTAAGCACCGCATGTGGCAGCAAATTCTTAATGTTCTCAAACAAGAAAAGGAAGCAGGGTTTTATCACCAAATTTATGATGGCTGTAGTCGCGACAGAGGTACTTTAAACCAATGTTCAACTGCTTCTGATAGCCTCTGCACTGTTTTACCGCAGTTATCCAGCAGGACCACAGAGGGGGCCTGTGTGCACCTGGATCCCTAGGTATCTCATTGAGTCAGTAGGCCATTGTAGTGGAAACTCTAGTTCCACCAGGGTTGTAGCCGCAGTGAGGGGAAATATCTGAGACTTATCTCAATTAATCTGAAGGCCTGAACGCTCACTGAGTAAAACAACCTCCCGAAGGATCAGAGATAAATTATGCTCAGGGTTGAGTACATACAGGAGGGTGTCATCTGCATATATGCAGCTGATCAGATTGTAGTGCAAGAACCGGAGGCCCCTATGTGCATGGAATTCTCAGACCTCAAAAGGTAGTGGCTCAGTTACTAAAGCATACAAGAACGGCAACATGGTGCATCCTTGTCTGGTGCCTCTTGTGATAGCAATAGATTCTGTGAGTATCCCTCCCACACCTATGTGCCACAGTACTACAAGCATAAATCCACATTCTATTGAATCAAAAACCTTCTTGATGTCCAAGAATATCAATGTGGCTTGTACTTTGGGGTCGATGTGAGTAATAGCTCCAAAAAGCATTCTGAGGTTCTATGACAGAGACCGGCTGGGGATAAATCCAGCCTGCTTTGGGCCTTCTACTCCTAGGATCAACAGAGCAAAGAGGTTGGCAAGGATTTTCACAAATATTTTGGTGTCTACATTTAGTAATGACAGTTGTCTGTAGGACGTGCAGTTGTTGACCAGTTTTCCGGCTTCAGTTGGGTGATCAGTAGAGCCTCTGGAATTGAGGAGGGCAAACAGCCATCCTCACAATCTCTTCAGAGAGAGTGACTAGGTATGGCACAAGGATGTCCTGGTAAGCCTTATAGAAGGCTACTGTTAACCCGTCAGTGTCTGGCACTTTACCACTAGGCATATCATTTACTGCCGCAGTGATCTCCGCTGGGTGCTCTTGGGTTATACGGTGTTCCCTACGTTCGACTGTGAGCCACTTCATGGCAATATGCACAAAATAGTCAGTCGTCACCAGGTAATCGTACGGGGTATTTGATGCGTGTAGTTCTGCATAGTAGCAATGAAACCATTCTGAGGCTTTCTCTGCTGTGTGCAAGATTGATTCTTGCTCCTCTTGCGCCTCTAGTATTACAGCATCCGCACTCTCCACTTCCAGCCGTGCTAGCCTACTGCGCAGCAACCAAAGGACACCAGCGTGTTTGGAGATCACAACCCCCTGGACATAGACCTTGAAGGCCCTCCATGCTGTTGTAAATTTGGCTATGAGACAATAATGATGCGAAAGAAGTCTTCTTCGGCTTGCGTGAGCCCCTCCTTAAACACAGCATTTATGAGTGAGTACGGTGAGGACAGCAACGCAAATGTAGGGGGTCATGAGCTGTGCAGTTCCAACTCCAGCAATACCGGCGAGTGGTCTGAGTAAGTTCGTGGTAAGGGCTGAGTGTGTCCCACCCCCATCATCAGACTCCCCAATAGTAATCAATAATCAGTACACCTTCCGGAACGGCCCGGCCGCTCACAGTAGGTCAATTGACGGCCCAGGCTTGGCTCTCCCCCACATGTGGCAACATGCGTCCTCACCGCATCAGAAAGCAGGAAGTTCGCTGGGTAGTCCACCCAGCTGGCTCCGGTGTAATGTCTCACCACCATAGGCTTCACCCAGCTGCATGGGAATATCAGCTAATAAAGGTCTGTGGCAGTAGCAAGTGGGTGATTGTTCTGCACATGCCCATTAAGAGTAAATCTAGGCCACTGGTGGGTGGTCATGGCAGTCCATAAGCAACTATGAGCACAAGGATGTTGTAGGATTGTTGCACAGCCAGAGGAGCACACTTCGATGGTGGCCATTTTCAAGCTCAGCAAGCTCCGCCCTATTCAAAGAGGGCTTTTAATTATAATTCTTTAGATACCAGACTAAACCTGATAAATGACACCTAGAATCCCAAAAACTTGGATTCATGACTAAAAGTGAAACGTTTCTTAAAACTACTTGTGCACCATACATGATATAAAATAAATAGTTTTCAATGCAGTTTGAAAGCTATAATTATATGTGAAGTAAGTAGGTCCTATGCCCACCTCCCTACCCTGTAACCATTATCAGTACCTATATAATGGGTATCTCTGTTGATCTGAATACAGTGCTTAATTTGAACCAGTGGTTTCCGTTGCGGAACACAGCCACTTATTTTTTAGGGTCGGCACTTATTTTTCAGCCTCAAGCAGTTACTGCGAGCAAAAGAGATATGGGAAAGACGGAGGAAGAGACAAATGAAACAGCGTCACAAAGGGAGAAAGCTGAAAGCTGCAACAGTGAGCTAAAGGGGCAGGGAGTGGCTGTAAATGGATTAAAGAGGCCAGAGATGGCTTCAGGATTACGCTGCCTCACTATTCCATGCTCGCACATTTAAATGCAGCAGCTGTGTATTTCAGAGGAGGGCTTTGAGCACCGGCACTTTTTTATTTACAAATTAAGCACTGTATGAATACCTTCCATGCCTGCAAATGGCATACTGCACTTGCCCCACTAGAAATTAATGGCATTTTAGGAGATCGTCCAGTTACCTTACCTGGAGCCCAGTTCAATGCTTAATGTATACATTTGGATTCTGCTGGAGAGCACTGTGGGGTTCCAAACGCTTGCCTGCATGTTGCATGTCCTACTTCCAGCTCTCTGACGTGACTCCCGACTATGCTGGAGAGAAGGTCAGGGTGAAGTCTGGTCAGACTGGCCTAGCTATTTGGGCCCTGTTAGAAATGGGGTCTTTGGTTGACAGTCAGGTTACCCCCTGTTCAAGCAAGGACCCTCACTCTAGTCAGGGTAAAAGAGAATGACCCTCAGCTAACTCCTGCTTACCCCCTTGGTATCCTGGCAGAGCAGTAGGCTTAACTTCAGAGTGCTAGGTGTAAAGTATGTGTACCAACACACACAGTAACTTAATGAAAACACTAAAAAATTACACAACACCAGTTTAGAAAAATAGGCAATATTTATCTAAACAAAACGACCAAAATGACAAAAATCCAACATACACCGTCAAGTTATGAATTTTTAAAGATTAAACTCAAAAATAGCGATTAGAAACAAAAATGCTTCGATGAGGTGTTAACACGGCGTCGTGATGGAGTCGTTCCCAACAAAGTGACACCAGCGGCGCCGGACACGGAGTCGCGTAGACCCCCAAGTACAGTACCTTTGGTGAAGAGTGAAAACAAGCCGATGCGCGAAGTCGGGGATCGCGGTGTCTGTGCGAAATGTTGAATCCGCGCACTTCGAGTGGCGTCGGTCACAACGTGGTGCGGCGACTTCCACGGAGTCGCGGACTTCAGTGGGGCTGCAGCGGCGTCAGGCCTGCGAAGAGCGTCGCGTTCCAGCAAAGGTCACGGCGTGGGGTGCAGGTGGCGTCACCGGATACAGCAGCGGCTTCGGTCCCAAGTCGTCCGAAGTCGATTTCCTTGGATTTCCACCAGCTTTCCTTTCAAGGGCCCAGGGACTGGATAAGGCACCACTTGTCAGAGCAGGAATCTCTCCAGAGACTCCAGGTGCTGGCAGAGAGAAGTCTTTGCTGTCCCTGAGACTTCAAACAACAGGAGGCAAGCTCTAAATCAAGCCCTTGGAGATTTCTTCACAAGATGGACGGCACACAAAGTCCAGTCTTTGCCCTCTTACTCTGGCAGAAGCAGCACTGCAGGAAAGCTCCACAAAGCACAGTCACAGGCAGGGCAGCACTTCTTCCTCAGCTATTCAGCTCTTCTCCATGCAGAGGTTCTTCTTGGTTCCAGAAGTGTTTCTAAAGTCTGTGGTTTTGGGTGCCCTTCGTATACCCAATTTCTCCTTTGAAGTAGGCCTACTTCAAAGTAAAGTCTCTTCGGAATGTGAAATCCTTCCTTGCCCAGGCCAGGCCCCAGACACTCACCAGGGGGTCGGAGACTGCATTGTGTGAGGAGAGGCACAGCCCTTTCAGGTGCGAGTGACCACTCCTCCCCTCCCTCCTAGCACAGATGGCTCATCAGGATATGCGGGCTACACCCCAGCTCCCTTTGTGTCACTGTCTAGTGTGAGGTGCAACCAGCCCAACTGTCAAACTGACCCAGACAGGGAATCCACAAACAGGCAGAGTCACAGAAATGGTATAAGCAAGAACATGCTCACTTTCTAAAAGTGGCATTTTCAAACGCACAATCTTAAAATCAACTTTACTAAAAGATGTATTTTTAAATTGTGAGCTCAGAGACCCCAAACTCCACATGTCCATCCGCTCCCAAAGGGAATCTACACTTTAATCAGATTTAAAGGTAGCCCCCATGTTAACCTATGAGAGGGACAGGCCTTGCAACAGTGAAAAACGAATTTAGCAATATTTCACTGTCAGGACATATAAAACACATTACTATATGTCCTACCTTAACCATACACTGCACCCTGCCCTTTGGGCTACATAGGGCCTACCTTAGGGGTGCCTTACATGTAAGAAAAGGGAAGGTTTAGGCCTGGCAAGTGGGTACACTTGCCAAGTCGAATTTACAGTGCACATTTACACACACAGACACTGCAGTGTGTGGGTGGCACAACCAGTGCTGCAGGCCCACTAGTAACATTTGATTTACAGGCCCTGGGCACCTCTAGTGCACTTTACTAGGGACTTAACAGTAAAACAAATATGCCAATCATGGAGAACCAGCACACATCAATAACCTGGGGAACAGAGGCAAAAGGTTAAGGGAGACCACGCCAAGGATGAAAAGCCTAACATGTGTCCCCCCCAGCTAAAAGTGGGGAGCAACTACCCAACCTCATGGGAGTTCTCATCACTAAGGCGGAAGAATCTGGACAGACCATCAGCATTGGCGTGTTCTGTACCAGCACAATGTTCCACCGTAAAGTCCATCCCGTGTAGGGAAATGGGCCACCTCAACAGTTTTGGATTCTCACCCCTCATCTGCATTAACCATCTAAGGGGCCTGTGGTCGGTCTGAACTTGGAAGTGAGTCCCAAACAAGTAGGGTCTTAGCTTCTTCAGTGCCCAGACCACAGCAAACGCTTCGCGTTCTATGGCACTGCACCTACGTTCCCTGGGTAGTAACCTCCTGCTAATGAAGGCTACGGGTTGATCTAGGCCCTCTTCATTAAGCTGTGAGAGTACTGCTCCAATACCATGCTCTGAGGCGTCTGTTTGCACAACAAACTCCTTGGAGTAGTCAGGTGCCTTCAGCACAGGTGCTGTGCACATGGCAGCCTTCAGGGCATCAAAAGCGTTCTGGCAAGCCTCTGTCCAGATCACTTTCTCTGGTTGCTTCTTAGAAGTCAGCTCAGTTAAGGGGGTAACAATGGTACCATATCCCTTAACAAACCTCCTGGTATATCCTGTGAGACCTAAAAAGGCTCTCACTTCAGTCTGGATCTTGGGAGGCTCCCAAGCCAGAATTGTGTCAATCTTAGGCTGTAGGGGTGCCATCTGGCCACTCCCCACCTGGTGTCCTAAGTACACCACAGAACCCTGCCCTATTTGGCACTTGCTCGCCTTAATAGTGAGGCCTGCCTTCTGCAGGGCCTCTAACACTCTCCAGAGGTGTTGCAGGTGTTCCTCTCATGTGGAACTAAACACAGCAATGTCATCCAGGTAGGCGGCACTGAACTCATCCAGTCCTGCCAACACCTGGTTGACCAACCTCTGAAAGGTGGCAGGGGCATTCTTCATCCCAAAGGGCATCACGTTGAAGTGAAAGTGCCCATCTGGGGTTCGAGAATGCTGACCTCTCCTTTGCCCCCTCAGTTAAGGCAATCTGCAAGTACCCAGATGTTAAATCAAACGTACCGAGGTACTTGGCAGCTCCTAACCGATCAATGAGCTCATCAGCTCGGGGGATGGGGTGTGCGTCGGTCTTGCTGACCGCATTGAGACCCCGGTAGTCCACACAGAACCTAAGTTCCGGAGTGGCACCAGGAGCAGCAGCCTTTGGGACCAATACCACTGGGCTGGCCCAAGGACTGCTGGAGTGCTCAATAACGCCTAGGGTTGACATTTTGGAGACTTCCTCCTTAATGCAAGCCCTGACCCTGTCAGTCACCCTGTAAATCTTATGTTTAACAGGTGTACTGTCCCCAGTGTCCACATCATGTGTGCACAGGTGTGTGACTCCTGGGATCAGGGAAAACAGCGAGGTGAACTGTCCCAACACGTGGCAACAGTCCCTCTGCTGTTCCTCAGTCAGGGAGGGGGAGAGGATCACTCCCTCCACAAACTTATCTTTCTCTCCTTCAGACAGGAGGTCAGGAAGAGGCTCACTCTCTTCCTCCACCCCATCATCTGTCGCTAGGAGCATGGATAGCTCAGTTCGCTCAAAGTGTGGTTTGAGGCGGTTGACATGTAGGACCCTCAAAGGGTTCCTGGGGGATTGCAAGTCTACCAGATAAGTGACCTCGCTCTTTCTTTCCACCAACTCAAAAGGCCCAGTCCAATTATCTTGGAGAGCCCTAGGCTCCACTGGTGCCATGACCCACACTTGTTGTCCAGGCTGAAACTCAACCAGAGTGGCATTCTGGTCGTACCACCGTTTCATATCTTCCTGGCCTGCTTCCAGGTTCTCCTGAGCGAGACTCCTGAAGCGGGCAGTGTGGTTTCTTAGTGCCAGCATGTAGCTAAATACATCCTGGGGTGGTTTACTAGGAGCTTTCTCCAAAGCCTCCTTCACCAGACTGAGCGGTCCCCTCACAGGGTGGCCATAGATGAGCTCGAAGGGGCTAAAGCCAAGTCCCTTTTGAGGCACCTCCCTGTAAGCGAACAGAAGGCATGGCAAGAGGACGTCCCACTTACGCCTCAAGGGCTCTGACAGGCCCTGAATCATGCCTTTCAAGGTGCGGTTGAATCTCTCAACCAGACCATTACTTTGGGGGTGGTAAGGTGTGGTGAACTTGTAGGTTACCCCACACACCTTCCACAGAGACTTCATATAAGTGGATATGAAGTTTGTACCTCTATCAGATACCAATTCCTTGGGGAACCCCGTGCGGGTAAAAACTCCCATCAAGGCACGTCCCACCACGGGGGTAGTGACCGTTCTTAGAGGAATGGCTTCTGGGTACCGTGTGGCATGGTCCACCAAGACCAGGATGAACCTGTTGCCCATGGCTGTCTTGGGGTCCAGAGGCCCCACAATGTCAATTCCTACCCGTTCAAAGGGGGTACTGACTATAGGTAAAGGTTGGAGGTGAGCTTTGCATTTCCCCCCACTCTTGCCACTTGCCTGACAAGTCTGACAAGACCTACAATAAGCGGCTGACTGCTTGTGCATCAAGGGCCAGTGAAAGTGGGAGACAAGCCTCTTATAGGTCTTGTCCTGCCATAGATGTCCTGCCAAAGGCGCATCCAGAGCCAAACCCAGTAGGAAGGCCCTGAAGCACTGGGGTAACACCAGCATACAAGCTGACCCAGGCTCAGGAACCTTAGGCTCACTATACAGGAGGCCATCCTCCCAATATATCAGGTGAGTACCTGGCGCCTCGCCAGCCGCCTGGGCTGCAGCCTGCTGCCGCAGCCCCTCAAGAGTAGAGCACTCCTGCTGCGCTGTGCAGAATGCTTCCCTGGTGGGTCCCCCTTCCCGCTGCCACTGTAACAGCTCATGGACCTCCCCCAGTTCAGCCACCTGCTCCCCTGTAGGTTCTGGGGCGTCACCCTCAGGCTCCGCCTCCTCCCGGACCGTGGGAACCTCTGGTGCCGGTTTCCCGCGCCCCCTGCCCTTCCTCTTCTTAGCGGTCCCCTGGGCCACTGTTTCAGGCTCCAGGGGCTCTTGACTACCCTGATTGGCTGCCATAGACCGGGTGGATCGCATACCCACCCAGGCAGAGCCAACATCTCCAAGTCAGACCTGTGTTCCACCTCCTTCCAAGGGGAATCCTCCAGGTCGTTGCCTAGCAAACAATCAACAGGCATGGTTGGACTCACAGCTACTTTCCAGGAACCTGAGATCCCCCCCCATTCAAAGGGAACCTGCACCACTCTGCAGAGGCGCTCAGAGTTGTCTACCGCAACTACTTGGTGAAGTACCCGGGGATCAATCTGCTCTTCAGACACCAGGTGACTCCTCACTGTAGACACACTGGCTCCTGTGTCTCTCAGAGCCTCCACCCTCTGTCCATTGATGGCCACCCATTGCCTGTACTTCTTAGTGTTATCAGGCACTAGGTTTCTCTGGACCATCTCACTGTCCCCTAATGAGACAAGGGTCATTTCTGCTGGCTCCCACCCACCTGGAACCAACTCCTCCCCAAGCGCTACACTGGCCAAACCCCGGGATTGCGCACCAGTGGGTGCCGGTGTACATTTGGGGCATTTGGGGTCCCCCCTCACATGACCAATCTGGTCACATGAATAGCTCTTATGTGGGGGACCACCTATCGGTGGCTTCCCTTTGGAGAACCACAGCTTCTTTTCACTGGGAGGTTGGGAATCCTTTCCCTGGGGATCAGTTTGGGGACCTTTGAAGAACTCCCCCTGTTTACCCTTACCCCCCCCCCCTTTCTTCTGAGAGGGACCCTGCCCACCCTTGGCGTGGTCTCCCCTATACCTCTTTTGGACCCTGGTGCTCTCCCAGCGGTCCGCTTCCTGTGCAAGCTACCTGGGGTCAATCAGCTTGCTGTCAATGAGGTGCTGGTGCAGCTCTGGAAAACATAAACTGTACAAGTGCTCCCAAGCAATTAAATTGTAAATCCCCTCATACGTGTTTACCTTACTGCCCTTCACCCAACCATCCAGTGACCTGCAAAAATAATCAACACATTCCAACCATGTTTGGGATTCCATTCTCTTGTAGGATCTAAACTTCTCCTTGTACTGCTCAGGGGTGAGACCATACCTGGTGAGTAAGGCCTCCTTCATGACAGGGTAGGTGAGACTCTGAGCATCCCCTAAGGCTGTCAGTGTGTCCCTCCCCTCTGCCTCAAAATGCTTCCACAGGGCTGCCCCCCAATGAGCTTCAGGGGCCAGGTTCATGTGAAGAGCTGACTCATAACCCTTGAACCACAAGTAGATATCATCCTCCCTCTTACAATACCTCACAAGGTCTTTTGGGATGTGTACCCTTCTCTCAGGCTTCACTGTAGGATTGCTGCCACCATCCCTACTGGGCTGGCTCCTCTGATGTAACTCCTTTAAGTTAAGCTCATGAGCCAGCTGCATCTTCCTTTCCTCAAGGACTGCTCTTCTTTCATCTCTTTCTATCTCCAGATTGAGCTTCTGCCGCTCCAATTGGTATGCCCTCTCTGCCTGTCTGTCCTGAAATTCTTCAGGCGTCAGACCTTTGGAGGATACACTGCTACCTGCCCTAGAGACACTTTCCCTGGGAATAACAGGTCCCCCCACTATACCATTATGCACTGATTGCCCTCCCTCCTCATCCTCATCCTCCTCCTCATCGTCAGTGTGCCCTCCAGTGCTTCTGGTTGTCACCCAGGCCCTCAGCGCCTTTTTCAGCTCATCCTTCTTGGAAGAGCTCTTAATGGGACAACCAAAATTTTTACAAAACTGCTTTAGCTGAGCCTTGTTATAACTATCCAATTGCTTCAGGTAAAAAACAGCTTCAACTGATGCATCTCCAAGTTGAGACATGATGAAAGGTTAAAAGAGTGCAAAGTTCCAAATGCAGAAACAAGTTCCCAAATGAAGCTCAAAGTCAATCAAAGATCAGCGAAGAAAAACAAAGTGGACGTAGGAAAAAATCCACAAAAAGAGAAAAGCTAAAATCTCAAGACAAGCAGTATGTGGTCACGTAGTGGTCTGTACTCAAAATAATAGTGTACACTTAATCACTATGGCCCTCATTACGACCCTGGCGGTATAGAACCGCCAGGGCCGCGGCACGCGGGAGCACCGCCGACAAGCCGGCGGTGCTCCAATGGGCATTCCGACCGCGGCGGTAAAGCTGCGGTCGGACCGGCAACACTGGCGGTCTCCCGCCAGTGTACCGCCGCCCATTGGAATCCTCCAAGGCGGCGCAGCTAGCTGCGCCGCCGAGGGGATTCCGACCCCCCCTACCGCCATCCAGTTCCCGGCGGTTCTCCCGCCGGGAACCGGATGGTGGTAGGGGGGGTCGCGGGGCCCCTGGGGGCCCCTGCAGTGCCCATGCCAATGGCATGGGCACTGCAGGGGCCCCCGTAAGAGGGCCCCGCTAGTATTTCACTGTCTGCATAGCAGACAGTGAAATACGCGACGGGTGCCGTAGCACCCGTCGCACCTTCCCACTCCGCCGGCTCGATTACGAGCCGGCTTCATGGTGGGAAGGTCGTTTTCCCCTGGGCTGGCGGGCGGCCTTTCGGCGGCCGCCCGTCAGCCCAGGGGAAAAGTCAAAATACCCGCCGCGGTCTTGCGACCGCGGTACGGTATTTTGACGGCGGGACTTTGGCGGGCGGCCTCCGCCGCCCGCCAAGGTCCGAATGAGGGCCTATATGTCAAGTACAAATACAAGTCAAAATCCCAACCGCTGATCACCAATGTTAGAAATGGGGTCTTTGGTTGGAAGTCAGGTTACCCCCTGTTCAAGCAAGGACCCTCACTCTAGTCAGGATAAAAGAGAATCACCCTCAGCTAACCCCTGCTTACCCCCTTGGTAGCTTGGCAGAGCAGTAGGCTTAACTTCAGAGTGCTAGGTGTAAAGTATTTGTACCAACACACACAGTAAATTAATGAAAACACTACAAAATGACACAACACCAGTTTAAAAAAATAGGAAATATTTATATAAACACAACAAGACCAAAATGACAAAAATCCAACATACACAAGTCAAGTTATGAATTTTTAAAGATTAAACTCAAAAATAGCGCTTAGAAACAAAAATGCTTCGATGAGGTGTTAACACAGTGTCGTGACGGAGTCGTTCCCAACAAGCCAACACTAGCAGCGCCGGACAGGGAGTCGCGTAGACCCCCTAGTACAGTACCTTTGGTGAAGAGTGAAAACAAGCCGATGCGCGAAGTCGGGGATCGCGGTGTCTGTGCGAAACGTTGAATCCGCGCACTTCGAGCGGCATCGGTCACGACGTGGTGCGGCGACTTCCACGGAGTCGCGGACTTCAGCAGGGCTGCAGCGGCGTCGGGACTGCGAAGAGCATCGCGTTCCAGCGAAGGTCACGGGGTCGGGTGCAGGCGGCGTCACCGGATTCAGCAGCGGCGTCGGTCCCAAGTTGTCCGAAGTCGATTTCCTTGGATTTCCACCAGCTTTCCTTTCAAGGGCCCAGGGACTAGATAGGGCACCACTTGTCAGAGCCGGAATCTCTCCAGAGACTCCAGGTGCTGGCAGATAGAAGTCTTTGCTGTCCCTGAGACTTCAAACAACAGGAGGAGGCAAGCTCTAAATCAAGCCCTTGGAGATTTCTTCACAAGATGGAAGGCACACAAAGTCCAGTCTTTGCCCTCTTACTCTGGCAGAAGCAGTACTGCAGGAAAGCTCCACAAAGCACAGTCACAGGCAGGGCAGCACTTCTTCCTCAGCTATTCAGCTCTTCTCCAGGCAGAGGTTCCTCTTGGTTCCAGAAGTGTTTCTAAAATCTGTAATTTTGGGTGTCCTTCTTATACCCAATTTCTCCTTTGAAGTAGGCCTACTTCAAAGTAAAGTCTCTTTGGAATGTGAAATCCTGCCTTGCCCAGGTCAGGGCCCAGACACTCACCAGGGGGTCGGAGACTGCATTGTGTGAGGACAGGCACAGCCCTTTCAGGTGCGAGTGACCACTCCTCTCCTCCCTCCTAGCACAGATAGCTCATCAGGATATGCGGGCTACACCCCAGCTCCCTTTGTGTCACTGTCTAGTGTGAGGTGCAACCAGCCCAACTGTCAAACTGACCCAGACAGGGAATCCACAAACAGGCAGAGTCACAGAAATGGTATAAGCAAGAAAATACTCACTTTCTAAAAGTGGCATTTTCAAACGCACATCAACTTTACTAAAAGATGTATTTTTAAATTGTGAGCTCAGAGACCCCAAACTCCACATGTCCATCCGCTCCCAAAGGGAATCTACACTTTAATCAGATTTAAAGGTAGCCCCCATGTTAACCTATGAGAGGGACAGGCCTTGCAACAGTGAAAAACTAATTTAGCAATATTTCACTGTTAGGACATATAAAACACATAACTATATGTCCTACCTTAACCATACACTGCACCCTGCCCTTGGGGCTACCTAGGGCCTACCTTAGGGGTGCCTTACATGTAAGAAAAGGGAAGGTTTAGGCCTGGCAAGTGGGTACACTTGCCAAGTCGAATTTACAGTGCACATTTACACACACAGACACTGCAGTGGCAGGTCTGAGACATGATTACAGGGTTACTTGTGTGGGTGGCACAACCAGTGCTGCAGGCCCACTAGTAACATTTGATTTACAGGCCCTGGGCACCTCTAGTGCACTTTACTAGGGACTTAACAGTAAAACAAATATGCCAATCATGGAGAACCAGCACACATCAATAACCTGGGGAACAGAGACAAAAAGTTAAGGGAGACCACGCCAAGGATGAAAAGTCTAACAGGCCCACTGGCAGTGCCCGAAGTGTCAGTGTGTGGGCCAGTTTTGTGGCCGGAGTAGGTTGGTTTGGTGGCTGTCATATTGCCCACATCAAGCACAAACACTTCCAGTTCCCTACCCCTCAGAGACGGACCAGACAGCATGTCATAAAAAATCCATAGATGCTCCTTTACAAATGTGTCCACTTTTTGTTTACTATCCAGTTCATAAATGTGGGCTGTTGTTAGTTTTGTGCCCAGGCCTATTTTGTGACCTGGTCCGATGCTGAGTAGAGAAGAGGATGCTGAGGCAGGCGGACAGGGAGGTCGCTACACTGGACCCTTTGCCTCTCAGTGTATGCAAGGAGGCCATAAGGGCATTCTTTAAGTAATGCAACTGCAGCATCAGCTCACAGACATAGGTGGACGAGCCAACAAGATATAATTCAGGGATTCAGCAAGTTTAGAAATGTCTACTTCATCCTCCCAAAAATACCTCAAACGTTGCATTTGTTTTAACAAATTAGGGCCTGCCGATTCAGAAAACCTTTTCCTCACCTAAATGAGACATAGGTGTACCTGCAAACAACAGATTGACGGAATCAGGATTTGCAGATCTTTACTTGTAGAGATGGTATTGCAATTTGGAATATTCACTCCATGACTTTCCTTGCCATCGTAGGTTTAGTAAAGTGTCCAGAAAATATACACTTTACGTTCAGTAGGGGGTCGAAGTTTGAAAAAGCCTTGAACAGCCGAGCGTCATAACTTTGTGGACATTTCATACATTCCACCTGACCTTTTCCTACCTACCTAAACTTGAACATGGACCTCCCCTAATCCTAGCCCAGTGCAGTGACGTAGTGAGGATGCTGTAGGCCATAATCGATGCTAGGGAGGGAGATGTGGCATAACGACCAGAGCTACTGACTTGAAACCGGGGAACCACATTTGAATCAAGGTTCCAGCTCAACATCTTGTGATTCTAGGCAGATCACTTAATCTCCCCATGCATAAAAAATGAATCTGACCTTGCTTAAGGTAATCCAGTGCTCTTGTAAAGTGCTCTAATGCCCCTGGCCTAAGTTTGCAATGTATAAAAAACTGCCAAAAGAAAGGCAAACAGGCCTCCTTCCCCCCAGTTGGTTAGTAAAAGATAGCCATCATTTGGGTGAAGTGGGCCTCTTAAACACTGGGCCTCGGTGACACTTTGCCTCATGCCCTAATGTTAGCTGTTTACCTGAATCTGGAGATATATAGCAATGCTAGAGTATGACCAAGCACAACACGAATACTCCTGGTAGTGTATGATCTTCATAGATTGCTTAGGTATTCCTTGAGATTTTGCACTACACAAAAAGTGAGTAAATCTTTGCAATTCACGATCATAAATTTTTGATGTGTAGATTTACTCGGGTACTCTGTATTTTTTCTGTTTTTGCTTTGTTCTGCTCGTGGAATTTCAGGGTCAGATACGTTCCTAATGCTTTGTATTTTTGATTTTTTTAAAAACCCTGTTCCAGTATTCATATAAACATGACAATTACCGTTTTAAGATGTATAGGCTTCCACTGTGTAAACAGCGACCACATTGTATTAGATACCTGTTGTTAAAGGGCATTGAAAATGTGGAAATGTAATAGAACATTCTATATTACTCAAGCCATACACATTCTTCCTTTAATATTAACAAAGGTAGACATATTTGCAGAGCCCTAAAATGTGCTAATATCTTTTGCAGCTATTTCAATAAGCTGCCCTTTAAAACAATGGCAAATAATGAATATATAAATCACATATTTCTTTCTTTTCATTTCTTATCAGATCAAGGTCTAAAAAATGATAAAAACATCCAAACATATATAAAACGTTTGATCCGTTCACCTTGGAGTGTGCAGTGTGAATTGTCTTGGGGAATGTTGCATTTCTAAAGGTTTTGAAAATCCATCACATTGGGTATGTGAGGCTGAATGTAGCTAAACCAGCCCTGACAAGGGCTAACCCTTCCATTAGGCGTTCTGCCTTCCTTGAAAGCCGGATCTCTCGCTATTGTTTAGCTCAATGTGTCAAAGCTAAATTGATATGCGTGCGTCAGAAGCTTTTCAGTAGAGATAAGTGGATCACCTGTTATGATTTATGCTCGATGGGCATTGATTTATGGAAGGGCGAGGACGATAAATAGGCATGTGTCCACCAGCACGTGATAGATTCTGAATCCACAATTTGTCGCGCCGTTTGTCACATGGCACCGGCCATGACAGTGACAGATAAAGCAACGCAAACTGAATGATACATCATTAATCTTTACTATGTTGCATTTAATTTTTATTGGCATGTGCAAGTAGGAAAACCGTATTTCTCCTCTTTTTATGATTATCACTAACGCTTTTTGTTTTTAGCCCTCCCTGCTTTAGGGATGTGTTGATGCTATAAAAGTTGCACAGGGTACACAATAAAATTCAATTTGAATTCGTATTTCGTTAAAGAGTTGAAATGGCACAAGGTCCTTCCAGAGTCAGGACTGTGTAGGCAAAAGGTTTCATACCTGAAACAAAGAAAGCTATTAACCTTGCGTGAATAACATTATTCAACAAGGAAAGGGAACAGTACAGGGTTGCCGATGGCATTGACAAGGTATTTCTGAAGTGAAGTTTCCAGAACTAGCAGGGCAAGCACTGAGGGCTGCCACCGTAGGTCAGAAGAGAGGGAGCGATCCAGTTAAGGTTACAATTTCTGAGAGAGATGGAGGCTGTTAGATGGCGCAGATTTCACAATTGAAAGTTTTAAGGTATTGTTGAAAAAAATATTCTTGGGCTGTGGCAGTCACTCCCCACCTTCAGCTACATCTCCTGGATCCCCATTGATAGTGACAGTCACAAATCCCTTTGCCTTCCACTGCCTCACTGTTTTATGTGGATAACCTTGAAGACATGGGGTATGTGGTCATGCTGGGTGGTGGCAGGGTCACTCTAAGAAATATGCTGCCGATCGTGGTTGCTGCTCATATTCACAGCCACATCACTTTTAAAGGAACGGGGATGGAGAGCTCAAAGTGAGGTGTGGGCAGGTGGCAGGAAGTCGTATTTACCTTTGTATTTCTCAACTGAGTACAATTGTGGGGCACTGGCAAAGAGTGTCAGAATAGCAAGGTTGTTGTGTTTCTAAGGGGGCGTCACTGGGAGAGATGAGGAAAGATTTTACAAATGTTTTATAATTGAGAATGAATGAGATGAAAGATGAGGACTTTGGATGGTGGATTTGGGTGAAGGTGGCAAAAGGAGAGGCATGTTTGTGGAGAAAAGAAATTAGTGAAGTGGGTGAGGATTAAAGCAGATACTCAGTAGCTTTCATGTTCTCTCCTCTTGTGCCATCTTGGGTCCTGACCAGTTGGTGACCGAGTCTATTCATGAGAGTTTTCTCTAATTGTGGACATTACGCCTCCTGCACTCCGTAACTGCTACATTCTTTAGAGGCCTTTTGCATCTCTGTATACTTCAATCCTATCTAAAAGTATATGCACGAAGCTTGGGAGGGCTTGGTGTCAGGAATAGAAGTCAGAACCAAAAGCTACTTATATAGTTGCCTACAGCTGTACTAAAAAGATGTCTGTTATGCTTAATCTCGTTTTGGTCATTTTCTTAGGCCCTCGTCACAATTTGCTCAGAATGGTGGATACCACCCCTGCAACTACACATTTTCTCGTGTCCCTGGACACAAAATTGTCTGGTTTTCAAACTCCACATTCAATAAGTCTATCCCCAGAGACTTGTGAGATGATGCAGGATCTGCAGGCATGTGCTGCACCTGGCCTCCATCTACTCTCGTACTGCTAGACGAGAGAAACAAAAAAAAAATCCCCTAGCTGAAGTAAAAGAAACTCCACCCTCATACTATCACTCCATACATTTAACACGTGGTCATAGAAGGTGGTAAATGAGTGCAGATGTAGGTAGACCAGTTATTTCTCCTCTGAAGGGGCAAAACATGTGGAACGGGACCTGATATTCCTGGGTCTGCATGGTTTTCCTTATTCTGAGGGAAATCATTCATAATCCCTGTTAACCCACTGGGAGATACTGCCAGGGATCTTTGATTTCTGCCTAAGTATCTCCCCACAGACATAACAGGGAACTGAAATTTGTTACAGAGACTGAGTGCAATTTCTACTCCCATAACTGTGTCTTTGTGAATCTTTTTTACTTTGTTTGCAGGGATTAACCTCATCTATTAGTTATTTCCCACAAATCCTTTCTCTCTCACACTGTCCCCTTCAAGCAAAATAGCCAAGAACCAAGACCTCAATTTCAAATTATGAACACTAGATGCGATATACAAAATAGCGAAAACCACACTTTGATACTTCATCCAGATCTGGCAGGTTTATGGCCTTTATACAAAATGGAGATAGCAGTGCTAGATGTTCAAAATGAGCCAAGCGTGGTCTTGGGCTAAGGTCGAGTTGCTGCACTGATTCTTCAAGACCCTTCAGCAGTCATCAACACTGTGTCATGACACTGTGATAAAGAGGCTGTAGAAGGCTGGATATGGAATGTATTCAGTCTTTCTTACCAGGCATCCGCCACACAGTATTCATAACCTCTTTTCGATCAATGGCATGTTCTATCTAGTGTGATGCTCCCCAAGGAACTTCATTGAGTCACACACCTTTCAATCTTTGCTCCTTTGTGCAGTGCTGATGACACATCAAAGAAGTAGACTGGATGTCTAGGACTGTCTCAAGCTTTACTCAGATAAAATTAAGGTTATAATGCTGATCTCCATCTAGATGGATGTCTAGTTTGTGGCATGATATTGTAGGTTAGTTTCCTCTTCCCCCCAGATCCTGAAGCATTTCAGATCATGTTTATTTCTTTTAAACGTCAGCAGCATGCTTCTCAACCTTAAAGTACTGAGGAAACTTCTGGAATACTCCCCAAAGAGAGACATTACTCTGTTACCGAAGCCTGCTGTTCTTAACCTTTTGATATCTGTAGACCCCCCCTCCCCCCACCTGAAGCACTTCTAGAATATGAGGACCTCCACTTAAGCAAATTCTATGATTTGAACTACAATAAACAAAAATACAACAACAAGTATACATCATACAAATACATAAATGATAAAATATTGTATTTAATTCAAAAACAAATATGAGAAAATCAAAAGTTGAATTTTAATGATCACATTCAAAATTTAGTTTTATTTCTCAAAGACAAAGCCATATTCTATATGTTAGTATCATTTTGTCTTTTTGCTCCTGAAGCATGTTCTCTTTGTTTTGGCTCATATATCTGCTTCAATTGAAGCCTTCAATCATCCATATTAGATTCTATTTGCAGTTCTTGTGCTGCTTTAAAGAATCAAGATAAATTAACAAATGAATGTTTAGCTTTCAGTTTCAAATGCCATCACGTTTACAAAGCATTTTTTGGTTTGCCAGTTTCAATTTAGTGTTTTAGGTGTATGTTCATACTATTTCATTTTCTGAAAGTTGTGGACCACCTGAGTACGCATCTCAAACCCCCTTGTCCCGTAGAACATAGGTTAATAACCGCTCATCCAAGCAATCTTCTGCTTCAGAAATGATTATAGAGTGCCCTTTACTTTGGCTCCCCTTGAGCGCTAGTCAACTTGCAATTGTTCACAATGTAGCAGCTAATTTACTTCAACTGCCCCATCATTCCTCTATCTCAGGCCATTTTTTACCTTACACTTGCTCCCGGTCAATAGGTGGAAACTCTTTAAAAACCTTGGCTTCTGCATGTTTTCAAGACATGTACCTGCTCACATTGTGGTCATGTACAGCCTTTCTACTAATGGTGACCAAGATCAAGAAACAATGTTAGGGTGTCAGAGATTTCTCTTACTACGAAGCCTGGAACTAAATGAACTGTCTATAAATTGTGCCCCTGCCTTACACTGCTTTTGACTTCACATATTACATTGCTCATAGCATGTTAAATGCCATTATTGATGACATCACTGATGACCACTCAAATGAAATCATTGATGACATCACTGGTGACATCATCCAAACCACTGCTTCTCAAATTGTGCTTTAAACCACTAGATAATTTTAGAAAACAAAGTAGGCAGTAGAGGGCCCACAAATATATACAGCAAAGATTGACTATATGTAAGTGTGTGTATGTGCAAAACAGAAACATTGTAGTACTGGAGACAATGCTGATTCACTATGTTAAAAGTTAAATCTTGTACAATTTAACTACAAGTACAGTTTTAAGTGCAAATAATAATTAATTTAATCAAGGTAGAAACTGAGCGCAACTAGTTTGAGTTTCAGACATATATTACAAATAGATTAAGGCACTAAATCAAAATCCTGTAAAAAAAAAAGAATATCCTTGCAATTCATTATTCACCTGTGGATTTCTGAGCACATACTAATTGCAAAGATTTCTCATGTAGTGTTACTTAAAATTCCATATAAACTGGAGATGTTAATGTGCAGATATGTATTTCCATAACCAGTGAAAGTTGTGAGACATTATACATTGTTTTAGAATGTATAATCTAGGGATGACTCACTTACAGACTGTTGAAGTCACAGTAAGCAATACTAAAATATCTTAAATAACATACACTCTTCTGCTCATTTCAGAATATGTATAGGGTACTTTTACATACTATGTAGGGTTGTCCATAATGCCTGGCTGTGCATGCCGTATCATTTGTAAATGTATAAATGTGGAATATTTAACTTTAAAATCCATATCAGATGAGGTATTAAACAGGCATATAATATTAAGGTAAATAAAGTCCAAACTGTGCTTTTGAATGGTATTCAGGGGTTAATAAGTTGCTGATCTCATTAATGTCAACAGAGACATTATATGGGCTATTTATCATCATCATCTTCATCAAACAAAGCTTTATTCGGTTATAAAACCATCAAAGCGTACATAAATAGTAAAAACAGCATAGAACATGGAAATATAAAACTATTGTAGTAAATGAATATGATGAAATAAAAACACAATCACATATCTTTAATAACATCAAATTACCCTAAAAAGCTTCCAATCGTTATCACATTAGTACTGCAATAAAAACACCATAAAAGACTTGCCCGGTCCCATCCTAAGTTCATAAATATTTAATCAAATCCTATTAATTCCTTAGCAGTCTATTAAATACTATCTACTACGCATGATTGTTTTAGAAATCCTTTAAAAATTGATTGCGCTTACGCTATACAGCAACTAAAAATGTACTAACTGCCTGCACTATTACATCAGAAGGGTTACATTTAAAAATTCTAAAGGCAGTGGCATACTGTCTAATGCCCATATTGAGGCAGATAGGACAATTCCACTTTCGCCAGGAAGCGGCATAAGCTGGGCAGAAGAACAGTATATGTTCAACCGACTCTGGGGCTAAACCAATGCATTACGTGAGGCATCATTACTAAACCTTTTTACCACCACACGTAACTACAAATACAAACAACACTGACAAAAGACTCATAAGTTTGAATACAATACCTGCAAGGGAATTGATTTCTTTGTGTGTCCATATTTCATACAATATTATAGGCCAGATGTACCATTTTTCCTAACAGCAATTACCCAATTGCGATTTTCTGTGAATCGCAATTAGGTAATCACTATTTGAATGTATGAAACTGCAGGAGTTTCATTTAGCGATTCCCAGCGGCTCGCAAATTGATCTACCTCATTAATATTCATGAGGTAGATCGCAATTTGCGACCCATTGTGAATGGCTACAATCACAGGGATGGTGGCCTGCCGTGCTCAGCAGACCACTATGTCTGTGATTGCTTTTAAATAAAGCTATCTTTTTTTTTTAAATGCAGTCCGTTTTCCTTTAAAAAAAATGAAGAGTTTTTTTTCGTTTTTTAAGAGTAGGCAGTGGTTGTGGGACCACTGCCTGCTCTTAAAAATGTTTTTGCATGCGTTCGCAAAGGGGAAGGGGTCACTTGATGACGCCTTCCTGTTTGCGAATAGGTTACCACCTACTTGAAGTAGGTGGTAAAATGCAAATGTTTTGCGACCACATTTCGGTCACAAAAGATTCCTACATACTGCTCTGACTCGGTATTAGGAAGGGACGCCCTTGACATGCCCCTTCCTATTACCGAATTGGTATGTAGTCCCAATTCCAATTTGCGATTCGCTTACAAATTACCGAATCGCAAATTGGGATTCAAACATACCAAAATGCATCTGGCCCTATATCTTTTGTCTTAACGTTCATTACTTATTCATTGATGTTGGGCATCAACAGCCAACATGTGCTTAAAAGGTAACGTTCTTGGCAAGACATCCATACTTTATACTTAAATCATATTTACAAGCATCCCAGTATTTTTCAACTAACTTTCCAAACACCCAGCAGCTTTTCTATTTCATCTAAATTCAATCTCAATATTTCACTTATTTATGCCATCAACTTTAGGCTCAGGAGAGATGGGTATTCATTTGGAATTAAGTACCATTCTCAAATGTACACACTAATCATGCCCAAATAGGCTACAATACTGGACCATCACATTGTATCACTGATTGTCGATTACATCAGAGGCATCTATATCAATGGCATTTTCTGTGTGCAGCAGTCTACTGTAGTTGGCTTTGAATGTCACTAGCTAATTTTACTCAAAGTCGCCTGGCACGCTCGATCATTGCATTACGTCAGACATCCATATCAGAAGCGGATATAAAGACTCTTGGCAAGAGGTTCAGAAATAGTATCTAAAAAAAGCTTGAAGTAAGGATACCACTAAATTTTAAAAAATTGATTCATCAGATGTCCATGGGTAATATTAAGAAAATAACTCTGTCCAACAAATGCCCAGTAACACGATTTTAAAAAGTGTAACTGCACTTTTCTTAGGCCACTGGGATTCTCCCAATAGCTTTGTAGGCCTAACTTACAGAATCAATTAAACACATGCTTGACCCAAGGAATGGGGGACGCATTAGGCCTTTCTAAAAAATCAGAAAGCGAATCCCTGTATATATGTACTTCAGTAGCAGTCCAGAGCCTAACCCAATAGGTCAATGGTTTTAGTGGTATCAGGTCAGAAATTCTATTTAGGCCTAAGTCAAAATAGATAGGAGTCAAAGGCGTACTAACTGAGCACGCAAGTAATGACCTAACAAAAACATTTTCAGCCATAGTCAACCTTTGGGCTTTCCAATAGCCCCACACCTCAGCTCCATGAATAGCTGCATTCTGCAATTTTACTTGATATATTTTAAGAGCTGGAGATACCGCTCTCATGCTAGTGCTCTTGTAAAAGTGGAGAATGGTACTTGCCGTATACTGAGTAAGAAGAGAGCTCTTGGAGATCTGTTCTTCCCAACCTAAGTTGTCTGACTCTCTTATGACAAGGTAGTCTGTGGAGCCTGTCCTTTCCAAAGGGATACCATCTACTAGAGTTGTACAATCCTTGGTCAACCCAGGGCTTAACATCATCAGTGTAGTTTTGTTAACATTCAATTTCAAATCAAGAATTTTACAAAAAAGCTAAAAACCTATCAATAAGGGTCGGAAGTCCAGTTGGAGTCTTGGAAATTAAGAGAGGGCCGTTGGCAAAGAGTAAGATAGGAACTCTTTGGGCATTCAAGATGGGAGCATCATTCTGGCAAGAAGATAAAACTTGAACCACATAATTTATATATAATGTAAACAATGTGGGTGCCAAAACACAGCCCTGAGGAACACCACTCTTTATGGGAATACATTCAGTTAGTTCACCCTGATTCCCCGATCCGACCCTGGCGTATGTGCCCTCAGGTAGTCGCACTATAAGATGTACCAGATTCCTAGGTATACCCATATTGCCTAAGACCTCCCACAATTTCTCTATAGAAACCAAATCAAACGTGGACTTAAGATCCATGAGAGCCACAAATAATTTCTGCTTGGCAAGAAGCACATACTTCCAATACAGACGTGCCAAACAACAAACTGAGTCTGAAGCGCTAACTTTGGGCCAAAAACCAGCTTGAAGGGAGGACAGTACACCGTTAGTACCAACCCAGTCCAACAGCCTATCAAGAACCTGTCTTGCAAAAGTTTTTTGTAGATTGTCAATAAGGCTGGTTGGTCTATAATTTAAGGGGATACTCACATCATCTTGGAAACTGGTATTATTTTGGCCCTCTTCCAAGTATCAGGAATGGGGTCACTTTCCGCGATATGATTAGATACCATGTTAATATAACTCACCCAAATTGTCGGCTCAGATTTTTATTAGTCTCCTCATATTTTATCAGGGCCCGGTCCTTTAGAAGATTTCAGAATTGCTATTGCTACTTTAGTTTCTCCCAAGGAGAAAACTGTTGGTTCATCTGAGTTGTTACTGCCGACCCCACACCCCCTGTCAGAGTATTAGATTCAGTCAACCACAATGAGCAAACGTCAGACCCGGGGGTATCAATAAATGAGGCAAATAAGTTATTAAAATTACTAACCCAGCTCTTCGGCTGAATAGATCTCCAGCTGTCACAGGTGCCCTGAGATAGTGTTTTCCAAAAGCTCCTGTTGTCATTTAATCTGGATGCCTCCAGCAAATTCTGCCAGATAGTGTCCTCCCAAGATCTCTTGGCCTGATCTAGAGTCATTTTATACCTCATTCTGGCCTCTTTAATCACCCTCTGTGAGCGACTCAAGACTGCTGACTTTAGGACTTATTTGGCCTTTGAACATTCAACATTACACCACTTGTTAGTATTAGGAATGTAATCCAACCTAGTAGTCACCTTTCTGTAAAAGATATCCTGTAATTTGGAAACAAGGGATTCATGAATAGCAAGAATCAGAATATTTCCAACCTCACATTTTTTGTATTTGGTCAGAGCTTCTAGAAACAGACTATAGTTCTCCTTATACACATAAGGATTAGACATCATTTTCAGCCATGTAACTCGCCTACAGCTATTAGCCTAAATTGTCTCTGGTACCGCTGTGTGGCATTTGTTCCCAGTTCTCAGAAATACATCACCAGAGAGAGTGAGAATCAAGGACTTGTGGGTGCTATCTTGGTGAATATCAATCCTCATATCTTCTAACATTGGCCACAACCTAAAATCTAATAATATGTAGTCGGTGACGCTAGAATACTGTCCGCATTTAAAAGTTGGAGCATTGCACAAATCCAAGTGCATACGGCCATTACAAGTAAGCCCTCGCCTTGAACACAGCTCTTTCAACTGGAGAGCAGCACAAGAGTGTGCGCGCTGTCGTCTGCCCTGCAGCCAAGGAATACCCCAGAATTCATCTTCAAAATCAGTTAAATCACTACTCTATATAGAAGGTTCAAATGAACAATTAAGAGCACTCTCAACCACTATTTTAAAGCATTGATGCAGTGATTCTACTAATTAGTTCAGCTGGAACAGGGTCTGAGACTCTGTACAGTGTGATACTGCTCTAACGTAAACATTAATTATTACAAAACTACAGCCCCCTCAAAAATTAGGCTGTACACCTGATAAATCAGGTGAGATCTGCCGCCAGATTGATCCTCCACCTACCCTGACACTGCCACATCTCACAACACCTACGCACACTGCACTGGCTCCCCATCAAGAAAATAATCAGTTTCAAAATCCTCACCTTTGCACACAAAGCCCTCCAAAACACCGGACCTGCCTATCTTAACCATCAACTCAACTTCCACGTACCCCCCGCTCAGCCCATCTCTCTCTCACAGAAGTACCCTGCATCCAGAAAACCAGAACAGGAGGGCACTCCTTCTCCTACCTCGCTGTCACCACCTGGAATGCCCTACCCATCCACATCAGACTAACCACCTCCCTCCCCAGCTTCACGAAGGACCTGAAGACATGGCTTTTTTAATCCACCTCCGGTACTCGCTACACCCCAACTTTGCACCTTGAGACCCGAATGGTTGAGTAGCTGTGCTTTATAAAACTCTGATTGATTGATTGATTGATTGAGTTTGTGTTTAAAATTGAATGAGTACATGGCAATTTCTTACTTAGCCCGACCACTTCCCCCAGTAGACTGCGCCCCCACTTTCTATGTTAAATAACCGTCCAGAAACACAGGCTCTAGTGCCCAAGTTGTCTGGAATATGCAAATCTCATATTCATTAATGTAAGTAGCCCAGTCGGGGTCCACCAGTTTGCTGCTCACCCCAGCCAAATTCTACAAGTTGATAGATTAGAACTAATACCCATACATCTCGAAATCACCTCCCTTGTTTCCTTAGCCATTGATGTAACTGGCAATCGACTCCCACCCTCTGTGGCTGTTCCAGCAGAGGCTAAACTAACAGAATTGAATGGTCAATCATTGTCATTAAGTGAAGAGCTTTCGTTGGAGTTAAATAATTCACCATTTGTCCTAGGGACATGAAATTGACTGGGGCCCGTCACTCTTCTGACTTCTCTCCTGCAAGTTTCGAGAATAGCATCTTCCGGTGGAGATAACTTCAATATAATACCAGAACTTAAAGTGTCTCTAAGATAGCAGGTATGCAATTCAATATCAATTAAGTTGCTCACTAATAGGTTGTCCTTAAGGAGCACAGACATAAAATCATAATCTCATCCTGGGGAACTATGCCTTCTTGTCTCTATAATATCTTCTCCTATAAATGAGGAACAATTACGCTGGAGTCTAAGCCAATAAATAATCTTGTTAATCAAAGAACACTAATCTTTATGGGATTCTGGTGACGGCTTCACAAAGGTAACTTACACTTGTAAGTAACTTACATGTGTACGTTTATTGTTAGATAAACTGCTGATTGCATTAAAGCCTACAGAGCCATTAAGTTTCTTGCGCACCTGAATACCAGTAAAAAAGGATATTTACAAATTGTGGGTATTTTCTAAGATATGCATCACGTCCTCCATGCAGCAAAAATTTACATCCATTAGCATTACAAAGGTTAGGGAAAATTGGGTTTAATTCTGGCTTGGTAAATACCTTCCAGTATGTGAAGGGTATATCAGACTGTTATATGTATTGAATGATATTATCAGTGATGTAATTTAACATGTCCTGAGAGATGTAATATGTTAGGTGATATGCAGGCATGGTAGGGTGCAAGTTCTAGTTAGTTCAGTGAACTATAACTGACAAATCTGAAGGCTTTTTGTTTTTAAATGTTATGCTGCGTGTGACTTTGTCAACTACCTAACAATAATGTAATATTAACCTTTGTCTTTTCAGTGAATGTGTGTGTAGTGTGTGTATGTGTATTGTTGGAAATGATGGAGTTCTGTGTTACTAATAGCATCTTCATCTTTGATGTTAACTATTATATCCAGAACAAAGGAACAGCCATGGGAACATCCTTCGTTCTCACTTATGCGAACCTGATGATGGGCCACTGGGAAGCGAAGTGTATAATGACAGAAAAAAATACCAAGATTTTGTACAAGGTGGTCCTTTGGATTCATTTTATTGACAATCTCTTTCTAATTTGGGAAGGAGAGCAGAATGAACTAGAGTTGTTCCTAAATTCATTTTAAAACATCCTGCTTGGATTAGAATTTACATCTGAAATAAGCAAAGAAAGAATATCCTTCTTGGATATTGAAGTGTATATTGAATGTGAGAAGGTCTGTACAAAAGTATACTGCAAACCTACCAGCTGTAATAGCATTTTATTTGCCAATAGCTCACATCCAAAAGCACTTAAATGGAGTGCGCCCTATGGAGAATTTTTAAGAGGCAGAAGAATTTGCTCTGAATTGAGCAACTTCAAAATACAGGGTTTCAACTGTTTCAGAGATTTATAAAGAGGAGATACCCATCATCCGAAGAACAGTGTGCAGATTGGAGCAGGCTTTCTAGGAGGGAACCATATATATAATGTGCAGATTGGGGCAGGCTTCCTAGGAGGGAACCATATATATAAATATATATTTATATATATATATATATATATATATATATATATATATATATATATATATATATATATAGCTGTAGATATAGATAGATAGATAGATAGATGTATATATATATATATATATATAGATATATATATATATATATGTGTGTGTGTGTATATGGTTCCCTTCCAGGAAGCCTGCCTGCCCCAATCTGCACACTGTTCTTCGGCAATTCTGAGAGACAGCACAAATCCAGTTCGACTAGTTGCTTTTCAAAAGGGATGTATTATTTCATTCAATATATTTCAATATAATTCAAATTATATATCTGTATATATATATATATATATGTATATGTATATATATATAGAGATATGTATATGTGTATATATATATGTGTGTGTGTGTAAATATACATATATATATATATATATATAAACACACATAAATATATATACATATATATATATATATACATAAATATATATATATATATCTCTCTCTCTATATATATAGATATATATATATAGATATATATATATATATATATATATCACCTCACCCTGTTACTCCTTTACTCATAAAGGTCCAGGCACAGAACACTTGAATTCGCCAAAATTATATATATTTGTGTGTGTCAATGTGTATGTGTATGTGTGTATATATATATATATATATATATATATATATATATATATATATATATATATATATATATAAATATATATATATACACACACACATAAATATCTATACATATATATATATATACACATAAATATATATATATATATATATATATCTCTCTCTATATATATATATATATAGAGAGAGATATATATATATAGATATATAGATATATATATCACCTCACCCTGTTACTCCTTCACTCATAAAGATCCAGGAAAAGAACACACTTGAATTCGCCAAAATGTATTGGTGCATATAGTCCACCTTGACGTGTTTCAGCCACATCAATGGCCTTGCTCACATGAGATGAGGCATCATTACCAAACCTTTTTACCACCACACGTGACTACAAACACAAACAACACTGACAAAAGACTCATAAGTTTGAATACAATACCTGCAAGGGAATTTATTTCTTTGTGTGTCCATATTTCATACAATATTATAGGCCAGATGTATCATTTTTCCTAACAGCAATTACCCAATTGCGATTTTCTGTGAATCGCAATTAGGTAATCACTATTTGAATGTATAAAACTGCAGGAGTTTCATTTAGCGATTCCCAGCGGCTCGCAAATCGACCTACCTCATTAATATTCATGAGGTAGATCGCAATTTGCAACCCATTATGAATGGCTACAATCACAGGGATGGTGGCCTGCCGTGCTCAGCAGACCACTATGTCTGTGATTGCTTTTAAATAAAGCTATCTTTTTTTTTTTTTAAATGCAGTCCGTTTTCCTTTAAAAAAAGAAAAATGAAGAGTTCTTTTTCGTTTTTTAAGAGTAGGCAGTGGTTGTGGGACCACTGCCTGCTCTTAAAACATTTTTTGCATGCGTTCGCAAAGGGGAAGGGGTCCCTTGATGACGCCTTCCTGTTTGCGAATGGGTTACCACCTACTTGAAGTAGGTGGTAAACTGCAAATGTTTTGCGACCACATTTCGGTCACAAAAGATTCCTACATACTGCTCTGATTCGGTATTAGGAAGGGACGCCCTTGACATGCCCCTTCCTATTACCGAATTGGTATGTAGTCCCAATTCCAATTTGCGATTCGCTTACAAATTACCGAATCACAAATTGGGATTCAAACATACCAAAATGCATCTGGCCCTATATCTTTTGTCTTAACGTTCATTACTTATTCATTGATGTTGGGCATCAACAGCCAACATGTGCTTAAAAGGTAACGTTCTTGGCAAGACATTCATACTTTATACTTAAATCATATTTACAAGCATCCCAGTATTTTTCAACTAACTTCCCAAACACCCAGCAGCTTTTCTATTTCATCTAAATTCAATCTCAATATTTCACTTATTTATGCCATCAACTTTAGGCTCAGGAGAGATGGGTATTCATTTGGAATTAAGTACCATTCTCAAATGTACACACTAATCATGCCCAAATAGGCTACGATACTGGACCATCACATTGTATCACTGATTGTCGATTACATCAGAGGCATCTATATCATTGGCATTTTCTGTGTGCAGCAGTCTACTGTAGTTGGCTTTGAATGTCACTAGCTAATTTTACTCAAAGTCGCCTGGTGCGCTCGATCATTGCATTATGTCAAAGCTCCAAATTGCTCATAAAGCATAAATGGTAAAATTATTAATTCTAAACGAATCATGCCCCAGTGGGGATGCATTATCTCAAATTTACAGATTGTGCATAAAGCATAAATGGTAAAATTATGAATTCTAAAGCAATAGTGGGCTAACATACTTAGTGATTCACACTCAGCATAATGAATGGGCTGTTTCCCACTTGCCTGTTCCACACAAACCAACCCTTCTTGTTTATGTTTCTCTCCATTTACTGAACTGTTAGAAGGTATTCAGATGTCAAAGAATAAGGTTGAATTCTTGTTGCCGGGAGCACACTACCCTGACTGTTATTTTCTGCTGTGGTATCCCACCTTTGGATCTCTCATGCTGGAATCATACCCCAATACTGATTCCAGTATTGGTGGCATGATTCCATTCTCTCTGGGGGATCCTTAGAGGGTCCCTCAGTTCTGCTCCACCAGTCTTCCAGGGTCTGCGGGCCACCTGTGCTGCTGCAGCTCCATAGTCACAATTCTGCCCCCCCGTCCTGCTTGACCAGCTCGAACAGGGAAAGCAGAACAAAGAATTTCCTGTAGGAGAGGGGTGCAGCCTCCTCTCCTTTGGAAATAGGTGTTACTGTGCTGAGGAGGGGTAGCCTCCCCACGCCACTGGACTGCTTTGAAGGGCACAGTTGGTGCCCTCCTTGCATAATCCGGTTTCCACCAGTCCCTGTTCTGGCACGAAACACACAGAGTTAAGGTGAGTGTCTGCCCCCATGTCCAGATCTACCCCTAGGGTAGTGCTCAGAGCTCCTCCAGGTGACCACTTAGTTCTGCTATCTTGAAACCAAGATGGGTAGAGGCCTCTGGGAGCATCTGACTCAGTAGGCCAGGTAGGTGACATCAGAGACCTCTCCTGATAGGTGGCCACTTCAGAGAGTGACCAAACACCCTTTTTGGGTTATTTAGGGACTCCCTGGAGGGTGGGCCCCCAGATTTGCTGTGCACGACTCCACCAGGACCTCTCTGCAAAGACATCTTCTGCTCCTGGCCTCTGAAACCACTTCTGGGCAACACCGCAACTGAATAAGACTGCAGCGCCTGAGAAGACTTCCCCTTACAACATTGTTTCCTCGGCTCCTGTCAGCAATCTGCAACATTTCCATGACTGTGTATCCTCTGTGGTCGGCAAGACGTCAGCTGCACCAAAGAAGCAAGAAGGAATCTCCTTTGGAGTGAAGGAGTCACTCCCCTGCATCTGCAGGCACCTAATGCAACAACATCCGACTGGTGGGATCTTCTGTCCTCCAAATCTGTGAAGATTCTCCAAAACAGGTGGTGGTTCTGATGGATCCCGTGGGTCCTTTCTGTCCAAAGTGAGAGACCGAAAGCCCTTGCCTGTGCCACTGGGACAGAATCCCTGTGTGCTGTGACTGTTGCACCACCCTATGCTTGCTGATCCTGCTTCCTGCTTCGAGGGATCTTCAGGCTCCAAATTGCTCTGGCCCCCAAGCACTCTACCTATACAAGGACAGTCTCCTCTCTGCTGCTCCAGCAATGTTAGACTCGTCTTCAGGTGTGCTGACTGGGCCTCACTGCAACTTACTGTGCTTACTGCCAGTGGGTTGTTTGTGGGGGCTTTGCCTGCTTCTGTTGACTCTCCAGTCTTCTGAGGGTCAGCCTGGACTCCCCTACAAGGGTCGAGTCCCCAGAACCTTGCTGGTCCTCCACAGTTCTGCAAAACTTCCAACAGCTCCTCTTGCATTTGCTTGTGTTTGTTGGCGGCCATCCTGACCACTTGACCCATCTGCAATATGTTGACATCTCATAGGTGCCTCCAGGGACTCCTCTGCAGCTCCTTGACCCCACAGCTGGGCTTCATCCATCACAGTCAACCCTGTCTTCAGCTACAGGAGGGTGGGCATTGGCTCCAGCCCCACCTGGACACTTATGGGTGGACTGGACTCTGTCCCCTTTTTTTGCAGGTCCTCTACACCTGGAATCCACCCTTGGGTTCCACTGGTCTGGTCCTGCGACTGCATTCTCCAACTTCAACGTCCTCATGTTAGCCTATGGTAAATCCGGGTAACTTACCTCTGTGTACCCGGCCGCTGGGGATCTTCTAGGTACTTACCTTTTGGGGTTCCACTCTCCCCCAGCTCTTGTCTTACTTCTCCATACACTCTGGTGGGGGGCAACAGTTTGCATCCCATTTTTGGATCCCCTATTGGGCACTTGCTAATTTATGCTTTTCCTAATTACTTACTTGTGTATATCTGGTGTGTTCATACATCCTAAGGGAGGTCTACCAATGGTAGTCTAGTTTGGTGTGCCTAAAATAAAGTACCTTCATTTTTGCAACACTGTGTGGTTCGTTTCACCTGTGATAAGTTACTGTGTGACTACTGTGGTATTGCAAGTACTTCACATGCCTCATAGATAAGTCTTGGCTGCTCACCACAGGAACCCTAGATAGCCCTGGCTGCCTGGACACTGTAGCACTGACTAATAGGGGTTTGATTGGACCCAGTCTAAGGTGTCCACCACACACTTGGGCCAACTTCCTACACCCAGCTACTGGACATGACCATCTTTGTTGGTGGTCACTCCTATGTGTTGCATTTCCCTCTTGTGAACCAGTAATTTCATGCTGCCTACATAATGTAGGGCACATTTGCACTGTAATACATAAACTGCTAATTCTGCTTTACAGTGGGATGATCCTTGAATGGAAATAGCTTTGTTGGAGAAGGGTGACATGACCACCACCTTGGCCAACCCATACTTGCAGGCTTTACACCTATGACATCTATGGAAGCCCTTTTTCTCCAGCCAAGTTGTACTGCTCATTATCTCAGGGCTGCTTGACAGAAGGTAATCCCTCATGGCATTAGCCCTCCGACCTGTGATCTGCAGAAAGTTTGGGTAGAGTGGGACCTAACACCTGGTCTACCTTCAAGAAGTGCCAATGCTTCCTCAATATTGCCCTCAACTCTTTATGTTCAGTACTGTATGTGGTGATCATTCTTATCTGAGAACTTTCTGCCTTCTGTCTTTCCTTTGGAAAGAGTATAGACTTTCTGCTGAATTACTCTACTTTGGCAACTGCTGTGTTCATCGCTTCCTTGGAATAGCCTCTCTGCAGGAAGCGTTCTACCATCTCATCTTTACTAATTTCCCAGTCATGCTTTGTACTGCTGTTTCTTTTCACCCTTAACAATTCTCCATAAGGGATAATATATATAGTATGTTTTGGGTGAAAACTGGAGGCATTCAAGATAGTATTGCCGGTGTTGATTTTCAGAACAATCTCATCTCGTCTATTGTTCTCTACCAAAACCTGGAGATCCAAGAACTCAACCTGTTTAGCACTAATATGCTCAGTGGAACGCAAATTAAAATAATTCTGATTAATAGCCTCCACAAATTCTCCAGCTGACTCAACAGTATCATTCCATATGACAAACACATCATCTATAAATCTTAGACAGAACACAACACTCTCTGCAAAAAGAGTGCTGTGGTCGCCAGTGAGCACCTGCTCCTCCCACCAGCCCATGTGTAAACAAATATAGCTGGGGGAGAAACAGGTTCCCATCGCCATCCCACACATCTGCCTCAAAGAGAAATACATTTTTATTAAGGCACCATTTCATCATTTCAAGTAGCACCACGGTATGCTTGTAAAGAGTCAGAGGACGGCTCATGAGAAAATTTTCTACAGCTCTTGGTCCATTTTGATGGCTGATGCTTCTGTACAGTGATGTGATGCCCAAGGTCATCAGGATATATTCTTGACAACACGGTAAGTCAAAAATCCTCTTAAGCCAGTCACCCTTATCTTTCACAAATGAGGGCAAGTTGGAGGCATGCTCTTGCAGAAAATGATCCACATATGTAGATGTGTTTATGAATAGTCCATTGATTGCTGAAATGATCGGCCTCCCTGTGGTTGTTTCACATTTTTATGGATTTTTGGTATCAAATACAAAACAGGAATTCTTGGATGATCATTTCTGAGGTAGAGATATTCATCTTGACTTAAAAGTTCATCATTCCTCCGTTCAGTTCTGAGTGAAACTGGATTCTAGTCATGGCCCAGTCATGTGCCATCACTTCAACTATAGCAGCTAGACTCTCTTAATTATTGGTTTCTTTCTGTGATGTACCTCTTGAGTGGCCATAAGTCTATATTACCACGCTTATTAGAGTTGTGTATTACAATTTCTTTGTTGGACTGCAGCTTATTAGCCAGGGTGTGATACTCCTTTTCAGGTTGGCTGAATTTGGGTTGTGAGCTTTACAGCCACATAGCATCTTTATTTTCTGTTTGACAACCTCATTGAAAGTGTCAATTGCATCCCTTGGGAGTCTGGGCGCAAATATTGGAGTTAGTTCGAAAGGCGTGCTCTCAACTTCATACACTTGTTAGTTTACAGCCTCTATGACCTGTTGTTCTGATGTCGGTTCTGCCATACCAAGCGTCACATTTTCCAGGTCTTGAAGCTCCCTTAGCAGATGTAAGTCAGATAATTTCAGACCCCCTTTGTTTTACATTGATATGTTCACATTGCAACTGCAGTGAACATTTCTTTTTTTTCTTCAGATGACATTTGGTCAGCTTAATTTTTCTTACAAACTTGTAAAAATCAATTCATGTTTGGCAATAGTACACTCCACTTTTTAGTCAAAATGTCATACCCATTGATAAAATATGTTTCTCCTTTTCACTTAACTCCATATCAGATAAATTAACAACTGTCATGGCTGTTCAATGTCTTACTTCTTCCATGTTGCTTGTCTTTATGTCTTTTGGTGCTTCCTGAACTGTCCCCTTCTTTTGTTCCTCCTTTGTCTGGCCAAAATCTCTGCATTCTTGGAATTAGAGATTGTATTCAGTCCACTCTTAAAAAACAAAGCCCGTCAATCAGTGAGGGGGGCCTTCAATGCATCTGTGCCACTGCACCTAGCTCTACCATCCTCCAAACCCATTTCAAATTCTAAGCTGGGCTCAGAACCAGTCTCACTCATCCTTATTTCTTCCATATTTCTATTTGTCTCAGTTAGTTTTTGTTTCCGTATAGTGTCAAAGTGCTTGGCAAAGGTGAATATTTGCCCTTGTTTATAATCAACCTGATCTCGAAGAAACTTTTGTGCCTTTCATGTCTTTATTATACTTTTTCAGCCTGATGGACATATCCTCACAGTACTTTTTAATTGCTTCCTGTTCACTGTGCTTATCAGGTTCTGCACTTAATGCGTCTATTTTAGCCTGTAATTTCATAAGGCCAATCTCAGCATATGTTACTAATATCTCCATCAAGCCTGTAGAAGCTGATATATTGCTCGCCTCCCACTCCCTCATCAAGGCTGGATTTGGATTCTTGTAGCTTGGGGCCCGTAAGTATTCTGAGTCCCCATGGTATGCACCCAGGCTCTTGATATCTGGCCATTGATTTTCTCTCCCACCACTTTGTCTGCTTGCTTTTCCTGAGGTTTTTCAAAAGCCTTAATTTCACTTTAATGTCCTTCCCATCAGGGTTTTTCACTGTTTGGTTTGTTAGATTGCTGTAACTATGGGTGATGATGTTGGACCAAACAGCGGAACTCCGAATGGCCGCACTTGGAAGGGGGTCTTCTTGTATAGGGCAAGCCAGATCCATGAATATATCAGCTTGTCCTGTCACTCCTCCACTTGTAAAGATCTAGGCACAGACCACTTGAATATAGCCAGATCTGTTGGTGCATATAGTCCACCATTGCGTGCTTCTGCCACAGCACTTACCTTGCTCACATGACTCGTGACACCATTACCAAGCCTTTTTGTCACCCCACGTGACTACAAGCAGACAAAAGTCTCATACGTTTGAATAAAATTCCTGCAAGGGAATTGGTTTCATTCTGTGTCCGTATGTAACAGAATATTATATATTTTGACTTAACATACAATACACATTCAATGATGTTGGGCACAAATGGACATCATGTGCTTACATGTAATGTTCTTGGAATGACAGTCATACTTAAATCGTATTTACAAGCATCCCAGTGTTTTTCAACATCTTGGCAGCCCAACTCTCCTAACATCCAACAGCTTTTCTACTTCATCTATATTCAATCTCAATTTATTACATCATTATGCCACCAACCATAGGCCCAGGAGGCATGGGTGTTCATTTGGAATTAAGTATCAATCTCAAATGTGCGCAGTGATCATGCACAAATGGGATACCATACTGGACCATCACATTGCATCAGTGATTGTAGGTTACACCAGAGGCGTCCATATGCATGGCATTTTCTGTGTGCAACAGTCATACTGTAGTCGGCATTAAAAGTCACTAGGTAATTTTGCCCAGAGTCATCTGGCACCCTAGATCATTGCATTGTGTCAAAATCCCAAATTGTGCATAAAGAATACATGGTAAAATTGTGAATTCTAAAGTAATCATGCCCCAGTGGGCATGCAGTACGTCAAAATTACAGATTGTGCATAAAGCATAAATGGTAATATTATGAATTCTAAATCAATCATGCCCCAATAGACTAACATACATGGTGATCTCAAACTCAGCATAACGGATGGGCTGCTTCCATGTCTCCTGTTCCACACAAACTAATCCATCTTGCTTATGTGTCTCTCTAATTACTGGACAGTTGGAAGGCATTCACATGTCAAAGAATAAGGATGAATTCTTGTTTTATTGGGAGTGTAGCCTGACTGGAATTTTCTGCCGTGGCACCCTACCCTTGGACTCCGACTGCTTGTTTCCTTTCAGACTCCAACTAGTGGCTGACAGATTTCCCCTAGCATTGGTGACATAACAACAACATCCTTATCACACTTATATTAAAAGCATTAACCCATGGCTTAGGGATTATTCCAACTATACTCACCGGTATAAGTGACAATTACATTGTCATGTAATGTTACATTTTATTGACTGTACCTTTCTAGCTCACTTCCAGTTTTGAGCCATAAGAAACTATGGAGCGCCTCCTCCATGTTGAGACCATTAGGTGTTTTGCTGTCTAGGTTCACAATATACCTGCTCTCCATTTTCCTCAGGTTCCGCTCTCAGTCCCCCCCAGGCTGTACAGGAACTGCATTGATATAGAGTATTTAAAGCAGCTAATATCATTTCCATGTACCTCTGAGATGTGCCTGGCAATTGGATATGATCAGTCTTTGTTGGTGGTCACTCTTGTGTGCTGTAGTACCCTCTTGTGAACATGTAATGTTGTATGGTCTACATAACACAGGCCACATTTGCACTGTAATACATACACTGCAAATTCTGTTTTGCAGTGATATAATCCTTGAATGGAAATAGGTTTGTTGTGGAAGGGTGACATGATCTCCTCCATATCCAGCCCATACTTGTAGGCTTTACATTTGTGGCATCTATGGAAGCCCTTTTCCGTAGCCAAGCTATAAGCTGTAGTTGTGTGTGTGTGTGTGTGTATATATATATATATATGTATATATATATATATATATATATATATATATATAAAATATAATAATATAGTAGAATATAGAATCACTAAAAAACATGTATATATATCTATATATATATATTTTTTTTAAAAACAATCCGTTGGAATGGACCTTTCCTCTTAAAATTCCAAAGCAAAACAGTTGAAGCAATTGAAATAACTGTAAAACTGTACTCCAGGAGAATAATTAGCTCTTTTCTTTATTTGCAGTCAAAGGGTCACCAACCACCACCACCTACACGTTTTGACCCACTGGTCTTGATCACAGTATCTCAATATTTCTTCAATGTCTATTATTTATAGTCTCTCCACTACTACCCATAATAATGCATTCTGGGAATTCTAGTGTAATAAAAACAAAAATTACACACCAAAGATACCATCTACCTCCATTGTTGTAAACATAATGATATACCAATCTCAAAGAGTTCCTCCATGTGCAAAAAGCAAGTACAAAACAAACCAGAATGTGAGGTGTCGAGGATGTCTTGGGAGTGACTGACTCTATTATTATCAACCATCAATTTTAACCATTATGTGTTGCTTCATCTGGATATGAGTCATATTTTCACTCTCTAATCTTGAAATTGATATATTAAATAGGTGTCCCAATTGACTCATTCCATAATGAGTCAATTATGACTCCGTCTACCATCACTTACTGGTCATGTGATTATAACTTTAATCACAAATGATAATGGAGTTTTTCATCCCCATTCAGACCCCTCTGGCTCTTGGTTCTTTGAATCAATAATATTGTTGAACGTCAGTGCGATCCGGAAAGAAGGAAAATCATAGTGAAAGGGCGAGTTCCCTGTTTGTTTCCCTTACAGTGGATTGGGATGTAGTGTGGTTAGTTTTACGTATACTTTGCGCTTTAGCTTTAGGCCTTTGTGCACTTTGCCCTGAATGTATTTTATTCATTTGCTGACAGCTTAGAGCCTCTGTGCACTTTGCTCTAAATGCTTTTTATTAGGCTTCGTACTGTTATTTATCAAATAGCCAGTTCTACTGTGTTGTTTTTTATTCATATCACACTGTTTTGCCTACTTCAGCACTGGAGTTCTTCATAACATATTCACTCTGTTCTTCAGTCAAGGATACAGTCTGGTACATTGCCGATAGACGTGGTAGGAGTTTAGATTTGGCATTCCTGTGTAGGGACATTTTGTGATCACGATGACATGTTAGTTATAAAATCACTTCCTTGTCCCAATACATGCAAGAGGGAGATTCCGACCAGAGACCCACAGCTAGACGCTGACTGCCTCATTGCAGATGCTGAACCAGATCACAGGCCTTTGCTCAGGTATGAGGGCTTATGTCTCCCCGGTGATTCGGAAAGGCAAGCTAGAAGCTTAACATGCTGTGCTCTAAATAGAACAAGCAGAGGGAGAGTAGAAACTGTTAGGCACTATGATAGCTTTATTCTTATGTTTTACTCTCCTGGTGACTATTTCAATCCTACTGTGTTGTATTGTTCTGGTTATTGCGGCTCACGCCTTATTATCTAAAATACAGTTGTTTTATTAAAACATTATATAAAACTTATACTGTCTTTGTCATTTGTATATGAGACCATATTGTAAATGAGAGAGTTGGTTTGGATCTGAGTGACCACGACTTCCCTGAGAAGTTCCAAAGATGTCATGTGCTCGGCTGCCTAATCATTTCTTCCCCGTGGGAGAAATGAGGCACTGCTAGTTAGCCGGAGCAAAAAACGGATTTAGGGTGACAGAGTTCCTTACACGTGGGTCAGACTCAGTCCCCCACACCGTTATCGATCCTGCTGCCTAGAAATCCAGTAGTCTCATTTAGGATAATGAGAGCCCACGCGACATGGCACCGCCAACGATTGGTCTGGCTCTAATGTTTAGGTCCGACTGACTCTCTCGGTCTCATATATATTTTGACTCCTCGGTTCCGTACGCGGAGACGTCCGTGGACCTGAGGGTTTCCGCCACCATGGGATAGGTACGTCCTATTGCTTAGTGGTTGGTTGTTCAAGCTTGAACTTTGAAAGGAAAAACCCCGATATTGGTGTGCCTTCTCTGACCTAGAGCTATTTTTTACAAATGGCGAATATAGCAATCAATATGCGTCACCCACTCACAGGACATCTGATAGCACATGGACTGACAGTCCAGGGGGGTCCAGCCACTTTTGTGGTGGACGCCCATGCAGCCTATAGAACAGAACTTGTTTATTCTTGGGTCATATTTCCAGCAGCTGATGGGGGTACAAATACTTTTCACGAATACACTGTTGCAAATGTCCCTGGACAATACCGGGCTTACGCTTACTTAGAGATACCTCTAGCTTATCAAGAACACCATAATTGGCTTGATGGCGCCCTCCCACATACAGTAGCACAAGTGAGGTTAGGTCCGTTGAGTAATGATGGTCCGACCTGGCCTTTATTGGCTACTTACACACCATATCCTGCGGTTGCAAATTTGGCAGTGGCTGATGTGCGTCGTTTATATATAGACTTAGCTACAACATACAGAAGACTGGTTCAGTTTGTGATGCAGACATTAAATACTAATGCAGCGCGTGCTGCTCCGGCGCACCCACAAGCCGTGGTTCCGGGAATCAATCCGGCCACTGTACACTCAGTTATGGGCAAGGTACCGGCTAAACGTGAGGAGACTCCATTTTGGCTGGCGCAGAAAATTAATACGCTGGAAGCAGTATTTCCCCATATGGGACCTCAGGATAAACATAGAATTTTGACGATGTGTTTGCCGTATGGGATGGTTCCTCCGGTGGACCTTTGTAATACCTGGGGCACGGTGTTTGCCACGCTCTACACTACAGCACACGGTACGCCGACTTTAGCTAATTTACCGGACGTGCTTAAACAAATTCAAGATGAATATGGGGCTGCCCCTGCCTTAGATTTGGGCATGCAGTTAATGGGCAATTTTGCCGCAGTTTCTTCTATTATTTTGAGTAATCTCAAGGGAGAGGCAGTAGCACTAGCCGTGCGAATGCATCTTCGGGATGTTCCGCAGATTAATCAAGAGCGGGAACTTCCGCAAATAATAGCTGAGACATATTCTAGTATTGGTCGCGATAGCCTAGGGGCTAGACCGCAGAAACCCCAATTGCAGGGTAAAAATAATAAAGATAATGCTAAGCAACAGCAACCTGAGGGTACAAAAAAGCGCTGGGAAAAGAAACAGCAAACACCTAAAAAAGATGGGGGACAGTCTCCGCAACCGGAGACCCCGCAGAATAGGTATAATCTCAGAAATAGGGATAATTTGAAGACGCCTGATAGATATCAATATACTGATACACGCCAATCTCGTTCCTTTCAGGACTCCTCAGAGAAGAGAAGTGAGAGAGGTGGGCGGTCAGAGCAGAGGACGGAGTACGTGAAACCGAGACAGGATTCACAACGCTCAGCGGAGGTTTCTGTTAAACAAGAAGAGAAACCGCTGCAACAAAAACAGCAATTTAAAAAGAAAAAAGTGGCAGCAGTCTCAGTTAGACATGCCGCTCAAGAAGAGAGTTCTCTTGACGAACACGACATGGGCATTAGCACTGTTAGACAGCGCGGCAGAGGTCACAATAGTTCGCCGGAGTCTTCTAGAGCATCTGGAGGTGAAAGCAACTGATGACTTCATACAAGTCGAAACGGCGGATATGCGAGTCTCTGATCCTGATAGAGTATAGCAAGTGACTCTACGATTAGAAGGGGACATTGACCGCATTGTACACGCCATCTTTTGGGACCATGTGGTAAAATCATATGATGTTCTGTTGGCCGAACAGGATTGGCCACCTAACTTTGTTCGCGACTGTCCAGTTGGGGAGGATGTTATAGTACCTTCCTTCTCACCACTTGTTCCGAGACAGCTAGCGGAGTCCTATGGTAAAACATGGGCTCTAGCACAGGCTCCCGCCCAATATAGAAATAATGTGGGGTGGGATAGACAATCACCTTATCATGTAATTGCAATAAAGGGCACACCACAGCCACAGCCGCAGTATCCTATTAAATTTGAGGCAAGGGCATCGGTTCGGAAAATTCTTACACAATTGGAGTACCAGGGTGTAATTGAGCCCTGTGTCTCGCCGATGAATAATCCCTTATTTCCGGTTGCTAAACCGGACCATTCGTATAGGATAGTGGTGGATTATAGACATTTGAATAGTCACACATGCATATATGCAATACAGAATTCACATAGCGCAGCGCTTATGAACAATATAGTGCGTAAAAAATACAAAACAACGTTGGATATCTCGAATGGATCTTTCTGCCAAAATATAGCGCCCGAAAGTCGGGACTATACCAGTTTCAGTGCGTTTGGCTCTCAGAAAAAATTTGTCGTTTGCCTCAGGGGTATAAGAATAGCCCAGGACTGTTTTCGGCTCGTGTGACTGAAATGCTGCACGAGTTGGACTCTGAAGCGTTATCATATGTTGATGACATATATTTGACAGACGATGAGATTCTGCAACATCTCAGGCGCGTATCGCGCATTGTTGTGGGATTTGCTGATATTGGCTATAAGTTTAATTTTAAGAAATCAAAGATTGCCTTCCTCAGCGTCATTTTCCTGGGATATGAGTTATCGAGTGAGGGCAAGAGCCTAGCCCCACATTTTTTGGAGAAATGTGCTTTATTGCAGCCTCCTACTACGGTTCGGAAGCTCCAGTCATTGTTGGGGTTTCTGAATTTTGGCAGAACTTACATTCCTGACTATGCTACGCGTATAAAACCCTTATACGAACTGATTCGCCCGAATTTTTCGAGTAGATTTTGGACCATTGAGCATACACACATACTGCGAGAGTTACAGACTGATCTCTTAGCAGTTAAACACTTACACACACGGGACAATAAGACACATTTAGTCATCAGGGTGATACCTGGGGCTGTTGGGTTTACGTATGTCACCTTTAATGAGGGTGAGACAGTCCCGATTGCATACAAGTCCCACTTGTATTCTGCTGCAGAACAACGATTTGCACAGACTGAGAAAATACTCACTGCAGTACAGATGGCTGTGATCAAAGAAAGACCGCTTGCCCAGGGCCAACGCATCATTGTCGTTTCCCCTATTCTGGCCTTAGAGGCTGTTACAAAAGCGAGTGTTCCTAATTCGAAAGCTTTACACCCGCGATGGATACAATGGGCTACGTCTTTGACAGCCACTGATGTAGATTACATATTTGACCCTAAACTGCAGACTCAAGAATTTCTTCAATATGAAATAGAGTACCCAGTTCCTGCTGGCACATTGCCTATTGACCAATTTCAAGTGGTCATGTATACCGATGGCTCTGCGCAACCAGCGGTTGGGACTAAACAACAGTATTCTGCTGCATGTGCGGTGGTGAGCGGCACTATGGAGGGGGAAGTGTTCTGCCCCCGACATACTTATACTAAAACCTTGGGAGATTGCACGGCACAGCTGGCTGAGCTCAAAGCTCAGTGGAGAAGTGTGGCTCAATGGTTAGAGCGGCAGACCCTGAAGCAGAGATCTGGCTCAAGACCAGGGTTCAAGTCCCGCTTCAGCAGGTCTTGGGCTCAATTCCCCTTGACCAGATAATTCTCGCCTCGGTGCCTAATCTAATTCATGGGTCCCACTCTGCAACTCTGGGCAATAGCTTGCTTAATCTCCACAACGGCCCCAACAGCGCTTGGATGCCTGGCTTCACCCTGGGGGTGCTCAGGAGTGGGTGCCTCACAGGGAAAAGCCAGGAGGGGTTCCATAGCGGTATGAGTACAGCGCCTTGAGACCCTAACGGGTGAGTAGTGCGCTATACAAGTGCTAATTTACATTTACAAGCTCTATTGTTAGCGTTGGAGCACGCGGATCCGGCGATTTTGACCTTGCTGGTCTGTGACTCCTACTACTGTGTTCAGTCTTTCAATGAATATCTGCACTATTGGAAGTTGAATGGGTTCAGAGATTCTAAAGGCAACACCATTAAACATAAATTGTTGTGGGGTAAGGTTGCGGATCTGAAAGAAACGCTTCCTAAGGTCCATGTTGAGCATACACTTGGACACCAGCGCGTTGGAATACACGTTGCTGGGAATACTTTGGCAGATGAAGCCGCAAAGTCGGCAGTGGCTGTCGCCACTGTGGCCGCAGTGACTCGTTCGAGTTCCAAACCAGACACAGAGATTTCGGCTGCTATAAAAGCTACGGCTGATGGCACGCCGTTTCCTAAAGGATTTCCTTCTAAATATAGTTACTGCTTGAGTAGTGCGCTAAATGCTGTTGTTAATATTCCAGGCATTGGTGTACGTGAACTTCCCAATAGAATTGAGAGACCTCGATTAATTTCTGCAGCACATGAGGGGGTGGCATCTGCACATGCTGGTGTGGCTGCCACGATTTCACTTTTACAGGCTCGTTACTGGTGGCCTGGTCTCTATAAAGAGACGAAGCAGTATGTCCTTTGTTGTGACGTCTGTCAACAAATTAAAGCATCGTCGGCTAGACGCCCGCAGCAGACGCCCCTTCTGATTTCGAACAAACCGTTACAGTGTGTGTACTTGGATCATTGTGGTCCGCTGACACCAGATAGTGCATACAAATATATATTGGTTGCTGTAGATTCGTGCTCCAGATTTGTGTGGGTATGGCCACAACGCTCGGCTGACCCTCGGACTGTTATTAAAGATTTGCGCATCTTTGTCGATACATTTGCAGTTGCGGCTTTTCATTCGGACCAGGGCCCTGCTTTTGCCTCTAAGGCATTCAGGGACACCATGGGTTCGTTGGGGGTCCAACTCCAATTCTCGTCTCCATTTCATCCCGAGGGAAATTCTGTCGTGGAGCGTTTAAATCGTGATTTAAAGCAATCCTTAACAGCCAGAGTTATAGGTACGGGTCGTAGTTGGTTAGCCCACCTATATGGAGTACAGAGAGCACTTAATAACTTGCCTAGACGGTCACTGGGGGGTCGTACTTCATATGAGTGCCTGTTTGTAACACGAATGTATGTTCCTGATCTAGATGGTCCTGGTGTGGAGGCGGCAGTTACGCCCTTTGACATAAATGATCGTCACTGTTTTGCAGGATTTACAACAATTCCGTGAGGATAACTCTTCTGCAAATGCCTCCTCCTCAGGAATTAAGGATGAGCCAGTAACACCTACTGGTTGGATTCCCAGGATTGGGGATCTAGTGCGTGAAAAGGTCGCAGTAAAGAAAGAATTTGGTCCTTCTTATCGAGCACCTGTCCCTGTGTTAGGGGTGAGCGGCACGAGAACTGTGATCTTACCGCCGCTGCAAGGGGCCAAAGGAAATCGCTTTGTTTCTATTGATAATGTCAAGTTACAACATGTGGCCGATTCTGCACAGCAGACCAAGAGGGAAACCCAGTAGTTCCGGCATCCCTCTCACTACTGGGGAAGAAGTCCCGCTGCAGGTGATTTACACCGACGCTGTTTCCTCTCCGAGCTTGGGGAGGGTGGAAGATGATCTTGCGATTGTTCCACAGACAACGATTAATATGGAATCTTTTGATCAAGTTGCTGTACGTTCTACTGATGTTTCTGAACATGTGGTTTATAGCGTGCCTAGGAGAGAGCCTCCATCTGCTTCTTTGTTCACAATTGCACCTTTTGCAAGAACTGCCTCTGGCTGCTTCAACGATGCTGATGAAGCAGTGTCCATCTCTTCGTCCTCCATGTCTTCTGTCCGAGGTCCACGTAATCTCCTGAGTTGGCTTAAACGTACATATTTTGTTTTTCCTTGGAACTATTTGTGGCTTTTTATGGCTGTAATGACTCTTTTTTTATGGTTGGGATTTGTAGTTACTTTTTTTCTAGTGATACATGGTCATTTTCTTCCTGATCGATCTGACATTGAGCACGTGGAGACTGTGTTGAGACCACATTTTTCGTCTCATATGGTTCGAAGAGACTTGTCCAATGTGAACATTTCTGCAATACCGATTCCGGATGGGATTGTGTGGGATAAAGTAATGTTTGATATATATGGTCCCACTGAATTGATTCAAATACCGTATGCCCTCAAGTTATCAATGAATGATATTGTAATACCAGGCATTGTTTCTGATGATTGGGATGTGAAGACAGTAGATTCCATGCTAAAGGATTTGCAATATTATACTGTCTATGACGATGAAGATGCTTACCAATTTAGAGATAATCATGGTGACATGTTTTGCAACAACTATTATGGACACCACTTTATTCATAAAGCTAGTAGCCCTAAGTCCATATTTAATTATGTGCAATGGGAACATTGCTCGGCTCCTCCACAAGGGAGTTCGAAAACGTATAATGATAAATTTGCATATTTTTCTGGGCATGATCAGCGGGATGCTAAGTCTTAATATTTTAAAGTTGCACCGTATTCTAATAAGCAAATTTTATTGACTGATACTAAATTACTATATTCAAATTTGTTTGTATCTAAACTTTCGGTCGAGGGGTATGAATACTGGTTAAAGACTGTTGACTTGAAAAGTGTTTGGGGTACGAAAAATTGGCAGATGCAAGGCAGGGATACATTATTTAGAGCATGTCTTATCCCTGTGCAGATGATTTTCCTCAATGACACTGTACAACAGACTAGCTGTTTGGGCTTGGCGACGATTAGAGAGTTGAATTTGCCTAGTATACCTGTCCCTTCCAAATTAAACAACTGGCAGCACTATGTGAATGCTACTTTTAGTGAATTTACGCATTGGGTCCAGAATGGTACGCTTAACACTTCATCGTTACATCCGGGCGGGTGGTTATTATGGCCCGTAGACACTAATCAGTGTCATCAACGTTTTGTCACCTCTTCAGGGGGGTTCAGGACTAGTAGGGCAGACCCTCGTTACAATTCACCAGAACATGCTGATATTATAACTACGTACAGCGTGGGGAAGCTTTGTTAAACAATGGTTGAAGTCATCCACGCTGGATGCAGTTAAGTCGCATCTCAAGTTACTGTCAAATGGTACTGATTTACAAGATTTTTTGTCAGGTCCCAAGGTACCACGGAAGAAAAGGTTTTTATATGAAGTTTATAATGAGATTTGGAATATTCACAACAGGAGGCTGAAGCCCGGTTGAGGCAGATTGATCAAGAAAATCTGCTGCAGACTTTGGGGGTCATTCTGACCCCGGCCGGCGGCGGAAGCCGCCGGCCTGGCTGGAACCGCCAGAATACCGCTGCGCGGTCAAAAGACCGCCACGGCTATTCTGGGTTTCCCGCTGGGCTGGCGGGCGACCGCCAGAAGCCCGCCCGCCAGCCCAGCGGGAAACACCCTTCCATGAGGATGGAGCCGGCGGAGTGGAAGGGGTGCGACGGGTGCAGTTGCACCCGTCGCGATTTTCAGTGTCTGCATGGCAGACACTGAAAATCTTGGTGGGGCCCTGTTACGGGGGACCCTGCAGTGCCCATGCCATTGGCATGGGCACTGCAGTGGCCCCCAGGGGCCCCACGACACCCCATACCGCCATCCTGTGCCTGGCGGCCAAAACCTCCAGGAACAGGATGGCGGTATGGGGGTCGGAATCCCCATGGCGGCGCAGCTTGATTCCCCAGGGCAGCGGAAAACCGGCGGTACACCACCAGTTTTCCGTTTCTGACCGCGGCTGTACCGCCGCGGTCAGAATGCCCAAGGGAGCACCGCCAGCCTGTTGGCGGTGCTCCCGCGGTACCCGGCCCTGGCGGTTTTTACCGCCAGGGTCGGAATGACCCCCTTTGTCTGTTGTTGATAATGGCATGCATACCCTTTCTGACCGTGTTTACACGATTGACAGCATTGTTTCCTCTGCTATTGACATTATTAAATCGGACATGTCTTCTTTATATCATGGGCAGAGTCAGACACGGTCCATCATGCATCTGGGTTGGACTCTTCAGACCTTGAAGGCGGGTCGCGTTCCATGGCAGCACATTCGTGCCAGAGAGATCTTTATCTCCTTTAATTTGACTCGTCAGCAACAGTTGATGGCTAAAAAGGAAGCGACATATGTTATGTTGAATATTGAGAAATTGGAGAAACTGCCTTTCACGGTGGCTGAGATTCCGTCAGCTGAGTGGTTGATTCATGGGGTTATTAATTTACCTATCTCCACTCTGCAATTTACTTCTTGTTTGAAGCACATTCCGGTGGGTAGATATGAACTATTGGGAGACAGTTACATACACGAGGTGTGGGAGCTTCCCTTTCAATACAGATGTGTTAATGGTTTGAGGGAGGTTTTTCTTAGCGGTAGCGAATGCGAAGCTTCTGTCAGCCATTCCATGGTTTGTAAACAGCTGTCCTTGCACGGAGCGTGTAGCGCTTCGATTGCTAACTTAGCTTGTTATTTGAAGGGTGTTCCAGTCCCGGTTATTAAAAACACTTTCCAGGTGCTTTCTAACGGCAGTTACGTTGTTCTTAACAGCGAACGCTGCTGTGGCATGCGTGCCGGAATAGTTTACGTTGTCGTTGTCAGCAAGGCCGTTACGTGCTGCGGGAATGTGTTGTTTCCCCCCACTCAAATTAGGGAGGTAGCGGACATCTGGCCTCATATTGCTACTTCCAAGGTTGATTTCGACAAGTTAAGTCGGCTGAAAGCTTTATTGTTTCAAAAGCATGTGGCCCTTACATCTGCTAGCGAGACCTACGCACTTCAGGTGGCAAGGTCATCGGCGGAGATACAGTCCCTTTTGAATACTAACTTTCCAAGTCACTTCGGTGAACTTGTGGGACGTATATTTAATGCATCCAGCACTGCTGGCATTGCTCATTTTTTCAAAGCCGTTGGTGTTGGTTTCGCTCACACCTTCACTTCCATATTCGGTTTGATACCTTTGGCTATACACTCTATTTTCGGAAGCATTTTTGGGGGTTTCCCGATTACTTTGGCTTTGTTGGCTGGAGTCTTGCTATTGTTGCTATTTTTTCGCAATGGCTGTCCCGCCACGACGAGATCCTATATTGCTGCTCCCGTCAGCGCAGCTGTGTCGTGAACGCATGATGCAGCATTTTGGAGCTACACTCCTGGGCAATTTGGAGTGTGACTGGTCTCTGTCATTCAGACCGGTTTTGGATTGTGTGCAACCCGTGTTTCGGTGCCTTTGGTGCTCATTTGAACATGCACTGGCTTTCTGTCTCTCACTGCAGCGTCCTCCAGTGGTCAATCCTGATCTGTTGATGTTCCCGATTAGGGCTCATTCCCAGACTTGTGCACTACGGTTGCGTTTGCTTCGTGAGGCGATTTATGAGATTCCCTTCCTGGAGGAAGATGGTATTGTCTCTTTCATTGGCCCTGCACGGGGTGCTGCCCTGAATGGTTTTGGGGCTTTGGAACACACCTGCTCCATGGTACTTTGTGGCGTGGATCTTCCGATATTAACATATATCGAAGTGGAGGAGCTCCTATGTTCTATTGCTTCTGTCTGACAATTGGATTATTTTTTCTTCGGCAAAATTGACACTATACTGAATTTGGCTTTATCGTCACATGTTTCCTAAATTTATGACTTTGTTGTCTTCTTACCTTGTCGAAATATATTGTTTATGTTTGGGGCATGTTTTTATGTTGTTGGAACCACTTGCTACCGACAAGGGGAGGGTGTAGTGTGGTTAGTTTTACGTATACTTTGCGCTTTAGCTTTAGGCCTTTGTGCACTTTACCCTGAATGTATTTTATTCATTTGCTGACAGCTTAGAGCCTCTGTGCACTTTGCTCTAAATGCTTTTTATTAGGCTTCGTACTGTTATTTTTCAAATAGCCAGTTCTACGGTGTTGTTTTTTATTCATATCACACTGTTTTGCCTACTTCAGCACTGGAGTTTTTCGTAACATATTCACTCTGTTCTTCAGTCAAGGATACAGTCTGGTACATTGCCGATAGACGTGGTAGGAGTTTAGATTTGGCATTCCTGCGTAGGGACATTTTGTGATCACGATGACATGTTAGTTATAAAATCACTTCCTTGTCCCAATACATGCAAGAGGGAGATTCCGACCAGAGACCCACAGCTAGATGCTGACTGCCTCGTTGCAGATGCTGAACCAAATCACAGGCCTTTGCTCAGGTATGAGGGCTTATGTCTCCCCGGTCATTCGGAAAGGCAAGCTAGAAGCTTAACATGCTGTGCTCTAAATAGAACAAGCAGAGGGAGAGTAGAAACTGTTAGGCACTATGATAGTTTTATTCTTATGTTTTACTCTCCTGGTGACTATTTCAATCCTACTGTGTTGTATTGTTCTGGTTATTGCGGCTCACGCCTTATTATCTAAAATACAGTCGTTTTATTAAAACATTATATAAAACTTATACTGTCTTTGTCATTTGTATATGAGACCATATTGTAAATGAGAGAGTTGGTTTGGATCTGAGTGACCACGACTTCCCTGAGAAGTTCCAAAGATGTCATGCGCTCGGCTGCCTAATCATTTCTTCCCCGTGGGAGAAATGAGGCACTGCTAGTTAGCCGGAGCAAAAACCGGATTTAGGGTGACAGAGTTCCTTACACGTGGGTCAGACTCAGTCCCCCACACCGTTATCGATCCTGCTGCATAGAAATCCAGTAGTCTCATTTAGGATAATGAGAGCCCACGCGACAGGGAGAAATGTCTCTACAGTAATTTCAATAGCAAGTCAATTGATAAAGGAAGGTCACTAATTCAGTCACCTTGAGGTATCAGTCTATTTTATATCACTCAGGATCCATCTACAGCATAAGATTACCGATCAGTGGTCCCTGAACGGGGGCACCAAAACAAAAACATGGAAACAAGACTAGCCAAAAGGCTACAAAGAGTTGAATGTGTTTTTAGCAAAGACAAGAGAAGGGATGCAACAACCATAAATTCGACAAGTGAAGTGTATATAGAGAACAATTTGAAGTGGCTATATGTCAAGTTAGAACATTTACAAAAGAAGGAGATTACAAAGAGTTGGGAATGTCTTACTTTGGAGAAGTATTTAGAAGTGGATCGAGTCCCTAGGGGTCTGCGGATCTTTACATTGCCTAATCAACTGAATACAAAATCAGAGATGCTTGGAGAGAGGGGCACCAATAGCATGGAATGTTCCAAAAATATGATGCGCATCATTATTAAATATGCGAGAAAAGATATTGAGGAGATTCTGAAAAACATAAAGGAAGTGGATGAGAAGATTATGTTGTTGTATAAGGAAGATGAAAGTAACAAATTAAGACAAATAATGGAAAAGAATTTGGAGAAGTATTAGAGTATAATAGAAGAACGGAAACAGAGAAAATTTAGAAGAGACAAGATTGACTATGGAACTCGCAGAATACTAACATTTGCTAAAAGATTTGATTTTTTAAAACAACAAAACAATATTGGAGTTGAAAAGATGTCAAGTTCCTGAGAAACATCAATCAGTGAATCTGACGTGGAATAGAGTGAAGTAGAAGAAACATCTACAGGCACTAAGAAAGTAACTTTTTTAGACAAAATGAAATTGATCTATATGGAACAAAGAATACCGAGAGGAAGAGGCAGATGTCAGACACGAGGAAGAGGGAGAAGATTTGGAACAGAACAGGGAAAAGTCAGAAGACAAGAAGGGGACCCAGAAAAAGCAAGGGGTTACCCACTGTGAAGCAAACAAAAGAACTGAAAGAATCATTGGAATCAGAACAGGATGTGAATTTAATAGTCAATCTCTCCAATCATGAATTGACTCAAGAAGCGAGAACTCTTCTAAATAAAGGCTTAACATTTTGTCCTGAGAAACATTATGACTATGTGGAAACTTTAATAGATCTTTACAAATTCATGCGGAAAATAAAATTGGCAAAATGTTTTGCAAAGAACGTGTCTAAGAAAGTCCCGAGCAATGATAGTATAACAATCAGCTTGAATTTAATTATTCAACAAAAATCTGACATTAAGACTGTGTTTGATCTAATGTATAATCTTGAGGATCATGAGTTTTCGGAAACACAAGTGTTAGAGGAACTGCAGATTGAGACAGCAGGACACTGCCGCACAGACTTTAAGCCGAAATCCAAATTCTGTCCAGTCTTATCACCAGGGAATAGGATGGAGACATTCCATGACCTTGTGATTGACGAACTTGATAAGATAAATAAGATCAAAAATGTTTAAACTGTAAATATTACCATACAGTAACGCAAGGCACTTAAGGACTAATGGAAAATAACCATCTGGAAATAAAACCAGCTGATAAAGGAGGTAACATAGTGATCATGGAAAAGCAACAATATATGAAGGAGGCCTATCGACAACTCAATGAGAAAAATCATTATTGGAAATTGAAGAAGAATCCTATAAATTAATTGACCCTAGAGTTGAATAAACAACTGGATATATGTTATGGAGAAGGCCTACTATCTGATGCTGAAAGAATGTTTCTGAGAAATGAGAATCCCACTATACCTACTATCTATTTTCTTCCAAAGATACATAAGAGCTTGGAGAACCCGCCAGGACGTCCAATCATCTCTAGCTGTGGAGCTTTATATGAAAATATCTCAACCTATTTAGATTACTTTTTGGCACCATTAGTACAGAATTTAAGCTTTTATATTAAGGACACTGGTGACTTCCCGAGGATCCTTGCAGGTATCGGCATGGATGACAGCTATAAACTAGTCATAATTGACGTGGTTTCATTATATAGATCTATAAACCACGAAGTAGGATTGAAAGCAGTACATTATTTTCTGCTACAACGTGACATGAATAATCTAAAACATTCGCAAATATTAATAAAAATGATTGATCTATGTTTGAATAACAACATATTCTTATTTAATCATCAGATATATGCCCAAATTCGCGGGACAGTAATGGGTGTTTCCTTCTCACCTAGCTACGCAAACCTTACTATGGGATGGTGGGAAAAACATGTAGCATGGGGAGAAGACAATGAAGAACTAGCGGAAAAGGCTATAATCTGGTTGAGATACATTGACAACCTTTTCATTATTTGGAATGGTACAGAGGCAGAATTTATGCAGTACTTTGAAAAATGTAATCAAAATGATATGGGTCTACAATTCACGTACAATATAAGTGACAATGTGTCCAATTTTTGGACGTGAAAGTGTACATAGAGAACAATCAGATTGAGACAACTTTATTTCGGAAAGAAACTTTGACCAACAGTGTACTGCATGGAGATAGCTTCCATCCAATACCACTTAAAAGGAACATCCCCTATGGAGAATTCATCAGAATGAAACGTAACTGTTCAACTGGAAAAGAAATGGAATAAAAATGTATTGAAACCAGGAATAGGTTTCTTCAGAGGAAATATAGAAGTAAAGACATAAAGTCTGGAGAATTAAAGGCAAGAGCCCGGACAAGAGAAGAGCTATTGAATACTACTAGGAAAAATAGTCCACAGAAGGACCCACAAATTAGATTTATTATGACATATAGTAAAGAAGGCCATTTGATTTCAAACATATTGACTAAATATTGGGATGTTATAAGGAAGGACCCAGATGTGGGCAAAATGATGGGTGACAGACCAATGATAACTTTTAAAAAGGTACCCTCCCTACAAGATCTACTAGTCAATAGTCATTTCCAAAGGATTAAACAACCAAATTGGCTTACAGTGCAAACAACCGGCTTCATATGTGGTGGTAAATGTAAAGACTGTCACATAGGTTTAAACATGAAGGAGTTTGTGGACTCTGGTGGAGAAAAGGTGAAGATCAACAAAAGGATCACCTGCAATTCTAACTAGGTGGTGTACATAATTCAATGCAAGTGTGGATTACAATATGTGGGCAGCACTATTTGCCATCTCAGGAAACGGATCCTAGAACACATCAGAGCTGTCCAAAATAAGGATCTGACCTATGCCATGGCGATACATTTAATGACCCATGATGGAGCCAGTTGGACAGATATGAATTTTTATGGAATTGCAAAAATTGACATTAATGAAATAGGAGGTAAAAGGGAGTTGAAATTGAGACGTCTAGAATCTCGATTTATAATACAGTTAAGAACGAAGAGCCCGAGGGGTCTGAATGGGAATGAAGAGCTCCATTATCACTTGTAATTAAAGTTATAATCACATGACCAGTAAGTAAGGGTAGATGGAGTCATAATTGACTCATTATGGAATGATAATGGACATCTAAACTGGGACATCTATTCAATATATCAATGTCAAGATTAGAGAGTGAAAATATGAGCAACACATAATGGTTAAAATTGATGGTTGATAATAATAGAGTCAGTCACTCCCAAGACATCCTCGACACCTCACATTCTGGTTTGTTTTGTACTTGCTTTTTGCACATGGAGGAACTCTTTGAGATTGGTATATCATTATGTTTACAACAATGCCGGTAGATGGTATCTTTGGTGTGTAATGTTTGTAATTTTTGTTTTTATTACACTACAATTCCCAGAATGCATTAGTATGTGTAGTAGTGAAGAGACTATAAATAATAGACATTGAAGAAATATTGAGATACTGTGATCAAGACCAGTGGGTTGAAACGCGTCGGTGGTGGTGGTTGGTGACCCTAAGACTGCAAATTAAGAAAAGAACAAATTATTCTCCTGGAGTGCAGTTTTACAGTTGTTTCAATTGCTTCAACTGTTTTGCTTTGGAATATAAATAAATATATACATATCCATGTCTTTTTGTGTTTCTGTGATTGTGATAAAAACAATGGTATTTCCCACCACTGCTTAATCATTAGTCATCTCTGTCCCTGGCAGGGTTGCACTGAAATTAAAGTCTTATATCTATAAATTTCACATGATCACATGAAATGGGTACTGTGAAAAACACATTGTATGCTTGAGAAGTACTTTTGGAAAATTGGTAAAACGGGAAGCAAGCCAATGGAATACATAAATAGATGCCTAGTTAATGTAACATTATTAAACTGATCTCAATTTAGGTACTTTAATTTCCCTTCTTATTTTGTCTGAACCCCTATACCCTGTATTAGTGCTGAAAGGGTGACTCCGTTCTTACATGTTCACAATGCAGAGTGTTTAAACAGATTCATCTTACTTCTTCTGGAGAAATATTGTTAGTGTGTTTTTTCTCGAAATCTTGAACATTGTCAGATTAGACCAGCAGTCTTTATTGTATTAAAACTATTAACTTTTAATAAAATATTTAGGTTGTATCATAGTTTGTATAATTTAATGTATTCATACTGATATGATTAATGGTTACATTTTCAAAATTGCTGTGATAAGATGACTATGGTTATCCAAACTACTTTGTTAGTTTGTAAGTCACAATTTGTCTATGACATATTTTATCCATAAATATCTGAATGGGCTGTATTGATTGACAAGAGAAATGTGCACTAATCAGATTTTCAGGTCACTTTTCACTCAATAAAGTCTCAATTCTGTAAAAGGAAAAAAATTCCTTGAGATGATCCAAGCAATGGGGTCCTGAATGTCCTGAATGTCAAAGCAGATATCTTGATCACATGAATTAGGAATACCTTTCAAAGACAATGAGAAATTGCATATTGTGAAAAGGGCTAAGTTATCAGTTGAGAAGATATCTAGCTTACATTTTACTTAGACACCCAAGAGCAAAGTAGGCATTCATTTGCACTTAAATGCAGAGTGTCACTTGCACATTGTGGATAGATGTTCAGGCCTAAACATAACACTACTGACAAAGGCATTTTGGAGTATAAAAAAGTACTGCTTTTTTTTTACGTCTTAAATAAATATGTTAATATGTTTGTAAATTGAATCCAAAACATCTAAAATGGGAATAAAATGAAATATACATTTAGTAGAAATAGAAAGGACTGGTCCCTCTTTGGATATGCACCCTGAATATTGACCCTAGAATATCGCTGAACACAATATTGAGAACAGAATATTTTAATAAAAATGTAAGTATAGATTTTCTATACCTAACTCCATATATCATTGTGTTACATATAGCTTCAAGGTACATAGATGTGCAGTTAGGAATAGTGAATCCATACTTCCCTATGCATACTTACTTTTTTATATTGGTTTTGTTGATATTCTGTTCTTGATATTCTTGCACAATAATATTGTAGAGGTCGATTTCTCTTTGTGCTTTTAGTGAGTACAATTTCTCTTTGTGCTTTTAGTGGTAGTTAGTTGGATGTTTTGGGGCTAAGTCACAAAGACATGTAAGACCAGGTAAAGGGGCACTCCTGTAGTATTACATTTTCTACTCATAACCGCTTTTGTAAATAACCCCTTAAATCTGGGTGTTGTTCTTCTCAAGCCCCAGGATTTTTAGGTAAGTATTTATTGTGTTGTAGTTCCGCCAAGCAAGACTAACTGGTACTGAATGGTTCTGACTGGCACTGATTGGTTCTGACTGTCCTGTTAAAGTGCTTTCCCTCTTGGATTAGCACTCTTTTTTCACATTTTCATACTGGCCTACAGGGAAATCTAACAAATTGAGAAGGGTTGGTTTGACAGATTATTGTTTCAGCTGTTTTTGGCTGTTTGTGGGTTTGTTCTAATGTTTGGAGGGCTGATTGTAACTGCTGATTTCCCTTGTATTACCATAAACATTACCTGCAGCAAACACAATTCATGCTATCTCCCCTACTTTGCAAAATGCCTAGGCAGCTTGTCTTTACACATTGGAAAGTGCCCCTATTTTCTAATGTGGGTCACATTTCCAGCCATCTGCTTCTTTAATTGGACCACTGTTATTTTGGTGCTCTGGGCTTATTTTCTGTCGCAGTATGACTCTACTTATACATGCAACCAAGCTCTAAACATCTAAAAGAACTTGCTGTCAGTCATGAAAACAAAATACCTATCAGGCACCAATGTTCCCAAGGATGAGGTGGGCATCAGGAGCACCAATGCACTGTACAATTGCATGTTGCACTTCTGGGGCACTGTGTTAACTTGGCCCCTAATATACAATTACCAAACCACCTTTGATTTAGTATATTTAGTCAGAGGTGAACATCCCAGAATTCAATTGAGATGAAACTATGCATTAGATCAGGTTGTATACATATTATCTACTGGTCCTGACAACACATTTTAGACATACTACCTTATGTTTTAATAGCCATATCTACCCTGTTTTGAAGAATGTCTAGATACAAGGCAAACATGTTGAACGCAGAATTGATGATGCGGCACCTCCAGTCACACGAGACTATTGAATGAATTAAAAAGGTTAGGTACACGAGGGGGTGGTAACCCCAGAGAAATCTGCAGGAAACATCCTACTTAAAGTAATATGCAAAATAGCCAAAGAGAAATCTTCTCTTCCATTGCGCTTTGGATCTTTCTGTTCCCATGGCTGGTTGGGTATATTGTATAAAGAAGAAAATTATTTCCAGATTGTTATTCTTGTTTCAGCATCTACTTATTTATATTCACCCTTCCTATTTCATGACTGTACAGGCAAGATTGATCACCTTACTTGGTAGAATAAAACATTACCGGTTTTCTGGAAAACATGAGGAGTGTCATGGAAGTATGCTTTAGAAGGTATTTCTGGGGTACATAGCTGCATTAATTTCAGTCTCTGTTAGCAAAACAGGCTTTAGCCAGCACAATCTGAGTGTACTAGGAGAGATGGTGACCTTGAGACCTTTGTATAGTTCTAAATGTCATTGCTCCAAATTAAAGCTGATTCATGACATAGTGCAGAGAGGGTCATTCATCCTTTTGGTAAGTGTAGGTGTCTCCAACCAATTGATCATGAGCTTCCAGTAGCTCCCAGACACCATCAGATTAGCTTACAGCCTTGAGATCATTTTTAAGTAAGCACAAGGGCACATTCTTCTTTTAAAGTTAAGAGGATGCTGTGTTTACTTTACATGATTATCTGGCTGCACATAGCAGAGCCTGATAATGAGCAGTGCTCTGTCAGCTTTATGGGCCAGGTTGGGGCACAGAACTGAAGCACTGAAGTATTTAACTCGTAAATAAAAGTCCTTGCCAGTACAATATAATAGTGTGAGAACAAAATTATGTTCTGAATGCTTTTAAATGAGAGACAATAAAAAAAAAGTTACTTTAATGATTAACTTCATTTTAAATTTCTCCCATTTTCAAGTGTTGCATCTACTAGTAGCAGGCCTCTTTTGCTTCCCGTAGCCAGTAGGCACTGTGCCACATTTATAATTGAAACATGGTAATTTTTTTAAAATGGGAGAAGTTTAAAGTGACGAAAACTTTTTCCATGAAGCATTGTCTTAATGTCTTTCTTCACTTTCAATTAAGCCAATTACCTCTTAATGTTTTATGAAACGTGTTTCTTCACTTAAAATTCCTCCCATTTAAACAAATGTATTTTTCTTTATAAATATGGAACTTGTCTACAAGCCACTGGTAGAAAGATGCCTGGTGTTTGTAAATGTGACACTAGGAAATGGGAGTGCATTTAAATGATGAGTTTTATGGAATCCGTATATACAAAGTTAACTCTTCAGTTTAATTTTCTCGACACAATACCATATATATAAGTTAAAAATACAGCCTCTATTTTAATTGGGAGGAATTAAAAGTGCAGAATTTTTTTGCATCATCTGAACATTTTTGCACAGCATTGTTCTGCAGTTTAAATTTCTCCCATTTAAAAAAATGGTGGTATGTTTGTGTTATACTTGGAATGGTGCCACAAATGTCAAAAGGTATGTCCTGTGCCACAAGTACATATGACAAAGACTCTCAATCACCTGTACAAGTATATCCCATTCATACGCACACATGTTCACACATCCTCAAAGACCACACTCTTAGTGACACACATAGAAGCCCTATCATAATGCCCCAAGTAAAAGTATTTTGTTAAAGCCATATTATCTGGCTGTAAAGACATTGGCATTAAGGTCAATTAAGCTGGGCGTGGGGGCTTCTGGTAGCAATGCACCAGGTGTTTAGCCTTCAGTAGCTCACAAAGAATTTCACTGATCAGAAGTAGCTCTTAATACAGAAAAGGTTAGAGACCCCTGGTTAGGTCAAGAGTGGATCCACTGCTCTCAGATTTCTTTAATTCTTCTAGGACGTAGAGTTGTTTCAACAAGAGAAAATCTTTAAAACAATGTAGCAAACACCTTACTTTTTTAGCAAAGCAATTTATGAGTCAAAGTACAGTGTTGAGATGGTAGTCGGCCTTTTTTCGAAGCTGAAAGTTGAAGTACTGGAATGGCTTAAAGTCCTCATTATGAGTTGAGCTAAAGAAGGATTGAACATTCAATTAAGGCTTAGAATGAAGACTTTAATCTGATATGTGTGACTGTACCTATTGTGACACATCACAGACTACATTAACATATGGCCCCTAATATACAGTTGCCAAACCCTCATTGCCCCCATGCCTACTGCACTCCCCTTAAAAAGGAAGAGCATTTTTCATAGCTGCCAATTTTATTGTCCTAGATGGGTATTTGATATTGTGGACCATCTGGATATGTTTTCTCAGTTTCTTCATGTAGAATGGGTTTGGATACTAGTTGGGTGAGTCGGATTTTGTTGAGGTTCTCTAGTAGGGATGTGGAGTTGGCATCCTTGGGTCCTCAATGTGGAAGTGGAGTGAGTTGTAGTGGAAGGAGTTGATGGAGAGGTGGGGGTGATGAATTTGCTGATGGGTTCGCAGAATGCTTGCCGGGGTCCTTGTGGTCTGTATGCGAGGGTACCTCTTATGATTATCTTGGCGTCAATGTGTAGTAGTAAGTTAAGGTGCTTTATGGCAGGCATTGGGTCATTGCTCGTGGCTGAGCATTGGGTGGTTTCCTTGAATATTATGGCAATTCTTCCACCGTTCTTGTTGGGGTGGCCCGGGTGTAACGTCTTGTAACCATCTGGGGTGGCAGTGGTGATGTTGGGGTTGGAGTTGGAATTGAGCCATATTTCAGTGGTGAAGATGATGTGTTTGGTGAGGGTGGTGATGGTGTCCCATGTTTCTGTGGTGTGTTTGCTGAGGGAGCACGCATTGTGCAGGATGCAATGTAGCGGTTTCAAGCTGATGGTGGTCTTCTGCAAGGTAGTAGTGTTGGGCCCTGTGTGGGTAGGCTGTCTTGTGAGGCAGGAGAAGCGGCAGTGGTGGGAAACGAAAGGTCCTTCGGCAGAGCTCGGGAGGATGTGCAGCAGTAGGAGTCTTGGCATCCCATGTCGAGGGCCAGGAACTCATCTGCGGTGTAGAGGTGGATGGTGGAAGGTCCTGTCTTTGTGCACGGTCCTGGCACGGACGAGTGCAGATGGGCTTGCCTTTGGCGCACCTTCAGGGCGCCATCGGCATGCCCGCTGCACACGTGCGCTCTGTGGCTAAGCTGTAGCCTTCATTGGATAGGCCTCAGGGAAGGGCACCAGGTAGGCAGGAGCCAGGCAGAGTGGGAGAGAAGGGCAGGGTGGAAAAAAAGGGCAGAGCCGAAAGCAGGAGAAAGGAGGCTGTGGGTAGAACAGTGAGGGACCTGGGGGAGGAAGCCTGGGGAAGGGCTGCTGGTGGCAGGCCGATGGCCTGCCACCAGGATCAGCTGGCTGGCGGTGGTCTTCTGGCTGCTTCTGGCTGCTGGCAGGCTTCTGGCTACTGGAGTAGCTTGAGGGCAGGTGGTGGCAGCAGCGCAGAGAGCAGGAGGCCTGCTCAAATAGGGCCACGCTGCAACCTTTACTAAATAGGCCTCAGAGCAGGGTGCTGGGGGAGACAGGAGCCGGGCAGAGAGGGGGAGAAGGGCAGGGTGGGGAAAAAGGGCAGAGTGGAAGGAGGGAGAAAGGAGGGCACGGGGAAAATGACGAGGCACCTGGGGACAGGAAACCTGGGGGAGGTGTTCTGGTAGCAGGCACAGGGTCTGCTACCAGGATCTGCTCGCTGGCGGTGGTCTTCTGGCTGCTTCCGACTGCTGGCTGGCTTCTGTCTACTGGAGTAGCTGAAGGGCAGATGGCGGTAGCAGGGAGAGCAGGAGGCCTGTCAAAGAATGTGAAAGCATCAGACGAATGTCTACAAGTGGAACAATTGACCTTGCCTGCCTGAAAAATTCAACACTTATACTTGTGCAACTTGATAAATTCTGGTCATCGACATCAAACAAGAAGAACTTAGAGATGTTAACTCGCCAAAACATTGCTGATGCTTCAGTGAACACTGAATTTCCAATTATTGCAAGTGGAATAATTGTCAATGAGGAGTTGGTGCTTGCAGAGATATATTCAGAAGGCACAGGCCATATTGTTCAGGAACGTAACAGCAAATTAGAGGAAGGTGGCCTTCGTGTTGTGCCATATATTGTGTGGGCTGTCCGAAATGGTTCCAATCGAATCATTGTACTGTCAAATGACACAGATGTTATTACTGTGCTACTTAGATTTTTTGTAGTGTTCATAAGTCAAGGATTGTCTGAGTTATGGATATGTTATAGAACAGCCGAGAAAAGACACTTAAAACTGCTTTATATTCTGTACAAGAAACTTGACCCAGAGATGCCCAGTAATCTTATCAAGGCACATGTTCTTATGGGTGATGACACTATGAGCCAAATTGGAACAAAATTTGGAGCTTTAACTGCTGAACCTGTGAAGTTTCTAAAAGGATTTGCCGAGACAGAAGAAGAATGTGACTTCAAAGAATTAAAAAAATACCTTGTGCGTGTGCTGTCATACATTTGACGATCTTCAGTGCAGTGAGTTCAAGAGATCAGACCTGCTAAGTGACCTCCGATCAACGTTATATTCTGTGCATGGACACATTAAAAGAGCGTTCTACTCCATCAGATGTGTAAATGTTTTGGATCATGCATATGCAGGGAAAGATCGGTGTGAATTTGGTTGAGAAGATATTAATGGGCTGCTAAAATCTACGAAATTTCTAAAGCTTCTACCCACAGAACTTACACGTACATGTACTTGCAAAACCTGTGCTACAAAAAGATGTCCTTGTTGATATGCTCTTCTCAAATGTTCAACATTCTGCAAATGTACCACAAGCGATTTCCGAAACAAATAAATAAAGTTACCAATGAAAATGTGTCTAAAACAGGAGTGATAAACATTATTTTTTTCATATTCAGATCATAAACATAGCTTTGTGTATACATAAAACATGTTAAAAACCATTATTATTTGTTTCATTTCTATATATGTCTCTTCTTCCTCTATTATAAAATGGTAGAAGCGTTGCTCAGAGGAGTTATTTTCTGCCTCAATAAGACTACTTGACTCCAAAACCTATGTTTTGACACCAAAATTAAGTATATAGGTCTCAAGGTTGCTGACATATTACATTATCACTGCAACACATCCGCCATTTTAAAAAATATCATCCATCAAAAATCGGCCCAGTTCAGCAATGTCTACCCAAGCTAAATTACTTCTCTAATGATCCAAAAACACAAATTCATAATGGAAATCTGTGGACAGCAAATTTTTATGGAGATGTATCAGGGGGCTGGGATTATTATACTTGAGGTTTACTGATCCCCGTTTGTCTCTAAGTTGTTCTGTGTTTAAACTAGAATCAGTGCATCTGCTGAAAGTTTAGGCCGCCATTACCAGTGGAACCTGTAATCCGTGTGGAACCCGTAATGGTAATCCTGAGAGTGGAAATACAAGGGGTTATTTCAGGCAACTGTAATTCAGCCCTTAGAGAGATATAAATACAAATTAGGTTTCAGAGAAAAATACCAGCTTTATAAATGTTAATAACTTATTTCAAAAGTACTTATGCCAAAACTATCAATACAAGGTGCAAAAAGAAACGAAAAGAGAAGAGTTTAAAAGTGTACCTAAATATTTTAAAAGGTTGAGCGAAAATACATTTTTATATTGGAAAATAGGTTATTAAATTATGTGGCTTGGTTGTGAGAAAAGAAGAAAAAGGAACAAAGGAAACTGGATGCTGTATTAAAATCTAGCTGAGCATAAAAGAAAGCCATTTGCAAAATCGGTTTCTGTATGAAAATCCAACAGAGATGTGATATTATATTAATTTGATGTGCACAAGCAATAGAGGTTGTAATGCAACCGTTTTTAAAGATTTTGTCTAATTTCATGCTTAAATGCGGATGCTTAGAAGAGGATAAAATATTGCACATGTCAAATTTGAAATTAAATTAGTTTTTATCATTTATTGCTCCTTTCCAATTACACATGTAAAGTGGAATTCAGAAGATCTAATAATGTACCAGGTAGAGCCAGAAAACTACCTTTTTAAGGGAAATGTGACTACGGTTCATGTGAAAGAATATGATTCTATTTTAAATGTTTGGAAAGGTGTTTCTATTTTAGACCTTGCCCAATGGCACTACAGACCTAATTTACACATCTACGTTATTAAAAACGTTGAGTTAGATTCATAATACTATGCATCCATTGTCTGCAAAGAGCAGCTTGCTCCTCACAGATGTGTACAAAGATTTTGAGCACACAGGCTCCGATTTCTGCAATAGTTAGAGGAATAGCCTGTTTGTAATAGGCCATAGTGCAAGGAAGGAATGCCCCCATGGCTGCTGTTTGAATTTTAAAATGCATCATTAATCAGGGTTCAGTAGGCCCCTCAGACCTCTGGGCCCCGGTGCCACTTCATCTGCTGCATCAATGAAAACACACCTCTATAGGCAGGAGGAGGGCTGAGGTGGCAAGTGCTGAGTAACTTATTTCAGCCTATAGGAAATAGGGTTTCCGATTGAGGGACGTGAAGACCCTTCTCAAGCAACAACCACAGTCTTTGTCAGGGTGAACCGCAAAAGACACTAGATTAACCTGTGCTTAGCCCTCTAGTAACTTGGCACAAAAGTTGTCAGGCTTAATTTAGAGACACTGTATTAGGTATTTATGCAGCACACAAACAGTAATAAAGAGAAAGCAGAACACAAGAAAAACCCAACACCAGTTTAAAAAAATTAAGTACACTATAAAACAAATTAAATCCAATTAGTAGTACCTAAGTTATACATTTTTAAAGTTTCAAGTGAAAAATAGCATCTAAAAGATCCAAGCTCCAACTGCGAGTATCTGGTTGTGCAAGACCGGGACAAAGTCAAAAGTTAACACCAATCACGATGGAGCATGGTTTGACTCTATGAGGTGGATTGGTCCGGATTGGACCAATCTTGGCTTACTTTTGGATAAGAAAAAACTTAAAGGAAAGATTCCTGAGAAGGTAAAGTTCAGCAGGGCAATGCAGTCAGCAGTGTCCAAGGAGGAAGAGGCCTCGCAATCACAGAACCTCGGTATGTAGTATCGGTGAAGAGTTCTATGTGCAACGTAGCAAGTGTTTTGGAAGTCGAAAATCTCCTGTGGGACATAGCTGCAGGCTGTAGCTGATGAGAGCTCCACAAGGCTGGATACAGTTGGTCAGAGATCCTCTTCAACAGGATTTGCTGCTGCAAAGAAGAACGTACCTTTAGCTGCTGCCAAGTCAGACTCACTGGTGATGCACCAGGAGCGGATCGACAAAAAAGTAGGTCCTATTGTCCTATCAGTTCTCATAACATTTTTGGGTGAATATTTTTTTAAGCCTAAGTTTCTAATTATGGTTGGAGGAGCATCTTTAGAACCATTTCCAAAGGTCCGGGTTGTTTGGGTACCACTTGGGTGTCTTGACCTACTCCAGGCAGAGGCCAGGTGCAGGCCTCAAGGACTCTGGAGCTTTGTATGCCCCTGTAGCTCAGACAGAAGGCCAGCACACTAGCCCTTGAAGTCACTCTGGTAGTCCAGAATCAAGCAGCAATGCAGGCCTTAACCATCAAGGCAGTCCTCTGGGGGTACAAGGTAAGCTTCAAGCAGTAGGCAGTCCTCTGAGGTACAAAGCGGACCTCAAGCAGCAGGGCAGCCCTCTGAAGTACAAGGCAGTCCTTCTGAGGGTCCTGAAGAAGTACAAAATTATACTGAAGTTGGTCTGAGGGTCCAATATTTATACCTGGTGCCATCTATTAAGTTAGGGAAAACATGTAGGCTATCACCACATCTGGTTCTGCTTTATCCTGCCCGGGGACAAGTAGTCTAGGGAGACAAAAGTCTGAAGTTAAGTTCCTTTGTGAGTGTGTTGGAGGAGGTGTTTAGAACCCTGGATGGCCCATCCTGCCAACACATACTCAGCCCTTTGTCTCTCTGTCTGGGAGGAATATACAAAGGCTAACTTTAAACTATTCTTAGTCATGTGACCCAGGAAACAGGCTTCACACATCAAATGGTTAGGACTAGAAAATGCCCACTTTCTAAAAGAGCCATTTTCTGAATTTTGAATTAAAATCCAATTTCCCATTGAAGAGGATTTTAAATGACAATTCTTTTGAGACCAAACATGACATTTCTACCTTTTCCAAATCAAAGGTTAACACTCAATAGATGAAATAAGGTAACCTAACGTTATCCTACGGAACAGGCAGGCTTCACAATGTGAAAAAATGAATTTGGGAGATTTTCACTACCAGGACATTTAAAACTTAAAAACACATGTCCTGCCTTTTAAATACAGCACATCTTGTGTTATGAGCTATTTAGAGCCTAACTTAGGGGAAGGGGTGTCTTGTGTGTATTTAAAAAAGGAGGTTTTGATCTGGCAAACAGTTTATTTTGCAAGGTCAAATTTGTGGTTTAAAAATGGGTACATGCTGCACTGGCAGGTCTGAGACACGGTTTAAAAGGCTACTTTAGTGGGTAGCACAATATATACTGCAGGCCTCCTAGTAGCATTTAAATTACATGTCCTGGGCACATGTAGTAAACCTTTACTAGGGACGTCTAGGTATATTAAATGTGCCAGTTGGGTATAATTCAATTTTGCTGTGTTTAAAGGTGAGGGCACAACCACTTTTCCAGTGGTTAGCTGTGGTAAAGTACACAGAGACCTAATGCCATCAAAACCGTTTGGGGCTAGGCCACACCAAAGGCTGTCAGAACTAACAGAGCTCAACCCACTTTGAATAATAAATCACTCATTTGGAGGAGTGGACGAAGCCCACATTTCTTGGCAGACATCTCATTCTCCGACCACATGGTACCTGCATTCCCTTAGATGACCAATACATGTAGGACTTCATTTTTCTCTTTTCTTAGGTATGCCATTGTTCAAGCTTTGGACAAGCATTGGTGTATTCAATACTGCATTGCAGTCAGAGGGCAGAAGCCAGCGTATGACATCTTACTAGAGAAACAGCAATAATTTATTATCAACATAATGGTGGGGCTTTTACTGGTAGAACTGGAATTACAGTTTTCGCCCATGGTTCCCAATTCTTTTTGGGATCTTCGTGGAGCCAAAGAAAGGTGGCATGGAAGTGTTGTTTTGGTTAGATGTCATTTTTTGAATAAACATGAAAGCATTTATTTCTTGGTAAAGGTGCTGTATGTGTGTACATGAAATACTTCGTTCCTTTTCTTTTGTTATATTGTACTTGTTTTGGGGTGTTTGTAAGTTGAGATTCTTGCAGTTAAACAACATATCTTCATGAGCGACTCTTAAGAATTTCCTGTTCTTTCAAGTTCTTTTAGAAGTAGTGCTAGTGCAAAATGATGTGACAGTATAGTAGATACTTAGGGGCATATTTAAAAAGAATTTGCACTATGTCGCATGAAAGGAGGGAGTAGGACATCTTCAATTGTACTAAAATTGTTCTCTCCTCTTGTGCTGGCACCCTTTTGGCTTCCTTGTACAGCACACAGACTGGCAACATAGTGGATAGGTGAATGCATGATATCAAGAATAGATTTTGTACTGGAAGGGTACTCTCTGACTTCTATTCCCTTAGGACCTTATGAAAAATATAAGCTGTTAGAAATGGGGTCTTTGGTTGACAGTCAGGTTACCCCCTGTTCAAGGAAGGACCCTCAATCTAGTCAGGGTAAAAGAGAATCACCCTCAGCTAACCCCTGCTTCCCCCCTTGGCAGCTTGGCAGAGCAGTAGGCTTAACTTCACAGTGCTAGGTGTAAAGTATTTGTACCAACACACACGGTAACTTAATGAAAACACTACAAAATGACACAACACAGGTATAGACACATAGGAAATATTTATCTAAAAAAAACAAGACCAAAACGACAAAAATCCAGAATGCACAAGTCAAGTTATCAATTATAAGGCAAAAATTGTCTTCGTGTAGTTTTAAACACACACTATCACTGTTAGCGTGAAAATGTACCTTGGCTGCATCAAAAATAACCCAGCACGGGTGAGTGTGCGTCAAAAAGGGCTTGCGATGAGTCGATTTCACTCATGAGCGTGACCTTGCATTGTTTCTCCTTTCGTCGGCCTCGGAGCCGGCAGCACGTCGTTTCTTCAGCCGCAGATCGGAGTTGCATCAATCTTTTCTCCGCACGGAGCTCTGTGCATGGTTTCCCTCCTCTTAGGCTGCCAGCTTCTCCTTTCAGGGTCCCAGGAACTGTATGGGCACCACAGGGCAGAGTAGGAGTCTCTCCAGAGACTCCAGGTGCTGGCAGAAAGAAGTATTTGCTGTCCCTGAGACTTCAAGCAACAGGAGGCAAGCTCTAAATCAAGCCCTTGGAGATCTTCACAAGATGGAAGGCACACAAAGTCCAGTCTTAGCCCTCTTACTCTGGCAGACACAGCAACTGCAGGATATCTCCACAAAGCACTGTCACAGGCAGGGTAGCTCTTCTTCCTCAACTCTTCAGCTCTTCTCCAGGCAGAGGTTCCTCTTGGTTCCTGAAGTGTTCCAAAGTCTGTGGTTTTGGGTGCCCTTCTTATACCCGATTTCTCCTTTGAAGTAGGCCTACTTCAAAGTAAAGTCTCTTTTGAATGTGAAATCCTGGCTTGCCCAAGCCAGGCCCCAGACACTCACAGGGGGGTTGGAGACTGTATTGCGTGAGGGCAGGCACAGCCCTTTCAGGTGTGAGTGACCACTCCTCCCCTCCCTCCTAGCACAGATGGCTCATCAGGATATGCAGGCTACTCCCCAGCTCCCTTTTTATCACTGTCTAGTGTGAGGTGCAACCAGCCCAACTGTCAAACTGACACAGACATGGAATCCACAAACAGGCAGAGTCCCAGAAATGGTATAAACAAGAAAATGCTCACTTTCTAAAAGTGGCATTTTCAATCACACAATCTTAAAATCAACTTTACTAAAAGGTGTATTTTTAAATTGTGAGCTCAGGGACTCCAAACTCCACATGTCCATCCGCTCCGAAAGGGAATCTACACTTTAATCAGATTTAAAGGTAGTCCCCATGTTAACCTATGAGAGGGACAGGCCTTGCAACAGTGAAAAACGAATCTAGCAATATTCCACTGTTAGGACATGTAAAACACATTACTATATGTCCTACCTTAACCACACACTGCACCCTGCCCTTGGGGCTACCTAGGGCCTACCTTAGGGGTGTCTGACATGTAAGAAAAGGGAAGGATTAGGCCTGGCAAGTGGGTACACTTGCCAAGTCGGATTTACAGTTAAAACTGCACACACAGACACTGCAATGGCAGGTCTGAGACATGATTACAGAGCTACTTATGTGGGTGGCACAACCAGTGCTGCAGGCCCATTAGTAGCATTTGATTTACAGGCCCTGGCACTTCTAGTGCACTTTACTAGGGACCTTTTAGTAAATCAAATATGCCAATCATGGATAAACAAATTACATACACATTTTGTAAAGGAGCACTTGCACTTTAGCGCTGGTTAGCAGTGGTAAAGTGCCCAGAGTAACAAAAACATCAAAATCAGAGTCCAGCACAAATCAACAACCTGGGGAACAGAGGCAAAAAGTTAAGGGAGACCACACCAAGGATGAAAAATCTAACATAAGAATATGCAGAATTATTCTTTTTCTTGTCACAAATTGATGACTGCAATGTTCTGTTCACTTGTATATTAAAGGACACATTAGTATCATTCACAGCATCTCTTCTCTCTCTTTTTTGCAAATTAAATAAAACTGCAACAGTTTTTCACTTCCACTCCTTCAAAAATGAAACTTCTCTTGTCGACCTCTTATTAAGAATGGTTGCCCATTCATTGGTTTTCTTATGCTTAGAGTGTTGCATGTTTGTTCTGGACAGGCTATCTCAGGTTGTGCTTACCTCTCTCACAGCTAATTTAGAACTCCAAAGTCAGACACATATCTTCAACAAGAAAATTCTAACAAATCGCCCCAATCTTCCAAGTTTACATTCGCTGTCAAATGCAACAACGGGTAACTTTGAGATTGTGTGCTTAGTAGAAAAAGCCATGCTCCTCAACTACTCTGCTCCTTAAGTCAGGCAAAGAGGGCTAAGAGGCAAAAACCCTCTATATCTAAAAGATGCAAAATTCAGAAAATTCCAAGACCAACATTTATCTTTTTCTGGAGCGTCATCAGCTTTCTGGAACTCTCTTTTACCTGATCAAATGACAAAAGATAATTTTATGTCTTTAAGTAACGAATCCTATCTTACCTGTTCTAGTCACACCTAAAAAAGTATTTTTCTCTCTTATTTTTGCTTCTCACTTCTCCGATGATTGATTACTTTTCATTTCTATATCTGTTGATCACATTTAAGGGTCCCAAATACACAAATGACTTATGAATCTGTAAATTGAATAACCACATATTGGTTGTTCTGCCTTTGATACCCTTAGTGGTTTGTGGAAAGGCTAGTAGGCCATGGAACTAATTTGAAGCATATTGACATCCAGTTGCAAAGTGCAGTGTGAGACAACAATCAGCAGCTTTTTAATGTAACCGCTCTTGTGTGATGGCTGGCAGGGTGTGTGAGCTATCGCTATTGGTGCTTCAGTGTTTATGCCTCTGGCCACGGCTCATTGTACTTGGCCTCAACACAATGGGTCCTGTTATGCATCAAAGGACTATAGACGAGGAGTTGGTATCCTAAGATTAAGACCGCTGCTCGGGCTATCTTAATAATGGTGCATCGCTGCAAATCCACACAAGGGATCCATTTGAACCCACGGCTTGTATGTCACTTCCCTATGAGTCCCAATACATGAAAGGATCGCCTTGTGGCATCCCTTGGGAAAAGGCATCAAAAGGATATAATTTTGAATCTCCATTAGCGACCCAGAAATTAAGGTCACTTCCTTTAAGGAATCCCCCTAGATCTGCCTGTGGTCCTGAGATTGCCCACCCACCATCAGAGGTATTCATTTAATTGACTGATAAATGTAATACAGGGGATCTGCTCTATTTTTGCCTCTAGGGGAGCATCTTTTCTTTTACTGACCATGCTTCTCAAGCCACTAACACCATGGCAGAACCAAGTACTTTACCTAGGTGATAGTGAGAATTTGGAAGGCTGAACTGATTGCGTCACTCAACAAAAACAAATAACATATTGTGATACTATATTGTGACTATGTAGTAACAGAAAGGTTTAGAATATAATGGAAAATGCAAGATGTAGTAATACGAAAACATATATAACCCAAACTGCATATAAAGTTTGCTCAGTGGAGATTACTGGGGTATGTGTCATGACTGTGTCAGAATAATGGTATCGACTAATCTGACAGTGCCTATTGTAATGCTGTCAAAACCAATAATGTAAAATTCTCATGCTCGTCACGAGGTAGAGGGGGCTTATCATATCAAATTACTGAGTGTACTAGAAAAATGAATGACTCATTCAGCCAAGTCAATTTGCCAGTGGAAATGAGGAATTAATAAAACATTTGACCATTTAGCATACATTTAGCCATGAGACGATCAGATAGTCAGAACAATGTAATGCAGAAAGTGATGCCAGTGCACGATTGTGGTAGCCATATAGCAATTTTCAAATGGCTTTACAGGAATTGAAAATTACTTGATGAAATTGCTGAAAATGACTAATTATAGATACACATTATATAACTGAATGTTTCATAGACTAAGTTACAACATTGTTGCATTTGTGTTGTTCTTAGCTATCAGAAGTAAAATTAAGACCCACATTATTGTGATTTTATCTCAGGTGTGAAAAATATTTAAACACATATTTTAATGTGGCAAAGTGGTGTCCATGTCAGCTTTAGATGAGAAACAATTAACCAATAGCTAACTAAACTACGATCCAGAATACCTGATCTCTCCTGTGTTGCCATCTCCCTTCCAGCTAGTGAAATGTATTTTTAATTTTTAATACAGAGAAGAAGGAATCTCTTTGTGGAAAATGTGTCTGACCTCTGAGGAGGATATAAGACTTTACATGGACACTAATATGGTTCGTAGACATTGCAGGCTTGGTTGGTTATAGACCGACATCGGTGAGTGGCTGGATTAAAGGCTGGCATGCAGATACATATGGAGTGATACACAATATGGTTTCCACAGTTATTGATTTGTGGAGCTGCAGTCATATTTTATTAATTCGAAGCTGAACGCTCTTAAGGAACTTACTAATGCAACTTACAATTATGAGGGTGCAGCATATGCACTTGGAGACCTGCAAAAGTGTAGATCGTATCTTTGTCTACATGACCTGGAGGGTAGGAAAGAATAAAACGTAATCAAAGATCCTCCAATCTATGGTATGGATGGGAGAAACCCACATTTACCCAAGGTCTAATGTAGGGAACATCTAAGATATCAAAGCTGCTTTTTTAGTACAGGCCCAGAAGGTTGTATTTTACCGTATTCCCAGTGACTCCATCACCGTCATTACACCTTTGGGTATTATATTGTTTTGTGAGGAAGATTCCAACACCCTTCATTTTTTAAATTTACTTCATAAAAGTTATCTCATTCATTTTTTATTACACAGTCTTTACTCTTGCATCATAATGTGCTGAAGGTGTTGCAGAGGTTGGGCAATGTAATGGGGGTGCTACAGTATACCTGGAAGCGTGTGCTGCCACTGTAATGAACTAAACCACACAAAAGAGGACAAGGCCTGCTTGAGGCAATCGCCAAGGCATACATTAGATGGCTTCACTTCCAACAAAAGCTCACTTAGATGTAGGAGTACTAGAACTATCAGCAGAGTAGGACTAAATTATGTAGCAGGGTTTACTAAATTATGAGGGAAGATTAGGCAAATAAGCAACCAAATGCAGCACTTTTTATGATAGTATTACCTCATTATTTTGCCATTTTACCTATGTTAATACTAAGAGTTAAATGTTTCACCTCAGTTGTACCAGTCTGACTCCAAATTACAGCTATAAGCAACAAAAAGATGACCAGTAGACCTTTGCAAAGTGCCTTCCACTGCACAGCATTCAATGTTGCCGTGTTTTAGTAACTTTTCATCCGTTCGAGCCCCAAACAAAATTCTTTAACACCTTGTTGGGAATGCAATATATGCTTTCTCATTTTAAGGACAACCCAACCTTGTAGTCAAATAATTTCCCAGATACTCTGAGGATAACTTGCTTCACCAAGAACATTGTAGATCTGGCTCGAAGAAATCAGGTGGGAGTTGTGTAGCCTTTACTCAATGCTTCGGAAGAAGGTGCTCTCCATAAAAAAGTACCGGGCAAACATATCACTTCAGTATCAATACTCCCATCTTGAACATTCTATTTATTTAAAACAGCGTTGTACAACGTATGTCCACGAAGTCCCGTTGCAATCCAGATTCTCTTTGTATGTCTTTAAAATAAAAGCACACACAATTCATCTAAATGGAACTTATTCTATTGTCAACAGTTATCCTGAAAACCAGCTATTTGTGCAAGTCACCTGGAACTCTGCTGGAAGACAGGATTTAAAAGGATCTGAAATGTCATCTGAGAAACAAAACGTGTTCAAAATATGGATTCCTGTTGAGCTGTTTTGCATTCACAAAAGGCACAAGCATATTAAGTAGTGAGAGAAATCTCACATCACACTCTACAACATGTGCAAGGCACATAGGGGTCAGTCACGAAGGGGTTGCAGAAATCAGGTGTAAAAGGCACATCCAGCCAATCTGCAAGAGCTTGGGTACATACATAAGTAGATGCACAGTTTGGGCCCAATATCAAATTGGACACCTCGGAATAGGTGATAATATGAAGGGACACTGGAATTATGTGGCAAGAGAGGACCAAATTATGTGTCAGGGTTGAATAAATTATGCATCAATGAAAGCCAACTTATGTGGCACATTTTACAATAGCATTATTTCATCATTTTTCAACTGGGAACGCTGTCTGGGCATTGGTTGCACCTCATTAGGACCGGGTTAACACCCAAATATAGCAATAAGCAAAAGAAAGGTGACCAGACCTGCTTTGCAAAGGGCCTTTCACTGCGCACCAACCTGTGTCCATGCACTTTTAGTAACTTTTGAACCGTTAGACCTAGAAACAATTTGTTTATGCTAAAATGTGCAGATTATGTGACTGATAGATTATCTGGTAAATGCGGCAAAACTAGTATTATGCAAAAAACCCTGCAGCCGCAAAATTGCATAATTCCAGTGGCCTTGATAATATGTCAATAGTACATACTATTCATTAATTCCGAGGTACACAAACACAGCATGTGTGCATTTTGGTTTCGGAATTTGCGAATGGTTTCATGCCATGTTTTCACACCCAATCTAAAAAACATTAAAAAAAGAGACAGCGATATGAAAAGATTATTATATCACTGTAATTTACATTCCCTGCAGTTTATTCTTTCATGCATGACCTGGATTGTTTCCAGCTCCTAAATTAATTCCAGTTGCTATCCAGCTTCTACTGAATTCAAGTTGCTGCTATGGCGCGTGCCCGTGATCGCAATGTGTGACTGCAATTTTAACTAGTGCTGCACCGTTTCAAACCTATTCTACCGTTGTAGCTTAAACAGTATGTGAACAATAAACAGTTTGTGAGAGTACACATGTGGCTGCTGTGTACACTCGTATATATTTTTGTATTAAATCTGCAAGAAAGCAGAACGCAAAACATTATCTTTAGGGCCTGGTTCTTAACTGGGAATAAAATGATCTTCAGTAGTGAATTGTTAAACTGAAAAATGGAATTTCCCAATCTGGAATATCGGCCTGTATTGTTTATTTTCCATATTTGCATATTTAAGTTGAAACCGCAAATTCGAAAGTTACTATGTTTTCACCTATGACTCAAAGTGCGGTTTTGCTGCAGCAAAAATCAATATTTGTACTCTGTAAATTGAAGTTAATGATTTTTTTGCTGCCAAAAAAGAAGCCCGGCTCCTGGCCAAAAACTGTGGTAAATAGCAGGCACATTATGAAATATGATGTTAATAGCAGCTAGACATGCGTGCGGCGCCCCCTTCCAGTAATGACTATATCCGAATCATCTCGTCCTCATTTCCGTAATCACAATAGGGACTATATTAGGCACTCTTCTTCTGCGAGAGTATACCGCTGAGAACTAATATTACCATTTTTATCTTCTACTCCACTCTCACAGGCTAAATTAGGCCTTTCCTGAAAAGCACATTAACCCAAGCAGCAGAAATCTGGTCCCATAAGGTTTACTTACATCAGTTAGAGAACATAGATTTTTGTTCAACCTTGTTTAATATCCTCGTTTCATTTTCTATGCCACGTGTGCTAACTTCAGGAAGTAATAATTGTAAACATATAGTTGCAGTAGCCTCACTTAGCAAGTCTTTCCGGAGGGACTGGAAGCGTTCAGATCAAATAAATGGTAAAATATGATTTGTGTGTGCTACGATAATGCGGTGACAGGCGATAAAAAACACCATTTACCCAGTGGTAGTAATGTGAGTGTTAATGAACAAAAAGTATACTGAACGATCATGTTCTAGTTTTGGTGATTTACTTTTTTTTCATTTTAATCCAGATCTTCGTATTTGAAAACAACATCTACTATCAGATGAACGTGGACAGTCGTGCCATCCGATTGGTCGCCACTGGAAGAGAGGGAGTTGTTTTTAATGGCCTCAGTGACTGGTTGTATGAAGGTATGGAATGGTTTAAAGTGTTGTTGATTTATCTATCATTATTTTAATTTATGTAGAAAGCTGCATGGAGATCTCAGGATCAGAAACGCAAGTGGAACTCGTATTTTTTTTTTAATGGTCCAGTGAGGAAGTAATGAAGAATAGGTTGTCAGAGAACGTGTTGAGAGGAAGATTTACGCAGCTGTGCCACCTATTTATAAAGGATATTTTGACCATCACACATCAGTGAAAGCGTGTTAAAAGCCTACATGTCCCGATTCATGTTCGAGACAAACAGGACCTCAGGGAAAAAGATACTGCACTTGCACTTTTGGCCCAGCCGTCAGTACTTATGCGAAGGATTTGCACTGTGCAGATCAATGTTGCAAACTAAAGTCCAAGCTTCACTCGAGCACATGACCTTTATTCACGGAGAGAGGCGTCACTTCCAGAAAACAACTCATGAATAACAATACAGCACACTAGGCCCCACAATGATGACATTCCATTGGGAACAGGTAGAAAAGTTGAGTTTGATCTCTGAATAGTTGTTATTTAAAGTCCTCTTTAAAACCCTCTTTAATGGCAAAGTTAGGGTTTAAAGAGAGGTGGGCTAAATTTTAATTCTGCAGCAGAATGAAATACATTTGGTACTTCTGGGTTACTCTTGTAATGTGGAATTACTGATTAAATTCTGCCACTTCGTCATCAGAATTAATCTGCAGTAATTTTAGTTTAACAGGGCTGGAAGAGGGAGCAGTCCCTCTGTGTTTGAAAAACATTGCAGATAAAGTTTAAACTGCAGTGCTGTATGAAATTGGGTTGAGAGCTGACTGGGGTATGCACCCTCATCAAGCAACAGCCACAATCCCCTGAAGGGTGAATCACAAAAAGTCAGTAAAATTAGCCTTTGCTTAGCCCTGGGTAGCTTGGCACAAAAAGCAGTCAGGCTTAACTTAGAGGCAATGTGTAAAGAATTTATGCAGCACACAAACAGTAATAAAGTGAAAGCCCAACACAAGAAAAATCCCAAACCAATTTAGAAAAATATGGTAGTGTTGTCGAACGAGGATTTACCTTAAAAAAAGAGAGACAAGAGTTGTCTGGCAAAACAGGAAACCGTTTGTTTAATTAAACATTACGGCAGGGAGTGCAGTTACAGGCAGGGAGAGCAGTTACAGCACCAGGGTCTGACGACTGTCTTTCATAGTAAATGGAAATGAACAACATTTGATACATTCTCTGGGAGCAATAAACCTATAAAACATTCTTTCCCTGGTGAAATATGCAAACTGTTGACAAGGTGTTCTAGATACAATTTTCAGATAGGGAATGCAGATGGGTCTCAACCTGGCGTGGACATTATGTGGGCTAGCGAATATGTGTCCAGATGTTCGGCCTGAGGGGCACGTGGTTGCTGAGTGTGCTGTGTATGCTGTGTCCACATTGGCTCAGTGTACCTAACTACATGTGGCATCTAACTTTATGGTCTTTTGGGAATGCGTGCATCTCTCTGGCTATTTGTGCTTTATTGGGGCCAATCCCCAGGAACCAATCTAGTGTTGCTGCCTATATGTGGGGTCTGACCTAAACGTGTGTTTGGCTGTGGGCTAAGTTTTAGCCCACCTGTGACATGTCAGTAATTAACCTTCAGGCCTGGGCCACAGAGCCTGCCTGACCATGTACCTACATGCTGGGGTTGATGGAGAGTTCATAACGGGAATCCAAAAGGGGTGATGTGACTTTTTGTGAATGAAAATATATTGTTTGTGTATAAAGGTGTCTTGTTGTCATGTGCATTGTTTGATCCAATATTAAAAGTAGATTTAAATAAATTATTTGACCACAACAATAAAAAATTAATCAGTAGGAGCAGATTTGTGAATTTTTAAAGTTTGGGGTTCAAAATAGCACTTAAAAGATAAAAGCACCAACCTCTGGCATATGGTCACCTTTAGAACCACAACCAAGAGTTCAGGACTCAATTGGACTGTGTCCAGGTGCGGGTTCAAGGTGGTGGTATTCTGTTATGTCCCTGTGGCTCTGAACAGGATGCTGGTACAGTAGCCCTTGGAGTTACCTCTGGTAGTCCTGGGTGCAGGTGTATATTTGGGGCTCAACAGCAGGGCTGTCTCCTGAGGGTTCAAGACAGGTTCCAGGCAGCAAAGCAGTCCTTCCAGGTACAACAGCAAGCTGGCAGAGTGCACAGCAGGCCACAGGAGCAGGCGGGTCTCTGAGAGTCCTTCGGCAAGTCCAGTAGTAAATTGAGGAGTGGCTCACAAGGTCCTGTTTGTATACCTTAGCGCCCTTCTCCTAGAAGGTGGGAGTCATTTCTGGAAAGGTTTCCAGACTCCTGACTCCTCTACCCTGGCTCCAAGCTGGCTGCAGTGAATACAGGGTTGTTAGGCCTATTGTGAGGAGACAGGGCACAGCCTATTCAAGTGCAAGTGTGGCTGTGCTCAGTTCCGCCAACCTATCAAGCCAGTTAATGGCCCATTGAGGCACACCTAATCCCACTATTGTGTGACTTTCTGGGAAGAATTCACAAAGTCTAACTGCCGGAACCCAGAGGATCCACCTTACACTTTTCACCCCCGAACCAAAGGAAATCACCTGCAGTGTCCCCTAGGACTCATCTCTCAGCCCCACGCTCTTCAATGCAAACATGACCCCGCTGGTCAACTTCGTCAGATCCCACTGTCTCATCATAATTTCCAATGCATACGACTCCCAACTCATCCTCTCACTCACCGACGACCCCTCCACCACCAGAGCCAACTTCCACAGATGCATGACAAGCGTCGCTGACTGGATGAAGAACAGCTGCCTGCAGCTGAACACAGACTAGATGGAAATACTGATCTTTGGCAACAGCAGCAATATATGGAACAGCTCCTGGTGGCCATCAGACCCAGGACTGGCACCCACTTCATCCGACAATGGCAAAAACCTCTGAATTATTATTGAGAACAAGCTCACCATGAAATCACAGATCAGTGCTGTCTCCTCTGCCTGCTTCTTCACTTTGCACATGCTGCGTAAGATCTTCAAGTGGCTAGCCCTACACACAAGACTTAGCGTGGCACAGGCACTCATCACCAGTCGATTGAACTATGGCAACACCCTCTATGTAGGAATCGCCACCCACCTCCTACAGAGACTTCAGACCATACAGACGCTGCAGCCAGACTCATCCTCGGCCTTACCTGACGAACCCACATGACACCCCACCTCAGAAAACCCCAATTGCTACCTGCACAGAAAAGATGCCAATTCAAGCTGCTGACTCACACACACAAGTCTCTACAGAGCCGAGGACCCGGGTAAATTAACCACCACCTGAACTTCTGCAAACCATTAAGAGATTATTATGCCTTGCTTTCACTTGCCCATACTCCTCGCATTTACCAAAGCAGAAGTGGAACTCGCTTCTTCTCTCACATCGCAGCAAAAACCTGGAACAGCCTCCCCCGGGAACTCCGGACCATCAACTCACTTCTGTAATTCTGAATGGCCTTCAAGACCTGGCTGTTCAAATAAGACTCCTTAAAAATACCCTAACCATCCTATGCCCTACCCATCCCTCGATCCAAAAAGTACCCTTACCACCCTATACCCTGAGCCACCCTTACATGCCATATTTCCCCTACCAACCTATGTATAGATAGATGGATAGATAGATAGATAGATAGATAGATAGATAGATAGATAGATAGATAGATAGATAGATAGATAGATAGATAACTAAATAGATAGACTTAACAACACTTACCTGGCATGCATGGCAAATGATGCATGGTAAAGGCTGTTTCCCTCTGTTATGTTGATGCTTCCTCCCAACCCCGACGATTCCTCTTGCCCCACCAACCTCCTGTCCACCACAAAAGCATTAAACAAAGCAAAATAGCCCTCGCTTACCCTAGAGCTATTTGACTTTGTCAATACATTTTTAGACATTTTGCACACCAGCATGTCCCATTCTTGTTCCTGTAGCCATGCGTGCATCTTCAGATTTGCATTGGATAGCAAGTGGCCCCCATTATTGAATGAGACTACTAAAAAAGTGGCCCACATTTCCAAGTTAGGGCAGTTTTGAACGTGTAAAGACATGCTGTAACAGTGTTTTGCAAGGTATGTCAGACTCTGTCTGTTTGTGTTTACTGCAGGCAGCGCTTGTGATAATATTAGGGAAACCAACAGCAAAAGCTGGCCCACCAGCCCATTAAACAGGCCACAAACAAGCATTGGCAAAGCCAGTAGGTCTCACCCTTGTGCGATCTATTGGCTTTTTCAATGTTTTTTAGTTATGTTGCACATCAGCCCAGCCACTATGCAACATGTCTGAAAGTAAAGTAAATAAAAGAACTACGACATGGTCAGTGCTGTCCGAGTAATTGCGCTTTAAAAAAATCTTTCAGCCAGGTTGTGCCGGAGTTGCCGTGCTCGGCCCACACGATGGAAGTTCCCCCTTCACCCCCCAAACAAAAGGTTGAAAGATGCACTGTACTCTCAGTACCCTTGTCCTTAAGATGAAGTAGACAACATCCAGAGCTCGGTTCGAGGCTGGGGTACAATGGAACAGTGGAACGTTATACACAGACGCCGAGATTTAGGTCCCCTTCTTCAACATGGCTGAAGAGAAAATGCTAATGGAAGAACTATCAAGTCTTGAGACCATTTAATGATCCACTTTTTAACTAGTTACCTAAAGGTGTCTTTGGGCATTGAGACATGTATTTAAATCTATTGCAACATTTCTGCTCCTGCAGGCAGGAGCCTCCAGATTTTTGTTTCTCATCTTGGGTGTTAGGCAGTGAAGTAAGTATACTTTCAGACTTGGGGCTTGGCCTTATTTATACAAGAAGCAGATGTTTTACAATGCTGTCATAAATGTATTACACGGCCATGCAGAAGTTGCCTAGGGGGGCAGGGGGACTCTAGATGTCAGTGCCCACGCTTGATGTAGTAGGCAGACATAGCTCTGTGAAGTCTTGCCAGGACGCTCTTTGTTTTACAGCATGGTTATCATGGCAGCAGAGGGAGGAAACGCAAAGGACAGGACAGAAATCGAAAAATATTGCAGAAGTGCATACAGTATAGTGGACTGCAATTCCTCATGCAAACACGGCCTGCCTGGTGCGCGGGGCACAGAACACATCTGAAAGATATAGTGGCTGCAGTGGCAATTTCAAGATAGGAAGCTCCGGAGTGGGCAGGGAGAAGTGGGAGGGAGGAAATAGTACCTCAATTACATCACGGGCACCGGAAGGGTACTAAATAAGTCAAATCAGTGTGTGCTAGGTCCCCGCTCCACAGCAAGAAACTGAAGAAAAGTTTTGGTCTGCCCTGGCCAATGAGGAGCAAACAAAGAAGAGTTACCATGAAGCCTACGAATTGTAAGCAACAGGCAATCTCCAAGCCCTTTACTGTACACAACAGAGTCTCGCAAGCGAGATGCATGAGTTAGCACATGCACTCACAGGCACTACCCTAAAAATGGCCTGTAAGACCAGCCTATTGTCGACCAGTAAACCTGTGTGTCTTCCCTGTAGCCTGTTGATAAGTTAATTCACTTAATACCGTGTCAAGTCCTTTCATGTCAACAGTTAGAGGAGAAAGGGCTTGCAAAGGTGTTCAGTGCATGAACATAAATTAAAGTGTTTCCCCATCACACTGCCAGCCTGAGGGGCCCCATCAGAATACCGATGGGGCCCCAGCAGGATCTCTTTTCATCTGAATTATCTTTTGCAGTGCGCACACACAAAGAGGAAGCTTCCTTTCATGCTGCTGCATTCTTTTTAAATAAGCAGCTGGGAAAGTTTCTCTCCTGAAGAGGTGCTGGGTGCTGTGAAAATGTAGGCTGCATGTGCGCACATGTGCGCACCTTACAGGGAACATGGGTGTGGACAAGTAATGGGTAGTGTGGGGGCTGTCCCATAACGTATGTAGAAAGTCCCCTGAGGAAACGCAGCAGCGTGGTCAGTTGGGAGGGGTGGGGTGAGTATACACTAAGATTCAAAGGTAAGGTATGTTTGGTGGAGAACATAATAATTAATTAATTTGAAACAAGCATTGCAGGGGCCATCGTCCACATTAATGACCAGTCACCCTCCGAAATAGGTATTCCCATATCTTACTCCCACCTATCCTGCGCCACCGTCAGAGGGGCACAGATATCTTCTCTCAATGCCACGTACAGGCCCACAACCAGGCAACTAGTAATGGACCTGTCGGTGAGAAAGCGATAGCTTGGAAACAACTTGAGTCCTAGGCCGTAGCCCCCCAATATAATTCATATGGCGGCTGTCAGGGTACTGTATAGCATAAATTGCCTCGTCCTAACCCCCTAAGTGGTGCCCTTCCTTTCTTGGCCCCTTTTGAAGTCAAGCTAAAAGTACTCTGCCAGCCCAGATGTGGTCTTCAGCAGAACCAACGCAGCATGGTGCAACTCCTCGCAGCTTTGCATTGCAGCCCTGTCCTCAGAAATGCTGCTATGTGATGCAACTCCAGCATATGACCTTTTATCGCAGCCCCACTGCTCATTGAAACCGTTGCTGCATGACTCATCTCTGAACCATCTCTGGGTTTACTAATTTGATTTAAAAAAATTTAATTCAACTCTATTTCTCTAAATGTTTGTGGGATTTTTCTTGTGTTGTGTTTTTCACTTTATTACTGTTTGTGTGCTGCATAAGTACGTAACTCATTGCCTCTAAGTTAAGCCTGACTGCTTTTGTGCTACGCTTCCTGAGGGTTAAGCACGGGTTAATTTGGGGTTTGCGTGTGTTTCACCCTAACAGAAATGGTGCTTGTTGTTTGAGTAGGGTTTCTCTTCCCTCAACCAGTAACACAATTTCTCACAATAAGGTTGCCACATTCTTATTATGGGCAATGTAGGCATTAAGATAGTTCGGTACATGATGGCTGTCTCTGGGCTATTACTGATGATATAGGGATAATGGTATCTCTGATATAAAGTGGTTTTCTTGTGGGTGTTTAATTGGTGGCCAGTAGTGATGGACCACTTGGGACAATGTAGCCCTTATTAACTTTATGTGGGCATCTTATTCTTACCCAATATGTTCACCATAGCATGTGGTGAACCCTCATGGCTTCTAATGTCTGTCCTGGATTTAACTTATGTGCATCCCTCATATTTATCAGTCCCACCTTCATTAGACGGAATCCCTGACATGTGGAAGCTGGTATTTGGGGCCACAATTGTTACTCAATAAATGAAAAGATTGGATACGGGGAACAACAAACATGTGCTTAAGGAAATTAATTGATTTAAGTGATATATGGGAATCACATTTGTGCTTTTTCAGCAAATATCTGACAGATGACTGAGGACAACATTATTGCTATTTTTGGTTTTAGTATTTCTAATGCTTAACTGGAGCATCAAATCATGCTTGGATGTAGTTATATAATGCTGGTATTTCCTTGGTGCCCATCATTCTAGGCCCAGTTAGGCCAGTGGCATATTCACTGGGTCTCCTTCCACATTGAAAAGGTGCATAGTAGGTCTCCGGAGCTGCCCAGTCAAACAGCATTTGACTGTGTCAAGTGGCTTCCCATGGGGACTACCTTGCTGTGTGGTCCACCGGGACAATCATATAAAGGTGCACAAGACGAATTAATCCATGAGTGTGGGAGTATTGCATGAATAGCCACTGTGATTCATTCAATAGAGTTCACAGGGAGGGCCATTGTCCCAGGAGTATTGATTTCACTCACATCCTTGCCTGTGTCTGGTTGGCACGGAGAGCACACATGGTGCTCAGCTGTGTAAATAGAGCACAAGCAAGAAGGAAGCTTGCCCAACTTGTTTGTCTACAGGCAGACAGGCAGGCACTGTACTCACCAGTGTGCAGGTCTGGGAGCAGAGCTGCCTGGCTTGGCGGCACTGGTGTGGGCATCCATGTAACCCAACAACAGAGGCTGAAAGGGCTGTAAAATTGACAGTGTGTCACTTGATGCCATTCGAGGGTGGGGTACCACAACAGAAAATAATTGAGTTTGGGAGTCACTTATGGAAGACCACGGCCCTCTAGGAGATCTCTAGGAGACCCATTGTTTTGCCTTGGCCACCCTAAAAGCCTCATTTACAAAAAACTGACACAGCATCGTAGATGCATCAGATTTCTTGAGCTTGCCGCACATCCCCTAATGACGCCATGGATGCACTGTATTTACAGTACAGAGCTCTATAGCATACATTTTAACAGCTGTGTAAGAAATTCTGGTGAATCTGTTGGCAACTAAAGTGACACATTGCTGGATTTGCGTTGTAAACTTTTGGAACTCCAGCAATGCGATCCAATTGGAAAAAACCCTACGTCTATTTTACGTCTGGACTGAGCAGGCGGTAACATCTTGTTGCAGTGACATCGTAGAGCAACACAGTGAAAAGCTGTAAATTTCACTGTGTCAGTCCTACATGGATTTTTCCATGGGAACACCTCCCCTGCATACATAATACCTGGTGCAGGTATAAGGTGACACAGGGCTTTGTAAACTGACGCATTGGGCCTGATGTGTCAGTTTGTAAATATGGAGCAATATAATAAACTGCTAGCGCCGCCGTTACATAAAAATAAATGAAGCAGCAGCGGTGCAAGGGGCTTGTAAATGAGGCCCTAAGTCTCTTAAGTTGCATAAATGGCAACCTTAGGAGCGTTTTGCACCCATTTCAGCACTCTTGGACATGTGATTTTCGTCTACAGGCTTTTGGGTTCACAGACATTTGTTGATACACATGTTGTTGCCTTGGAGCCAGGTTAAGATTAGAAGAAAGATTCTCAAACTGTGTTTTGTTGAACCCTGTACACTTTAATGAAATTGTTAACAGTAAATCATTAAATACATTGTTTTGGTCGTTGAAAAGTGGTACCATCTGGAAGGGTTTCAATGTTGATTTGTACTGTGGTGTTTGATGCTATATTTTGCCTTTGAATTTTGTAGTGAGACCCTGACCAAGCCAGTACGTCAGCCTGACTTTTTATAAATGTATTCTTAATGTTATGTTAGGCATACAGGTATTTTTTACGGGTCAAAGCTTGTTAAGGTGAATGTATACATTTGTTTCAGTTGACATTTGAGTCAAACTAGTAGAATCAACTTTATATTTCACTTGACTTGTAGTCTGACAGCCCAAAATTCATAAATTGTAAATAGTTCCTATCAAAAAGGTGTAATTGGTCAACAGGAATTTCCACCCTGTTCAAAACTGCCTAACATAGCAGTGTTATTTTTAAGGCACTACTTTCATTAAAAGTAGCTCGTGTGACTGGAATCTCTTTCAAGCTCAGTAGGATGTCCATGTTATGGTTTGAGAATTGTTTATCTGGGACCAGAGACTGTCCATTATTTTTTACAGAGTAAAAGAACAAACAGCTCCTTGCTAGAGAATTGCAGAGCTCCCACGTTTTATAGACTTTACCCACACTTCCACCGAGAACTAGACTACAACAGAAACCACCTGGCTTCTGCATTCAAATCCCTGCTGCTGTCAGATATAACACCTCACAAATGTTTCACATACCACAAATCCACTGCTAAAAACACCTCTCGGATGTAACTGGAAACAGATAATAGATTATATTTTACAGCAGGGGGTACTTCAGGAAGGTAGAACAAGAGTAATGTTTTCATATGTATTAAATACCATGAAATGGGAAAGGAAGTGTGCAAGTTTTTGTATTGGCCATCAAAAGTGCAATGCGCTAAGATAACAAAAAATCAGAAAACTGACAAACTAGAGTCTAGCAAATTGGAACACAGAATTTGTTGTAATTTTGACACAACATAGAATGAATACTCTTGTTGTCTATTTGGGAAGTTATACCTTGCTAGAAATCTGTATGACCAATCTTCTTTATTTGTAGTGAATCTTCACGCGTTCCAAAAATAACCCAATCACTCCTAAGCATAATTTTACCTTAGGCATTTTACACTTATGTTCTTAGCATGTCACAAATAAGATAACGTCAAGGACCACAACATAACAACAGCATTAGTGTCAACGGTAATTAAATTAGTGGGTGATGTAGGCTATATCTTATACACAGATATCTGTCATCTTATCAAAATGCTCATAGTGAAAGTTATTGGCGGTATTTTAGTTTGTCAGCTGGGAAATGCACCATTGCTTCTTTGATGCATGATAATATGTATGTTTCTCATAGTTTGCATTAATATTTTAATGAATTAACAGAACAAATTAATTAACACCAAATGAAAATATTATCAAAGCGTTCTATTGCTGGGAAATTCATACAACACCATCACAGATCTCTTTTTGTGATATGGCGAAAACTGCTGACAAACTAATTGATTGCTAACAGAAAAAGACATATATAACATACATAGCCAGCAAAATGCATCACAGCCTGAATGGACCTTTTTTTTGTTAAAAATAATGCAGGAGATGTCATCAACATATTGTGACTTGGAAACAGTCTTCATGATCTCCCGTGTATACTCTGTTTTATTGCACAGCATGCCGTGGTAATAAGACCTACATTTCAAATATGGGAACTACTTCACAGTTGTCTCTTCAGTATGGATTTCATCATCATATAGACAACCTCCAAACCATGCAGAGCTTTAACATTTTTAGGACTATTAGGGTTTTACGTGGAGGCCCATATTATGCAGCACATTCTCGTTCACTATTATTTTTATTCATTTGACATAGAAACATCTTTGTGAGTGAAATCTGCACATTTTGTAAATTATGTGGCAAATAATACAGTAAATGCAGTATACGCATATTTATGTGGTAAGTAACACAGCCACAGAAATGCCTAAATCCAATGAGCCTTATCATTCCACATTGTTTTGTCAACAATTTATTCAAAAAGTAAAAACAAAACACTAAACATTCTAGTTCCAGTCAATGCCTATTGGTAGCTGCACTGTAAGAGCGGCTTTTTCAATCTAACTCACAAAAAATAATCAAGTAGTATAAAAAATCCATAGGGGTACCACGTATATTATGGTATTTTTGTCATCTTGGGGTTCTGGTTACATTAACAAACCAAACCTTCAGCCTTGTTGTTTGCAATGTCACCAGCACCCCTCATTTGTGATAATGAACTATATTACACAGTTACATATTATGTATCCCTTATTTTTGTCACTATGGCATTTAGTCCCAAATGATAATACATAGGGTCTGGTTTTAAAGAATATCGGTGAAAGGTCTGCATACTCGTGTCCTCGAAACAAAACCTTGCCATTTCAGTCTACATGTCATACTTTTATTCAGGCATCACTGTTGGCTAGCTTTGGAGATGGTCCGTTTCAACCCACATTCTTTCTCAGAAGTCAGCAGGACATCCTCATGAACAGCACAGCAACATTTTGCAGCACAATTAGCTGCTGCAATCCACTATAACAGAAATAGGTATCAAAAATGTAATTTATGTTGGCGCTCATAAACTTCTGGTAAATATAACATTTTATGCTTTCCTGTATTTTGCTGTTTCGCGTCTCTTACTTTTATGTCTTCTAGTTCAGTTCAGCTGAAGTTTAATTCTCAAACTAAAAATCATAAACTCATTAACTCCTAATGATCCAATTGATGGAATTTTACAGAACTCTCACATGCTAAAATTAAAGCATTTCTCCTCAATAAATAACGGAGCCCAACGCAGTAGACAATCGAGCTCATGTAGCAACCCTTTGGCATTATGGTTGTCATTTAGACACATCTGATCTAGCATATGTAATGCCAATGCCGCCTGAGCTCAGGCCACCCTGTTGAATTTTGAGTGGTCCTCTGATTTGGTGGGCAGTTTTCCCTGAAGGTGCTCTTGTGTCCAGGTCAGGAGATGCTTTGTGGCACCACGCCCCATCTCACCCTGGAATAAACGTGAAGGCATGTATGTATGCAAGACCATGGCAGCATGACTGACCTGCGATCACTTATATTATTCCTGAAGATAGACCCCCAATGTGAGGTACATCTCTGGTAATACCATGACTAATGGCTCCCATATATTGAAGAAGTCTCCCTACGCGGGGCATGTTTCTGGCCTGGCATTCATGTGCAGAATAGGCATGGTTGATGTTGTGGCCCACATAGAATGGATGAAAGCAGATAGCCGACCTTTAGTGTGGTGGCCCCTCCATCACCAGTGCCACGAGATTAGGGCTCATCATAACGATATTTCCTATGAAGAAATCACCGCTGTCACCGCTATAGAGAAAACTGTGTTCTCTCAAACTATAAATGAGGCAAGTAAATGAAATAAGGTTGCAAAAGTCATCTTCTGTTAGTGCCTTTCTTTAAATGAGGCCCTATACCTTTTGCTTCACATTTAGGAAGTGCCTCAGCCTTGCTTCCTGCTACAACACACACAAATACCCATGAGTTAACATTAAGGTTAAAATGAGCACTTTTAGCAGGATTGCTGGCTAGGATATGTTTTAGTACAGAAGAACAAATCAGGCTGGGGCAAGTTCACACGTCTCTGGGCTAATATTTTTTTCTGGTGCAGCCAATCTTCCCTATACTTGCTTTGGTGTGTAATATTCCATATATACAGTGGTGGACAGCTTAAATACAAATATTGCTGAGGAGCTAGTTCTGGTTTCAAATTTCTAAAAAAAAGAGCTCAATCCATTTGTACCCCAAATGTTTTAATAAATAATAATAAAACATTGAATAATATTTCCTCTGATGTATCTGAGTAAAAGCACCAGGCTCATTTCCAATTCTCCCTTGCCTTTTTTCTATGTAAAACATTTATAAATAGGACACCCATTCTGTTTGCAAAAGAAAGAATGGTTATGGCGTGCTTTAAGAGTAGGAACAAGTATGATTCAAAGTCAGGGGTCTGCACTGAGGGTATTTACCTCAGTTTCTTGATTTTGTGTATTTGTGTCTGTGAAGTTGTCAAAGTATGCACATGCACGAGGTCTCCGCAAGCAGATGTGTAATGTGCATCAAGTGCCACGATATTTAGTTCTTAAGGCTAAGGGGCAGATTTATGGAAAGTGCCGCTGCACTGAGTGTAGCCCCACTTTCCCTGCACTCCTTAGCACCCCCCTTCCTCCACCATTTGTGTGCCTTATTTAAAATACGGCACACCACGGCACAGGGTAGGGGGCAATAGCGTCATTTTTCATGATGCCATTGATGTACTCTGCAGGAGTTTTGGCACTACTCCTGCAGAGAACATAGGGCCCCATTCTAAAGAATGGAAGCCCCTTTTAACGCCTGCTCTTGAGCAGGCATTAAAAATGCCATAAAAAATGGTGTAAGGAAATCTCAGAGATTTCCTTATGCCATTTTTCCGGCTCCCCTAATGGGGGAACGCCCCGTTTGCATACATTACGCCTGGTGCAGCACAAAGGGTTACAGAGTGGCGCAATGCATGCATTACGCCAACCTGTAAATAAGATGCAGGGATTACGGCCTCGTTGGGCCACATTAACGTCAAAAACAATTATGTTAATGTGGCGCAAGGTGGCACTAGGGCACTATAAATATGCCCCAAAATGGCTTAGGCATGGTGCAAAAATGATAGAACTATTTCCTATACTCTAGTGGAGGCCAAGGGACGATTTTAAGCCAGTATTTATTAGATTTATGCAGTTAATCAGTTGAGCAAAGCATGTTTTTCCTGTTTTCACATCCAATTAATTAAAGTATTTATGTGTCCTGTCTGTGACTCGGCAGTAGTAGAATATCTATGAAAGGAAATTTGGTTTATAGCTTCAATTTTGCAGGAAAACCTAAAGGAACTTTTTAGCCCTATTTTAAGCAGTGTTTAGTATTCTTTTCAGCCATTCAGTCTCATTAGTTAAGGATTCTCTGTGGACCGATAGGAACTTGTTGGAGTTCAACCTGTTATTGAAACACTTGCTGCCTTTCACTGCATTAAAATGGCTTTAAAGTGAATCGGTTTTCTTCGTGGCTAGTGATTTAAAGTTGTGACTTTCTTCTATAACCTGCTGTGACAGGAATGAACTGCATTCAATTGCTGGAGTATATTGAAGTCACGTTGAAAAATATTACCCTTTTAAGTTTGCTACCCATACTTATCTTGGTGCCAGATAATGCCATTTCTGCTCCTTTTTGACTAATACAATGGCACTTGCAGAGAGGACATCATTTTGTGTTAGCATGCAAGCCGTTTTGAAGTTAAAACTACCCATTTGTTGTTTCACATTGTGCTTGTCTACAATGGCAACATGTGAAAAACACTAGGAAGAGTGAGGAACCAAGACTCAAGGAAATGGTACTAGTTAGACCATCTATTTAAAAAGAGGAAAACAGGCTATATGCAAAATCACTAAATGTGGCCTGTAACAGCCTTGGCTTTCATAGCATCTATGTAGATGGAGACCAAAACATATAAACATTCAATGCATTGTGAGTAGGCCAGCCTCAGACGCAATTAGGTTGGGAGTACAAGGCAGGGAAGGTGGTCTACTGTCTGAAATTGTATTTAACATTATTATCCAACTTGTTGTTGCCATGCCAGACTGTTGCCTGGAGAGGTTTAGGTCAGCAGATCCTTACTTGGAGTCCGCGATACCTACTTAGGGGTCTGCAACTATTTAGAAATTCAAATATGAAGCTAATAGACGATACGTGCAGAAAAAAATTAATGTAAAATTGAAAAAGTTAAAAGGCTGTGTAAATATGAAGGAATGTGAAATCAAAGACTGAAAATTAGGCAGGTATCCTTAGCCTGATTTGTGGGAGCAGCGCAAGTACAGCAAACAGAATCTAGCATGGATGATTTGTAGTCTCAGTTGAAGAACGCATATGCACTGACAAAAGAAGAGCACGCATTAGGAACAAAAAATCATAAAGTGATATGCTCGAATCTAGCATATCGCTTCATGTTTTAGAAAAAAAACAAAATCTTCAAAAGCTCCGACCTTCACATTAAAAATTTAATTTTTGTACTTGTTCTATTTTGTGAATTCAATAAGTATTTCATGACTGTTTTGAGGTCCATATCATAGAAGTTGCTTAGACAGTGGTTCTCGCCTTCCAGTAGTGATTTAGTAGGAGGTGCAAAGAAGTCTAAAGTTTAATTACAAGAAATGTAGGCCATTCGGCAATTAAGCACAAGAATTAGCTATAGTTGCTATTACAAGTAAAAGTAGAGGTACAGCATTTAAATAAAGGTGTTACTTTCAATCGGCAATAAAAACAGTTATGGTGTAAAGATTCAATTTTCTGGACCTTAGAAGTCTATTTGTTTTCTAGTTTTAAAGATAAAGTTTATATAAAAGAAAAAAGAAAATAATCATAACATGTTATAATATGATGAATCAACAATGCAATAGGTACATTAACATAACCACTCACCTTCTGATAAACTACTTATGTACCAATATAAGAGAGGAGAGAGATAAAAAGTGAGGAAAGTAGAACGAGTATTTAATATAATGGAAATAAATTGATTTTATAGTAATTAAAAAATCTCAACAATCTAGAGTAAAATTTGACAAGGAAATAATTGAATGAAATAAAACATTGATATAGAAATCAGGTAAATAAATAGAGAAGTTAAAGGGGTTTAGAAACGTATTCAGTTAAGGATTGCTGAAGGTTAGCCGCTAATGCACAAGAGTCTAGGAAAATTGTTACCGGTGACCAAAGAATGTCTTTTTTGATAGCAAGAGAAAATGGGTTGATATATTTCTGTCTACTGTGTGATTATAACAACCACAATACCACTATGCTTGAAAAGAGTTATTAAGAGTATTTTCCCAATGTTTTTTATTTGTTGGAATGCATCTGCAATTAGCAAATCTACAATTTGTGTGCTGAAAGCACAACCATTCCAATCATCTGAAAAGCTTCCTAAAAACACATTTGCAAAAATGAAACGCACGTGTGTATGAAAAATCGAATTGATTTGTGGCCAAACCTGTAACTAGAATTGATATGTGCAAGAGCACTCAAATTATATGCGTTTTATAACTGAGAAAGATGCATTACAGGACCAACAGGATGATGGAATATTAGTATCAAAACTGTGTAAAGTAACTGACAGATGACTGGGGACAACAAGAAGTAACTGGGGTGACTAAAACTCAGCTGTAAATGAAAAATAGAGTTCGACATGTGTTGGCAGCACGAGAGCTTTTCCATATCTTGAGTCATATTTTATTCCATAAAGTAGAAGGGAAAGAGGTATGTAAATATGTTTCCTATTGTAGTTCCAGTAGTGTTTTCTGTCTAACGTCAGGGGAGGAAGTAAGAGGAATGCTGTAGGGAAAATTTACAATAACGGTTGTAGAGGGGAAGTGGTAGATGTAGATGTGTCAAGTAGATAAGTAGATGGAGGGATGGAGGGGGGAATACATTTTGGAAACTACTGAGATTACAGAGTGAAATCTGTTTTTATAGGAATACGGAAATGAAAAAGAGGATTGAGCTTGAGAAAAAGAGATGAGTTTTTCTGAATTAATATAAGGATATAAGTTTATTATACCAAATCGAAGAAACAAGAAATTGATCGATAATTGGAATAGTGTATATATATATATACATATATATATATATATATATATATATATATATATATATATATATATATATATATATATATATCTCAATAGATATATATATATATATATATATATAAATATATATATATATAGACATATAGAACATAAGGGTTTATGAGCATTTTTAAGGATAGGGAGCAACATAGAAGAATGATGTTGAGTAAATGGCAATTCTGAAAAAGAGAGGAATTGAATAACAAATTATTCTAAATCTCTCCTTCTGTCCTTAAGGGGGAAGTATTTCAACATTAATCTTCTTGGTGAAGAATTTGATTGTTTCAGAAAGAATGCAGCATGATATGATTGAAAATATGGAACGTTTACTCCTCCTTGGTGTGTAGCACACTGTAACAGAAGTGTATTTAAAAAAAAAAGGTTATCAGTTTTGCCACTGCAAAACTGACACATTTACAGAAAAGATATGCAGCAGCAGGAACTTTCTTGGTGCTGCATATGTCAATTAGCATACCGCTTGGTAGTCGCTGAGCTTTGTTTTTCAGTGGTGCTGCACACCGCTTTACCCAATCTCAGATAAACCAAGGTGGGACGTCTTGCTGCGGGTAAAAGAGATGCTGTGATTACAGTGGCAGCTCTTTGTTTCTGGGATGCTTCTGTGGGCAGGGGTTACCTTGAATGTGGTGGGGATGAAAATATAATACTTTCTCAACCAGTTTGTAGGACAGGAATATATTAGGAAAGAGTTCAGGAATAGTGAAACTATTATGGCCACTGCAGGCAAAAATACACATTTGACGTGTTCACCTGTCTCTCACTGACACAAAAGGAGCTTATTTATAGCTATTAGCTCCAACCCTACAGCTTTTATGTCCTCACTGGTGGCGTGCCTTCAGGTCTGTACCTTACCTGGCTTAATAGTCGTGCCAACCTAGAATGAGATATACAATGTTTTTGAACAGCAATTGGTTTAGTGAACTAAACAGGGAATGGATTGTAAAGGAGAGGGTCAATTGGGTGACTGAAAGTGGTACACTACTGGCAATGATGTTTGATCTACCTTTGCTGGGAGGGATGAACATTTAGTGCTTGTAGAAAAGGTGTATTACAGCACATGTCCTGTGTGTCAATCACATATCATATGTTGGACATGTCAATCACATATAATATGGTGGCCCTGTCAATCACATATCATATGGTGGACCTGTCAATTACATATCATTTGGTGGCAATGTGTCTGCCTAAAGAGACACCCCTGCATGAAGTAAAATGCTGGGGCATATTTATCATAGTGTTGCATCACCCTGGCACCACACGAAGGGGCGCAAGAGCAATGCAACACTAAAGTCAGATTTATCAAGCCACGCAAGGCCACCCTGCTTGGCCCTACACGGCTTGATAAATCTGGAGTAATGCAATGCAACTATTAGAGGAAGAGCAGAGATATGCATTAGATTTCATAGGTCAAGAGCATGAAAGTTTCCCATCTTCTCCCTGTGGGATACATTTACATTAGATATATCTAGAAAGCATATCTCTATGCTGTACATTTACATATGATGTATCTAATTAGTTATCTTGAGCATACTATCAGGATAATTTAAAATTCTGAGGGGCTTCCATGTCTCAGGGATCCTCAGCATTGGACACCAGTGGGTTAGAACCATAGATATGGAACACTATTCAAAATACTCATTGACTTCGTTGGGAAAGCTTAATTATTAAAGTGGCGTGTAATGTCATAAACCAAATGATACATTTTTACACGCTAGATTTGGAATTTGAGCCAAATACAAGGACATAAATGCTGTGAAGGTAAAAACGAAATGGGCGCCACATCACTTTTTTCATAACAGATTTTTCACGAATATCAACACAGAGATGGGTATAATCTCACTTAGATTTAGTCAGGATACCCTTTTGTTCTACACAGATTGGTCTATTGCTTATTCAAAAGTAAATGTGGCAAAGTATTAAATATATATTTCAGAATCTTTTATCTGGAAGCCTTATCCGCCTTAGCAGGCTTTTCCTTATTTTGTAAAGTCTGAGAATATTCTCCTATGGGAAATAGAAACGTTAAAGTTTTATGTCGAAAAACTGAAAGCTAAAGCACTATGGACTTCGAAGAAGAATTATGCATTTAGATAAACAATGGTAATGCAATTTTTGGGGTTTGCACATGTAATTAAATAGAACATTCAATATGTCTATCATGATTTGTGGTTTTCCTGGTAAACAAGTTTTCAGTGGTTCTGACAGGTGGTTATATAAACTGGAACGGTAGGCCAGGTGTGTCCTACATGGCCCAAAGGGCCCTATTCTATGGTTAAACATGTTTTTGAGTGGTTATTAATATGTAGGAGGGCTTGAGGTCAAAAAGCAATGTACCAGATGTCTGCCTGAATACAGGAAAGGAGCCTGGAATAGCTTACTATGGGTACATGCAACATGTCACTATGACAAGTACAGGATAAATATTTAATCGGGTAGAGTCAATCCAGAGAGATATAGGCCCATATTTATACTCTTTTAGCGCTGCATTTGCGCCGCTTTTTGACACAAAAACGGCACAAACATTCAAAATACAATTGTATTTTGCAAGTTTGCGCCGGTTTTGCATCAAAAAATGACGCAAATGCGGCGCTAAAAATTTTTTTAATATGGGCCATAGTATAAACTGTCCTTTTTTATTTTATCTTGCTTTTATTCACTGGTCTCTGCTGCTTCTATTGTATTACCCATTGTGAGCCTAATTCTTAAAGAAAAGTTGTGAATTTTCACTTGTAGAAGTGCTCCTAAACATGAGTATAAATAATTGGCGTTTTGGGAATCACATCCATTCCCAGCACTACGGCTAGAAAGCTGCACTGGTTGCAGCTTCCCAGGTATGCCCATGGAAACTGTCATATACTATATATCCCTCAGCGTGGAGTCGTATGCAAGGACTGGCTCTAATAGGCAAATGCAGATGAATGTGCACGAAACGTGAATCTTCTCCTTCTCCTTCCCACTTTGGAAGAGATGTTACTCCCGCACGTTGCTGGAGTAAATCTCTGACCATCTTTCAGCTAGAAAGGAGTCAGAGAGGTTTCTAAATGCCCACTCACATGCTTATGAGTATTCACAAATTCCGAAAGCAGTGCTTAATTTGTGCTTGTTGTTTCTGGTGCTGAGCACTGGCACTTATTTTTTAGGGCCGGGGCTTATTTTTCTGCCTCAAGCATTTGCTGTGAGCAAAAGACACATATGGGAAAGACGGAGAGAGGGAAACACGAAAAATCATCAAAAAGGGAGAAAGTAGAAAGCTGCAAGAGTGAGCTGAAGGGGTAGAGCGTGGCTTTAAATGGATTGAAGAGGCCCGCGAAGGCTTCAGGATTACGCCGCCTCAGTATTCCGTGTTCCCACATTTAATTGCAGAGGAGGGCTTTGAGCACCAGCACGTTTTTATTTACAAATTAAGTCCTGTCCCAAAGCAATCCACACCTTGATCCTCCTACTCTCCACCCTTTGTGTGAGGTTTAATAATGTATAATTAAACACAGTTATGGTGTAAAATTACCACTAGTAATATCGTATTTTTTGTAGTAGATGTCAAGCTAAAATGATCTATTTTTAGTTGTAAATAAAGGTCATTGTCCTAAATGGCTTTGTGAATCAGGCCTAGTTAACCAAAAACGAGCCAGGCATTCTGGCTGCGATGGAAACAATAATACTGCCCGGTAGTGAAATTCAGAAAGGAATTCCTGGAAGAGGGATAATTTAACCTGTGATGGCTATAATGAATACTTGTTGAGTGAGGTTCTAAACTCTCTATTGCCCTTACCTGCAGGGAAACCCAGCTGTTAATACCACCCCATTATGGCCCTCACTTGCAGCCAGGGCTCATAACTCCCGGGAGAGTGACAGATGTTATTGCCTAATGGTGCCAACAATAATGAATACTCATCATATAAATCCACAAGGATGCCTAGTGGATCTGTTTTAAGGTGTACCCCACAACTAGGATTATTTTTTATAATAAGGTTGTTAATATTAAAAATGCATGTTAAATCAAGCAGATTGTTAGTCCGTGGGGTAGAAAGTCGACAGTATTTTTCTGTGAGCGGTGACTGAGATTCCATAAAGCAAAAACGCTCTGGCCCTTGGAAGCAAACTGGTTTCTGTAAGAAAACCCCGTGCTACCCCTCGGTAACTTGGCTCAAGTAACAAGGACTTCATCATAGAAAATGCAAGTGTTGTGCGGTAGCCAAGAATTAGTCCAAAGAGCCATCCCGCGCACTGCCCTATCGTATACCTCTCAATCCGCCCCACTCACATTACTCTCTGCTATTCTTTGTAGCACACTGTGCATTATCAATATTTATGAGTCGCATTGTAAAAACGAATAGATTCAAAATGAGTATTTTATTAAATGTGTAGCACACTGCACCAGTAAAAAGCAATGCATGTGTTTTTATATGGTGCTGTTCCTTCGTCCCGAAGGGATACATTCAACAAAGTATTCCAATACTTGTTGGTATCTACAATACTGGCGTGTGGTGAATTAATCCGTGGGCTTGCAGCATAATGCTTGATAGAAGTATGTAGGTAGGGGGACATGTCCTAACGTGCCATCTCGGTGGAGATACCAGTGCATTCCGTCACAGGAGTTTTCAGTTGAGCAAGTACTCCAGTTTAGAGAGAAGCACAGAGGTCTCTAACCTTTTCTGTAATCAGAGTTACTTATGTTCAGTGGAAATCATCCCGAGCTACTAGTGGCTGCATCATTCAAGATGACATTAGTGGCCACCCCACTCAAGATCACCTGCAGTAATCACTGCGTTGGCGAGGGTTACCACTTCTAATGTTGAAACAGCTGTCAGTCTAAAGTGTCTCTATGTGGGTACCTCATAACAACCACAGCCAAAATGCCATTGGCACCAATGTAATACTATGAGCCAAGAGCCCCTAAACGCTTCAAAATTCATAAATGAAATATTAGCTTTATGTATATTTTGCAATGTCAGCCATTTCTCTTCGAACATAACTGTGAATGTTTAGTTTGGAAAGTGCTTGGCTTCATCCAATTTTGAGTCATTTGCTGCTCTGCAGTAGCTTATTTGCAGCAGTGTCAACTCACATGAGCATTCAGATCCCTTTTTACGTGAAAAGATGTAGTTGCATTTCGAAATGGACATTGAGGATTGTGATTCCTTGAATAAAGTACAAGAAAGGAGGTGCCAGCATCATGGCCGTGTCATTTAAGTGCATATGAGCCTGTTGTGGCAGAAAAGATCCATTCTGCACCATTTTGCCATGCTCAGCCTCGCCACCGTCAGCAGTTGATGTGACATGTAAGCTGATCCCGGGAAGTGATCCTGGTTAATCTAATGTTGCTGACAATGAAAACTGCTCTTAGCTTTTTCGTTTGTACAAGTACTGAAAATGAACGAGAAGTTTCTCCTATCCTTTAAGAAGACAAACAGCACAGACATTGCTTGATTTGTACAAGAATGAGTGCTGGTGCCCAAAGCTTTGCTCAGAAGCCCGTATTAAACGTCAGCATGGAAGATACCAAGGCTGCGTAGTCTTCAACCCACCTCATTAATTTTTAATTCACCACCGGGTACCTCCTGACTATTTACCTCACTCTTACGGGTTCCTGCTTTCTCCCTTTGTAGCGTTTTTGCCGTCTTCTCTTCCTTGCTTCCGCTTGTATGTTTTACCCTTCTTGCTTTATTCCAAGTAGGGTCATTTTCATGCAGCTGCACCATACCATGTAAGGAGACAAAATGTTGCGCCAGCAACAAGCGCCAGCGCTCGTGCCTTGCACTGACCAACCTATTCCAATTTGCCATCAGGGCAAACAATTATCTCTAGGTTAATGCTGGGTTTGCTTAACACAGTGGAAGATGAAGGATGGAGGCTCTTACTGGCAATAGTTTGCTTGAATAGGCGCTAATAAAAGGCACTAGGCAAGGAGATGAAGGCATAGTAAGAAACCTGTCACAAGAAAATGACACACTCAAATATTTACACACCTGCTACCAGAGCTAAGTAAAAGATCCCTAAAGTACCAGCCATTATTTTAAATGAGTGGCTTTTTGGCATTTTTTTAAGTTGGTGGTAGACACTGCTCACACGTTTATAAAAAAAAGTTGACCTCTATTGGAATAATACAACCCCGGGTCCTGTTGCTCTCCGAGACAATATCCTACTTTGTTATATGTTGAAAGCGCTCACAGTCTTATGGGGCATTCACTGTTTCTAATATATAATTTTTTTTTTCAAAACAAATGTTCTTCCTCTCCGTTTACCTCGGTCGCAAGCGAGCAATAAAGCAGCAGACCACTGCCATACAGGGTCATCACACTTTTGACTCACAAGCTTAACTAATCTTATGTTTCCGCCTTGTTTATTTGCACAGAATAGTGTCCGCACTGTTTACGTTTTCGGAAAGATTGTATTTTTAAGAATAACACCTGGAGAGAAGCTTTGTTATTGGGGAAATATTTCAAATTTTGATTTCATTGTGGCACCTGTCACCAGCATTCAACCAAATAAAATGTCTCTGGGGGTAGTCCTGCATATCCATGGCAACACCCACAGCCTTTTGACGCTGCCTCAGATTTATGATTTTTTGTAAACCTGAGGCAGCCCCAAAATTGAACGCCACCCCAGGGGTGGAGTTAGCAAGGCCCAACAAGGAGGAATACCTTTATTCCTTCTCGTTTTGTGCTTTTTCTATGTGTGTTGCATTCTGCAGCATGCATAGAAAGAGAAAATGCCAGATATGATTGTTTATGTGTGGGAAGGTGTCCCTTCCTGCACATAAACAATCATTTGAAAATGATGCTTTGGCACTTCTGTATGTGCTGCATTTTGCAGCACACACAAAAGTGCCAAATTGCCATTAGTGATTGTTTATGTGCAGGAAGGATCACCTTCCCACATAAACAGTCACGATGGTGCAAGGATGGCTGCTTTGGGATGGCAGCTAAATTTAGCACCAGCACAGGGGACAACATAGGGGTGGCCCTATTTCAATGAAATACGGCGCATCCCTGCATTGTGAAAATGACGAGCGTGGTGCTGCCAATGGTGGTGCAGCGTCGTACTCTGACATTTTCCTATAAATATGGGCCTGAATGTGAGCTGTGTTCTAGCTCCTACACGAGATCACAGCGGCCCAGAGGAGTAAACTAATATTCTTTTCACTAAGAGCGTTCTCTGACTAAACTTTATACTTTGGCCATGTATACTATTCTTTGGTGACAGGAGAAAGCAGGGCTGTGTTACTGCACTTCAGACAGCAATACATTTAAGAAATAAAACCATATACAACTAAATTAAGTTGTAATAAAAGTGGCAAAATTGTTTAATTTAGAACCACAAGTATTTTATTTAAAAAAGCTAAAAATAAAGGGCCATATTTATACTTTTTGACGCAAAACTGCGCTATCGAAGTTTTGCGCCAAAAAGATTAGCGCCGGCTAACGCCATTCTGAAGCGCCATGCGGGCGCCGTATTTATTGAATGGCGTTAGCCGGCGCTAGCAGACCGGCGCTGCCTGGTGTGCGTGGAAAAAAACCACGTACACCAGGCAGTGCCGGCGTTGGGGAAAATGGCGTTAGGGCGTCTTAAAATGGGGCAAGTCAGGTAGAGGCAAAAAAATCGCCTCCACCCGATTTGCGCCATTTGTAACGACGCCCAGACGCCATTTACATGACTCCTGTCTTAGTAAAGACAGGAGTCATGCCCCCTTGCCCAATGGCCATGCCCAGGGGACTTATGTCCCCTGGGCATGGTCATTGGGCATTGTGGCATGTAGGGGGGCACAAATCAGGCCCCCCTATGCCAAATTTATTTTTAAAAAAAACAAAAATTATACTTACCTGAACTTACCTGAATGTCCCTGGGATGGGTCCCTCCATCCTTGGGTGTCCTCCTGGGGTGGGCAAGGGTGGCGGGGGAGGTCCCTGGGGGCATGGGAGGGCATCTGTGGGCTCATTTTGAGCCCACAGGTCCCTTAACGCCTGCCCTGACCCAGGCGTTAAAAAGAGGCGCAAATGCGGGGTTTTTTGCCCCGCCGACTCCCGGGCGTGATTTTTGCCCGGGAGTATAAATACTACGCATTTGCGTCGCAGTCATTTTTTTAGACGGGAACGCCTACCTTGCATCTCATTAACGCAAGGAAGGCGTTCACGCAAAAAAATGACGCTCATTCCTCATACTTTGGCGCTAGACGCGTCTAACGCCAAAGTATAAATATGGCGTTAGTTTTGCGCTGAATTTGCGTCGAAAAAAAAGACGCAAATTTGTCGCAAACGGAGTATAAATATGCCCCAAAATGTTGGAAATTGCCTTGGTGGATAATGATCCTGAGACCTGTTTTGTTATACTGGGGCACAAATAGAAAATTTGCCAGCCACCCCATTGAATAACTTATCTTTGTATGTATTCATAGACCAGTCCGTATAATATAGCCCCTCTTGGGCATACTCATATCTAACCGTAAAGTTTAGACAATATATTCATCTGATTAGCTTCATTATATCATATGTACTGGACCATATCTGCTTTTTGTCTCATTACGCAATACTGGAAATATTGACCAGATATTTTAAAATACTACATATCTTAGTGGACCATGTTCATTGTAAATAGAGTTGGGTCATTTTTTTTATTCCACAGTATGCAGAAGCAAATCTGCAAAAAATGTCCGATTCATTTTGGCCTATTTTAGAAGAAAAAGAGGCAATTAGCAGTTGGTCATCTGTCCACAAACCGTGAAGTGCCCATTTTATTGGCAGTTCCTACAGTACATGAGGTTCTCCCTGGCAAAACACAATCGAAGGTGAACCACTCGAACTGCACACTCTGCACAGTTCGAGTTGTTCCCCAGAAAACCAGGGTTCAGAGTGAATCAGTGCTTAATTTGATCCAGTGGTTACCGGTGCGGGCCAACACTTATTTTTCTGCCTGAAGAATTTACTGCATGCAAAAGACACAGGCCCATATTTATACTATTTTTGCGCCGCATTTGCGTCATTTTTTTACGCAAATGCGGCACAAACGTACAAAATACAATTATATTTTGTAAGTTTGCGCCACTTTTGCGTCATAAAATGGCGCAAATGCGGTGCAAAAAAAGCATAAATATGGGCCACAGTTGGAAAAGAGGGAGGATGAGAAAATCAAAAAAGCATCACAAAGGGAGAAACCAGAAAGCTGCAGGAGTGAGTTGAAGGGGCAGAGAGTGGCTGTAAATAGATTAAAGAGGCCTGAAATGCCTTTAGGATTACGCTGCCTCAGTATTCTGTGCTCGCACATTTAATTGCAGCAGCCGCCTGTTTCAGAGCAGAGCTTTAGGCACCCGCAAATTTTTATTTACAAATTAAACACTGGAATAAATTGCTCGAGACACATTCACTACCCACTACGTTAGCAGTCCGAGTGTTTCTGCCTGGGCCACATTCCACCAGGTAGAATCATACATCTGGTTGAAACACACCCATCACAATCATTTCTCAGGTTCGCCTGCAGATCAAATTTGGGCAGTTTTCATAACTCAAATTTACGTCACAAGCTAATTGAAAAAAACCTGATGTATATTGCCCGACTAAAATGCGCAAAATTATTTCTCCCACTTTAATTGTGGTGTGAAACTTTGAAATTAAATGTTGCTTTATACCATGTCTTCAAATAACTGTCAAATGTATAAGTAAATTATCGTTCTAGTGTTCCAAACTGCACGTTTAAAGTTTCAAAGCAGTCATGCATCCACAAATAGAGAATTATAACTGGCCGTTGCGGGTAAAATGTGGCAATTCTGGATGTCGGCGAATTGCAGCTCATCTCTTAACAGAGAGCCGCCCGTTTTAGCTAGCTTTTGAAAACGCCTTCAGGGCAGGAAGTGCCTGTTTGGGGAACTGCAGAAACCTACTGTGGCGTGTGACAGAGATTTAGTGCTGCTGCGTGCATTTTAATATCCGCTGTCATCAAATGTATGTAGGCCAGATAAATATTCAAGGCGGTGCATTTCCCTCTATAATATCGCTGCGGAAATGTTAAATCTTGTAGCTGGGAGTGACAATGTCACCTCACTAAAGAGACAAGGCGGGAAATATTGCGTCTGAATTTGAGAAATGCCAATGATTCTGACAATGGATGCAGTGAAGGTGACATGAAGGACAAATGCATCATAGGTTGGATAGCTGGTCTCTCTTACCTTTGTGTTTAAGAAGAATTACGTTTTGCAAATATTTTTAACTTTTAGTGATACAATGGTAGCGCAAACCTTTCAACCATATCTATGAGGCTACTTTGCTTGGCTTTGAATGGCCTCATAGATACAGAATAAATAGCGCAAATCACTGTGTTGCCTTAGTCTGCGTTAAGGAGGCGTTAAATGGGCTTTGTGGTGGGTTTTCCCAGGCAACACCCAAGGATTTTGATGCATCCCCTGATTTACTAGTCTGTAAACCTCGGAATGCGTCTAAACCTTACGTCTCCCCAGGGGAAGCGCAACAGGGAGAAATATCTTTATTGATCCTAGTTCTTTACTCTTTAGCACACTTAGAAAGAGGAATACGCCTCCCAGGGTCGTTTTTGTGCAGGAAGGTGCCCCTTCCTGCACAAAAACAATCCTGCCTACAACACTTGCACCATTAGTGCTAGGCAGCCAAAACTGCACCAGCTCAGTTGGAAATGACAGGAAAGCACTGTATTGGAAAGATACAGCACATTCCTGTCTTTTCCTTTTGAGGCGGGCAGCACATCAAGATGGCTTGCTGTGCTGCCCTGCTCCTCATACATTTGGCCCTGTATGTACACACAAAGGATATGTGGCAAGATGGCACAGAGTGCTAAACGCTCCATGTAAGCAGCTCTCTTGCCTTTAAGACATAAGCTGTACTTTAGGCATGGCCATTTAGGCCTTTCTTTCTCCTTTAGTCGATAACTTGAGTACTATTATATTGGCTAATATGTACAACGCTCGGGCGGGCAAACTGCGGCATTAAGCGCTAGAAATAAAACACTCAACTGTCATTCCTTCGTTAAAGCTGACACAACAGTACGGCATTTTAAGTCCTTGCTAGTGATTTTCTCAGTCACAGCTTGCCTCCATTAGAGGTGGCATTCTTCAAAATGTCAAACATGACTCACTGTAGCTCACACAGTGGTCACATTTGGCATATTTCTCGAATGCCCTTTAAATGCCCCTGAATACCATGGCATGTGTCACTTAGGCATTTGTACCAGCCGGACCGTAGTTGAGTTAACATATCAGCAGGGTCCCTTTCGCCAAAGGCTGCAGAGGTGCCTAATTAGTGACTATCTTTCACGACTGTTCATCGTTTTTGCCTTGTGTGCCTTGAATGCTAATACTTCAATCTAAACCAGACACTGTACTCGCCTGGAAATGATTTGTGAACTCTACACGCCACCTTGTGGCCATCGGATTTTTTTTTTTTAAACGAATATCCGCTTTATTATTAGTAATAAGGTTATTCGTTACCTCGCTCGCCCAAGAATTGCTTCACCGTCCGTTAGTAGCGTTAGTAGTTACTGAACCGGCGAAATTATAATTTTTTGATGTTCATTTTGTTGGTCCATTTAAACGAATCGTTGGCTACTTTACACACTTTAGATCGAGGAAAGCTAATTGTTAAAAATAACCACTGAAGGTATAGTACTGAAAAAATAGCAAGCGATCAACGGCATTTCCGGTTAAAGAATTCATCTTTTTTCTCATTTACCTGTTTTTTAAAAGATATTATTTAAGCCATTCTAAGATTATGACTTTCTCACCTCAGCACAAAAGGCAGCAATGTCTTATTATCAAAGTGACATTTGTTTAGGTAGGCTCGTGGCTAATGCACCTGATGCAGAGATCATCGACTTAATCCCTGATCGGCAGGCTCACCCTTGCCCAGTCCTAGGGTCAATAAATATAGAACCTGGCACTATTTGAATCGAAAGTACAAATTAATTACTGTATTGCCGAACCTGAGATATTTCTTTGGACATTACGTGATCTTTGATTATCGATATATGTAAATAATTTGGCTTACATCTTTTCATTTTCAGTCATTTAAGGACTGGTTAAATCTTATTTTAGGCACGTCCAGACAAGGCAGGATCATGAAACTTGGCTGATTGTAACTACCGGATTTGAGCCACATAACCATCCGTGCAAAGGTTAAAGTGATTTATTTCGGATATGTACAGATGCGTCATTTGTAAAGTAATGATAATACAAATTGGGGAAAAATGGGTTCTTGGTTGAGCGTTGATTGAAGCCCCACTCAGACAACAACAATCCTGGTCAGGGCCAACCATAAAATACACTAAAGTAAACTTTGCTTAACCCTCTGTTAGCCTGGCACAAAAACAGTCAGGATTAATGTAGAGATGATGTCTAAAGTGTTTATGCAGCACACAAGCAGTAATACAGTGAAAACACACAAAAATAGAGTACATTTTAATAAATCAAATGATACCAGAACAATAGAAATCCAATCAGTAGAACTAGAGATATTCAATTCAAAAGTTTTTTGTGTGAAAATAGCACCACAAATCTCAAAGCGTCACGTGTGGTCATCTGGACGTGCTAGACTGAGGGAAATTCCAAGTTCCAAGTTCAAGCCAGCTGTGATGGAGCACAGGTCGGATAGAGGGTCCAGGTTAGACCAGCTTAAAAGTTAAATTCCCATGTCTGGTGCGAAGAGTGTCGGAGGTCAAGAGGAGGAGGCTTTCAGAGTGAAAAGCAGGTTGAGTGTCGTGAACAATCATTCCTGTAGCACAACGATCCAGTCGTCACAGGAGCTTCATGTTGTAGTTGTTGCAGGCTGTCATTGCTGTAGCGCAGAGTGGAGGTCTGATGTTGCTGATTGTTGTAGATGGTTGATATTGGCTCAGAAAGCAGGTCTCACAAGAACTTCGCGTTGGGAGTCATTGTGAGAGGCAGAGTCTTGGTGCGACTGGGCCTGTGCGCATAGAACCCAAACTTCGTGATTTTCACCTTTTGGTCTTTAGGAGTGCATTCTGATGCCTACAAAGGGTCCCGGACCTGGGGAGCACCTCTTGGGGATCAGATTCACTATAGCAGATGTCAACAGCAGGGTTCAGGCAGGTCCTGGCCAGTCCAGTTGCAGCTGGTCGTCTGGTCAGTTGCAGGAAGAACTCTGAAGCTTGTTGGTTCCCTCTAGCTGAGACAGGAGGTTAGCCAACTAATTCTTGGAGTCTCTCTGGGTAGCCTGAGATGAGCAGAGCTTGTCATAAGGGCATTGATTGTGGAAGCGGAAGTGCTGCTAGTGTGCTGCGGGAGGATGCGCTGCTGGTGCATTGGTGGAGGATGCCAAATACAGGATGCTGCAAAATAGTGCATGCCGGAGAATGCTGTGCAGCTGCTCAGTTGCAACGGAAGGAGGAGCACCTCAGATTCAGGGTCTCAGACATGGTGAGACACGCTGTTAGCGGAAGGGTGCTCAAGGTGTGCAGCTGGAAGCATGAACCTGGAACTGATTTGGAATTGAGCAGCAGTAAGGTTCTCTGTTATGCTCGGGTCCTGAAACTCTGTGGCTTTGAAGTCCAAGCGTGAGCTTGTAATCCAGATGTTTTAGCAGCCTGGGAGCCCACGCACTGTGAGAGAGGCCAAGGATTAGTATTGCAGGGGTGAAGGAAGGTGGTATTTTGGGTGGTGAGCCCTCTGCGGTGTTAGTTGCCATAAATCAGGGTTGAGTACTGGTTGCACAGTCTCGTTACAGCTTGTGCTCCTCACTCCCCCTCACACTGTGCTCCTCCTCTCCCACTACTTCCCCTATTCATCTCCTTCATCATGGATTAGTCCAGCTCTGTCCTCACTTTGGCACCTCAGTACAGACATGCCAAGGGATGTTTGAACTTTTTGACATTTGAAAATGAAGCTTGTACTCCTGGCCCTCTTGCAGATCACTTCTCTTGGACAGCAAGAGAAGCAAGTGAAGTTAGTGGTGGAAGTGATTGGTGCCTGGGATGACGGCAAGAAGCTTTAATCTTTCTTCTCAGACAGCAAGGCAGTCCTTCAAGCAGAAAGGCAGGCCTTCTGAATCTTCCACAGATCCAGGAGTGTTCTGAGGAGTGGTTCTGGAGGTCCGATATTTATACCTGATGCCAGCCTTCGGGCGGGGGGACTCCCTTCCCTACCCCAGTACTGGTTCTGAAATGTTCTTCCACCTTCCTATAGTCGAGATTCCAAACCAGAGTGACAAAAGTAGGGCAGGCGTGGTGTTAGGTTCCTTTGTATGTGTGTGTAGGCAATGCTATTTGAAGTGTAAGTGAGGCTGGGCACAGCTCCTCCTCAGCCATCCTGTCAGGATGGCTCATCCTGCCTACACCTAAGCCCCATTTGTGTCACTGTCTGGAAGCCCTACACAACCCCCAACAGCAGTGCCATTCACAGTGATGTGACCCAGGACTCTGGCAGCAAGCCACAGTTGGTTAGAACACAACAATTCCAACTTTTTAAAAGTGACATTCCCACAATTCTAACTTAAAATCAGACTTTACCATTAAAGAGTATTTTGCAATACATTTAATTTCAGTGTAGACATCATATCTCTACCTGCTCCCAATCTAAAGTTAGCACGTATTAAATGTATTAAGGTAACCCTGTGCTAGTCAATTAGGAGAGATAGGCCTTACAACAGAGAAACATGACTAGGAGTTTTCCACTGTCAGGACATGCAAAGCTTAAGAACACATGTCAAATATTTTAAATAGAGTGCACCCTGCCCTTTAGGTCTTACCCTAGGGGTGATATATAAGTATTAAAAATGATGATTTAGGCCTGGCAAAAGGTTTATTTTGCCAGGTTGACTGGCACTTTGAAACTTCAATGCATGTTTTAAAGGGATACTTTAGTGGGTGGCACAATGAGTGCCACTGCCCACTATTAGCATTTAATTTACACGGACTGGGTACATGTAGTACATTCTACTAAGGACTTACAAGTATATTAAATGTATCAATCAGGCGTATGCCAGTTTTACCATGTTTGAGGGATAGAGCACAAGCATTTTACCCCTTAGTATCTTAATGCCAACAAAACACATTTTAGCAACAGAAGGCAAACATCTGTGAATTACTCTACAAAAAGACCAGGAATAATGATAATAACAATAACAATAATAATAATAATAATAATAATTGTTGGACGTTTTGGCTTATGCAGGGTCATCCCCAATCTTTTTGCCTCCTGCCTCCTATATTTTCTGACCTGTTGCTGTTGGCTTTTGAACTCTGAGCACTTTACCACTGCTAACCAGTGCTAAAGTGCATATGCTCTCTGTGTAAATTGTATGTAATTGGTTTATCCATGATTGGCATATTTGATTTACTACTAAGTCCCTAGTAAAGTGCACTAGAGGTGCCAGGGCCTGTAAATCAAATGCTACTAGTGGGCCTGCAGCACTGGTTTGCCACCCACACAAGTAGCTTTGTAATTATGTCTCAAACCTGCCACTGCAGTGTCTGTGTGTGCAGTTTTAACTGTAAATTCGACTTGGCAAGTGTACCCACTTGCCAGGCCTAAACCTTCCCTTTTCTTACATGTAAGGCACCCCTAAGGTAGGCCCTAGGTAGCCCCAAGGGCAGGGTGCAGTGTATGGTTAAGGTAGGACATATAGTAATGTGTTTTATATGTCCTGACAGTGAAATATAGCTAAATTTGTTTTTCACTGTTGCAAGGCCTGTCCCTCTCATAGTTTAACATGGGGGCTACCTTTAAATCTGATTAAAGTGTAGATTCCCTTTGGGAGCGGATGGACATATGGAATTTGGGGTCTCTGAGCTCACAATTTAAAAATATATTTTTTAGTAAAGTTGATTTTGAGATTGTGTGTTTGAAAATGCCACTTTTAGAAAGTGAGAATTTTCTTGCTTATACTATTTCTGTGACTCTGCCTGTTTGTGGATTCCCTGTCTGGGTCAGTTTGACAGTTGGGCTGGTTGCACCTCACACTAGAAAGTGATACAAAGGGAGCTGGGGTGTAGCCTGCATATCCTGATGAGCCATCTGTGCTAGGAGGGATGGTCACTCACATCTGATAGGGCTGTGCCTGCCCCCACACAATGCAGTCTCCAACCCCCTGGTGAGTGTCTGGGGCCTGGCCTGGGAAAGGCAGGATTTCACATTCCAAAGAGACTTTACTTTGAAGTAGGCCTACTTCAAAGGAGAAATTGGGTATAAAAAGGGCACCCAAAACCACAGACTTTAGAAACACTTCTGGAACCAAGAGCAACCTCTGCCTGGAGAAGAGCTGAATAGCTGAGGAAGAAGAGCTGCCCTGCCTGTGACTGTACTTTGTGGAGCTATCCTGCAGTTGCTGCTTCTGCCAGAGTAAGAGGGCAAAGACTGGACTTTGTGTGCCTTCCATCTTGAGAATAAATCTCCAAGGGCTTGATCTAGAGCTTGCCTCCTGTTGTTTGAAGTCTCAGGGACAGCAAAGACTTCTCTCTGCCAGCACCTGGAGTCTCTGGAGAGACTCCTACTCTGCCCTGTGGTGCCCATCCAGTTCCTGGGACCCTGAAAGGAGAAGCTGGCAGCCTAAAGACAAGAAAATCCACGCACAGAGCGCCGTGCGGGGAAAAGATTGACGCGAATCCGATCTGCGGCTGAAAAAACGACGCGCCACCGGCACCGCAGCTGAGAAACGACGCTCGCAGGAAACGCGACTGAAGAATCGACACATGGAGCAGGATCTCTGACGGAGGTTGGGAGATCACAACCTGCGCTACGGGATTTTCGGATCATCGTACGGCTGGATTTTCGACTCACGTACCGCCGTGCGGAGTTATTTTTGACGCACACTCGCCTGTGCGGGGTTATTTTTGACGCGCACCAGGTACATTTTCACTCTAGCAGCACTAGTGTGTGTTTAAAACTACTTAAAGACTCTTTTTGCATTTTTATTGATAACTTGACTTGTGTATAGTGGATTTTTGTCGTTTTGGTCTTGTTTTGTTTAGACAAATATTTCCTATTTTTCTAAACTGGTGTTGTGTCATTTTGTAGTGTTTTCATTAAGTTACTGTGTGTGTTGGTACAAATACTTTAAACCTAGCACTCTGAAGTTAAGCCTACTGCTCTGCCAAGCTACCAAGGGGGTAAGCAGGGGTTAGCTGAGGGTGATTCACTTTTACCCTGACTAGAGTGAGGGTCCTTGCATGAACGGGGGTAACCTGACTGTCAACCAAAGACCCCATTTCTAACAACAATAATAATAATAATAATAATATTGATAATAATAATAATCATAATAATAATATGATACAGGGGCCCATGGAAAGTCTTAAACATTTGCAGCCAGAGCTGCCAAATGCGAGGGTAGCTGAACATCGAGGTTACATCATGTCTGCCCCATGTCTCTTTCTTCCTCCACCCTACACTTCCTAGTACCTTAGCTTTCTCTTGTAAGTTCTTTTTCATCCCTGTTTTCACCTTTTGTCACTGTTTATCTACCTTTCTCTGCCTTCTTTCTATTTTTCTGCCTCCACCTTTCCTGCTCTGGATTCAAAGTCTGATGATTAAATATAAACCCCGGTCCCTGAACATGAGTGCTGATGCCCACCACCTACAACTAGGTACCAGGTACTTGAAAGTGTCAGCTTGAACAGTCAGCATGATTTCACTGCTTGAGGGTGGCTTTCTGAAATCAAGTGCACACAGGAGGTACTACTTCTCATGTAGATGAAATTCAGTTTTGGAGAAGTTGATGAAACTGTGCCACCCAGGACACTTTTCTCTGCTGGGTACATCGTTCATCAGGCACGGGATCAGACTAGGAACCAAGCTTAGCTCTATCAACAATGATCAGGCTAGCCCCCCTTCCTTTCACACTTTCTCATCTCTCTATCATTCCTTTTGCCATCTCCTCTCTCTCTCTTTCTTCTATTTTGCCTAGTGCCATTATCCGGTGGAGCTGGAGGAGTGGCGTAGGTATCAGCAGTGGCCCTGGGCCTGCACAAACCAGCCCACAAGCGAAACATCCCATGGAATAAACATCTGATCTGGTATCAGACTCTACGGAGTTCATATAAGGCATAAGAATTCCTCGTGGAACATTTATATTCTGTGTCCTTTCCTATTTTAAATTATGCTACCATAATTATGCAGATGGTATTAGGAGTTGGCATTCCATGTGTTCATTCTGACTGTTATCAGGAGTAGTGGGCCCTACTGAGGCATCAATTATAATAGGCATAGACACCAACCGGATTTGATCTACGTTTGCTATTAAGTAGAAGTTCAAGTACTGGGGGATGGGGGTTCTTCGTTCTGTCTGTGGCTTAGAGACTATCTTGAGTCCTTGGAGGCCGGTTTCGAAAACTTAGGCCCACTCTTGGGGACTTTTTTCCACATTTGCCATCTTCTTGAGGATAATTGGGCGGGGAGGGGGGCTTCAAAAGCGAAAGATAAAGAAAGGGACGAAGGGGAAGGTAGAGAGAAAACGATTAGAGAGGGAGATTAGGGAAAATATAGAAAGAGAGAATGAATGGATGGGAAGAGAACGATAACGCAGAGAGACAAAGGGAAGGGGCTGGTTCGCTGTTTTCCCAGGGGGTCCTTTTTGTTCTCCAGTCTGAGCCTGTTCACAACTGCAACAAGTATTTTTTTATTACAAGGGCACAATGTTGTGAAATTTGCGAATTTCATGTTAATGCGAATTCTACAAACATTACTGCAATTATGTGTTGGTGTTATTGTGCATAATTCTCACGCACGAGGACCTGGTTCTAACAGAAAATTCTCAACAGAACAGTAAACTCACAAGCACGAGACATTTTGTGCTCCAATCAGTCGCCTCCTGGTATCTCGAGTGACTTTTATACAAGAGGTTTACCCTTGCGTCAGCTGTAAAAAGAGCTATTTAATGCAGTACTCATAATTTCGGTTACATTTTGGGGAAATTGTTTCATTAAAAGAATTCACATTTTATTCCAACCCTATCAATGGATAGTACGGTTTATGTTGTGACTTCTGAATTAGTGCCACCTGTGCATAAAGTTTATGACACAGGTGTTCAGACTTCGGACTTGATAGACACATGGTTAAAAACATGAATTATCACAAATCGAGACTTAAGAGCCAGCAAACTTCCCCTCCTAAAATAGCATCTTGAAGACACGATGGACTTGAGTGCTTTTACCCTTGTAAATCTGATGACCTGTAAACCATGTCACAGTTGTTGATAAATTGTTGTGAATGATGGATTGCACATGAAGGTGTATACCTCTCAGGGATAATGTAAAATATTGCAGCTCTCCAGATCTAACGCCTCGAAGGCTGCTTGCACACCCTTGGTCTATGAATATACCAACATGGCCGACTAGCACAGAAGGCACCGATTCATCATCTGTGACCCCACTACCCTCCCAGAATCCTCGAGGGTTTGCTCTTTTTTTGCCTAATTCCCACTGCTGCTCATGCCCAAAGAATGCTCTATTGCTCTCCAGCATGCACTGGACATTCACTGGCTAAGGTTGTTCACTCGACGTGAAATTGATAATTTTTTTAGCTATCACCTGAAAGAATAGAGCTGCCATCAACGACACCAACACACTTGGGGACATAATTATACTTTTTGATGCAAAACTGCACTAACGCAGTTTTGCATCAAAAAGTGTAGCACCGGCTTGCGCCATTCCTGAACGCCAGCCGGGCACCATATTTATAGAATGGTGCAAGCCGGTGCAAAGGGTGGGCTATCGTAAAAAATATATGAAGTTAGCCGGATGGGGGTGGCGGTATGGGAAAAGGGGGTTTTGCACCAAAAAATTACGCTAGGCTGGTTAGAGGCAAAAGAAAGCCTCTAACCAGCCTAGCATCACTTTCTGATGCAAAGCTATCCATACCACATAACTCCTGTCTTAGAAAAGACAGGAGTCATGCCCAACACCACAATGGCAAGCACAGGGGACCAGTGTTCTCCTGGGCATGGCCATAGCCCCAAGTTGGGCCCCCGATTGCACTTTAATAAAAAATAATATACTTACCTATACTTATCCTAGTTACCTGGGATGGGGTCCCCCATCCGCTGGTGATCCTCTGGTGTGTGTAGGTGAGTTCCTGGGGCTTGAAAATAGCACCTGTGGACCCATTCCATGGTGTTTAACCATGGAAAGGGTCCACAGGTCCCCTAATGCCTTGCCTGACCCAGGCATTAAATAATGGTGCAAAGCAAGCTTTGCACCATTATTTAGCCCTTCCTCCCACCCGTGCATCATTTTAGCACGGGGGGGATAAATATGGGGCTATGGGGTTAGCACTATTTTTTAAATGGGAAGCCTACCTTGCATCTAATTAACACGAGGTAGGTTCACACATTAAAGAAATGGTGCAAACTCCAATATTTTGACTTTAGACATGTCTAGCGTGAAAATATAAATATGGAGTTAATTTTGCGTCGAATTTGCATAAAAATATGGCCCAAATTGGGCCCAAATGGAGTATAAATATGCCCCTTGTTATTTCACTTGCATATTTACAGTTTGCTAGTGTTTTTTGTGATTTCAATAATCTTTTGACCTTTGGATCTTGCATATATTTATTGTATGAAGCTGTCAGACCAAGCCCACCACCTTTTAACATGCTGAATATAAGTGCCAGGGAAGACTCTATAAATCTGCAAATTGACTGTTTGTTTGTTTGTTTGTGCCCTGACTGTTGAGAATTTGATTCATTTAATAGTACAGGTTATGACTAAACATGTCAGAAGTTTTTGCACAGTCCAGGTTAGCAATTTTGCAACATCTGATACCATGTACTGGTCTTAGTGATGTTGGTTGACTTGTAATTAAAAGAGTTGTCTTGCTTTAAAATCTATAAATAAACAGAGCAATGTGCAGAGCCCTGGAAAAGCCTGTTGACCAGAGAATAATAATCTTCCTGGGTCTCCTTCTGACAGGAGTGGTTATGACCCATTTTAATCTATTGGGGTTTGGGTCTGACAAAATGTATCTCAAAACAAAGGTTATAGATCATCACTTTTTATTCAGCTGTGTCAGAGTGTGGTATATATCCATAAAGGTTATTTTCATGTTGTACACACAGGGGCATATTTATAAGAGCTTTGTGTCAACATTTGCATCCTGCACTGTGGTACATGTGCAAGTCAAACCTCTAAGACAGAGTTATGAAGCCATTCATAACCACTTTGCATGGCTGCATGGCCTCATAAATCTGGAGTAGCACAGGACTTCACATATCACTGTGTTGCGCTACTCTGCCATGGACATACTTTTAATGGGCGTTGTGAAGGGTGTTCTCACTATGACGCATTCTCAGATTTACAAGGACTTGAGTAGGCTTTTCATAGGCATTGCGATGGGTGTTCCCACGGAACTCCAGTGGATTTTGATGCATTCCCAGATTTACAGGCACTTGTGAACCTGTAAATGCACCGAAATCATAAGCATTACCAGGTGAGGCATAACAGTGAGAAATTCCTTTATTTCTCCTTGATATTTCCTCTTTCTATGTATGCTGCATTCTGCAGCACACATAGATAGTGGAATATGCTTCCCAAGATTATTTTTGTTCAGGATGGTGCCCCTTCCTGCACAAAAATGGCTGTATGATGGAACCATGAATGCAATTACCATGATTGCCTTTACAATGTGGTAATAATGCATCCGTCATTACAAGAAATTCACTTACAACAGAAGTTTTTTACCACAAAAATGCCTTTACCACACATGCCTTTACCACAAAAATATTGTTGAAAAGGCATGTTTGGTAAAGACATACGAGTGGTAGAATATAAAATGGTAACTATAACCCCCCCACACACACACACATATATATGTATGTATGTGTGTGTTTGTGTATATATTTAAACATATAGATATTTATATATGTTTGTGTATATATTTCAACATATATATTATATGATAAAATGGTAACAACCCCCCCCACACATATATATATATATATGTGTGTGTGTATATATATATATATATATATATATATATACATATATATATATATATATATATATATATATATATATATATATGGAAAAACAAATACTCGAAAGCAGATCTCAATCAGCACAAAGGGGTGGTGCGACAACCGGTACGAGCAAACTAGTAATAAATGAAGCAAACAGAAAAAATAGTATTTGCACACTCAGGTATCAGGAGCAAAAAAATTCAGTTGAATCCATACACAACGCGTTTCGACTGACACAGCAGCCTTGGTCACGTGATAAGTATCCCCAATAGGATACCTTTAAATATCCTCCTAAATTAAACATAAACATAGGACTATCACCCTGTGAATTAAATCGAAACCAAACCACAACTACTTTGCAGTTGCCATTATATAACCAATACTAATAATAAGTACATTAATATAATAAATTAGTACCTCAAATATAAACGATATAATTAAAAACCATCATTTGCAGTTCCACAACTTTTCCTAAATGCATATTTTTTTCATAGTTTTATAGTCTGTTAAAGGGGGAACAAAGACATCAGGGAACAGTGTTATTACATATTAAAATTCATATTTCTTATTTCTTTCTCAAACATCATATCTGTAATAAAATATTATTATACGTTTTTTTTAAAAATAGAAAATCAACTGGATAGTAAAATATACACTGCTAATATATCATCAACGACTCAATTAGGGTAAAAAAAAAAATTCTATCTACAATAATAAATTATTAGAAATTCTTATCTGAACAACTGCAAAGCAGTTCACCCAACGGTGTTTTATAAAACAATTAAGGAGAATGAATAGAAGAAAAACAAGTAGAGTAGAGTTTGATTGATCTTCATCCGACCCAGAGTATCTGAAAGGAATATCCAAAATAAAATAAATACCACAAAAAACTATAAGAGCAAATTAATAAATACAAAAGGAACACATAACACAGTACATGGTAAAAGATCATCTCCACGGTAAACAGTAACTATTTGCATTTTCAAGAAAAAAGTTTTCTCTCAAAAACAATTTATATCTCCAAAAAATTATCTCCAAGAAAAAATTAATTAACTTCAAAAAAGTAATCCCTGGACAAGTTCTACATTTTTATCCACACCCTAATAATTCTCATACAGGTGAGTATTTAGTTCTTCCCCCATATTAAAACCTGTTGGGGTCTTGGTCTCCAAATCTAAAATATATATTGACTCTTTTTTCCTTAACATTAATTCTCTGTTCTCTCCTCGATGATATGGAGGAACATGTTCAATACCGAAATAGGAAAGTTTAGTACAATCTGAGTTATGTTTTTCTTTGAAATGCCTTGCTACCGGATAATGCTCATCATTAGATGTAATAGCTCGCATGTGTTCTAAAATCCGTTTCTTCACACTGTGTTTGGTGCTTCCGACATACCAACTCAAGCAGGGACATTCCAAAACATAGATCACAAAGGGGGTACTGCATGTTATAAATTGGGAGATCAATCTAGTTTTCCCAGGTCTACGCAAAACATATTGCTTCCGCATAGTGCTATTACGACATGCTTTGCAATGGCCACAGGGAAAGAAGCCTTGCAGATTGTGTTGTCTCAGTTGGGGAACTGTAGTAATATCATTGGACCTCAAAATATTATGTAAACTTCGTCCTCTTCTATAAGTGATCCGGGGTCTTTGCTGAATTGTACCCCCAATTACAGGATCACTTTTTAAGATATTCCAATTTTTTGAAATAATGTTGTTAATCTGTCTCGTATCCTCACTAAATGTCATAACAAGTCTCGTCACATCATTGTCGTCATCTTCCTCTTGTTTAATAGTATTTTCAAAAAGGGTATCAGATCTTTTAATTCCCTTAGTCTTGCCAATTGCTCTTTTGATTACCCAATCTGGATAACCACGCTGTTTGAACCTTATAGTCATCTCCTTTTGTTCAGCCTCAAAAGCTTCATCAGTACTACTGATTCGTTTTGCTCTTAGTAATTCACCAAAGGGGATACTCCATTTTAAACTATCTGGGTGACCACTTGAGGCATGTAGTAAACTATTACCCACTGTGTGTTTCCAGAATAGTTCAGTTGTAATATTCTGTTCCTTACTCTTAATCAGAATATCTAAAAATTTGATGGAGGAACTACTCATATTGCAGGTCAAACCAATATTCAAATCATTTTTATTCAATTTGTCCACAAACTGAGTAGCCTCTTCTTTCGTTCCTTTCCAAATAATGAAAAGGTCATCAATGTATCTGAGCCAAAGGATTGCCTGATTGGCTTCTGGGAATAATTCTTCATTTCTAAAAATAGTCTCCTCCCACCAGCCAAGAAAGAGGCAAGCAAAACGAGGAGCGAAGCAGTACCCATAGCAGTCCCAAGGGTCTGTTGATACAAAATCCCATTAAACAAAAAGAAATTGTTAGTTAGACAGTATTTGATCATATCTAATATCATCTCAGTATGGGCCAGATATTTCAACGACCTAGCACGCAGAAAATGTTTACATGCAGTAATACCCTTATCATGATCTATAATGGTGTACAACGAGTTGACATCCAACGTCAACAGCAAAAAGTCATCTTCCCAGACAATACCCTCCAGTTTGCCTAGAAAGTCCTTAGTATCACGGACATACGAGGGTAAATTGATAACAAATTCCCTTAGGAAATGATCAACATATTTAGAGACATTTTCAAGCACACTACCACACGAGGATACAATTGGACGATGTAAAGATGTAGCTTCCCACCATTTAGACAATTCAGCTTTACACATTTTCTCCATTTTGTACAATAAAGTCTTTAAGTCATTATTACTCTCTGAACCAAAATTGTAAGAGTTTTTTTTGATAACATCCGGTACGCAGTGTGCTTGAAAATGTCTCTAAATATGTTGATCATTTCCTAAGGGAATTTGTTATCAATTTACCCTCGTATGTCCGTGATACTAAGGACTTTCTAGGCAAACTGGAGGGTATTGTCTGGGAAGATGACTTTTTGCTGTTGACGTTGGATGTCAACTCGTTGTACACCATTATAGATCATGATAAGGGTATTACTGCATGTAAACATTTTCTGCGTGCTAGGTCGTTGAAATATCTGGCCCATACTGAGATGATATTAGATATGATCAAATACTGTCTAACTAACAATTTCTTTTTGTTTAATGGGATTTTGTATCAACAGACCCTTGGGACTGCTATGGGTACTTACTTCGCTCCTAGTTTTGCTTGCCTCTTTCTTGGCTGGTGGGAGGAGACTATTTTTAGAAATGAAGAATTATACCCAGAAGCCAATCAGGCAATCCTTTGGCTCAGATACATTGATGACCTTTTCATTATTTGGAAAGGAACGAAAGAAGAGGCTACTCAGTTTGTGGACAAATTGAATAAAAATGATTTGAATATTGGTTTGACCTGCAATATGAGTAGTTCCTCCATCAATTTTTAGATATTCTGATTAAGATTAAGGAACAGAATATTACAATTGAACTATTCCGGAAACACACAGCGGGTAATAGTTTACTACATGCCTCAAGTGGTTACCCAGATAGTTTAAAATGGAGTATCCCCTTTGGTGAATTACTAAGAGCAAAACGAATCAGTAGTACTGATGAAGCTTTTGAGGCTGAACAAAAGGAGATGACTATAAGGTTCAAACAGCGTGGTTATCCAGATTGGGTAATCAAAAGAGCAATTGACAAGACTAAGGGAATTAAAAGATCTGATACCCTTTTTGATAATACTATTAAACAAGAGGAAGATGACGACAATGATGTGACGAGACTTGTTATGACATTTAGTGAGGATACGAGACAGATTAACAACATTATTTCAAAAAATTGGAATATCTTAAAAAGTGATCCTGTAATTGGGGGTGCAATTCAGCAAAGACCCCGGATCACTTATAGAAGAGGACGAAGTTTACATAATATTTTGAGGTCCAATGATATTACTACAGTTCCCCAACTGAGACAACACAATCTGCAAGGCTTCTTTCCCTGTGGCCATTGCAAAGCATGTCGTAATAGCACTATGCGGAAGCAATATGTTTTGCGTAGACCTGGGAAAACTAGATTGATCTCCCAATTTATAACATGCAGTACCCCCTTTGTGATCTATGTTTTGGAATGTCCCTGCTTGAGTTGGTATGTCGGAAGCACCAAACACAGTGTGAAGGAACAGATTTTAGAACACATGCAAGCTATTACATCTAATGATGAGCATTATCCGGTAGCAAGGCATTTCAAAGAAAAACATAACTGAGATTGTACTAAACTTTCCTATTTCGGTATTGAACATGTTCCTCCATACCATTGAGGAGGGAACAGAAAATTAATGTTAAGGAAAAAAGAGTGAATATATATTTTAGATTTGGAGACCAAGACCCCGACAGGTTTTAATATGGGGGAAGAACTAAATGCTCACCTGTATGAGAATCATTAGGGTGTGGATAAAAATGTAGAACTTGTCCAAGGATTAATTTTTTGAAGTTAATTAATTTTTTCTTGGAGATAATTTTTTGGAGATATAAATTGTTTTTGAGAGAAAACTTTTTGCTTGAAAATGCAAATAGTTACTGTTTACCGTGGAGATGATCTTTTACCATGTACTGTGTTATGTGTTCCTTTTGTATTTATTAATTTGCTCTTATAGTTTTTTGTGGTATTTATTTTAATTTTGGATATTCCTTTCAGATACTCTGGGTCGGATGAAGATCAATCAAACTCGACTCTACTTGTTTTTCTTCTATTCATTCTCCTTAATTGTTTTATAAAACACCGTTGGGTGAACTGCTTTGCAGTTGTTCAGATAAGAATTTCTAATAATTTATTATTGTAGATAGAATTTTTTTTTTTCCCTAATTGAGTCGTTGATGATATATTAGCAGTGTTTATTTTACTATCCAGTTGATTTTCTATTTAAAAAAAAAACTTATAATAATATTTTATTATAGATATGATGTTTGAGAAAGAAATAAGAAATATGAATTCTAGTATGTAATAACACTGTTCCCTGATGTGTTTGTTCCCCCTTTAACAGACTATAAAACTATGAAAAAAATATGCATTTAGGAAAAGTTGTGGAACTGCAAATGATGGTTTTTAATTACAGGGAGTGCAGAATTATTAGGCAAATGAGTATTTTGACCACATCATCCTCTTTATGCATGTTGTCTTACTCCAAGCTGTATAGGCTCGAAAGCCTACTACCAATTAAGCATATTAGGTGATGTGCATCTCTGTAATGATAAGGGGTGTGGTCTAATGACATCAACACCCTATATCAGGTGTGCATAATTATTAGGCAACTTCCTTTCCTTTGGCAAAATGGGTCAAAAGAAGGACTTGACAGGCTCAGAAAAGTCAAAAATAGTGAGATATCTTGCAGAGGGATGCAGCACTCTTAAAATTGCAAAGCTTCTGAAGCGTGATCATCGAACAATCAAGCGTTTCATTCAAAATAGTCAACAGGGTCGCAAGAAGCGTGTGGAAAAACCAAGGCGCAAAATAACTGCCCATGAACTGAGAAAAGTCAAGCGTGCAGCTGCCACTATGCCACTTGCCACCAGTTTGGCCATATTTCAGAGCTGCAACATCACTGGAGTGCCCAAAAGCACAAGGTGTGCAATACTCAGAGACATGGCCAAGGTAAGAAAGGCTGAAAGACGACCACCACTGAACAAGACACACAAGCTGAAACGTCAAGACTGGGCCAAGAAATATCTCAAGACTGATTTTTCTAAGGTTTTATGGACTGATGAAATGAGAGTGAGTCTTGATGGGCCAGATGGATGGGCCCGTGGCTGGATTGGTAAAGGGCAGAGAGCTCCAGTCCGACTCAGACGCCAGCAAGGTGGAGGTGGAGTACTGGTTTGGGCTGGTATCATCAAAGATGAGCTTGTGGGGCCTTTTCGGGTTGAGGATGGAGTCAAGCTCAACTCCCAGTCCTACTGCCAGTTCCTGGAAGACACCTTCTTCAAGCAGTGGTACAGGAAGAAGTCTGCATCCTTCAAGAAAAACATGATTTTCATGCAGGACAATGCTCCATCACACGCGTCCAAGTACTCCACAGCGTGGCTGGCAAGAAAGGGTATAAAAGAAGGAAATCTAATGACATGGCCTCCTTGTTCACCTGATCTGAACCCCATTGAGAACCTGTGGTCCATCATCAAATGTGAGATTTACAAGGAGGGAAAACAGTACACCTCTCTGAACAGTGTCTGGGAGGCTGTGGTTGCTGCTGCATGCAATGTTGATGGTGAACAGATCAAAACACTGACAGAATCCATGGATGGCAGGCTTTTGAGTGTCCTTGCAAAGAAAGGTGGCTATATTGGTCACTGATTTGTTTTTGTTTTGTTTTTGAATGTCAGAAATGTATATTTGTGAATGTTGAGATGTTATATTGGTTTCACTGGTAATAATAAATAATTGAAATGGGTATATATTTTTTTTTGTTAAGTTGCCTAATAATTATGCACAGTAATAGTCACCTGCACACACAGATATCCCCCTAACATAGCTAAAACTAAAAACAAACTAAAAACTACTTCCAAATATATTCAGCTTTGATATTAATGAGTTTTTTGGGTTCATTGAGAACATGGTTGTTGTTCAATAATAAAATTAATCCTCAAAAATACAACTTGCCTAATAATTCTGCACTCCCTGTATATCGTTTATATTTGGGTTACTAATTTATTATATTAATGTATTTATTATTAGTATTGGTTATATAATGGTAACTGCAAATTAGTTGTTGTTTGGTTTCGATTTAATTCACAGGGTGATAGTCCTATGTTTATGTTTAATTTAGGAGGATATTTAAAGGTATCCTATTGGGAATACTTATCACGTGACCAAGGCTGCTGTGTCAGTCGAAACGCGTTGTGTATGGATTAAACTGAATTTTTTTGCTCCTGATACCTGAGTGTGCGAATACTATTTTTTCTGTTTGCTTCATATATATACATATGTTACCACCCACACACACTATCCATCCTAAAAGCTAATAATTCCTTTATCACTCTAAATTCAATACCAACCTAATATGTAAAACCACCCATCCCACCCCAAAACCCATACCCAACCTAAAAAATGCCCTTACCACCCCAAACCCATACCCACCCTAAAACCTAAAAATGCCTTTACCACCCGAAAAACCAATACCCACCCTAAAACCTAAAAGTGCCCTTACTACTCCAAAACCCATACACACCCTAAAACCTAAAAATGCCCTTACTCCCCCAAAACCCATACCCAACCTAAAACCTAAAAATACCCCTACCACCTGAAATCCCATGCCCACTCTTAAAGCTTAAAATTCTTTTACCACCCCAAAACCCATACCCTGTGGCCAGGCACTGCGGCTCAGTGGGTCTGTGAGTGGGTGCATGAGTATTTATGTGGGTTTGTGAGTGGGTTTGTAAGTGTCTGGGTGTGTGAGAGGGAGAAAGAAATTGAAGGAAAGAGAGGAGAGACAGAGAGAGAGAGAAAGAGAGTGAGAGGGAGAGATATATAATTTTTTAGGCTTTGATGTGTGATATACTAGAATGAGATATTTCTGTTCAATTTAAAAAGAAAAATATATGTGTTATTTGAAAAAAAAAATATCACATTTTTATTTTACCTTTAAACATTTGTAATTAAAAAAAGAAATTGAGTCCAGCTGGACTTGAGCCATCATTGCTCAGTGTGAAGGTCCGTGACCTTCACACTGAGCTAATTTGTTTTTTTGCTCCTGCTTTTTTTTAACCCTTTATGGGCTATCTTGGCCTTTGGGGAGCCCTGAAGGGTCCCTACTTGTTTTCTATTTTTTATTTATTTGAAAACATGCCCTTTATGGACTATCTGGAATCACCGGGAAAGCTTCAGTACCTCCCCCACGGTCCCACTGCTTTAACAGCAGCTTTCTGCATACAGGGAACAGAGATGAAAACTCCGGTTTCTGACAGCAGGACCTGCTTGACAGGTCTATTGTCTAAAACCAGAGTGTTTGCTGTGCCCCAGGGGTAGTCACCCCAGAACATAGCAGGAGCTGGCCATAAGGGATGGCGGTCCCCAGGGCCATCAGAGGCTCCTTGAGGGCGGTGGCATGGCCCCCTTCCAAAGTAGCCATAGCCCAGTGGAGGCGGTGGTCCCCGGGGCTTTGGGAAAAAATTGCCCTGGGGAGATCGTGATCACCGGGGCTTGGAGAGGGCATGCGGCCCCCACACTAAAAAATATTAATGCCTCCAAGACCTGGCCCACCAAAGGCCTATTAATAAACAAATGCAGGAGCCTGCACTTGTTTTTTTTTGCCACAAATTTGTGGATATGGCGAATCCACAGCAAAAACCTTTAAAAAAAAAAATGTTTTGCTGTGTGGGAGTCTCTCAGAGCTAAGGTGTCAGGGTGCCCATACACTGACCCCTTGCCTTTTTTTTTTGCTTTTTCGCTGGGTCTCGGCTGAAGCCAAGTCCCTAGATGGCGGCCAACACTTCCTGGTTTGAACTGTTGGCAGTCAATCAGAGCTGTGCATTTACCTGCACAAACTTGACATTTTTCACAAAGTCTTCATGAACACATATACAAATTTGGATTTCCTTTCATTTCTCGAACATTAATGGGCCTATTTATACCAAATAAGCAAAAGCATAATCTGCGCACTGCAAGCTAGCTTTCTGCCAAATGTGGTGTAATTCTGTCCAGTGGTTCAGGCTGTAGTTGTGTCTTTCTGGTCCTATGGGAATTAACATGGGAAACGCAACTTTTTTGACCCCCTTCCTTTTTCTCTGCCCCTCCTTGATGGATCACCCTGAAACTTTTAGTGCACCAGAAGAATCTCCAGAGCACTTTCTCTGGAAAATTTCATGAAGATTTGTCAAATGGTGCCAAAGATATAGGCAAGTCAAAAAACGTTTTTCCTATGGAAACTAGGCCCTAACTATAACTACCTACTGGCGACCTCCAGTAGGTACTATATATATATATATATATAAATATATATATATATAAATATATATATAGATAGATATATCTATGTGTAATGTATGTATATATATATATATACACACACATAGGTGTACATACCTGTATATATATATAAATACACTTAAACCACTTAATACTTACCACGCATACGCCTTTACCATTCATGCATCCACAAAATAAAAAATAAAATACTTACCTTTAAAACCTTTACCACGCATATACCTTTACCATTCATGCCTTTAGAACTAAATTAATTGTAAAGATATACGTGATAAAGATATATTCATAGTAAAGGCATGCACGGTAAAGGCATATTTGTGGTAATGGCATTGTAAATGCATTTTGTAGTAAATGCATTGTTGTAAACAATGTTTCCCACAAAAACAATCCTGCATGCAACACATGCACCCTTCCACCATGGTGCAAGGGAGCCTTCTTTTGCGCTAGGCTGCCTAAAGTGCGCCAGCAGATGAAAAGGCAGGAATGTGCCATATTGCCTTAAATTCAGCACATTCCTGCCCCATCCCTATGGCACAGCACAGGAAGATGTCTTGTTGCACTGCACCATTTTCACACATATGCCCCATAGTCTCTCATATGTCACATACCTTATCAGGCTAAGAATCACTAACTTAGACTTTTTAAGTGTAAATTGTTATCTTATTATTTCAGATATACATAAACTCATACAGTACATTTTTACATAGTAATCTTGTAGTACAACCACGAATACTTGTGCTCAAAGTCAGCTACTTAAAATGAATGAAATAAAATCAAAAGTTATATGCTGTGGGAAATATATATTTTTTTAAACATATCATGAACGGTCTCCTTTTAGATATGGATAACAATATGGAGCACAATAATTGTAACCTCACAGTGGTCCTATCAATATATTCCATAGGCTGACCAGTTATTCTTCTATGTGGTCTGCAAGGGAGATGAGATTAGACACAAGACAAAGAGTCAAATATTTATATATACCAAATAGATTTGTATGATGGGTTTGTTTTTAAGAATTTCAGATAAATCACCCTTTTGGAATTTATTCAATACATTTCGACCCCTCTGTTGTGTTTCTAAAGGGTCTTCTTCAGGACCTGGACCTGGTATTTATATTCAAATGAATGCCCATGACTTGTGTGAGAAAGCATGACCTTTGATTAAAATCATTGTTTATAGGTACGAAATGCCTGGTTCTGTGATTGCTGATGCCACTTTATGGACTTTGTCCTACTGTTTATTGTCTTTTTTTTTATTTTTCTCAGATGTTTATGGCAACAGGTCGTCTACATCCCAGAATATTAATCTGCTCATAGGTTTCCTTGCAAAATCTAAAATGTGCCTGAAATCATATGTTTATAAAGTCTCCTCACACATTTTCTGCATTCTATCTCAATTTAGGTGGAAATATGTTAATATATTGCTTGTGAATCAGATGATTGGCTTTACAGTAAAGTCAGAGCCGTGTTCCAAAACGATTTTATACAGCTAAGAGCTTAGACTTACAGAAGGATGCATTTGTGATTCTAACTTACTAATGCTACTTCAAAGAATCAAGGTTTGTGAATTCTAAACCTGCAAATTACATTTCTTAGAGTACATCTAGGATTAGGGTTAGAAAGATGATGCCTCAAATAATAAAAATTGATTGTGTACGTATCTACAAGCAAAAGTCCTTAGAAAAGCATAGAAAATAATAACAAACTTTAGTTTCGTTCATTCAATTTAACAATTCTAAATGTATGTATGTATCTGTTTTTCTAGTGGTAGAGAAAACCCTTCCTATGCATGACTCACACAAGGCACAAAACTAATCAAAGACACAAACGGTATCTATTTAGGTATTCATCTTCACAAACGTAGCCAGTTTTTTTTAGAGTACTTCACGATCAACATCTTAGAGATGTAATAGTACTCAAGGAATAAAGAGAGTAAAAAGGGCAGTTTCAGAAGAGGAAAAGGGGAATAGCAAATTGTTTGCGAGAGAGAAATGACTTCAAGGTAAAGGTTTTCAGAGACTCCTGGAAGGATACGTTTTAGGGGAGAACTTGTTTCATTCTTTCTTATTTCCAGAAGGAGTTTTGTTTTGGGTGTAGTCGAGCTTCTGGTATTCGTTAGTTTATTTATTTATTATGAGCGACAAGATTAACACATGCCACTTCAATGTGCTACAAAAAGTAGAAAACATTACATTAAATAGTACTTGAAGGGCAGGAAAATAAATATATGCATGTTACTTTGATCTCAGACTGATTTCGCTGAGAAATAGTTCACAATGTCAGCTTTTTTTTATCAATCAATGATGCTCCTCTATAGTTAATTTTTTATAGCCTTAGAGCCCGTCGTAGCGGGCTATACTGGCCATTAAAGGCCCACTACAGTTTTAAATGCCCGATGCATACATTAGATAGAATGACTGCTAGGACAGCAAATTAAATACTCACTGCTGAAACTTGTCGTTAACTGCAGGCCATATGGTCGTAGACCCACAAGTCAGATTTTGCCTCCTTTCCTTCTAAGAGTACTATTAAATTGGGTAACGTTTAACTCTGTTTTTACAGCACTTAGAAACAACAGCAGAACCATGTTATGAGGCACCTAATGAACAAAACTGCAACAAATATTTACTAATCATAATGTTATAACTATACATTTATTTTAAAGTCTTTTGTTTACTTTTCTTGGGAAGGTAATATGTGCTAGGGTTTTGCAGACAGATCAGTGTCTCTTATTTACAGACTGATGGGCTCTTGTATTGTCTTTCTTTTTCACAGCCAGCCCCAGGCATTTAGCTATCATCACTACTCATGTAGGAGGACAGTAGGGTCACCACAGGGGCAAGGGAAGCATTCTAAAAAGTAAACGGATTTAACAGCTGATAATGGCCTTGCAAAGTTAGAAGGGTTAGCAAAATATTTGAGGTGGGACTTGGCGGCCGGACCAACAGTCTCAGCCCAAAACATGATGGCGGAGGAGGGGATGCTGAAGGTCGTTGTGCACCTGGCCACCTCTGTCATCAGTAGGTGTCGCCAAACGAGGTGGGTGATTCACAAAAGCATCATTGGGTGCAGTAAATAGTGTTACAGGAGTACTCTTTTACATACCTTTTACATGCCTTGATGAATAAGCCCTTAAACATTCTATTCGATATTAGTAAAAGTGCAAAGAGGGCACAGGCATTTCAATTTGTGCAAAGTGTCTATCACTTAATATTTACAGGTCATTCCAGTTTGGTATAATTTGGGGTTATTTCCGTCGACTTTAGGTATTCTAAAATGCCTTACAGTGAATTATCGTAAATAATTCTGCTGGGAACGTTAAGTGTGGGAATAACAGGTTTCTGGTGGCATCTATCGGTTTTTCTGTGGTGACGATATTCTCTGGTTTATACCTCAGCATTTTTACATGTTTAAGGGAAAACGGTTCTGCTAATGGGAAGAGATTTCTCAAATTGTCAGTTGAAAGAGTGGGGTAATTATACATAAAAATACCATCAAACTCGTGAATCCTGTGTTTGCTATTGCAAGCGATTAGACCCCTACACGGGGAGCAATTACAGTAGGAAATCCCTTTTTGTACTGACTGGAGGTTCCCATGAATGGCTTGCCTTGCCACAATCTTGGACATTTCATCTGCTTATCCATTGAACCAATGACCATAAGTTGTCTCCACTGAGTGAAAATGAGCCATTTGAGGCCCTTCTGCAAGTGGCATTGGGTTTGGGGGCACCCTCCATGGGCATGTGAGGGTTCCTCAGGGCTTCCTCATACAACATACTCCAGTGTCTCTTGTGGGTGTGTGTCAGTTTTCTCCGTGCACATCACTGAAATTAACCTTGCAAAAGCATAATCAAATACTGATTGGCATCTGCCATTTCTCCACCAACGTTATAAAGGCAAATGAGCAACTGATGCCAGCAGAAGAAGACAGATGTTATTAAAAAACATAATAGTAATAGGTACATACACTTACACCGAGGGGCTTAGTTTCAGTCCTCTTCAGCCATGGGCCTGCAGAGATTGTGGCTGGTCTGCCCATTTCCTATCCTGTGTGCATCATCCCACCCAACCACCTTGGTGTATCAATTTGTTTAGCGTCCCACTATAGCCACCAGATTTAAAAGCAACACGCGGCCATCTTAGAACAGTAAACCACGGATGTACTGTGAAGATCGCCGTTGCTGTATGGTTGATCTGTACAATATTTTTTTTTTTACCCATTTGTATTTGTAAATTGTATTTATATAGCGCTTATTACATCTAATAAGGCTTTTAAGTGTTTTGCAGTGAGTAACATGCTACTCCACATCCCTAGATAAGAGTTAGTTAGTAGATTAGTATTACATGCTTTTTTCCTTTTGGATGTTTGCACACTTGAGGTCTTGTGTGCTTAGTAGTGTTGTGAATTGGGGTAGAATGATAACAATGGATTAGAAAAAGGGAAGTTGTAAGTTGTTATGGTAAGTAGTGGGCATGTGCACCTGTTGGTGAATTAGCTACAAAGGAGGGAGAAGCTTAAAAAGGATTTCTGGGAGTATGGGACATATGTGTCTGTTGGAAGAGTGGGCTAAGAAGGAAGGAAAAGTTTGAAAAGGATGTTTAGGAGTTCATAGTAGTTTGTCACAGTGTTTCAGGGTTTTTACATTTCTGGTGTTTTTTTCTATCTTGCATATGCTTGGAAAAAACATTGGACGTGGATTGTAAGGCAAAGAAAGATTTAAGTGCAAAGAAAGGCTCACTTTCTAAAAGTGGCATTTCTAGAATAGTAATATTAAATCCAACTTCACCAGTCAGCAGGATTTTATATTACCATTCTGGCCATACTAAATATGACCTTCCTACTCCTTTCAGATCAGCAGCTACCACTTCAATACTGTATGAGGGCAGCCCCAATGTTAGCCTATGAAGGGAGCAGGCCTCACAGTAGTGCAAAAACGAATTTAGGAGTTTTACACTACCAGGACATGTAAACTACACAGGTACATGTCCTGCCTTTCACCCACACAGCACCCTGCTCTAGGGGTTACCTAGGGCACACATTAGAAGTGACTTATATGTGGAGAAAGGGGAGGTTTAGGCTTGGCAAGTACTTTTAAATGCCAAGTCGAGGTGCCAGTGAAACTGCACACACAGAGCCTGGTGGGACTCCAAGTCCCAGGCTCCTCTTTGCCTCTGCCTGCTCCTCCCCACCTGGGGCTACTTGCTGCTGATCGCGGGTGCTATAAAGTGCACCGCGCAACACTCCTCTTGGTTGCTGCCACACAGAGCCTGGTGGGACTCCAAGTCCCAGGCTCCTCTTTGCCTCTGCCTGCTCCTCCCCACCTGGGGCTACTTGCTGCTGAACGCGGGCGCTATAAAGCGCACCGCGCAACACTCCTCTTGGTTGCTGCCACACAGAGCCTGGTGGGACTCCAAGTCCCAGGCTCCTCTTTGCCTCTGCCTGCTCCTCTCCACCTGGGGCTACTTGCTGCTGATCGCGGGCGCTATAAAGCGCACCGCGCAACACTCCTCTTGGTTGCTGCCACACAGAGCCTGGTGGGACTCCAAGTCCCAGGCTCCTCTTAGCCTCTGCCTGCTCCTCCCCACCTGGGGCTACTTGCTGCTGATCGCGGGTGCTATAAAGCGCACCGCGCAACACCGCTGCGCGGGACGCGCCCGGGAGAAGCCCGGGCCAAGGGCGGGCCCATCCGCGCCCGTCAGAGACCAAAGGAGGCCGGGCTGGGCCCCCCTCTGGGCCCTAAGGTACGCTACTAGTTCATATAGTGCTGGGAAGCAACTTTAAAACTCCGTTTTGCCCTGCTTCTGTAACTTTAATCCTCAATGGGGAAGCGTAAGGTGAAAGGTAGCCCTGCACTGGGCTCTGCAAAATCTAAGATACTTAAAACCAATAAAGTCACGTTACCACATACTAACTGTGTTGCCAAGGAAATAGATGACTTGATTGAAGAAGTTGAACAGATTTTAAACAATAAGGAGAGGATCAGGCGAAAGGAGTCGAAATCTGGTACTCTCATCCCGTTCTTGACTCCAAGTTCGCATATTGCCCCCAAACCACAAACTGTTACGTCACTTCATCAGGCATCAGCCCCCCAAGGCCCTACTAATATTGGTAGTTCTTCTTCCCCATCTGCATTTCATCTCGATCCTGAAGTACCAAACGACAATATTACATATTTCTCAATTCCTTGTTCTAACCGTTTTTCCTCTCTGGCCCCCCAAGTTCTGGAAAATCCTATATCAACCTCTACGACCTTGCCATATACGGAGAGTGTTCCTTCACTAAATGATTTGCCAGCATTAGTGGTTAGTCTTAAGAGCGAAATAGGCGAGCTGAAATCCTTACTGTTTGAAATTACTACTCTTCTCAAAGGTAAAATTCTTCTCCCTATTGGTGAGCCCAAACCAAACTCTACAACATCCAACCACTCACATGTAAAAATTGTTTCTTCAACTGAGTCCCTGCCACCGCCATCAAGCACAGCAGCCTTTATGGAAGGGCAGCACTCTTACAGCCAGAATATGTCCTCTTTTGAACATAACACTCCTCCTTCCTTTAATGTCCCTCTCAAATGGGACACTACTAAAGCTTCCCGTCAAAACTTTGACCCAACGAAGAATAATTATATATATATGTCTAATGTTCCACCTCTGCCCCCAAATACACGAGAAGACAAAGCCTCACTAGCCAATAAGGCCACGCCCTGGCTGAGACACGTTAGAGGCTGTGGCTCAGTCATCCACGACGACATTTTATCTGCCGAACGAGCGAACGGCCTTCCAGGTTGTCGAGACTTCATAAAACTCAATTTCAAAAACTCCCATCTGGTAAAAGGTCTTCTAGATATGGAAGCACGCAATATAAATAGGAAGCCATCTGCTATTTCTCTCAGTGCCAATCGACCCACCGATGGTTATATGAAGCCGAACCTCCTCCCTAGAACAGCCAGCTGGGTCTCGAGCCGTTCTATAGACCATCGACATTTCAGGCCATTAGGCCATCAGGCCCCAAAAGGTGTACCATCTGACCCTGTCCCAAACACCAGCTCCGGCCCTACTTCTAGTGGCCAATTAGCACCTGATTTCGATCTCCAGGGGGCCATCTCCGACATCGATTGACTATACTCTACTAATTCCTGCGTCCCCATTCCTAGCCTAGACCGACGGGCTACAGGTTCTTCACTCTATCCACTTAGCCCAGATGTTGCTTCCCCTCTGGGTTCACGACTCGTTAATATCAATCAATTTACAAGTCCGCGTATGAAGAAGTTTATTGACAGCAACCTTCCAGACGACACTCTCGTGAAACCAAGCTGCTCTATTGCCCAGACACCAGCTAAACTTTTGTCCTGGAATGTGGCTGGCATCAATGGCAAACTTGCAGACATTGAGTGGGGGGGATTTGTTGAAAATCTTAATGTATGTATGTTCCAGGAAACATGGGCCAAAAACTGCACATATAGACAGGGGTTTAGTTCCTTTTTTAAACCGGCTATGCCGTCTTTAGCAGGTAGGGCAGTAGGGGGCTTATGTACTTGGGTAAAATCGACAGAGGTGGGAGGAATAAAGGAGATATACGTGGACTCTCATGACATTTTGGCTATTGCTATCCAACCAATCTCAGGCTCCCCCGTTCTCTGTATAAATATTTATAGCAGGCCGGGACCCTCCAATAATTGCTCTACTATCATTGAGCTTTTAAATACTCTTATTTCAGACTTTCGTCTTAAATATCATATTATAATAGCAGGGGATTTTAATGTTCAGCTTGAAATCAATTTAGATCTTATAAAGGTCATGCAACCTGAAGATAGTGTTTGGAACATTCCTCCCTATTCCACTCAGCAAAACTCATACAAACCTTGCGCTAGGGCAATGCAGGTAATAGATCTTATGATATCACATGGTCTCCGTCTTGGCAATGGCCGTTTCCCAGCTGACACCCCCGCAAGACCAACCTTTTTCAGGGGTTCCTATAGTAGTAAACTAGATTACATTTTTTTTATTTAAGAGTTTGGCACTACATACTAGATGTGGAAGGGGGCAATCCATACACTAGCGATCATGCCCCTCTACAGATTATGCTTTTATATGCAATAAGAGCAAACATGAGCATGAAGAGGAGCTCTGGAGTGACCAACTTGAGGCAGCTAGAGCTCATGACTCCAAACGATTTTGGATTTTGGTATCTCGTAGTGATCAGAACCGAGCCCCTTATTTGGAGTCTCATATTACTCCTGATGCCTGGCTTTCCCATTTTAAAGAACTGTACGGCTCTCATTGGCCCTCGATGCCCCAAATCTGGGACAGCTGACAACATCTTATTCACCCGTGTCCTCTTTGCCCCTCTTTACACTGAATGAAACCGCCCTGGCCATCACAGCCCAAAAAGCAGCGAAGGCCCCTGGGTCGGATGGGATTCCTTCTGATATGTTTAAAGCAGACCTGAATACCTGGAGCCCGTATATTAATAGGCTTTCTAATGCCATTTTGATTGCCAGATCCTACCCTGACTCATGGAAAGAGGCTATTATCGTGCCTATCTATAAGAAAGGAGAGAGGAATTCCTCGGGAAACTACAGACCCATCAGCCTCCTTGACAATCTCCCAAAAATATTTTGCCACCAATTGTTGAGTAGGCTGAGTAAATGGATAGTGGATAACCAAATTTTAAATCATCTCCAAGCGGGCTTCAGAGAAAAAATCAGCACAATAGACCAGATATTTCGCTTTATCTCTATTAAATGGAAAGTTGTCGATGTGAATTCAGGCCACCTATTTGTAGCTTTTGTTGACTTAAAATCAGCTTTCGATTTGGTACCTCGCAATAAACTATGGGAGGTCTTGTCTAAAATGGGAGTCCCTTGCCCTATTTTAAATATCATTAGAGATCTCTATACTGGAAATTATGGTAGAATCAGATGGGGCCAGCATGGCGAACTAACTGAAAAATTTCCCACTGTTCGTGGTGTGAGGCAAGGGTGTGTACTCGCCCCTACCTTATTCCTCCTTTTCATAAACGCATGCATTCCGTATCTTATGGAGTGCTCCAATGACGCCCCCAAAATAGGAGGGCAGAAGATCCCCTGCCTCCTATTTGCTGATGACACCTTGTTGATATCCCAAACAGCCACAGGTCTCACAATCCTGCTTTCAAGATTTATGACCTTTTGTAATGACCACGGCTTGGAAATCAACCGATCAAAAACTAAGTGTATGGTGTTTGGGGATAAAAAAGGTAGGATGCGGCGCCCCATTTATTTAGAGGGCGCCGCATTGGAAAGAGTTGGCGATTTTGAATATCTAGGCCTGAAACTAGAAGATTCGCACAAATGGCATTCTCATCTTCAGAAAGCAAATGTCCGCCTGAAACAACGGACGAGCGGTATCATAAGATTTGCAGCTAGATCTCCCAGCTTTGCCGTGACACCCGCAATTGAAATTTACAAATCACAAGCAAGGGGGGGAGCCCTTTATGGAGCCGAGCTGTGGGGCCACTGTAATCTAGATGATCTGATAAAAGTGGAAAACTCTTTTTTAAGGTCCCTGCTAAGAGTTCCTTCTAGCACCCCAATGCTCCCCATTTGAATGGACCTAAACTTGCCTCCCATTTGCCAGATTGCTGCGCTTAGGCCCTTGTTGTATTGGATCCGTCTATGGTCATTAGACTCTCTTATTCCCTATAGATGTGGGCTAGTCAACCTGATGGCCAATAATACTAGTCCAAAAATCAAGTGGTGTGTGTATGTAGAAGGGATTTTCACACTACTTGGCTTGGGGTCTTACTGGAAGGATCCGCTATCCATTCCAAAAAACGCAACACAGACACTGAAGGATGCGTTTTGGCTCCATGTGCATCTTTCACAACTGTCTGCTGTCTCACCATCATCCATGACGGGCAGTTTCTTACAAATAAAATGCCATTATGAATCTGCGCAATATATGGACATAGTTCTCTCTCCACGTGCATGTGCATTGTACATTAGATTTAGGGTAGGTTCTCTCTCTTTGCGCATCCTAACACATAAATGGGCCAACACTAGCTGCACTTCGAAGATGTGCCCAATGGGTTGTGCCAGGGAAGAATCTTTTACCCACATTCTCTTTCAATGTCCTGCATACCAAAACCAGAGAGCTCGTTGGATTATCCCCTTGTGTAGGAAAATGGGTTTTAAGAACTGTCCACTGGCCTTGAGAATTTTTAAATCTGATCCATCCGTTCTAGTGGTTTGTTGCCTGGCAAAATACTTAGATTCCATCTGGCACTGTAGATTGAACATGCTTAAAAAATAGAGGTAAACTCGACCATAGATGTGGGGAGCGGTTGTTGATGAACTCATTAGTGAATTTTAATGTAGGCACCTATTACCTTTTACTGCTTAAAGTATTTTTATGCCTAGACTTTTTTTTTATATATATATTTTTTTCTTTTAAGCAGAAATGTCTTATTATATTTAATATGACCGGCCAAGCCTGTATCTGATTTTCGATATTTATCATGCAAAATTTTTGTATTCCTACATGATCTTTTAATATGGTTTGAAATTTTTAAAGGAAGAATTTTTATGGTTAATATATACACTTTTAATATTTAAAAACATTTTTAATGTATGGATATTCTTATATTCTTAAATAGAAATGTTTCCTTTTTTGACATGTTCGGTTAGGCTTGTATTTGAATCTTGATGCCCAACATGCAAATCTTTGCACCATCACATGATTTTATAATATGGCTCGAACTTCCAGAAGGAAAACTCCCATGATTAACATATTTTTATGTAGTTCAACTTCTTATGTTCGAAATCTTCTGTTTATAACTTGCTGCTTTGTAAAACTGTGAATTGTGGTGTGCTTTTATGGTATTTACTTTTACTGAAATAAAGCTGACGAACGAAACTGCACACACAGGCCTTGCAGTGGCAGGCCTAAGACAAGGAAAAGGGGCTACTTAAGTGGTTGGCACAACCAGTGCTGCAGGCCCACTAGTAGCATTTAATCTACAGGCCCTAGGCACAGAGAGTGCACATTACTAGGGACTTATAAGTAATCAGGTATGATTCAAGGTTACCATGTTTTAAGGGAGAGAGCATATGCACTTTAGCACTGGTTAGCAGTGGTAAAGTGCGCAGAGTCTAAAAGCCAGCAAAAATAGTGTCCAAAAAGTGGAGGGAGGCAGGCAAAAAGTTAGGGGTGACCACCCTAAGGCTGTCAGGTCTAACATCTATCAAAAGTAGCACAGGCTATGGAGGTGTTTTAAAAGCAAAATACCACCTGTGAGCACAGTAAGGCTTTCATCACTCTGATGGGTGGAAAATACTGATCAGAAGACCTGAAAGTAGGCTAATTCAAAGCTGGCGAGTGTCCTCTGCATCCTGATTGGGCTCGCAACAGAGCACTGTTAAATAGTTCCTCTATCACATTCCTCAGTCCAGGAGACATGGGAAGTGTGAACAGAACGTTGATGCTCTACTAGAATGAAACAGCACCTAAGGCTTCTTGATTCCCTGCTTTAAATGACATATACAAAGACAGAATGTCACTGAATTAAGTCTCGCTCAAAATGCCAAGTGCTTGTCCTTATCGTCTTTCCTGGAAACCCCCTAACAGGGGAAGCTTGACACTTTTCAGGTGTCAGCATTGTACCTCCTATTTCCACAACTAAAAATCTAACGTGAAGATTAGGGTGATATAGGCAACCAGGAGCCATAATCTACATGAGAAATAGGATAGAGATACTTGGAAAAAGTGGGTTTCACTTTAACCAAGAAGGTGCTTGAAGAGGTGGGCTTTGGGTAAAGCTAGGAAGCAGAAGGACCAGGCTGCCTGTTGCCATCTCGTAAAGCTGGGAGACAATCCTGTGTGAGATCATTTCTACTGTACACATAAGGAACTGTGTCTCCTTGTTGAGAAACGCAGGCAGAAATTATACATGAACCTTTGCCTGATTTCTTTTGGGCAATTAATTTAAAGACCAGTGAATCAATCTTGTAAAACACTGTTACCTAGAGAGTGTTCCTTGAATGTGAGACAGGAAAAAGAAGGGGCTGCCTTTTGAGGAATTCCTCTCTGACTGGAAAAAAATATGAGGATTGATTCCTGCTTCTGTTTGAATATCTGATGAGACAAACTAATCTCTTCCTTGACTTTGCAAGGATAAAAGGGTTCTGGGATCTGACCAGGAATATCTGCCTACTTTAGTCTGCCTTCCTGAGCATGCCTTCTTGAGCCTGGGAAGAGGGGATAATCCAAGGAATATGAATGGAAAACGTTATTTCATAGTTAATAAAAACCATTGCAATTTCCAAGCACATAATATAAACATTATAAAGTAAAAGAAAAAATACATTAATTAAAAAAAAAACAGAGGCTGCCTGTTCTTTACAATGCATCACATTTCAACATAGCAGCTGCCCCATTTAGGTTTTGCTTTTGACATACTAAAAATATGCGTGTCCACAGAATTGACCACGTGATCATTCTTAGGGAAGAAGCAAGTCCTGAATACTAAATCCTAAACAGGTAACGGATGTACAAACTGACAATATCTGACAGTTATGTAAATAATGCTGCTGGCCGTGGGTATAAAATTTAACATATATTGGTCTGACCTGCAACTACTATCTTTCTTATATGAGCAAGACATCATAGTGTATTAACTGTGAGACTAGCTCTGGTGTTATGCTGTTTAAAGTTATGTGCATTTGTAGAGCGCGTGACTCACCTGGGATGGTATCTTGGTACTGAAAAGGAGGAATGGTGTGGACCGAGACAGGGCCATACTTATCAGTAGATATATTTTAGAATTTTTCAAACCACTGGCTAATTGCATGTCACTGCATCAACACATTTTGTGGCCCCAAGTGAATGGATGAAGTTTAAAAAAATTAAAATATGATATACCAGAAGTTTTAGGCAATAACACAAAATGTGTGTTAAACAATCACATTTCTAACCATAAACCCTGCAGCCTCTGTTTTTTTCATTGTTGTTGCATTTCACATAAATCAAACAGCCCGATTCGTTGCCTGGCATTTTCTTTTAACAATTTTAATGCCACTGCCTCAGTCAAGTAGGATTGAACAGTACTCCGATTATACGAGCCTAAAACTAGGACAGCATGCTTTAGTATCAAGTTTTAAAATCAAACTGAAAATATTTTTGGCGCATTTGGTCCTTTAAATCAGCGTTTCTTTGAATCGACGACCTTGAATTCTCCCAGGCATCATGCAGTTCTATGAAGCCCAGCACACTTGAGAAGGCATTATGGTGAGCATTATTTTGTTAATCAAGGTCTTTGTCTCTGCCCACAGTATGGCTTTTAAAATACCTTTTTTTGGCGTTTTTCCAGTGGTACGAGAGACTTCATATGCAGGATGGATGCGCTACCATTTGGTTAATTGGACAGAATTCCAGATGTGTCTGTGAAGTAGATGTAAGAAAGTTGAAAACACGTCTAAATGGCTTACATTGGTTTAGTTGCATTGTATTGAGTGTTAGAAATGGGGTTTCCGGTTGGCTAGGGTAAGCATCTAAGCAAGGCAGAACCCACCCACTCTAGTGAGGGCAAGAGAGTTGCACACCCGAGATAACCCCTGCTCACCCCCTTGGTAGCTTGGCACGAGCAGTCAGGCCTATCCCAGAGGCAATGTGTAAAGTGATTGCACAACACACACTGCACACGTGACACACTATCCCCACCACAAAGGAAACACAACACCAAGTTATATAAAAATAAACTGTATTGTACACAACATAATTAGACCAAACACAACGTCAGTATTACCCTGCTACCCAAGCAGTTGTCAGAACATTACACAGTACTATTACTCTGCAAAAGCCATCAGTAGTTGCAAACAACACAAAGGTTACTGGTTATACTACAACATAAGCAGTAGTCAGGTAAGCATTACTAAAATAATGCACTTGTCATAATAAACATAAATGCCCATGAAAGGAACATCAGCACATGGCAAGTCATGAAAACATATCATCATAAATGCTCCTAAAGTGAAATATCACCACAAATGGCAAGCCATTAGGATCCCCCACATAGCTGCTCATATGAGGGAAGCATTCCTAATAGGCATATATCATAGTATCAATACATCATCAGGTATGCCAAGGCATCATCATAAAGCCTATAGAGAGCCACATCCACCTTTGTGCCGATTATCGGCATGCCTTCCCCCACAAAGGAGCTCCTGCGCTCCTATTACAGGGAATACAGTAACCCCATGTTCTTTGAGGGGCTCAGAGGTACCTTTGTGCCTATTACCGATGATGCAGTACTTCTGCGGTGGACAGGGTAAAGAGCCCGCTCTCTTTATGGGGGTCTCTACCACCAGAACGGTGGCTGTGGGGTTTGGGGGACCGAGCGTCCACTGGCCTCTTCTGGTACCCCAACACCAATACTGAAGCAAGGATCTGCTCAGCAGCCTGCTTGCGTCCTCATGGTGTGGCTCCTGCCTCTCTCACGTCGCGCCTTTCAAGTTAGTCCTTCAGGCTCGGGCACCCCGGTCTCTTCTGGCTCTGGTATCGGGGAGCACCACAGGTGATGCGAGTTGGCTGTGCAGACCTCTCCCTTGGTGACTGGAAGGCCTCCACTAGAATCTCCTCCTTCTGGGAGGCCACATGTACCGGCCATGGCTCCCAAAGAATATGGTTTATCTCCTCTTAGGAGAAATATGGTACTTTGTCAAGGTGAGCCCCTGGCCCTGGGGACTTGCCGGCACCAGAATGTCACTCTACCACTGGAGGGAAGGAAGGGCCCTCACACTCTCCACGCCGATGGGGAAGGGGTAGCCTCAGCCACAGACACACAGGGGCACTTTTGAGTGCCAAAGGAGATAGGAGAAAGTTCTCTTCACACGTCAACAGTCACCACAATAACGCGCTCTCCTTGCGCTGAAGATGCAGAAATAAAAGCGCTCTGCCTGCGCTTACAATAAATTGGGGAATGTAAACATGATGCTTCCCTTATCAGAATAAAGCACTCCTCTTGCCCTGGGGCACCAGAAGGCAACATCGCTCTTCCAGTACCTTCATGAAAGATGCACGGGAACAGGGGTCACATCACCCAGCCCCTGGAGACAACAACATGGGGCACATGGCTGCAGGGCCCAAGCAGGCAGGCAACCTCAAAGGTCTGCAGGCAGTGGCAGTTTCTCCTAGTGACCCAGCAGGTCACAAATCAGCAAAACAGCAGCAGTCCAAAGGCAGTTCCTGGTGAGCCCTTCTGGCACCATTCTGTGTCCTGGTCAGTCCACTAGGGTCTCGAAGTGTCTCTCTTTCATGGGGAAAAAACCCTGCACTTTTATTTAGATTTGATTTGCACAAGCTGTCACAAAGAGTGGGAGAAGAGGTTCCAACCAGTTCCAACTGGATCTAGGAGTGACCCCTCTCTCTTCCAGCATAGGCTCCAGACATCAGTTGGGGGTAAATGAGCCCTTTGTGTGAGGCCATAGCACAGCCTTTAAAAATGCAGGTGTGCCCCACGACCTCTTCTCTCAGCCCAGGAAGACCCTTCAATATGCAGATGCTCCTCTGTGACACCTCCACCCTCTCTCTGTACAGGCTGTCTGAAAAGTATGCACAAAGCCCAGCTGTCATTCGGGCCCCAAACGTGGATTGGAGTCAAGCTGCAAAACACCAAAGCACACAGAAATGCTCACTTTCTAGGAGTGCCATTTCTATAATGCTAATAAAAATCAACCTACACCAGTAAGCAGCATTTCTCACTACCGTTACAATCTTACCAAACATGCCTACGCTACCCCTCATAGATCAGACAATACCCCATAGACATAAGGCAGGCCATTTCCAATGCAATCCTATGAGCAAGGCAGCACTCACAGCAGTGAGAAACCAAATAGGCTGTTTGTCATTTCCCGGACAGGCCACACAACCAGGCAAATGTCCTGCCTTATACATCCATAGAACCATGCCCATAGGGCTAGCTAGCGCCTGCGTTAGGGGTGACTTACATGTAGTAAAAGGGGAGTTCTAGGCCTGGCAAGTAAATTTAGATGCCAGGTCCCTGTGGCAGTAAACTGCACACGGGCCCTGAGACAGGTTTGAAAGGCTACTTCATTGGGTGGCACAGGCTGCCCTGCAGGCCCACTAGTAACATTTAATGTACAGTCCCTGATTATAGAGATACCACTGTACAGGGGACTTACAGGTGAATTAAATGTGCCAATTAGGTGTAAGCCAATCACAATAACTTTAGAAGGGAGAGCACATGCACTTTAGAATGGTCAGCAGTGATAAAGTGTTCAGAGTCCTAGAGCCAACAGCAAGAGGTCAGAAAAAATAGGAGGAGGAAGGCAAAAGGTTTGGGAATGACACTGCAAGAATGGCCAGGTCTAACAAAGAGGAAACAACTCCCACTTGCACATACCGATGTACAAGGTATTAGTGGCCCACTTAGTCAAAACCTTTAAAAGAAGAGACACACATGTTTGCATCTACATCCAGTAAGGTAATCATATCTTAATTACAAGGGTCATCCAAAGAACCCTTTCTATGCATTGGGCAGAGAATAGACCCTTTCCAAGACAATGGTGTTGTAAACAAGAAGTACAACAAAAAATATATATCAAGGATGCAGCCAGGTAGCCCAATAATCATCATTCAATGTAAGCAAAATGGTAGGTAAACTATTTGACCCTGGCACCCCATCAGATTTTGCAGTTCTTATAGTATCTGTTACCTATAGTGATGAACACAAACTCTTAGCAACCTTGCCAGCGTACAAATGTAACTACAAGTCTGTTTTTACTGATAATTCTGCAACCAAATTTGGAGAATGAAAATCTGTGTTGAATGTCCTTTATGTCTGCAGATGCTCAGTGCTAAGGCTGAGAGGTTTATGGGTTGGTGCTACATAGTCCCCTGTACAGTATAACATATGACAAGTTTTCCCAGAGCTCAGCTGGGGCACAATAACTTCCCAATTTGTTTGCCTTCCCATGTAGTGAGTTTATATAGGTCAAGAATCTTCTCATAGCATTGTTTTTATATGTAGTACATATAGTACATAAGACTTCTGTTAGAAATGGGGTCTTTGATTGGCAGTCAGGTTGCCCCCTGTCCCTCACTCTAATCAGGGTAAAGGAGAATCACACTCAGTTAACTCCGCTCACCCCCTTAGTAGCTTGGCACGAGCAGGCAGGCTTAACTCAGATACAATGTATTAAGTATTTGTACCAACACACACAGTAATAGTGAACCACTACAAAATGACACAATACAGGTTTAGAAAAATAGTAAATATTTGATCTATATAAACAGGACCAAATATGATACAAAAATCCACCTTACACCATTCAAAATATGATCTTAGCACTTAAAAACACAAAAATAATGCACAAATGCTGCAATTTGATGTTAAGGGGTGTCGTTTCCCACAATGTGACACCACAGGGGTTGTTTACGGAGTCATATGGACCCCCAGGTACAGTACCTTTGTAAGACAAGTAGAGAAGAGGCCCGTGAACAGAGTTGGGGAGCGAGGTGTTGCTGGATCTGAGGCAGCGTTGGTTCCGCTGCTACGGGGCAGAGGAACAAAGCTGTCGCGCAGCAGTCAGGTCCTTACTGCAGAGCGGTGGAGGTGAGGTGGAGTTGGGTGTGAGGAGTACCTCTGGCAGAGACAAAGTCCAGTGAAGTCACGATGCTGCGGGGCTACCTCATGGGGTCGCGCTCTAAGTCACGGGGTCACAGGCCCGGATTTGGGTGTCATGAACATCAGTGCTGCAATACTCCGATGTCAGCGAAGTCGTGCGAGATCAGCAGCTGCGGCAATGCAAACCCTGTGGAGTTATTGGGGTCGTTGCACTGCTGCGCGGTCCACAGCTTCAAGTGCTGGCGGCATTTCGGGTTTTGTGCAGCGGCGTCCTTAGTGAAGTCACATTGCTGTGTCCAGCGGCGTTTCACAGGACTTCATCAGAAATTCACTTCCAGGGGCCCTGGAACTAGAATGGCACCCTCTGGCAAGCCAGAGTCCACTTCTTGTAGACTCAAAATTGGATGGTGAAGCCCTTGCTGTCCCTGAGGCTTCAAAACAGGAGGCAAGCTCTACTCCAAGCCCTTGGAGATACCTCTCAAACAGGAATGCACAACAGAGTCCAGTCTCTATACTCTTTCACAGGCAGAAGCAGCAACTGCAGAATAGCCCAACAAAGCACATTCACAGGCAGGGGCAGCACTTCTCCTCAGCTCTTTAGCTCTTCTCCTTGGTACAGGTTCCTCTTGATTCCAGAAGCGATCTGGAGCCTGGGGTTTTGGGTCCAATCCTTATATCCCTTTCTGCCTTTGAAGTAGGCAAACTTCAAAGGAAAGCCGCGGTTGTTCACAAGATCCTACCTTGCTCAGGCCAGGACCCAGCCACACACCAGGAGGTTGGACACTGCATTGTGTGAGGGCAGGCACAGCCCTTTCAGGTGTGAGTGACCACTCCTCCCTCCACTCTAGCACAGCTGGCTCATCAGTATATGCAGGCTACACCTCTGCACCACTGTCTAGAGGAGATGCACAAACAGCCCAACTGTCAAACTGACCCAGACAGGGAATCCACAAACAGGCAGAGTCACAGAATGGTTTAAGCAACAAAATGCCTACTTTCTAAAAGTGGCATTTTCAAACTAACAATCTAAAAAACAACTTCACTAAAAGATGTATTTTTAAATTGTGAGTTCAGAGACTCCACACTCCATATTTATATCTGCTCTCAAAGGGAATCTGCACTTTAATACTTTTTAAAGGGAGCCCCCATTTCAACCTATGAGAGAGTTTCTTTTGGCTTTCACAGTGAAAACCGAATTTGGCAGTATTTCACTGTTAGGACATGTAAAACACATTAGTACATGTCACGCCTTTAACATACACTGCACCCTGCCCATTGGGCTATCTAGGGTCTATCTTAGGGGTGCCTTACATGTATAAAAAAGGAAGGTTTAGGCCTGGCAAGTGGGTACACTTGCCAAGTTGAACCAGCAGTTTAAAACTGTCCCCACAGACACTGCAGCGGCAGGTCTGAGCTATGTCTACTGGGCTACTCATGTGGGTGGCACAATAAGTGCTGCAGGCCCACTAGTAGCATTTGATTTACTGGACCTGGGCACCTCTAGTGTACTTTACTAGGGACTTATTAGTAAATCAAATATGCCAATCATGGAAGAGCCAATACATACAATTTCACATAGTAGGCACTTTAGCACTGATCAACAGTGGTAAAGTGCCCAGAGTAACAAAAACAGCAAAAACAGAGTCCCGCACACAGAAACAACCTGGGAAGTAGAGGCAAAAAGTTAGGGTAGACCATGGCAAGGATGTCAGGTCTAACACCTTCCTTTGGTTTTCATTTTGTATTACTAGACAGCCCAAACTTGCAACAAATATTATTGGTGTATTAGTCGAAACGTTCAAATATTGATCCCATAGACACTGTCCGTATTTCATTTATCAAGCCATTCTCATTACTACTTGTTTTTTTATTCATATGGCAGATATTATTTCTTGGCGACAAGGTAAGCGTGCCATATAAAACAGATTTGTCATGAGACAGGTGATACAATAATGGCTCGGTAAATAGCCTCAACAAAAATGTGTAGCTAGACAAATAGGAAAGATTGTTGAAAACAATTTACAGATGGCAGTGTTTTTCAATGATTTATGACGCTTGACAACCTTACACTCTGTTTTAATCTCCTCATCCTCTGAATGCCAGACAATTTGCCAAGCTCAAATACTGTATTAGCTTAGGAGGTCCACCTCAACGATGATTTCCTGAGCAAATTGATTGCTTTCTAGTCTGTCACCACTTTGAAAGTCCCCCAATGTATTTGCACAGTTTTAGGGATGATAAAGTATAGTCCAAAACAAAGCACTGTATTTAGTTCAACATGCAAATCCTTCTGGATTGTCAAAGTGAAATGGGCCATTTTGAGCTTGGAGGCTTGATGACTTGCAGAGTTAACAAAAATGGTGTGATGCCTATCCTGCCTTTTCTTGTGAAAAGCCTCAGACTGAGTCTTATTCTACAAGTCAATCTTCATATGAACCATTATTAAATGGTTTGATTTGAAATAATCTCCAGTCAGTGTTAACTAAGTGCTGTCAGGGTGAGGTTTTACCTGCTCTGACAAAACATAATATTGTCCTTTTGTAATCCTAGCAGCCCATTCCAGCCCTCATTAAAAGGAAGGGCTCCTTTACTACTTGTTGGGTAAGTGTTCACTGCCTGCATTTGTTGGACACACTACATTGCTATATAGTCTCCCTGCTAACTGAGGTGAAATTTTAAAAATAATTAAACATAAATCTTGTCCCTTTAGCATATTTCCCCAGCCCTATCTCTGTGAAGGGCTTACATCAGTTCTGTGCGACTGTCGCAGGGTGCACATTATGAGTTTTTTTTTCATACTCTCACCATGGTTATGCTGACTCACTGATAATTAAATGATTGATTCTCTGAGGAACATCATTCCATACAGAGATGATGTAGGGACAAGCAAGCCTGCTGTCCGTCCAAGCTCCACAATTTATCTGTTTAAAGATGTTTTTTCACGCGAAAGAAGATGAGGTGTTGCATGATCCCCACCACACTCTCTTTAACACATTGCAGACCCGATTTTTAATCTATAGTTACCTTATCATACAGTTTGCTCTCTCTCCCCCGTTCCCCACACACATCCTGGTGAAGACCCTCATTGATGGTTTCGAGTGACCACGTTATCCATCGAAACGCTTTTTAGGTGTCTGGACACAAGCTTAACCTTACCCTGGTAACTAAGGAATTCTCCTAGTTGCCTCTGGTGAAGTGGATCATACTTATAATGGCAGACAGCTAACAGGTGGCTTACACGCTGCGTTGTAATTTCTTTGTGTTTTTATTCTCCGTCACTTCCTTTTTCACAAGTCACTCTCCATGAGCACTTTCGTCACACCTCTGCACATATTGGAGCAACCATTATTGACATGTACATTGATTGTTCCGTGTACCTTGAACTTAATACATGCTGTATGTAGTAATTCTCATCCGGGTTATGTGTCTTATTTCTTTTCTTTTTGTTGTGACAGTTATTGAATTATGCTTTTTGGGTCCCTTAAAGACATGTAGGGGCCATTAAAGTGTTGGTGGTACCGACAGGGCTTTCACTTGCCCACAAGGTAGATCTGCAGTTGCAACGGACTTGGCAGGGAGGCAAACTACAAGCAGGCACTGTTGTAATGCCTATAAAGTACCCTGTACTTTGTAAAAAACCTACCTGTAAGTCATTAGAAAGATAGTTGGAACTTGATATTTTTGTGGTCCTAACTGAAGTGGGAAGAAAAGTGAAAATGCACTTTTGTACACTGGGCATTTCTTTTTTTATATGGTAAAAACGAATGCACTTCTTTCATCTAGCAAAATTTTGTTTTGACACCCATAGACAACCGATTTGGTGTGCTAAGTTTTACAACAAAAAGTGCCTTCAATCCAACAAAACAACCTATTCATTTCTTTTAATATCTCCTAGTCCATGCATGAGGGAAATTCTACTTCCGTTCAATCAATAAAACATTTACTTTTAACAAAATTGATTAGTGAAGGGTGACTTGTTTATTTCCTCTTGCGTTGTTATGGTTCTGCGGTTCAGGCCCCCTCCTTGAGCCACTAATAGCCCTGGGGACTCCATCCTCCAGGACTGGCTCAGGCTATGTCCTTGGGTGACCACACCCTAGGAAATTGCAGTTTGTCTGCAGTAGCGTGGGCAGAGAAACCTGTGCTTGCTCTAGCGTGGTGGGAGCAATTTCAAACCTCCTGCCAAGCTGGAGCAAACACCAAGTCTGCTACCAGTAGGCGTCAACTTGAAAAATGCTCCCACCTGCTAGGAGCAGACTTTTCATCTATTTACCTGCCTGCAGTGATGCGTACAGGGTAACAGATGAAAAGATTGCTATTGCCCGCAGGGAGCAGCCCATTGGGAGGGAGAATGCCAGCTCCCGCTGGATGCTGGGAGCTGGATGGGGTTGTGATGCCACCCCTGATGCCCCCAATCATAGTTTGCTAGGTGCCTTGGGAGGGCACCCACCCGTTGTTGGCCAGGCCCTGGCCTATAGTCTCCCTGGGGCAGAAATCAGCCTGGTGAGTGGGGCTGTGCTGCCCCCTAAATTATGTTGCTGGGCCACAGGGGTGGGGTCCCTACGGCCAGAAGCAGTCTGGGGGGGGGGGAAGAGGACTGCGTGGCCCTCTCCTCTTTAAAAAAAGGCTCTGGGGTCCCCAGGGCCAGGCCCAATGGCTTACCCCCACCACACATGGCCAAAGGCCATGCGCAGTATGGGGTTGGCTGCCTTTGGAGGGGTTGGCCACAGAGCCAAGGTCCCAGTAGATGGCGTCCACAGGGCCAAACAAAGCTCAGGGAGGGGGCCATAGGGCCCTCTACTCTTTAAAAAAAGGCCCTGGTTCCCCAGGGCCAAGCTCTGTGGCTTAGATCCTGACACACATGGCCAAATGCCTGATGTATTGTGGGGTGTGCAGCCTCTATAGGGTTGGCCAAGGGCCGGGCCACTGGCCCTGTGGCGAACACCCCATTATGCATGGCCAAAGGACATGTGCAGCGTAGGGTTGGTTGCATGCAGAGGGTTGGCCACAGGGCCTAACCTCAGGCCAGGCCTTGTGGCCGCCTCCCCCCACACCATTCGGCCAAAGTCAGAGCAAAGTGCGGGTTGGCTGCATGTGAGGGATTGGGAGGCCGTGCATGGCAGCAGTTGGATTAATTTAGGGTAACAGGGACATTATAGTTATGTTCAGAATCTAAACACACAAAACCATAAAAATTCAGCAGTTATAGTTATAGTGCTCTCAAGTAACTACAACGCGTGCCCTACGGTAACTATAACTCACACCTTTGTCGTATACTGCTGATTACCCCACATATTACATCAGTCATGACATCTTCTGTGACATCAAAGATAATGCCACTGCAGTATTATTGATGGGAAAACTGTGCATGGTGGGGGTGTGAGTTATAGTTACCTTAGGGCAAGAGTTGTAGTTACTTGAGATAACTATAATTATGTTGCTGAATTTGTATGGTTTTGAGTGTGTAAAATCGGAACCTATCTGTAACGTCCCTATAACCTTTGTTTTTTTTAGTGCATGTATAAGATTTTTTACTTCTGTTTCCTAACTATAACTTCCCAGTAATATTTAATTTTATTGGTTAATATATATACATATTATATCACTTTGCATGGGCACTGTTGCCTCCAACTGATTTTAATGTGTTTAACAATATATGTTCCTTATCAGTGTTTGTGCAGCAGCTTCTATATTCAAAAGTAATTTTGCAGGCACAAGTGGTCAGTGGTGCGGAAGACATACTCAAGTATTAACAGCGGTACTGATGACATATAACTGTATTTGATATGTATAAAAATATCAATTCCTTGGGAGTGTTACTGCAACAGTCCTTGTTATCAAAATATTTTTGGTGGTGGTGTTGGATGTTGACAGTTACACTGCATTCTTTCGATTGCATTTTATCTTATGCTATCTATGATCAGTTATTTTGTTACATTAATAGTGAATAATATATTATTCCCCATTAGTGAAATAAAAAATGAAGTACATTTAGCTGGAGTATGACCCTTCTTGGTACTTGAGTTAAGTAAAAAACACTGTTAAATGTATGTTGTGGCATGTTTGAGGGTGAGGGTGTGCTTATGTAAAAGAGAGTGTGTGTATGAGTGAACTTGTCTTTGTGTAAGCATGTGTGTGTGAGTGACTAAACATGAAATGGCGTGTGATGTCACTTCCGCTACCCCTGGCATTTTGGTGAATTGACATCCCTGACTGATGCGTTAACATATTCTGAAAAGACACTAGACTTTTGTTAATTGTGAAAATTGTGTTGTTGTTAGTAAATAAGACACACAGCTACAGAGTATTTTAAAGGTCAGTATAAAAGTTCACAATGTTCTGTGTATGTTTCTGATTATGGGTTAGTCATCACTACATTAGAAAAAAAACATTTTGCAAGTCAAACAAGGCTTTTCCTAGCACTTTTTGTATTCATTCCCTTTCTGCAAACGTTTAATTGGCATTTATCGTTTACAGTGAAGAAATATGTAAGGTCATAGCAATGCATGATGGGGGTTTAATTTATAGTTCACTAATATATAGCTGGTGTATTTCAGTGCTTTTTTTTTTTTATGTTAGCTCACGCTCCCTTTCCAACACCTAACTATAACATTACCTTGGCTGTTGTTTTTTTAGTGAATTTCAGTTTTTAAACATCTTAAGGTCTTACACACACACACACTATTGGAAATGGCTCTTTTTGCAGGGTTATCCTGAAGCATTTTGACCTCTTCCTCCTCTTGCTTTCTGATCTGTTTTTGCAGGTTTTAGGACTCTGGGCAGTTTTCCGCTGCTGACCAGTGCTAATGTGCAAGTGCTCTCTGTCTAAATTGGATTGGTAATTGGTTTATCCATGATTGGCATATTTGCTTTAGTAGTACGTCCGTAGTAAAATGCACTAGAGGTGTCCAGTGCCTGTAAATCAAATGCTACTAGTGGGCCTGCAGTACTGATTGTGCCACCCAGATGAGTATCCCTGTAAACATGTCTTAGACCTGCCACCTCAGTGTCTGTGTGGGCGGTTTGAACTGCCAGTTCAACCTAGCAAGTACACCCACTTTATAGCGAAGCTGGAACCTCGTCAGGTAATCCAGAACCCGGATGCATAACGAGTGGTGAACCTCTATATGCTGTTTGAGAAAAGCCTGGATGGGTATCTTTTTGAACTTTGCTGTAAAAATTGATAGTTGGAGCAATGAAGCAAACAAATCAAATTATATTGAAGAAAATATGGAAGAAACTTGGGTTTTCTAAGACTGTTGACTAATCATCAGATTTTCAAATTATGGTTGTGCATCCAGGGTCTGGGTTACCTGGCGAGGTTCCAGCTTCTCCATAGATTTCTTACGTGCAAGGGCAGAGCGAGTGCCTGGGTCGCACGCAAATATTTTTCCTGGAGCTTTCAAAAAATTATTTATTGAATGTTTATTGAAGCAACCTGGAGTACATTCTGCCTTTTTTGCGAATGTTCAAAAGTACACCCACTTGCCAGACCCAAACCTTCCCTTTTAGTACATGTAAGGCACCCCTAAGGTAGGCTCAAGATAGCCCCATGGGCAGGGTGCAGTGTATTTGAAGGGTAGGACATGTACTAGTGTGTTTTACATGTCCTGATAGTAAAATACTGACATATTGGTTTTCAATATTGCAAGGCACATCTCTCCTGTATGTTAACATGGGGATTGCCTTGAAATATCTCTTAAGCGTAATTTCACGTTGGGAGCGGATAGTGATATGGAGTTTCGGGTCTCTGAACTCACCATTTAAAAATACATTTTTAGTGAAGGTGTTTTTTAAATTGCAGGTTTGAAAATGCTACTTTTAGAAAGTGTTACAAATAAACAGGGTAACCTAATATTCCCCACAGAACTAGGTAATCCAAACTGTAATGCAAACAATCTTCATGGAGGAATCATTTGCATACAAATATTTCAGCAATATTAAATACTATTAATGCTGTAATTAACCATAGATCAAATTCCATAAATGAATAAATCTTCAAACAGCGTTTAATTTGTTTCTGGGAAAATGAAGAATTTTTATATATTCACTAATAATATATCCAACAGTATAGCAAAGCAACAATGATTTTTTTGTGTTTTTATACATATGCAATGGTGACCCCTCTAGTCCACAATCTCTTTACATCCATGGTACAGAAGAAGGGCACCAAACCCCCTGACTTTCCAACCACAAAAGGTTTGAGTCCTATTTGCAGTCTTTCAAACAATCAGAAATCACTCCAAAGGGACTCCAGCTGCTCATGCAAAGAATTGCGTCATGGAGAGTATAAGGTCGATGTTTTGGTCTCCCAAGGCTCAAACCGTCCATGAGACCATCCTCACAACAATGTGTCAAAGTGGATTAAATCACAATAATTGTTGCTTTCAACATCAACTTACTAGAACAGCACTGCTTAATCCTTTTCGTCCGGCACATACAATGCTAGTCAGTTACTCCAGTATAAAGAAAAGACGATGTAATTTCAACACAGATATGTAAACTCCCACCGGGCTTGAATCAATCATAAAGCCACTCTAACAGTTACTTTTAACAGAACCCTTGCAGGTAGACAACTGCACTCATGTTGTTACAAATAAACAGAGTAACCCAATATTCCCCACAGAACTGGGTAATCTAAACTGTAAAGCACACAATGTTCATCGAGGAGTCATTTGCATACAAATATTTCAGTGATATTAAATACTATTAATGTGGTAATTAGCCATGGATCAAATTGCATCAATGAATAAATCTTCAAACAGCGTGTAATTTGTTTCTGGGAAAATGAAGAATGTTTATATATTCATTATATATTGTCCTGTGGATGGTCTCTTGGACGGTTTGGGCCTTGGGAGACCGAAATGTCGACCTTATATGGATTTGTTTAAAAACACACAAAAAATCTTTGCTGCTCTGCTATGTTGATGGATATATTATTAGAGACTATATACAAATTCTTCATTTTCCCAGAAACTTTTAGAAAGTGGGCTTTTTCCTGCCTAACCATTCTGTGCCTCTGCCTGGCTGTGGAATACACATCTGGGTCATTTATGCAGTTGGGCTGGATGTGAATTCACTCTGGACAGTCACACAAAGGGAGCTGAAGTGTGCCATGCATATCCCGACACTTGCACCTGAATAGGGTTGTGCCTGTCCTTACGCAATGCAGTCTGCAACCCCCTAGAGTTTTTCTGGGACCAGGGCAGGAAAGGCAGGGTCTTGTGCACTACAATGACCTTCCTTTGAAGTTTGCCTATTTCAAAAGCAGAAATGAGTATAGGTATTGGGCCCCAAACCCCAGACTTTCAGAACACTACTGGATCAAGAGGAGACACTGCCAAGGAAAAGAGCTGAAGAGCTTTGAGGAGGAGTACTACCCCTTTTCTGTGTGTGCTTTGCTGGGTTGGCCTGCAGTTGCTGCTTCTGCTTTGGAGAGGACAAAGACTAGGCTTTGCTGTGTATCCTGCTTGTGAAGTTTCTTTAATGGCTTGGACTGAGCTTGCCTCCTGTTATGAAATCCCAGGGACATCAAAGACATCAAATGCCAGCTCCTGGGTTCTCTTGCTGAGGACCCTGACTTGCCAAGAGGTGCACTCGAGTTCCTGGGCCCTTGGGAGTGAGGTCTGTCATAAAACAAGAAGAATCAGGCATACCGACTTCAGATGACTCCAGAATCGGCACTGCTGCCCGACTCCGTGCCAGTGCCTGCAACCAAGGCCGTGGCCCCCTCTGAAGTGTGTAAAGACCGACACCGCAGGCCCGACGCTGCCTCAGCGCCTCTGAAGTACTGTAACATTGTGAGCCCCGAGTGCATATCCCCGACATCAGTAACACCTGACTCCGTTGTGGTGCCTGTGGTCCCATGGTATGACTGCAACAGTGCGGTCACTTCTTGACCCGCTGGACTCACCAACCCTGCCGGATCATAAGAAACTGAGGCCTCACTGCCGACACTCCCTCGCCTCCGTAAGGATCCGATGCCTCACCTCCCCTGCATAGCAGTAGGGCACCAGTGCCTCTCCTCCTGCATAGCAGTATGGAACCGATGACGCACCAGCTCCAGCGGCACCTCACCTCCCCAACTACATGCCACGTTTTGACTCTGCATTGTTTCTAAGGTACTGTATCTGGGTTTGTGCGACTCAGTGACCAGCGCCGCACTCCCTTGCAAGTGGTGTCGGATTGTTGGGAACGACTCAATCATGATGCTGTGATAGCACCAGTTGGAGCTATTGTGTTTTTAAGTGTTTTATTGGGATTAATCTTTAAAAGTTCATATTTTTGCTTGTATATGTTGGATTTCTGTTGATTTTGTCTTGTTTTACTTAGATAAATATTAGCAATTTTTCTGAAACTGATGTGGTATCTATTGGTTGTGTTTTCACTGTGTTACTGTGCATGGGTTCAAATACTTCATGCGTTGCCTCTGAGATAAGCCTGACTGCTCGTACCAAGCTACCAAGGGGTGACCAGAGGGGTGAGCAGGGGTTATCTTAGGAGTGTGACTCCCTTACTTTGGCTAAAGTGAGGGTCTCTACTTGGACAAGGTATAAACTATTTACCAACTAGAGACCCCATTTCTAACACACACACACTCACTCACACACTGACATATATCTATTTATATATGTTCAATTAAAATAACCAAAGGCTGTAGGGGCATTCTAGTTAGGATCACATTGTCAACGTAGAAAAACATAGAAATTCAACTGTTATAGTTCGAGTTATATCAAGTAACTATAACTCGTGCCCTAAGGCAACTATAACTCGCACCCCCGCCATGCACAGTTTTTTTGTCAAACATTTTACAGTGAATATTTAATTGATAGTATCAATAATGTTATCAAATATGTCATGAGTGCTGTAATTTGTGGGGTAATTAGCAGTGCATGGCGAGGGCATGAGTTATAGTTATCTTAGGGCACGAGTTATAGTTACTTGAGATAACTCTAACTATAACAGGTGAATTTCTAAGGTTTCGTACGTTAGAATGTGAGCTTTACTATAACATCCCTGCAACCTTTGTTTTTTTTAAGTGAGTTTCTATTTAAGGATGATTGCAGGTCCTGGTGGGTCGCTCAGTGAGGTGCGTGGCTGGAGGAAGTGGTCGGTGAGGCCCCCTGTCTACACAGCAGCAGTTTCTGGTGCTCCACACATGGAGCAGGCTGCCGGCCCCCCTCCCACTACGGCCAGTCAAGCACTCCACTGATGGTGGTGGTCCCCAGGTTGGAGGCAGTAGGTGATGGGGATGACAGGGCGAGCACAAGCCCCAATGGACCGCCCATGAAATATGCAGCAAGAGCAGACCACATGTAGGTCTCCTGGGCCCACCGCCACAATGTTTAGTTTCCGTATCATGGGGCCGGCCATGGTGTTCCTCCTGGCGCAGCCGGAGCTATCTTTCCCCTGGTGCAAGCGGCTCCTCAGCCATGGACAGCAGCAGAAGTCAGGCCACCCACTCTAGGCCAGTGAGGAGTGGCAGAATGGATGGGGGCCCCAGCAGGCCACGCCATGAGGTGCGCAGTGGAAGCAGGTGGTATGAGGTTTCCGGGGTTCCCTCAAGTGTGGCTCATAACCTCTGCAAAGGGCCAGCAGCCAGACTCCCGCACAGCACAACTGATCAGTCCACCCCCCCATGGCCGGCGACCCCTGGCCACAGACAGAGGCAAGGGGGTGCCATCTGCTACAGGGCCAGGTGCACATGAGGGCTAGGCCCTTGCAGCCCTCGCCTTTGCAGGCAGAGTTAGCCCAAGTCAGTGGTAGAGAAGGCCCCCCATGCAAAATGTAATTGACCCCGGGACCTGGCCCACCTGGGGGCTATTTACAAAACAAGTGTGGGGGTTGTTTATTTTTTTTGTTTTTGGCGCAGATGTTTTTTAAGCCCTGAGGGGTCCATCTGGGACCCCAGCACCAGAGCTAAGGGGTCAGGGAGACTCTACTCTGGCCCCTTTTCTTATTTGTTTACTTTTTTTTCTGGGACTCAGCAGAAACCAAGCCCCAAGATGGCTGCCAACACTTCCTTGTTAAAACCAAAACCACTGGACAGAATTACAGCAGACTGGCAGAAAGCTAGATTGTGTTCAGAAAGGCCGTTTTTGTCATTTGGTTTAAATCCATTTAGTAGTTTTTGAGATGGTACAGTTAAAATCTAGCAATGCGGTAGTACCATGGTACTACCGTAGAGCACTGCTGTACCACAAGCTGAAAACACATGATCTGATTGGCTTGGCACAACATGAAGAGAAAGTTGGGGCCACCACTCTAGGGCTTAGGAGCTAGGTCCCTTTGTCCTACAAAAACAATAGGGGGCAGCGTAGGGGTACTCAGAACTCCTGGCTCATATGTGCCCCCCAGGGTGAAATTAAAAAGTAGTATTTTGGGGCTGTGCAGCAGCACTACTTTATTACAACGGTACTCAGTGTGGACTATGTTTAATTTTGAAGTAGTACTGCGGTACTGCATAGTACCAAAAAGAAAAAGCGAGGCCTTGGGGTATTGCAAGACCATGGGCGTGGGCCAGCATTGGGTGTTCGGATGCCCACAAGGGGTTGGTAGCAGAGCCTGCAGTAAACCTCATGCAGCACACAGTGGAACGAGGTGGGTGGCTTGGGGTTGGCCTCCTATGGGGAGATGAGTTTAGGGCCTCGCTGGGGTTTGGCCTCTTAAAGGGTGTTGGGTGTTGGGCCTGGTCACCGGCCAGGGCCTGCAGCTTACCTCACGTTGCACATGGCAGATGTCCCTGGGTGGCAGAAGGGTGGTCGCCTTTGTGGAGGTTGGACACAGACTGGTTATAGTTCACAGAAATAATTATAACTTGCACCCTCGCCATGCACTGTTTATGAACTCACATATTACATTGCATGTTCTATGATAACATCAATGCAACATCTGAAATGTCGTAATTGATGACAAAACTGTGCATGGTGGGGAGCACAAATAAAAGATGTTCATGGTGACTGCACAACCAAAGATGTTCTAAGTTATGCTCGGGAGAGCAACCAGCACTTTATGATAAACGGCTATACTGAAAATGTATTCCATCAGGCATTTTGCTGCTGGGCAGGGCCCCTTGGATGCTGGTGTCTAAAGTCCCAGTGCCCATGTAGATGCCTCTGCCAGTCTCCCATGTGCCACAAGGTTTATTGCACCTGAGAGATGGGGTGAGATAGCAATATCAAGAGCGAGAGAGAGATACATAAAAAAGAGTGGGGGGGAGGGAGTCGTGCTGGTTTGAACATTTTTGCAAGCCCAGCACTGCTTTTGATTCCCAGTCGGCCAAGTTGATAACTGGTTTACTCGAGCCCCCTGCTCTGCTGTTGCTCCACACAAAGCTATAATCCATTTTAAAATTGTATTCCATTGTTTCAAACTATAGGCATAATTACCAGGAATTGACCAAACCTTAAGTGTTGTATTTGAAAGAGATGTTCATTAAATGCTAATATCTGAGTAATTTCAAAACCCAGTGCTGGGGTATTAAATGTTTTATTTGCTTAACAGTGCACTTTTTTCTTTTATGCATGCCCTTAATTGTTCTTTACAAAAAGGCTTTACATGTTTAAGTCTCGGGGATGTTAAAAGAAATAAGATGAGTTCAGAAGGGCACATATTGTAATTAACTCGGAAACGTGTATAATTCTGTATTCTTGAAGTGAACCTTTTATCTACAAGGGCACATTTTCAGTGACCTCATAAAAAAATCAAGAAACGCAATTGAAATGGGGCAGAAATTAGAAGCACTTTTTTAAACACAGGCTGTTTTGTTTCTTTTGGGAATGCAAACCTATTGATGGTGGTCTGCTGACAATCATGGATGTAGCCAACCAGAAGGGATCACAATTTGCACTTGCTTAAATATTATTCTTTAAGAAAGTTCTTCTGTGACCCTCTTTAAGGGACTTAGGTCACACTGCAAAATCAGAGACAGATTGCAACAGTGGATGTGCAATTTGGGTTTACTCACTCTTGCCACATATAAATCTATGCTGTCCTGTATCGCAGTGTTAATTTCCTAACTCAGCAAGGGAAATATCAAGTTTATGCCCTATTGTTGACGCCATTACAAATCAAAGCAGCATTGTCTGCAGCATATTCTGGCATTTCAAGGGGCAATCAAGACTGAAATGCATAACTTCCCGGACCTATTAGGATATGTGGATTCATAAATCAGTGCATCTCAGTTCTGTGAGACATGCAGTTTTATAAAATAATCTATTTAAAAGGATATACAATTTACAAGCAGGGATCGTTTTGTCCTCTTATGCAAAACGGGCTGCCCGGCCCGGATTAGGAATAATTTACATTGATTTTTACCCGCAAGGCTGCGCATGGTTTCCAATAACTGAAGACTGTGACACACACTGAATGGTGCTCGCTGTAAGAAAACATTTTGTGAGCTACTAAAAATGATTGCCTTCAATGCAATTCTAAATGACAAGAGAATGTATTGGTGGTGGTGTTTTCCTTATTTTGTTCAGGGGCTCAGAGTTTAAATCCTACTGTACACCACCCAAATGTAGTTCGGGAGTGTGCAATTTTTTACAAAATAAATTAGCTGCACACTATGTGCACGAACATTACTCCAGCGGTGTCCATAGAAATTATTCTGTTGGAGGGCACAAAAATGTCCAGAAATAAATTTTGCAGAGACAATATAGCAGGCAATTGCGTACTTATGCAGTCTACACGTACACACAAACATATGTATATATACATATATAATCTTCCTATTTATTCATTCTCACATTCATCTCTTATTCATTTCTCTTTTTGCTTCTTCCACTTTTCTTTTTTATTTTCTGTCATTTCTAATTTTCTCCTTCTCATTTTGTTTTTTAATTGCTATAACATCTCTATTTTCTTTACATCTCAGAATTTCTTTCTGTTCCTTCTCCTACAGCGCCCCCACCTCTGGCAACTTTAGCTAAATAGCTGATATCCTGTTTCTGCTTTTTCTCATAGACATAGATGGTGATTAGGCACAAAGAGGTTTGAGGGGCAGAAAGAACATACCTGGCACATGGGCCCCAGTTGACTTCACCCTAGTGATGGCGCTGCATTGCCTTCCTGGAGAAGCTTCAAATGGCCCTGTTTTTCATATATATGAACTAGATATTAGAGGTGATGTGGAAACAGGGTCTAGTGGCCAAAGGTGTGGATGCGGGAACCCGGTTCAAATCCCAGCCTCTACGCACTCTCCTGTAATTCTAGACAAATCACGTATGTTCCCAGTAGCTAAAAAGCCAGCCTCCACACACTCTCCTGTGATTCTGGGTAAATCCATTATGCTCCCCCTACCTAAGCATGCATTTACAATGCAATGGGTCTCGCATTTGCTTGAGTTAGAGCTATTAGCGTTGTAAATTCCTAACTGGACTTTGCTTGCAAAGTAAATTGAAAAGGAAAAGTAAAACATTAGTTGACATGAGAGAGCTGATTCAAAGCGTCATGGCCACCATGAGCATGAGCGCGGAAGAGAGACACAAAAGGAAAAAGAAGTTCACTCACAGTCAAACCTATCTACAATTGTGCAATTATCCATGTAAAAGGGGCAGTCTGCAAGATGATTAAAAAAAACGCCCCAAGAAGGGACAAGCGTAAAGCATTTACCAATGAAAACAAAGGATTTTAAAAAGGCAAGCCCATGAACGAGTGAGTGTGATGGGCATGAGGTGGACATGGATAAAAGCCCACAATACTTACAACAGGTCAAAACGCTTGCGCGCTCGACCTAAAAACTGTAAAAATGCAAACTAGCCTTGTTCAGTCGTAGGGTGCTCTAATACCCTTCTGCTAGTTTTGTGCTTTAAAACCTGCAAAAAGAGATTTCTTTTATACAGCGTCAGAGTCCTGATGCCTCAGGTGCAGTATGGGGCTTTCTCTACACACTATGTTGTAGCAGGAGCAACCAAAACATGTGGTGCAGAATAAAATGGATGGTGAATTACAATAACTGGTTATTTAATTAAAGATAGGAAACTGTGACTAATGCAGGTATTATAATCATTAAATATTTTCTCTTCCAGGAATCCTCCTTATCAAGTTACATATGCCATTTAGGCATAGGTTTCAAATTTAAATGCACATTTATTCATATCATTATTCATTGGACATGATAATTAGGTCTGCTTAACTATTTTCTTGTTTTTCTCTATGGATGTTTTTTTTCTTTTCCAATGATTATTTTGAATAATGAGCAAGGTTTCATAGATGCTGATTACTTTACTTTCATGTAGTGTATTTAAAAAACAGGGAAGGTTTCATAGAATGTATGTAAGTGAAAGGGTGGCATGGTTTTACTACTATTTCTTCAGTCTGAAAATATTTATCAATGTTCAGCCAATATGGAAAGTAAGCAGAGAGTGTAAAGAGATAGAGACAAACATCATACCAGGATCTTGAGACTGATGGTCATGCATAGCTGTTATCACCTTCTTTCAATGAAAGCTACAGGGGAGGCACAGCTAGCCTTCACTCAGTGGGTTTATCTGCCTGCCTGCAGACATAGAGAATAGCAGATGCAGATTATTTGCTGAACGTTGGTTTTATTGTTCAGAAGGAGGATGCAGATGTGAATCATCTATGAAACTCAAAGTAGGCTGCTTTTAGTGCAAAGTTTAGCTTAGTTAGCCGAGAGGAAGTGGGGTTGGAGATATCAACATGAAGAAGCTTTCTCACTGTTAGAAATTTGGTTGTTAGTTGCTGGGTTGTGAGTCCTGGTCAAGCAACAGCCACAGTCCCTTGCAGGATGAACCACAAAAACACACTAAATTAACCTGTGCTTAACCGTGGGTAGCTTGGCACAAAAAGCAGTCAGGCTGAACTTCGAGGCAATGTGTAAATATTTGTGTAGCATACAAACAGCAATAAAGTTTAAGAAAAAAAAACATACTGATTTAGAAACAGTTTTAATAAATGATTTAACAAAAACAACAATAACCAAATAAGTAGAACCAGAGTTATACATTTTGTAAATTTTAGTGAAAACTAGGACCTAAAAGATCAAAGCACCAACCACGGACATCTAGCTGTAAGAGACCAGGTGAAAGTTGAAAAATATAACTAACAGTGATGGAGCACTGTTTGGATACAAGGAGTGGATTGGGCCTGTGCTTACCTTACATTTTAGGAAAGTATTTTTAGAAGGATAAGTTCTGCGGGGCAAGTCCTCAGGAGGTGTCTAAGGAAGGTACTTCATTGTTCGATGGCCTGGGTCAGCGCTGCTGTGAACATTTCTACGTTCGGACTCAGTCACTGGCATGGCAGTTGAAAATCTCCAGCAGGAGGAGGCAGAGGGCTGTAGCTGAAGACAGTTCCACAAGCCAAGTTACCTCTTTGGCGAAGGGCCGTTGAAAAGGATGTGCTGCTGAGGAGAGGAACATAGCGGGAGAAGCTGCAAAGTCAATCCGACCGGCGATGCACCTAGGGTGGAAAGGCAATCAGATCGATCCCGGTCTCCTCCTGGTTCTCAGCGAAGTTTTTAGCTAAACAATTTTTAAGACCTAACCTTTGGATTATGGTTGTCTGGGCACCTTTAACACCACTTCCAAGGCTCCAGGACTTGAGGGGCACCACTGGAGGGCCAGGACTCACTCGGGCTGGAGCCAGATGTGGTTTCAGGATGGAGGAAGCCTTTTCTGTCCCTGTGGCTCTGAAAAGGAGGCCAGCAAACCAGCCCTTGTGTGTTACTTGGGAGGTCCTGGGAGAGTTTAAGATCCAGCCTTGTCCCCGGGCAGAAGGTAACAGAGCAGCAGGCCAATCAAGGCAGCAATCCAGCAGGGAAGCAGTACTTCAAAGTAACAGTCCAGCAGAGTGGCAGTCCTTCTAGCAGCACAGGAGTCCTTCTTCCTCGCAGACTATCCACAAGTCCAGAAGTGTACTGAAGGGTTGGTATCTGATTACCTGCTTTTATACCCTCGTGTCCTGGTCCTGGAACGTGAGAGAAGCTACTAGATAGCGACTTTGAAGAACATGGAATTTCCTGACTTCCTTGCCCTGGCTCCAAGCTGGCTGTGGTGACAATGTGAGGTTGTTAGACTCTTTGTTTGAAGGCAGAGCACAGGTGCAAGTGTGGCTGTGCTCAGCTCTGCCCCCATCCTGCCAGAAGATGACTCACTGAGGTACACCTAATCCCTCTGTTTTTGCACTGTCTCAGAGGAATTCACAGTCTAACTATCAGTTGCACCGAGTCATGTGACCCAGACCAGGATACTGGCACAAAAGGGCTAAGGGATGAAAAATTCCAGCTTTCTAAAAGTGAAAAAACAAAGGAATCCCCTGAAAGAAAATATTTCTGTACAGTATTTGTGCTTACGGAGTAACAGTAAAGAATATACCAGCTAACTTTGTTGCATGCAAATGTATTTCTTCTTATGTTACCAGTACCACCAACTTATAGCTGAACCGAAACTGTGCTCGTTCACAAACTGCGCTCGTTTTCACAACTTAGGAAAAATGTGGACCTAATGAACACAAAACAAGTGCGAAAAATGATAAAAACAGTATTTCCATTTTTGTGCAAACAGGTAAATTGGAAGCAAAGGTTCTAAGGACACCAGCACATATGTAACTTGCAAAGTGGCGTTTTTGTACTAAATTTGCCCCTTGGTCTAACTGATTACTCCTGCAACACTACCTTTGACCTTAGTGAACAGGTACCCACGAAGGACTTCAAGCTCTAGAATTTAAGTCTATGACGAACCAAATAGATCTGCAAATAGTGAGGCCCATGACCCGACAATATTTGAACGTAAGAGAAGCGACTCAAATTGGAGAGGAAACATCACACCCTTACCTTGTAGGCTTTATACTTGGTAGCTGCAACTGTTTTCTACTCAACTTGTATTATTTTGACGATAGATTAAACTACTCTAATAAAAACTTGATTCCAGTCACATTTTGAAATGGATATTTATTTCTAACAGGGTGTATTAGTTACAGGTTTTATTAGCATTTACCAGCGAAAGTAACATTTGTTTCTGCTGAACATGTGTAGCCAAACATCCAAAAACCCAAATAGTACAAATACATTCAATAGGATCTATTTGTAGCTGGTCAACTGCAATTTACCAAGCAGTGCACTCTTTGTAACTATGTACAAGGTCATTTGATACCAAGAAATATTGGACACTTTAGTCTGTCCCATTTTCAATTCACACACTTTCTAAATTCTTGAAGTTCATGTTGAATGGACAGCCTTTTCAATGCCCAAAATTTGATTGATTGGTTCCCTTTCTGGTCTTAGGTACAGAAGCTCAAATGTACACAAAAATATGTAGGGCTGACCCTGTTAAACCACAGTGAAACAAACAATATACAAATCATTTTCTATTAAATGAATTATGTGTATTTTGCACTTAAAAATTCATTGTGAATAGGCTGAAAATCACATTATATTTTATTATTCTGAGGGTCAAAATAAGTTGGATAATACCTTTACCTCAAATGAAACATGAATGTACAAGGTAACTTGCATTTGCCAGGAATGTAGACAATGAAGTACATAATGTATTTCATAAGTTTGTAAACCACTAAAAATGTATCTGCTTGTTGGATGCAAGGTCACTTTTCATAAATAATTTGCTGTTGCTCTAGTGCTTGGATAGCAATTTCAGTTTCATCTATCTACAAATGCTAAATTATACTGCATTAACCTAACCTAAACTAAACTGGAAAACATTTAAGTAAAATATACTATGGGCCTGATTTAGATATTGATGGATGAGCTACTCTGTCACAACGGTGACGGATATCCGGTCCGCCAAAATCTAAATCCTATAATATCCTACGGGATTTAGATTTCAGCGGATGAGATATCTGTCACCGATGTGACAGAGTAACTCTTCTGCCAATATCTAAATCAAGCCCAGTGCACAATTCTTGTCGACCATTCAGATACAGGGAAGAATTCTGGATATAAAGCTGCGTTAAAAAATCTGCATCTGTGGAAATTGGCTCATTTATTTTAGTTTAATAGTAAATTTATTTTAGGGTACTTTTCAGCATGAAGTTTGCCCAAGGGCAGCACAATGCTATTCTTAGCAACAACACTGGTAGAGACCAATGTGTAAATGGCTCACACTAGAGCACAGACTAGAACAATGAACCTTTTTGTTAATTATGTAGTTCTGTTCTAACAAGCAGCTGAACACTAGTTGCCATGTTGTAAATTCTTTGTATATCGTATTACTGAATTTAATTGATGTAATTAAATTTAATGATAGGCACTGGAACGCTTGTTGGAATGTTGTATGTTTTGTTTCAAACAATCTTTACAATTTATGTATAAAGGTTTTATTTAAACCAAAAATACAATAAACTATAATAATGAAAAGAACATTTACAAAATGTTGTACAATTCAGTATTATGCCTTCAATATACAATGAGTATTTCTGAAAAACTGTATGATAATGCTTTATACTATAGTTCATCAAGGATGTATGTTGGTGAGGAATCACTCAAAAACAGTGATGATGCAGCTGAAGCATACAGACATTGTTGTATCAAAAAAGCAAGTGAAGTGGAAATGCAATGACGGCAGTTTTTGATGCAGTGGCATGTCATTTCGAAGTCATGTCATATCAGAATATGACAATGTTAATTTCAAAGTGTTTTCTTCATTGGCTCTCTGCCAACTGATATTGCTAATTTGTTTGCAAGTTATTGCATTTGAAAGACTTGTAAATGGTTCACTTTGTGTTGATTTAAATCTGGGGTAAAAAGCAAAGTGATTGAAGGTCCCTTAGGATGGTGGGGGTGTGGTCAAACTTTCTACATTTGGTACTTAGGGCTGCGGCAAAGTTGAAGATTGCTTGAATTGGCTAAATGTAAAATGATGGACCATTTAATGGGCATTCTCTCTTTCATTGTGGGAACGTGCACAAAAGAGAAAGATAGTCAGAGTGAGAAGGGATTGATTCTATCAGAAGAGTTTAAACTGGCAGAGTGCAGTTTATGATCTCTTGGTTGCATGGTCCTTGTTGAGAGATAGGAGACACTGTGAAAGACAAGTGGGTAGGTGAGGTGGTAAGAGGCTTGCTATTAAAGCCCTGAAGGTTCATGTCTGTTAGCCAAGATTGCATTAGGTTTGCTTGTCTTCTGCTATGGAAAAGTAGTGTGTCTTTCGTGGGATTAATTAGATGTGAATGTCAGACATCCTGAATTGGACTAGTGTAACAGGGGACATGGAGCAGTGATTGTTATGTGTGAACAACACAAAGAGATTAAGCTGGAAATTGTTAACATATTGTTGGATGATGACACATAGCTAGTCAAGGAGTACGCCTAGAAGTTCCACACAAAGAATAAAGAACACGGGTGCAAGGAGAGAACGCAAGTGACATCCTCCAATGGCAGTGATTACTGCAATCTGGAGGTCACTGGTTAACCTAGCTGCTAGCAGTGAAGTCTCAGTAAGAAGAACTAATAGTGTCGGATTTTACTAAACTACTTTTGAAATGTATAACTGTTGGCTTCATATTTTGTGAGGGCCTCTGATATCAAAAGGCAAAGAAAGATTGGGCTCCTTTATCAACCGTACGTAGGATGTTACTGATCAACTGTATACTCTATGTTTCAATGCTACATCTGGGGTTGAAGTCTGACTGATAAGGAAATAGTAGGTCTATGAGAGATTTGAGTTGTTGTGTAACTGATTTGCCAAGATTTTTCATATGAAGGGTAGAGGTAGTGATTGGTTAGGAATTTTAGAGTTTTTCTGGATTTAAATAACTGTTGCTTTAGGATCCAGGGACCTGGCTAGATTTCAGTGAGGTGGAGTAGGCTCCTAGTGAGCCAGAGTTGTTGCCAGTGAGGATCTAGGGTATGCTTATTTTGAGAGTAACTATAAGATGGAAGAAGGTAGTATGGAATGCTCTGAGGAACCATCTTAAAAGATAGAGAACAAACCATACACAGATGCCAATTCACCAAAATATTAACGGCCAAATTTACAAGGACCTAGCGCCAATGGAGCATCACTTTTTGCGTTCCCCGGTGGCGCTAACCTTTTCTCTATATTTACAAGGAGGTGTAATGCCACTTTTTGTGGCTTTACGTCTCCTTTTAAATATGGGCCCTTCTGCCGCAGTTTTCTGAGTTTGAAGGACGTGCAATGGGTGTTGCTGTGGCCATTCCACAGCAACACCCATTGCTTTTGACGCTGCCCCAGATGTACATGAAGGCGTAAATCTGTGGCAGCGCCAAAAGCTAACGCCACCTCAGCATGGCACACTGAGAGGAATACTTTATATAGAAAGAGCGAAAGGCCAAGAATGATTGTTTATGTGCAGGAAGATGTCCCTTTCTGCACATAAACATTTATTCAAAAATGACGATTTGGTCCTTCAATGTGTGCTGCATTATGCAGCACACGTGGAAATGCCAAATTGCCGTTCTATATTGTTTATGTGCAGGAAGGGACGCAGGCTGCTTAATTTTGCTCCGGCACAGGGGGAAATGGGTGCGCTGCAAATACTGCGCATCCCTGCCTTTCAAAACTGGTGCAGCGTAGCACTGCTATTTTTAATGCAGCACCACCCTGCATCCATGTATTCCATGTTTTATGCTGCCAAATTTCCCAAGATTTAGCATAAGTCTGGCCCCATGTTTTGAACATACTGTCATCTGGCAGTCTGATCTTTAAGGAGGCTGTTAGTGTGGCATTGTTAAAACCAACATCTAAGTTGATGAGGGTGCCTACTATGCTTTTATACTTTTTTTTGGTCAAGAAAGGGTAGTCTTAGTTTTAAATGTCTAAGACAATTTAAATGGAGCACTATCTATAGAAATGTGTTAAAATCACGGTTAGGATCTGACACTGCATAAATCTTTTATTGTCTTTGCAAAGTCAGCTGGCAAAAAAAACTGATCTGGGAGGTCCAAAAGAAAAAGACTGGAACCCATCTATGGAATCTTTGTCTTTGCCAAATTCAAAATAGTTTGGTTCATCCAGGAGACAATTCATTAATTCCTTCTTTTAGAACAGGAACCTCATTTCCTGGTCCTTTCACATTAAGAACTATCTCTGTGTTGTCTGCATGGGATTGGTAGTGCTTCCAATTAGCTCTGATAGAGAACAGTGCTTTCATGATGATATTGAGTATGACTATTAGCACTGAAGATCCGTGGAACACCTTACATGGAACATTAGCTTCAGATGAAGCAACCTTTTGTGTGCATCCAGACAAGTAGGCAACCCATTTTAATTGCCTCATCCATCAGGACAGCCTCAGAAATAAGCATACATAGCAATAGGTTGTGGTCTACAATGTTGATCACCGATGACAGACCCAGTAGGACCGGTAAGGAATGGTCACCTTCATCAGCTACCATATTAGCACCATCAAATAGGGTGGCAAGCAAAGTCTTAATTCCATTGTGTGGCCTGAATTGAGAATAAAATGGTTCTCGCATTTGCCGTTATACAAAAAGCCCTGCAACTGGATGTAACTTACTTCTCCAAACATTTTGTGAGCCACAGGATCCAGCAGTATGGCATTAGGTTTGTAAGAATTCTGGGTGTAGAAAAGGATTGTTTGTAATAGTAGTAATATAGACTTCTTCCATTAAGCTAGCATCAACCCAGTTAAAACTAAGGGCCTCATTTATAAGGCCCTAGTGCCACACTGAGTTACCGGAGTGTCATTTTTGTTTATGCTCTAGTGGTGCAGTGTGCCCGCCTATATTTACAAGGCCGCACAAATCCTCCTTGTGTGACTTTTCATGGCCTTGTAATTAAAGACCCCTTTCATGCATACCTCTGCGTGAAAGGGGTGTTCCATGGGAGTTTCTGTGGGGGTTCCCACACAGCACCCATGGAGCCTGATGGAATCTGACTCATTCCCAGATTTACAAGGCTGGGAATTAGTCAGGTTCCTACGCTACCACTGGGGTGGCAGTAAAGTGGCGCAACAAGGAGTAATAACATTATTTCTCCCCGTTTTTTCCTCTTTCTATGTGTGCTGCATTCTGCTGCACTTATAGAAAGAGGAAAACACCATTATTGAATGTTTATGTGCAGGAAGGTGTCCTTTCCTGCACATAAACAATCATCCCTGCAACACAGGCACCCTTGCACCATGATGTAAGGGTGCCAGCGTTAGCTCTAGGCAGCAGTTTGTGCGCCAGCGCAGAGGAAAGTACAGGGAAGCATCGTATTTTTTTTAAATACAATGCATCCCTGCACTTTCAAAATGACGCAGTGTGGCACAGCAAGCTAGCTTTCAGTGCCATGCTGCTTCATTTCCTAGTAAACGAGGCCCAAAATGTTTCCTCATCTTGATTAAATGAAGTGTAGTGTGTGAGGCTATTTTCTTGGTACCAAGCCCTGGTCAAATGACATAATTGTGACAGATGGGCTTCTATTTCCCTACAAGGGCCTCGATTTATCCTTAGTTTGGAAGTGTAAGAGGGGAGTGAGCTCAGTTGTTTAGATATTAACAATTGAGCACATAACTACATTGGTTTGACCAGAGTTAAAACCTTGACTATATAATACACCTTGTGCTGCAAAAAAATTAAGAACCTCCCCCTTTTCTTCTGATTAAATTAGCCCCAGGAAAGGCACTCCGAATTCATAACGGACTATACCAGTTGTGAAGTTCTTTACCCTAGGTAAGTGTTCCATCGATTAAGTTATTCAAAAAAGTTATCTTCAAAGAATTACTTAAGACTTTAGCCTGTCTTCAGTATTTCGGGGTCCGCTCTGTTTCCATGCAGTCTCTAAACACTTACACCTTTGGTTAGTTTCTGATAAACTAGAATTGAACCAGAGCAATATTTTCAACATGTTTTGAGGTTTAAGTGGAGCAATTGTATTGCATACATTGGCCACAGCTCCAGAGAATTCAGTAAATTAGAGCAGCAATGGGAACAACACAGCTTTCTACAGAGCATATCATTAGTACTTTTGTTGAAACAAGAAAGACAAAGTTATTTGCTAGAGTCAGGGATAACACTTCATCTTTTAGAAATAAATGTGAATTTTCAAAAGGCAAAACCTTCCCATTAAAGTAAAATATCTATTTTCGAGGATGTTTTGTCTGTATGAACTAAATAAAATGCATAATTTTTGTAGTGTTATGATGAATACTTGTTTCTGTATTTTTGAGTGGTGTTTGGAGTTCACATCATGGAAATTGTTTAAGCGGGATGTCCTGGCTTTCAGTAATAATTCAGTGAAGGTTTGAAAGAAGTTAAAAGGTTCAGAACGATGTTCTAGAAAAAAAAAGTGTGGCGAACACTCTTCAAGCTACAATAGAATTACAGCAGATCTCTTGTAATTGTGACTTGTTTTCTGTGTTTGCCGGCCTCGTTTGATAGAGAACTGCTGCAACAGGTTCCACGTTTATGTCCTCTCTCCCCTCCTCCTATCCTGGTTCACGCTTGCATCCTTCAACAAGTTGGCCTATTTACTGCACAGCATTTGTTGCAGAGAAGCTTCAGCAGTTTAATACATAAACATTTCTGCAAACAGGAAATTACTTAGACCTACCGAAGTGAAGACTGCATAATAATTGGTCTTCGGCCTCCTAATCAATTTGCAATCAGTTTATTAGAAGTTAATTCCTCATCAGCGCAAGTAATACGTCCTCTGGCTATCGGGCTGTCCCTGGCCACGGTTGCCATGGAGGTGACTTCTTTTTTTTCAGTAACACATAGTTCCCTGCTGTGTCTGTGTCGCAGCAGAAAAGATTAGTGGTCGAAGGACGTTTGGTCAGGATGGAAAAGTCAGGCTAAACGTACGCCATCGCTGAACTAAAACACACAGCTCTGATGAAAGCAGCTTTTGACAAATACAGCATTAATTTACTGAGTCTCTTTTCAGAAACATCAATAGTGAGTTTCACTTTGCATTACATTAACGACCCAATTAAAGCCGTAATTACCAGGATCTGTCTCATCTTCATGGTGAATATTGAAATTAAGAGTCTTTAAAGGAATCTTCAAACAAGCCTTTGATTCTCGATGGAAATGAAATACTCTTGAGGTTTGGCTATTGAAGATGTAGTTTAAATATTTTCTGCATGTATATTTATGAAACTTGGAAAATAGATAATTTAGTAAGAACTGAAGAGGTTTTCATGTGTGATCTTCAGTTTTTTGGGGGATGATAGGTGGGCATTTGCCAGAGCTGGTGACTTTAGAACTCGAGAATCAGGTTGAAGTCACGGCATCTACTTTGCAGTTCGCGATTCTAAGCAAATCACTTAATCTTCTGTGCCCCCAAAAATACAATTAAATTGACATTGTGTAATGTGATCTGGTGCTCTGGTAAAGCTCTCTAAAGCTCCGCTCTGTATAATAAATAATGCGTATGTGATGCATTCTGTCATGGCGATCGTTCATTAACAGATGTAATATTCGATAAGGTTGGAGTTCATAAACTGCAACTTTGAATATTTCAACCAAAATTTCACAATGGCATAGTATTTTTTTCCCTTTTGCACTGACGTTTTCAGATTGCAGAATGTGCTAATACCGGTGCAATTTTGCACCGTCTGTTGTACAGACCAGCAGAAAAAGGACATTGTTACCAAATGACGAGTGCAAAAGTGACACTTTGTACTAGTATATCAGTATAAATGGTAGATTTATAGGCATTTCTGCCACCAGCAAAGAGGCTGAGGATATATTTTTAAAAAGTCACAAGAAATCATCACTGAATCTTTATGCTACTATCTCTTTGCTCACAAGGGGCGGGCGAGTGGGGGTGGGGGGTTGAGTGTGTGAGGTGGCAAAATTTAATTAAGAAAAATAAAAAATAAAAATTTACCTGATCCACCGCACCGCTCCTCTTTCTCCCATCGCTACAGGCAGGCACAGGCTCCCAGCCTGCGCTGCGGCCAATCCTGACACTGCTCAGAGCAGCATCAGGATTGGCTGGAAACTCTCAGCCAGGGTGCTCCGAGGCAGAGTGGGAGCCTGTGCATGTGTGGTTGGCCGGCCCGAGGCGGCCATCCAAGCATACATGTGCACTGAGGGAAGTGCACAGTCCACTCCCCTCACTGTTCGTCACCCCCATGGCCCCTCCCCTTTTACAAACGAAACGATAATAGACCTGATTTATTATCGTTTCGTTTGTTAAAGGTTTTGCATCTTCTGCTTCTGGCAGGGGCGACGCTCCTCCGCCCTAACGGAGGAGCAGCCTCTGATTGCGACCCAATCAATTTCAGAACACTGTAATTTTGCCCTCGGAGAAATCTATGACTTCACCTTGCATTTTCCCCCCTGAGGCAAAATGAGCACATGATTATGAGTTTTCATCCTTGGAATTAGGAATCATTTACGGAATCTGAATTAAAGCACAAAACTGCTACACGTTTTTCCACTTTATCATCAGGGTTCTTGTGCACATTTCTACAGGTATTACTTGGTGAAATCAACATAGCGTGCAGTATTACCAATAAATGCAGAATATCGAGATTGGGCACAAACACTGCTTCTGTCCCTGGCCCACATAAAATTAGGAACTATATAGACAGACTTGCACAGAAAAGATTAAAAGCTGTGCTGCTGAGCAGTCATGCGCATATATGCATTTTGGGACTACAAGGATATGTGCATGACATAGGTAGTCATCCTGTGGGCAGAGTGGCTAACCGCAATACATGGGTTTAGGCCACATCCAGTGCTTAGACATATGACTGAAGGTTGTGTGTTGTGAGTTCTGTGGGCGCAGAGGCTGTGGGAACAAGGTGCATCCAAATGCCACATCCTGTGTGTCTACACCTGGCTGCATATGGCTGACTAATGTGTAGTGGTTTCTGGGGTCAGACTAGTTGGGTGCAGACATTGCCAAACGTTATGCGCATTACCAAAGATGCTGTACATGTGTGGAGGTCTTGCACATTGAATCCTTGTTTACATCATTACACAATCTATAAAAATCAATGAAAATAATTATTAAAGGAACATTATGGTTGTAAAGTCAGATTAAAATAATGTTTGCTTTGAAAAGCTCTGTAATTCCCACAAACAAATTTTAGTTCAAGAGGTTTGATATTTAGCTGACATGAGCATCAGTGCATCCATAACCCCTCCATGTACTGCTCATGACTTTACACATGAAGTCACAGACGCCACAAAAGCAAACACCAGTGTCATCACAGGTAACATTACAGATCACTTCACAATCCATCTCATTAATTACATCACAGTGACATGGTCAGTGTCCCGCCATGCAGAATCCACTGCTCTCTATATTTGGCCATAAGTAGCAGGCTCTCATAGAAGGCCCTGACCCCACACATACCAGTAGGGAAATGTAAGATGATTTCTGACACCAGTAACTCTGGGAACATGGCCGGCCCTTTGTCTAACACCACTCTCCCTTGAGGTTCTTTGGGTCTGGCCTTTGGTAATGGTCAGCTTGATGTGTGTACAGGGCCTGTCTTGTCCTGTTAAAACATGAACACACATTAACATATTACATATTATGCATAAGCCCTTAAAATCGTACTCAATCACTTGATTACAAATAATCGCCAATATGTATGTTCATTAGTTCTTGCATGGAGCATTTAACATAGATGGGAACCCTAGGAAGAGATAACCCTCTCTTAAAATCTGATCTCTATTTGCAACCCACAGTCATACTGTATACGGTACGGTGCTCAATATGTTTTTCCTGTTAGGGCAATATTTTAATCTTTTCTGCCACATGAAGACTCTTTTTGCATTTTCAGTGATAACTTGACTTGTGTATTGTGGATTTTTGGCATTGTGTCCTTGTTTTGTTTAGATACAAATTTCAAATGTTTCTAAACCTGTGTTGTGTCATTTTGTAATGTTTTCATTAAGTTACTGTGTGTGTTGGTTCAAATACTTTACACCTAGCACTCTGAAGTTAAGCCTATTGCTCGTGCCAAGCTACCAAGGGGGTAAGCAGTGGTTAGCTGAGGATGATTCTCTATTACTTTGACTAGACTGAAGGTCCTTGCTTGGACAGAGGGTAACCTGACTGTCAACCAAAGACTCAATTTTTAACAGGTGGCAACTATTTAAAGATACAATCAAGACAAAAATAGAATATGGTGATGGGGTAGCACAACCTTGTGGCCAACTGATGTGGTTGTAGGAGTTGGATACTACCTCAAATCTGGTAAAGTATGTGAAAACCCATATAGTGGTTGTTGACTTCCAACTCACAGTGGCTGCAGGTTTTTAAAGTTAGTCCAGTTTTTTTCAGGCCTGGGCTTTTGACAGTGCAGCTGTCAACAGACCTATTTCTATCAGTTTACATTGAATGGGCTTTGGATCCCTCCCTTCTCCAGCACCGGCTTTTTTGAAAAGTCTAATTCCGCCATTGAAGTAGTCATCTCCCACCTAATGTTAGTGGCTTTTTGGTTGCATTTACTACACCCAAGTGCTTGTATTGATCTGCATGAAGACTAATTTATGACTATAACACTGTCTGTCCTCGCCGTTGGATTCTTCCCATAGGTCTCGCTCTAAAGTGCTAAAGGAACTTGTGTTAACATATTAAATCCAGATCTCATGGTTTAGTAATGCTTGTTTTAAATTTTGGATAGATATGTTTTCACATTCAAATAATTTATTCTAGGCACATTGAAATGTAATGGTTTGTTCTTTTGTTCAAGGAAAACAACTTTGTGACTTTTTGAGAACTACTTTACTGAAAGGTTTTGACTATGTCTTTCACTCCTAAAGTTACTCTATTTTGTGGGGCAGGCTTGTGATATGTAGACTTATGAGCATGACTGGCATTTCCTTTGTTATTACATGAATTTGCAGTATTTAAATAGCTGTGCTGTAAAGCATTCTGCTCCCCAGTCTCCCACTGTAATTCTGCCTTAGCAGAAACTATTAAATAGATGAATAAATACACCTTGAATTTGTATTCTGAATTTTTAATCAGTATTTAATTACTCCCCAAAAAGTTCCTTTGTTTTTTTTAAAGCAAATTGCTACATTTCAAAAAGTCAAGTTGCGGGCTGTCTTTCAATATAGGGCAGCTTTTTGCTGGATCCTAATAAAATTACATTTATTCAGACTGCAAAACAACTGAAGAAAACCTCGCTTAGCATGTGACCTTCTTGAAACTCAGGACTGTTTCGGAAATGGTCGCTCAATGAAGCAAATCCTAATTAACGTCAAATCTTTTAGCTTTTGCTTCTCCTAGCCCTTAATTAACACTCAAATTGGCTGCTCGATAAAGAAAGGAGGAATGAGATATCACAGACCCAGAAATGGTGCCTTAATTTCCACAATTTTTTGAGCAGATACAGATGATCTTATTAGCGCCATCTTTTTCTGCAAAGTTGCACGCTTACTATAAAATAATTTAGAAATAGTTGCATGATAGGGGAGAATTTTTTGGCATTACAGATATTACTTTTTTTACTCGTACTCACCACATCCTTACCACTAAACAATCAAAACACAAAGGCCCTATTTTAGAGTTCGGCGGATGGGTTTCCCCATCCCAAACATAATGAATATCCTGTCCGCCGTACCAAGTACATTACATTCAATGGGACTTGAAATACCACAGGTGGAACATCCGTCATGTTTGTGATGGAGTAACCCTTCCACAAAGCACTAAACCAGGCCCATAATCCCTCATTTAGACTGGTATAAAATTAGCAACATTCTGGAAAAATTTGGTGAAATTCTGCTCAATTACACAACAATTAAAATGGCATTTGTACTATATATTATTAGCAGGAAAGGCAGACACAAGAAAGCATTTTGCGCTATAATATAGATTTTCCTAGTAATTTATGAAGGAAAGTCTTAATTTTATTAAAGACACAGAGACGAGTATTATGCTTTTCTTTTCTTGTTTAATTCAATAGCAGTAGTCAAGACAGAAAAACTACAAATACCAAAAGGCAAACAAACGTGGCCAAGGGAAAGAAACATGTATTCCATAGACATGTACCAATCATGGGCCAGAATACCCTTTAATACTCATCTTGACTGTGAACAGCCCTCTTTTCTTTTGTGAGGGTATAGAAAGTAATAAACAAAGGTAAAATAGAGCAAAAAATGCAAATTGCAATAACTACAGCTAAAAAGTCTTGTAACAAGTTCACAAATGGAGACTTGGATTTGGAGAAAATGAGGATGTCTGGCTGCAGATGGTAGCACTGAAGAGCTGTGGCTGCAGGAAAGCTCAAATGGTGATGAACTGGAAGGAGATGCTTAGGAGGAAGCCTGTGAAGGAGGTGACGATGCTGTTAGGGAGGGAAAAGAAGCAAATGATCAATAAGTGTTGAGGCAGGATAATACTCGCCTCCGTGTCTTTAATAAAATGAAGACTTTCCTTCATAAACTACTAGGAAAATCTACATTTTATGGCAAGACCGGTGGCTCCTATTATACTTGTTTAAAGCAAATTAATCACAGTTAAAGAAGCATGTTGTACTGGTTTACAATAAAACACTTTAAACACATTATCATTAGAGCACTCAGCCGTTTTGAGAATGACCTCGAGCCGGGAACCATCCCAAACAGCTTTCGAAACCATAGCACCCCTGGAAGAATGGGCCCCAAAGTAGAAGGTGTCAATACACGCCAAGCGCCAAGGACATAACCCACTTAACCCAACGAGCAAGAGTTGGGGAGGAAACAGGCTTAAAAGGTTTCTTAAAAAAAATAAGGAGTTGGGATGCTGAGGAAGATCTGAAATCGGCTGTCTTGTGTTTGTGTATCTTTAGACATTGACCTACACATAGTTTAGGATGGTCAGGAAAATAGAGATAAAAAACTGATGAGAGATTAGTCTTAGTACGTCTATGAATATTAAATAAGACACCTGATGGGGTAAAATGGCGAGCAGTAATATCAAGGACTCTAACATCTGAAATACGTTTGAAATATCCAAGGCCAAGTAACATGGCAAGTTTAGCAGATAACCTTTTTAAAGTAAGCATGGTATTATCTGGCCAAGATAAGAAACGATTGAAAACGCAACATTAACATCCCTCAAAGAACTGTATTTTGGTAGAGGAGGATTAGAAAACTTTACTCCCTTTAACAGACGACAGACCAGCGGATGTTGGCCAACTGGTTTTCAATTGATGTAAGGGTGAGAAGAGGACATGGCTGACCTGTACAAATTGATAGTACGATAAGTCTCACCTTTGCTAGCTTCCGCCGCAAGGAAATTAACGATAAATGTTACATCCGCTGAAAGGGAATCAATATGTTTCCCCATGCACCAGCTATGCCATAAGGACCATGCTGCTCTGTACGCCATCTTTGTACCTGGAGCCCAAGAGTGTTCGATGAAGTTTGAAGCTTCTGCCAAAATAGAAGGGATTGGTTGGAAATCCCTGATAATTTCCACACTGAGAGGGTAAGAAGATTCTCTAGAATCAAGTTGTGAGGAAGGCCAAGGGGATTGGAGAGGAGGTCTGGAAAGGACGGGAGCAGAAAAGGGAAGTCTTTTGACAACTCCAGAAGGGAAAGCAACCACACTTGGGATTGCCAAAAGGGGACTATGAGAACCACCACTGCCCGTTGACGTCTTTCCTGAGCCAAAAAGTCTGCTTATCATGATTAACAGAGGGAAAGCATAGTTGAGAGAAATTGACCAATCCTAAGAGAAGGCATTGAAGGCTAACGCTAAGGGATCTGGACTCCAACTGAAGAATTGGGGCAGTTGAGTGTTGTGATAAGATGCAAATAAATCTATCTGGAAAGGACACCATTTCTGAAAAATAGCCTTGAAAATCTTGGGATGAAGTCTCCAATCGCTTGAATCCTGAAGGTATTGAGAATGCCAATCTGCCACTGTATTTAGATTGCCCGGCAGTTACTCTGCATGAAGTGAAATCCCTCTTAGGAGGCAAAATCCCCAAAACCTTTTCGCTAGTTCCGCTAAAGGTTTTGATCTTGTGCCTCCCAAATGATTGATATAACGGACCGCTGATATGTTGTCCATCCTGAGAAGAACTGAACAACAAACTCTGTCTTTTGCTAGTCTTTTATCGCAAAGGAGCCGGCAAGCATTTCTAAACAGTTGAGGTGCAACTTCGACTCCTCTAGAGACCATGTACCCCCAGTCGAGATTGGATCACAGCGAGCTCCCCAGTCGGAACGGCTTGCATCTGATTCTAATACAAGATCTGGGGCTGATGCAAAGCTAGTCCTACAGTTCCAGGCATCTAAATGGTCTATTCACCATTGTAATTCTGCACGAGATTTCAGATTTAGAGACCCTTTGATCATGACATATTTTTAGTCTTTGGAGGGCTCTGTAATGAAAAGGGCCTGGTAAAATGGCCTGAATTGAAGAAGAAAGGAGGCCTACTATCCTTGCTCAGGTTCTGATGCATATGAGAGATTTGCACAAAGTCTGAAGAATCTCAGATTTTATAGATCTTACTTTTGCTGAAGGAAGATTGTAGAGTAGCAGAGACAGAGTCCACTAGAAAACCTAGAAACTCTATTTTTTGAACCGGAACCAGGGAAGACTTTTCGTTGTTGATGAGAAAACCAAGATCTGATAGAAGAGAGCAAGCTAGCTGGACATGAGATTGAAGAGAAGAAAGGTTTTGGTTAATTATCAGGATATCGTCCAGGTAGATGATTAACCTGACTCTTTGAGCTCTGAGAAAGGCTATAACCAGCTTCATGAGCTTTGTGAAACACTAGGGTGTGGAAGGTGACGCCGAAGGGAAGAGAGGAGAAATAAAAAGCCTGGTTTAGCCATTGGAATTGTAAGTATTTCCTGGAATCTGGATGCATGGGAATGGTAAGATTTGCATCCTCTAGGTCCAAACGAACCATCCAGTCCTCCTTTTGTGAGGAACCCTCATCAACCAATAATGCTACTTTGGGAGGATTTTTAGATAATGGGCGTTTTCTGCTGTCCCCCGCAGACTGGGACAAAATCGTCTTAGATACCAAGCTTAAAACTGAATTTTCCAAATTTTTTGAAAGTTTATTTATTGAGGCAAAAACAGCCTGCTTCACAGAACTTTGAATAAAGTCACTTAAATGTTCCTTCATAACCTCCTCCTCCTCAATCATGGCCCTAGAAATAGGAGAACTATCCATCTCCATAATAAACAGGTGGCAAACTGTATAATCAAAATGATCTGACTGGTTAAAGGGTTAACTTTCCTCAGCCAGAGGAAAAACTAGCCTAGCTCCACCTATAGGCGGAGAAAAGGGATGGCCCAGCAAGATGGAAGGGAAACAAGCAAAAGGAAACCTTCTGGCGAAAGAAACGCGGCCCAGAGGCTGAAAAAGTCAGAGGAAACGAAGTGGCAAGGCAAACCATGAAGGAGCCGGCCAAGGAACTCAACGTTTCTCCCAACCTTCCTCTGAAAATGGCGACCGCAGTGTGCGAAAACGTCAAAGGTTCCAAGAGGTGAAGCGCGCACAAGAGGGAGGCGCAATGAAGAGTGCAGCTACAAGCCGTTCTGGGTGAAATTATAGATACAATAAATGCAAGGGGGCACTGCTCATAAAACTAAACAGTAGAATACATATACATACATAATAATAATGAAAGAGGAATTCCTCAAATATACTTATCTTGTCTGCGAGCAGCAAGAAAATAGGGCTGTTCACAGTCAAGATGAGTATTAAGGGGTATTCTGGCACGTGATTGGTGCATGTCTGTGAACTACATGTTTCTCCCTATTGGCCACGTTGGTTTGCCTTTTGGGATTTGTAGTTTTTCTGTCTTGACTGCTGCTATTGAATTAAACAAGAAAAGCATAATAGGAGCCTCCAGTCTTGCCATAAAATTGTAGCCGTGAACAGAGCTTAATTATATGATGTGAAGTAATAACTCAATTTCAAAAACTTCATGTAACAAACACAGCACACACTTACCAAAATGGCATAAGATTATGCCAGTATAATAGAAATTTTGCTGGCCTAGTTTCAGATCAGTTCTTGTGCAGGATACAGTGTTTTCCACATAGTGATGAAGCATATTTTGAGGGATTGTTTCTTGTGACCAGTTTTTCTGTATGGCATTCCCTCAACACACTGTTATGCCCATGGAATTCTATCATGCAAAAATCCCAAGACCCAGTGCACTTTGTGAGACCTGTGAATTTAAAATTGGGTGTAACTGTCTTTTTGCTGCCCTAAGAATGTGGCCAATAATGTACAATCTATATGGGAACACTTTAGAATTAGACCTGATGAAGGCAGGGCTGGCTTTAGGTGGGTGCTACTGGTGCGGCCGCACTGAGCACTGACCTGAAGGGGAGGGCGCTGACCTCAAGGGATGGGGCACTGTGTGTAGCAATAACTTACCATTTAAAAACATCTGTAGCAAAGTTCTGTGTGCATCCAGCTTTCAGGCAACAATAAAAATGTCAAGACTTTTGTGATTAATGTTCTGACAGAGATCGGAGTTTTGTCCAGTGGCAGTTTTGACTAACTATAAGTAGTGCAGAGAGTTAGTATGCCTGCTGCAACGAACAGATCTGTATTTTATGTGGATAGCTGAGTGAGTTAGTAAAGCTAGCTTTTACGAGAGCTTTGAAACAAAAGAAATACATGTATGGGCCTGTGGAGAGATGAGGGGCACTTTTGCCGGGTGGTAGTGTGGGAATCCGAGGAAGAGGTCATGTTGGGGGTGGGAACTGGGGAGGTGTCTAAAAAGATTGTTGCACAGGGCACCACAGGTGCTAAAGCTGGCCATGTATGAAGGCCATGCTTGCTTGTATGTTGCTGCGTATATATTTTATTGATGTGCATGTTTCTAGGAGCTACTACCAGTTATAGTGCATCTAGTAAAGAAGCACTGGAGAAAGACTGTTCCTATTTCACTTCATTGCTCACATCTGCCTGTTTGACTTGACACCACCATAAATGTACCCAAAGGGTAATTTAATCTCTAAACTGAATTAAAATCATATTCTGTTATCTCGTTGGTGGTAGCTCTTATTTAAACCGTCCTCCAAACGTAAAGAGATAGTGGTATAAAACAAATATATTTGCGTCGTTCTCTGAAATACATTAATTAAAGAAGTTAACATTGTTACTTGTCTCCATCCACGTAGAATAAATATCTTTTGGACTGGAAACGGTGGTTCAGTGATCCAAGAATGTAAACAGAGTTAACCCCGAGACCTTTCTGTAAATGCATTTTGTGTGCTAACAAATCCAGATGGTAGAAGCCCTCGCCTTTGTGTTTTTTGATGGGGTGTTGATATGAAGGGTGGAGACAAGCAAATGGAAGGTTAGAAATGTTGCCTCTATGGACTGAAAAATATTCTAATCAACTTAAACATGTTTTCTATAGCAATACATTTTACCCAAAAATCTGGTGGCAGTTTTAGAGAAAAAGGAATCTCCCTAGACAATAAGCCTAAAGTCCGTACTTACCTGCATATGTGTCTTTCCTGACCTGAAGACCCCGCCACAAGTGCTGGGAATGCCAGCTTCCTGATTTACCTCCAAATGGGGTTCTTTGACTAGAGCTGGTGCCTTCCCTTAGTTCTGTTTGGGCCTCCAGCATCAAGAGGCATATTAGAGCACTCACCATAAAAATGATGGTAGTTCTCTATCTACTGCAAAGCATACACACTTGATGGATTATGTTGTATTTCTACATTTCTTTAGCGCAATTCTTCCTCTTGTATAGCCTCACCAAGCTTTCCAGATATTAGCACCACCTCATTCCTTGGCATTAAGTCTTGGGCTTTTATCCTATACACTATTGGTATTCAAAAATAATTATGCGCGTGGTCTCAAATCAAGACTGCGGCACCCAAATTGCAGAAGGTTGTCATGAAATCCCCAAACTGGACATTGTCTGTAATGAGATGGAATGAGATTGCCGCCCTATCTTCAGCTCAGGAAATGGGCTGTTGCATTGTTTCAAATACATGTATGAGTTAAGGATTTTGGTTGCGGTTTAGTTTATACTGGTGAGTTTTGGTGTCATGCCTGAGACCCAGAGCGTGTGCTCCAGACGTGGTCCAATGGCAAGCAAATTGATCTCATATTTGTGGTGGATAGCAAGAAGAAGGTGAGCATAGGTTTGCAATCAGCATATACAACATTGTTGCTTTTGTCCTTGTAGGAGCAGCCAGGGCTTGATTTATTTGGAAGCTGTCCCTTTTTCTGGTATGAAGAGTATATCATGAGGTTTTGCCAGGATCCACAGTTTCGTATTTTGGTTTTTCAGGAACTAACTTTGAGGTGAATTTATGGCATTAAATCTCCACAGCCAGTAGACTTTCACTAAGTATTGAATTTGTGACACCAGACAATGTTTCCGAACTCTGGATGATGTGAGTGTCATCAGCTCACTTGGAGCAGGTCAGATTGAATACATTTAGGAGATCGAAAAGAGGTGTTAGGTAGATGTTACAAAATAGCGAAGTTGATGTTGATCCCAGTGGGTCACCTACTGGGCATTTGTAAATTGTAGAGATTAAGGGCGGCGGAGAGATAATTTGAGGCCTATTTATAAAAAATAATTTTAGCCATGGCAGTGTCCTGTATCAGAGTAATGTAGGCACTGGGCTAGCATATGATGACTTCTTTTGTCAAGTGTCGTGGACCGGTTGAGTAACATAGGAGCAGCAACCCTAATAGTGTTGACAGAGTTCTAGAGGTCATCCAAGATGGGGGTTTGCTGCTGAAGCAGTACTTCTTCAATCTATGAAAGCATTCTGTTTACCTGATAGAAGAGACAACTTTGCTTAATTAAGGTTGAGAATTGGGAGAATGCTGCCTTTTCAATAGGTTTTCCTAAAAATGTTTGTTATCTCATGGTCTGTTGTTTGCCAGGTTTTAAAGGAAAGTAGATCATCTCTGGCATCCGAAGATTGTAGCAGAATTGTTTTGAAGATCGAATGAGGGTGGCAATCAGCTGGGAAGTCTGCTGGGTTCACCCTTTGCTTAGATCAATGGTTTATTTTACTGTTAAAGGGGTTAAAAATGAAGCCTGGATTTTGTGAACAAGTGTAATTATTTTAGAAGCAAAACTGAGATACTGCTTTCATATAGGCTATTTGTTGAACATGATCTGCCTTTCTGGAAACAAACCTACACAGTAAAGTGTGTGTGAAAAATCTGGGAGTCAAGTTTGAGACCAACCTGACAATCCACAACCAGATTAAAACTGTGCTCAGCACATGTTTGTACAAGCTGCCTACCCTGAAACAACTTACACGCCTATTTACCCTCACACACAAAGGCCAAATCTTGAATGTTTTCATTTCAGACAAAAAGGACTATGGTAATGTAATGTTTTTGGATTCCCTTGATAAGACACTAAAGAAATTGCACTGGGTGTAAAATGCTGCAGTAAAGTGCATTCTGAACTTGAGATCGGATTGTGTCACTTCAGCCTTGAGTTCACTTCATCGGCTCCCATTTAAACACAGGGTAAATTGCAGATCCCTTTGTTCTGTTCATAAAGCCAGCATTCCAACCTGTTATCCCGGAGATTTACAGCTACTTTCCTATAAATAAGCTTCGTTCTGAAAATGCTTTTTTGAGTCAGTGCCTAAGTTTAAGTGGAGTTTTATTTGAGTCAGGCATTTTCTGTGGCAGCTCTGCGGATTCCAAAAGGGTTTGTGCTGAGATACACCTGGCTGACCTTTCACGCTTTATCAATGCAACAACAAAAAAAATAGGGAAGGTGTTGGAAGACAGTTGCTGCTTGCCTTTGCGAGGAAATAGGGATAAAGGCATTAGGATTGAGGGCTAGCAGATGACCCATGAAGTGGTTTATTAATGTACACATGAGGGCTTTTCTTTTCTTCTGTTGAGGGGTTTTCAAGGTTGTGAAATTCAATAAACTCATTGAAAAGCACTTACGTTGAGCTTGATGCTGCCGAACTGAGTTAAATGTAGTGGGATAGCTTTGCTTTTTTTGAGGTGGTTGTGTAAATTCTGTTGTTCCTTTGGAGGTTGTTTTTGGCATTATATTGGAATATATTCTTCCTGAGTGTTTCATGGGAACTTTTTATGAATTTTTGAAGCTTTAATTCTGAGCTGAAGAAGCCAGTCTTCCTTTGGTATGACCACAACTGTATGATTTTGGGAAAGACCACCAAGGTAAAAGCCATAGTTAACCTTTGCTTTGATCAAACCATTTTATGCGTAGTGCATATTTCATGGCGTTACAAAGGACAAGATGTTCTTTAAAAGCTGCCAGGGTACTTTTTTCAGTGATCTAGTACTTTTAGAAGTGCAGCAGCAAAACTGTTACAAAGTCAAAATGCAAAACAATAAAAATTCCAAAATGAATTAGAAACATAGAGTAAAATTTAGTAAACAAAATGATACCAAAATGACAAAAATTTAATCAGGGCAAAACTGTTACAAAGTCAAAATGCAAAACAATAAAAATTCCAAAATGAATTAGAAACATAGAGTAAAATTTAGTAAACAAAATGATACCAAAATGACAAAAATTTAATCAGGGCAAAACTGTTACAAAGTCAAAATGCAAAACAATAAAAATTCCAAAATGAATTAGAAACATAGAGTAAAATTTAGTAAACAAAATGATACCAAAATGACAAAAATTTAATCAGGGCAACTGGAGACGTAGCCAAGTGCCAAGAAGTACAAAGTGCCAATGATAATCAGTGCTTGTGGTAGAACAGGATCTAGGTGCAATTTAACACTAACCGCAATGTAGCATGGGTCGAATAAACTAACTAGCTTTGTGCTGGTCAAAGATTTTACCTTCTGACGTTAGTCCTTTAAGTTCAAGTCCACAACAAGCATATAGTTATAAATCCCTAATGGACCTCAAGTGAGGCACTTTGAGACTCAAGGGGTAGCAGGCAGTCCAGTTCAGGTTCAGTTGCCACTTATTAGCTGGAGAATTATAGGAACTGCCTCGTGTAGCTTGTTGTATCCATGAAGCTTGAACTGAAGGTCAGCCTTATGACCCTTGAATTCCACTTGTTTGTCCTGAGTGCAAGAGAGAGAGCAGGTCCAGTCCTCCAGGGCTCTTTTAAGGATGCAGACAGACGGTTCAGTTATCTTCTGGTCTTCCTCAGGTGTAGGACCATTCTAAAGGTCCCTGGAGATGCCTCATGTATGCCTTACTTGAAATAGTGGATTGGAATGATTCTAGGGATGCCCTAACCATTAGGTTGAAGGTTCCCGGGACTAAGCCTACCCACTTTGGACATTTTTAAGATGGCTGAAGTCCTCAGCAACACTAAGAGCCTCAGTATAAGTTTGGCGGTCCCAACACGGGACTGCTAAACTCACGGAGAGGACACCACTGCCATAGCAGTGATGTTCCCCCTGAGCGTATTACAAGGTTCCCACCGGGCTGGGAACATTATAATACAAGTTCCTGTCACCTTGACCGGCGGGAACAGTGCAGGATCCCCCTGTGGTGCTCGGCATTGGCTTTCTGCCAGCCTTTTCATAGCTATGAAAAGGCTGTCAGAAAAGGGGTTGAAATCGGGAACTCAGCACTGCATTGGCTTGTTACATCATGCTGTCTGGAACCATGTTTCTTTTGAATACGGCGGTCTCCTTTTGGGTCAGCCTGCCAGGGTTGTAATTGGGCAGTCAACGCAAATATAGCGGTCCTCTGACCATCACACTTTTAATGAGGCCCTAATTTTAAGCTTTGGAGGCTGGGGTGTTTGTGGGGAGTGTACTGTGGTAATCCTAATGTTCTCCCACATCTCCATACACTGGATACACACACATTGTTTTGGCACTCAGTTGTATGTAAATCCAACAAACCTGTCAAACAGACTGTAATAGTGTAATGCCTGGCTGGGAGGTAACAGAAGGGCCCTGCCTAGGTGTCAGCTAACATTTGCCTGTGACACGGAAGGCGTCTTTGAAGTGTGCCCCATGTCATATGAAAAGCTACAGCAGATCTGGCAAACAGGCTGTGACATTCAAGCAGGACTTAACGTTATAATGTCAAAAAGGATCCTCCCAGCCCTTTTAAATATTTTGTCAGGTTCAGAGGGGTCTATTCTGGTCAGGCTACTGTTTTGCTCCTGGAAGCAATCTTACACCTCATTCACACCATTTTGAATACCAATTACTAACTGACCAAAGTGGGAGAACAAAGTTCAGATTTAGCTTCCATGCACTTCAGGCTAGGCAAAGGTAACTTTTTTAAAGTTATTTTTCGGTAATATTTAGAACAAATTTGACTCCACCACTGAATTCCATTTTTAACAACTATTGTAAATATTTGTGTAATTATTTTTTTAGCTATTCCCAATCCTGAGTTACAAGATTAGTATTTAATATTGCATCCCAGTGTTTCCTATGGAAAAGTGAAACCTGTTGCAGTGCAAATAGCTTAAGGGCATTTTCACTATTAGGACATTTACCATGAAATGTTTATATGCCCTACTTTTAAATACCATGCAGCCTGTCTTTTATGGGCAATAATGCCTACTTTGGGGTGACATGCAATAAAAAAATGGTTTAGGCCTGTCAAATGGAGTTATTTTGACAGGTCAGATTTGAAGATAAAAACTGCACTGCCAGGCTACTGACTGCGCAATGGTACACCAGTCCGTTTGTGACATTTAACTTCCAAAGTATTTACAATATTGAGACGTAAATCAGTCACTGATATTGAAGTTTTGAATGACTTGGCTTATGAAAGGCCTATTTGCAAGAGAGAGAGCGAGAGTAAAGGATGAGATGACTTGGTAGATGTTGAAGTAAGGCTTTTGTATGTCTTATGGATTAGATCTTTATTAATAAATGCACCTGTAAATATACATATGACTTCATACAGTGCCCAGATTCTAAAAATGTTGTTGTGTTTATTTTCCTAATCTCCATTTTACAAGACTTCTACCCCTAGACTGACGTTTCATATTGCCCTGTTGTTCCTTCATTCCTCCTGTGCTCATCCTCCCATTCGATCCCAGCATACCTGCTGCTTGGGCAGACTTAGTTTTTATCACCATCAAAATCTCCTTTAATCCCTTCTGTTCCAATTCAGTTTCGTCACTACAATATTTTGTGTACTGCAATACTTCATCAATCAGTTTTCCCTGACAGCGAATCAAATGATTTCAAATCATATTGCTAATTTCAGACCTCAATCCTTGAACAAAGCTGAACACAAAATGAATCATATCTCTTGGTTCAATAATTTCTGTGCCACTGTATTGTTTGAATGCCAGCAACAATCTCTCATAATAAGCATGAATCGACTCCTTTGACTCCTGGGCTGTCCTGTCAATTCTCTGCCAATCATCGTTTGGGGGAACTCTAGTTTTCAGAAATTTAATCACCTTATAGTAACCTCTCATCACCTCTTCAGACGGCGCACCTATTACTGAATTCCTTGGCAGCTCATAAGTTGGCCAATCAACATTCCGCTTACATTCAACCCACAAATCTACTGCAACCACAATTTCAAATAAAGTGTTCAAATCTGCTCACACGCACTGTGCAAGCTGAGCAAATCTCTCTGTTTGTTGGTACAATTCTACCGGCTTCTCCCTCAACTTTGGGTTATCCTTTGTAAATTACAATATGTCCTTTCTATTCCATGGAGCGTGAACAAAATTCCCTTCCAGAATTTCTCTCTTTGGTCTCATTTTTACAGCTTCCTCAGTCTACTGTACACCATTTGAGGGTGCAGTCTGCTTTTTCTTCTGATATATTTTCTTTGCCCATCTGCCTTCCCATTTATCCAATGCTCTCCATGTTTGGATGCTTGGAATCAACTCTCTATTTGTGAATTTACCAAGTGATATCATGTTTGCAATGTAACTGTTTGGATTTATTCATCTTAATTTCATATTTCTCTGCTTAATCAGCTAATTTCCCACAAATCTGCCCTGCACAATGTGTGACATCTGTGCACATAAAGCACAACATGTTTTCATTGTCAGAATGCAATCTGTCTAATTCAAGTGCTCCCTCAATCATTTCATTTAATTCCAATTTTAGTTTAGCCATATTCAGTGTCTTCTCTCCCTCTGGTGTCTTTTTCAGAACTGATATTTCACCCAAACTGTCTAACTATTCAGTTAGTTGTCATGCTGATAATCCTTTCAAGCTAATATTATTAACTCAAGACATAGACTGTGGAGTAGTACATGGTGCTCTTATAACTTGCTCCTAGGCCAGTGCAGATGAACGAGCCGGGCATGAGTGCATGTCATATCAATTAGTGGACCTACTTTATCACATCTCTGGCTAAAACCGGAAGAATTCATTGGGGTAATTGCTGGCACAGTAGTGCTCAGTCTTTCCATTGCTGCATTAGTTCCAAAAGTAGAATGTACTGTTGAAACCGGATTTGGAGTCTGATGACCACTCCCAATATTATCCTGGGCACACAATGGGATGACTGGACCAATTGTTACAGGAACTGTCAATGTATCTGGTCTTGATAAATACTTTTGACTTGGTGGGAATGTCAGTCCTGCACCTTGACCAGTTAAGACTGTATCAAAAGTCTGATTTGATTGATTTGGGTCTACACTCTGTGTGTCGCTACTGGGGAATACATAGTCATTGTCTATCTCTGATTCACAATTTGTGCAGGTGTCGTTACATTAGGTGTAGACTCTATTTGAATCACTCCTGAATTCTGAATTGGCTGTGCATAACTGACATTCTTGACTGTATTAACAACTGGAACTCTTGGATAAACCGCTGGCACCTGTTCTACATTTGTAGAAGGTACATTAGGTGCTAATTGAACCTGGCTTTGCACAACTGGTTAGACTCGAAGCTATATTCTGATTTACTGAAACAACTGCATTATATAGTGGATGAAGGTTCTGCAAAAGCTGGGTTATAAATTCATCATCTGAATCACTTTCAGTTGCTGTTGTCCATTTTTGTTAATCTAAATTCTGCTGCAGGCTTCTTTTTGGCTTTAGGTCTTACACTTCCATCACCCTCCTGTTTTGTTGCTGGGAATAATTTCACTTCATGTAACATTTGTGCTCTCCACATTTTCAGTACCTCGTCCCATCTAGCTGCCAATGTCTTATCTGCTTTTCTCGTTCTCCTCTCAAATTTCTGAGCTTCTTTCTGTCTCATGGCTAATTCCCATATGGTAAGTGCTTCAAATTGTGCAGGTCTAGGAAGGGGTTTTGACTCATACAACACCCGCCTGAGATTCTCTAATATCCTTAAATTGAAAGTTCTGTAACTAGGAAAAGCTAAGTTACCTTTCATCTCTGTGATTTTGCACCACTGTTTTACCCAAATACATGCTGAAACTTCTCTTTCCTCCATTACCTCGAATGCTGGTGTACTCTCAGGTGGAGTAGGTTCACCTTCTCTAAATGGAATAAAAACATCTCCTCTCATCACCATCCTTAAAGCTTTGAAAAACTTCATTCTTACACAAATTTAATTCACTAACACAAATTCTACAAAACCAGGAAGTATTTTCAATCCCACAAGCCTTCCTGGAAGCTGTCCTCAGCCTATAGCAGGGCAGTCTGGCCCACCACTCAGTGTGCGGCTCTGCTCACTAACCAACATATCCCAGCGCAATCCAAATGACATCACACTCACTTCACTCTGCAGCTGCAGCTGCAACTCACTTCAGAGACCTCTCATACATCATTCATACACACACCCTAAATATACATATTGCAAGCACAAAAACCAAACTAGTCTGCTCTCTATGTGTAGGACTCAAATGCTTTAAAAAGCTGTACGGCTACATGTCAGACTGTGGCTTTCGCTCATACACAAGGAAGATTTGACCCACAAATCTCACTCCGGGTGATATGGATTCTGCCTGTGCACTCAGGATTCACCTAATACCAACCACCAATTCACACACTCAAGGAGTCTACTGGTATTGTTGACAGCGCTCAATCGACCAACACCCCACTTCAGACAATAAATTAACTAAGTGTCTGCATACACTTGTGCCGTACTCTGGAGTTTTAGGCCATGCAGAACCCGTACACAACAACAACCATGTGGGCAATTTTGAGCACAAAGTGCAACATTCACTTTGAGTATAATGACTTTCCAAACACCTCACACTTACACTTCATTGCAGTTTAGCCAAAAGGATTGCAAGCGCAAAAAATACTCTGAACACATACCGTACACTCGTATCACAAAAATTGAATTTCATCTACCCCATATACTTCACCATGAGCAACTCACAATGTGGGCAAAATCTGACTCCTCTCTTCATGAGGCAAAACCATCCTATTCTACCAAAACTGCTGGACCGCAAGCGGAGGTTTTCTCTCCGCCTGAGGTTTAGAAACCGCACGCACTCTGGTGAGGCACCACAGCTAGTCCCACCTACATAGAGGCCAACCAGATCTTTGGACTCAGTGAGGAGTGTGATAATCAGATTATTTCAACATAAACCAATAACATGAAAAACACAAACAATGTTAAACACCCTGACCAATTTGTCCACGGAAACAAGACTCCAAACTGAACAAAGTTTCAAAACTTTATTACCAACACAAAGCCATAATAACATAAATGGTGCCCAAGACTAAGGGGATTATTACGATCTCGGTGGGTTTCCCCATCGAGATCTGCGCTGACGGTCGATAGAAGACCGCCAGCGCGAAGAACCCCCAGCCGACCACATAAAGAACATCCAGCTGGGCCGGCGGATGGACACAGTGTTTCCGCCCGCCAGCCCAGCTGGAAACAGGGTTTGAACATTGACGCCAGCTACAAATGGAGCCGTCGGCAATGTGGCAGTGCGGTGGGTGCAGCAGCACCCGTCGCATATTTCACTGCCTCTAATTCGGGCAGTGAAATGCGCGACAGGTGCGACATTCCAAGTGCATGAGCAATGCATGGGCCACCCGGGAGGCCCATCTGTCACTCAATCTATCAGCCTTTCCCAAAAGGAAGGTGGAATATGACTCATTATCCGGAGGGCAGCACTGCTTGCAGCGCTGCCCTGTTGGATCTGAAACGCGGGCTGCCTGGTGGTGGGAGCCTGGCGGTGGCGGCATTCCAACCGTGGCTGTTTAGCCACGTTTGTATAATGGCAGTCTTGACCACCATACCATTGGCGGCAATTACAGCCACCGCCGGCATGGCGGTCCAGACCACCATGTTCATTATGAGGGCCTAAGTTATAGACTACATAAAATCAAAAGTTTCTCTACAAATAGTACTCTCAATATTAATTCATGTCAGTCATTCACTAAAATATATAAACACTCCATATCTTTTATAGCAAAAGTGATGTCGAAACTGAGTAGAGGTCAAAATGTCCACCATATTTCAAACGTTCACATTTTAACATTTCATGTAAATCTCTCTGTTAGGCTTTTAAATGAAAATTGTAAGTCGCCATATGCTAACTTCTATTCCACTAATGCATTAGTAAAATTGATCTCTAACACTGCTCTCATGATGTCATCGGGCTCTTAATCCATATAATGCTGCAAATAGATTGAATAGACTAATCACATGCAAAATCAAACTTTGTTAACTAACCTATGAAATGTAACTCTATTTAGTATTCACCTTTAACCTTCTCTGGCTAGGGATATTCACTGATATTCAAGCTGCCTAGAACCCACAACAGGGAAACCAACCAATGCAAGTCATGCAGTGTATCCAACAACATCACACCCTTCATCAGCCGCTCAAAGTGAAAACTTGCAAATCACAGCTTGTATCACTCATAACTATGGCCTCTGTCTCAGCCTGTTCATCATTGTGGAGACTCGGCTGAAAAGAACCCTGTGATGGTGGCTGCTGGATGTGATTGATCTCTAAAGCTTCTTCTAATTCCAATGGTAGCTTTTTGTCAGAATAATGCCAAGTCGAAACCTGTTGATGTTAGACAACCCAGCAACTACTACAATGGATAGATGGTTTTAAGAATTTCCCACCTTCCTTATAAATTTAGTATAATTTCTGTTGACTTGCATGGTAACAGCTAAACCCACAGAATATTTCAAGTTATTTTACGGTATTAGAAGATTGTGATAATGTTATCAAATTGGTATGGGTCTCACGTTGTTTATTCTATTTAATTTCTTCCATTTCGAATTGATGAAACTCGGCATCTCCACAACAATAAATGTTGACCAGAATCTATTGTATTATTACATTTTTTTTCCTGGGACATTAGATGTTCTTAGAGTCGTGACTCTTGTTCAGGCCACATACCTAATATTTGTCTGCAAATAGAAGAAGAAGGGCTCTAGAGAGTGCTGGGACGGCATGAGGTTTGTGGGAATAGGAGCAGAGAATAAAGTGAGCAAATGCTCAAAGAAAGGGTAACGCAGTATAGCACAATGGACAGAGCAGCCAAGAACGCTAGAAAGTAAATATTCCTGTTACAGAGATCTGTGTACATTCGGCAGCTGTTGGGTTCATATCCCTGCAAGCTAGAGGTTTAAGGTACAAACCAAACAAATCCATTGTGTAGCCACACTATTCATATTGTCACAAAAGAGTTGTCAGTAGCTCATCCAGCCATATTTGTATTGTATTTGTATTGTGGTGGTCTTATAGCTTTATTGCTCTTACTTTAAATACAGGGGTACACGTATTAGAGAACTAAGGGTAAAACAGGGCTAGACAGTCATCTGTGCCTGACATTGATCAATCTGAGAGTCCTCTGATAACTTCAAGGTCACAAGTGTCAGTTCCAATAAGATAACTTAGTGGCTAATGGAGTCAGTTGCAAAATCCATTGCAAAATCCTGTCTGTAACCTCCACTGACAAGCCCTGATTGTTGTAAAATACCTTAGTGGGTAAAAGCACCACCTGCATATACCTGTGTATAATACGAAAACTACATTCAGTTGGTTGGGTGTCACATGCAGAGATGCATGTGTAATGTACAAGTCATGATTTACAATCCATTAGAAAGCTGATTGAGATAATACAGTTATTACTGTTACTGCTACTATTGTTCATCCCCCTGGCTTTACATATGATTACTTTTCATTTGCCTCCTGGAAAATAACGTTTTAGATCTTTCTCATCTCATTTTGTATCCTACGATAGGGGTTGCGTCCAGTGAAACGTTCTGGGGAGAAACTCTTGTCCCCTTTCAGTCTGATATGTACTACAACTTTTAGCTCCCATGAATGTGATTGCCCTCATATTACATTTCTATGCCTTAATGTTTAACAGTTTCAGTGTTCTATACCACAGTAAACTAGATACTCTGAAATGATAAGGGGGAATTTGTTTGTTACATGTAGTAGTTTAGCATAATTAAATTTTCAACTTTGCTTCAAGTGCTTATTCAGCCATACGGACAGAAGAGCAAAATGCACAAGTAAAAGAAAGTCACATTCATGCCTAAAGTTTAATTTAAAAAAGCACATAGCTTAGCCCGATTATCATTCATAGATGTAAGAGCCAGTTGAGTTTCTGGCCTTCCACTAATGTATTTTCAAATCTCAGGAAACAGAAAAGCAGTCCACAAAAATATCCTGCTTGAAATGTCTCCCTACCTCAACCCATCCTCGTCATAACTATGAAACAGCCTCAGAAAACATAGGCCCATATTTATACTTTTTTTGCAACGCATTTGCGTCATTTTTTGACACAAAAGCGGTGCAAACTTACAAAATATAATTGTATTTTGTAAGTTTGCACCACTTTTGCATAAAAAAATGATGCAAAGGCGTCGCAAAAAAAGTATAAACATGGGCCATAGTTTGAAATTGAACTGCCCTAGTTATTTAATGAGTTCAAGCTGTCATGAGATGACCAATTCTTGTTTACTTTACATTTTATTTTTTAAGTGCCTGTCTCTCATCTGCCATATTTGTGTGTTTTGATTTTTAGAGGAGATATTGAAGACCCATATTGCACACTGGTGGTCCCCAGATGGTGGAAGACTAGCATACGCAACAATAAATGATACCAAAGTCCCCACCATGGAGATTCCAGTCTACACAGGCTCCCTGTACCCTACTGTAAGAACGTACCACTACCCTAAGGTAAGACCACCAGCATCACTATCACTGATAGTTTAAAAATTGTCGCTGATTTATTTCTTTTTCATTTGTATAGGCCTTCCAGTATATTTTGAAAAAAGTTACATACACTTGAAGTTTTAGGCAATATGTTGTATTTGATAAAGATGTGTGCACTGTTTTGTAAAATTGGCATCACTTTTCACAACTTTCTGTGAAATAACTTTTGCCTGTACCTTGAGTAACCTTTCTCTGTGAGGAATATCTCACTTAAAAACATCACATGACATTTTTTACAGAAACCAGTTTCCTTCAACCAAACATCATGTGACATGATAAGTAATGCTAAATCATGATACGGTAAAGTTGAATGTTTCCTTTATGTAATTCTGAAACATTTCTCTCTAAATTAAGTGTCGCCTGAAGCCTCTAAGCTACATTTAGCTGCAGATTATTTCTCTTACGTTTAAAGTTGGAGAGGGGCATAGCCTGTGTTAGACCTGACAGCCTTATGGTGGTCACCCCTAACTTTCTGCCTGCCTCCCTTCACCTTTTGGTCACTGGTTTTGCTGGTTTTTAGACTCTGCGCACTTTACCACTGCTAACCAGTGCTAAAGTGCATATGCCCTCTCCCTTTAAACATGGTAACATTGGATCATACCCAGTTGGACTATTTAATTTACTTATACGTCCCTAGTAGTGTGCACTATATGTGCCCAGGGCCTGCAGATTAAATGCTACTAGTGGGCCTGCAGCACTGAAAGTGCCACACACTTAAGTAGCCCCTTAACCTTGTCTCAGGCCTGCCATTTCAAGGCCTGTGTGCGAGTTTTACTGCCAATTAAACTTGGCATTTAAAAGTACTTCACAAGCCTAAAACTCCCCTTTTTCTACATATAAGACATCCCTAAGGTATGCCCTAGGTAACCCATAGGACAGGGTGCTGTGCAGGCTAAGGGCAGGGCATGTACCTATGTATTTTACAGGTCCTGGTAGTGTACAACTCCTAAATTCGTTTTTACAGTGCTGTGAGGCCTGCTCCCTTCATAGGCTAACATTGGGGCTGCCCTCATACATTGTTTGAGTGGTAGCTGCTGATCAAAAAGGAGTAGGAAGGTCATATTTAGTATGGCCAGAATGATGATATAAAATCCTGCTGACTGGTGAAGTTGGATTTAATATTACTATTTTAGAAATGCCACTATTAGAAAGTGAGCATTTCTCTGCACTTAAATCTTCCTGTGCCTTACAATCCACGTCTGGCTGGGTTTAGTTGACAGCTCCTTGTGCATTCACTCAGACACATCCTGGAGAAGAAACTTGTAACCAAAACCTGCATCCTGCCAAGATGAACTGCCTGGCTGCCCAAAGGACTCACCTGACTGCTTTCTGTGAAGGACTGCTGCCTTGCTGTTGCCCTGCTGCCTTGCTGCTCTCTGGCTGTGGTGAAGAAGTGCTCTCCAAGGGCTTGGATAGAGCTTGCCTCCTGTTCCCTGAAGTCTCAGGACCAAAAAGACTTCTCTCTTGCAACTGGAGTCCTTGTGTTGCGAAAATTCGATGCACAGCCTGCTAAAACCGACCCACAGCCAGCCCCGCGGTGAGAAATTCACTGCACGCCGAACCGGAACGATGCAGCGTGACTTCGCAAGGAGAAGATTGACGCGGCACCTGCGTTGCGACTGGAACTTCAATGCACTGGATCGACGCACAGCCAACCTGGGAAGACGCAGTCTGACTTCCAGAGGGGAATCGACGTAGCGCCTGCCGTGTGAGAGAAAATTCCACGCAACGCCCACTCGATTGACGCAGTGCTTGTGACTTCGCTCCGCAAGCCCAGGATTCCACGCACAGACCCCGGGGCGTCTGAAAACCCCAAAACCCAAAGAGGGATCCACAACTGAGCGCTAGAAATTGACGCACAGCCGTCCCTATGTGGAACCTAAACCACGCATTGCAGTGCGCGACCCGAGGAATCAACACACACCCCTTCTCTTCCTCTGCGGCCCTTTCCAGAGATTTTTCATGTGAACCAGCTACTTTGTGCTTGAAAGAGACTTTGTTTGCTTTAAAAAGACTTAAGACACTTTGGACCTCATTACAACCTTGGTGGGCAGCAACCGCCGCCTGCCAAGGTTGAACCGCCGGGTGGCCGCCAATGCGGCAGCACTCCCGCAGGGTCCATTATGAGATCCCCGCTGGGCTGGCGGGCGGAAACCTGGTTTCCACCCGCCGGGCCAACGGGGATCTCGGCCGCAACACGGGAGCCAGCTCCAAATGGAGCCGGCGGTGTTGCGGCTGTGCGACGGGTGCAGTTGCACCCGTCGTGCTTTTCACTGTCTGCATAGCAGACAGTGAAAAGCTCCATGGTGCCGTGGCAGGTGGCCCCTGCACTGCCCATGCCAGTGGCATGGGCAGTGGAAGGGCCCCCAGGGGCCCCACGACCCCCCTTTCTGCCAGCCTTTTCATGGCGGTTCTTACTGCCATGAAATGGCTGGCGGGAGGGGAACTCGTAATCCCCTGGGCAGCGCTGCAAGCAGCGCTGCCCTGGGGGATTTAAACCGCCGGGACCAATGTGGCGGGAAACCGCCGGTCCTGGCGTAATGCCCCTGGACACACCGCCAGCCTGTTCACGGTTTCTCTTCGACCGCCAGGGTTGTAATGACCCCCTTTGTATCACTTTTTAGTGATATCTCTACATTTACTTATTGCATCTTTGATCGTTTTGACCTGCAAATATCCAGATAAATATTACATTTTTTTCTAAACACTGTGTGGTGTATTTTTGTGATGCTATATGGTGTTATTGTATGATTTATTGCACAAATACTTTACACATTTCCCTCTAAATTAAGCCTGACTGCTCAGTATTAAACTACCAGAGGGTGGGCACAGGATAATTTGGATTGTGTGTGGCTTACCCTGACTAGAGTGAGGGTCCTTGCTTCGACAGGAGGTAACCTGACTGCCAACCAAGACCCCATTTCTAACAGCCTGGCACCAGCCAGGATGGCTGCATATTTAACAAAACTCTGTTGCAGCTGCCAGAATAACCCCTTCATCCTTCTATAGCACCAACAATCTGAAGTAATCTGAGGCTTGCAGTGTCGGCCTATTCAGGAGTCCCTGAAATGCCATTTGGTGCCCTCAGGGGGCGGCCAAAAACCATAAGGGAAGTGAGGCCCACAAGTCATGAGGGCCATGAGGCGGAAGTAGAGTGGCACTCCCTGGTGAAACCATCGAATGGTGCACACATCCTTCCTACCTGGATCTGCCTGGCAGGAGGAATTCTGTTGATGGCATTGGGAGCATGACAGACACTGCAAGGGGGCTGCAGCTTTGCCAGAGGAGGCCTCCATGCCTGTTACAGAGTGGGGGCCTGAGGAAGCATGCCACATGAGTAACGGTGATGGAGGCAAGTCTCGCGACAAGCAGCCCTAACCTGAGGAAGCCCACCGCCGGTACTGCTGTGACGCCTTGTGGAACGGACTTCCCACACCCCCGGCTCATCTCCATTTTCTTTGTGGAGTTTGCAATCCTGGCTGCAGCAAGATGAAAGGGCCTGAGGGGTTGTGATTTCCTGCAAGCACCATGGTTGAGATCCGACCGCAAGAGGAGAGATCACGCCTAGCGCCATGCTGACACTTCACATGACGGCCACTTGAGAGATGTACTGCGGGTGCCCAGGCTGCTCTTGAGTTAGTAAGTGCACTAGGGGGACGTGATAGTAAACATGAGCCCACTAGTAGTCTGAAGACTGATAAGTTGGTTGGACACACCTTGCAGCACTTTTTGAACCTACATAAGACAGTAAATGACTAGACACTACTAAGATTAAGGGATAGAGGCTCCCCATAGCACTCTTGGTACATATGTGTGACTGCATATCCTGAGCTGAACGCTTCGTGCTGGAGATAAGAAACTCCCCCAGGGGAGGGGGGCGCCTTGTTTTCTTTCACATGCCCGGCTGCAATGGCCTTGTTTTTCACCTTCCCTATTTTGAGGGCCCAATCCCTCTGGGCGTGCATTATGGTGAGGACCAAAGGACCTGCGGTGGCACAAGCAAACAAATGGACAATTGCGATATGCCAAAGACACTAACTGACAAGGATGATCAGAGTGTCGAACCCCCCGATACTAGCAAACCTTCTTTAGATGCTATTAAAGCAGTGATTCATGATCTGAAAGGCACACTAGAACCCACGCTCAACACTGTAGCAATCAATGTCGCCCTTCTTCGAGCTGATTTCAAGAAAATAATTGAAAAAGTTACAGTGGCAGAATCTCCCATTAACCTACTACAATCTTCGACTAAGAGACTGGAATCCCAGGTGCAGTTTCTTACTAAACAAAATGCAGTCATCACAGCTAGGCTTGAGGACCAAGAGGGGAGAGTAAGGAGAAACATTAGGGTTGTGGGAGTCCCAGAAGAGGCTGAGGGTTAATGTGTAGCTCTTTTCCTAGAAGACCTTTTTGTTAATACCCTTTGTCTTGCCTATCTACATTTTTCTCTATTGAGAGGGCCCAGAGGGCACCCATATCCCCACCGAAGCCTGATGACCCCCACCCACAAGCCATCATTGACTGAATATTTGACAATTGGAGAGGGGTGCGATCCTTCAAGCAGTGCACTCCCATGGCGATCTCAAATACGAGAATACCTACATTTGCTTCTTTCCGGATTTCACCCTGCAGGTTCACTGCACAAAGCAATTTTGAGGAGGTGAAAAAAGAGCTCAAGGCACAGGACCTCAAGTATATAATGCTCTTTCCAGTTTGATTGTGGGTGATTTCAGAAGGTAAAACATGGGCACTTTATATCACCAGAAGAGACTTGGGAGTGGCTGGAGGGTTGTCACATCACTGGATGAAGGAGTGACTGGGGGGCCAGAATGGCAGGAACTCTGACAAGGATAAAGCTAGTCCTCTGGATTGGCAGGCTGAAAACCTACTCCTAAGGAATCCTGAACAGTGTGAACATGCAGCACACTAGATATTCTCCTAATACAGACAATGGTGTAAGTTGTAAACTTGAAAAGGGGAAGAGATCCATGTTATATTGTCATGTCTCAAGATTTGGAACCTACATAAAGTTTAACGAAGTGGTACAATAACTAGTGAAGTATGATCCGTCTGTCAGTCAAGGCAGAGCTGGCCAACCCTCAGTTTTTTTGCATAACACAGTTTTGCCGACTGGCGCTCTGCGGATTGGGGTTGTGGGCAGTTCTGAGCCTGCATTGATTGGTAGCAGGGTGGGGCGTCTTCTTTAGTTGGGTTTTAATGTTTGGTTGTGTTAACGTAATTGTACGCATTCAGTTCGCTCAGTTAAAGTATTGTCTTGAAGAAATGGATTTCAATGTAGCCTACATTGGGGCAGGAGGACATAGTACTACTTTGAGTGCTCTAGGGGACACATCAACATACATAAAGCTAAGTGGGGACACATCAACAAACATACATAAAGTCTGGATATGGAATGTAAATGGTCTTAGTAGTAATATTAAACACATCATAGTTCTCCAACACCCCTGTAGGCACGCTCCAGACTTGATCCTCCTGCAGGAGATTCACCTTAAGGGCAATCACTGCAGGGCCTTAGACAGGTTTTGATACACCCTAATGGCTCATGCCAGGTACTCGAGTGACTCTAGAGAAGTGGGCATACTGGTTAGGAAATCTGTACCCTTTATCCCTGCCCTTATGTGGACAGTCCAGCTTGGTAGATACATGGCACTGACCTTGAGCTGGGAGGGACACACCTTGTACCTCTGTTCCCTGTATATACTGCCCATACTGCACGCATCTATGCTCACTGTATTAGGCACCCTGCTCCTTGAGATGCCATCAGAGACACAAATTCTGGGGGGAGATGTGAATGATATGGTGGACCCAGACATTGATAGGAGTACCAGGACCGCATCCATGAAAGTATCGGCCCTCTGCAGGACTTTGTGGAGGCTATGGATCTAGCTGACATTTGGTGCAAACACAACCCTGGCGCGACAGTACACATATCTGTTGGCAGCACATGGTAGTCTGGCCTTCCTGGATTATCTCCTCACTCAAATGATAAATGTAGGAAACTTTAGAGCTGTGACACATAGAGTTGAGGTATTTCTGCCCACTCGCCGGTGGAGGTGCTGCTCTTTGGCTGAGTTAAGGACCATGTGCAGTCCCCAAAATCAATCCTTGGCTCTTAAAGGATGAGACATTCAGAGACCAAATACACGATCGGATGGACCTATATTTTAGTGACAATAAAGGGTCAGTTGCATCAGCCTGCATGTTGTGGGGGTCCTTTAAGGTGGTCTTTCGGGGATATACACAGGCCTTGTTTGGGAGACGAAGGAAGGAATGTGAACTGAAATGCGAGGCTCTGGAGTGTGAATGCACAGTGTTGGAGGTGCGATTTGTGGTCAGCACTCTCCCCCACTACAGTCACTCAGCCACTCCCTCACTGTAGCATCAACTGTGTTTAAAACAGCACAATCTGAAGGACTTGATGGAAGACAGTGTGCGTGCCCAAGCACTGGCTACCCAGTATCGCCTACATAATGTTGAAGATAACAATAATAAACTGCTTGCATGGCTGGAGAAATGAGACAGGGGACCGAACTGGATCCTTGAGGTTCTTGACAGCGAAGAGACCCTACTGACGACAGGTCCAGCCATTGCTGAAACTTTCGCAGCGTATTATGAGGCTCTGTACACCGCCTGGATCATTATGACGTGTGAGGACTGTGCTGACTTCCTGAGAGACCTTACCCTTCTGACACTAGATGAAAATTACAGAGACACACTAGATCAGGACCTAATGGTGGAGAAAATTACTAAGGCAGTGAGAGCATTACAGTCAGAGAAGGCGGCGAGGCCGAACGGCCTGCCCGTGTAACTCTATAAATATATGACTGATAAAATCGGGGACCATTTGTTGAGCATGTTTCAGGCAGCTAGAGAGGAGGGGAGTCTTCCAGGTGACCAAAGAACAGTCACAGTGGTAGTTATTCCTAAGAAGGATAAGCCAGCGGCTGAGTGTGGGTCCTATAGAACCATTGCACTGCTCAGTTTCGAGGCTAAGGTTTTGGTGAAACCTCGGTGACCAGACTGTGGGAGGAAATTGATATGGTGGTTCATCCAGACCAGTCCAGCTTTAAGCCGCATAGAGAGGCGTGGTTGAATTTAAGATTCCTCTACGGGGTAATACATATAACCAAAGCTCCGTTTGTCGAACAAACTGCACTGCTGTCATTTGACTGACTTACTTAAATATTGCTGGGCCACCCAATTAATGGTGGTCAATGATTGGGTACTTGCCAACCATATGGAACCTGTTTATCGAGTAGACAGAATGGCCATGGGCACTAGGGGCTACCCACCTGTTCTCCACTGAAGGAGGCCATAACAAGACTTGCCTTCCCATACTCAGACTGTGGTGAGGATGAGGAGAGAATCCACAAAATACTTTAGATGGGAGTGTACATTAATGGAAAAGACCCTGTTAGGTAACAGTAATCTCTTCCGAGAAGTAGGTGGCCTTGGGGGTCCTTGGGGGCTTCACAAAGAGGGCACTGATCGGCCTAGAGCATTTGGGTGATGTGTGGAGAGGGCAAGGGTTTGTGACATTTGATGTTCTACAGCAGGAGCGATTCTGAGATTAGCAAATGGGACATGCTTTGTGACACCACATCTTGAAGAGGAAGCAACGGCCTGGGGCAGCTTTGTTGTAGCGCCGTCTCCTGTCCGACCCACTGTTGGAAAAAGCCATCTCTACTGTCTACAGAAAGTTGATGTATAACTCTCCTGACCCTTTGATAGGCCTGAGAGCAACATGGTAGAAGGATATAGGAGAACTGGAAAATGATGAGTGGGTTGAAGCCAGACAGAGTCCCAGGGATGTGGCAGTATGAACCCGCTTTCATTTAGACCAGCTAAAGATATTACACAGGGCACACTTTTCCAGAACATTATTACAACGAATGAGAAGAGCTGGCACTTCCCTATGCTTGCGGGGTTGCGGACAAGATGGAACTTTCTTTCATGCACTATGGGGCTGCCCCACAATCCGGTGCTTCTGGGAGGGGGTGACACAAATAATGGCTCAGGTCACACACTTGCAGATCTCACTTGTGGCCAGTTGGCACCTTTATCACAGTACAGGTGAGGAGAAATAGCCCTGATACCAGAGGATTTGGCTGGTATTGTCAGCAGCAGTTGCCAAACATAGGCCCTCATTATGAGTTTGGCGGGCAGCAGAGGCCATCCGCCATGCTCAAACTGCCGAGAGACCACCTTTGTGGTCCAAACACCACCAGACCTATTTGGAGTTCACCGCAGGGCCAGAGGGCGGAAACAGCATTTCCACCCACCGGCCCTGCGTGAACAGAGCCTTAATATTGCAGCCGGCTCATAATCGAGCTAGAGGCAATGTGTCTGTGCGGCAAGTGCAGCAGCACCTGTCACGCATTCCACTGCCCTCAATTTGGGCAGTGGAATGTGTGAGGGGGCTGTGCACGGTGGCCCGGCACAGCCCATGCCAAGTGCATGGACAGTGCAGGGTACCCCCGTCACCCCCATTCCACCAGCCTTTCCATGGCGGTGGAACTGCCATGAAAAGGCTGGCAATATGGGGACTTGTAATCCAGGCCAGCGCTGCCCTGGCGGATTCCTACCACTGGGACTGCCAGGCTGGTGGCTGGCGGCAACCTGGCAGTGTCGGCGGTCTGACCGTGGTGGCTCAGTCTTCGTCGTAATGTGTCAGTCAGACATCCAAGACCGCGGCGGTCCAACCGCTACTGTGAGTCTGGTGGTCTCAAGACTACCATACTCATAATGAGGGCCATAGAGTTGTGCAAACGTGGGGAGCTGCTGCCTCCCCACATCAAGGACTAAGAAACGGATTTGGATTGGTGCCAATGTGCAGAACACCCAGTATACCTCAGTAGAGGCTGTACTCATAAATGCGAAAAGGTGTGGGCTGGCTGGCACAGTTACTGGGGCACTTAACTGAATAGTGATTTTGTGAATGCCCACTATGTATTCTCCTGGTGTTTGCAATTGTCTAGGGGGGCACTGTTAGCTAAGTGCCTAGACATGGTATGTCATGACAACTGCGTTATCCATGTAAATGTTGTGCTCAATGTTGATTGATTTGTACGGTGTTGAACTTCTTCATTTACCACAATACTGTCAATTGAGCAAATTTTCAATAAAAAGAGTGTTAAAAAAAGTTTAAAGTTGGTAATAAATGATTGTATCAAGCCTGGTAGTTCAAATTAATCTGTGTTTGGAATTATAGAGATCTTGGCTAGAAACTAGTTATTCAAGAGACTTATTTAAATTAACTTCTTTCTTGAAGAGTTGTGAACTACATTAGGTCAGGTTCAAACTATTGAGGTAATAATATTGTGTTCTCCTTCATTATTACCTATGACAAATTGAACTTTAAGCAGCAGTTTTATGACATGCATTGTTTAATTTATCTAATTCTACTCTAATAACTCCTTAGTACCCCCTCAATCATTCCTGTTCCTGAATGGTTTGTAAATTCTGTTTTTATTTGAAAAAATATACACATATATTCTTGCATATTAAATAATCAAAGTAAATTCAAATGAACTTGTTGTTTTTGCTCCATGGAAAAAATATTTTCTCCACAGAGAAACACCTTCCAATATTTTGATACCAATTGTAGCCATTATTCCTGTTTCCTACACATCCTGGAAGGGGACATTTACCTCTTTTGACAGTCTGAGAAGTGATCAGATAAGGGTTTCTGAATAACCCCCAATATATAAGATTGTTGCATGAATACCCTGTGTGTTAGATTATATTTACTCACATGGAAGCTGTGTGAATAAGTCAGTTTATAAGTACAAATGTTTTTTTCCTGTATTGGAAAATGGCGCTTGCACACAAATTATTTTATCGGTGCATGTAAGTCTCAATTAAATTCACAAAGTTCTGAGATTAAGGTCAGTTCATTACTTCTGCCGGAATATCTTTCTCATCAGAAATAACTTCTATGTCTCAAAGACAACTTTGGTAATGAGTATTGTTAATTATTGAACCATTTGTAAATTGCCACCATTGAAAACACAGTCACAAAGCCTTCTTCAAGTGATAATTATTTACCAAAGTAGATTTTACAGAAATGTGAGCTTTCAGTTGTGTCCAAAATGATTCACCCTAATTGGTGTCCTGGTTAAACTGCCTTCTTGTAATATTTAGACTATGTATTGGAAGACCTGGCTTTTATAAAGCAATCTTCTAAACATAGTAGAGGTCTAATAAACATTTATTATTGAATTATAGTTTATTTGAAGTGCATTAGTTCTATGCAAAAACGTTGCTTTGGATTCCAAGCATCAATGCATGGAGCCCTTTACATTTTCTGTAATACCTGAACTATAGTGGAACAGACTCGTTATGCAGGGGTAGAGATTTTCACGAAGTAGCTTAATCTAACACTCACTAAATCTGAGGAGCAATTGAGACTGAAGAGTTTATGATTCAAACCATATTTTCCGTGCAAGTATCCTGTCATACTCACCTAGATAAAATGCTTCAGGTCTTATGTCATTCATATGTTCATCAAGCACTGTTGCAGAAATGGAAGTTTGATTGAGAAGTGATTTAGTAAGTGGGGTCAAGTGTCGTAGACAAGTTCTTTGAGAATTTTGAAGCTATTCTAATGACATTTAAGTTGCTGTAACTAATGTATCTAGTACAGGCACCTCTTTTTTGCAGTTATATTAAATATCAGGATTTTTGGCATATTGCAAGTATTAGAGGCAATTATGACAGAAACCTTTCACATGATGGATTTGAAATACAGAATGTAGCATTTGACATATGCAGCGGGCCAAATCATACAGCAAACTCATTTAACGCTATTTGTGTTTGCATTAATAGAAGAAGATAAATACGTTTCAGCCACTTTTCCACAATGAAAGATGGATCTTCATTGAAGTCAAAAATATTTATTGAATTTGCTTTGGCTAAGTGGCAGGAATAGTACTCCTGTTTAAGAATTATTCCTGGGTTTTAATTCTTTAATAAAAACTTAATTACTCATTTTAGGTTTGCCAGCAATGCTAGTTTCCTATTATTTCATATACTGTGTCCTCAATGCTTGCCTAGATGCAAAACTCTTTCTGTGATATGTATGTATTTGTAAGGATGCACGTCTCCCTTCAGTTTTTGCAGAGCATTCACACAATACCAGGCTAGTTATGAGCATGACTTAGATGTACTGCAGGGAAAGCCTGACATGTATGACCTCATAGTGTTACTGGTACAGTATTCTAGGCAAAACATTTAGATTTATGAATATATTGTAGGATCATTTTTCAGACTCTACATTTAGACTGAATAATATAACATGTATGACCTCATAGTGTTACTGGTACAGTATTCTAGGCAAAACATTTAGATTTATGAATATATTGTAGGATCATTTTTCAGACTCTACATTTAGACTGAATAATATAAACAATGACTGAACATGAACCACCACTGGTTTATGACTATATTGTGATCTATAAAGTAAACGTCCATTTGAATATTGGGTTTCAACTGTTGAAGTTATCAGAGGGTTAACAGGGACGGAAGTAAAAGCTGCTAAATCAGATGTACTAGAAGCCTGGTCACAGAAAATGGTTAAAAACAGCACACTGACCTGTAGTGTCGACTTTATAATTTTGTGTTGCGACCAATGTAGTTTTATAGCTCGCATTGCAAAATCTCCAGTCACAGAGGATTGCAGACCGACCTGCCTAATTAATTTTAATAAGACATATCTTTATTTATGACTTCCTGTGATGGGCCACGGACACACGGATGGTGGCCTACAGGGAACAGCAGACCACCAGCCTTGTGTTTGCATTCCTACGCTTGTTGAGTAAAGGGAATGGTTCTTCTTTAAAAAATATGTTTCCCATTGAAGAAGACTTCAGGGGAAGCAGGCAGTGGTCCACAGAACCATTGCCTGTCTACCCCCAAGTTGCCTGGCACTATTCACAAAGGGGAAGGGACACATTTCCCTTTATGACTCAGGTTAGTTACTGCTTCCCTTGAGGTCCTGGTAACTGTTCAAAGGTTTGCAACCACAACTGTTGTTGCAAATTATTGATATATCCCATTAAAATTAGAAGACAACACTCCTTTCATACCCCTTTCTAATTGCGATTTGGAATGGTTTGCAAAACCCATTTTCCGACTCGCACAATGGTTTAGTACATTGTATGTAACATGGAGAATTGCTGGATTTTAAGATGTAAGAGTGTTAAATACTTTGGGCCCTCTATTCTTTACTACTCAAACAGCAAAACAGTGCAAATGGACTTGGCCTTCTTTTGTATCAATGTAAAGTTTCTGTCATAGAATTGTTTTATGTTATATGCCCTCTATGCATGTTTGTCCTGAAATAACATTCAAACTTAGATGCTCAAAATGTTGGGGGATTTTTCTGAAGTTTTTTTCAAGAGTGAGTGACTCATGGTTTGTTCTTGTCTTGCAGGCTGGATGCGATAATCCTGTGGTGTCATTGCATGTTGTGAATTTAAATGGGCCTCTCCATCACGTGGAAATGACTCTCCCCGATGATCAAAGAATGAGGTAGAATATTTAATATGCACATCGGAATGATCATGCCTATCTCTCATTGTGAATACAGATCAAAGCAATTTCCTTTCATCAAAAAAATTTGTACGGAAGATGGATCAATTTCACATTTATATTTCATGTTCCCAAAGTTCTTTTTTCATTATTGCCTGGAACCTGTATAACAGTTAGTTAAAAAAAGAGATATTAGGAATGTGCCAGATGAGAAGATCAGGGAGTGGGTCAGTAATGACGAGCCACAGTCATTCTTTTAATTCTCATCAGAACAGTTTTCTGAGATGTACTTATGCTGGTGGCATTTTAGCCGAAGAATGTATGAATTCAGGTGGATTGACTTAGTATCAAATTGGCAAGATATGCCCTTACGAGTAGGAGTGGTTGATAAAGGAAACCTATTTGTGAACTCTCTGGCGATAGATCACAGGAGTCAGCAGCAAAAATAAAATTGTGAATAAATAGGTCTCTGTGTGTGATGGTAAAAGAAGCACAGTAAGAATTTTGAAATAATAAATGTACTGTGATAAGCGCATTTGCAATATGTTACTTCTCTCACGCTGACACAGTTCCTTTTTCTTAAATACTCGGTTATATCCAATGCTTAATTTGTAAAAAATAATAATAATAAGTGAATGGGCCCTCGTCAGAAGGCCACTGCAGCTTTCACCACCCATTCCCCTGCCAGCCCTGCCAACAACAGTGGCTACACACCTTTGTGACAATGAAGACTATTTCAGGCCCCCAAAGCTATAAGAATGGCTTTGGTGGCAAGTATTAGTTGTTTGTAATGTATCTTGGTGTGCTCATCTCTAAATGAAAAAATCAGTGCCACTGTATGGCAGGCTGTCATAAGTGCTGCAGGTGACAATTAAATGCTGGTGCCGTGCACTGGAAAACACTGGCTTAAATTAAGCACAGGTTATAGCCATTGCAAGAATAACTCATTACCTTGTGGAGTAGATAATGAGGTTCATTATCACTTTGTACTGTGAAATACCAGCACTAAATGTATAAAAATCCTTAGTCCAGACATACTAACCTTTTGTGGTTGGAAGAATATGATTTGCATAGTCACTGACTTGTGATCACATAAAGGTAATTCGAAATGTACTACATGCACTTTGCGAGTCAGAAAAGCCTCTCTTGCTCATTATTTGTATTTTGAGTCCCATTATGATCTGGAAAGTGTAGCGAAGATAAAGGTACATACCCATGTGGAAAAAGATGCCATGGTTCAGTGGTTTGTGACTGCTATTGCTTGGATACCTACACAAGAAAGGTGCTAATATCTAGTCTCAAAGTAGAAGTTTTCCAGGAGAGCACTTTCCACTTTGTGGATATGGACTGCTGACTTTAGGGAGACTGGCATGCTTCTCCAAATTCCATTCTCAAAATGATTATTTTATCTTCGATAGCAGAGGCAGGAGCGGCACATCCATGAGGGCGGAGGAGCATTGCTCCCCTGCCAGCGGCGGCAGCTGCAAGACCTTTATAAGGAAATGCTAATAAACAGTGTTTATTATTGTTTCCTTGTAAAGGGGCTGAGTCACGGGGTGACAAGTGTGAAGGGGAGTGCTGAGCACTCCCCCTTAGAGCGCATGTGTGTTTGGCCAGCCGTTACATGCGCACAGGGCTCTCTCCAGCCCAGCAACACAGTGGCTGGACTGGAGAGAGCGTGCACAGGCTCCCAGTCTGCCTGGGAGCGCCCTGGCTGGGAGCCTGTGACTGCCAGCAGAGGAGCGGGATGCTGTGCTGCGCGCAAAGCTTTCAGGTACGTTTATTTTCTTTTTTTTTATTTTATTAACCTCTTCGCTGCCAGGCCTTTTCCCCCTCAGGTGCCAGGCTTTTTTTTGGCTATTTGGGACAGGGCACGCTTAGGCCCTCATAACATTTTGTCCACATAAGCTACCCATGCCAAATTCGCATCCTTTTTTTCCAACATCCTAGGGATTCTAGAGGTACCCAGACTTCGTGGGTTCCCCTGAGGGAGACCAAGAAATTAGCCAAAATACAGTGAAAATTTCGTTTTTTTTAAAACAAATTGGAAAAAAGGGCTGCAGAGGAAGGCTTGTGTTTTTTTTCCCTGAAATTGGCATCAACAAAGAGTTTGCAGTGCTAAAATCACCAGCTTCCCAGCTTTCAGGAACAGGCAGACTTGAATCAGAAAATCTAATTTTTCAACACACTTTTGGCATTTTAATGGGACATACCCCATTTTTACGATTTTTTGTGCTTTCAGCCTCCTTCAAGTCACTGACAGAAATGGGTGTGAAACCAATGCTGGATGCCAGAAACCTAAACATTTCTGAAAAGTAGACAACATTTTGAATTCAGCAATGGGTAATTTGTATAGATCCTACAAGGGTTTCCTACAGAAAATAACAACTGAAATAAAAAAATATTGAAATTGAGGTGAAAAAAACAGCAATTTTTCTCTACGTTTTACTCTGTAACGTTTTCCTGCAATGTCAGATTTTTAAAGCAATATACCGTTAACTCTGCTGGACTCTTCTGGCTGCAGGTATATATAGGGCTTGTAGGTTCATCAAGAACCCTAGGTACCCAGAGCAAATAAATGAGCTGCACCTTGTAGTGGGTTTTCATTCTATACCGGGTATACAGCAATTCATTTGCTGAAATATAAAGAGTGCAAAATAGGTATCAAGAAAACCTTTGTATTTCCAAAATGGGCACAATATAAGGTGTTGAGGAGCAGGGGTTATTTGCACATCTCTGAATTCTGGGGTGCCCATACTAGCATGTGAATTACAGGGCATTTCTCAAATAGACCTCTTTTTTACACCCTGTCTCATATTTGGAAGGAAAACATGTAGAGAAAGACAAGGGACAATAACACTTGTTTTGCTATTCAATGTTCCCCCAAGTCTCCCGATAAAAATGGTACCTCACTTGTGTGGGTAGGCGTAGCGCCCGCAACAGGAAGTGCCCCAAAACACAATGTGGACACATCAAATTTTCCCAAAGAAAACAGGAGTTTTTTGCAAAGTGCCTACCTGTGGATTTTGGCCTCTAGCTCACCCGCCACCTAGGGAAACCTACCAAACCTGTGCATTTTTTAAAACTAGAGAGCTAGGGGAATCCAAGATGGGGTGACTTGTGGGGCTCTCACCAGGTTCTGTTACCCAGAATCCTTTGCAAACCTTAAAATGTGGCTAAAAAAACACTTTTTCCTCACATTTCGGTGACAGAAAGTTCTGGAATCTGAGAGGAGCCACAAATTTCCTTCCACCCAGCGTTCCCCCAAGTCTCCTGATAAAAATGGTACCTCACTTGTGTGGGTAGGCCTAGTGCCCGCGACAGGAAATGCCCCAAAACACAATGTGGACACATCAAATTTTCCCAAAGAAAACAGGAGTTTTTTGCAAAGTGCCTACCTGTGGATTTTGGCCTCTAGCTCACCCGCCACCTAGGGAAACCTACCAAACCTGTGCATTTTTTAAAACTAGAGAGCTAGGGGAATCCAAGATGGGGTGACTTGAGGGGCTCTCACCAGGTTCTGTTACCCAGAATCCTTTGCAAACCTTAAAATGTGGCTAAAAAAACACTTTTTCCTCACATTTCGGTGACAGAAAGTTCTGGAATCTGAGAGGAGCCACAAATTTCCTTCCACCCAGCGTTCCCCCAAGTCTCCTGATAAAAATGGTACCTCACTTGTGTGGGTAGGCCTAGTGCCCGCGACAGGAAATGCCCCAAAATACAAAGTGGACACATCACATTTTCTCAAAGAAAACAGGTGTTTTTTGCAAAGTGCCTACCTGTGAATTTTGCCTCTAGCTCAGCCGCCGCCTAGGGAAACCTACCAAACCTGTGCATTTTTTAAAACTAGAGACCTAGGAGAATCCAAGATGGGGTGACTTGTGGGGCTCTCAGCAGATTCTGTTACCCAGAATCCTTTGCAAACCTCAAAATGTGGCTAAAAAAACACTTTTTCCTCACATTTCGGTGACAGAAAGTTCTGGAATCTGAGAGAAGGCAGATGGGCCTTCCAAAAATAGGCCAATCTGCCCCCAATGGGGGCCGATATGGCCAACAGTAATGTGTCCCCATGGGGTGCGACCCTTGCCCAAGGGGCTGCCCCCCTAAACAAAACACACACATACACACACACCATTCCCTGGTGTCTAGTGGTTTCTGCCCCTCTTGGGGGCAGATTGGCCTAACAAAAATAGGCCGATCTGCTCCCAAGGGGGGCAGAAATTGCCTAAATACAATTTGCCTCCAGGGGAGCGACCCTTGCCTAAGGGGTCGCTCCCCATACATAAAAACATAAAGTCAATACAAATATAAATAAATCCCTGGTGACTAGAGGTTTCTGCCCCCACTGGAGGCAGATCGGCCTAATTATATTAGGCCGATCTGCCTCCATTGGGGGGCAGAAATGGCCTAAAAATATTATGGCCCCCTAGGGAGCGACCCTTGCCTAAGGGGCAGCTCCCTTTATTAGAAAACACAAAGAAAAAAAATCCCTGGTGTCTAGTGGGCATTTCTGCCCCCATGGGGGGCCGAAATGGCCTAAGCACAATTTGGCCCCCCAGGGTGCGACCCTTGCCTAAGGGGTCGCTCCCGGCACATAAAAGAGAAAAAAAACAACAACAAAATTCCCTGGTGTCTAGTGGGCATTTCTGCCCCCAGGGGGGCAGAAATGACCTATAAATTATTTGCCCCCCCTTGGAAGTGACCCTTGCCCAAGGGGCCGCTCCCTTTATCAGAAAACACAAAGAAAAAAAAATCCCAGGGGGGGCAGAAATGGCCTAAGCACACTTTGGCCCCCCAGGGAGCGACCCTTGCCTAAGGGATCACTCCCTGCACATAAAATAAAAATAAAAAGAAATCCCTGAAATGACCTAAAAATTATTTGCCCCCCTATGGAGTGACCCTTGCCCAAGGGGCCGCTCCCCTCACATGAATTTTAAAAAAAATATAAAATCCCTGGTGTCTAGTGGGCATTTCTTCCCCCCTCGGGGCAGATCGGCCTAATTATAGTAGGCCGATCTGCCCCCGGGGGGGCAGAAATGGCCTAAGGACAATTTGCCCCCCCAGGGAGCGACCCTTGCCTAAGGGGTCGCTCCCTGCACATAAAAGAAAAAGAAAAAAAAATCCCTGCTGTCTAGTGGGCATTTCTGCCCCCTGGGGTGGCAGCAATGACCTATAAATTATTTGCCCTCCTAGGGAGCGACCCTTGCCCAAGGGGCCACTCCCCTCACGTAAATTTAAAAAAAAAATAAAAAATTCCCTGGTGTCTAGTGGGCATTTCTGCTGCCCGATCGCATCAGCAGAAATGCTCAGAATGACAACGGAAGAAAGGAAAAGCCTTTCCTTTCTTCCGATGTCTCTCCTGCCCCCCTCCTCCCGAGCGGAAGAGAAATGCTAAGCATTTCTCTTCTGCATCGCGCTGGATGGGAGGCGACCTCTGATGAGGTCAGCACGCGATTGCGTGCTGACGTCATCAGACGTCACGGTGGGTCGGGGGTGAAAGTGGAAGCAATTCCCCTTTCATTCCTGACGGGGGTGTGTGGGCCGGGTGCAGGACGAGGTGATCTCGTCCCAGGCACACGGGAACCGTGTGCTGAAATGAGATCACCTCATCGAAGGCACCCAGGGAGTTAATTCCCTCCCCCCCGCAACACCCCTGTTTACCCACCATGCAGGCATGCCGCTGCCTTTAGCACCACGAGCCACGACTGAGCAGATGTTTTCACTTTGTAGGGCAGGGAGTACAATAAAAAGTAAGCATCCTACCTGTTGTCCCTCACAGGCCTCCAATCTTTACATTCTCACACTGTTTTGTGTGATTCACAAACAGAATCCTGTCTCATTAACATTAATGTGAAAATAGTCATTTAAAAGTATGAACAAATTGTGCATCCGTTGCAGCACAAAATTAAGGTTAGCTCACAAAACAGCTGTTAGACAACTCACCCTTTGGTATATCTAACCCCAAGCTTCGTGCTCGTGCAATGTCTGGGGGAAATTTTATACCTAATCATGTGAGAAATTTTCTTAACCTTCATTCTGAGGTAGTGACATTTATGGCCTTAACCAGAATTCCTACTAAATTCAGGATTGAATTGTAAAATTCATACAGAGAATAATTGCTGTGGTAGGCCCCAAAGGCTGTTACTCCTGCAGCTGGCCAGGCACAAGGTGTTGCTTGAGAAGTATTGTAAGTAACATTAAATGAACCACAGAGATTAAACGTCTAGGTGGTCATTTCATGTTTGGCATCTGCCAAACGTGCACTCTCCCTGCGCCATTTGGAGGTTGGTGACCTACAGGGTTTCCAGTGGTGGAGCCTCTTCTGACTCTTTTCTTCTTGTAATTAACTCAAGAATTAATGTTATTATTATTATTATTATTATTAGTAGTAGTAGTAGTAATAATAATAATAATAATAATAACAATAATAATAAGGAGAAGACAAAGAAGAAGGTGGTAATATATTGGGTTATTTGTTGAGAGGGGTGAGAGCCCCCCTCAAAAAATAAACAAATACTTATCAGGCTGAACCAGAAAAGATTCTAAATCAATCAGTGCGTAACCCTCTGCATATCTGCTTACCTTGGTACAAAGGAGTCAGGCTTTACTTAGAGGCAATGTGTTACAAATGTATGCAGCAGTAATTTTAATTACGCCAAATCAACAAAAGTCCAGACAGTAAAATTACAGTTTTGAATTTTCAAAGTTTTGCTTAGAAATATCACCAAGAAGCACAAAGCTTCACTTGCAGTCATCTGGTGACGCTGGACTGGGCCAAAGTCACAAGGCCACCGCAATGGAGTGTGGCTTAGATACAGGAAACAGGTGTGTCCCGGTTAAGAGTGTAACTTCTCAAAGTCTAAGTCCAGTCATGGAGCCTTGGCTAGAACTTCGGATTGTCGGTGACTGCAAGGAGGTCATTGTTGGCACAAGGAGTGGGCATGCTGTGGCTTCACATTGGTGGTTGACACGGTCTGTTTGCTGTTTGGCTGAACTTCTCTTTGGTAGGAGATGCGGCCACAATGCTGATGTAAGGAGCACCCTTGTGGTCACAAAGAGCCCCAAACCTCTTGATTATCACCTGAAGGACAGTTTTGTATATTTGAACAAGGGGAGCACACTCCAGTGCCAGCCAAGAGTCCAGCACCTAGGGGTGGAATCACGTCTTGGGGATCAGGGCTCACTATAGCAGACACAAGCAGCAGAGCTAAATCTGGTTAGCTGGGCAGTTGCAGGTAGGCCTCTGGAAGCTTATTATGGCCCTGTTGCTCAAATAGGAGGTCAGCCAACTAGCCCTTCAAGGCAGGCAAGTCCAGTCTTCTTTTGTCAAACTGCAGGGCAGTCCTTCTTTTGACTTTTTCACAGATCCTGTATTTTTCGGATAAGAGGTTCTGAAGGTGCCATTCTTATACCAGTGCCAGTCTGTGGATGGGGAAACTCCCTTCTGTTTAACCTTTCCCCTTTCCTGTGGTTTTTACATTAATCAATGTCAGGGAAAGGAACCTTTGGAAGTCAGGAAGAGAGGAGGGTTGAGTACAATCCCCGAGGACATCCTGCTCAGGAGAGGTACACCCTGCCCTCCACCCAAGGCTGTTTGTCCCCATGTCTGGAAGAAATATACAACACACCATAGGAGAGCCATTCACGGTAATGTGACTCTGGACAATGGCAGAACAGCACATTTGGTTTAAGCAGAAAAATGGCAACTTTCTAGAAGTGGCATTTTCAGAAGAGTAACATAAAATCAGTCTTTACCATTAATGAGCATTTTAAATTACAATTCACTTCAATAGAGTTCAGAGTGGAAGAGATTCTCTATCTGTTTCCAAACTAAAGTTTATCACTTACTAAGTGTAATAAGGTAACCACTGTTGGTCCAAGGGAGATACAGCCTTGCCACAGTACAAAAAAATGACATTATGAACTTTTCATTGTTGATGCATGAAACACTTATATTCATATGTCTTACTTTTAAATACCAAGCACCTGGTCCTATGGGCATTTCAGGCCTACTTTAGAGCTGAATTATTATTAAGAATAATGACTTTAACCTGCAAAAGATTTATTTTGCCATTCGAAATGGTAGTTTAAAACTGCAAAACAGGTCGCAGGCTTGAGACATGTTTTATAGTGCTACTGTGGTGAGTGGCAAATAGGTGCTGCAATCCACTTGAAATATTTAATTTAAATGCCCTCGATTGATATATTAAAATTTACTAGGGACTTAAAAGTAAATTAAATGTGCCAATTAGGTGTATACCAGTTTTACCATGTTTAAGGGAGAGACCAGAAGCACTTTACTACTGGTTAGCAGGGTTACATTGCACAGAGTCCTAATGCCAACAAGAAACAATGTCAGCAAGAATGAGGGAAGTGAAGGCAAAATGTCTGGGTGAATACTACACCAAGGATGGCAAGTCTAACAAAGAAGTAACTGTAATCTTGGCAAAAACAATAAATGGATGAACTAATATTAGTTATACATCCATTTATTTTTAGCCCTTGCATTTGCCTTTTAAGGAAATACAGGTAAGACATCCGCATTGGAGGTACATTTTGTTCTACAGCACAGAAAGAAAACTGAGCTGCTAAGTTTCGATCAAAAGTAAACCCTTTGTTTCTTACCTGAAGAAGGTAGTTTGAATAAAATGCTACTAATGTCAGTTATTAATTACGGTCTTGTTTGGCACAATTCTAGAAGGCTCACTTTCAGAAGTCATTACAGGCAAAATATCAGTTTAGATTTCCAATTAGCATAAATATCAAACCAAAAACAGTCACACGTATCTTGTGGTAAGATGGACAATGTTTAATGTTCATCTATTCAAGAATTTGTTTACCGCGAAATATGAGTAGCACCTTCTAATTTGGGTGGACGAGTAGACTCTTACTAATCTACTAAACTCTGTTGTAAAAGCGAAAACATTGCATAACAAATAGAGTGAATTGCAGAGAATCTCTAGTATACTAGCTGACAAAAAAGAAATGGAATTTAGCATATTCACTGACATACTGAAAACTGGATTTATGAAAATGAGATTGTGTCTACTTTTTGACCTATTTACTCATCTCTAAAATGCAATTTGTGTTGTATGTCAAAAGCGATTCTCCCATTTTTCTAAAACAGGCATGTCTGGTTCCTTTGGGAATGTGTTTCTGCTGATAACAAACAAATTCCTAATTTGTAGCAAGCTGTGAAATTCAAAAACAACTTTAACTAATAAAGAGTCTGCCACTCTGCACGTAAATGTGGTTGTTGATCCCCATCTTTGTCTACTCAAATGATGCACAATAAATGATTTTTAAATCAAAGCATTTCAAGTGCTTCAATACGTAAATCCTTTTGTTGCCTTGGCAACGTGATAAGATACTTGCTCATCACACGTCAGCTTTCAAGACACACAATACTGGCAATTCAAACTGCACACTATGGATTTTGGGGAGCAAGGTGGCATGCTTTTTTACGAAATAAACTTAAATATAAGCGTGAAAATGCTCAGAACGTTTACTATGGAGTGATTTCCCTCCAGAAACAATTAAAACCCTACCCCCCGGAAACCGAATATTTTTCTCAACTGGTTGAATGCAATGCCCTATCCTATTGTTTTCCTGACGCCCATGGACACCCTTTGGTATGTAATTGATAAGCAACCACACATCTCATCAAAGGAATAAAGAAGTCTTAGTGTATCACTTCAACCTTGACAGAACTACAATTGCTCCCCCTCTAATCCCGCATCTTCTTTTGTGTATGCTGCATCACAAATGAAGTCATTGGAACTGACATCCCTTCATACCTGTAGAAGAACTGAGAATCTCACGTGGAAAGTGACAAACTGGAAGCCAGGACATCCCCAGAGTGGAAAGAAAAAAACTGCAGAAAAGAGAAAGCAAGAAGACAAGTCTTTCCTATTTATGTTCCCAGGACCTTGAACAACATCTCCATCCATATCATAAATGACCAACCCCTTGTGCAATTCAGAAAGGAGCTGAAGACGCACCTCTTAATAGAACATCTCGACATGGTAAGCTGCATCACACACAAACATCCTGCTTCATTGCAAATGATTCTGATTCGTAACTTAGGACTCCTGTCCATGTTCAGAGCTCCATTACTATCAACACAGGCTCATTGACAGGCTCATTGTACATTCCATTAGAATGTGAAGATGATTTGTCCTGTTGTCTTTAATGCACGAAATAACTATCTCACAAATTGATTATCTCCTTTTTTGTGGTGTTAAACCCCAGGTAACTCAGAGTTCATAGCGATAATATTAGAGCAGTGCATGTATTTTCAATAGCTTTATATAGTTTGTGTTGTAAAACCATATCCTTCTTTGCAGTAGTCATTCAAGAAAGTAATTAGGGGAGTACTCCCTTTTTTGTTATGAATAGGTAGGACACAGGATGCAGCACAAGTCCAGTTTCAGGAAATGGTACATTTTCAATGGACAGCCGTAGATATGGTTCTGACACAATGGGTGGAGGGCAAACGAAGAATAGCAGTCAGTACCAGAGTGAGAATTTCATGACATTCAAAGAAAGTAGGACAATACTCCATGTGGGCCAGAGCCAGGTGCTACATTAATCCTGAAATCCAACAACCACTGAATGTCATATGTGGTTTATTTAGTTCAACTACATCATACATATGTCTCCCTCACAATATTTCACAGGAATGACTCGGGCAGGTCAGTTATGTGTCCAAAGTGTGCATTGGTGAGATAATATGTTTCTGCTCATTATATGGCCATGGCCCTGTGAGAACCGATGTGGCACATTTTCTAATTTCTCTGTTTCTGATGAATCTTTTTAGGAGTTCCAAAGGTAGGAAGGAGCACATCAACACTTTAATTAAGAGTGTAACCCATTTGGTCACAGATTAAATCTCAAAGGAGGAAGTTTAAGTTCAAAAGCTTTATTACAAATTCAAGACCAGACTTATGTAAATAAGTCTCAGAAACATATTATTAAGTACAGAATCGCCAAAGGCAAATGAAAGCGTCTAATCAGAATAAATTGTGCAAACAGAAGACTACAAAGATTTCTGTTGCACTAATACAGATAAGAAACAGTACTTGGTGTTCAGTCCAAATTACGATCCACCCATCTAATCATCTGAAAAATAACTAAATCTAAATATGCTAATTAAGCGAGGGGGAAACCTAAGTATTTCCCAGGAAATGGGAAATAGTCAAAATTATCAGCATAACAGAGGCCTCAGTAGAACTTCTGTAAAAGAGATGTGAATAGAATGAGCCACTTAGCCAAAGTAAGACTACAGAGATCTTTACCCCACTAAGCCTCAAGTGCATCTGCTCTAGTGAAAGAGTAGAAGGGGTCTGTCTGCCCTAACTAATTGAACGCCACTTTAGACCTTGAGAACCTTCAAGAATCCACATCATTATCGCCAGTTGTTTTCCATCTTCCATGCAGAGTTTAGAATGTGCAACTCCCAACAGACGTTCATCCCATGAACCAAACATCAGGACAACCTTTGGTACCTCCCATGTCCAGACATGGACGTCAATTCACCAAAATGCCAGAGGTAGCAGAAGCGACATTACATGACATTTGACCTTTACTTTCACTCACGCACACTTACTTACACATACACACACATTCACACATACACACACTCTCTCACATCAACACAATCTCACCCATAGACATGCACACATCATACATTTCAAAGCATTTATTGTTTATCTCAAGTCCCAGGGAGGGTCGTATACCAGCTAATTGCACTCTATTGTTATTACATGAATTATGAATAATATATCATTATTCACCATTAGTTTAATAAAAGAATGACCAAAAACAACGAAAGTGAGGCCCTAGTTGAGGTCTGTAAGGACAACCTGCCCCCTGTGTTCCAGCATTGATTTTACTACCTCTGAGGTAAGGGGTTGCATAGACAGTGCCAATGGTCGCAAGGGGCAAGCCAGGGGTTGCAGCTGCGACCCCTAAATGACATACATGTGTCCAGGCGAGTGTTTCTCATGTTTGCCAACATATCGTCCCATACCCATTTAACTCAAGTATACAACATATATTGGTTTTTTTTTAACTGTCAACATGTACAGATACACCTGCAAATAAATAATAATGCAACACGAGCAAAACTCCATATTGAATGTTAAACACAGATATCCATTTCAGGCCTTCAATTAAGTCAATATGACAAACAATTTAATGCACATTTGACAAATAACTGTGATTATATAACGTTTAACTGTAATATTGTAATCCCAATACACTGAATTTAAATGTATACATGTCGATTTCAGTCGATTAATATCATTATCAAAACATGCATGTAACCTTTCTACATTTCTAGTTGTTAGTGCACCTTGAATAATATGATTTAGTTGCACCACTTAATAGCAGTATATTGGAGAACATGTTACTTATGTTGTTGATTACATTTTCATGTCACATCTGGAAACCATAATGGCACAGCCAAGTTATGCTCTCTCATCTGGATAGTGTTAAACTGACAGCAACTACTGGATATTTAAATACAAGCTATCAAATTACACTAATACCAAGCAATAATTACTGAACATATCACTTAAAAAGATAACATCAGAAATAAGACAGCATTATTCAACCAGGTAGTGGCCACATGAAGGTTTCTGATCAATTGAATGAGTTATGAACCACCAAAACCAAATGATGGCTTTCAGAAGTAGCTGAGTGGGCAAGGGAAGAACAAATCGAACTGAAAATGGTTCACCCTGATGATCAATTTGTTAAAGGCCTACAAGTCCAGGATAGATAGATAGATAGATAGATAGATAGATAGATAGATAGATATATATATATATATATATATATATATATATATATATATATATATATATATATATATATATATATATATACATTAAGAATCTCTTGTACACTACCTATTTAATGCCTTCTTGAGTAAACAGCAATTCCTATGTAATATTAAATCATGTATTGAACACAGTTTAATATGTATGGTATGTGAATCACCTGGGTGACCCTGAAATGATTGGTCTGACCCTAATATCAAATCAGTTGTTAGCCTCAGGTGGATAGCCCATCCCCTGTAAGCATTAGAGTCAACAATGCCCTTGAAGTGTTATATCTGTGAGAAAATCGTATTCAAAAGTTTCAGTAGGTTTTTCTACTTCAATCTTTTTTTCCTCTACTTGCGACCCTTAGACCCATATTTTGTGCAAAAATGGTTAATATGAGATATGTCAATATAGCAACACCTTTCTCACTGTGTTACCAGTAATAGTATGTCAGAGCTTGCCCTTCTGCTGAGGGGTCACTTATGGAAACTAAAAGCCAGACAGATTTTGCTGCAACTTACATGCCTGTATTAAATAAAATATTCCTAAAAATAAAAGCTAGCAAATTTGTGAATTTTTATTATTATTTCTACTTATATAGTGCAATTTTACCACGGGCAGGTTTGGGATATATTTGAAATCTGCTTAACGTTTCTCTGTAAACAAGCCAAGAATATTATACCCGGGCTGATTTTTTCCAGTGCAGCTACACTAGCACCTTGACAATTTTCAGCTTGGGAATGACATTGCGGCAGTGGAGATCGAAGTGTAGCCTATGCTTGACCTTCGCATAACTTTGGCATTACCCCTATGAGCAGCGCTCCATGATTCAACCCACAACTTGTAGTGCTGCTTAACCATCTTAAGGTAACAAATGCTGCCTCTATGTCTCCTTACTCGCAGCGCAGCAATGTAGTGCTCTCGTCTTCTTCTGCATTGAGATCTCTCTTCTTCTCCAGAGGTTCAGTATCATACCACACGAGCGACATTTGTGCATCAAACTGACACTGTGAAGCCAAATTCAAAACTTAATAATGAATACAATATTGCAAGGCATCATATTTCAAAATAATTACTTCTGGGGCACAATTAGCAGCACAATGTATCCTCACGCCTTGCTTATTGGGTTTTGAAGATCATGCTGCATAAAAAACTTTATGTTGAAAAAAGTCACCGCTCACTTGTCAATGCCAAACTCAACTTACCTCAGAGATTGAGTTTTTACTATTCATCTAGATAAAGCATTAGTCTCTTTTTGAGCACACATTAATAAAAAAACAGCAAAAGAAATTACATTTGTCTGTGTCAAACAGATACTGTTTGACATGTCCCCACTACTTATTAGGCTGGGCAGGACAGTTGTTGGAAAATCACCCATTCAGTTGTTTAGGTACATCAGCCTCTGTTTAAAATTATTGCACACATTTTATTTTGTCCATAAACATGATTGCAGTCTCAGGTTCTTCCAATATTACAGACATCCATCACTAAAACCACATCATGCCATACAAAGCCAGTTACAGTCCATGAGACACCCAAATCATATGGCAATAAAAAGATTAGGGGCCAGATTTAAATAAAAGTTGTGCAGCGTGGTGCTGTGCCAAAATTGGCAGCGCCATACTGCGTCACGTTTCCCCCTGCACTGGTGCTAAATTTAGCTGCCAACGCAGGCACCCTTGCACCATCGTGCAAGGATCTCTGCATTGAGGGGTGTGATTGTTTATGTGCGGGAAGGTGTCCCATCCCTTTCCCTTCACTAAAAGTGACACTCCTGTGGCGCTAGGGGCGTATAAATACAGCCCTAAGGGCATTATTGAAAGTTTGGAAGACAAGATTTTCTGCCACAAATATGATGAAGTACTTCAGTTTGCCAATCTTCTGGTTCGACCACTCTATTTAGAGTTGGGGAAACTGTTGGGTCTCTGCTGACGGAGTCTCTGATGGCTATGCCAATGAAAACCTGTGATTGACTGCCTGACTGCCATTGGGCTCTCTATCAAAGTACATCAGACTGTGTGACTTATTTATCACTTGCTGCCAATAATCTAGTTTTATCCAGCTCACGCAGAAAGTGGGCACTTTCTAGTGATAACTGTCTGCTTCTCACAACTTTAAAACTTAACACTGTGATCTATTATTGGCCCAACTGCCACTCTCTATGTGACTTTCACAGCTTTACCTGCTGCCAGTGCTCTGCAATTCCCAAAGTACTCATTATGGTGTTGCACCAAAATGTCTGTCAACTGACATTGGTTAGTAAATGCATAGGCAAAAGCACAGAGCTCATTGTTATCTTTCATTAAACTAAAGTCTGGGGAGTCCTGACTGTGCACTTCTAGCAGATTCCAATAGCAATATTTAAGCTTTAAGTGAGCATTATCTTTAAGATAATTGTCCTCAATCCTATGATGTGTTCCACACAGGAAAACATAACTTGAGTGGGTACATTTACCTCAGGATAATGCTTAAAAACATTAAATTATGCAAGGTTGTTGAATTAGAATAGTTTTTTTTTTCACTAGAAGGCACCTTTCAATACCTTTGTAACAAAAAGTAGTAACTAGCTGGGGCATAGCTATTAATTGTGTAGCGTGTTCAGTGGCACAACACTCAGAGCCGTGATAGGCCCTTTGAACCCTGAATATTGCCTGTGAGAAATTGGGTAGTTTGTTGAGCCCTGGTCAAGCAACAGCCACAATCCCTTGCAGGGCAAACCACAAAAATAACTGAGTGCCTGATTTAGATTTTGGCAGATGTGGTTCACAAACGTGACGGATATCCCGACTGGTGTAATACAATTCTGTTATATCCTACTGAAATTGTAATACAGCGGATTGAATAAACATCATATTTGTGACAGAGTAACCCATCCGCCAAGATCTAAATCAGGCTAAATTAACCTCGGCTTAATCCTGGGTAGCTTGGCACGAAAAGCAGTCATGCTTAACCTAGAGGCAATGTGTAAAGTATTTATGCAACACACAAACAGAATTAAAGTGAAATTACAACATAAGAAAAAATCCCAAACCAATTTGGAGGAAGTAGCTCCTAAAAGATCAAAGTGGCAACCGGGGACATCTAGTCATGCAAGACCGAGTCAAAGCCGAAAAGTACGACAGATCCCAATGGAGCTCAGTTTGGAAGTGGATTGGGCATGTCAGTGCTTACCTTTGACTTAGAAGAAATTCCGAGAGAAAGTATCTGAGAAAGTAAAGTTCAAGAAGGAAAGGCTGCCGGAGGTGCGACGGAGAGAGCGTAATCATCAGATGGCCTGGGGGTTGAAGATGCAGTGAAAACTTCTATATTCGAACTTGGCCACTAAATTGAAAGTCGAAAACCTCCAATGGTACGAGGCAGAAGGTTGTAGCCAAAGAGAGGTCCGTGCGGTCGGATACCCCTTTGGCATAGGACTGCTGGAAAAGATATGCTGCTGCGGAGAATAACGTAGCGGTAGAAGCTGCAAAGTCAATCCAACCAGCACCTTAGGTGGGTAGGCAAGCGGGGGGGGGGGTCCCGGTCTCCTCCTGCTTCTTAGAGCAGCTTTTGGCCAAAAGTTTTCCAAGTTCACAGTTTTTCGAATTGGCCAACTGGGCACCTTTAACACCTCACTCAATGGTCTAGGACTGGTGGGTTACTTTTTGGGGGTAGGGACTCACTCAGACTGGGTCAAGGTGGTGAGAGCCATTTATGTTCCTGTGGCTGTGAACAGGAGGACAGCAAACTAGCCCTTGCAGTCACTTCTGGCAGTCCTAGGTGCAGATGAAAACACAGGTCTTGAAAGCGGCGCTGGCCTTTGAAGGTTCAAAGCAGGCTCCACACAGCAAAGCAGTCCTTGCAGCTACAACAGCATTCTGGTAGACTGCACAGCAGGTCTCAGCTGCAGGGAGTCCTCAGAGAGTCCTTCCACAGTCCTATTAGTGAACTGAAGAGTGAGCCTGAAGATTCTATTTTTATACCCTGCTGCCTTTTTCTGGAAGGTGGAAGAATATTATGGAAAGGTTATTTGAAGTGCATGGAATTTCCTGACTTCTCTGCCGTGGCTCCAAGCTGGCTGTAGTGACAATACAGGGTTGTTAGTCCCTTTGTGTGAATGCAGATCACAGGCTGTTCAGGTGTAAGTGGGGCTGTGCTCAGCTCCATTGCCCTCCCCATCCTGCTAGCAGATGGCTCATTGAGACACTCTAATCCATTTTCTGTGTGACTGTCTGGGAGGAGTTCCAGTGCCTAATTTGTACTTGTTGTTTCCGTTGCAGAGCAATGGCACCTATTTTTGAGGGCTGGCAATTATATTTCAGCCTCATGCATTTACTGCGAGCAGAAGACACATATGAGAAAGCCAGAGGAAGAGAAAAACAAAAAAGCGTCACAATGGGAGAAAGTAGAAAGCTGCAAGAGTGAGCTGAAGGGGCAGGGAGTGGCTTCAGGATTACACTGCCTCAGTATTCCTTGTTCTCACATTTAATTGCAGCAGCCACATGTTTAAGAGGAGGGCTTTGGGCACCGGCACGTTTTTATTTACAAATTAAGCACTGAGGAGTTCACAAAGTCTGTCTGGCAGCTACAACCAGACATGTGACAGGTTGAAGGTACGAAAGGGCTCGGGTCAGAAAAATGTCAGCTTTCTAAAAGTGGCATTTTCAAAACTGTAATGAAAAAAATTACTTTACCATTAAAGAAAGGTTATTGTTTTAACTTCATAGCTACCAAACATGAAATATCTACCTGCTCCCAATTAGGAATTGCAGCTCCTTAGGTGTAAAAGGGAATCCCTAATGTTATCCTATTGAAGGAGTAGGCCTCACAGTAGTGAAAAATGAAATTAGTATTGTTTCACTAACAGGACATGTAAAACCTAAAAGCACAAATCCAACCTTTTAATTACACAGCACCCTGCCCTAAGTGCTGCCTAGGCCCTACCTTAGGGTTGACTTACATGTAATAACAGGGGTGTTTAAGGTTTGGCAAGGGGTTTAAAGGACAATTTCATATGAATTTAAACTTGCATTCAGGCTGCAACGGCAGGCCTGGGACATATTTTAAGGTGCTACCTAAGTGGGTGGCACTTGTAGCATTTAATTTACAGGAACTGTGTATATACTTTACCACTGTACAATGGGCCTATAAATAAATTAAATATGCCATTTAGGTATATGCCAATCGATCCACTTTTAGAGTGAGCACAAGCACTTTAGCACTGCTTAGCAGTGGTGAAGTGCACAGGGGGCTAAGGCCAACACAAATGAAATGAGCAAAAAGTGGAGGAAAAAGGAAAACATATTTGGGGATCACCCTGGAAAGAGGGCCAACCCCAACGTTGTTGTAATTTACCACCCAACCAGTCATTAAGGGACCTATTTTCCTTGTGTTCAATGGGCCCACGGAGCCCTTGCAATATCACTAGCGCCCAGCATTGCTATACATCTCCGAAAAGTTATCCATTTTTGCTTTATAATAGTTTATTGTGGCTGCTACACACAGTAATGCTGAACAATACCTCTGTGAATGATGGGAAATGATTTCCTCCTGAGTGTTTTGTCAGGAGAAAACATTCCTAGGGAGGTTTATAACCCCTCTCAGAATCTGCACAACACTCTCTTGCGATTCACTCTCTGATTTATCTCTTATTTGACCCCTATAGAGTGCTATACTGCCTTTTGGCAAGGTTGACACAATACAAATATGACGTACATACCTTCATTCCTATTACATTGCAAGCAGCTGGCAATTGCTGACAGGGCTAAATAGCCAATCACCCCTGATGCACATGTTCGATTGCTTTGTAGTGCTTTATGCAGTGGACCTTAACTGGTGAGCCTGGGGCAGGTGTGGGTCTAGTCCCAGTCCTTCTACTGCAGTACATGTTTTGCACGGCTCCTCGTCTGCAGGTGGTGTCTTTGGCACTGAATACTACATAGTGCAAAACAGCTTAGATGCACTTTTTTAACGATCCTTCTCTTGGCTTAAGAGTTACATTCCAGCCAGCCCTTTCCCAAAGTGATGCATCTTCTCTCACTCAGAGCTTTCAGAACGGAGATTTTTTTAATCCGTTTCTCATCTGGTTTCTAGATACAAGTTAATTCCGGACATCCTGTATCTTTCACTTCTGTGATATGTTGAAGAATTGGTTAAAATGCCACAGTAATGAATCAGCTGCTTAGCCAGTCAAGTGATTGCCTTCTACCATTTGAACTTTGTTTGATGTCATGTGTTGATGAATTGTTATTAGAATTTTGTACTTTGTTGAACCCTTGTTGAGATAATGAACAAAATAAAATAAAAATCTGAACTCCATCTTGAAGATGGGAGAAATGAGGAACTACAAAGTACATGATAGTTGCAATGTGAAGCGCAAGGCGATGGGTGTCCTAAATTTTCTGGATGAAGTCTAGTACCGTGGACCATGTGGGACTAATGGACAAACATTACAAATGAGAAATCCTTGCTGTTGATTCTTTGAAAGCCTTTGTCAGTTACACATAGATGGTTTCTTTTGCTTTTCAGGGAGTACTACATAACAATGGTGAAATGGGCAACTTCTACTAAAGTGGCAGTCAACTGGCTTAACAGAGCACAAAATATTTCCATCCTTACGATCTGTGATGCCACCACAGGAATATGTACAAAGGTAGGTGGCGTCTCCTGTGTTGCTTGTTCATACATGCAACTATTTGGACGTGGAAAAGAGGAAGGTTTTCATAAATAAACAGTAAGAATTAACTTTCTTCATTGGCTTGCATTGAAATGAGGATACTTTTAGGCTGGAGAAAGCTATAATAAAGCCTTTGTGATTTAGAAATTGAGAGTCCCTCTCTAAGGCAGGTGTGTTGGCATGTATGCTTGTTTCATGGGTGTTGTGTGAATGGCGTTCATGCAAGTGCCGTTTTTCATCGATGCATCTATTTCAGTGACACAATGCATGCTATAAAAATTACCAATGCCAGTGAAATGTAAAAGTCAGAGGTTTTTGAGTAAAATGTTTTATTTGTGTCTAGAATTTATATTACGTCATAATATAAGGTGATCCATTGTTAATATTGTTTAAATTTATTAATAATTGAAATAATATTAAAAATTGTGCATCCAGTTATACATAAAAAGATGGATATAGTCACAGAGGTATTGCGTAAGCTGGGAGAGCAGAGTACGGAGTGCTTTCCACAGGCATACCGTTGTACAACCAACTATACTATAATCATCAAGGCTTAAATCATTATCAAAAAGACCGTGCACAACTTGAATATTTGTAATATGGCTGTGAAGCATTCATCACATTTGGGACAGAATACTCTGTATGTCAAACTCTAAATAAGGCCTATCTTATTGAAAAGTACTGTTTCAGTATCTCAGATTGTGAACTCTCTTCGTGACCCACTATTCAAATGTAGGAATACTGGCATTTTTAGCTTTCTAAACTATTGGGAACTCAATGTCATGTTGCATCTTTCCTGCAATCTGGATTAATTGGAGACACCAAAAAGGTTTGGTTAATTTTAGGTAATAGTTGGTTGGCACATTAGAAATATAGCTTAAACTGCTGGTTCATTGTTTGATTACCTACAAAACACATATGCAGGTGTTCTCATGTTGCTCTGGCACTCTTTACTGAATCCACCTACTACACAATATCCGGACAGTATTAATCAGCTCCTTTCCCTCAAAGACTAGCACCCCCCCCCCCGCTATTGGGTGAATCAACCAACTCTCATAGTGCTTTCACTCTTTTGATGTAGCTTTTCCAATGCATTACACTTAGTGGCTTTAGAGCTTGGTAGCTGCACGATTTCGTAAAATCTTCCATTTTTGAGTGGAAGCAAAAAAAGACAGAATTTACATTCTCTGCAGTACTCCAAAAAGTGAAACAGCTTCTATCAATACTGCAGCTACATCTGATAAATCTAAATTCAGGGAATGGCAACCACAAGGGAGAAACATGCTCTAGAATTCATACTGTGACCTCATAGATCATGTAAATTCAGGTTATGCTCTTTCAGCACTCCTAAAAACAGTTCTGTTAGTCCTTCACCTCTGCAGTCATTCACCTCTTTAAAATTAATAAAATGCTCCTTTACAGATACATTATTTTTGGTGGTATCAGTAAACCAGATGGTCGGAGATAACGTTTTTGAATGGCTTATGTCAGATGTGCAGTTTCATACAACTGAAAAATCTTAAGCTGACTTTGCTCCAAGTAGGATTTCATTGAACACTTGGTTTGTTGAATGATAGTTTATTTCATTCTGCATGTTTTTTCTAAGATGACGATCAGTATTCCCCTTTGCGCAAACACGTACTTGGGTCATAGCATCAAACTTGCCAAGCAGTCGTATTAATCCCAAGATGTTTCCATTACTTGGCATAAAAACACTCGCATAAGCCTTTTTAGAACACCTCTTCAATGAATAATTTCTTGATTTATAATTTTTGGATGTGATGCGTTCACACCATTATTTAACCGGTCTTACCTCTGTTTCCATCGAAACGCACTACAATGTCATAGATCTGGTAATTTTTTGTGCTCCTTCAAACAAACACTAATGTGTCTCCAATCGCAAAAACCTGTACCTCCAAGTGAAGTTTGTGTTTTTTGAGTGGAAAAGGTTTGCAGCAAAAATAATATACACAGTCTGAAGTTTTTGGGGAAACTAGTCATCTGGGATTCATTTATTTACTATTGAATAGTAAAAAAATATGTTTGTTCTTATTTACAGAACATTTTACATCCGCAATTTCAGGTGGTCTGCGATTTACAACTGTGTCTATAAATACAGAATGTAATTTCGTTGGCTGACGAGACATTGTGCTCTGCAGACGGTGTACTAGTTTGATTACTTAGCGCAGCAGCTGCGTTGTCTTCAATGTCTTTTTCAGTTGAAGGAAAAGATGACTCGGTTTCATCATTTGTCGAATTCTGACACTCAGCTGAGGATGACACGGTATTGTGCTCCGCAGACAGAATAGTAGCATTTTGATTATTTAGCAAAACAGCTGCGTTAGCTTCAGCTTCAATGTCAATTGAAGTAAAAGATTATTATAATAAAAAATTTGTAGCATCCTGATACTCAAGTGATGACCCTTCGTCTTTATTACTACTTTCTTTTTAGATGGTCCAAAGAGTCCTAAAAATTTTCAAGGCTTTCCACAGCTTTCTGTTGTTGTGATTCTCTTTCAGATTTTCTTCTCCGATTTTGTGCTCCACCTAACGTTTCCGGGCTCATTCTTGCCAATCCCAGTTCCTGATATTAGTCTGAAAAATGCACAAGATATCTATAGCAGTTTACATGTGCTAACATTGCCATATGGTAGGATGACGTGGTCTTAGATCATGAATTTCATTATAACTGCACAACATCATTTCATAGTATATTGGTATTATCCAATCAATTTTCCTGTTTAGTTATAGAAGGGTACCAGGTTGAGGAGGGGCACTTCAGACTGGGACCATGCACATTTAAATTGTTTTCATAATAAAAGGTGTTCAGTGTGAAAACGGTGCATAATAATACTGGAATAGTCAACACATGATTTGTCCCACTTGGTATCGACACTTACATAATATTCTCAAAATACTAACATGTCATTGGAGCAACAGAAATAATGGGAACAAAAGTACAAGGTTCCTTACTGATTAGTAATGTATTGAAATTACTAGGGACATGAAAAGAATAAAGTAGAGCACCATTTATTGCAGTGAAATAGGATTTCTGCTGAAAGACATGCCTGTTGTCATTTCTTTCTGCTTTGCACATTGCACCTTAAAGAACCCTACTTCACAATGCAGTGATTGTTCACTGCTGTGTCCAGAACCCAGCTACCTCTCCTATCACTCTGGCTGAGTGCCTACCTTTGATACTGAATAAACCTCTGCTGCCTTTCGGCTAGGTTTGTGCTACACAAATAACACATACATACCCCTGCTTCACAGACAGCCTTACCAAAAGTGAACTTAACATCCAACGTCCTTGGTTGCATAACCATACCAGATAACCTTCAAGCCCTAACCCTAATGCATACTGGACCATTAGCCCATATGAGAGAGATTATGAAGTAAGGTGTGAGACACACGACTAAAAGGAGAGTCTGTGTAGAATGTGTGAGACACACAGCAGGAGAAACTGTGCACCAGTGATCCTAATGGGTCTGTGGCCTGAAACGATCTGCTGAGAGTTGAGCTCATTGCTACTTTATCACAAAGGTCAGAGTGGGTAGGTCTATGGGTGTTAGACCTGACATCTTTGGCATGGTTTTCCCACTGTAACATTGGCTTATACCCAAATGGCATATTTAATTTACTTGAAAGTCCTGAGGACAGTGGCACAACCTGTGCCAAGGACATGTAAATTAAATGCTACTAGTAGGCCTGCATTACTGATTGTACCACCCACTTAAGTAGCACTTTACATGTGTCTCAGAAATTCTATTGCAGAATGTGTGTGTGTGTAGCTTTAAACTGCCATTTTGATTTGGTAAAGTAAACCCCTTGCCAGGCCCAAATCTTCCTTTTTTAATACATATGTCACCCTAAGTTAGGCACTGGTCAGCCCAGAGAGGAGGATGCATTGTATTTAAAAGGTAGGGCTAAGTTTTGCATATCCTGGTAGTGAAAAGCACTTACATTAATTTTTCAGTATTTCAAGCTCTACCTCTCTCATTGGATATCATTGGAGTTACCTTATTGCATTTTTGTAAGTGTAATTTTCAAATGGGAACAGGTAACCTTTTCATGTTTGGTGTCTCTAAAATCACAGTTTAAAATACTAACTTACGGTGAAGTCTGATTTTTAATTGCAATGCTGAAAATGCCACTTTTTAAACATTGGCCTTTTCTTGCCTTTGCCATTTGATGCCTCTAGTCTGTCTCTGGGTCAGATGACTGGATGTGTGTGACATTTGGGCTTTGAGTATTCCTTGTATACAGCCACATACAATAGGGTGCCTAGGTGTGACTGGATGGGCCTTCATTGGCAGGATGGGCGGGTGGAGCTGGGCCCAGTCCTACTTACACTTGAATAGGCTAGGTACTGTCTCCCCACAAAGAGCTGCATAGTGTGGAGCCCGGGCCTGGAAGGCAGGGCATCTATGCACTTCAAAGGCAAGTCTCTGCACTTCTGGACGTTTGAAGGCTCTGCCAGGAACAAAAACTGCTGTGCAGCTACGAGGACTGCCACTCTGCTGCACTGCTTCCGTGAAGGAACTGCAGCCCTGCTGTGTTGATGTGCTGCACTCTTGCCTGGGTGAAAGTGATTGGACCTGCACCTCTTGAGCCCAGAGTGACTACAAGGGCTTGTTGACTGATCTCCTGATCTGAACACTTCAGAAACATAACAGCCGTCTAACGACCTTACATCTGCACCTGGACACTGCCATCTGAGAGTCTACTCTGACAAGTGGTGCCACCTCAGTCCTGGACCCGTGGAAGTGGGCTTAAGGTGCTCTGCCAGCCTCTGTAGATCCAACAAAACTGACACATCTCCTCTGCTGTGCAGCACAATCCCGAGTAGAACAGACGCACCTCTACTTTTTGTGTGAATCGGACCCGTCGCAAAGTCCTGCATCTCTGCCGCAGCCCACATCGCCCTTATAACTGTCAGTGCATAATGCATCCTCGGCGCAGGCACTCACATCCCTTGTCAACAGCAGCCTCAACTACAATGCTGGACTCCGCATCACAGCCGCGCAGCTCTTCTGAACCAACGTATCACCCTGATTGTGCGCTGCATCCTCTATGCCAAACTTCGCATCAAACGCCTCATCGATGGAATTCTTGATGATGATGCAGACCCTTGCATTGCAGCCTCACCCCATCTTGGAAATGGCGCATCGCTTCGGCTACCCTGTGGATCTGGATGCGGATCTCACAACGCTCCGCAAGCATGGATTTAAGGTACTTTGTTTAGTGTGCCTAACTAGGTCCCGGTAGTCCAGAGCAACCAGTTATCCACAGTTGCCGCTTTGTGGTGCAATTTTCAGTTAAATATTTGAAATGTCCATAACTTTGGTTCTGTTGATTGGATTTTTGCAGGTTCAGCCTTGTTTTATTTGTTAAAAGGTATTCTAGTCTTCTAAATTGATGTGGGAGTTTCCTTTGTTCTCACTTTATTACTGTTTTAAGAGCTGCATAAATACTTTACATATTGCTTCTAAGTGAAGTCTGACTTTTCTGTGACAAGCTACCAGAGAGTAAGCATAGGTTAATTTGGGGTTTGCTGGTGACTTCACCGTGACAAGGATCGTGGTTCCTGCTTGAGTGATGTTTCACCACCCCTCAACCAGTAACCCAATGTCTTACAGAAGGAAAACCACACTTCCTAGGTTTTGTTATATAAAGGCAATATGGGCTTATTTTCTTAGGCAGGATTTAGTGTTCATTGCTGATCCTAAATGCGGAAATGAAAAAATCAGATTTTAAAAGAGATTTCTTTCAGAGATTTTCAGTTAAAAAAAGCTGGTGCTTTATGCTTTTTAGGTCTATTTTCACTAAAATCTTTAAAATTGAATATCTATGGTCCTACTGATTGGATTTTTGACATTTTGGTATGTTTTTATTAAAGAATGTTCTATTTTTCTAACTGGGCTTTGGAAACTTTTTGGGTAGTGTTTTCAATTTATTACTGTTTCAAGTATTGTACAAATACTTTACACATTGCTTCTAAGTTACACCTGACTGCTCAGTGCCAAACTACCAGATGGTTGAGCACCAGCTAATTTATAGTGGCCGATTTGGGAAACACTCCTAGAAATGCTCTTTGGAGTCCCCAGGCATCCTGCCTTTCCTGTCCTGACTCTGGACTAGCGACAGGGGGTATCCAGCCCTTTGAGTGGAGGCACAATACAGCTTATTCAAGTGTAAGTGGGGCTATGCCCAGCTCCTCCCTCCCACCCTGCCAGTGATGGTCCATTCAGACACAGCTAGGCTCCCTATTGTGTGGGGCTGTTCAGGGGGAATACACAAATCCCGCCTGACAACTACACCCAGTCACGTGACCCAGAGACAGGCCAATGGCATTAAATGGCTAGGCAGGAAAAGGACAAGTTTCTAAAAACAGCATTTTCAAAATTGTAATTTAAAACCAGACTTTACCATAGGAGAGGACTTAGGTGGATGGCACTATTGGTGCTTCAGGTCCACTAACAGAATTTGATTTTCAGATCCTAGGTACATGTAACACCATTGTACTACGGACGTATAAGAATATTAAATATGCAAATTGAGGATAAACCAATGTTGCCAGATTTAAAGGAGTGAGCACATGCACTTTAGCACTGACCAGCATTGGTAAAGTGTGCAAAGCCCGAAGGCCAACGAAAATGGATCAGCAAAAACCTGGAGGAAAAAGGCAAAATATCTGATTGAGACCACCCTAAGGGTGACTAGTCTAACACAGTTCCTGTACTTTATCTTGAAGAATACTTCTCTTGGACAGTTAATTCTGACCTGAGATGCCTCCGATTAAAAAGGAAGGGTGTGCGGGTTCCTGTTCTTTGAAGCCAAGGAAGAGACAGAGAACTTAATAAACATCAAGCCTTCTCACCAGGGTACCTGCTTCTGAACGAAGTGCACATTTGCTGATTAGCAAATCTAAAGACTGCTTAGGACCCACTCTGGGCTGTATTGCAAGCTCCTGTGGTGCAGGGGTTCCTAACCCTTCAGGAGGCCCCCAAACCTTCAGAGCGCCCCTATTCAGCCCACAGGCATTTAATGCTTGTGTGATATGGGAGACTCAGAGTCCTCTCATCATATTCTGTAGGGTAGCCCCATCATTTTGCTTTACACCACTGAACCCTGTAAAGATCTTATTTTATGAAGTCACTGAAAGCTTTATGGTGACAAACAGTTATTCTTTATGAGAGGTAATATGAGGGTGTTACCTGCTGAGTTCTGAAGTGTGTCCTTTTAATGGGCACATAACAATATTTGTACTAGGTGGAGTTTGATTGTATATTTGTGAAATATATATGTTGAAAGAACTAGTTTTTCTGAATATTTTTCAACATTTTGCAGCAACATTTTATATGTTGTGTGTAATACAAATTTAAAGTAATTACATACATCTCAACACTGCTTTCTGTCACAGACTAGGATCTCGTAGCACTATGAATACATAAGTCATCATTCCAAAATTCACCAAACAGTATTCAATATTGTGACTCTTTGGCTACACACACATTCTCTGCAGTGATCATATTAGCCAACTGAGGTCAAATATGTTAAAAAGTGTAATTCTCACTAATTGATTTAATATGCATTTATTTCCATTTAAGATGTGTGCATGATTTTACATGCAGTTACCTGAAGGTGGAAGACCAACAAAACAGTTAAACACAATTTTATTTTTAATTATGCTTTGATCCTTCACCATCACTTACTGACTGCATAGTCATTGCACTCAGGATCAGGAACAGCCCCCCTACTTTTTATTATTCACTTCAACCCCTGCGTTATTGCTTGGCTAAGTTAGCCAACTTCTTAATTTACTCCTTTGCTTTAGTCATCTGCAATGTGGGATGCATCCTAGCGCAAATAAGGCAGTGGGCTCTATAATACAGTAATGGGTTATATATTGCAGCAACAGTCATGGTTCAGTGGGCCGCTTTAGCCACTGTGCCACTGCCCCTGCCACCCCAATAGAAGCGTACACCCCTGTGTTCACTGAGGAGAAAAACTGCCATTTATTAATGCTCTAGGATTCTACAAAGGCCCAGACGCGGTACTTAAAAAGAACTGTATTTCCAACCGTTTGTAGTCATTTTTACCATGCCCTTTCTTTCTTTGCTTACTTTGATGATCAGTCAGGGGTGATTAAGTCAGCTCTAGAACACATTTAAGCACGTTTTTCTTGATACTTTTTAAAATGTGTACACATTTGGGGGAAAATACTGACTTAAGGGGATTTTCCGAAGTCATTTGTAAGTAGGAGCATTAAAATGCGGGTCGGATAGTTGGCAACCCTAACTGAACAAAGCTTCAAATACATTAATTCATACTATTATGAGCTAGTCTGACCTTTAATGTCCTGCTGAGAGTGGAGCTCGCTGTGCATGTCACTGGTTATACTCTAATCACGGAAAGGATCCAGTGTTGCCAGATTTTAAAAGCCTTCTAAAGCTCAAAGTTGTTGAACTACCAGTCCAAAGTAAGCCCTAAATGAACCTGTCATAGCCCAAAAAGTACCCCAAAATTCGAAACCTGAAATAATGCAATCATAGGCTGAAGAAAAATTTCCAAAGCATAATCGAATTTCTATTTTAAGCAAATATGTGGAGCTCACAGTTCCAGAATTATTCATTACATTACACACTAAACATGGAAATTAACATGAAAAAATGGTCACTGACATCTTATGATGAGCAGCATGGAATAAGTAGCAGGGAAGGTGGAAGGGGGTCAGGGGCACCAAGTTGACCACAAAGAGTAGGTGGGAGGGAGCAGTAGCAGCGCAAAAGACCATGCTTTGCAAGTGGGAGGGGTAGTAGCAGCACAACGGCCATGGTTGGCAAGAGGCAGGGGGCAGGGCTATGCACTAAGGACCATGGAGGGCAGAAAATCCTAGAAATGTTTGGAAAAAAACACAAAGGTTAAAGTGAAGTTATAGTTAGGAATTGTAAGAATGCTTAACTTCCCGTTAAAAGGGATGTTGTAGTTTGGTGATAATGTAAAACATACCAGTTGAACCTAATAAAACCATTGAAATTCACCCTAAACTAACCATGGAGCCCTAGCCATGCACTATTTTCGCCTATGCATATTAAATGACTCATACCGTGAGTGCATTAACAAACATTTGGCAAACCATCAAGTGTAAGCACAAGGGGGGCTTTAACCGACAATCCGTTCATTCTGATGAAAGCCCATAGAAAGCTTTATCTGGTTATTATGCTCCTTGACCTCCAGTAGCTATTATTACACTCCTTTACCTCCAGTACCTGTTGTTTGCCGGCTCTAAGTCGCCATCAAAATGATTGCCGTTCACAAAGGTGTTGAGCTCCTTCCACAGCTGTTCTCTCTGCCATCAGTGGCTGAACAAGTGGGCAACAGCAACTTCTCTAGTGCCATGGCTAAGGGGCTTCCAACACCAGCTGAAGGAGAGCAGACTGAAGGAAGTAGGGCACGGGGTTTCTAGGAGGGGAGAAGTGATTAAGGGATAAAAGAAAGGAGAAGAAAGAGGTGTAGAGTTCAAAGTCTCCAAGAGGGGAGTGCTTTGGGAAGCTGGGAATGAGGTCCAAGAGATGAATTGGGACTAAGGAAGTGAGCACAGGCTAGTGGCTGCCAAAATAGCATAGGTGGTGAATGACACGTTGGGCTGTGATGTGACCTGGTATAGTCTGGTGCAAGAAGGGGTCAGTGAAATCTTCCAGTGGTCCTGGTGAGAGAAAACATATGAGCTGCCCTCTTTGCAGGTTCTTTAAACACATTTATGACTCAGCCTTTAGGTTTGCATTATACAGTATACAAGACTGGCATATTGCATGAAAAGCAAAAGTACAGAAACTTATGGGGACATATTGATCGGTGCTGAAATAACCATTGCTTTGTGTGCTCTGCAGAGAGACCACGTCTAGGATTAGGTGAGCATGTAGGTTGAAAAGCTTTTGACAGACATTTTGAAAACACACACACACAGCGTTCAGCCTAACCTTCAACAGTCAATCATTCCCCATCACAAAAATACATCCGCTCTCTGACCTCACCCACACACTTAGTTGCATGAAATTGGAATCTACAAAACCACATGTGGAAAATTACAGTTGCCATTTAAACAGCCATCTCTCCAAAGAGACCAAGGACTAGATGATCATATATGTTTAACACCTTTATGACAGGGAGAAACTGGCCCTGATTTTAGCTTCAGCTTCAACTCTAGAGCTCTTAATTATGCCTTGCAGTGAGCCGTGTACAAGGCTCCCATGTTGCATGCAAAACGAAGCCACAGAAAAGCATTTGGCAAAATATCAACACATATTTATGCAGTTGTTTTCATATAGGATGAACTCAAAGTTATATTAAGTGCTTTGCACGCTGAAAACAGGAACGGAACTCAGCAGTGTACCCCTAGTAACTATGTCAGCAGGTCTGGCCGCTAGGCCAAATCTCCTTCATGTTGACAAACAACGCCAATGAAAAGCAACATGTAAAATGTGAAGAAAGGTCAGCAAAACTCCTTTCCCGCACAGACCAATAATTTGCAGAAAACACTCCAAGCCTAATTTAATACAGGGTCGCTGGTTCTGAACAAGGAGCCTTAGGGAGTCTCACTTGTGCCAGCTTGAGCTAATGGTGGCACCTGCTGGGCCTGCTCCCCACAAAGTCTAAGGATAGGCATGGGGCCCTGTAGAGTGGCACACGCAGAGACTTTCCTGCTTCCTCTGCTCTGCTCAATGACAGCATTCGACTGGACTCAAGTCCCTCCAACTTAATGCACAAGTGAGTGCATTGCTCACACAAAGTGACATTTTTATTTTTATTACCATAACTGGGCGCCTCCCCAGCCTTAGAAAATGCACACAAAGGGCACATATCCACCCAAAAATCGTGCCCCCACCAATTCAGTTTTTTCCTGCACAAGTGGGAAAATGTCACTGTGAGAAAACAGGGCTGATTGCAGAGGCCCCATAACTTTTTGCCCCCATTTTCCACTTTTTGCTGGTGTTTTCCTGACTTTAAAGGTGCCCTGGGTACTGCTAACCAGTCCCAGGGCCTGTGCTCTGTGTAAAATGGATATGCAAATTAGGCTAATTATAATTGGCTAAGTTAACCTACCTATAAGTCCCTAGTATATGGTAGGGCATGTAGGTTTAGGGACCACAGCATAGGTGGTGTACACCTAGGTGCATTGCTGAGGTGCCCAGTGTCATTTTAAAAGCAAGCCTGCCTTGCTGGCTGCTTTTAAATTAAAGTTATATGCAAATTCGACTTTGGAATTAAAGGTACTTCCAAAGTCTTAAACTACCTTATTTTTACATATAAGTCACCCCTAAGGTGTGCCCTATGTGCCCCTAGGGCTGGGTGCCATGTAACTATAAGCAGGGACTTTATAAAAATAGATTTATAAGCCCTGGTGAGGTAAAAACAGCCAAATTTGTTTTTCCCTCATTGAAGTAAATGGCCGTCATAGGCTAGAATGGGCAGACTTTATTTTAAATTTTAAAGTCTCCTTAAATGTTACATACCAAGAATTTGGTATCAAATTGATTGTTGTAATAAATCCCACAACTTCCAGTTGTTGGATTTAATATAACTTGTCCAGGTAAAAAGTTTAGACTTTACCTAAAAAGTTGCCAATTTCAGCTCTGCATTGTTTTTGCTGCTGTGCTCTGATTGGCCAGCCTGCAGCAGCTTCTGCCAGGCTGCCTTGATGAGGTGTGAAGTGGCCAGACTTCACACAAAGGAATGTGCTTGGGGGAGAGAATCTCCCCTCAGCAGATGGTGAGGCAGGAAGGGGGAGGGCTGCCAAACTGGTCTTCAAAGGCAGAGAAGGACATTTGCAGCACCCAGCAACACCCCCACATCCTACAACCCCAGACAGCTAGGTGCCCCCATGATTAGATTAGCAGAGGGCAGGAGAGGGGTGTGTTTATGATTTTTAGCCACACCAGTGGGTGGGCTCAGCCAGATGTAACCTCCAAAAATCAGATTCATCCATGTTGGATTTTTAGAGACTGTTGCCTTCTGGGATGGATTTTTGCCACACTTCCCAGGAAGTGGTAATCACAGGGGGACGACCCTATCCCTGATTGGAGAACCAGGGCCCCCCTGCTTTTCACCCAGGAGCAAGGATAAAACTGGCAGACCTGCACCCACACCTCAGATCCCCTCCAGAATTCAACAAGAAAGGAACTAAAGAAGAAGAAGGACTGCCCTGCTGGACCCCTGGCCTGCACCTGGAACCTGCACTCAGAAGGACTGCACCAGCTGCACACTTGGGCTTCACCACAAGAAGGACTTTGCCTGGCTTCAACTGGTTCAAGGAGGGACTCCCTGTTTGCTACAGGTGAAAAATTGCTAACCAGAGTCCCCTGCACCAACTCCTGAAGAAAGCGACCAGCTGACCACTGTCCAGTGGCCAAAAAGGAGTTTGCGCCAGGTGCATTCTGGGAGTTGAAGTCCTCACCCCCCAAGGACCATCACAGAACTTCTGGACCCTTGGGGTGAGCTGTGGACCCCAAAAGAACCTTAAAAGAACATCTGGGTGAAGCCCCAGAAGTTTGGAAAAGATTTGAGAATTTTTGGAAAAAAGCTCCAGAGAGGGACCGACCCGCCGCGGAAATTCTAGCCGGCTTGCCTCAACCGCGACCCGGCCTGACTTCGTGGTTCGTCCCGGTAAAGAAAAACATCCAAAAAAGAGACTAAGTCCGAACGTAAAAAGTTGACCGGGACATCCCAGCCATCGTATCCGAGAAGGGCTCCATGGACGTCGGATCAAGATCCAGGTTTACCCCGGTCGAAGGATTTTCATCTCGAAAAAACGACTAAGTCCGAAGGTAAAAGTCTCCACCGAGGAAACCCACATCGCGTATCCGGACAAGGGCTCCAGGAGGTCAGATTCAACTGGCAGGTTCGTCCCGGTGAAGAAAAACTTCAAAATAAAGACTAAGTCAGAAGGTAACTTTTTAACCGAGGCCTCCCGCGACCTGTAGCCGAGCAGGGCTCCATCGCGGTCGGCCTGAAAGTTTGACTTTGCCCCGGTCGTGGTGCAACCAGATGACCCGATTGGCGCTTTTTGTTTCTAAGTGCTAGAAAAGTAATAATTCTTTAAAAATTCATATCTCCGGTTCCCTTTATCCGATTTTATTCGTTTTGGTGTCATTTTAAAGATAAAAATATAAACTATTTTTATAAATTGGTTTTGGATTTTTAAACTGTTTCCTGTGTTTTATTTAATTACTGTTTTGTGATATTTGAATGCTTTACACTTTGTCTCCTAAGTTAAGCCTTGATGCTCGTTGCCAAGCTACCAAGGGTGGAGCTGGGATTAATTTACTGAGACCTAACTGTACCTAGGTGGAGGTTAGTGGCTTGTTGCTAGGTGTAGGTACCTACCTGCCCTACCAATAACCCATTTTCCAACATAATTGGAAGTAGCGACGGGATCCTGTACTTGTGTTCAATATCACGTTACAGTTTTAGGTAAAACAAATTAAAAATCCTTTAAATTGTCCTAGTGCAAAAATTGTTTTTAATTTTTAATTTGGATTAATTTCAATTATTGAATTTTTGTAATTTTTCTAAATTCTTGTTTCCAATTTTTGCAAAAAGTTTTTGTTGACACAAAACTAGGGAACCATGGAGCTTGATCTGGCTAGCCTATCCACACTGACAGTAGTCCAGCTTAGGGGGTTGTGTATTGAAAGAGGGTTGCCTGCAACCACTGATCTCAGGAAGCAAATCCTGATCACATCCCTGACAGCATGGGCTGAGGCCCAAGAGGTAGAGTCAGAAGAAGCTCCAGAGGAGGGAGAAAGAAGGGAGGATGCAAGCTCTAACCACCTAGGGGAGGGAAGGCATCTGAGCCCAAGTGAGGATGAGGAAGAACGGTCCTCAGTAAACACAGTCACTAGGGGCAGATCCAAAGCTAGTGGTGGGAAGGGGGTCCTTTCAGGAGGAGAGAACCCATCCATCAGAGAAAGAGAGCTGGAGGCCCAGCTAGCATACATAGCTTTGGAAGCAGAGAAGCTGGCCCTAGAAAAGAAAAAGTGGGCATACAAAGAGAAAAGAGATGGAAGCAGCGATAAAGAAGCTGAGGTGTCCATGGGTGGGGGAGTTTGCCCCAGATTACCCAAGGGGGTAGTTCCTGCCTATGTAGAGGGGGATGACATAGATAAGTGGCTGGGGGCCTTTGAGAGGGCACTCCAAATGAGAAGGGTTAGGCCTCAATACTGGGGTTCCCTTTTGTGGGAGTTGGTCCCCAACTCAGGGAGGGATAGGCTTCTGACCTTAAGGGGGGAGGAGGCAGATTCATACCCTAGTATGAAGAGGTGCTTAGCCAAGAAGTTTGGTCTGACCCCAGAGCAATATAGAATGAAGTTCAGGGACACCCAGAAGGTCAGTACCCAGTCTTGGGTTGACTTTGTGGACATTTCACTAAAGGCACTAGAGGGCTGGATTATTGGTAACAAAGTAGATACTTATGAGGGGTTATACAATCTGATCATGAGAGAGCACATCTTGACCAATTGTACCCAAGAAAGGTTACACCAGCATCTAGTGGACTCTAAGCAGACCAACCCTAGAGAGCTAGGGGAGGCAGCTGATGAGTGGTTGAGAACCAGGGTGGTTGTCAAGTCCCAGGGGGGAGACTCCAAGAAGGGGGGGACAGGTCCCCAAAAACCTAAGGAGGGAGGTGGTAAGCCCACCACAGAGACTCCCTCTGTACCCCAGAACCCTAAGAAGGAGGAGAGTAAATCCCACTCCCACTCTGACAAGCAGAGACAGGGAGACCCAGGGTTAAAAAAACTCTTGGACAGTAGGGCTTGCTTTGACTGTCAGCAGACAGGTCACTTCAGAGGAGATGCAGCCTGTCCAAGGAAGGTGGTTAGCACTGGGCTGTCCAGTGTAGCCATAGAGGAGGATTCCTCAGATGATGAAGTCCTCCTAGCATTGTGCTGGAAGACAGGACCAGATGGTAAGCTGGTGATCCCTGAGGGTGGGAGTAGGCCCTTCCACCACATTCAAGTGAATGGGATCCCTACCACTGGCCTGAGGGACACCTGTGCCAGTCACACTATAGTGAGTGACCGGTTAGTGACCCCAGACATGTATGTCCCAGGAGAGACAAGGAAAGTCAGGATAGCCACAGGGGAGGTCACCTCCAAACCTGTAGCCATAGTGCCCCTAGAGAGGGAGGGTATCCTTGACTGGATTAGGGTGGTAGTCAGTGCTGACCTCCCCCTAGATTGTATCCTGGGCAATGACCTCCCAGAGGTGAGTCTGGTCCCAGATGGGGCGGTCGCCCAGGGCGCCCCCCCAAACCAAAGTCCTGGGGAGTCAGTCCCTACAGTTAAGAGACAGGGGTCCCCAAGAAAAGGAAAGAAGAAAAGGAAGGGTAGGCCACTCTTAAAGAGAGTTCCAGGGAGCCAAAGGCCTTCTGCCCCAGTAGGGGGGGAGCTCAGAGTTGGCACTGGTGAGGCCTCACCTGACCCCAAGGAAGTCCTGAGTAGTCAGGCAGCTGTCCAGATGCAAGGTGTTGCCCCTGCACTGACAGAAGGGAGAGTGGAAGGAGGGTGTCTGCCACAGGAAGTGGTAGCCCCCCACTCTAGACAGCAAGAGGGGTGCCAGGACCCCAAAGTTGCCCCTAAAGCAGCTCAGCCACCTGTCAGTGGAGAGCTTAGGGTGTGGTTCTGGGTACTGACAGCTGTCAGTAGCCTCTGCTGGGTGCTAGCCTTCCTGGCAGCACTGTACTTGGCCTGGGAGGCAGACCCCAGGGCCAATAGCAAAGTAGGCCCCCTGACCCTGTTGGTCATGGTGGGGTTGCTCAAGTGTTGGGTGACCTCTTTGGGTAAGCTAGGTGTTGCCCTAGCAAAGTTAGGAGTAGGGGAGGTGGGCACCTCACTACCCAGGTTGGCAGAGAGAGAGGAGGAAGACCCCCCTAGAGGGAAGTTTCAGTTTGAAATGGGTCCTTTCATTGTTGGGGTGGGTTCACTACCCAGAGGGAGAGACCATGACAGGAGGATGTAAGGCAGAGTAGGCCCTGCAAAGGGACAGCCAGTTTTCTTCACTGTCTTCCTCGCCTAACAAGCCAGGAAGACTCTCCCAGGGTTGGGCTGAGTCTCCTGGGCGTGTGGGCTGGGGGGGGGGGTTGTGTGAGAAAACAGGGCTGATTGCAGAGGCCCCATAACTTTTTGCCCCCATTTTCCACTTTTTGCTGGTGTTTTCCTGACTTTAAAGGTGCCCTGGGTACTGCTAACCAGTCCCAGGGCCTGTGCTCTGTGTAAAATGGATATGCAAATTAGGCTAATTATAATTGGCTAAGTTAACCTACCTATAAGTCCCTAGTATATGGTAGGGCATGTAGGTTTAGGGACCACAGCATAGGTGGTGCACACCTAGGTGCATTGCTGAGGTGCCCAGTGTCATTTTAAAAGCAAGCCTGCCTTGCTGGCTGCTTTTAAATTAAAGTTATATGCAAATTCGACTTTGGAATTAAAGGTACTTCCAAAGTCTTAAACTACCTTATTTTTACATATAAGTCACCCCTAAGGTGTGCCCTATGTGCCCCTAGGGCTGGGTGCCATGTAACTATAAGCAGGGACTTTATAAAAATAGATTTATAAGCCCTGGTGAGGTAAAAACAGCCAAATTCGTTTTTCCCTCATTGAAGTAAATGGCCTTCATAGGCTAGAATGGGCAGACTTTATTTTAAATTTTAAAGTCTCCTTAAATGTTACATACCAAGAATTTGGTATCAAATTGATTGTTGTAATAAATCCCACAACTTCCAGTTGTTGGATTTAATATAACTTGTCCAGGTAAAAAGTTTAGACTTTACCTAAAAAGTTGCCAATTTCAGCTCTGCATTGTTTTTGCTGCTGTGCTCTGATTGGCCAGCCTGCAGCAGCTTCTGCCAGGCTGCCTTGATGAGGTGTGAAGTGGCCAGACTTCACACAAAGGAATGTGCTTGGGGGAGAGAATCTCCCCTCAGCAGATGGTGAGGCAGGAAGGGGGAGGGCTGCCAAACTGCTCTTCAAAGGCAGAGAAGGACATTTGCAGCACCCAGCAACACCCCCACATCCTGCAACCCCAGACAGCTAGGTGCCCCCATGATTAGATTAGGAGAGGGCAGGAGAGGGGTGTGTTTATGATTTTTAACCACACCAGTGGGTGGGCTCAGCCAGATGTAACCTCCAAAAATCAGATTCATCCATGTTGGATTTTTAGAGACTGTTGCCTTCTGGGATGGATTTTTGCCACACTTCCCAGGAAGTGGTCATCACAGGGGGACGACCCTGTCCCTGATTGGAGAACCAGGGCCCCCCTGCTTTTCACCCAGGAGCAAGGATAAAACTGGCAGACCTGCACCCACACCTCAGATCCCCTCCAGAATTCAACAAGAAAGGAACTAAAGAAGAAGAAGGACTGCCCTGCTGGACCCCTGGCCTGCACCTGGAACCTGCACTCAGAAGGACTGCACCAGCTGCACACTTGGGCTTCACCACAAGAAGGACTTTGCCTGGCTTCAACTGGTTCAAGGAGGGACTCCCTGTTTGCTAAAGGTGAAAAATTGCTAACCAGAGTCCCCTGCACCAACTCCTGAAGAAAGCGACCAGCTGACCACTGTCCAGTGGCCAAAAAGGAGTTTGCGCCAGGTGCATTCTGGGAGTTGAAGTCCTCACCCCCCAAGGACCATCACAGAACTTCTGGACCCTTGGGGTGAGCTGTGGACCCCAAAAGAACCTTAAAAGAACATCTGGGTGAAGCCCCAGAAGTTTGGAAAAGATTTGAGAATTTTTGGAAAAAAGCTCCAGAGAGGGACCGACCCGCCGCGGAAATTCTAGCCGGCTTGCCTCAACCGCGACCCGGCCTGACTTCGTGGTTCGTCCCGGTAAAGAAAAACATCCAAAAAAGAGACTAAGTCCGAACGTAAAAAGTTGACCGGGACCTCCCAGCCATCGTATCCGAGAAGGGCTCCATGGACGTCGGATCAAGATCCAGGTTTACCCCGGTCGAAGGATTTTCATCTCGAAAAAACGACTAAGTCCGAAGGTAAAAGTCTCCACCGAGGAGACCCACATCGCGTATCCGGACAAGGGCTCCAGGAGGTCGGATTCAACTGGCAGGTTCGTCCCGGTGAAGAAAAACTTCAAAATAAAGCCTAAGTCAGAAGGTAACTTTTTAACCGAGGCCTCCCGCGACCTGTAGCCGAGCAGGGCTCCATCGTGGTCGGCCTGAAAGTTTGACTTTGCCCCGGTCGTGGTGCAACCAGATGACCCGATTGGCGCTTTTTGTTTCTAAGTGCTAGAAAAGTAATAATTCTTTAAAAATTCATATCTCCGGTTCCCTTTATCCGATTTTATTCGTTTTGGTGTCATTTTAAAGATAAAAATATAAACTATTTTTATAAATTGGTTTTGGATTTTTAAACTGTTTCCTGTGTTTTATTTAATTACTGTTTTGTGATATTTGAATGCTTTGCTCTTTGTCTCCTAAGTTAAGCCTTGACGCTCGTTGCCAAGCTACCAAGGGTTGAGCTGGGATTAATTTACTGAGACCTAACTGTACCTAGGTGGAGGTTAGTGGCTTGTTGCTAGGTGTAGGTACCTACCTGCCCTACCAATAACCCATTTTCCAACAGTCACCCATTTGTGCAGGAAATGACCTAATCTGGCAACACTGAAAGGATCAGGTTTTCTTTGCCTCCTGGTGGCTCCCAATAAGCAGGAGTTCTGTAAAGCATGTCAGCATGCAGGCCGACAATAAGATTACCTTTTCTGCCACGGCATAATTACCTGAAAACCGCTGTCTCTCGTTTATTTTTCCATGAGAACAACCGTCATGTAGAGTGGAGGCTTTTGGACGATGCGAACTTCAGAGCCCAAATGACACCCGCTGAGTTTGCCATCCATTGCGGTGCACAGGACACACCACCCTAAAGCTGGTGATGTGGCTTAGAATCCCCTGTACCATTTATCTCAGTTCAGGCAATGTATGAATAGCTGCCTTCTTACAATCAGGCCTAGGACTTTTCCTTTACAGCAGTGAATCAACATTCATGGGTCACGCCCTCTCATTATCTGCCTGATTTTCCAAGATTTGTACAGGATCGAGAAAGTATGTGGGTCAGCGTGCCTATTTCTTTGTCAATCATCGAGACTGGTGGGATACATTTGTTTTTCTTTGTTTTCTTTGGACAGGCCAGGTGCTAAAAAATCAAATATTTGGGGCCCCAATGGACCTAAGGTTCTCCAGCTGCTCTAATCATGCAGGCAGAAAGATGTGGCAGCTCACTTTGAAATTTACAATTCACAGTGGCAGGTCTCATTGGGAGAAGCAAGTAACAATGCGTCAAGCTGTCATAACTATGGGTTTTGTACGTAAAGCATACTGTGAGCCAATGGTCCAACTTATACTCTGCAGGACTTTTTTCATTGTGCTGCATTTTGCTACAAAAAACAGTCTGGTCGTTTGTGAGTGACTGGCAGTGCAAGTAGAAACAATTCCTCAATCGCAATAGAGGACAAAGTAGGTTTTTAGATACATTCTTCTATCAATAGACACCCGATCCTCTTCTTTCACAACCACATATGAGGTATGGTAACCACTTGATTGCAAGAACCTCCTTTATTGCTTCTTCCTCTGGTAGTGTCTTCCATAGGTGGGGTCATTTTCATCATCAACAAAGTTCTTGACACCAAAACCTCTCTTGTGGAACCCAAGCCTGCCAACGTCCCCAAAAATCTTGCTGCGTGAGGATTGGGCACAGCGTGGGAGGGGGTGTGGCTTTTTGCTGAGAAGCACCTAAGTGGTACTTTTGCACCCACCCCAGCCCCATACCCTCTCCTCTGAAAATAAAACACACAAAAGCTTGCTGAGGCTGCTGCCAATGCTCTGGGGTGTTTTCACAATAATCGACATCTGCAATTAGAAGTTTCAGAAAACAAACTGTTTACAATGGTTTTCAGCTTGTTTTCCCTGCCACCATGTGATATTGGTTCCTCACCGGGTGACCGTGTGAAGGGAGCCTATATTGTGGTCACACAGTGGCACTGTGTGAGTTGGTAGGTCTGGGAACCTTAATCAAGCACAGCCTTCAACCCACTGCTGTATAAGAGAACGGGACACTCCCTCTTTGAGAAGAGTCCAAGAGAAACTCACTGCATTGGCCTGAGGGATATGATTCTGATTCGAACTCCAGCAGCACCTTCTCCTCCCAACAGCTTTTTCATCTCATCAGAACAGTTTCACAACAGATCTCTCTAGCCTTTCAGTGGCTAAAGAATATCTCTGTGAGCAAACCAATAGCTGTATTCTTTCTGTACAGAAAGTTAACTATTCATAGTGGGTCTAGTTTCCACTCAGAGCATGGCTGTGCACTTGGCCTGGTTCCATGAAAAGACTCTTAGTCAAGGTAATGCAAGTTTAACCACTAAAACGTTTAATGGTCCCACATAATAAACCATCTATTCGAGACCCTAACCATACACACAGTTAAACCGTTAACCTAATTCTGAACCCTGGTTGCAATATCACCCCTGTTTTTCTAGTAATATTTACATAAGACAGTTTTCAATTCTTATACCTACTATCAATGTACAATATATTCGTGCATCCCCTTGAAGATTTTGAGGCTGTGTATGCTAACAACTGGAGCACCCTTAAACTCCTCACAAAATTTTGGCTACTCTCTGTTTTGATTAGGTGTTGGGAAACCCCTTATATAGAATTAGGCCTCCAGTTAGTAGATGTTTCAGAGAAGTTTTTTTTACAGTAACAATAGCAGCTAATATATTACTAGAAGGGAAATCGTATTGTTTACTGCCAATCTTAAGCATTGAATTGAATCATTTACAGGTCAGCAGGAGCAATTCTTGCAACAATATGCTTGCAGGTTGTTATACGTGGCACTTTCCTTTTCAACTCAAGATTCAGAGGTAGCAGGAGTGATGCACCATGAAGCGAACATATACAGGGCTCTTCAAACCCTCTTTACCTTCTGTAGTTCTCATTGTTTGCTTATCAAAACATAGGAGACTGCTAACGTGTTAGAAGAGATGCAGTGGTGGCCATTTCCACCCTTTGTGCCTCCTTCAGACCAACAGCAGCCTCACACTTGTAGCTCAAGTGGTATGGGAGGTACTATGGACAAAGGACAGAATGTTTTCCTCCTGCTCAAATATCAAAGGGGATAAACCAAAAAATAGACATGGTGAAAAAGTAAACCCAAGCCTACACAACACTTGACTGATTCTTTAGTGGTCCACCCCTCAGGTTCCCAACCAGATCATATCCACAGCTTTCTGGTCTCTAGTTTACTAGTTCTGGTACATCACCTCCAGCAAAGATGTAAATGGGGGCCAGAAAGAGAAAGAAAGAAAAGGGTTAGAGACACACAGGACATTGAAAACATAGTTTGCACTAATTGAGCTCAACAGAGAAGGGAGCGCTATCAAATCATAATTGGGCAACTGGGTAACTCCATTATATAGCCATAAACTAGGACATCATTCAGTTTATCAAGATGGCAAGTTCTTCATTCAGTCAATAGACACAAGAGCCATAATGTAGAGTCTTCAAAACACTTTTACTCTTCAATACAAAAATCCAAACCAGCCAACACATATTATAGAGTGTTTTTGTCAGCTTGCTTATTGGCTGCCAATAATTGCATGGTGGTGGTGATAGGTTCCTTCACATTTGTGTAGAAGATAGTTTGTGAGGAATAACAGAATTAGCAATCTACCATTCTCTCTTCTCTGATGAAGTCCTTTTGGAGGGATGAAATGCATTGGCTGGGCTGGATTTTTGCACTCCATTCTCTGTGGAGATTGTTCTGTGAGAAGGTGGAGTCAGAGAGCAGTAGGACCCGTTGAAGGTGTAGCACTGTGACTTCAAGATATATATTTTGCGGTCAGGGCAAGCCTTCCTACTGGTCTGCTTTTTGGTTTTTCCTGTTGTTTGCACTAGTATCCGAGCACTGTCTTACCCACTGACAGGGCTCGATTTGCATCATGCCTGATATCCCACTACCACTGGAAATATTCATGACAGGTTGTACAGCTGGCAATGATCCCCATGTCACTTGTGGCACTTTCAGCTAGTCACTTCTTTTTAATCAATGGTGCACTGCAAATATTAGCTCTATACACATTATGGCTCGGTCCTGACTAGGTCGGTGATAGACGCTAGTTGTACCACCATTTTTACTTTGTTTAAGCCTGCTGTTTTAAAGAGATTTTAGAGATTTGTTAACGTATTAATATTTTATTAGTCTGCACTGTGTTTAGCTCACTGACTGAGGCCCGTGTTCACTGAGTCAGTGTTATCAGGGAATGTTTTACCACCATTTTTACTTTGTTTAAGCCTGCTGTTTTAAAGAGGTTTTAGCGATTTTTAAATGTATTAATATTTTATTAGTCTGCGCTGTGTTTAGCTCAATGACTGAGGCCAGTGTTCAGTGGTCAGTCAGTGTTATCAGGGAAAGTTTTACATCTGGTGCTAGTCCCCTTCTTTTCCCACTCACCTGCCTGTTTTGCTACCGTTTTGACTGCCGGCAGGGTGCAACCGCCATTTCGCCTTCTGGGGCCATAAGCACACCGGACGGCCGCCATCTTTAGCTGTTAGTGGTCTAGTTGCTAGAGAACTAAGCAAGACCCCTATTAAGAGCGCGATGTTGCGGTCGCGCAGCGGACACGCCGCTGGCGCGCAAAAGGCACGCCTAAGGCAAGCGTGTCTCTGCCCTTCCACGCCAGGTCGTGCCTAGGGGCGAGTTCCCCAGGCCCGCACAAATTAAAGGGTTCAAAGTGGTCTGTCCTTGTTTATTCCTTTGAAACCCTCCGGGCACTTAGGCCGCCCATTTTTCAAGGAGTGTCTGGCTTGCCCAGATCTGAGGACTAATTCATGGAGATTCCCCTCCTGCCACTGGTCTCCCCAACTTAGAGGGACAAGGGTGCCCGCGGAGGTTACATCCCAAACCTCCCTCCTGTTGATTAATTGTCGGTCTTTGCAAGCTCACAAATTTGATATTAATCTTCTATTAAGTGAGGCATCGCCTACAGCCTTGTTCCTTACGGAAAGGTAGCTGCACAAAGGGTCGGGCCAGATATCAATCTGGCACTACCTCCAGGATACCTCATAGCTATGGCAGATAGAACTACCTCCAGAGGGGGAGGAGTTGTGATTATTTATAAGGTCTCTACTAAACTTACCTACCACCCCCTTCAGTTATCAGAAGGGGAGGGTATGTTCTTCTCCTTCGCGCTCAATCCACTATTTACATTCTCATGAATTTTACTCTACCGCCCCCCCGGCTCTCCGGATAACTTTTTAGATTCTCTATCAGGCTATCTTACATATTCAATATGTAAGAGACCCAATTTCACTATTTTAGGCGATTTCAACATCCATGCTGAAAACCTACACCAGCCGGCGGCCAGACGGCTTCTTGGAGACATGGATGCTCTGGGTCTGGAGCAATTGGTGAGAGGCCCCACTCATGATAAAGATCACAACATCGACCTAGCTTTTAGCAATTTAACAGCTTTAACTTCTAAACTCCCTCTTCCTTTGGCTTGGTCAGATCACTTTCTAATTTCTTTGGAATTAGCCATTGCCACCTCAAGGGTTTGCTTACAGCCAACTGTGCAGTCCGGCAGGCGCTGGCACAAGCTTAGTACCAATGACTGGATTGGAGTGCTGGAAAGCCACAAATCCTTTTTCTTTAACAGTAATGTTATCGAAGTGGAGGCATTAAACGATTGGATTACTGACAGCTTAGATACATTACTCCCTTATAGGGCAAAAACCAGGAGTTACCAGAAAGCTGGTTCTCAGTGGTTCACCCCTCACCTGCATCTTCTTAAAAGAAAGTGTAGAGGCTTAGAGAGAAGGTGGAGAAAATCAGGGATGCATATAGGATAGCGATCAGACGCTATCACATAGAGATGAAATCAGCACAGAGTATATACTATGCTGACAGAATTGAAGAAGCCTCTGGCTCTCACAAAGAGGTCTTTCAGGTGTTGAAAGAAATTCTTCAGGTTCCTTTAGAGGAGGACCCGACTGTAGCTTCGGTAGAGCACAGCAATAAGCTGGCTGTGTTCTTCCAATAAAAAATTATCGATTTATATTCAAACCTTCCTACCAGTAAGGCTAGGTCGGAAGGTAGGGATAATTCCACCAACAGTGGTACTGCCACTATCTTTCAGTTCACCCTTCTATCTGAGGAGCAGGTTGCCTTGCTTCTTATCCCTCTTAAATCAGGATCTCCACTGGACCCAGCTCCCCCTCAGATATTAATTTGGGGGGCCTCAGTTATTGTTCCGGCCCTGACGGAACTACTGAACGTGTCATTATTCAGGGGTTTAGTACCCGGTCAGTGAAAACACGCGATAGTCAAGCCACTGCTAAAGAAACCTACCTTGGATGCCGCTGCACTCAAGAATCACAGACCCATATCATTATTACCCACTCCGGCCAAAATATTAGATACGCATATTACCACTCAACGTTCTACCTTTTGGAGGAAAATAACTGCCTTCACCCTACTCAGATGGGTTTTAGATCCCGTCATAGTACTGAGACAGCCCTGATCGCAGTCATAGAAGAGGCTAGGAAGCGCATTGACCTGGGCCAGATGACGGCAGTGATACTTCTTGATCTGAGTGCGGCCTTTGACAATGTAGATCACCAGGTGCTGGGTCAAAGGATGAAGGAAATTGGAATTGAGGGTCTAGCTCTCTCTTGGCTTACCTCTTTCTTAGAGGGTAGATCATTCCAGGTCCCTGAGCGATCCTACTTCTCAGATAGACTCCACTATAGCTGCAGAGTGCCACAAGGTTCATCGCTCAGCCCCACACTATTTAATATATATATGGCCCCTCTGGCCGAGCTGGTGGAATCCTTTGGACTATCACTGGTTTCTTACGCAGATGACACCCAATTGGTGGTCTCTTTCTCATCAAACTTTGCCTTGGAGAACTCTTCATTGTCCTCCTGCTTACAAGCAGTCTCAAGATGGATGACGGATAGTAGGCTTCAACTTAACGGTAATAAGACAGAGGTAATGATCTTGGGCCATTACTCTGGACCAGGCAAGCTTATTACGATGCCAAGCGCCCTGAGAGAATTGCCCCCCCAAAGAAATATATTAAGAGTCTAGGAATTTGGCTAGATCCCCTACTTACGCTGGAACAGCAGGCTAGGAACATCTCTGCCACCTGCTTTGGATTATTGAGACTCTTGAGGAAGGTCTTTGTCATACTTCCATCTTTTGCAAAAAGGCTCATTATTCAGGCGATTATTCTCTCCGGTCTTGATTACAGCAATGGTCTATTGCTTGGCTCTCCCACTTATGTGAAAAAGAAAATACAGGTGGTACAAAATGCGGCGGCCTGCCTTCTGTTAGACATTCCCAGACGTTCTTCTGAAAAATCAGTATTAGTCTCTCTGCATTGGCTACCAGTGGAACAGCGCATAAAGTTTAAGGCTTTGTGCTGTATTCATAGGTCGCTGCACAACAGAGGTCCTCCTCTGTTAAAGACCCTTGCAGTCTTTTATAAGCCTAACAGAGACCTCAGGTCGGCATCAGCAGCCGTGGCCACCCTACCTAGAGTTAAAAAGGTAAGATAGGGCGGTGCTACGATGGCTTACCTGGGAGCCAAACTGTGGAACTCCCTTTCCCCTAGACTTCGACTGATAAGTCACAAATACAATTTTCGAAAAGCACTGAAAACTAGGCTGTTCTAGAATTGTCTGTCCTTCCTCCTAGTTTAGGTGTTGTTACATTAGCGCTGGGAGGCCTTCAGGTAACCATGCACTCTATAAGTTTAATAACATAACATAACATGGCCATTACTCAGATACAAATTCAACAGTGCAGAGAGCTGTTAGATTAAAAAGTCAGATCTAGCATTATTAATTGGCAACTATATGATCCAGAGTAATTTAAATCCTAAGTAATAATTTGTGGCACATGTATCCATTGAGATGCTCCTAGTTTTCTGAAATGGCAAGTTTGTACTTTGGCAAGGCAGTATCATATAGGCATTGCTTATTGTTGTCTTTCCCATTACAAAGTGTCCTTTAAGTCCCAAGACTCAGAGGACTGTCACTAGTGCCTTTATGTTTGGGCTACTCTCTACCCAGGCATGGCAGAATGAGCTAACGTCCAAAGTGAGAAGTGGTGCAAGTAAAGTGAGCACATACACTCCCTCTGGTCTGCAAAGTGTATTGATCCACACTGCAGTGCTGCAGGAATTACATCCTGCATGTCCCCTTTTGTGAGTTTCAGTGGGTCACCCCACCTTGTGCTTCTTTCCAGTAACTGCATATCACGATACTTCACAACACGTTGGGTGCAAGCTCTTCCCCATGAGGAAGTCAGACTTCTTTATTGCATAGATGCAGCGTATTCATGCCACCCTGCACGTCAGAACTGAGAGACAACCTCAATGAGTCTTGTGTGAACATCAATAGTACATGCTCGATGCACAAGTCCACCAAATGGACACTCATCAGGTGTAACACTCATAAGTCCTGGGTTTTTAGTGAAAAGCATTTGACATTCTGAGACTTCATACCTGATGTGCTAAAGAGACTGGTCACCACAGTTTTTGAATGAGCTGTATACAGCCTCTTCTCTACAGTTCAAAGGGTGTCAAAAGATTTTGTACAATAATCCTAAAGATCACAAAACATTTGCAGACCTCCAGACTCATTTATTTTTATTGAGCTGCGAATCAATTTGTATCTCCTTGTGACTTGTAAAACATATTGGGATTGCAGGCTTCATGGTACACCAAACCTTTTTCATTGCATTCCCATTAATAGAACAACTATTTTTTATTGTAGCCTCTGCCCTAAGAGACTGGAGCTGCAATAAAATATTAAAAGAACCTTTCTTTGAAAGGCATCCAAGGGAGCAAGTAGTGCTCATCTAGATAATTGCCCTCCCACCCTGAATAATGCAACTGTTTGATGAATTAACAGCTGTACCGAACAGGTTAAGATGTTGTCTCTGTGTTGATTACACCGCCTGCTCATTCTTCCATGTGAAGCTGTGGTGACTCTGCTATTGTGCAGTTATGTAATGCAGATTTGTAGAGCACACTATCATCCAAGAAGGTTTCCTGGCACTGAACAGGTGTAAGTCTAGCCAAGCCTAGGGCCTGGTAAGTCTATTTGAAAAGCCAGGTCTGCAGGTTCTTGCCAAATTCAAGAAGTGAGGAGGAGGCTCTTATGTGTAGTGGCGGGTCATTCCATGCTTCAGGAATGATGTAGGAGAAGTCTTGACCAGCAGATCCAGTTTTTCATATGAATGGGATATTTTCAAGTAGGCATCCGGAGGAGTGAAGGTTTTTCTGGAAGGTTTGTGAAAGCAGATGTGATTGGTGAGGTATGCTGGACCTGTGTTATGTAGTGCCTTGAAATTGTGGGTGAGGAATTTGAATTGTACTCTTTTGTTTATTGGGAGGTAGTGGAACTCATTTAGATGTGGGGTGATCTGAATGCGGCATGGGAGGTGGAGAGTGATTCTGGCTGCCGGGTTCTAAATGTCTGCAGCCCTCTCGTGAGTTTTTTGCTGATCACGGCATGGAGAGTGTTCCCACAGTCAGGGTTACTTGTGACCAGGGTGTATGTGGCAGTTTTCTGGGTGCTGATTTGAGCCATTTAAAAACCTTTCTCAGCATCTTCATGGTATGGAAGCATGAGGTGGTAACAGTATTGACTTGAGTGGTCATGTTGAGTGGCTGTTGATGACGATCCTGAGGTTCTTAGTATATGGTGGGAATGGGTGTCTGTCTTAGTTCTGTTGGTTACCAAATGGAGTCGTATGGTGAAGTGCTCTTCCTGAAGATCACAATTTCACTCTTGTCGGTGTTAACTTTAGACATTAGGTCTTCATGCAGTGGGCGATTTCAGTCATGCAGCCATTGAACTTGATCCAGGTGTTGGGCTTCTTGCCCTAAAGGAAGAGAATGAGTTGTGTGTTGGCAGCATAGGAGAGGACATTAATGTTGTGAGAGTGGATGATGCTGGGTAGAGTGGTCATGTGTGTGTTCAAGAGGGTCAGGCTCAGGGAATATCTCTGCTAAACTCCACAGACAAGGCCACCGGTGTCCGAGGTGTACATGCCAGGCTGACTGACTGGGTCCTCCCAGCCAGGAGGGAGCACATCCATTAGTGTATCTCCTTGGATTCCAATGTTGTGTAGGCATTCAATGAGGATGGGGTCGGAGACCATGTCAAACGCATGTCCCTGAACATGCTCACAGAATGTGTTGTGTGCCACAGCTCAGTTCCCAATAGCATCACAGGGTTTTTCTGTCAATGGCAGGAGCCTGCAATCAACAGGTAGGACTAGGGACATGGAGAGCAGTAGCAGGCACTTGGCAGAGGAGCATCCTGCTGTTCTCACAGCTGTCAGGCCAGTGACTCAATGCTGAGACAGTAAGGCGGGCTACAGAAAACAGCTGCAGCAGCAAGATGTGTGGAGAAAACAGAGTCAACATTATAATTAATGATTTGTGCAGAGTCCCAGACTTCCTTGATGTTGTGGAAATAATTCAAATCTGACTTTCAAATAGCATTCATACTCAGGAGCCTGGCCAGTACAGCACTTTTGTGAGACAAACATTATATCTACGAAGCATGTTATTCACAGTAGAGAAAACACAAATGTGCAAATCTAAGAGTCAATATTATAGTGGAATCAGTGAAACCAGACATTAAAAAATAAAAATCATGCAAGGGGTATGGGTTTTCCTACAAGAAATACATTCCTATTGTTAGACTTGTTTGTTTGTCGCTTTTGTTTGTGCCACTTGCTCTACATTTGTAAAACTGACACTGGCAGAAAAACTGAGCATGTTCTAAAGCCTTCCATCGCCATTCGGTCTGCTTCAAGTAACAGGCTGTTATCCTGCCAACAGGTGATTAGATTTGTTATCTTTGAAAATAGTCGAGGAAAGTAACAGCTGTTGTTTACTGGTGGTTTGCCAGGATGGACCACTGCTGGGTGTTATTATTGTCCTTTTGTGCTCGTGTTTGCAGTGAACGGGAGTATCCAGCCAATAGCGCAGCAAGGGTTACCTAATGCGTGCAAGGAAAATGGGGCCCTGCAATCCATTTATGTAGTTATGAGACATTATTCTAATACCTTGGGCTCCTCACATGCCTGGCCCTGGTGCTGATTTGAAATGTTGCACTAAGTACACCTACGCCTCTGCTCGACAGTTATATTAACTAAGCCTGTTGCTCTGTGGGAGCACTTTGGCTGAAATAAACATGCACTGCCAAAGCCAATAGGTGTTGCCTATGAAAGCTATTGTCTTTGTAAATATTTTGTAAACATGTTATACAGCTAAAAGTCATCGTGGCATATTTATGAGCCCCTAGCGCCACTGGAGCATCACTTTTCATGACGCGCCAGTGGCGCTATGCCCTGTGCCATTTTTACACTTTTTGTGGCTTAATGCCACCTTGTAAATACGACCCCTTCACACGACGCCCTTTGCGTGGAAGGGGCGTGAAATGAGTGTTACTATGGGTGTGCCACAGCAACACCCATTGCATTTTGACGCTGCCTCAGATTTATGAGTTGTCGTAAACCTGAGGCAGCACCAAAATCTATCGCCACGCCAGAGGTGGCATTAGCTAGGCACAACAAGGAGGAATACTTTTATTCATCCTAATTTTTTGCTTTTTCTATGGAGCAAAATGCCAGACATGATTGTTTATGTGCAGGAAGGGGCACCCACAATCATTTGAAAATTATGCTTTGGCAATTCTGCAGCACACACAGAAGTGCCAAATTGCCATTAGTGATTGTTTATGTGGAGGAAGGGACACCTTACTGCACATAAACAATCACACCCCTCAACGCAGCCATCCTTGCACAACGGTGCAAGGATGCCGGCGTTGGCAGCTCAATTTAGCGCCAGCACAAGGGGTGCACCATATTCAATTAAATATGGTGCATCCCTGCTTTGTGAAAATGCAGCGCTGCCAATTTTGGTGCAGCATTGTGCTCCGTCATTTTCCTATAAATATGAGCCATAGTGTTTTTTATTGCTCCACACAGGCAGCACAGCAGAAGGGAGGGAATAGGGAGGAAGAGAATCAGTAGACAAGTACTTTGGTTGGAGTGGAATAAAGAAAAGTGACATGATAGGGCCAGTGCTGGCAATGCACATAGAAAGGGAGGGGGGAGGTAACATGGATGGAGGGAGGAAGGAAGGCAAAGATGTGGATCAGGGAGCGCACAGACAACAGAGGGTGCAGGGGAGGGCCTGGGGACAAGAGGATGAACAACAAAGTGTTGGAGGGAGGAGCTGGAGGCAAGCACAAGAACAATGAAGGGTGGGAAGTGGGGCTTGGGCAAGGAGACAGACAACAGAGTTTGGGAGGGAGGGAATGTGTGCAAGCAGACAGAATCAGAGGGTGGGAGTGTGGGCTGTGGGCAGGCAGACAGAATCGGAGGCTGGTCAATAGGGGCTGGGGCCAAGCACATGAAGAACAGAGGGTGGTCAGAAAGGGCTGGGGCAAGCAGATGGACAATACATGGTGAGACAGAGGGGCTTGGGGCAAGGAGATGAACAATGAAGCGTTGGTGGGTGGGAGGGACTAGGTAGAAAAACGTGGGGGAGAAAAAGACTAGGGAGAAAGCTGAAAACACATACACTGGTAGAATGCTTAAACAAATAATAAAAAACGTAGGGCCTAAAAAAATTCATATTAGAAGGATAAAAACAATGCAACCATGGTTCAGCAGAGGGACAAACACATAAAGAGGAACAAAGCCTATGGAACCTGGCCAGTAAAAGGCAAACAAATGAGAGTGACAAAAAAGCCAACCAAGGGTAAGCAGTGGGTTGCCTCTAAGCTCCCTGTGAGAGAACAGAAGGTCTTGCATGAAGGGTATGCACTTAGGCGAGAACTAAAGATGCCCGCTCTAAGTCCTGTTACCTCTGATGTCCATATACAATTAGTTGCCCTCAGAAAAGCATACATCTTGCAACATATAAGAAAAATTATCTCTATCATACTTTCTAAAGACTTCATTGATAGTACATGGATTCCTGCAAAACCAGTACAAAAAAAACATCTCTAATTTCCTTATTAGTGATGACGTGTGATGCACCCAGGCACCTGTAATAAAGAAATTATGTAGCTGGTCAACTGTAATAATTGAGTTCAGACATCACAGTGCCTGCTGCCAGAACCAGTAGCCAAGGTGAAAGGCAGGACACAAAGCATAATTAAAGCTGCAGTTTAAAAAAAACAAAAATAGGTTTTTCAGAGGTGTAGAATTCCTTTAGCCCGACGCCCAGGACATATTGTTTGGGGTCATGGACAACTAGTTTTCATGTTAATTTTGTCATTGGGGCAAGTAGGCCGAACACTCCACAGCACAAAGCCTTTGGCTAGCAGTTTACAAGAAAGGAAACAGTCTGCAGTTGAGATAATATTTGTATCCATATGTTAATGCTGTTCAGACTTGTACTTCTGGTTCATTAATGTAAAGCCTTTATCATTAGGGTGAGCGCTCTAAATAAACGTGAGGTCACAATGCACTACTGACAGTGGTTCCAGTAAAAAAAAGGGTACAAACAAGTATGAAAAGTGTAACAATATAGGCTATACATTATGCTCCCAGAATGCTCTCTGAATAGATGCAGATGTTTGCAGAAGCTTATAAGCAAGATTGATAATTCTTTGCTTTCAAAATAGAGTGTTCAGAAAAAAAATGCAAGTAGGAAAAAAATGTTTTTCTAAATTACTGTGAAATTGTAGGTACTATTTCTACGAAGCATGTTTTAGTCAAATGTGTTGATGCATGCTAATATTTTCAAAAATATTCATAATGGAAGATCAGTGTAACCATTTTCAACAAAATTATGGGAAACATGAAAATAAACAAGCACTGGCAAAACCAACCAATCCTACATTGGTAGTCATATCTTTTTTGGACATGGCTTTTGTAACACCTTATTGTTGTGGAAGCTGCTGGGCCCTTCCAATTGTAACAACCATTGGTAAAAAGCAAAAGCACTGAACAAAACTACTGTGTGTGCCAATATGCTTCTTGTGGAAGAGCAGAATGCTATCACTTACAGTAAGCCAGCCAATGGACGATAGAGAGAGAAATATCATTTTAATAAAACATGTCTTGGCTACTGTGAGACTGAACTAGGGGCTCAATTCTTAAAGGAAGTCCCCAAAAGTGCACTGCACAAATGGTGTATGTCTTTGTATTAGTGGTGTGGATAAATTCACAAGAATTTACAGAAGTAGACCAGGAAATCGTACTCCTAGAAAATAATTGTGAACTGTATTTTACCACGAGCAAATATGCATGTGTAGATTTGCTCAGATGAAAATGTATTGTGTGTCTACTAGTTCACTTTTCCTCCAACCACTTCTTTTTCTCAACCCTGGAAGAACATTTACTTCTGCCCTTGACAGGAGTAAATTTCCAACCTTTCCCAGTATGGGAAAAGATTCCTAACTAAAACTTGGTGGGTTTTCACAGACTCAAAGACATTCCAGCCTTGGAACTATTTTTTACTCCTTCCTCCAGCCCCAGTATGTAGATGTGCGGAAAGGTGGCAAAATAAGCAAATTGCTATTGTAGGGCTTGAAATTGCTAGTATTCAAGCCCTACTATAATATTATCCCGGGGAGAATAAGAGAGACTACTATCAGAGCTCTTACATAATGAGATTACTGCCATATTATTCGCTGCAGTGCATGGCACCAAAGGGACAGGTAGATTATTTTACAGGACAAGTAGATTTAAGAAGCAACCTGTCCCATGGACAAGTAGATATTTTGTTAAATTCCACACCCCTGTTTTTTTTTTCTACTACTGCTCCGTTTTGATTGTTTGAAAAGTGATAAGCAGAAAAGAGATTTTTATGGCAACATGTTTTTTTATTTATTTATGGCAGCATGTTGATTTTTTGCACTCTTCAGGTAATTATAGAAAAGAGAGAATCACTCTGCCTTTTTCTACACATTATGACAATTAGCCCTTTTTTCTGACCTGTATTAAATTAAAACAATTTGAATATCTTTAGCAACAAATTGTACTGCTTTAATGGTGTATTTAATTTTGCACTAGAAATTCAAATGTTATTCTTCTTGTTTCAAAACATGGTATCTCTTTCATATGAAAGAGCAATGACACTTTTAGAAAGATGGCATTTTTCTGCTCTTAGCCCTGTATGCCTGCTGCCTGTCTCCAAAACATGTTGGGGTGGGCGATAGCTGGGCCTTTTTCCCTCTAAACAGCTGCACACAATGGGAGATTAGGTGTGACGTTTTGTGGCTTAATGCACCATTAACTGGCTTGATGATGGTGGAGCTTAGCACTGCCTCACTAACACCTGAATAGACCGTACTCTACCAACACACACACACAAAGGGTCTAACAACCCTGTATTTTCACTCCAGCCACCTTGGGGCCAAGGCAGGATAAGAACGGAAGTCCTTACTGTATACTTCAAAGCCTCTACCTAGATGCTTCTCCCACGTTTCAGAACTAGAACACTAAAGTATAAATACGGGACACTACCACTTCATTACACTTTTGGATTTGTGGATACTCTACCAGGACTGATATGCTGCTAAAAGGACTGTCACTCTGCTGGACTTCTACTTTGCTGGACTTGTTCTTTGCTGTGCTGACCTGTGCTTGCTGCCCTCTTGCCTGGGAGTGAGAAGGACTGGACCTGCATCTCTACAGTTAAGAACCCACAGTGACTCCAAGGACCAGCTGACTGGCCTCCTGTTTTCTGAAGTCTCCGGGACACACAAAACCTCCAATAAACCTCCAATAAACCTGCTCCTGCACCTGGATACTACCATCAGGGAGTCTGTCCTGCCAAGTGGTACCATCCCAGTCCTGGACCCATGGAAGTGAGCATAAGGTGGTCTCTCCTCTGTGGTCTTCACCAGAACCGAGGTGAAGCACCACAAAGCAATGCCGTGCAAACCACACACTAGGATTTAAGGTACTGTGTTGAGCGGGCTAAGTGGGTCCCTGTATCTCTTGACTTTGTCCTGGTCCTAAGGGACCACACAATCATAGTTGACGTTTTGCGCTTTTACACATTAATTTCACCTAAATCTTTGAAATTGCATATCACAGTGTCTACTTATTGGATTTGTGTTGTGTTTTACTCAGATAAATATTCTCAATTTTTCTAAAATGGTATGGAGCCTTTTTGTGATGTTTTCACTGTGTTACTGTAATTTAAGTGTTGCACAAATACTTTACACATTCACTGTTAAGTTAAGCCTGACTGCTCTGTGCCAAGATACCAGAAGGCGAGCACAGGTTAATTTAGGGTTTGTTTCTGACTTACAATCAATAGCATTGTGATCCCTACTTGGACAGGGTGCATATCTCTGCTAACTAGAGGCCCAATGTCTAACAATTCCTAATGTGCTTATTTAATTTATCTGTAAGGCCCTAGTATATTGTACTCCGGGTACCCAGGGGCTATAAATTAAATGTTACTAGAGGAGTGCAGCACTTATTGTGCCTCTACCAGAGTAAAAATTGAAAACATGACTCTGTAACTGCCACTGCAGCCTAGCCAGGCAGTTTTAGACCTGTCATTTTGACCTGTTAAAACCAATCTTTTAAATGGCCTAGACCTTCATTCTAAATAGTGGTAAGTTACCCCTAACATAGGCTGTACCTGCCCTAAGTAAGGGCACAGTATCTAAAAGTGGAACATATGTATTTAATGATATTATAGGTCCTTACAGTGAAAAGGCCCCAAACCAATTTTCTTACTTTAGCAAGACTGGCTGTCCCATAGTAAACACTAGGGGCCAGATGTAGCAAAGGTTTGTACCCATTCTGTGTCAATGGGAAAAAGTGTTCGTACATATGTCACTAGGTTCCTTTCTTACACTTAATAAAGTCATCTTCAGATTGACACTAGCTAGAAAAATAATTCACACACTTATTTTTTATAGATAAATGATGTTCAAACTAATGCCAAAGTCAAAATATTCTCAAACTATTCAAGAAAAGATTACTTCAGAAAATCGCTATTTCTCTGCCTAAAGTCTCTGGTAGCCTTTTCAGACTTACCCCCCAGCTGTCACTTGGCAGCCCGCTAGTACGCTGCCAGGAAGTGTGAATGACTCTCTGGAAAACAAACAAAAGGACTTTGGATGGGAGGAGATGTGACCTATTTCGGACTGGATGGCATGGGGATATGCCCACCAACTGCACAAACTTCAAAGGGGAATCCCCTGTCACAGGCAGATATAACTCACACCTAGGCTTTGCAGTCCTCAACATTTAGTGAGCAGGGTCCTCTCCCTAACCCAGATAGCTGGTGTGTGGTCTTCGTTCATGGTGCTGGGAGAGGTCATAGTTGAATGAAAGCAGGCCTGCACCAGTTTAAGAGATGTCACTCTGGGGTTGTGGTTCTTCTGCTCAAATGAGTCTTGCAGCTTGGGAATTTAGCCCAGACACAAAACTCACCACCTAGACTGCTCAGAGCCCAGCCCTTGTGTATCGATTGGGTTTTTGATTGAGGGGCTTTTGATGACCCTTTTGAAGCAACAGCCACAATCCTTGCCCAGGTGAACCCCAAAAGTCAGGAAATTAGCCTGTGCTTAACCCACTGGTAGTTTGGCACAAAGGTAGTCAGACTTAACTGTGTCAAGTCTTTATGCAGCACACAACCAGTAATACATTTAAAACACAACACAAGAAAATCCACATTCCATTTTAGAAAAATAGAGTACATTTTACTAAAAAAAGTAATGTCAGATCAATAAAAGTCAATTGAACCAGATGTATTACATTCAAACGTTTTAGATAAGTATAATGTCTAAAAGCACAAACCACCACTCACTGTCATCTGAGCACACTCCAGCAGAGGCTAGCAGGGCTCAGGCACGTCCAGTTGCAGGTCGAGTGCAGCAGGTCAGCTATGGCAGTTTCATGGAGGCCTATTAAGCTTGTTGTGTGCTCAGCCAACTGACCATTGTACCATTGGAGTCACTCAGGTTAGCCTGGAATAAAGAGAGAAGGTCAGTTCTATCTTTTCATAGAGCAGGCCGGTAATCAAGCCTCAGTCCCTTGGTAGCAGCAGGGCAGTCTTTGGGGAGCAAGGCGGGCCTCAAGCAACAGGGCAGTCCTTCTTATTTAATGTTCACAGGTCTAAGAGTGGCTCTGACTATGCAAAATGTATACCCTATGGCAGCCTCTGAAGTGAAGGGATTCCCTATACTACCGCAACATCTGGGTCTGGAAAGTTCTTTGCTTCCCTTGTCAAGGCTCCAGGAACGACAAAAGGCTGGTGTCAGGTTCTTTGCGGGTGCTGGAAGCAAGCCCTTTGAAGTACAATTGGCACAGGGCGCAGCTCTGCCCCAGCAATCCTGTCAGGATTACCTATCCTTCCTGTCCGTGTCCCCTGTCTATCACTGTCTGGGAGGAATAAAACTCCAGCAGCAGAGCCATTCACTTTAATGAGACCAAGGGCACTGGCAGAAGGCAGGAATGGTTAGGACAAGAAAAGGCCAACTTCCTAAAAATGGCATTATAAGAATTGCAACTTAAAGTCTGACTTTAACATTAAAGAGGATTTTATATTAAAATTCTTTGATTTTAAACAGTATATTTCTATGTGCTCCAAATCCAAAGTTATGATTTATTAAATGTCATAATATGATCCAGTATAGTTAAGTGGAGGAGAGAGGCCTTGCAACAGTGAAAAAATACTTTAGGGGGTTTACATGTCAGGACATGTAAGCCCACATGTCCATCCTTTTAAATAAAATGCATCTTTACCTATGAGCCTTTGGGGCCTGCCTTGGAGAAAGATTTAGGCCGGGCATAATGTTTATTTTGCCTGGGGAGAAATGACAGTTTAAAACTACATCACAGGCTGAAGAGGCAGGTCTGAGACAGAGTCCAAAAATTGCTAATTTAGTGGGTGGAACAGTGAGTGCTGCAGTTCAACTAGTAGCATTTAATTTACGTGCCCTGGGTACATGTACTGCCATTTACTAGGGACTCACAAGTAAATTAAATATGTCAGTCAGGTGTATGCTCATATTACCATGTTTGAATGAGAAAGGACAAGCATTCGTACTTCGAACTTTTCTGCAAAAGCAAATCTGTTTCAACAGAACATCTCAGAGAGGTATTTGCCCACTTGAAGCCCTCTTCAACTCATGTGTGTGCCCAAAAGTCTGTCCAGGGGAAGAAAAGTTCTGCCATGTTGGATTTTGGCAGCACAGTACACTGTGGGATTTTGTAGCGCCAAACCCATAAGACAAGATGTCAAAGTGAGTAGGTAGGACCGTGGGAATTTTTTCACTAATGGTTAAGGAGTCCCTCCCACCCGCAAGCTAGGGTCAGGCATAGGTGTGGCGCCCCTGTGTAGCTTCTTCATAATCTTTCTGTACATGTGGAAGATAGAAGAAGGACTGCACCAGCTGTTGAACCTGTGGAGGGGCCCCAAGGGATGGGCCTGGTCTCACTTGTACCCAGGACTGAGAAGTGGATTACAAGGTACATTAGGATGACTTCCTGTTAAGCTACAGGGACACAAAAGCTGCAAGCAGCCCACTTTCAACTGGACCTCGCTGGACCATGATGGTGGTTTCTATTGGAGTGAGTCCTGATCTTTAAGTGGTGGCCCTAAGGTCCAGGTATCTTTAGATAGGTGTCAGGGTATACTAACCCTAGACGCTGGGACTTAAAAACATTTTAAAGGATTGTTTTGCATGGGTAACCAACATAAGAACAGGACAAACCTGCTATGGGAGTCCAATAAAGGCAGGCTATAGCTGGGCCAAAGACTCAAATTACTTAGACACAGTGCATTTATGCAGCAACAAATCCATTCAGAGGGATGCCGTGGAGGGGCTACCTGGCCTTCGAGAGTCCCGTTCAACTACAGCTTGTAGCCTTGCTCTGCTGGAGTAATCCAAGCTCCAAAAAAGTGACCAAGTCCAGCAGTAGAAATCTTCCCTCAGCAAAGTTGCCAAAACTAACAGGCCACTGAAGGACCTGCTTTGGGGGTGAAGTTTGAATTTCTTTCTTTTGGAACTTTCCCACTAAAGTCAATGGCTTTACCACAACTATGTTTTATGGCTATTCAACCTTGCGAAACCCTTCTCAACAACAGCCTGCGGCCTTGACCCAATGAGAATTTATGACTTACATTTCAGAGACTCAGAAGCTAAAACTTCCAACTGGTATGAACTTGGTGTCTGTATTTGACCTGTGCTCAATCGTGGTTGGCCTTAACTTGCACCTAGGTACCAGTCAAGTGCAACCTTGTAAAGTTATCTGATATCCTCGATGGAGGTGTTTGCATCCTTGCTCTTTCGAGCACAATATATTTTGTAGTGATACTAGAACCATGTAAAATGCCCTAGAGGCCTCGCGCCATATATACTGGCGGTACAAAATGTTTTCCCCCTTGATTCTCAGGGTGATGGACAGCTTACTAAAAGGCTCCCACCCAAGTGCATTTCCAAATGATTTTAGAGATGCATTCTTGTTGCACTGAAATATGATCACATCTCCTCCAAACAAAAAAGCACTTACTTCTGTAAAGTACAACACATCCTAACATCTTGCACATGGCCAAGGGAAAGCAAGTGTGTTTTCTCTGCAGTTTCACCTTGAAAATGTATCTGTAATCCTTGATGGTGGTGTTTGCATCCTTGGTCTTTTGAGCACAGTATCTTATGTAGTGATACTACGGGCACGTCAAATGGTCTAGAAGCCCCGCACCATATATATTAGTGGTATGCAACATCTTCTTGCAGTTTTCTCAGAGCAGTGGACAGCTTACTAAAAGTATCGCCAGAGCGAGTTTTCCGCCAATTTTAGTGACACATTCTTGATGCACTGAAATATGATCACATCTCCACCAAACAAGGAAGCACTTACCTCTGTAAAGTGCAAAGCATCCTAACGTCTTGCGCATGGCCAATGCAAAGCAAGTGGGTTTTCACTCCAGTCCCACCTACTAAAGTTATCTGATATCCTCAATAAAGGTGTTTGCACCCTTCTCTTTCGAGTGCAATATCTTATGTTGTGATACTAGAACCATGTAAAATGGCCTAGAAACCTTGATCCATATACACTAATAGTATACAACCTTTTCCAGCACTTTTCTCAGGGTAACAAACAGTTTACTAACAGCGTCTCCTCAAACACTTTTCTAGATGATTTTGGACATGCATTCTTGATGCACAGAAAAATGATCACATCTCCTCCAAAGAAGCACTTACTTCTGTAAAGTACAAAGTATTCTAATATTTTGCACATGGCTAAGGCAAAGCAAGTGTATTTTCTATGCAGTTCTACCTTGAAAAGTTATCTGTAATTTTAGATGGAGTTGTTTGCATCCTTGGTCTTTCGAGAGCAATATCTGATGTAGTGATACTACGAACATGTAAGATGCCCTAGAAGACCCGTTTCATATACAATAGTGGTATGCAACGTCATCCTGCACTTTTCTCAGGGTGATGTACAGCTTTCTAAAAGGCCCTCCAAGTGCATTTCCCTCTGATTTTGAAGATGCGTCCTTGATGCACAGAAATATGATCACATCTCCACCAAACAACAAAGTACTTACTTCTGTAAAGTACAAAGCATTCTAATGTCTTACACTTGGCCAAGGCAAAGCAAGTGTGTTTTCGCTGTAGTTCCATCTTGAAAGGTTATCTGTAATCCTCGATGAGGTGTTAGCATCCTTGCTCTTTTGTGCACAGTATCCTATGTAGTGATGATATAAGCACGTAAAATGGTATGGAAGCCCCGCACTATATGCATTAGTTGTATGCAATGTCTTCCCACACTTTTCTCAGGGTGATCAACCGCTTATTAAAAGGCACCCCAAGCACGTTTTCTGTTGATTTTGAAGACAAGTTCTTGATGTACTGGAATATAATCACATCTCCACTAAGCAAAGAAGCACTTATTTCTGTAAAGTACAAATCATCCTAACATCTTGCGTGTGGCAAAGACAAAGCAATTGCCTTTTCTCTGCAGTTCCACCTTGAAAGGTTTCTGTAATCGTTGATAGAGGTGTTGGCATCCTTGCTCTTGCAAGCGTAATATCTTATGTAGTGATAGTGTGAGCATGTAAAATAGCCTAGAAGCCCGCCCATTTGGCCCGCCCAGTATATATTAGTTTATGCAAGGTCTTTCTGCCTTTTTCCAGGATGATGGACAGCTTACTAATAGCCCTTGCCTGAACCTCTACACACAATTTGATCATATTCTTGCGCATGGCCAAAGCAAAGCAAGTGTGTTTTCTCTGCAGTCCCACCTTGAAAAGTTATTGTGGAGTGGAGTTGGGTGCTTTAACAGTCAAATTACATCACTGATGACATCATCCACATAACCACTCACAACCCCACTTACATATTCATACACCCTCTCAGTCACCAATACAGCCACTGAAACACCCAGTCATGTAGACATACAGCCACTCAGACACCGCCACTCACCCATGCAGCTCTTTACACAACCACTCACTCTCCCACACAATTACTCACACGTTCACCCACTTAATCATGTAGATACTAACACATGTACTCACTCACCTATAGTCACAGACACAAGTGCACACTCACCCATACAGTCACTCACACATTCACTCACCCACACAGCCACTCACACACCTACTCACTCACCCATACAGCCACTCACACACTGACTCACCAGTACAGCTAGTCACACAGTCACTCACTCACCCATAGAGCTACTCAAACACCCACTTATACAAACATACACCTACTCACACACCTATTTTTCCCCTATTTATTCACTCAGACAACCACACACACATGCAATGACTAAAACAGCTACTGACAAAGCCACTGGCTCACCAAACAGCTACTCACACAGCCACTGACCCACTCATACAGCCACTCACAGATTCAGACATTCACACAGCCACTCAGATGACATATGTTAGAAATAGTATCTCTCATCAGTACTACAGAAAGAAAAGTAAATTGACTTATGCAGTAGCTTAGTATTGATCTTTAACTCAAAGAAACTTTTTTGAAACACACTCACTGAATGATGTCATCAGTGATGCCATTTGAGATGTCATCAGTGATGTAACTGACCATGACATAAGTGATGTAATATGTGAGGTCATAAGCAGTGCATTACGGGGCGTAAGTTATATTTAGGTCAGGTAACTGTTGAATTTCTATGGTTTTGTACAAATGAAATATGATGGTAACTATAAAGTTCCTGTAATCTTTGTTTTTTTCAGTGAATTGGCGGTCACCAGAAGGTAGCTTTAGTTAGGACCTAGTTTCCATAGAAAAGCATTTTCTGTCGCGCCAATATCCTCCACACAGTTTGACAAATCTTCACAAATTTTTAAAAACTAATACAATAGTTGATTGAGCTGCTGCTGTCTTTAAAGATTTGGATTGATCTGTCAAGCAGTGGCCGAGAAAAAGGGAGGTTCCAAAACACGTTTTCCCTATGCATTTTCCGTTAGGGATTTTAAACACGACTACAGCTCGAAACACTGGACAGAATTCCACCACATTTGGCAGAAAGCTAGCTAGCTAGGTCTAGGAAAATGTGCTTTCTGTGATTTGCTGTAAATCCGCTCAGTAGTTTTAGGGATATTAGAGGAAAAAAATATTTGTATATCTGGACTGTTAAAATATTCTGGTGTTACGATATTCCCATTTGGCCATTTTGAAGGAGACTAGTCGATCCTGATTGGTTGGTGAACAATATGTTTTGGCAGCCATTACAAGACTCAGGGGCGTGAACCCTCTGTCCTGAAAATGAATGTTAAAAAGAAATATGTGAGTGGGCTTGGTGAGCACACTCAGACCCCAAGGGGCATATATAGGAGTCCCAAATGGACCCCAGTCCACTTTATTGCTTTATTGTCTGGCCACAACACGGGCAACATGCTATGGCAGTACTTATAGGACTCTGGGACATGGAACCCATTGAAATGCATTGTAGTGAATGGCAGGTTTTAAGGGTCACAAAAAAGATAACATATAGAGGGTGATTAACAGATTTTAGTTACAATGTAACGCATTTGTTAATAGAACCATACTAAGTTTAGGAATGTGGTGTGTTCTAAGGTGACTTTAGCTTGTGAAAACGCCTTCTGCTGGGATTTCATGAATCATGTTTGAGAGAAAACTGTTTTCTCAGGATTTTCCAATAGAAGTTATGAGAGGTGCTCCAGAAGCTAAAATGAGAGCATATTTTCCGTACATTCACACTATCTTTCTCAGCCATATGAAAATGAGGTCTGACATTCTCAGTGAAACATGTACTTCCAACAGGAGCAGCCTATCAGTTGATTCCCATGTGTTCTGCTGCAGCCTCCCAGAGTGTTCTAAAGAACAACTAGAGCGCTAACTGTCTTAATTATAACATAAGTTTGGCACACACCGAATGCCATCTTGTTTGTAACAAACTGACACAACTTAAAACATTTAGAAAGGAATAAAATGAAGTGGTATTTTTTGTCAAAGTAATGATGGTTAGTGTTGTAGAAAGAAAAATTAGGACATATTTTAAATGAATTCTCAAATATCTTTCTCTTCTTGTTATTCTGACATGCAGACTTAAACATGCACTTTCAGCACAAACAGAAGACCGCTTGTTAACTCCCTGGTGATCAGCAGCTACTACAGTGTTCTAATGAGCAACTAGGGTGCTAACATTCTAGATTTATGCCAAAAGTATGGCACATCTGAACACCACCTTGATGGAATCTAAGTGGAAAACTGAAAGCATTTCTACTGATGATACTACAGTAAATAAAGAAATTAGGGAGCTTTATAACAAATAAATAAGTCTCCTAAGATGGCCAACAGAGAAAAAAGAGCCCAAATGCAATACATCTATCACCCAAATGTAGCCCAAGTTTAGCTCAATGACAAAAGTGTACAAAACATCTAATTTTGGGGTTTTCTTTGCAGTTGTATATAGCACAGACTTGACCCAAAAGTATTGGAGTGTTTTACATGAGCATCAGTTAAATTACACAAGGGATGGGGAGCGTTTTTGATTTGCCCAGAATCACAGGTTGTTGAGCTGACGCTGCTACTCGAACATAGTTCCCCAGTTGCAAATTCTGCAGCTCTGGCCATATCAATACTTCCTCTTTCCTAAGTGTAATAAATTATCAAGTGATCAACTGGATAAAAACAACATAGAGATAGCAAACAATTTAAAAGTGCTTTGCCGCTATTTGAAAACTCAGAAAAAATGTCCTCATTTTCATTTTTTGGAGCACTAACCATTATTTCTATGGGAAAAAGTATTACAGTTTTGATTACATCAAGATGACGTTAGGTGTGCCACACCTACAAAATATAGAATGTTAGCACTCTAGTTGTCCATCAGAATACTGTGGGGAGGCAGAGGTCAGGGGCACGGACTTGGATAATTAAGGGCAGGGAGGAGGGTGCAGAGACAAGAAGTTGACCATACTGGGCATGCGGGAGGGACAGTGGCTGCATTACAGACCATGGAGGGCAGGGGCAACAAACTAACCATGCAGGACAGGAAAGAGTGGCTGTGGCAATATAACAGACCATTGAGGGCAGAAAGAAGAGGTGTTGGAAGATCAACCATACATGCCAACGGACCAAATTTATGCCATGGACTCCCGATATTTTTAAGCCCAAAATTGGTTTATTTTATCTGCCTCCTGTCTGAAATCTCCTCTTTTTCAATATAAGTCAATGGGGGAAATCGATTCCCCAGGTTTTTTATCAAAATCTCCCTCTTGTCAACTTCAAAATGTTGGCAAGAATGGTACATTGGATCACGAAGGACTGGAAGAATGGGGTAGGGAGATGTAGTTGGATAACAGAGGGTAGGAGGGAGATGTAAAGGAGCCCCAAACTGACCTAACAGGGCAAACGTCAGGGGTTGCAGCAGCACAATACAACACACAGGGCAAGCGGGACAGCAGAGCAGCACAACGGACCATGGAAAGCAATAGGGAGGGGACAGGGCCATGGACATGGACAACAGAGAGTAGAGGGGAAAGAGGCAAGGACAGCAAGCTGACCATACTGGACAGACAGAAGGAACAGTTGCAGCATACCTATCCATGAAGGCTAGGAAGGAGGGAACTGGTGAATGGTCTTGGACAACATAGGTTTGGGAGGAGGTGGATGGGGCAGCAAGCTAACTATTCAGGGCAGGTGAGAATGACAGTGGCAGAACAACAGCCACACAGGGTTGTAATGAGGGAGCATGGGCATGGACTTGGACACTGGATGGCTAGGAGGAGGAAGGCAGGAGCAGCAAGCTTGGGTGGGGGTGGCACAATGCCCCCCAACATGTATTGTGATGGGCATCTTACCTAATGTTAAAAAAACCTAGAAATTCACTGAAAAAACAATTATAGTGAGAAAATATAATTAAAAAACGTAAAAATTCACAAAATTACCAAAGGTTACAGGGACGTTATAGGAAGGTTCAGATTATACACACACAAAAACATAGAAATTCGGCTGCCAGAGTTATTTCAAGTAATTATAACTCATGCCCTAAGGTAACTATAACTTGCACCTTTGCCATGCACTGCTAATTACCCCAGATATTACACAACTCATGACATCTTATTTGACATCATTGATAATGTCACTGTAACATTTGCAGTAAAATTATTGATGCAAAAACTGTGCATGGCGAGGAAGCGAGTTATAGTTATGTTAGGGCTATAACAGGAAAATGTCTTTGGTGTTGTGCATGTAAAATCTGAACCTACATATATCGTCTGTGTAAACTTAGATTTTTTTGTGAACATACATATATATATATATATATATTTTTAAGATATTACACATTAGCGGTTGTTACAGTGTAGTTATAGGTAGCACCAAGTTTCCATAGGAAACTGATTTTTTGGTTTGCTAATGCCTTTAGCACCTTTTGATAAAACTTCATGACATTTTCTATAAAAAAAAGTTAATTAACTTCAGTGTGATCTGTCAAGCAGTATCTGAGATAAATAGGAGTTGGGGGGCGCTCCCACAACGTGTTTTCTCCATGCAGTTTCCAAGATAGTTATGGTAATAAAATATTATTGATGTTAAAAGTTAAAAACCCCTCAGAAGTTCACTGAAAAAAACGAAGGTTGAAGTGACTGTTGGCAGAGGTATACACCCTTTTCCAAGGAGGGACTACAATACTAGTCAGGCTAAGTCACAAAACAATCCCAAATTATCCTGTGCACACCCTCTGGTAGCTTGGCACTGAGCAGTCAGGATTAATTTAGAAGGCAATGTGTAAAGTAAAGTATTGGTGCAATAAATAATAGAGTAACACAGTGAAAACACCACAACAATACACCACACAGGTTAAGAAAAATAGACCATATTTATCCAAATACAAATAAGGATAAAACAATTAAAACCCAATGTACACAAGCAAAGTTATGATTTTTTAAAGATTAAATCCCACTAAAGCGCTTATAAGCTCAATAGCTCCAACTGGGGCTTTGACAGCATTGTTAACGGAGTTGTTCTTAATATTGTGATGCCATAGGCACCGATCACGGAGTTGCACTGACCCCCAGGCACAGTACCTTTGGAAATGAAGAGACCTTGCACGGAGACATGTAAATGAAGCGTTGTTGGAGTGGGTGCAGCATCAGTCCCTTACGGCATCCCGGGAGGTGCGGCATCAGTTCCGTACTGCGAAGCAGGGGAGGTGAGGCATTGGTTCTGTCCGGTTGCGGAGGGAGCTGGAGCTGCATCAGTGGCAAGGCGTCGGTTCCTTGTGACCCGCCGATGAATCCAGTCGGTCAAGACAAGATCAGTGAACTTTGCAGCATTGTGGTTACACTGGGTAATGTGAGAGGCGTTGCGGCAAGGTCGGACTTGGGTTGCCAGCCGCTGTCGTTGCATGCAGCAAAGTCCACGGAGCAGGAGCCACTGTGGCATTGGTGCTGAAGTCGGAAAACTAGCTAAAAGCTAGCTGGTGAAGTCTTTGTTGGCCCTGAGACTTCACAACAGGTGGCAAGCTCAATTCAAGCCCTTTTAGAGCACTTCTGGGGAAGGCAGAGTCTTTCCAGCAATGTCAGAGGCCAACAGGCAGCAGGGCAACAGCAGAGCAGCAGTCCTTCTCAGCAGCAAAGTAGTCCAGATGAGTTATTTGGGCAACCAGGCAATTCCTCTGACAGAGTTCAGGTGTAGATCCAAAAGTGTCTGATTTGGTGTGGTCAGAGACACAGTTTATATATCCAGAACACCTTTGAAGTGGGGAAAACCTCAAAGAGTGATTTGGAAGTGCACAAGTTCCCCTTTCTGCCCAGTCCTGTCTGCCAGGATCCCTATGGGGGGTTATCAGTCCTTTGTGTGAGGCGAGGCCACTGGCCTTTGAAGTGTAAGAGAGAGCCCCTCCAACCTTCTGCCCAGGGAGACCTATTCAGTATGCATATGAATGCAGATGTGACTGAGTGTCCTGGGTTTATGGTTGTCTGGGAGGAATGCACAAGGGGAGCTGTCAATCAGCACTGATTAGACGTGGATTGGAGACAGAGCTGTTAGGTTCAGATAGTAGTAAATGAAGACATGCTCACTTTCTAAAACAGTAATATTAAATCCAATTTCACCAGTAAGCAGGGTTTTCTATTATCATTCTGGCAATACTAAACATGACATAACTACTCCTTTCCGGTCAGAATCTAACACTGAAAGGTATATGAGGGATGTTCTAAAACCAGTCTATGAGCAGAGCAGGCCTCACAAGCAAAGTTATGAATTTTGAAAGATTAAGGTGGTCATTACAACCATGGCGGACGGTGTTAAAGCGGCGGTAAGACCGCCAACAGGCCAGCGGTAAAAAAATTGGAATTACGACCGTGGCGGAAACCGCCAACAAAGGCAGCCACTTTAATACTCTGACCGCCACAGCGGTACAGACAAACAGCTTGGCGGTCACCGCCAACAGACAGGCGGAAGACAAAGTACCACCCACAGTATCACAACCTACCAATCCGCCACCTTTTGCGGGGCGGATTTACTGCAGACAAAAACACAGCGGAAACAGGATCTCGAAGGGAAAACGCTCACCTCTACACACCCCGAGGAATCCGGACGCCATGGAACCAGAGCTGCACATCCTGCCAGCCCTTATCTTCTTGCTCCTCTACCAGCACACAAACGCCGGCGGGGAAGACAATGGTGAGTACTGCACCTACGACACAGGGGAGGGGGAGGGAAAAAACAGGAACACACACATGCAATACGCAACACCTCCACCCACACCCTCACCCATGACAAAACACACACACCAATACAGCATGATACATTACAGTTACACTCTCAACCCTCCCGGAAGAATGCAAAGACAAAAGGAAATGAGTGTAATCATTGTAATATATTAAAATCAAATACGCAAATATATATATATACACCATAAACAAAATATACACCAAGCTTAGTAGTCCAGGTAGTGCTCCAATGAAGTCCGTGGAACACTGGGCCCACACGGTATGGGCGAGGCCCTCACAAGATCCCCAACCATGACGGAGAGAACACTGCAGGGGCATCATGGAGCAAGAAAACAGGCACCTCAGGGGGAGTGAAAGGGGAGGCACCTCAGCCGGTTGAGTGCACGACGCCAAATCCACGAGAGGGCCACATGCCCACTGTTCAATTCTGGGGAGTGCAAAGCCACAGTCTCTCAAGTGGATAACAGTCTCCACTGGTTCTGGAGGGGGCATAGTGCCTAGAGTGCTTCATCCTGCTAAGGACAGAGGTAGTGAATGACAGTCTCCACTGGTTCTGGAGGGGGCATGGTGCCCAGAGTGCTTCATCCTGCTAAGGACAGAGGTAGTGGATGACAGTCTCCACTGGTTCTGGAGGGGGCATGGTGCCCAGAGTGCTTCATCCTGCTAAGGACAGAGGTAGTGGATGACAGTCTCCACTGGTTCTGGAGGGGGCTCTGTGCCCAGAGTGCTTCATCCTGCTCGTGACGGACTCAGTAGCGTCAGTGCCCTTGCCGCTCATGGGCCAGCGGTGCTTGTAGCGGCAGTGCCCTGTTCAGCGGTGCTTGAGGTGGCGGTGCCCTGTTCAGCGGTGCTTGAGGCGGCGGGCTCCTTTGCAGTGACTCAGCTGCTGGCGGTCCTCTCTAGCCCAGCGGGGCTTGTGCTGGCAGTCCTCTCTAGCCCAGCGGGGCTTGTGCTGGCAGTCCTCTCTAGCCCAGCGGGTGTTTCTGCTGGCGGCCCTCTCTAGCCCAGCGGGGCTTGTGCTGGCGGTCCTCTCTAGCCCAGCGGGGCTTGTGCTGGCGGTCCTCTCTAGCCCAACGGGGCTGGTGCTGGCGGTCCTCTCTAGCCCAGCGGGGCTTGCGCTGGCGGTCCTCTCTAGCTCAGCGGGGCTTGTGCTGGCGGTGGCCTCCTGGGCAGCGGGGATGATGGCGGTGGCCTCCTGGGCAGCGGGGATGATGGCAGTGGCCTCTTGGGCAGCAGGGCAGGTGCTGGCGGTGGCCTCCTGGGCAGCGGGGATGATGGCGGTGGCCTCTTGGGCAGCAGGGCAGGTGCTGGTGGTGGCCTCCTGGGCAGCGGGGATGATGGCGGTGGCCTCCTGGGCAGCAGGGCAGGTGCTGGTGGTGGCCTCTTGGGCAGCAGGGCAGGTGCTGGAGGTGGCCTCCTGGGCAGCGGGGATGATGGTGGTGGCCTCTTGGGCAGCAGGGCAGGTGCTGGTGGTGGCCTCCTGGGCAGCGGGGATGATGGCGGTGGCCTCCTGGGCAGCAGGGCAGGTGCTGGTAGTGGCCTCTTGGGCAGCAGGGCAGGTGCTGGAGGTGGCCTCCTGGGCAGCGGGGATGATGGCGGTCTTCTCCGCCGTGCTGCTCTTCCCAGACTTGCCGGGTTTCTTGTGGCCCTTCCCCACCTTGGAAGGTGTTGCAACTGACTCCACACTCTCACCTGTACCCCTGGGAGCGGCTTTGGTGGCTGGAGTCTTCCCCCTCCCGCCGGGCACTGGGCAACTTTTGATGCTTGACAGGTGTGGGACTGTCTGTGCTGTGGCTCCGTGCCACACTGGCTGCCCTGTTGGCCGGTGCACTCCAGATTCCGGTGACTACAGGCACCACTGGTCCCGGAGATGTTGTGGCTGAGGTGCTAGGTTGGAACCTGGAGAGTCAGGCCCTAGGAGACGGACGGGGTGGGGGAGGTGTGGGAAAGAGGTCAAGGTTGGACAGGAAAAGTTTTTGGGAGACACTGGGACGGGTAGCTGGATGGGGTTTGGGAGTGGAGGAAGAGGTTGTGGTTGTAGGAGGTGTTCCTTTGGTGACTTTGGGTGAAGGTGCATGCGCTGGAGGCTGCCGTGAGGTGGATGGCTGTTGGGTGGGTGTGTGCCTGCGTTTGTGTATCTTGGGAGGTGGCGTCACAGACACAATGGGAGAGGACACAGGGGACGTGTGAATGGTAGTGGGGGTGGTGACTGCACGTGAGCGGGGTGTGGTGGTGTGTGTGCTGGTGATGGCAGTAGTGGCTGTAGATGTAGTGCATGCAGGTGTAAGTGTAGACGAGACTGGGAGGGATGAGGGAGATGAGGAGGAGGGGGACACAGTGGAGGCAGTGGATGTTGGTGTGTCTGCATGTGTGTGATGTTTGCGTGAGTGCCTGTGGGATGTGTGGTGCTTATGTTTGCCTGAGCTTCCCTTATGTGCTGACGTGTGTGCATGCTGGTCTGAAGGTGTGCTTGGGATAGGCTGGGGTGCAGGGGATTGGGTCTGGGTGGAGGAAGTTGGAGGGGGGAATCTAGAAACGGGGACAATGGCTGCCATCAGTGCTGAGGCCAGAGTCTGAAAAGCTCGCTGAAGGGCCGCCTGAATAGAATGAATGCCCTCCAGGAATGCATTTGTTTGTTGCAACTGCCTTTCTACACCCTGGATGGCATTTAAAATGGTATACTGCCCAACAGTGAGGGACCTGAGGAGGTCAATGGCTTCCTCACTGAGGGCAGTAGGGGTGACTGGGGCGAAGGTGATGCCCACCCTCCTGGGTGAGCGGGCACGGGGCAAAGGCTGAGGGGCTCCTGGGAGGGCGGTGCTGGTAGGGGGGGTGGCGGCTGTACCTGTAGATGCGGGGGGCACAGAATGTTGCCACCACCACAAGGGAGCTCCCATCAGAGGACGAGTCCGTGCCACTGGTGTCAGCTCCTATCCCCGCCGTGGAGCTCCCCTCGCCCTCCGTCCCACTGGTGAACTCCGAGTCCGTAGTGTCGCCCTCCAGGGCCATGTGGGATGCAGCTCCCTCGTGCTCCGGTGCCACTGCTCCTCCGCCTGATGATGCTAATGCACACAAGAACAGGGAGACCACAAAAAGGGGGGGACGACAAAAGAAAGACATGTTGACTGCATGCATTACCACTACCGTTGGTGGACACAACAGACACAGAAGCCCCCTGCACTATGCCTTGCTCTTGGGCTCCACTGTTCAATCCCTGGGAAATGGCCTACAAGGCTATGGACGACATCTGCACACATGGATGACACAGGGGCATGACTAGGTGTACTTGGCACTCTACAGAGGTGGGGTGGGGTGCCACGTGGCCTGCCTTACGGAGGACCTTGCCTACTAAACTCGCCCTGGCTTAGGGAAACCCACAGCCCACCTCCCCCACCCAGACACCTCCACTGAGCGCTAAATCAGCATGATGACAGTGTACTCACCCCCTTGTGGCTGCTGTGATCCCTCAAGCGCCCATCCAACTCCGGGTACGCCACTGCCAGGATCCTGAACATCAGGGAGGTCATGGTGTGACGGGCACCCCTCCCACGTTGGGAGGCCATCCCCAGCTGAGCCTCCGCCGTCTTCTTGCTCCAGCGGCGAATGTCCTCCCATCTTTTCCAGCAGTGGATGCTCGACCTGTAGTAGACCCCCAGGGTGCGGACGTCCTTGGCGATAGCACGCCAAATATCTTTTTTCTGGTGGGCGCTGACCTACATGAATTGTACAGGGGGAAGATAAACTTTATTACCAACTGCACCGTCACAGTCATTGGCCCCCATCCCTACCCTTGCCATGTGGCACATGCATTAATCGTCATTTCATGCATGCCTCAATCTCCCCCCCCCCCCCCCCATCTTTCATCCACCCCACTCCACTCAGGCATAGCCCATACAGCATGCTCCCAGTGCACTTACCTGTTTGTCTGGAGGACTGTAGAGTAGCGTGTACTGGGGGAGGACCACATCCACGAGTTTCTCCAACTCCTCCGATGTGAAGGCAAGGGCCCTTTCCCCAGACACTCGAGCCATTGTCTCTTCCAGACCGAGGTCACAGCAGCACTTGCAGTGTAGGTCCTCTCCTGTCGAAGATCAGGTATCGAGTGATTGAACAGATAGAAAATGGCGGTCACGTCCCATCACCGCCGGCGTACATCGTCATTGGCTCCTGGGACCCATAGGGTCAAATGTTAACCAATGCAGTATTGCGCCGCGGTCTTCGACCGCCTACCGCGATGGTGTACAACGCCAGCGCATTTAACTCACATCCCATTGTTCCACTTTAGAGGTTAGGCAGCCGCCATTTCAGGGGCCCACATGGCTTAATTTTTAACCGCGTCAAACATACCTAGGCATAGACTCAACACACATACAGGCCACTTTTCGGATTAGGATCCGTGTTCTGTGTAAGCTGTGGGTACGTACCTCTGAGTTTGTTGACTCTGTGCTCGCTTTTGTCCTTCCTAGGCACCGTCCGCTGGGACATGTGAGGAGATGGTGGCATCCTCCGGTGTACAGACCATTGGTGGACCTGTCGACAATTGAGGAAAGACATGTGATAATCACCTACAGGCTTGACTGTGCCACAATCCATGAACTGTGTACCCAGCTGGAGCCAGACCTGATGTCAGCAATCCGCCATCCCACAGGAATCCCCCCTCAAGTGCAGGTGCTGTCAGTGCTCCATTTCCTTGCAAGTGGGTCATTTCAAACAGTGGCCATAGCATCAGGGATGTCCCAGCCTATATTTTCCAACGTGTTGTCCAGAGTGTTGTATGCCCTGCTGAAACACATGCGGAGCTGCATCGTTTTCCCTCAGGTGGAAGATTTGCCTACAGTGAAAGGTGATTTCTATGCCCTGGGACATATCCCCAACATCATAGGTGCCATTGATGGGACACATGTGGCTTTGATCCCCCCGCAGGAGTGAACAGGTGTTCAGAAACCGGAAGAGTAATCATTCCATGAATGTGCAGATGGTGTGTTTGGCAGACCAGTGCATCTCCCATGTGAATGCCAAGTTCCCTGGCTCAGTGCATGACGCCTACATCCTGCGGAATAGCAGCATCCCTTATGTGATGGGGCAACTCCAGAGGCACCGTGTGTGGCTATTAGGTGAGCACCTGGAAGCAAGACAGTGGGAATGGTTGTCTGGGTCTGGGGATATCCCTACAGGTTAGTGTGTGTCTAACAGTTGTCCCTCGCCATTTGCAGGTGACTCTGGTTACCCCAACCTGGCATGGCTACTGACCCCAGTGAGGAATCCCAGGACAAAGGCAGAGGAAAGCTACAATGAGGCCCATGGGCGAACTCGGCGGATTATCGAATGGACCTTCGGCCTCCTGAAGGCCAGGTTCATGTGCCTCCATATGACAGGTGGACCCCAATTCTACTCACCAAAGAAGGTGGGCCAGATCATCGTGGCCTGCTGTATGCTTCACAACTTAGCTTTGCGATGACAGGTGCCTTTTCTGAGGGAGGATGGTCCAGATGGCGGTGTTGTTGCAGCTGTGGAGCCTGTGGACAGTGAAGACGAGGAAGCAGAAGAAGAGAACAGGGACAACAGGAACTCGGTGATCCTGCAATATTTCCAGTGAGACACAGGTAAGGGTACAGACCTGCCTACTACATGTACTTTAACACTACTACCTCTCTACTGTCCGTCGTTTTCACCCATTGTATGGTCACTGAGTTGTCACTTTCCCTTACGATTTCACAGATGTGGGTCCCACTGTGTGACATCTGATTTGTTTCCTCATGGACTAGAGCTGTGTGACATAGGTATGTTGACATTACAATTGTAAGAGCATTTTGTCACTGTAATTGCTAATACACTATTTCGAAATCACAGACTGACTCCAGATTGTTTTGTGGTTCAAGGGTGTTTATTTATGTGCTAAATATTGGAGGGGGTTGTAAAATGGTGAGGGGTGATGGTGGAGGAATGTCCATGGCAGAGTCTAGTCTATTAGTCTCACAGGGGCATTGCCCAAATGGGCATAGGAAGTGGAGCTGGGACAGTTTGAGGATGGACAGGGTGACAAAGTGGGACAGAAAGATGACATTCAGGGTGGGCTAATTTCTTGGCGGGGGTCTTGGCATCGTTCTCTGTCTTTGTCCTGGATCTCAGAGACCGTTTGTGGGGTGGTTCTCCCTCTGCAGGGGGTGGGGTGCTGGTGTGGTGGTCCTGTGGCGGGGCATCCTGTCCACTAGCGCTGGCGGAGGTGGTGGGAAGTTCATCGTCCATGCTAGTGTCAGGGGCCCCTTGTTGTGCCACAGTGTCCCTCCTGGTGTTGAGTACTTCCTTCAGCACTCCTACGATGGTGCCCAGGGTGGAGTTGATGGTTCTGAGTTCCTCCCTGAAGCCCAAATACTGTTCCTCCTGCAGGCACTGGGTCTCCTGAAACTTGGCCAGTACCGTTGCCATAGTCTCCTGGGAGTGGTGGTAGGCTCCTATGATGGAGGAGAGGGCATCGTGGAGAGTGGGTTCCCTTGGCCTGTCCTCCCCCTGTCGCACAGCAACCCTCCCAGTTCCCCTGTGTTCCTGGGCCTCCGTCCCCTGGACATGTGCCCACTACCACTGCCCCCAGGTCCCCGTTGTTGTTGGGGTGGTGGGTTAGCCTGGGTTCCTTGTAGTGGTGGACACACTGCTGCTCGACGTGTCCTGGGGACAGAGGTATGGGCCAGCTGGGTGAGTGCTGTGCTGGTGTTTCCAGAGGGTGGAAGCTCTGTAGTGGGCTGTGACTGTGTGATGGGAACCGACTGTCCCGAGGTCCCCGATGGGCCGGGCTGGTCATCTAGATCCAGTTGGACAGAGCTGCTGCCTTCACCGTGGGCCTCTTCTTTTGGTGGTGTAGACATGTGTGGACCCTCCTGTCCAGTGATGTTGGGTAGGGGTCCTGCAGGGGTATAAAAGGATGTTTATTACATCTGTGCGTGCCATGGTGTGCAATGGGTGGGTGACCGTGTACCCCAGTGCTTGCATTCCTGTGTGGGATCTTGTGTGATGATGGTTTAGGGGGGTGTATGGGTATGTGCAGTGGGCATGCTTTGTTGATGGGTGTCCATGCTTTGGTGTTGCATGCAGGGCTTGGTGTTGGGATGGGTGGTGGAGTTGGAGTGATGGGGTGAGGGTGGGGGTATGTGATGGCATGCAGTTAGGGTGGGGGATGTAATAGTTAAGATTTGACTTACCAGAGTCCATTCCTCCATCTACACCTGTGAGGCCCTCAGGATGCAGAATCGCCAAGACTTGCTCCTCCCATGTTGTTAGTTGTGGGGGAGGAGGTGGGGGTCCGCCGCCAGTCCGCTGAACCACAAGGTGGTGTCTTGAAACCACGGAACGCACCTTCCCCCGTAGGTCGTTCCACCTCTTCCTGATGTCATCCCGATTTCTTGGTTGCTGTCCCACTGCGTTGACCTTGTCCACTATTCTTCGCCATAGCTCCATCTTCCTAGCTATGGAGGCGTGCTGCACCTGTGCTCCGACTAGCTGTGGCTCTACTCAGACGATTTCCTCCACCATGACCCTGAGCTCCTCCTCCGAGAACCTGGGGTGTCTTTACCGTGCCATGGGGTGGTGTGGGTGATGTGTGGGGTGGTGTGTGTGGTGATAAGTGTGCTGATATGTAGTGGTGTGTTGTGTGAGGTGCGTGGAAGATATGTGGGTGATGGTGTTGTGTGCCTGTGGATGCTTGGTAGTAGTTTGTAGTGTCTCTCTCTGGCCTTCTTCGGTATTTTTGTCGTAGGGGTTTGTGGGTGATGGGGGTGTGTGTTTTATATTGTATTGGGTGTGTGGGAGTGGTGTGTGTATGTGTATCAGGTGTGTGTATTTTAAATTGTCCAATTTGACAGTGTTTTGTATATGTGTGTGTATTTTGAGCGCGGTAGTGTGTACCGCCAATGGAATACCGCGGTTGAAAGACCGCCGCGTGGATTAGTGGGTCGTGATAGTGTGGGCGTATTTCTGTTGGCGTGACGGTGGAGGATTTGTTTTTGCCAGTTTATCACTGACCTTTGGTGTGGCGGACTTGTGTGGGTGTCTGAATTTTGGCAGATTCCGTGCTGTGGGTCATAATAGCTGTGGCGGATTTCCGCGGCGGTGTGTTGGCGGTCTTCTGCACGGCGGTAAGCGGCTTTTACCGCCAATGTTGTAATGAGGTCCTAAATCCCACAAAAGCGCTTATAAGCTCAATAGCTCCAACTGCGGCTATGAGGGCATTGTTAACGGAGTTGTTCGTAATATTCTGATGCAATCGGCACTGATCACGGAGTTGCACTGACCCCCAGGCACAGTACCTTTGGAAACGAAGAAACAAAGACCTTGCACGGAGACGTGGAGATGAAGCGTCGCTGGAGCGGGTGCAGCATCAGTCCCTTACGGCATCCCGGGAGGTGAGGCATCAGTTCCGTACTGCGAAGCAGGGGAGGCGAGGCATTGGTTCTGTCCGGTTGCAGAGGGAGCTGGAGCAGCATCAGTGGCAAGGCGTCGGTTCCTTGTGACCCACCGATGAATCCAGTCGGTCAAGACAAGATCAGTCAACTTTGCAGCGTGGTGGTTACACTGGGTAATGTCAGAGGTGTTGCGGCAAGGTCGGACTTCGGTTGCAAGCCGCTGTCGTTGCATGCAGCAAAGTCCACGAAGCAGGAGCCACCATGGCATTGGTGCTGGCATCGTTGAAGTCGGAAAACTAGCTAAAAGCTAGGTGGTGAAGTCTTTGTTGGCCCTGAGACTTCAAAACAGGAGGCAAGCTCAATTCAAGCCCTTGGAGAGCACTCTTGGGGAAGGCAGAGTCTTTCCAGCAATGTCAGAGGCCAACAGGCAGCTGGGCAACAGCAGGGCAGCAGTCCTTCTCAGCAGCAAAGTAGTCCAGATGAGTTATTTGGGCAACCAGGCAATTCCTCTGACAGAGTCCAGGTGTAGATCCAAAAGTGTCTGATTTGGTGTGGTCAGAGCCACAGTTTATATATCCAAAACACCTTTGAAGTGGGGAAAACCTCAAAGAGTGATTTGGAAGTGCACAAGTTCCCCTTTCTGCCCAGTCATGTCTGCCGGGATCCCTATGGGGGGTTATCAGTCCTTTGTTTGAGGGCAGGCCTCTGGCCTTTGAAGTGTAAGAGAGAGCCCCTCCACCCTTTCTGCCCAGGGAGACCCATTCAGTATGCATATGAATGCAGATGTGACTGAGTGTCCTGGGTTTATGGTTGTCTGGGTGGAATGCACAAGGGGAGCTGCCAGTCAGCACTGACCAGACGTGGATTGGAGACAGGGCTGTTAGGCACAGATAGTAGTAAGTGAAGACATGCCCACTTTCTAAAATAGTAATATTAAATCCAATTTCACCAGTAAGCAGGGTTTTCTATTATCATTCTGGCAATACTAAACATGACATAACTACTCCTTTCAGGTCAGAATCTACCACTGAAAAGTATATGAGGGAAGTTCTAAAACCAGTCTATGAGAGGAGCAGGCCTCACTGTAGTAAATACATATTGGTGAGATTTTCACTACCAGGACATGTAAAACACATAAGTACATGTCCTGCTTTTTACTTACATAGCACCCTGCCCTATGGGTTATTTAGGGCCTACCTTAGGGGCGACTTGTATGTAGAAAAAGGGGAAATTAAGGCTTAGCAAGTAGTTTTAAATGGCAAGTCAAAGTGGCAGTGAAACTGCACACACAGGCCTTGCAATGGCAGGCCAGAGACATGGTTAAAGGGGGAAACGCCCTAAACGCCGACTCATAAACAACGAAGTCCTGGTAAACGAAAGCAGAACAATGCTTTCCTTAACCACGACTTTATTGTTTTGTGCCTTAACCATGCATGTGCTGAACAACGCACATGCGTGGTTAAGGCACAAATAAGGGAGTCGGCTGAGGAGGACGACGTGGACGACGAGACTCAGGTAAGTGGGGTGGGGGTCTGGGTTTTAGATTTTGGGGCGGGGTGGGGAGTCGGGGTTTTAGATTTTGGGGCGGGGGTGGCGAGTCTGGGTATTTTCTGGTAAGTGGGGTGGGGTGGGGGGTCAGGGTTTAAAGTTTAGGGGTCGGGGGGTCGGGGTATTTTGTGGTAAGTGGGGCGGGGGGGTTGGGGTTTAAGGTTTAGGGCCGGGAGTGGGGGGTCGGGGTATTTTCTGGTTTGGGGCGGGGATCGGGGTTTAAGGGTTAGGGCCGGGGGTGGAGGGTCGGGGCATTTTCTGGTAAGTGGGGCGGGGGTGGGAGGTCGGGGTGTTTTAGGTTTTGGGGCGGGTGGGGGGTCGGGGTTTTTTCTGGTAAGTGGGGTGGGGGTGGGGGGTCGGGGTTTAAGGTTTAGGGCCGGGGTGGGGGGGTCGGGGTATTTTCTGGTTTGGGGGGCAGGGTGGGGGTCGGGGTTTAAGGTTTAGGGCCGGGGGTCGTGGTATTTTCTGGTAAGTGGGTTGGGGGTCGCAGTGTTTTAGGTTTTGGGGTGGGGGTATTTTCTGGTAAGTGGGGCGGGGGTTGGGAGTTGGGGTTTAAGGTTTAGGACCGGGGGGCAGGGTATTTTCTGGTAAATGGGGCGGGGTGGGGGGTCGGGTGTTTTAGGTTTTGGGGTGGGGGGTCGGGGTATTTTCTGGTAAGTGGGGCGGGGTGGGGGGGTCGGGTTTAAGGTTTAGGGCCGGGGGTGGGGGGTAGGGGTATTTTCTGGTTTGGGGGCGGGGTGGGGGGTCAGGGTTTTAGGTTTAGGGCTGGGGGTGGGGGGTCGGGTATTTTCTGGTTTGGAGGTCGGGATGGGGGGTCGGGTTTTAGGTTTAGGGCCGGGGTATTTTCTGGTTTGGGGTCGGGGTCGCAGTTTAAGGTTTAGGGCCAGGGGTGGGAGGGCGGGGTATTTTCTGGTTTGGGAGGCGGGGGGTGAGGTGGCGGGGTTTTAGGTTTCGGGCTGGGGTGGGGGTATTTTCTGGTGTGGGGGTGGGGGGTCAGGGTTTATGGTTTAGGGCCAGGGGTTGGGGGTCGGGGTATTTTCTGGTTTGGGGGCGGGGGTGGAGGGTCAAGGTTTAGGGCCGGAGGTGGGGGTTCGGGTATTTTCTGGTTTGGGAGCGGGGTGGGGGGTCGGGGTTTAAGGTTTAGGGCCGGGGTGGGGGGTCGAGGGGACGAAAAATCATTGTTAAGGCATTCGTGGTAAAGGCATTAGTGGTAACAACGAGGTCGTTGTTCCAACCTCGTTGTTCAGGCACTCTTTGTTCTGGCAGGCGTCGTTCTGACATACATTCGGTTAAAGGGCTACTTATATGGGTGGCACAACTGGTTTTGCAGACTGACTAGTAGCATTTAATTTATAGATCCTGGGCACCTGCAGTGCACTTGCCTAGGGACTTACAAGTAAATTAAATAAGCCAATTGGGTATGAGCCAATGTTACTATGTTTTAGGCAGCGAGCACTTGCACTTTAACATTGGTTAGCAGTGGTAAAGTTCCCAGAGTCCTAAAGCCAATAAATATTAGGTCAGAAAAAGAGGAGAAGGAGGAAGGAAAAAAATGTAGAGTGACCCTTTATAGAGGGCCATTTTCCAACAGTGACAATATAATTAGATGAAAATATCAGTTAATAAGTTACATTTTGATCCTTAAAAACACTGAAATCCACCAGTTATAGTTAACTGAAGTACCTAAGTTGTGCTCTTGCCATGCACTGCTTATCTATCTCCCCTCACTGAGGCTAGGGGTTGGTGAAACTCGTGGGATTTGGCTTGCGGAATTCAGGGAGTTACATAAAAACTTAGTAAGATTCTGCAGAGTTCTGCCGATGGGCACAATGCGCTGTTTGTGCTGTGATTTAGTGCAGGTAGTGCATTCTGTACTGGAAAATCAGCGCAAATGGCATCACACGATGTGCCAGAGGGCTCAGGTGCTTAAGCTGATTCTTCTGCTGCTCAACTAGATTTACTACTTGAGTGCAGTCTTCTGACCGCCAATGGTGGTAACCATCTGCTTTAGAAAAATCTTGCTGATTATCCTCCTAACAATCGAAAATCGTGATAAGGAGCGCCAAATCTCGACTGCGCTCGGCACAGCTTCATGTGTAGAAAATTACCGCTATGCAGTGATTGGCAGAATTTCTGTGTTACAAGAGTAATGCAGTCACCAAAATGTTGTCAGTTTCAAAGTCAGAACGGAATGTTTCACCCACCCCAATTCGTGACACGTTCTATGACATCCTTGATAAGATCAGTGCAGCATCTGAAACCACATCACTGATGACAACACTGTGCATAGAGGGGGCACGAGCTATAGTAAGTTTGCTTAACTATAACTGGTAAATTTAAATATTTTTGCGGAGATTGAAATATTGAAACTAGGGGCTTACAGGTAAATTACATATGCCTATTCCTGGTATGCCAATTTCACCATGTTAGAAGAGTAAGCACAGGCACTTTACCACTGGGTAGCATTGGTAAAGAACACAGAGTTCCATAGCCAGCAAAAATAGGGTTCAGAAAAATAATCAGGGTGTTCCAGCAGAAAGGGCAAATTTCCTACAGTTAGGATGGAGTGGGGGTGAAAGTAATCATTAAGGCAACCAAGTACCAGGTCAGGCAGTCCACTGTAGTCTTCTTTGGGCATCAGGCGGGAGTGGGAAGATTCACCCACTGGATTGGGAGGTGCCCACTGTCCTGACACAAATGAGAGCCTTTCTGGGACTTATTGGTTACTACAGGAACTGTGTAGCTAACTATGGGAACTGTTGTTAGGTCTTATAGCTCCCTTTGGCAGTTTTCACATCGTAAAAGCAGCCAAAATAGGTGATTTGGACTGAGGAGCTTCAAAATGTTATGGCTGACCTGTAGAGAGTAAGAGAGTGCAGTGCAACTTACCTGTAGTGAAGGCTTCTGACTACAGTCAACCATTCATAGTAGCCTCAGGCAAGGAAATTGGATTGGTACTGCCTCAAGTCAATGCCATGGGCAGAGAGCATACAATGCCTATAACATTCATAGGTTACTATGCAAATAGCATAAAAAGATGACCATTAAGAATGAGTGGTTTACCATAGTGTGGCTTTTGAGAAGGTACCTTGTATATCTGTTTGGTGAAAAGTTCATGGTGATATCCCGATCATAAATCATTCAAGTGGATGGTAATAAAGGACTAGAATCCCAAGTTTCTGAGATAATCTGTCTCACTGCACAGTCTAGATTTCACAGTGGAGCAAAAAGCCTGAATCAAGGCAATGTAGATGGACTTTCCAGCCGGTATGGCCGATCCGATGACCAGACTTCTCCATTGATGGAGTAAGGTTCAATGTAGTCTGATCTGGGAAGTGTGTCTGTTGGGACAGGAATGTCCCCTGTTTAGTTTACAATTGCGTTCCTCTGCCATTTGTGTCTGACTGCATGGCTTTTGATTTTGGCTATAGCGTCACTTTGATCTACTGAGTGCGCTGAGGTCCAGGTATGTTAATTGGAATGAGTGAGGTCTTGGACCTGGATGAGCATACCACATATGCCCTCATTACTTTGACCGTGGACTACTGTATCTGTCATGGGTCATGAGTGGAAGTGGCAGTGTACCACGTTTTGTGAATCTGTACTTATGGCCAGATCTTTTTATCTGTGTCACTGGAGTGGAGGCCTACTGGCTGATTCTTTTAAAGTTCAGCTACTGTCGCTAACACAAATTCTAGCACTGACATCCCAGGTGTATATTGTGCACATATGTGTATGTGGTGTGCTTGGTACATGCACTGTGTGTATAAGTTGGCCAGAATAAGGGAGGCAGGTGGTATTTATTTTGACTGCCCCTGTTCTGGCCTTGTGCTCAAGATAGAGGTAAGGTTGTTTTCCCAGGCAGTAGAGTGTATTCCTGGTATTCCTGAAACTGGAGGGCGGAGACCAAAGAAATAAAGTGAGTACTGATGAGACCAAGTTCCTATGAATTGCTTATAGTAGCTACTAATTAGTTTTCCTATTGCACTGCCATTTGGTAGAATGTTGAAGTCAAGGTAGAAGGCTGAAGTCTTTGTTGCTCAAGATGAAAGGGACCCCTTAGATGAGGCCAACCTTTTGCCTTTCCCCCAATCACTCTTCTTAGTGGATGATAGCAGGTGGCTGTTGAATGCTCACCCCACAACATGCCTCAGTTGTGAGTGCCCCCAGCTGGAAAGTACCCTGTTATGAGGGGCATCACTCTAGGCTTGAGAGATGCTTGTAGAAAACACTTGAAAGAGATCCACCTCAAAACGTTTCTGAAAGTGCAGACAGTAGATCCATATATCCTGTCTGCTTTGACTTTATAAAAGTAGGGTCCACTGATCCACTATTAATAAGGACTAGAGAACAAAGAGGGCTGCAGGGCAACTACAGCAAAAGTCTGCCTGACAATCAGCTTTTCCTTTGCTGGAAGAGCTGTACAATTGACCTGAAGCAACTAGAGGCTAACCTGAATGCTGAGGGAGGGACGGAGCCTGCCAAATCTGCACTAGATGTGACTGACAGAAAGAACTATGAGCGAAACCCTACTGCTAGTGAGATCAGCAAAAGAAGAAGGCGGGAAGGGAGCGATCTTCATACCCTCTGATGTCAATAAGTAGCAGCCTCTCCTATTCTTGGTTCTAAATAGTAATCACGGATGAACTGTGCCACTATGATCAAGGGAATGATCGCTGTTGACATACCCTACTGTGACCAAGGAGACAATTCTGGCTGACCTACACTGCTGTGGCACAGAAAACAATTCCTTCTCACCTACGCATCTGTGGTCAAGAGAACAATTGTGGCTGAACTGGGCTGCTACAACCAAATTGAAGATTGTAGCTTGCCTGTGGGTTCCAAGGATTGAGGACATTGACCTTGCCGAAAGGAGTAGGACTTGAGCAAAGTTTTTTGCCCTGAGCCAGCCTGTGCATGGCCGTGATGAGACCTGCTAGTGTGGGCCTATCATAGAATATGTGATTGTTGGCTTCTAGAACAAGCTGTCCATGGCTTTGATTGCTACTTACTAGCCATGTCTTCACTGCAGTCCGGAAGGGACTTTACTGGAGAACTGTGGTGCGGACCCTGACAGAAGGGCTGCACAAAGTGCACTGCTTCAGACAGCCAGCTGCCTGATTACTGGAAGGTAATCTACACCTGACTCTAAATCACACTTTCATGGTTATTCCTACAGGGGATAAACAGCTGGAACAAAAGGGAAGGGAATCCATGGGTGAATAAGATAGTGCGATGAGGCGCAGCCAGCCCCAGCTCACAGGATGCTAACTTGTATCTGACCACTATTACATTTGTAGTATTTTGTTTTAATGTGTATTAAAGTACTCTTATTCTTGAGAGTAAAGCACTAGTTTGGGCAATCAGTTATTGCGCTGCTGTGTAATTATTGAGTTTTGAGATCTCCCAGGAAAGTCTGTGACTGCTCGCCATCACTATCACTTCACATCAAATGTTGAGGGGCTTCTACTTGTCCCGATTTACAAAGCCATCGTAGGAGTGTCTCTGGGAAATAAAGGGTAACACCTTAATCCCTGTTTGCCCTAAGGCAAGGTCTGATAGTTGGTAAATGGCCTATGCTATTCAGTAAGGGTTTTTTGAATTGCAAAAGTGGGTTAGTAGATATAGCAAGAGGCCACTTTGTGGCCACAAACCTTGTCATTTTGAAAATCGCATGGCGTTCAACTGCAAAAAGGCTTTGTACATCTAGTCCAAACTAATGAGATATTGAATTTTTACATAATATGCAAATGCTGAATGAATACATATGAAGGTGACACAAATATTTGGAAAGAGAAATTAAATAATGGATGTAGATGTACTCCTCTGGGAATCACCAGCCTTCCTGTACTCATTAGCATGTGCAATTTAGAGAGTTTTGCTATTCTACCAAAAACTAAAACGAAGGAGTGACTTAGGGCATTGCAAAGCCTCCTTTGGCTTCTTGAGTCACTCTGTGGAGCTACAGCTGTGAGAAGTGACTCCTTGGGTCACGTGAAAGACAAGGAATGCCTGTTAAGTTTGGTGACAGAAGAAAGATCTTTGGAGAAACTTAGGGCCAGATGTATCAAAGCTTTTTGCATTCGCAAACAGTCTGAACGGCCGTTTGCGAATGCAAAAAAGCCTTTCAGTATGTATGAAAGGAATTCGCCATGCACTTTTAAAGAATTAATCAATTAGGGATTCCTTAAAATTGCGACCCCGTTTAGAGAATCACAAATTGTGATTCTCTAAATAAGAAATCGCAAATAAGGAATCCTTATTTGCAATTTCTTAAGCACATGTATCAAGCTTTTCCTTAATGCGAATTGGGCATTAAGGAATCATAATTACCACCAAATACAATTTGGTGGTAACCATGTGCAAATTTTAAAAATGCATTAAAAATCCATTTTTAAAATTGACATGAAGTGCACACATGCCCCTTTGGCATGTGTGCGCCTTACATGTCCTTAAATAATTTTTGGGGGTGCAGCAGAGGGGGCCCTAGGCCCTCAGCACCCTGGGGTTTGCATTTCCGAAATTGCAAATTCCAGTTAGGAATTCGCAATTTGGGAAATGGAAAAAATTCGCAAATATGGGCCTAAAGGCCTGTAGGTGCGAATGGGGTCAGAATCGATATTTGCGATTCGGTAATAGCATTTGCGATTTTTAAGAAATCTCTATTACTGAATCGCAAATATGATACCATTTTCCGACTCGGAAATAGCGATTTCTTAAAAATCGCTATTTGAGAATCGCAAAATGGATTCTTGATACATCTGGCCCTTACTCTCTAAGAAGGATCTTCGTTTTAACACGAAATAGCCAATGACAGCAATGTGTCATGAAGGCATCTCCCATGCTGTGCTTACATCCTACTGAGGCAAAAGGGTACATAAGACACATCGGGCTGCAAGTATCTAGTTTAGGAATTCCCTTTGAAGAAAGTCGAGCCTGACTCTTTAAAGTGGCATGCTGAACCCATTCATCCCCATATAAGCCTTGAAAAGAAAATAATATTTCTCCTTCCCCTATTGGGAAAGTAAAGGGAGATAGTCGTGAATTTTACTTGAGCATCTGTTCCTACTGTTGTGCGGAAGCTGATTAGAAACTTGACCTAGTGGGTCTCTTCTTTGAGGCCTACAGATGTGTATGGTAGCTAAATGGTCAAAACGGCAAATGGATCACTAGACTAAAGAGTAGTGTTCCAGAGTGCCCCTGACATTATGGACTTTCATTAACATGTGTACGCTAATTGACAAGTTTCTGTTGGTCCCATAGAAGCAGTTTCGACATTGACTATAAGCACTAGAACCTGTTCTATAGATAGTTCAAAAATACCCTCTGGGCAGACCTGCTAGTACAGCTGAAGCCCATAGTTTGGGCATTTTAACACTAGAGATCCATTGAAGGAACAAGTGGACACAGTGGCTCCACTTGTGAAAGTTTGGAAGTGCCTCGTCTCACTTCGGTAAACTCCAGCTCTACCAGAATGGTCTAGCATCAGCTTTGTCAACCATTGCTCAGGCTTGTGGAGCCCTGCCTGAATAATGTCTCCAGCTGGGTCCCTCCAGACAGCACAAGGTTCAGACATTTTACAAGGAATACCTGACCATGAGAAGGAAAGCAGCAACGAGCTTCCTTCTGTTCTGATCCAACTGTGAAAAGGCATCTTTCTCCTGCTGGAGCTGTGTCTTCATTCTGTTCGGATACAACTTTTACATCCACGCCTCTCGACAGATTTCACTTCATCTCAATATTTAAGTGTGAAGGTAAAATATCTTCCAGGTCTTGTCTCAAGCGCTATTCTGCTGTATGCAGTAAAGGATTCACCTCTCCTGACTTGTAAGTTCCATTGAAATCCCATGAGAGAACTTTTGAGAGAATGTTTTAACGTCTCCCATTGAAATCTAATGCCACACTGATTTCCTTTTCATTAGTCCCCATGGTAAAACCTTATTTTATATATTTATATTTCGACCTGAATTTGCCATTTTTCTACGGAATGTCTATTTGACCAGTTCATGTTAACTCTTTGTATTAAAATTGTCTTGAACTTTTAAGTTTATCTTTTTACTGTATTTACTGTACTGTTATTTGAAGTTTTAGTTCGCCACGCATTTGTCACATTTCTCTGAAGCGTTTTCTTTAGGCACACCCAGTGCCTTAGCTACCTATAGGCAAACCAGAAAATATATTAAGCAAAAACATTATTTCCTCTTCTGGGCCCCCAAATCTGATTGTGCAGCAACTCAGTCTCTGCTTACGTCAATAGTAGCTTCTTCGTCGTCTATAGTCTTTCGTGTCCTTTGCCTTCACCTTCAGTAGGTTATGTATGTTATCAGCAAAATGTTTACGTTGCATTTGCTTTGCTTCACACGCTCCTTATTATCTCAAGATGTCTATCGTTCTCACGTTATTGAATTATTAAAATATGAGAACTAGGTTTATCGTATCCGTCTTGTTACGTTTAGATCAGCAGTGAAAGTTGTGTGGGGTCACTTCTTCTACCACTGGCATGTTAGTAAACTGTCAATGCTAGATGGGGAAATGTCCAAATATTGCCCCGGTTTTCTCTTTTAAGGTTATGTTCCTTTTAATCTCTATAATTTCAGAAAATGTATCCCTATCAATTGCTTTTACTCAAAGAATGATGTATTCAAGCCCTTTGAGCAATCTTTAAAGCATATGTTAAGAAAAGCTTCATTCCCATCCATCTCAAGCCACCAAGTACATTGAGATCGTATAATTTAGGCAGAATATAAAATGTAAAATATGTATTTCCAGCAGCTTTAAAAGTGTTTTATATCTACTGCTAAATATATTCTAGTACGCCCAATATCTTTCTTGAAATTCATTTTTTATTTTGCAGAAATGCATGCAAAATTTGAACTATTAACTCGGGCTGCCAGACAAATTTGCGCTGCCACTTTTCAGTTCATTGTTGTGCTACAAGTAATGAAATAAAGCAAAATAATTACTTTTCTAATCTTACGGCTGGCAGAAGCTGGCTTTGTCTGTTGTAAATGTCAAGGAAAAAAAGTTGCGTGGTGTTTTTCAAGAGATTTTTATAAACCAAAGCGTTCTTCCTTCCTCTCCTAGAAGAGAGTGGTGTTGACAAGATTATTTAGTTGGAAGAATGTTATTTAGGGAAATCTTCAGTAATTGATGTTCAATGAACAAAGTGGCAATTACAAATGTATTTTCTGATTAAGGGAACGAAAAGGGAGGTGCCAAAGAAAATACGTATTTTTCATGATCCTATACAAAAAATTGGTTACGGGTTTAACAAATGAATGGATTACGGTCTGTTTTAGGGTTATGGTTTAGTGTTATGGTTAATGTTATTTTTAGAAATAATGTTATTGTTCAAGCTAAAGTTATAGTCATGTGCATGGGCCTGTGTTCCCCCACCTGGGGCCAAATAGACTTTGTGCCTCATCTGGAGGGTGGATAGGGTGTTCACCGAAACCTCACTTGATAACAAGGATTTCAAAATGGTGCCACAATAATGTGACAGCCTTGGCAATGGTTGGTGGTGACAGGCCCCTGGGTGGCATGGACCTGTCAGTGTGGACCTGCCAGACTAGCACCCACCGGTTTGCCTGGAACAATGACGGATACGTGGAGAGAGACCTGGAAATCTCCAAGTTGCTGGACAGAACTGCCGAACTGGAGTTGGTCAAACTCAAATTGTGAATGGAGAATGCGGAGCGGCACAAGTTGAGATAATAGGTCACATCTGCCATCTGGACTGGCTACCAGCTGCCAGGTCATCTCTGGTGGGCTGGGAGGTGTGTGAGATCTGTGAGAATCAGAGCACAACTGACTGCATTGGTGAAGAGGACTGAAGAGGTAACTGTCGTGTCCCCTGATACTGAGCTGCTGATCATCCCCTCTCCCGGACACCCGGCATACACTGTCTTCTCTGGGGCCTTGGCGGCACTCGGCCCTTCTCTGGTGTACTCTGTCAGAGAGAGGATGCAGAGCCAGGCTGCTGTGACCGTGAGACCCCCAGACGTGTTGCAGGAGCCCAGAGGGCATCATTGAGACTGCCCATAAATTCTCCTGAAAGCCCAGCGCTTAAAGTTCAAAACTCTAAGGTTTCAGAGTAGGAACTCAACTGATTCTAGCCAAGGGTCCACCTCTTGGGGATTATAAACTCACATCAGCAGAAACAAGCAGGGCTCAGGCAGGTCCAGCTTCAGGTGCAGGCAGGGCCAGTTGCATCAGGTCTGCTGGGGAGTTGCAGGGTGGCCTCGAGGTTGTTGTGTCCCTGTACCTCAGAATAGGAGGTGAGCCAAGTGACCCTTGGAGTTACTCTGGGTGTCCTGGGCTCAAGGAGATGGGACTCTCTCCTTCAAGCAGCAAGGCAGGCCTCAAGCAGAAGGTAGCCCTCTTAGGAACAAGGCAGGCATCAAGAAACAGGACAGTCCCCTGAAGAACCAGGCAAGCCTCAATCAGCAGGGCAACCCTCTATTACCAGCAGGGCAGTCCTCTGAGATACAAGGCAGCCCTCAAACATCAAGGCAGTCTTCCAAGAAATAATGCAGGTTTAGCACTTATTAAATGTAGTAAGGTAACCCAATGTTATCCAATAGGGGGAGGTAGACCTAAAAATTGTGAATAACAAATTTAGGCATTTTTCACTACTAGGACATGTAAAACTTTAAAAACACATGTCTTTCTTTACAATACAATGCACCCTACCATAAGGGCCTTCTTTAGCGGTTAGGGGTATGAAAAAGGAAACTTTAGGCCTACCAAAATTTTTGGCATGATGGGCAAAAAAATGTTGGACTGGGATGCAGCCTAAGCGATAGCTAGTGTTTAAGATGAATTCAAGCATTCCATCCATCACCTTGTTGTGTTTGAAAAGGTTTATTTTAGTAGGTCAAATTGGCAGTTTAGAACTGCACTACAGGCTGCAATGGCAGACCTGAGATATGTTTTAAAAGGCTACTTTTAGTGGGTGGCACAATGCACGCTGCTGCTAAACTAGTAGCATTTAATTTACGGCCCTGGACACGCTTGTGCCAAATATGAGGAACTTGCAAGTAAATTAAAAGTACCAATCAGGTGTAAGTCAATTGAACCATTGTTTAAGGGGGAGCACAAGAATATAAGCACAGGTTAGCAGTGGTAGAGTGCACTGGGCCCTAAACGTCAACCACAACGGGTTCAGAAAACAGGAGGGGAAAAGTTTGGGGGTGACCTTGCAGATAAAGCCAAGTCCAACAGTTTCCTACAAAGTTCCATCTCTTTCTTGGTTGTCTAGCAGCTCGGCAATCATTTTGAGTTAAAATAAACATACATTTATTATTCAAAAAGTTATGAAAGACCTGGCCATGGTGCATGGGTGCCTACATTGGCACTAGGCAGCAGTTTGTGTGCCAGCACAGCCAGAGAGCAGGAATGTGCCATATAATGTTAAGTACAGCATATTCCTGCCCCTTTCCTTTCACACAGCTCAACCAGATGGCATGTTGATGTGTGTCAATAGTTGATGAATATGCCTGCAGTTTCTAAATACATTGCCATGCAAGATATTACTTTTTCTCTTCCTCTTTTATCTCTGAATGACCCAATCCATGCAAAATACCTTTTTCCCTCTGTCATTCCTAGAAATAACAATCTGATTCAAAAATCTGTTTGTGGGTTTCAGGTTCTCAATAAAACCAGTTAAAAACTTACTTCCCAAAATACTGATTCAGAAAATCAAGGACTGTGGATATTTTTATAGAAAACATAAGAGCATGAAACATGAATTGAATGCATCCAAAATGAATTGACCACCAACAAATTTGGAAATGTCTGTAATGAATGAATAAATTAATGAAATCTTTATTTGACAACTATCTTTTAGCCATAAAATTACAAACAAAATGATGCACCAGCATCCATATTAAAATGTACTGGATAAATCTATGAACAATTAATAAGTTAACAAGGTAAAACATACAAAATTATATTTCATTTCATGGTATACACCCTTAACCCCCACTGTAAAAAAGCAATGTCTTCTATAGATGTACAGCAGACTGTAAGAAATGAAGCAACCAAGCAACAAACCTTTTTGTTATGAAGGGACTATAAGAAATAAAAAATGTATAACTTGAGAATCTGCACCAAGTATTTTACAGTAAGTTACCTGTAAAACTTGCAGAAGACGGGGGATGCAAGATGGCCGCACTGTAGTGAAGCTCTGCAGACCGAGACACCCTATCCAGCACTTATCCTGACTCTGCGAGCCATCCACCCCACAAATGCAGTGATCTGTGCTGGGAAATGAGTGCTGAGTAGGTACAGACTTCACTAATGGCACTGAGGCACTGCAGCACCAATAACGCCGATTGGGTGACCTTGCAGAGCAACATATGGCGTGCAAATGTGACAGCCTTGGCAATGGTTGGTGGTGACAGGCCCCTAGGTGGCATGGACCTGTCAGTGTGGACCTGCCAGACTAGCACCCACCGGTTTGCCTGGAACAATGATGGATACGTGGAGAGAGACCTGGAAATCTCCAAGTTGCTGGAAAGAACTGCCAAACTGGAGTTGGTCAAGACCAAATTGTGAATGGAGAATGCGGAGCGGCACAAGTTGAGATAATAGGTCACATCTGCCATCTGGACTGGCTACCAGCTGCCAGGTCATCTCTGGTGGGCTGGGAGGTGTGTGAGAGCTGTGAGAATCAGAGCACAACTGACTGCATTGGTGAAGAGGACTGAAGAGGTAACTGCCATGTCCCCTCATACTGAGCTGCTGATCATCCGCTCTCCCGGACACCCAGCATACCCTGTCTTCTCTGAGGCCTTGGCGGCACTCAGCCCTTCTCTGGTGTACTCTGTCAGAGAGAGAATGCAGAGCCAGGCTGCTGTGACCGTGAGACCCCCAGACGTGTTGCAGGAGCCCAGAAGGCATCATTGAAACTGCCCCATAAACTGGTGCACTAATTAGTTGAAGGACTGATCTGGCCGGAGGCCTGTTGTGTGACTAGTTGGGTGCCGTTCAATGTAACTGGAGGCCCCCAGCTCACCCACTGCTAGACATCGCGCCCCTCTGAATGCACCAGTGGAACTAGGTCAGTGATCAGCCACTGCCTGAGCGCAGCAAAATATAAATACTACAGACTACCTGCTAACAGACTTGGCATCACTACAGCAGATTAGGGCGTGACCCTCCACTACTGGGACTCCCATTACACTGTGCAAGCTATCTCACTAGGATCGCACTGCCCACAGCTCACTATGGAGAAGGCAGCCAAGCAACAATCATACCTCACCTTTGAAGCTAAGCGTGTTAGTAGCCCCCTTGGGAGGTGTCATTGGACACTGAGCAGAAGCGTCAGTCCCAGGGGTCACAACCCTAGACAACATGCTGCTTGCTATGCAGCATAGCTTTCAGTCAATCAACAGAAAAATTAATACCCTCAACATGCGCATTGTCCACATGGCAACCACATTTGACAGACATGCAGCGTGCATAGCTGAGGCGGAGTAGAGTCTATCCACGACTGAAGACACCCTCCAGAACACAATGGGCACCTGCCTCAATATGGAGAAAGTGATGGCAATTACTCAAGCCAAAAATGAAGGCCTCGAAGCGAGAACTCTGAGAAACAATATTAGGATTCCTGGTATTTTGGGAACAACCAACACATGGAGAATGGAGCTTTATGTCAAACAACTGCTTTGTGATGTCTTTGACGCTGATCAGTTTTCAACTATGCTGATAGTAGATCCTGCCAATAGATCACTGGACATGTGACCTCCGCCAGGGCACCACCGCACCCTATAATAGCGGAGTGACTGGACTACAATGACAGAGACATGGTGTTCTGGCTCTCCAGGAAGAAAAAGGCAATCCAACATCAGGGAAATGAAGCTGTGTTCTTCTCAGATTTCACCACAGGGGTTCAAGCAGCAAGACAGGAATTTCTGTCCATCAAGAAATGGGCTGGGATAAGATATGCATTGTTATACCCAGCTAGACACTTAGTTGATCTACAAGATAAACAGAAAATATTCCCCTCCCCGCAGGCTACATTTGAGTTCTTGAAGACAGCAGGATTTGGCTGCAAATCCTCCTCAGACTCCGCTGCTTGATTGGTATTTGGGAATGAAATGCCATGTTTGTGAGAGGAGACATGCACTGTGGGGCTGCCTTTCGTTGCCCAATGTTTTGTTGTATTTGGTACTCATGCCAGTGCTCTACACAGCACTCTTATGTACTCCTAGGGTTTGGTAGATCTTAGCCTGGCCACCTCCATTCACCAGATGGCTTTTTGTTTCTTTACTCGCCCTCTCCCTAGAGGGAACACCCCTAGTGCTCAAGATAGCAATACGCTATTATGTTTGTTGTATTCAGTGGACTAATGTTTCGTTGTAATTGGGATTGGTGAGTTTGAGATGGCGGGGATGTGCTTTTAGCAGGTTGGGGATGCTGAACTAGGAGGGGGAAGGGTTGTTTGATTTGTTTGTTTTTACCCCCACAAAATGCTCAATTGGTGCCTTTCAAAGTACTGATACATACAGTCCTTGCATGCAAGTGGTGAAGATCTGGAAGTATGAGTATTAGCGGTGGTCCCAATGCGGCCTCTCTTATCTTCCTATCCTGAAATGTCCTGGGCTTAAGTAACCCAAAAAAGATTAAACTGGTCTACCTGGATTGCAATAACATGGAAGTTGCTTTTTTACAGGAAACACATTTGTCGAAGCATGCTGCTCATGTGATGGGTGCGAGATGGGTGCCTAGTGCTTGGCCTCCTGTTATTCTCTTATGGCGGGGGACAATTATTTTTATCAGGAAGGGGATGCAGTTTGAGCTGGTGCATTTTGAGATCGATGGCCACAGTCACTATGTTCTAGTGCCCGGTAAATTATGTGGTACCATGGTCTCTATGTTTAGTACATATAGTCCTAATGTAGATGATCGGGATTTCTTTGCTCATGTTTGGCAACAATTACACATTTTGCCCTCTATGCCTTTGATATGGGGAGGAGATATCAATCTGTGCCTGTATCCATGTCTGAATAGATCGGCCACTACTTGTGGATAAGATAAATGGGCAACCTGAGCCATGTAGGACAGCATTGCAGAATATGGGGCTATAGATGTGTGGCACTTCCGACACCGGAGAGTCAGGAAGGGCACATGCATTTCATCTGTACATGGTTCTTGGTCATGTTTTCATTATTGGTTGACTACAAGGGAGGTACAGACTTGAGTGGGAAATATTTGCAATGTCCCCTGAACATTGTCAGATCACACACCAGTACGCATGGCACTAAATGTCCCAGCATATGTCCCTCCACAGTTTTGCTGGCGTTTAACCCACACAGCATTACGTGATCCAGTGTTTCATGGGGATGTTCCTAATGCTATTATAAAGTACTTTCTCATTGCTAAAGACTCAGTAGGGAGTGCAGGCGTCGTATGGGAAGCATTCAACGCCACCACTAGAGGGAATTATATAGGGGCACAGGCAGGCATACTAAAGGATATCCGATCTCAATTGCGGAAAATAAAAACCAAACTTTAGGATCTGGAACAGAACTATGCATCACACCCCATGCGCATCATCTTTGTGAATATTCAAGAACGGGTGACCGCTTACAATGAGACCGCAGAAGAAGTGGTGCGTCACATGTCACACAGACATGTTCCCCGTGCATATGGCGAAGGAGGTAGGCCTTGTTGAGCCCTATCTAATAAGATGGGGGGCCTCTCAGGGTCAGAGGGAAAATCTCAGCCAGCCTTTTACTATTAATGAAATTAAGGAGGCCATCAGCGGCTTACCTAATGGCAAGTCCCCGGAACTGGACGGTATATCAGGGGAGTTCTACAAAGCGTACACTGAACTACCAGGCCTGCACATCCTGCAAATGTTCTAGGAAGCCTATACGGCACTGGAACTGCCCTATCTCTCAGAGAAGTGCTTATTATCATGCTACTGAAGCCTGATAAGCTACCTGAGTGCTGCAAATCATACAGTCCGCTATCCCTCATTATTATTGACACAAAAACTTTAGCTAAATTACTAGCTACATTACTTCAGCCGTTACTTCCTAATATGGTTCTGCCAGATCAGGCTGGGTTTATCCCCACCTGCTGTACTGCTCAGAACCTCTGCACTATTTTTGACTTATTACACTATCTCGACTCTTCCATGAAGACAGTGGCGATCCTACTATATGCCAATAAAGCATTTGATTCTGTCACCTGGACTTACCAGTTCACCATTTTGCAGAAGATGGGGATCCCCTCTGCGTTGATCAGGTGGATACAGATACTATATATGGATATGGTAGCTAGGGCACTCGTGGATGTCATCACTTAAAGTGTACAGGGGAACACGTCAAGGATGTCCTCTGTCATCAATCCTATTCGCCCTGGCAATAGGGCCATTGGCATGTGTAATTAGGCAACAACATGCTGATGCGTCCTTTAGATTCAGTCTACGCCTATAGGCTATATCTTTACGTGCTGACGATATGGTGCTCTGTAGGGGATTGGAAAATCCACCTGGCCTCTCTTATTAGGGAGTATGCATGCTTTGAATGGCAGTCAGGGTTAGAAGCAATCATATGTACTGGCCCTTACCACTAGCACCCAACAATACCCTACAGAGTTACCTCTGCAGTAGTGCTCCGATCCAGTGAAATACATAGGTGTCTGGGTACACAGGGACCCAGAAATGGCTGATAAGGTATAACAATGGCAAGGCGATCGCCAAAAGTGAGAATCGCGTAGAGTGGTGGTCATGTCTCCCAATTTCTCTAGCTCATAGGATAGCAGTGATGAAAATGTGTTATCGTAGCCCAATTCTTAAATCTATTTGTTAATATACCAATTCCTTTTCAAGACACTAAAATCCCTGTTGACATCACTGGCATGGGCAAGGAAGCAGTAGAAGATTGCTTGGAGTCAGCTCACACTTCCCTTTGACCAAGAAGGCTTTAATTCCCCAGACTTCTACCTCTATTACATATGTTCACAAGCACAGCACGCCCATTATTTGATGCACCCCAAACTGTACACTCCACGCTTGACCATTGAGCATGAAGTTGCTGTCATCAATGCTTCTAAATAAGCTAGTGGAAGTGGCTCGCAGCAGTTTTAACACCATTAAATGCACATCGGGAGCTCGGCAGACCTGAGGTGCACAAGCGAGCAAACAACCTCTGTATACCCCAGCACTACTGCTGGCCCATCATTCCGATCTGTCTGTCACGCAGGAGCTGAAAGTGCTGACACTCTTGAATGACGCTGTATTTAAGACATTGGGAGAGCTCTTCCCAGACAACTGCAATATACAACTCTAGTCTCTGCCCAGCGGAGCTGCAATAGACCACTCTTGCATTTCACCTATATAAGACTGAAGGCAGTCATGTGTGAGTACTACCCGTCTTTACCGCATGCTCCCTCTACCATGCAGGCACTGCAAACAGAGCTCACTAGATCTTGCACCAGTCTTACTACTAGTTCATATTCTGTGGCGCAATCTGATTGTTGGAAATGGCCCTTTTTGCAGTTGCAAGGCCTATCCCTCTCATAGGTTAACATGGGGGCTGCCTTTAAATATGATTAAAGTGTAGATTCCCTTTGGGAGCGGATAGTCACATGGAGTTTGGGGTCTCTGAGCTCACAATTTAAAAATACATCTTTTAGTAAAGTTGATTTTAAGATTGTGTTTTTAAAAATGCCACTTTTTGAAAGTGAGCATTTTCTTGCTTAAACCATTCTGTGACTCTGCCTGTTTGTGGATTCCCTGTCTGGGTCAGTTTGACAGTTGGGCTGGTTGCACCTCTCTCTAGACAGTGACACAAAGAAGGCTGGGGTGTAGCCTGCATATCCTGATGAGCCATCTGTGCTAGGAGGGAGGGGAGGAGTGGTCACTCACACCTGAAAGGGCTGTGCCTGCTCACACACAATGCAGTCTCCAACCCCCTGGTGTGTGCCTCGGGCCTGGCCTGGGCAAGGCAGGATTTCACAAACAAGAGAGACTTTTCTTAGAAGTAAGCCTACTTCAAAGGGTGAAATGGGTATAAGAAGGGCACCGAAAACCACAGACTTTATATCACTTCTGGAAACAAAGAGGAACCTCTGCCTGGAGAATAGCTGAAGAGCTGAGGAAGAAGAGCTGCCTTGCCTGTGCTTTGTGGAGCTATCCTGCAGTTGCTGCTTCTGCCTGTGCAAGAGGACAAAGACTAGACTTTGTGTGCCTTCCTCCTTGTGAAGAACTCTGCAAGGGCTTGAAATTGAGCTTGCCCCTTGTTGTTGAAGCCTCAGGGACAGCAAAGACCTCTCTCTGCCAGCACCTGGAGCCTCTGCTGAGACCCCTGCCCTGCCAAGTGGTGCCCTATCCAGTTCCTGCGGCTTTGAAAGGTGAAGCTGGCAGACCAAGGTTGGAATTCCACACACAGACCGCCATGCGGGGAAATTTCCAACGCAACCTCCTTCGCGGCTGAAATCGATGCTCCACCTGCAGTGCGGCTGGAAAATTGACGCACGCGGCTGGAGAAATGACGAACGGCATTGCTTACGAAGGCTGCAATGACGCAACATTGGTGAGTGCGGAAAAATAACGCAAGTCTGCCCGGACCCGAGGTATTTTGTCTGAATCAACGCATCTCTCTCCTGCTGGGAAAGAAACAACGCACGCCCACCAGACCAGAGAAGGAGAAACAACGCATGGCCTCGCTTGCGTGTGAGAAATCGATGCACTGCTTACCTTTTTTGTGTTTATTTTAATGCTACCCAGGTACATTTTCATGCTAACAGTTTTAGTGTTGAGTTTAAAAGAACATGAAGACACTTTTTGCCTTTTAATTAAAAACTTGACTTGTGTAGGATGGATTTTTGTCATTTTGGTCTTGTTTTGTTTAGATAAGTATTCCCTAGTTTTCTTAACCTGTGTTGTGTCATTTTGTAGTGTTTTCAGTGAGTTACTGTGTGTTGGTACAAATACTTTACACCTTGCACTCTGAAGTTAAGCCTGCCTTCTCGTGCCAATGTACCAAGGGGGTGAGCGGGGTTATCTGAGGGTGATTCTCTTTTACCCTTACTAGAGTGAGGGTCCTTGCTTGGACAGGGGGTAACCTGACTGCCAACCAAAGACCCCATATCTAACACTGATGTAGTAACAAATGATGCTGCGTTGCTAGATAAATGAAATGCAATCCTGGATGCACCATTTGCTAAGATGGAGTGGACATTCTGTTATGCTTTAACTGGTATCCTCACCAATACCAGGAATTCACAAATTATTAATTTCAAATACTTGCATCAGATGTGCTAAACACCTTCACAATTGGCCCAGTTCAGGCTTCGAAGGTAGGATAATTTTCACAATTGGCCCAGTTCAGGCATCGAAGGTAGGATAATTGTGAAAGATGTGATAGACTAGGAGCGGACTTCTTGCATCTCTTGTGAGGGTGTGCCAAGGTTTACAGGTACTGGGAGCACTTCACACTGACACTGGCCAAGGTGACGCTAGAACAGATACCCCTTGACACAGCACATGTCTTCTGGGATATGTTAAGCCCTTACAACCTGCCAACCGTAAGTTGACTGCTATTGCCCTGTTACTGGCCGAAAGGAGGGTAGCCATTCACTGGGGGAAAAAAAACATACACCACACTGATACAATGGTTCCATGACATTACATATTGTAAAGACCAGCTGGAGACCCACTGCCGGATTAAACCCTGTGGAGGCCCACAGACAGTTGGAATTTTGGGGTCCTCCTGGCAAATTATCTTCTAATACGTTTTTAATTTTACCAACCAACAATTTTAATAAACCAATTTTATGACAGAAGACTAAACATTACACATATGTAGTTTGCACCAATTTGTTTTACAAACTGACAGCCAACAGAAGATAAGCTTTTAAGAGACAAACTTCTATGTGAATCTGATGTCAATGGTTTATGTATTTTAAGGTGTTAATGGGTTCATTACATTAATACAGTAGTTTCTTCATAGGGTTATTAATGTAACGTTTTCGTTTCTTTGAGTTGATTAATTTTTTTCTATCTTTTGGAAACAATTCAAGAAAGGTTTCTTTTAAGATAAAATCAATATTATTTTGATCTTTTGTCGCGGGCCTCTCAAAGGAGTGGGGCCCATAGACCGGCACGTATTTGTCTATTTGGTAATCCAGCACTATGGAGACCTATGCAGAGGAACTTCCAAGGGTCGTGCGCCCCAAGGTCTTCTGGACACCTATGACAGTGTACCTCATGACACTGACATGTTACGCAAAAGGATATTTTGCCTTCCACTTGTCATTGTTGTACTTGATTTCCATGAGTTAATCTATATATGTCTATATAATTATGGCACATGTGGCATTACTTGTAATGCGGGCAATTGTTTGTATGTTTTCTTTTGTAATGTATGCAATGAAAATGCTTAACAAAAAGAAAACAAATTGCTGAAGAAGATAAAGTGCGTCAGTGTTTGAAGTGAGTTTTCATCGCATGGACATAGTTGGATTAAGGGCATGTCATAATGGCCCAAGGGGAAAGGCAAGTGACACTTTATACTATCTACCTGAAATTGTGTCAAAAGGTGTTTCTCCCACACAATTCAAACCCATGCAAAGTAGGTTTCTGTTTTAAGTGTGTTCTAAATGATCACAAATTCCTCTTGGGGGCTTAGCCATCTAAGCACCTTCTTCATTCATCTCTGTACTTTACCAGTAAAACTGCTTAATCCACACTTTCTCTTTCAAAGTTAAGTTATTTTTGTAGGTGCTTAATACAAATCAAGCCTCCCCGGGTCATTACACAGTTGCCTCACATGCTGAAATCATGGGATTCTATGTCCATAGTCGCATACTAAGCAATCCTCTAAGATATCTGTGTTTAAAATGACATGTCAGTTAGCCCATACTGATAACCACAATAGTAAAGAAGCTAGTTTAACTTGTCAGATACATATTTAAGTCCTAGCTCCCCATGGGTGAAGTAGTGGGAGCTGCTGGGTGGTAAGCCTAGCAACAGCTTCAGAATCTGTTCTCTTCCACTGGAGACTGTTGGTTGGCGTGTATCCCCGGATGGCCGACCCATAAGTTAAAATTTAAACACACTTTTGTTTGTAAATTTCAGTCACAGGTGGTATGGGCCTAGGCCCAAAACCTTTAGCTAGTTTAAAAAGGGCACCAGTTGATTGATAAAACTTGCTAATTCTATTTGGCAAACACGCTACCCAATTACTTAGGGAATGAAAGGTAACATCTAGATAAGGAAAGCTATATACTCTTTTTATAGGCGTACCCTTAACTAAGATAGGTTTAGTTTTGGTGCGCCTGACCCACAACAGCCATATAATGGGTTTTGGTAAGGTTGGTCTCCAAACAGGCCACACCTTTATCAATCAGGTCATTAAGACCTGATGGTGTGTGGAGGAAAAAGCAGAACATCATCTACATACAGTACAGCCGCTATAGGGGCTTTTTTGACTGTAGGCACATCTTTGCCCAACAATATTTTCTGTGTATTTACTAGTATAGTAGTTAGTCCTACCCCAGAAACACAGACATCTATTCAGAAAATGAAATTGTGTTTCAAAGGTTGCAAATAGAAGGCACGCCCCCAAAATGTTTTAGGATGCAGGAATATGGTTTTCTCAACTGAAGAAAATATTTTCAAGGTGGAGTAAAAAAACATGCTGTAATATGCTATTCCACCGTTCTGCTATACATACACCTCCTATCTGCATACTGGACAGTAGTAAATAGTCCGCGTGGAGGAAATAGAGTGTGCATGAACATCTATACATTTTCTTGGAGAGTTTTTGAACATTGTGTGCAAATGTTCAGTGTCAGCAATGATTTTGGTGCCTAGGACCACACATATTTTGGGAGCCCTGTTGAGAAAAACTTTTAAATGTTATTTAAATATTTTTGCCCTCACTGTCGTGTAAAAACAAAAAAAGCAACACCTACATTTGGCAGCCTTTTACCCTTGCTTCAAATAATGTTATTTGTGAATTATTATCATGTTCTCTACCCATGTATGTGCATTTGTCTATGAAAAGTGTTTTTTTCTGTGTTGATAATTATATTTTTTGGTAATGATAATAATCCCATGCAGGCTTTGGAGCAATTTAAGCGGAAGACATTATAGTGGAAATGTACCTGTTCCTTATTTATTTACATTAACAACACTATCATTATTAGTTAAAGCAAATTGATACATTTATTCATGATAATAAAAAGGAGTCTGACTCTTCTACCTGTCCCTAGCCCAACTCAATTGGCATGTGAGGGACTCAGCAGCTTTTGTAAAGGCAATGATGCATTTCTTTGGAAGTAGAATATTTAGGTATTTTTTAACTTTCATGAATAAATTCTTGATATAACATTGGACAATGGTGAGGGCCAGTTGATTTATGCAATTCTATGTCTACAGACTTTACTGCATATCTATGGATTTAGATAATTTGCCACATAATGTGGAATGTATTTTGGCGCATAATTTGCAGAAAAATAAATGCTAAAGAATTTGCTCCATAGTTTGCTTTTTTGGTACATATAGGTGGTCATTACGAGTCTGGCTGTCGCATGACCACCAGAATCGCCGTGGCGGCTCCAGCGCCATCAGACTGGTGGTGGGACCGCCACATTATGACTGTGGCTGAACCACCATGGTCAGACCACTGACACCGCCAGGCTGCCGCAAGCTGGCAGCCTGACGGTCCCGGGGATTCACATCCACTAGGGCAGCGCTGCTTACAGCGCCGCTGTGGGGATTAGGAGTCCCCATCTGCAGCCTTTCGATGGCGGTTAACACCACTATGGAAAGGCTGGTGGAATGAGGGACTCAGGGTCCCTGGGCGCCCCTGCACTGCTCATGCACTTGGCCCCCATGCACAGCCCCATCGCACATTCCACTGCCCGAATTATGGGCAGTGGAATGCATGACAGGAACTGCTGCAATGTTAAGATCCTGTTAAGGCCCTGTTCACTGCTGGGCCGGCGGGCGGAAACACTGTTTCCACCCGCCGGTCTTACAGTGAAGTCCTATTAGGGCCGGCGGGGTTCAGGACGCACAGGGGGTCTGTAGGCGGGAAGAGTTTGGCAGGTGGCCTCTGCCACCCGCCAAACTATTAATGACCACCATAATCTGTTCCTCCTTGCAGTATAATCATAGCAACCATGCCATTCAGTTCCATGTCAAAATATATGTGTGTGTTAGAAATGGCGTCTCTCGTTGGCAGGACCCTCACTATATTCAGAGCAATGGAGATACACACTTATATAACCCCTGCTCACCCATCTCAAAGGGACCAACACACACAGTAATACAGTAAAAACACTACAAAACGAACACCACACCAGGAAAATAGGCAATATTTATCCAAATCAAACAAGCCCAAAACCACAAAAAATCCAACATAAACAAGTCAAGATATACATTTTCAAAAGAATAGATTCTTACTCCATAGAAAACAATGGAAATGTTTGTACACAAAATACTTGGTTTAGTTTGTGTCAAAAATAAAGCCGCATGGGCAGGCATTCATCGGAAAAATCAGCGATACATTAATTCCTTACTCGCAAGTGAGGCCATGCGTCATTTCTTCTCTGGTTGGGTAGGTGATGTGTCATTTTTCTCTCCTGCAAGAGAGTGATGTGTTGATTTCCGGATGGGGCACCTTGGATCCACGCAGGTTCACGATGATTTGACACCCAGTGATGATGCGTGTGAAATACGACCGCATGGTGATGGAAAACCACGCTGTGTGGGCCTTGCTTTGTTTTTAGCAGCCACAAGCGGGTTTGTGCATTGTTTCTCCAACCACGATGCAGGTGATGCGTTGATTGCCCAGCCGCGATGCAGGTGGCGCATCGATTTCAGCTGCAAGGCAGATAGCTTTCATTTTTAGAGCCGCGTTGCAGGTGTTGTGTTGATATTTTCCTAGCACAGCTTCCTGTTTGGGGATTTCAGTCCTTATTCTAACAACTTCACCTCTCAAGGGCCCAGGGACGGGATAGGGCACCACTTGGCAGGACAAGAGTCTCAGCAGAGAGTCCAGGTGCTGGCAGAGGAAGTCTTTGATGGCCCTGACTCTTCAAAACAGGAGGCAAGCTCAGTCTAAGCCCTTTGAGATTCTTCACAAGCAGGAATATACAACAAAGTCTAGTCTTTGTCCTCTTTCTGGCAGAAGCAGCAACTGCAGGCCAACCCTGTAAAGCACAGTCACAGGCAAAGGGGCAATACTCCTCCTCAGGCTCTTCAGCTGTTCTCCTTGGCAGAGGTTCCTCTTGGTCTCAGAAGTAATCTGAAAATCTGGGGTTTTGGGTGCACTACTTATACTCCTTTCTGCCTTTTGAAGTAGGAAAGTCTCTGTTGTTCACAAGATCCTGCCTTGCCCAGGCCTGGCTCCAGACTCACACCAGGGGAGTTTGGAGTCTGCATTGTGTGAGGGCAGGCACAGCCCATTCATATGTAAGTGACTACTCCTCCCTCCACTGTAACCCTGATGGCCCATCAGGATATGAAGGCTACACCCCAGCTCCCTTTGTGTCACTGTCTAGAGGGGATTAACAGACAGCCCAACTGTCAGTCTGGCCCAGACAGGGAGTACACAAGCAGGCAGAATCACAGAAGGATTTAAGCAAGAACATGCCCACGTTCTAAAAGTGACATTTTCAAACTGAGAATTTAAAAAACAACTTTACCAAAAGTTGTATTTTTAAATTGTGAGTTAACAGACACCAAACTCCACATCTCCCTCTGCCTTCAAATGGAAACTACACTTAAACATCTTTAAAGGCAGCCCCATGTTAACCTATGAGAGAGATAGGCCTTGCAACAGTGAAAAACGAATTTGGCAGTATTTCACTTTTAGAACATGTAAAACACATCAGTGCATATCTCGCCTTTAACATGCACTTCATTCTGCCCATGGTGCTACCTACGGCCTTCCTTAAGGTTGCTTTATATGTATAAAAGGGGAAGGTTTGGGCCTCGCAAGTGGGTACACTTGCTAGTTCGAATTGGCAGTTTAAAACTGCACATACAGACACTGCAGTGGCAGGTCTGAGCCATGTTTACAGGGCTATTCATGTGGGTGGCACAACCAGTGCTGCAAGCCCACTAGTAGCATTTGATCTACAGGCCCTGGGCACCTCTAGTGCACTTTACTAGGGACTTACTAGTAAATCAAATATGCCAATCATGGATAAACCAATCGCCAATACAATTTACACAGAGAGCATTTTCACTTTAGCACTGATTAGCAGTGGGGAAGTGTCCAGAGTCCTAAAGCCAACAAAAACTGGTCATAAAAAAAAGGAGGAAGGAGGCAAAATGTTTGGGAATGACCGTGCAAAAAGGGCCAGGTTCAACAGTATATATAATGGATGTAGTAGTGGATTTTAGTATAAGATTTGGAGCATTTGTGTGCATATCGGGGGAGCCAAAAAAAAGAAAATATATATATATTTTTTTTAACGTACCTTTCTTGCCCTGCCGCACCAACCCTCGGTCCTCGACTGCAGGCACAGGCTCCCAGTCTGCCTTGCGTCCAGTCATAATGCTGCTTTCATGCTGCTAGCAGCATGAAAGCAGCGGTAGGCTTGAACGCAGCGCCCAGCAAGGGCACTTGGAGGTAGAGTGGAAGTCTTCAACCTAGCAATGCAGAGCCTGCAGTGCCAGGTTGGACAGAGCCTAGTGCACATGTGTATTTGGCCAGCCAAGTCGGCCGGCCAAACAAACATGTGCACTGAGGGGGAGTGCTGTGCACTGCCCCTCTGTGCGCTTCACAGCCCGTGGCCCCATCCCTTTTACTAAAAAAAAGATAATAAACATAGTTTATTATACTTTTCTTGTAAATGCTTTGCAGCTGCTGCTGCTGGCGGTGGGGGGGGGGGGAATGGGGTGACGCTAATCGGCCATTGCGGAGAAGCCACCCCTGTTTGAGTGCCATCCTCAGTTCCATTTTTAGTATTCATTAACCTCTTAGCTGCTGGGCCTTTTCCCCCCCAGTGCTGAGCCCTTTTTAGGCTATTTGGGGTAGTTCGCACTTAGGCCTTCATAACTTTTTGCCCACATAAGCTATCCACGCCAAATCTGCGTCCTTTTTTTCCAACATCCTAGGGATTCTAAAGCTACACAGAGTTTCTGGGTTCCCCTGATGGAGACCAAGAAATTAGCCAAAATACACCTAAAATTTCATTTTTCTTTTTTTTAAAGGGAAAAAAGGGCTGCCGAAGAAGGCTTGTGTTTTTTTCTCCTGAAAATGGCACCAACAAAGGGTTTGTGGCGCTAAAATCCCTATCTTCCCAGATTTCAGGAACAGGCAGAGTTGAATCAGAAAACCACATTTTTCAACACAATTTTGACATTTTATTGGGATATACTTCATTTTTGCTATTTTTGGTGCTTTCAGACTCCTTCCAGTTAGTGACAGGAATGGGTGTGAAACCAATACTGGATCTTGGAAAGCTAAGCATTTCTTAAAAGTAGACCCAATTTTGAATACAGCAAGGGGTCATTTGTGTAGATCCTACAAGGTTTTCCTACAGAAAATAACAGCTGAAATAAAAAGAAATTGAAATTGAGCTGAAAACAACAGCCATTTTTCTTTATGTTTTACTCTGTAACTTTTTCCTGTGATGTCAGATTTTTTAAAGCAATATACCGTTATATCTGCTGGACTCTTCTGGTTGCGGGGATATATAGGGCCTGTAGGTTCATCAAAAACCCTAGGTACCCAGAGCAATTAAATGGGCTGCACTTTGCAATAGGTTTTCATTCTATACCGGGTATACAGCAATTAATTTGCTGGAATATAAGGAGTGAAAAATAGGTATCAAGAAAATCTTTGTATTTCCAAAATGGGCACAAGATATGGTGTTGAGAAGCAGTGGTCATTTGCACATCTCTGAATTCCAGGGTGCCCATACTAGCATGTGAAGTACAGCGCATTTCTCAAATAGACGTCTTTTTTTACACACTGTTTTACATTTGGAAGTAAAAAAGGTAGAGAAAGACAAGGGGCAATAACACTTGTTTTGCTATTCTGTGTATCCCCAAGTCTCCCGATAAAAATGGTACCTCACTTGTATGGGTAGGCCTAGTGCCCGCAACAGGAAATGCCCCAAAACACAGCGTGGACACATCACATTTTCCAAAAGAAATCAGAGCTGTTTTTTACAAAGTGCCTAGCTGTGGATTTTGGCCTGTAGCTCAGCCACCACCTAGGGAAACCTACCAAACCTGTGCATTTATGAAAACTAGACACCTAGGGGAATCCAGGATGGGGTGACTTATGGGGCTCTCACCAGCTTCTGTTACACAGAATCCTTTGCAAACCTCAAAAGTTGGCAAAAAAAACACTTTTTTCGCACATTTCGGTGACAGAAACTTCTGGAATCTGAGAGGAGCCACAAATTTCCTCCTACCCAGCACTCCCCCAAGTCTCCCGATAAAAATGGTACCTCACTTGTGTGGGAAGGCCTAGTTCCCGTGACAGGAATGGATTGCACAAGGGTCAATGGTAGTCCTTGCATGAGGGCTACTGTTAACCCGGGAGTGATCCATTCCTGACGCAGGCACTAGGTGCAAGCACACAAGCGGGGTTGTGTTTTTATCAGGACAAGTGGAGAAACACTCGGTGGTAGGAATTTTGAGGATCCCTGCACATTCCTGTAGTTTCTGTGATAAAAAGGAAGGAAGAATAGAGGTTTTAATCAACGTTTCACTTTTGCAGTGTATTCGGTGAAATGCAAACACGCCACACTTACGTGGGCTGCCTTGGGTGTCTAGTTTTCAGAAATGTCTGCATTTGGTAGGTTTCACTATATGGCTGCCGAGCCCAGGACCAAATACTTAGGTGACTGTCTTAAAAAACTAGGCTGTTTTGTGGTAGGTAATTTTAATGTCTCCACAATCCGTTTTGGGTACTTCCCTGTTGTGGTCACTTTCTCACTCACTAAAGTAAGGCAGTTTTTCACTGGAGACTTAGTGGAACGCCTAGTGGTAGAAAACGTGTGGCTTCCTGCAGATCCCTGGATGTCTGCTCATTGGAATGCAATACAAATGTGTTTTTTAAGCACATTTTGTGATTTCAAGGGGATTCTGGGTGAAGGGAAACTGTTGAGAGCCACACCAGTCCTGCACCCTTGGACTCCCTTGGTACTAGTTTGTTAAAGTTTACCCATCACTCACACTGGTTGGTTTTAGCACCTACAGAAATTATGGTTTCAAAGCATGAATACTTATCAAAGTATCTGAATATTGAAACCAAGCCTTCTGCAGGTGGGCCATAAAGCCGCGTCCAGGCACCAACCAGTTTATGGCCCATTCACACGACATTCATGCACAACAAACAACCCTTTCATACCGCCGGCCACGGGCCCAATCACTGTACTCACATTAACTTACCGCTGCCAGACAAGGGCCCATCACATTCACACGCCACAGAACGGAATAAATTTGACTACATTTTACCACCTGTCAAGTATCTGCCTCCTTCTTCCTGAACATTACCAAATGCATGCGTAACAAACCTTTACTAATGACTAGTGTGACAGCCACCTGAGGCTCAGGAAGACATGTTTTTCATGTGCCTTTAACACACTCACTGTGCTAAATCCAACTCGTTCCAGTTTGTGGATGCAAGTTGGGGGTGTCCAAGTATGCCGTACAAATCGATTCCTCGAACTGAGTGAGCATATCTACCTTTGAAACTAAGGGAGACATGCTGGGGATTTCTCGTGATGTTCCCTAACGAGAAAGCCATAGGCTATGAAAAAGGGTAGTGTTTGGCACACAGGGGAGTCCATGAGAATGTAGCATATGTCCCATCCAACATTATGTGCAGTGATGTGACTGTAATGCACTTATACAGCAAACTGAACATCTACTATGTTCTGATGGAGGATGAACATGAAATGCAGGTCAAACACTGACTTATACAAGTCATTCTCCTTCAGTGCTGGGATGGCATCATGGGTTTGAATCCATAGGTATAGATGATTGGACATCTGTACTACCTTTACTACCTGCCTTCTACCAGTGCAATATCCCTGTGAAGGCACACCTACCATAAGCTTTCCTTACCCATTCATGTCTCTGTTCTCATCAGAGTCCTGACTAATCCTGTATAGTTGCCAAGTGAACCTATACTAGTTTGTGGATGCAAGTTGGGGGTTTCCAAGTAAGCTGTACAAAGAGATTCCTCGAACTGAGATAGCATATTTACAGTTGAAAGTAAGGTAGACATGCTGGAGAAGAAAGGGTACTCCGTGACAATGTGGCATATGTTTTGTCCACTAGTATATGCAGTAGGGGGAATATAATGCATGTTAATTGAACAGAACACCTACCACATTCTGACGGTGGATTAAGCTCTCAAGCAGTCCAAAAGGAAGTTAATGATTAAGTAGATGAAGTAAAATTCTGAGGCTCCTTGCCTAACGAAGCAGTGGCCCATGGACATTCGGTGTCCATGCACTGCCACTGAAAGGATTACCCAATGGCAGCTCAGTCGATTTGCCGGAACTTTGCTTTAGTATGATACAACGTCAAGCAAGTAGGGGTACAGAGGCCTGGTTGTGATGGACACTGTGGACAGTAATACCGACTCTCCTGCCGCTTTCCATGCTTCGAGCACAATTTACAGCGACGACATGGACAATCCTTTTTGGGTGTTTTAGGAATGCGATCAGCAAAGTGTCGCTCCTGCAGCCTTGCCACATCCTCCAGAACATATGAGGTGGAGGCTGCTGCTGCTTTTGTAACAGCAGTGAGGCTTTCAATTACAGACAACTGGAAGTCAAGGAAAGTCATAAGTCTTCCTGTGGTTGTATGACTGTAAATAACATACGCATTATATGTTGCCATCTGAATCAGGTGAGTAAACAGTTTCTTGTACCAAGTGCAAGATTTACGACACGCATTGTATGGTTGAAGAACCTGGTCGTTCTTGTCCACTCTGCCCATGTACATATTGTAATCAAGTATACATATGGGCTTGTGGACTTCGGTTATCTGACCCCAAACCGTGATGGGGGAAGTGCTCTCATCATGAATTGTAGTGAGCACGTATACATCACACCTATCCAAGAACTTGACTGCGAGCAGTTTGTTTGAACGCAATGCAGTACTCTCTGATTTCTGGAGCTTCTTGCAAACAAACTCCTGCGGGAATCCTTTGCGGTTACAACGAACTGTACCGCAGGCCAAAGTGCCAGCTTTGTAGAGCTCACTGAACAGCTCTACTCCTGTAAAGAAATTGTCCACATAAAGGTTATAACCATTGTGAAGAAGTGGCTGGACAAGTTCCCACACAATCTTACCTGTGACCCCTTACGCGGGAGGGCAACCTACAGGGTTTAGGGTAGAATCCGTCCCTGTATACACTCTCAAGCTGTACACATAGCCAGAAGAGCTCTCACACAGCATGTACAGCTATATGCCATTGAAGCACTTTTGCTCGCAATGTACTGTCTGAAAAGCAGCCGACCTTTGTACAGGATCAAGGCCTCATCAACTGCTATATTCTTTCCAGGAGTATAGATCTCTGGAAACCTGGCAGACAAATGTTCCATGACAGGCTGAATGTTGAACAACCTGTAATGGTCTGGATGGTCCCGGGGCAATGCAGCGGAATTGTCATTGAAATGCAGCATGCGCTGCAGTAACAAAAAATGATCTCTGCTCATGTATGGTGCGAAGATGGGAGTTACCCAAACCGTGCGAGTCTTCCAGTAGGACTGCAAGGTGGGTTTCTGCACTAACCCCATTTTGAGCATAAGGCCCAAAAATATCTTCAACTCCGCCAGCGAAGTGGGAGTCCACAGGCATGCCCTAGAACGGGGCCTTAGAGTGCCTCCAAACTCCCTCAGAAATTGGTCTGCACGCAAATTTGTTTTCTGCACAATTTCTGAAGGAAGTCAATATCCAAAAATAGATGGATGTAGTTGACTGGCAAAAAGTTAGCTGTATGGACTTTACATCCAGAGTCACCAGGTAAAGGTGGAATTTGGGTCTGAACTAAACAGGGGGGCTGCCATGAGAGCACTCTCTCCGTGCTTGCGGCCGCATGCACCTGCTCTCTGGGTTCGGCTAACCCAGTGTTGTCCCGCTGCACAGAATGTGCTTGCGAAGGGACAGCACGGCTGTCGTCATTGTCTCCTCCAGACTCACTGGAAGGGGGTGTCGTCGGATGGGACTCCGCCGACTGAAAAATCACTCCCAGACTCTGCCCCATTGTCCTCTCTCTCAGATGCTGTCTCAGTATCTGCTGTCTCAGTCTCTGAGCCTACATCAGAACTGTCCTCCATGACCCGAGTTAGGGCTTGATCAGCAGTCATCCAACGAGACGCTATCTCTGCTACCGGCTAAACTGTCCTTCTAAATTACTAGCCTATGTAGAAGGCAGATAGTCACAAAATTGCTTGTGGGTATGTTTGATGTGTCCAATAGGAAATGTCGTCACCTTACCTTCGCTTCTTCTCTAATTCGGCGGATTCTCTGAAAACACTGAAAAAAACAAAAAAGAATGTATTACTTCACCTTACCACATACCCATCATCACAGCCTTTAGCGCTGGTGGCACCCAGTGCGACAGTCATTATTGGTGCTCTGCCTCCCATTACCTCCTCTTCTAATTCCCTCAGTACCACCCAGCAAAAGTGCCGCTCATATCTCCATACTCCCCCTCGCATAACATTTGTTTTAAAGCGCAGGTAAAGCTTGCCTTTACTAATCCACTCAGCTAAATACATATAATTGTATATCCTTTGCAGCAGGACAATAAACCATCTGTGCTACTTTATGGCAACTGCCACTGGACAAAAGACCTACATATATATATATATATATATATATATATATATATATATATATATATATATATATATATATATTTATATATATATATATACATATATATATAAAATCACGTTTATATATGTGTGGTTACTTCACTTTTGTCTATGTGTGGTTTCTTTGGGGGGCCAATTGTGGCTCCCGGAAAACAGCAAATAACAAAAAAAAAAAAAAAATATATATATATATATATATATATATATATACACACATATATATGTATATATAATATATATATACATATATATTTATACATACATACATACATATATATATATATATATAGAGAGAGAGAGAGAGAGCGAGACACTGACTCTCTACATAACTTGTTTTCATACATGTGTGCTTTCCTGTGGCAAAACACACATGTATAAAAAAAATAATGGCCCCTAGAGGGTCAGCCTAAGGGCTGACCCCCAACATTTTCTTTCTTTTTTTTAAATATTCCCTGGGGGGGCCCGATCGCCCCCCCCCCCAGGGAAAACTAGATTATTTGTTGATCCCCCAGGGGTCTTCCCGTGTTCGGAGGGCCATTTTTTTTTTTTATCTTTTATTTTGTCTGGGGGGCATGATCACCCCCCAAAGCAACCCAAACATTTGTTTTTTAAAAATATTGCCCCTTTGGGGGGTGGCTCATTTACAAGGGGGCCGATCCCCCCAAAGAAGATCCCTGGTGTCTAGGTGCGTTTCCTGGCCATGGCGATCCATGGCCAGGAAACGGTGCCAGGGAAGCATTGATGGAAAGTGGAGAGTCTCCCCTTTCCATCTATGCCTCCCTGGCATCTGGGGAGGCCGTTTTGGCCTTTTCTCCCCACCGGAGTAGGAAGAGGACGCTTACCTGATCCCCTGCTGCTCCAGTGGGGAAAAATGTGACGTCAGCACGCCTCGCAGCGTGCTAACGTCACAAAGGGGCAGGAGGGGTGTGGGGGGGGGGGACGCAGAAGTTGTTCCGCGTCTCCTACACACACAAAAAATAAATAAAAATCCTCCGGTGCATTGCACCAGAGGATTTTTTAACCTCCTCCCTGGTGTCGGCCACTGGTCGTTTCTCACCGGTAAGTCTGTCAATGTTTTGAGAAATTGACGTTTTTTGTTATGGAATAGATTACGTTTTACAATCACTGGACAAATAAAATGCTGTGTTAACCACTGATTTAACTTTTTTATTTATTTATGTGACATGAAACTTACCTATGTCTTGTCCTTCAATAACAAATCTGTGTTTATCACTAGATTTTGCCCCAAATAATGTGTTTAATTTGGCCACTTCTATCTACCATGGCAGGTTTCAAACATGTATGTGTTATTTAACTTTAACCAATGCGATATACAATAAGAATGTTGTCTTTTGGACTTATACGAAAAATAAATAATATAGATAACTGATTCATGGATGTTAGGTATTTGGCACTGCTCTTCTGATCATGATTTTTTTTTTCAGAAACATGAGGACGAAAGTGAAGCATGGCTGCATAGACAGGTAATACTTTGTCTTTTCTGTTTTTATCGGCGTCACAGCCAAAGTACGCCGATTGACTTCAGGTGGTAATAAAGGGCCATATGTAGGAACACTTTTTCCCATAGACACAGAATGGGGAAAAACCTTTGCTACATCTGGCCCAAAATGCCTCTAAATAAAAGCCAGTGATTTTAGGAGACACTGTGTTGGCAAAGTCTTTTAAAAACAGCACTTTTGGCAAGGCAGATCTCAAAATGTGCGCCCATCATGAAATGCAGACAGCGCTATTTTAAAATCTGTAAAGGTCCGCTCCCTGAACATGCCTGAGAATAATGAAGCGCCTATTTGATAAGTAATGTGCTATGCATAATTAAGCCCATTCAGTATAATGAGGGCTGGCATTGGCATTCGGAGTGAGAAATGATTAATGCTGACTTTTCCGCTCCTTTAGCTAAATTCGGTTTCTGTACAGGACTTGGGCAAAGAATTGCGCACGCTAATGTGCTTTTGAAATCCAGGGCATTACTGCCAGTATTTGATATGGGTCATTGTATTTTTCTGCAACATTATGTGGTGCTTCCAATAGAGGAAAAGTACAGCTTTAATCTGTCTGTAGTGAAATACCCGGCCCATTGAAGCCAATGTTAACCAAGGTCGAATCTATTTATAAGAATAGATAAATACAATAAATATAAGGCTATAGTGAAAATATATGATATTGTAACATTTAAATAAGTGACAGGTTCCTATAGTGCTTTCATGGCGACAACCAAGAGCTTTTACAGATTAATTAATATTATATTATCACACTTCCATTATTTACTTGGCATTGTAGCACAAACGATTACCGAGTCTAGGCGCCCTTTCCTTAGGATTACTGACAGAATTTCAGAAACAAAAATATGGTGTGAACAGGATGTCTTGTCAAAAAAATCCAGGAACCAAAATGTCAAGAAGGTAATTGCAAATATAACGTTATAAATTTGGGGGCATATTTATACTCCGTTTGCGCCGGAATTGCGTCGTTTTTTTTTACGCAATTTCGACGCAAAACTAACTCCATATTTATACTTTGGCGTTAGACGCGTCTAGCGCCAAAGTCCATGGAGTATGCGTCATTTTTTAGCGTGGACACCTACTTTGCGTTAATGAGATGCAAGGTAGGCGTTCACGTCTAAAAAATCGACTCCGAGGCATGTGCGTCGGATTTATACTCCCGGGCAAAATTCACGCCCGGGAGTGGGCGGGTCAAAAAAAATGACGTACAGCCGCTTTTGTGCCGTTTTTTAGCGCCTGCAAAAGGCAGGCGTTAAGGGACCTGTGGGCTCGGAAGGAGCCCAGAGGTGCCCTCCCATGCCCCCAGGGACACCCCCTGTCACCCTTGCCCACCCCAGGAGGACACCCAAGGCTGGAGGGACCCATCCCAGGGACATTAAGGTAAGTTCAGGTAAGTGTTTTTTTATTTTATTTTTGTGGCATAGGGGGGCCTGATTTGTGCCCCCCTACATGCCACTATGCCCAATGACCATGCCCAGGGGACAGAAGTCCCCTGGGCATGGCCATTGGGCAAGGGGGCATGACTCCTGTCTTTGCTAAGACAGGAGTCATTTCTATGGGGGTTGGGAGTGAGAAAAAATGGCGCAAATCGGGTTGAGGCGAAAAAATTGCCTCAACCTGACTTGCCCCATTTCTTGACGCCCAAGCTCCATTTTCCCCTACGCCGGCACTGCCTGGTATACGTCGTTTTTTTTAACGCACACCAGACGGCTCCGGCGGCTAACGCCGGCTAACGTCATTCAATAAATACGGCGCCTGCATGGCGCTTCAGAATGGCGTTAGCCGGCGCTAATTTTTTTGACGCAAAACTGCGTTAGCGCAGTTTTGCGTCAAAAAGTATAAATATGGGCCTTACTCTTCTAAACTCCCCATCTACGTACCTTGAAAAGATATAGATATGAGTATATTGTCAAGTACATGTATGGGGGTATATATGCAAAACTTTACTTACCTATGGAAATTTACCTTCACAATATTTTTGTCCTTTTTATTCTTGATACAATATTTTGTCCCACAATATTTTTGGTTCCGGTATTCTATCTAAACACCCTTTCCTTATAATTTTAAGAATTTAATCAATGAGCATAATAGGAAACTTGAATGCAACTGCGACGCTGTATCTATTTATTGTAGGAAAAAGCAATGGATTTAAGTCTGCTTTTTATTCAGTAATAGGGACAGTTGAATTAACCCACTCATTGTTTGATGAAATAGCACAGTTTTCATCAATCAATAAGTGGGTTAATTCAACTTTCCCTATAATTGATAGCACAGTTTTCAGAATGGTGGCCTATTTTATGCTGGAGTAAAAAGTGACAACTGGAAAGGTTTATTTTGCAGTTGTGAGATTTACTAATTTCATAAACATGTTGAACATGCTGACCATTCCAAGATGATGCCACAATGCATGCACATGTAAGCAACGTGCGGCAGCGGCTGCAATTACCCTTTCTATTTTTATAAAAGACAGCAAGCGTCTTGGTAGTGCTTTAGGAGAAATAAATTGTAAAAACGTGGCACATGGCGGGAATGGGTGGGAGAGCATTGGATGAATGGGGGTAGAGGAGTGGTAAGCACATAAAGTGAGTGTGGGGGCTGCACCCCAGGGTATAAAATAAAATTGCATTAATGTCAATTTATGTGGATTAATTTATTAGTGATGGACTGATGGACAGCTAAAAGCCAATGCCTGAAACCACTTTCTTCAGTAGCCAGTGGCTCTACTGAGGGCCAACAGACCTTTTATTCCACTGGGCATTTCATGGTGGTCTGGAATCCTTGGCGTCAGAGTTTGAAAGCCCAGGGTAACTCCTGAAGCCTCTGTCACTTTCCCCGGGTGAATTGCAGCAGACACTGAAAGTTTCACGAGAGGCAAAGAAGGGGAAAGGTAGAAATTGATCAGAGGGTAAGAAGAAAGAGAGAAGACAGAGGAGAGAAGGAAAGAGAGAGAACAGATGGATAGAAAGAGAGAGAGAGATTGCACGAGGAGTCAAACAGAGTGAAGCTGGTTTAAGAATTTTTGCCAGGACTGCTTTTTGTCCCCAGTACAGTCCTGGCTCAATTTGTAAGAATGTATATTTGCGTGTATTATGTGATGGCATGAGCTCTCACAGGCAAAGCTGTCTGCAGGAAACAACTACAATGACGTGGGTTTCTGCAACAGTTGTTGGAAGGTTCCCAATGTGTACTTACCATGGCTTAACACAAATGGATTGAACACAGGGGGAAAAACAATCTGGGGCTTTATTAAGCACCTCAAACATTTGAACAATATTAGATTAACTATTGTAATGTTCTAAAACAAGGGCAAACAGGTTATTAGTGCTCATCTCTCTCGAGGCAACTTGACTCAATTTACCCTCGAGCTGCTGATCATGGATTGTAAAAGTCTTTGCAACTGGTAAATGGTAAAGGATCTTACACAAATGCAGGACATTCTGTGTTCAGTCTGCAAGGTGAATAAAACATAGTGATAATAGATAAAATACTGAATATTTGATAATTAAAATACCATTTATAAATGTGGATATTCCAATGTTTGAATGCCATTATCATAAATGGGTGAGTATAATTTCCTTTAAAATGCTTGGAATCATTTTTCCTATTACTGATGTGCTGTGGTGTCAGAAAGCGTCTGTAATAAGAACATTGCACTGACATTGCTTGTAATAACTTGTCAAAAGAGAGTTGTCATGTTTCCATGTTTCTCACTCATATTTCCTGCTGCTTCTTGGTTTTAAGACTCCTCTATTCCCTCATCGCAACCTCACCATCTGCAACACCATTTCAAAATGGGCATGCACTCCACGCTTCCAAGCGAAAGGCCAATCACGGGCACTTCCGCCCGCTGTCTCTGTTGCTGCATTTCCAACATAGGAGATTTTGGAGGCAGAAAAAGTGGTTGTGGTAAAATCCAGTCCCACACATTCTAAAGCCCTTGTATTGGGGGCAGCACCATCTTTTTAGATACCTTTGACTATTTTGGGAGGCCTGAAGATTTTTCCAGCTATGACCTCACGTTTTGCCAGCCATGACCTCACTTAGGCAGACCCTTATTTTTAAGCAAACACATTTTTTTTTCTAACTACAAGTCCCATAATGTAAAGTAAAATTTCACATTGTGGTTAGGACATCTAGAGTACTCTCTTGGAGCCTGGATCATAAAAAGGCCCAGGTAATATGTGGATTATTGAATGGACCTCCAACTGTAGATTAAAATATTATTGCAGGTCACCTCTGAGTTTAAGTACATCTAAAAGCACTCTGCCTATTGCCTTATGCCTCTGAATAACCACAAAACTCCTTGCCAGCTTGCAGTATTTATATGATACATAGTTCTGCTTCATTATACCACCTACTAATGAACTAAACCTATTTTAATAGAATGAACAGCATGATTACTTTTAGGCAGCATTATCATAGGTTCATGTGGGAAGGGTTAGGCAAAACCCGATGCTTCAGTGAGGCAGTGATTTGGTTGCCCATACATCGGTTTCTACAAATCACAGCGACTTAGCAGATTGCCACCCCATAAATCAAAATATCCCGGCAGTGCGCTCCACTAACAAAACAATAAGACAGACATGCAGTACCTGTTTCACGTCTGTCTAATTTGTTCTCTGTTTCGGGAACCCTAATTGTACATTTTTTTAGCCAATGCCCTTTCCTTGATAAAGAAGGAGCCGAACTCTAATGTTGGAATGCATTAAGGGCCATATTTATACTTTTTGACGCACAACTGCGCTAACGCAGTTTTGCGTCAAAAAAATTAGCGCCGGCTAACGCCATTTTGAAGCGCCATGCGGGCGCCGTATTTAATCAATGACGTGAGCCGGCGTTAGCCGCCGGCGCTGCCTGGAGTGCGTGGAAAAAAACGAAGTACACCAGGCAGCGCCGGTGTAGGGGGATATGGAGCTTCGGCGCCAAAAAATGGGGCAAGTCAGGCTGAGGCAAATTTTTCGCCTCAACCCGATTTGCTCCATTTTTTCGACTCCCAACCCCCATAGAAATGACTCCTGTCTTAGCAAAGACAGGAGTCATGCCCCCTTGCCCAATGGCCATGCCCAGGGGACTTATGTCCCCTGGGCATGGTCATTGGGCATAGTGGCATGTAGGGGGGCACAAATTAGGCCCCCCTATGCCACAAATTATTTTTACAAAAATACTTACCGGAACTTACCTTAATGTCCCTGGGATGGGTCCCTCCAGCCTTGGGTGTCCTCCTGGGTTGGGCAAGGGTGACAGGGGGTGTCCCTGGGGGCATGGGAGGGCACCTCTGGGCTCCTTCCGAGCCCACAGGTCCCTTAACGCCTGCCCTGACCAGGCGCTAAAAAACTGCGCAAAAGCGGCTGTACGTCATTTTTTTTGACCCGCCCACTCCCAGGCGTGAATTTTGCCCAGGAGTGTAAATACGGCACACATGCCTCGGAGTCAATTTTTCAGACGGGAACGCCTACCTTGCATCTCATTAACGCAAAGTAGGTGTCCACGCTAAAAAATGACGCAAACTCCATGGACTTTGGCGCTAGACGCGTCTAACGCCAAAGTATAAATATGGAGTTAGTTTTGCGTCGGAATTGCGTAAAAAAAAACGACGCAATTCCAGCGCAAACAGAGTATAAATATGCCCCTAAATCTCTTGGGGGAGATTGCTTGAACAGAATTTGGGAGTCCACATTGCTCCCTTATTTGCACACTCAAATACACATAGAACACAGTTATTTCTCAAAGACCCATGTCTTAGGCTTCTTCCTAAATTCAGAGAGGGTGGGTGTGGTTCGTAGGTGGGTGGGTAGTATGTTACAATTCTTGGCTGCAATGTAGGTTGGGTGGAGCTCTCTTGTGGGCTGGTGGAATGAGAGCCTGTGGTTGAAGAGGTTGGGTCTGATGAGGTGGAGGGCTTTGAAGGCGATGGTGAGGGCCTTGAATTTACATCTCTTGCATACGGGTAGCCAGTGAAGTTCCCTGAGGTGGGGGTGGGGGGGTAATGTGGGTTCTTTTGGATAAGTCTAGGAAGAGTCTAGCTGATGAGTTTTGTATGGTCTGAAGTATGTGGGGGAGTTGAGCAGGAGTCCCAGGTGTAGGGCGTTACCGCAGTCCAGTCTGCTGGTGAGCGTGGTTTGGTTTAAGGCCTTTCTGGATTCGGCAGGGATCCATTTGAAAATCTTGAGGAGCATGCAGAGTTGGTGGCTGCAGGGTGGTGCAACAGCGTGTTCCGACAGGGGCAGGGGTTGTCCAAGAGTGGAGACCACCATGAGTTGCCCCAGTGAGAGGGGTTGTTCCCAAAGATGATAACCTCAGTTTTTTCTTTGTTTAGCTTGAGACAGTGGTCTTGCATCCAGTCCGCTATGTGGAGGCTTCGCTGAAACTTTCTCTGGAGGGGGTGTGTTCCCTGGAAGTGGCGTGTCCTACAGTGAGCGAGAGTACAAGCTGAGTGTCGTCAGCATATGAGATGATGTTGAGGTCGTAGGAGTGCATGATCTCTGTCAGTGGAGTCACGTAGGTGTTGAATACGGTGGGGACAAGGGAGGAACCCTGTGGGGCTCCGCAGATCATGCCTTTTGGCTCCCACTTATATGGAGGGAAACAAACTCTCTGGGTGCTTCCAGTGATGAAGGCATGGATGTGGTGTAGTCTTGCGGTGAGGGTGTAGGGTGTAGTGGCAGATGGTCTTGAGTGCAGTGGAGAGGTCGATTAGTATAAAAGCTGCTTTCTCTCCTCAGTCGAGGAGGGACCTTAAGTGGTGTGCTGATGGGGTGTGACGGGGCGGTGGTAGTGGGTTCGGGCTCATAGCCGATGGAAAATGTACCAGGTGGTGGTCGGTCCAGGTGAGTTCAGAGGTGTGGGAGAAGGTGATTTTGATGCTGGCTGTAAAGATGGGGTAGAGGATGTGGCCAGCGGTGTGGTTGGCGGTGATGTCCAGTTGTCTGAGTCCTGTATAGCTGAGGTTGTTCAGGAGGTTGACGGTGTTGCAGTCGAGGGGCTCATCCAGGTGAAAGTTGAGATTTCCAAGGAATATGTAGTCTGTTGAGTTGATGGCCAGTGGGGCGATAATATCTGCAATGTCTTTGCAGAAACCAGAGTGGGGCACTTACCACTCCCCTCCAGTCCAGCCCCACCCCACCCAAACCTGGCTCCCAAAGGAAAAATAAAATGATAATGACATTGTGTGATTATCATTTTATTTTTCCCTTTTCTTCACTGCACAAAGCAGTGGGGCATTGATCCACCAGTGGCATTGATTCTGATGAGAAAGTTGAGGTGTTCCTTGAGGTGGGACATCTTGTCTTCGATCGTGGTACATGAGATGTTGTCTTGGTGCATGATGGCAACTCCTCCTCCATGCCTGTTCATGTGGTCTTTATATATCACTTTATAGCCTTCTGGGAGGGCATACTCTAGGTCGTGGTCTGATACGGGCATGAGCCATGTTTCAGTGATGAATGCAAGGTCCGGGAATGAGGGTGTTTATGGTGTCCCATAATTCTGAGTGTGCTTGCAGAGGGATCTGCATTGATCAATATGCAGTGCAGTTGATTCCCTGGATTTGCAGGCGGCTGTGATGGGTTGTTGTGGGTTGCCAGTGAGCAGGTAAAGTGGCAGTGGTAGACTGTGAATTATCTGTTTGTGTTCCTGACGGAGGCAGTGCAGCAGTTGTTGTGGTTGTTCTTTGGGGCTGGGTCCCCGAATTCGGCTGCGGGGTAGTGGATGGTGGAAGGGCCAGGGTTCCTGGCGTTGGGAGTGGTCCAGGCTTGGACAAGTGCAGACGGGCTTGCCTTTGGCCTGCTTTCAGAGCACTGGCGGCATGCCTGCTGTGCACACCCACTGCGCGGTTGTGCAGCAACCGCCATTAAGTAGCCCCTAAGGAGGGTGGGAATCAGTGGGAGGCGGGCGTGCAAGGGAGCAGAAAATCGGGGAGAATGGTGGGAAATGGAGGCGGGGCTGGGGGTGCAAGAGCAGGGCAGAAAATACAGAGTGAAAGGGCTAGAAAGAAAGGGACCAACAAGGATTGCAATACAGATAGAGACACAAGCAGACAATGGGCACAATGACCAGGACAGAGAAAAACTGAGAGGAATGGGCAGAAAAAGGGCACAACAAGGATTACAGCTCAGACAGAGACACAAGCAGACAATGGGCATATCAGGCAGACAAACTGGTGAAAGACACAGCAAAACAGGGGGCTGAGGCAGCAAACAGCACTGGCAGCAGGGGAGCAGGGTTCAGGACCTGTCCGTACGATGATATTTGGGAATAACATTATGAGATCCTGTCGAGCAGGATAGTCACACAAACAAAACAGACTGTAGCGTTGTCAGTGATGTTGTAAGTTACCATGACATTATTGCAAGAATCTGGTTGCTCCAATTATAGTATGTGACATAGGTTACATCACATGATAATAATACCATCATATGTGCCTGCTGCCATGCCTTCTACAATAAATCATTGAAACAAGAAATGCATTGTGCACACTTAGCCTGTAATAAACCATAATGCCAATGGCAACCATAACAAAGTCCACCACAAGGTATATAAATATTGACTACAATCACAATGCCAGATGCTTTTTTTGTACATAATGCTTTTAATCATTTTATGTTCATGGCCGTCCTGATATAGGCTCCCTCACTCGCTATAAACCCTCACATTTACTTCAGGTCTAAAACTCGGGTTCAAGGCCATTAACAAACAGTAAATACGACAACAATGGACTATAATGCTATAGTAAGGTCTATGTTCTCGGCATCAGGATGTCATTTTTGATGGCAGTGCACTTTACAAGTTCCTCTTATGATCATGAATATTGTTCCACAGATTTTAAATACACCCCGATTGGCCAGTCAGTGATTTGCTCGAATTTAATTGGACATTTTGAAAAGTATTAATACTGATGTTGGAAAAAATAAATAAAAACATTTGTCAAACTTTTTTCACGCAGCGTAACGACTATTGAGAAAACCCTATTATTTGATTTGATTAGACCTTATTGCTACCATATATACATTTTTGTCAAGGTGTGTTTTGTGTTTGAGCCTTTTAAAAACTAGACTTTAGCTTTCTTGAATGTATCCATTTAAACTCCTCCTCTGTCCATATTTCATCCCTGTGTTAAAAGTGAACTCACATTTAGATTTAGCTGGTACACACATCATTAATAAATCTTAAACTTTAATTCACAATTTTTTTTTTCCAGAATGAAGAGCCGATATTCTCAAAAGATGGAAGGAAGTTTTTCTTTGTGCGTGCCATCCCCCAAGCAGGACGAGGGAAGTTCTACCACATTACCATGTTCTCATCACAGGTAAGACAATTTTCATTACCCATATTTACATAAACTTGGGAGTGATTCTAAAAATCTCCTATCCTATTTTAAAGTAAGTGTGTCATCATATATCTCTATTGAAGGATTTTACCTGTTTGGGTTTTATGAAACATGCTTTACATTGACACAAAATATAAATTACCTTCTTGATACATTAATACACACGGTACATTTGTAATCAAGTACGTAGTAGATTTAAGACTTATTCTAGAAGTCAATATCTCATTATTGGAAGAGGATCTGAAAATTAGGGCTTACACACTTATGTGTAGTTTTCAGAATTTCAAGGTAAAAGAAATAGTGCTTTCATAATACTCCAAGTTACATCGAAATAGGGTGCACGTTGTGCTGGTCAGGTCGCTTCATTGAACAGACCAGGTGTGCAGAGGACAGGCTGCAAAGAACAGCGGGAACATTTTAGACAACCACCAACTGCATCAAAGAGATCCTGCCCTCTCCTTACATGAGAACATCTTCCAGATAGTTGTTGTCCGCCACAGTTTTTTTCCAAAACCAATGGATCAGCAGTTACAATGTGTTCCTTTCTCTAGATACAATTCATCGTATTCTTAATAGAAAGAGAACTGTAACTACGTGGATCACTAATTTAGTTCCTATTCATAATTTGGTACCACCTTTCGAGCCGTAAATCAGATATCACATGTTCTTTTGGTTTCAATACCAAGAACCTGCCAACTAATTCTTTTTGCCCCAGCTGAAGCCTACTTATTTAGATTTTTGGAGCATCGCTATTAATTGAATTAGCATGGTTCATTCCTATGTCTGATTCAGTTAAGCACTTTTTGTTGCCATCTGTGTGTGACTTGCATGATCTTCCAAATCCAGGAAAGGCCAACATTTCCCACTGAAGTTGAAAAATTGAGTACTACTAGATTGAGTTGTAAGACTTTTAATTTTGTAGTGCTTACAGATTGCAAAGCTACATACTTAGTGTATAAGAAACAAGTTATTGTAGATGAATCCTTCTGTTGTGAATCATGGCAACCGATAGTGACTGTCACAGTATGAAATTCTAATTGCATGAACTAATCACTTAGGAAATATGCGCTTAAATGGGTAACAATATTAATCAAAGCATTCATTGGGCTTGGTTCAATGCTGATTGAGGGTAGCCAGGAGAAAGAAACTGAAGTGGCTGCCCCCTCGTTTGTGATAAAAAAAATCCCTCCTACTTCCCTGCCTAATGTCAGCCAGTTTGTGCTCAGCCAGGACTGAACGGCGTTTAAGGATTGGCCTGTTAAACCTGTCAAAATAGATGAAATCGTCCAATGTCCCCCAAACTGCAATATATTTATAGGATCCCTCTCTTCTTGCTGTTTTAGAACAGTGAGCGCAAAGAAACATTCTCTACCTTTCAATTGCTGATTGTAATTGTTAAGCCGACACTAATGAGGTTAAAACTTTGCCAAGGCAGTATTAACACCTGTTAGCACATGCAAAAATTACAGAACGGTGAAATGCCACAAAATGACCGCAATATTCTGCATTATTTGACTTTTCTTGACGCATAACTTAGTCAACACTACTGCATGATTTGGTCCTCCCTGCGTATTGTAAACCAAAAACGTTAATGTGAATATGTGCATATGACTGAGGGGCTTCATAAAGCATCAGCAGTGTGTGTTTCTCTTCATTATACAGATTCTGGTGCTACTGCTGTCTGTCTTTTACGAGCACATCATCCACAGCCAATGATACATGAATGGAACTCTTCTATAATGTGATATTCTTTAATTTAATTTTCGTTTTCTGAAATTATGATTTTCATTACATGGATTGTTTTTCCCTTGTGAGCTTTGACTACCAGAAGATAAGTGAACAATTTGTAGTTTAAATCAACAAGGATATTTGGCTACTATAATATCGAATATGGCAAATAAAACCTTTATGGCATGTAAAAAGACGTTGACTTTTTATAAGTATATTTTATAAAAATCAATGGGTATAACTGACTATATGGTTGGTGTCTCTAGTTGGCAGAGGTATGCACCCTCTCCAAGTAGGGACCACAATTCTAGTCAGGGTAAGTCACAACACAACCTAAATTATCCTGTACTCACCCTCGGGTAGCTTGGCACAGAGCAGGCATGCTTAACTTAGAAGGCAATGTGTAACGTATTTGTGCAATAACCCATACAGTAGCACAGTGAAAACACCACAAAAAGTACTCCACACCAGTTTAGAATCAATAGATAACATTTATTTGAATAAAATAAGACCAAAACTACAAAAATCCAATACGCACAAATTATGATGTCACTTTTTAAAGGTTTAGACGCGTCTTAATCTATAGGAATCAAAAGCGGTATCTTTTTAGCACAAAGTACCTGGGATGCGTCAAAAATAACGATACAGAGGGCCACAGAGTAGGTGATGAGTTGGTAAGTAAAGCGATGCATTGATTTTTCCGGTGGGGCAGAGGTGATGCAACAATTCTTTACTTGTGGGCAAGGTGATGTGTCGGTTTCTGAGTGCACAGCTTTGACTTACTACTGCGGTGCGTCATTTTTCGATGCCCAGGGACGATGCGTGGAAAATCCAAAACACACTGTGATGATGAATCAGGTGCTGCGTCAATTTAGGAGGCGCTGTGGAGATTTTTCAGCTGTGAGACAGGCACAGTGTCGATTCTGCAGGCAATGTGTTGATTTTCTGGCTCAGTGTATTTTCTCTCACGTGGGTGAAGTCTTTGATGTTGATGGCATTGAGACTTCTTAACAAGAGGCAAGCTCAGTCCAAGCCCTTGGAGATCACTTGTGGGGGAAGGCAAATACTTTCCATCAGAGTCAGGGAGCAGCACGCAGCAGAGCAACAAGAAGGAGAGCAGTCATTCCAGAAAAGCAATCCAGATGAGTCCTTGGGGCAGCACAGCAGTCCTTCTGACAGAGTCCAGGTGCAGGTCCAAAAGTGTCTGATTTGAGGGAGTCCCAGATCCACTATATATACCCAAATGTGCCTTGGAAGTGAAGGAGACTTCAAATAGTGGTTTTGAAGTGCATCAGTTCCCCTTTCAATCTAGTCCTGTCTGCCAGGAGATCTGTGGGGGGGTTATCAGCCCTTTGTGTGAGGTCAGGCCACTAGCGGTTGAAGTGTAAGTGAGAGCCCTTCCACCCTTTCTGCCCAGGAAGACCCATCAGTATGCAGAAGAATGCAGATGCAGCTGAGTGTCCTGTGTTTATGACTGTCTGGATGGAATGCACAAGGGGAGCTGACAACCTGGACAGCGCAGATGTGGACTGGAGACAGGCTGTAAGGCACAGAGAGCAGTAAGTGCAGAGAAATGCCTCCTTTCTAAAAGTGGCATTTCTAAAACAGTAATGTTGAAACCAACTTCACCAGTAAGCACAATTTCCCAATGCCATTCCAACCATACCAAACATGACAATGCTACTCCTTTCAAATCAGAAATAACCACTTAAAAGTATAAAGGAATTTCCAATGCTGACCTATGAGAGGAGCAGGCTTCAAAATAGTGGAAAACAACTTTGCAAGTTTTTTACTACCCTGACATGTAAAACTTTCATGTATATGTCCTGCCTTTTACTTACACAGCACCCTGCCTTATGAGCTACCTAGGGCCTAACTTAGGGGTGACTTACATGTAATAAAAGGGGTGTTTAAGGCTTGGCAAGTAGTTTTAAGTGCATTGCAATAGCAGGCGTGAGACAGGGCTTAGCGGCTACTTATGTGGGTGGCACAATCAGTGCTGCAGGCCCATTAGTAGCATTTACTTTACAGGCCCTGGGCACTTATAGTGCACTGTACTAGGGCCATGTAGGTAAATTAAATATGCCAATTAGGTAGGAGCCAATGTTACTGTGTTTAGGGGAGCGAGCACAAGCACTTTATCACTGGACAGCAGTGGTAAAGTGCACAGAGTCCTAAAACCAGCGAAAAACAAGATCAGAAAATGGGGGTAGGCAGGCCAAAAGGTGAGGGAAGACCACCCTAAGGCTGTTAGGTCTAGCAGTTGGTATATTATTTCGGTCCAAAATGTAAGAGCTATTTGCGAGGCATCAACGTGAAGTCTATAAGAAATGTTGCAATTAAAGCCCTTAGAGGAGACTTTTCCTTTGTCAGTGTGAAAGATGTTGCACACATGGCTTAGCTTTTTTATTGCTTTTTTGCCCTTTTGCGTTAGCCGCAGGGAAGAACTATCCTAGGAAAAATAGACTTGGAACCTGAAATAAGAACTATTCAAAGGGCATATGAATATTTGTTAGGTCTTTTGTTCTGAAAGAATTGTACTTGCTGTGGATTTATTTTTCTAATGCACTTAGGATACAAATAGTAACTTTAACATTGGTGAAGCTATTGTTCGGTTTGTTGGTGTTTTAATAGTGTTTTTTCAACTATTTTGTTGTATGTTTTTATAAATGAGAAGTTTATTAAGTAATATTTACACCTCTGATTACACATTAATCATGGGTAGCATTTTTTAAGATTGCATTTGTAGTACTGAGAAAATTAATTTGTAGTTCGAGAAATAAATATGTAAATTGAAAGGGTTGTGTGATATAATTCAACATTCATTTTTTTCATTTTCTAAGATAATGATTTTAATTACATGAATAGTTTCTCTCTTAAACTCTTTCCCCCAAGTGTTTTGTGCCAATGAAGCCTTCAGTATGAAGCAAGGTGTCTGAGAGTTAAATGGATGCCTTTTAGACAACTAAAAATAAAATCTACCTGGGTTTCAGTTTCTGGAATCAAATGAAAAAAGACAATTTCAAATAACAGGGATCTAGGCAAGTGTGTACCAAAGAATAATAGTAAAATCATTGCACACCAATGACCATGAATACTGCAGTGTACAATCATAGATTATGTAGAAGCCAGAACAACATATAAAATAGGTAAATAAGAAGCATGAATTCCTGCACATGTGAGCTGCTGTTCTTCTCATGCACCTCAAGTTTCCTCCAAGGGCCTAGCTTAGTGAGATTCAGGGGTGTGAATCCCATATTTCCCAGCTAAAAAGCAGTGAACTGCATGGTGGAAGGGTGAGATGATCAAGGTTTGGGATGAGCCATTTCAATGAGGAGTAGGGTATATTCTGATTTGCTGGAGGTTTGCCTTTCTCTACAGTGGCATGCTAGCCGAATAACAATGTGTTGAAATTCTACCCCAAGTGATTGTCACTGGTTAGTCTATTGCAAGCATTCATCCCATAAACTTTTGGGTATTTGATTATCTGGAAATTTTAGACTGTTGCAGCTTTCCAAGCTTCCTACTTACTACCAATGTTTGTGAATTCCAGAAAGTAGTATATTTTCACCCATCCAAGAAGTACTTCCATGGTTTCAGATTTATCACTTTTTTGACAGACCGTTCTCTATATATTTTAAGATCCTGATCCAAAATTGAATTTAAAACGTGTTAGTGTAATGAGAACTACAAGAAAACAAACACACACACATAGCAGAATCAAATCAGGACCCCCAGGCATACCTACCAATCCAAGAATGCATTTGAGAGGTGTCACACCCTCACCTTCCCTGCTGAAGCTACACTCCTGCCTGTCACACCTGGGCCATGTAATTCTCTCTAGAAACTGATAACTTTCGTCACAACGTCCTGGACTCCCCACCCTTTGATTACCTATTTTAAATCTATTTTATCTGCATGCACTCTTTCACGTCTCTACTGTAAGAAGCCTTGATAGTAGAGTTGTCAAACCAGTGCATGTAGGCAGGGCTCCATGTTTCTAGTCCTCGCCTTTTACAGATCATTTTATCAAGTGATTGATGGTCCCATGTACTAAGCCCAAGTCTCAAATAGAGGAGAGCGCACAGGAAGAGTAACAGGGCAAGCAGAGCCAGAGCCGAGCCATGAGTTAGGCTTGGCTCTAAGAATCTGTGCACCAGTCGAGCCATAAAATTGTTTGGCATGTATATTGTACAACAAACATAAAGTAAACCCAGCAAAGTGTATTTCTTAAACATAAGGACATTTATCTAAGTGTAAAGACAGACATTTATTAAAAGGGATACTTTTTAGAAACATTCATGGCTTGGCTCCCATCAACAATGCCATTAGTGATCTAAGAGGTAAATCAGTAGTCATGTAAACCCTAAATGTGGCCTCCATTCTTATTATAGATGGAGGAAAATGACGGTCTACTAAATCACATATAAGAAGTGCTTGCATAGCGTGCATCCAGAACTCAAGTACATGAAAGGTTGCTCATATGTGATTATAATTAAAAAGGAGGCTCTGTGAAATACAATATTTCCCTATGATCACACAATTTAGCCAATTAAGGTACTACTGATTCTAGGGTATATAGTTTCACATTTTGAAATTCAGCCAGATGGGTATCTCTGTGTCTCTCTCTCCCATTTACATCACAGCTCACTGTTTTATCTTTCATTCTTTCCTCACAGTAAAAAACCTGACACATTGTGGGGTTTCACACCTTAAACATCCCATGAAGCTATGGACTAGTTTTGGACATTTTTGCTTATGCAGGGTCATCCCCACTCTTTTTGCCTCCTATTTTTTCTGACCTGTTGCTGTTGGCTTTTGAACTCTGAGCACTTTACCACTGCTAACCAGTGCTAAAGTCCATATGCTCTCTGTGTAAATTGTATATAATTGGCATATCCATGATTGGCATATTTGATTTATTAGTAAGTCCCTCGTACAGGGCACTAGAGGTGCCCAGGGCCTATAAATCAAATGCTACTAGTGGGCCTGCAGCACTGGTTGTGCCACCCACATAAGTAGCTCTGTAATCATGTCCCCGACCTGCCACTGCATTGTCTGTGTGTGCAGTTTTAACTGTAAATTCGACTTGGCAAGTGTACCCACTTGCCAGGCCTAAACCTTCCCTTTTCTTACATGTCAGACACCCCTAAGGTAGGCCCTAGGTAGCCCCAATGGCAGGGTGCAGTGTATGGTTAAGGTAGGACACGTCGTCATGTGTTTATATGTCCTGACAGTGAAATATTGCTAAATTAGTTTTTCACTGCTGCATGGCCTGTCCCTCTCATAGGTTAACATGGGGGCTACCTTTAAATCTGATTAAAGTGTAGATTCCCTTTGGGAGCGGATGGACATGTGGAGTTTGGGGTCTCTGAGCTCATAATTTAAAAATACATCTTTTAGTAAAGTTGATTTTAAGATTGTGCGTTTGAAAATGTCACTTTTAGAAAGTGAGCATTTTCTTGCTTATACCATTTCTGTGACTCTGCCTGTTTGTGGATTCCCTGTCTGGGTCAGTTTGACAGTTGGGCTGGTTGCACCTCACACTAGACAGTAACACAAAGGGAGCTGGGGTGTAGCCTTCATATCCTAATGAGCCATCTGTGCTAGGAGGGAGGGGAAGAGTGATCACTTACACCTGAGAGGCTGTGCCTGTACTCACACAATGCAGTCTCCGACCCCCTGGTGAGTGTCTGGGGCCTGGCCTGGGCAAGGCAGGATTTCACATTCAGAAGAGACTTTACTTTGAAGTAGACCTACTTCAAAGGAGAAATTGGGTATAAGAAGGGCACCCAAAACCACAGACTTTAGGAACACTTCTGGTAACAAGAGAAGCCTCTGCCTGGAGAAGAGCTGAAGAGCTGAGGATAAGTGCTGCCCTGCCTGCGACTGTGCTTTGTGGAGCTATCCTGTATTTGCTGCTTCTGCCAGAGTAAGAGGGCAAAGACTGGACTTTGTGTGCCTTCCATCTTGTGAAGAAATCTCCAAGGGCTTGATTTAGAGCTTGCCTCCTGTTGTTTGAAGTCTCAGGGACAGCAAAGACTTCTCTCTGCCAGCACCTGGAGTCTCTGGAGAGACTCCTGCTCTGACAAGTGGTGCCCTATCCAGTCCCTGGGCCCTTGAAAGGAAAGCTGGTGGAAATCCAAGGAAATCGACTTCGGACAACTTCGGACTGACGCCGCTGCTGAATCTGGTGACACCGCCTGCACCCGACGCCGTGACCTTTGCTGGAACGCGACAATCTTGGCAGGCCCGACACCGCTGGAGCCCCGCTGAAGTCCGCGACTCCGTGAAAGTCGCCGCACCACGTCGTGACCAACGCCGCTCGGAGTGCGCAGATTCAACGTTTCGCAGAGACGCCATGATCCCTGACTTCGCACATCGACTTGTTTTCACTCTTCACCAAAGGTACTGTACTTGGTGGTCTACGGGACTTCATGTCCGGCGCCCCTGGTGTCGGCTAGTTGGGAACGACTCCGTCACCACACCGTGTTAACACCTCATCGAAGCATTTTGTGTTTCTAAGCGTTATTTTTTAATTTAATCTTTAAAAATGTATAACTTGACTTGTGTATGTCGGATTTTCGTCGTTTTGGTCTTGTTTTGCTTAGATAAATATTTTGTATTTTTCTAAACTGGTGTTGTGTCATTTTGTAGTGTTTTCATTAAGTTACTGTGTGTGTTGGTACAAATACTTTATACCTAGCACTCTGAAGTTAAGCCTACAGCTCTGCCAAGCTAACAAGGGGGTAAGCAGGGGTTAGCTGAGGGTGATTCTCTTTTACCCTGACTAGAGTGAGGGTCCTTGCTTGGGTATCTTGACTGTCAACCAAAGACCCCATTTCTAACATTGGTGGTCAGCGGTTTGGATTTGGACTTGTATTTGTACTTGACATACAGTGATTAAGTGTACACTACTGTTTTGATCTCAGACCACTACGTGACCACATACTACTTGTTTGGTGATATTTCATTTTTCTCTTAAGGACTCCTTTTTGTTCTACTTCCATGATTTTGCTGATCCCTTGACTGATTCTTTTCACTTCATTGGGAACTTGTTTTCTGCCGTTGGAACTTTGCACTTGTTGCCATCATGTCTCAATCTGGAGATGCAACAGCTGGAGCTGTGTTTGAATTAGGGAAACTGAAGAAGTACTCAGTTGCTCAATTGAAACAGTTTTATGAAGATCTTGCCTGTCCCGTTAAGAGCTCCACCAAGAAGGGGGAGCTGCAAGAGGCATTGAGGGCCTGGGTGACAGCCAAGGAAGCTGGGGGGCACACAAAAGATATGGATGGGGAAGTGCAGAGTCTACACAGTGGTGTAGTAGAGGTACCTGTTACACCTGGTGGGAGGGTCTCCAGGAGTGGTAGCAGTAGGTCCTCTAAGGGTCTGACTCCTAAAGATGTGCAGGACAGACAGGCAGAAAGGGCTCGCCGGTTGGAGGCAGAAAAGTTGAGGATGCAAAGGGAGTTCGACGAGTGGAAAAGAGACTTAGAGATAAAAAGGATAATTTTGGCTTATGAGCTAAAACTGGAAGAGCTGACAGTCAGAAGGGCTGAGTCCAGCTGGAATGGTGGCAGCAACAATTTCATATCCAGTGCTGCTGAAGAAGTGCACATGCCCAGAGATGTGGTGCCCTACTTGAAGGAGGGAGTTAACACACGCTAGGAGGTTCAGGGGTATGAGGTAGCTCCAGTGATGCACAGGGTCCATGAGGTGGATTGGGGAACTGGCATGGGGAGTCATATTCTTACTGGTGGGAGGTACACTCTACTGACTCTAGGTGAGAGTGACAGGGAGAGGGGTTCCCCCCAGGTGGAAGTACTGGTAATGGAGTGTGAAGACATCCTAGAAGAGTGTGGGTTGAGTGTCAGGGACAGTCAGGTACTGTCTCACCATTCTCAGGAGGAGGATGTGGGGTGCTTTTTCAAAGCAGAGTCACTGGATGGTTGGGTGAAGGGTACTTTGTTTAATTCATGTAAGGGGCTGAGTGATGTAATTGCTGGAGAGCATATGTTTAGTCCTTATTTTCCAGAGTTACGCCAACACCAGGTGGAGTGTGAGTTCTCTGACCCCAGGGAGCTTACAATGGAGGCAGGCTTCTGGATGAGTACCAGAGAGCCTGAAGAGGCATTTGAGGGTGCTCCTGAAGGGAGTGGTCTAGGTATTTCCCAACCAGGTGAGGTAGGGAAGGATTGTAGTGTCCCATGTAGGTCCCAGTGTAGTGGGATGGGTGAGGGACCCCATGTCCAGTCTCAGAGGAGAGGGAATGGGGATGGGCTGAGGCCCAAGGTACCCGAGATCCGGTCCCAGGTCCTGGAGGGTTCCAGGAGGGAACACCAGGAGGGGAGCCTGGCCTGTACCCTTGGGCCATCTATTGAGGGAGACCCCACAATGTCAGGAGAACTTGGGGGGGGGGGCGGCTGTAGCCAGTGTCCCACCAGTTCTGGTGTCTGGCAGTGCCACTCCTAGTGAGGGGGTGCAGAAGTCCAGACAGAGGGTTGAGAGGGGGTTGCGTACCCCAGTGGAAAACCTGGAGGGTCAGCTCTGAGAGCAGAGCCCGCCAGGATTGACCTTGGTGAGACCATTTCTGGGTTGGGGGAATCCAGACTCTGTCAGTTGGGCAGAGGTCAGGAGACCTGCGCCAGCCAGACACTTGTGTGGCCCTTGGGGATGGAGTGTCCCTTGAGGGGGGTAAGTGTGCCCCCCGGAAGTCCTGGTGTGCCAGGCAATGGTTCAACCACAGGGTGGTGATTCTGGGTTGACTGATCAGGTTCAGGGGGTAAACTCTGACCTGATCAGGGGTAGGTGTGCTCCCAAGGAAGTCCTGGTGCGCCAGGCAGTGGTTCAACCGCAGGGTGGTGACTCTGGGTTGGATGACTAGGTTCAGAGGGTAAACTCTGACCTGGTGGGGGGGTAGGTATGCCCCCCAGGAAGTCCTGGGTTGCCAGGCGGTGGTCCAGTCTGAGGGTACAGACCCCGGACTGAAAGACCAGATTCAGGGTGTCCTTCCTGACCTGGAGGAGGAGGCTACTGCTAACAGTGCCCCTACCATGTTGTCTTCTGGGGGGGCACTCCTAGTTGGGGGTGCAAGACACCAGAAGGGAGGGCAAGGGGAGGGAAGCCTCAGGTATAGACCTCAGGTTGGAGGACCAGTTGCAGGTTAACATCCCTGCACTGGTGGAAGAATTGTGCAGGAATACTTCTACAAGCACCCTGACAATTTTGGACTCTGGGGGTGCCGCTCCTGCAGGAAGGGTACAGAGCCCCAGAGGGGAGGACCAGGCTCAGGCTGTCTTCCCTGACCTGGTGGAAGGGAGAGTGGTCAAATGGTGTCAGGCACCTGGGGCTACCGCTCCCCACTCTCCACAGTCACAGTGGTTGGAGAGGCCTGAGGTCAGGCTCTCATCCCTGACAGTCGTCAGGGGTCACTGTGGCTTGCTGTTCTGGTGGACAGAGTTCCCCCTGGGGGAGGGGGGGTGAAGAGAGTCATACCCAGGGGTGGAAATCGACTTCGGACCAACGCCGCTGCTGAATCTGGTGACGCCGCCTGCACCCAACGCCGTGACCTTCGCTGGAACGTGACGAGCTTCGCAGGCCCGACACCGCTGCAGCCCCGCTGAAGTCTGCGACTCTGTGAAAGTCGCCGCACCACGTCGTGACCAACGCCGCTCGGAGTGCATGGATTCAATGTTTCGCACAGACGCCGCAATCCCCGACTTCGCGCATCGACTTGTTTTCACTCTTCACCAAAGATACTGTACTTGGGGGTCTACGCGACTCCGTGTCCGGCGGCCCTGGTGTTGGCTACTTGGGAACGACTCTGTCACGACACCGTGTTAACACCTCATTGATGTATTTTGTGTTTCTAATCTTTATTTTGGAATTTAATCTTTAAAAATGTATAACTTGACTTGTGTATGTCGGATTTTTGTCGTTTTGGTCTTGTTTTGTTTAGATAAATATTTCCTATTATTCTAAACTGTTGTTGTGTCATTTTGTAGTGTTTTCATTAAGTTACTGTGTGTGTTGGTACAAATAGCTTTGGCAGAGCTGTAGGCTTAACTTCAGAGTGCTAGGTATAAAGTATTTGCTGTATTTTTCTGACCTGGTGTGGGATACTTTTTGTTGGTGTTTTCACTATTTAATGTTTGAACTATTGCACAAATACTTTACACATTGCCCCCAAGTTAATCCTCAATGCTCTGTGCCAAGCTACCAGAGGGTGAGTACAGGTTTATTTGGGGTTTGCTTGTGCCGTACCCTGACAGGAATAATTGTGGTTGCTGCTTGACCAGGGCTTACACACCAGTCAACCAACAACCCAATGATGGCGGAGGTTGGCACGATGCAGGGTATTTTTTATTTGAGTAATTGATGGAAGTGTACTGCTCAGATTGACTGGATAGGATGGAAGTATCCCAGGTATTTTTATATTTTTATATTGTACAACAGGAAACGGTCAGAGGCTGCTCGAGATGGATGGCATTCCACAACGTATAGGTAATTTTTGGTGCGCAGTACAGAGGGAGCTCGGGGAGGAGAAGTTGTGTTGTGCATGGTTCCAGATTGACTCTTCTTTTTCCGGCAAATATATGTACTAATCTGAGACGGGGAGAGGATCAGCGGCTTGATTGCTCTAGATATATAAATCCGCAGTTATCCATAACATGCATTTTTCTAACCGAAGGTTCCAAATTACATCATAAGTAACTCGATATTGCTTCCATTATCTATTTGATTTCATCTGGAATGCCTCATTGAAAAGCATTCCCATTAGTGGCAATTACCCATTTTTTAATGTATATTTTACCCCATGTGAATGTGTACCATTGTGAAAATGTGCCCATGAGCAAACATTTGGGGGCACTACATTTTAACCTTATGAATTCTAAAGCCGCACATTAACTAATAAACTTTAATTTTCTGTGTGACGTACTAGTGATAATAGGTCTCGCCTATAGATGGCTTTAGCTATCTGTCATCATAGACCTATTGTGAACATTGCAGTGCATAGAGTGTGCTTCGGCTCAGCCCCGGGCTTATGATTAAATGACTTTATTTCTTGTATGTCTCACTTCCCTGCTCCACTTTCAATGGCTTTCCATCGCATTCTTGTGGGGATTTTAGCAGCTGCACGGATGGTGGGGGTGGGGAGACCACATTGCCCTTAATGCTTTTTTGCATGAGAACCCAGATGGTAAGGTGAAAATGGCTCATTTCAATATTTACGAACTTCGACCAAAGAGCATACGTTTATGCTCTAGCTTTATGTTATAGAAGAGATTAGGATGTTTTTCATAATGTCTGCCTGGCCGCTATTAAAGAAGGAAATATAGGGTCGCGTTTGATCCTTACTTTTAAAATGGATGTACTGAACTACTATAGTTAGCTAGAAAGACCTATAATGGAAATGAGTTTATTTTAAATTGGTGTTATAATTAGCGTTTTTTGGTATTTGTTCCTGGAATGTGTTTTTCCTCTGCATTTATATTATTACTCTTTTTAAGTCTAATGCTACGACTAAAACAATAAAGTTATTGATGTTGTTCTTGTGTGTTTCTGACCATTAGCATTTCAGTCTCACTGTGCTTTTACTGGAAAGCCTATATCCTTTCTCTGCTAACCTGAAACCTTGCATTAGAATGGATATGGAGAACTATTTTCTCTCTATCTCCCTCTGCTCGCTCACCCTCCTCTCTTTATTACAAACTGCCCCTGAATCCCGTAGTGCTTACTTGCCCACAGGTCCCTTATGCTTTGAGAATCACTTGTTTATTTTTAACCATTCCAAGATGACCTCACAAGCACACGTTTGTGATGGCCACCTTTGAGTGATTTTTATTTTGCTTTGAGAAAGTCCATTCAAAGTTGGCCACCCTGGATATGTGTACACTGTAGTGGCCATCTTGCAATGGATTGTTTTGAAGCAAGGAAAATCTGTTCAAAGATGACCACCATAGATACGGGCACATACACAGTGCCCATCTTTAAGTGCATTTTCTTCAAGCATAACAAATAATACTTCATAGATGTCTATTGCACACACATTGGCCACTAGGGAAGAAAATCAAGCATTCATAATGACAATAGATTCCATGAGCAGGGCATGTTTGCTTTACCAATGCATGTTTTCTCTTGCATATATACTTCACAACTTTGCACTGCACATTACATTTCTTTCACTAATATTTGTATTCTATGTATCGTTAGGCATCTTGTGTAAAACAAATGACATGTATGCACTGCAAAATTAATTGATTCTTTGTCATGTTTTCACAATAATGAGCTTATCATTCACAAGCCGTTGCACTCTTACAAGCCAGTCCTGTAATTATAATGAGAGGTAGATAACTTTTTCAGTTTGTCCACATTTTCAGGGAGAGAGAGTGTCCCTTGGTGAAAATGCATGCAATTTTTTAGGGGAAAAGTAGAGGCCTTCCCATCACCAACACAAAGTCGTAATTATGATAATTTCCTACCCTGGGAGGTCTCCTGAAAGGGAGGTGGTTTGTGTTAGCAGCCTGCTGCAGTCATACTATCTCCTTTGGACACAAGGTAGGCATGTTGTAGTGCGTTGGTAAGGTTGCGGCCATGGAAAATGTCCGATGGGTGGGGTAAGGAGTTTGACAAATGACACTGCTGAGCACCAGCAGCTCACAGCCTGAAGTGGTTACTTTTCCCAGGTGGTGTGTGGGAAGGGTACTTATGACATCAGCAGTGCTTAATTTGTAAATAAAAACGTGCTGGTGCCCAAAGCTCTCCTCTTAAATACGTGGCTGCTTTGATTAAATGTGCGAACACGGAATACTGAGGCAGCGTAATCCTGAAGCCATCTCGGGCCTCTTCCATCCATTTACAGTCCCTCCCTGCCCCTTCAGCTCACTCCTGCAGCTTTCTGCTCTCTCCTTTGTTACTCTTTTTCGTATTTCTCTTCCTTCATCTTTCTCAAATGTGTCTTGCTCTCAATAAATACTTGAGGGAAAAAATTAAGCGCCGGCCCTCAAAAATAAGTGCCGGTGCTCCGCACTGGAAACAACAAGCAGAACTTAAGCACTGGACATCAGCATTTCGTTGTCTTGAGTGGCCCTTCAGGTTAGAGAATTGTTTCAGTCTGTTGCTGTGCATCACAGAACCAGTCCCTGAACATACTGAATTTACAAAGTGCTTTCCAGCTAAGTTCACGGTGTACGAGTACCCCTACAAATATATGTACACCATATCAAATATATCAATTTTTATTCGAATCTTCAAACTCAGAAATTACATTTACATATTTTTTAAGACTTCAGGAAAAAGAGTTCTTTATATGCATCTTTTTCAGTTATTGCAGCCTACGGCCATCGTTGTTTATAACAATATATCATATCTCGTATTTCCTGTTCCATGATCAACTATCTGACTACTGTGTAATCATGTTCAAGGGACTGAATAACCAGAAGACTGTTCCCATTATTCAGTATATTTGTCCACATGTATATCAAGAACTGTTTTGAATAACTGCTCCAGGCACATGATTTTTAAATGCTAACAAAGGACTTCTCTGTTCTTTTATATTGTTCTAGGCCAATACCACCTATGAGAACTTACAGTCCATAACTTCTGGTGATTGGGATGTCACCAAAATATTGTCTTACGATGAAAAGCGGCAGAAAATGTAAGCATTCAGTTCATCAGTGATTAAAACTCATTCTGATATCCAAGATTTTTCTTTAGTATGAGTGTGATTTGTGAATAGAGAGACAGGAATTAAGATAATTGATGGCAACTTTATCGAGCAAAAATTTCAAAAGTATGTGTCCTATCACCGCAAGAAAAAAAACAGGATTTCAGAATTTTCATGCAATATTTAAAAAAACTTTCGAACAGTGTTGTAAAATTATATAGGCATAATAAATCATCTCTCCTTGGGTCCGCATACAACAGTCAAAATGCTATATGAGTTAACATAAACAATGGTTCAAACAAACTGTAAGACCAGCTTTTTTCTACTTTATGTTAATAGATACTTCCTCAGTACAGAAGATTCACCCAGACGACGGCATTTATACAGGTAACATCTATTTTTTAGGTATTACTTCACTGTGCATGCTTTTAAAATTCGACGATAGGTTTATATGGTATTGATTTGTGCGATTCTAAGCTATGAAAATGCCGACCCCTTTGTTTAATTGGGATTGTAACCGCTGCTGTGCATAGAGGTGAAGGAGGGTTCATCTTGGAGTAAATTCAGACCCATGAGAGGGGCAGTGTATGACTCTTCTGGAATGACATGCTCATCCCTTTTAATCATGAGCTGTTCTAACCTGAAAGCTAAACTGCTATGTGTACTAAAACATGACATGGACATACAGGGCTGTGCTGAATGGAATCCTGCAACTATAGATCTCATTACGCAGTCCCTACACGAGGGGCTGTTTATTCGGAGTCACCAGAGATAATGATACCAGAGGTCACATAGACAGTGGCAGTGTGAATTAAGCAAGGATTTCCGGCAATCTGCTGACTAATGAGGAATTACCAGGTAAATCTGATAGTCATGTAACTTTGGTGTATGAACAAGCTTTTCATGTGAGATCCTAATCTTCTCCAATGTTAATTGTACATATCCAATTGGCTCACAGTGTAGTTTCTAAGATTTTTTGCTCATAGATGTAGCTAAGTGGGAGCTTGTGAGGGTTCCCAGGGTCACGATAATGGATACATAGGTTGCTAAAGTCATCACAGGCCAGTCTGTATATGTTCAGTCTGAATCAGAAATTCAGTTTGTAACTCCTTGTTCAATTCCTTTGAATCTCTTTGATGGTTAGAGTTAATAATGCCTGTAAAACTATTAGATTGAACGCAGTGGACCACGCTGTATTTGTCTTAAACGCTTCTGTATTTATAAGCTGTAGCATTTGACAATGAAGTAGGTGATCTAAAAGTATTAACCTTATATCAAGGCTGGATCAGGTATTATGTTGGAAAATCACACTACAGACAAATAAGCTCGGGCGATTGTAGCTCATATCCGCCTAAAAAGGGACTGTGGACAGTCAAGGAAGGATTCTCTTAGACAAATCAAGAACTTTAAGATCACAGGGTAATATTTATGTGTGGAGTTTTAAACACACATTTAATCAAACAAAAACGTGTTCGTGGTCTTGAGAAAATTGGAGCACCGTACATAATGCCATCAGAGATGATGGTTGGTTTTGATCTGGTCATTTGTAACTCAGGGCTCATTCACACTAACGCTTGGGGCGGATCAGCCATGGCTTTTTGCCCTTGGTCCCCATAGACAATGCCTCTCACTTTAGCTGTCAAAAAGAGATGAACAGAAAAGTAAGGGCTCCGAATAGAACTGAGAAAGCAACGTCGGGTTTGACCTTATGGTTTCAGTTATGAGAATAAGAGGTGTTAAGCTGAAGCTAATGAATCAAGTTTGAGGGATGTTTGTTTACAGAGAGCATCCATACAGAATGTGAACAGTTCGCGAGTAGCACTGTAGTGTAATTCTGTTTAAAATTTAAAAAAATAATAATAACTTAAATGTATCCTGCTTCAAATTTTGCGTTTAGAAACTGCATCATTTAGTCTGATTACCCGAAACACCCATATAGAAGCTGTGCAAGAATATGTGAATGGGGTATGACCAGAGCAGGCCTTAAGCAGGTGGTGCTGTAGGCATGACTAACAGAAAAAGCCCTAGTTGGAGGGATAGAGGGACAAATATTCATAAAAGGAGTTCTGATTACTTCCGGTAATAATTGAGGTGCAGCAACAACATTGTCTGTTGTTCCATGGTTTGATATAGCAATGCGCTACTGATTACTAGCAGAGTGTGCTGACTTTGCGGGGCCTGTCACCTGTCACTGAACTCTTCTGTTATGAAGCGACTGTAGGCAATTACCTTATGATCTCACCACAACGTTTGACAAGAGAGGGAAATGGAGCAGCAAAGGGGCAAAACATAATTTTGCTTGATCCTCTTCAAAGCCCGTAGTAGAGCTTAAGGGTACTGCTTTCGTTTGCTTGCTATGACTTATGTGACTAATTTTAAGTTCCAAAAAGAAAAGGGGAAATAATTCAGGTACTTTAGGGCCCTGGGCCATGGTGAAGGGCAGGGCATAGAGTGAGTTTTGATGTCGAGAGGTAAATATGGAAGGGAAATGACAGACAGGGGTTCAGAGGAGAGAGAGACATTGTTGAAAGATATACAGGAAAGGGGCAGATACAGAGCCGAGTGGAGGTGAAGAGGAGAAGAAAGAGGGGCATGAGAAAGGGGGAATGCATGGGTAGAATGGTTGGAAAAGAGAAAAGATGAAGGATAAAGTGATTACTTAATATAAAGAAAGGAATCACCCAATACTGTGCAGAGAGTTTGCTTTGGGGCATCACAAAATATTCTATTCTGTTGACCCTTTGGAAATACCCATTCCCACACCTTTAACACTTTCGGGAGTGTTCTGTACCCAAATCCATTCTGGTAGTGAATATACTCTTGCCAATGACAGTAATAAATCTCCAAACATCTACAAACATCTACAGAGCGTGAATGAGCTGTGAACCCGTTTGTGAATACCCTAAAACGCAATACTTCTTAGGGGTTCACCAACTTCCCATGGCATTCCAACCTGCGACATTTCCTGCCTGAAAGTGGCAGCCAAGTACAAAATGCTGGTGTAATTTTATATAGAGAGTAAAATGTTTACTTATGTAAATCTACTTTTGTGAATGTACACAGGAACCATGCCATTTGGCACCTACCTTAAACATAACATTGCACATGACTTTGTTTTTCTGAAAATAACGTCCTTAAGGCAGGTCACTTTTCTGAGGGTGAGGAGAACAGTAATGATATATAATGTGTAACTCCGCTTTAAATGTGCTCCGCAATTCTCTGTACTCTCTACACTGCTTTTCCTAATGTTTGAAAATAGGGATAGGATTAGATATATGATGTTTCTCTGTTGAGCATATTTAATTAACCCGTTTCTCGCCGTGGATTAGTCATCGATACTTATCCCAAGCAAGTACATGCATGGACGTCAGTTCACCAAAATGCCAGGGGTAACTGAAGTGAAATCACATGCCCTTTGACCTCCACTTTCACTCACACACACGTACTTACACATGCACACAAATTCACACTTACATACACTCTCTCTCACATACACTCTCTCTCACATAAACACTCTTACCCGCAAGCACGCACACAGCATACATTAAAAAGTATTGTTGTACTCAACTCAGCTGCCGTGGAAGGGTTAATTCTAGTTAATCGGTCTCCATTGTGTTACACTAATAGTTAAATAAATAAATTGACAGGAAACAAAGTGTGTGGAGCCCCAGCTGTCCATAAGGACGAGCTGCCACTGTTTTCCTGGTGCAGAATTTGCCACCTCTGAAGCCAGGGGGTGCAAAGGCAGTGCCTTTGGAGACTAGCCGACACCTTAAATTCTTGTCAGATTTAACTTCCCTGTCCGTCACAACTGTCAGATACTCAGTCATTATGGCCAAGTGTCAATTTTAAGAAGCAAAAAAATGAAAAATTGTTGTTTTGATCTTCCTGCAGTACACAGTGTTTTATATCTGGCGATTACTGTATTGGTGAATTGAAGTGGTATTGTGGAGCTCTTTAGTGCTGGTAAATAGAAAGCGTTGTTTTTTTTTGTTGACTTCTCTATCTACACTCGTTAGGTCGAGCAGAACAGGTGCAAGCGCTGCTTTTCCGACGTGTTGTTATGTATCTAGGCTTTTAACTACGCCTACTGCACGCCCATCACTATCACTCGCTCATGGGCGTGCCCTTCAAAAATCCTTTATTTTGGTTGGTAAATGCTTTACGTTTGTTCCTTCTTGGGGCGGTTTAGTTGCTGCCTTTGGCATGGCCCCTGTTACATGGCTAATTGCACTTTTGCCGATACGTTTGGCTGCAAGCGAACTTCTTTTTCCTTTTGTGTGCTGCTTCACACTGATGCCCTGGCTCGTTGAATCGACTCGCTTACGTGAAACTGTACTACTTTTCATTTTCAATTTGTGTAGCAAGAAAAGTCCGGTTAGGAGTTTACAACGCTAATAGCTGTATTTGAGAAAATGCGAGAACCATTGCATTGCAAATGCGTATTTTTTATGCCTTCAGCTCCATGCAAAGGCTCCCTGGGTAAACAAGAGAAAGCAATCGTCGTGCTGTACATAGCACAGTGCTCTGTGAGAAGACACTACCAACAGTCACATCTTTTCCTTCAGAATGTGCCTCTGCACCATGAGGAGGATTTCAAATTAATCTGCTTTAACACTCAATCATATGTTTTATCTTTTTGCCTCGGTGCATTATAATCTTATGACTTAATCACAGCTGCTGAGGGTGAATAATGCTAATGCATTTTTTAATTATGTATAACTAAAATCTCGGCACTGAGGCCCAAGTGATTCCATCCTTTGATTGTATGTGATTTTTATATGATAGTAAAAGCACGATGAAGAAATAACATCTTCAATCCACAGTATAACAACGTTACCTTGACTTTAAAAACAGAATGTTACTTGCTAACAACCAATAAATGGCATATGGCAAGTGTGAGGTAACCCTAAAAAAAGTGTCAATAAGCCATAGAGAATTTGACTGGGTGCTTAAAATGTTGCTTCTGGTTGTTAATATTTGTATAAAGCTCTTGCATACAAGGCCATTGATCCTGGTGGTAGCTTCCAGGAATGCTTGGGTCTACCGTGCACTGGTAGGCCGGAGATGCCCCAGTTATTCCACCATTGAACTCGGTCCTGTTGCAATAATCTGACTGTACCTAGGGGTGGGCGAATTTGTGATTGTTTTGGCTCATGTATTGCACTTGTTTTTTAAAGAATGACTCATATTATGAGAAATGTTCTTGGTTAGTATCTTGGATTAAAATTGTATTGAAGGGCATATCTTATGGAAAATTTAATGCGAGGTCATACTTTGCAAGTAAGGCGGGATAGTTGTTTGAGAAGATAATAAACTTGTGTTCCCAGCACACATCAGTTTTACAGCTCCTGCAAGACATTTTATCCGTGAACCAGTCTTCCATGAGAAAAAGTTGTGTTAAAAGCAAACATCATAAAAAGGCAACACTGTATTTAAGAATTATGCAGTATTATGCTTCCTTAGTACAAATGTTGCCAGTCACTAATGGCAGTGGTGCCGCAACAATGTTCAGTATGAGGATGCTGCCATCAATGTTACATCAATAAGCACATGGGGATTGTGAAAAATCCAAGTGCCACACAAAGACCAAGGCCCTGGTGCCAAGTTCGTCAGAATCAAGGCACAATTTATCTGCATGATAACTGCATGGTATGGTAAATATTGTAATCTTCACTCTGTTAAATTTCATCAGGCTTGACCTTTCCAAATGTAATGCACCCAGTGATTGCTGAGTGCATTAAATAACACCAAACATGGAATTCAGGCACCTGCGCAGAGTTTGGGAAGGGGTTGGAAAAGACAGACTTACTCATGCTACAGGCCCAAGTTTAGAAAATGAGACACACCTATTCAACGAGAGAGTGATAACTGTGTAGTATACAGCTGGGGTGCCTTTTAAAGCACACTGTCTCAAATATATTACTACAGCATGGGGTGGTAGGGCATTGTTATTTACAGACAGCACATTATCTAATGAAATGGTCACCTCATTTGCACAGACGTATTTTTCTGGTAATACTATACAGCACCCAAATGATAATGTGTGGTAATCAGGTTTCAACGAATATTAGCAATTTGTGCTACACCAAATAAAGGCCTACATTGTGACATTGGCGGTAAGTACTGCCTACCGCCGCGGCGACACCCGCCAAAAGACAGTTGCCGCGGCTAACAGCCATCCACCAAATTATAACCACAGCCAGATTTCCGCCACAAGAAGAGCAGAAATCAAGCTGTGGCCATGTTGGCGGCTGGGTTTAAGGTGGCGCTGCTACCACCAGCAGCGTCATGCCAGTAGACCGCCGCCAGCCGTATTATGAAAAATAATACAGCCTGGCGGTGTTCTTCTGGTTGGCGCTGCTGGCTGTAGCAGCACCCCATCCCGTCCCCTGCTGGAAGACCCCCTGGATTCAGGTAAGTCGAGTTTCCAATAGGGGATGAGGGTGTTGTGTGTGTGGGTGTGTGTGTGCATGAGTGTGTGAGTTTGTGCGTGAATGCAAATGTATGTGTAGTGTTGTTTGCGTGCATATATGCATGTGTGAGAATGCGTGTAAGTATGGATATGTGAATACGTGTCTGCGTGTCAGTGTGAATGTGGTGCGGATATGTGCATGAATGAATGTATGCTTGCATGTATGAATGTGTGTATGCCTGTGTGAGTGGGTGTGTGTATGCGTGGTGCGTGTCTGTCTGTGTGTGTGTAGGGGTTGGGGGAATGGAAGGGGGGAATGTGGATGGAGGGAGGTGGGGGTCATCTGGGCAGTTGTTGGGGGGAGGGAGCCTCCTATCAGTGACAGGGAAGGAATTCCTTGTCACTGATAGGGCCTACCACCACGGTTTTCATGGCATTACGAACGCCCAGAAAATCGTGATGGTAGGCAGGGTCAAAATGCCTGAGGCGGTACAATAGCGACCGCCTGGATGGAGATTCTTATCTCCAGCCCAGCACTGCTACCGCCATGCAGTTGGAGTGGTACATTGGTGGGTTGGCTGTACTACCGCCACATTACCACCGACCACCGGGGTCACAGTTTGTTTCAATCCCATCAAAATCCTTGTTTCTGTCACATTTCAGAATTACAAAAAAGAGTTCTTAGTTTGTGCTTTCACGACTGGTGATACATTTAGAAATATGTACAGGTAGTTTATAGGTATTTAAATTTTGCTGTGTGTTTGAAAAAAAGTCACCATGCAGCCTTTCCTTTCACAATAACTAGATTGTCACATTTTCAAACCACCTACGGTTGCTGTCAGACAAATAAAAGTAAACACTAGTCTCCATTGTAAAAGACTATACAGCAATTTGTCAGATGACATAGCCTGACATTTGACTTCTGTCTTTGAACATACAGCAAATGTTATAAGATAAACACACAACTTAAAGGCATCTTTAGTGATCATTCACCTTCTGAACTCCAACATGGTTATTTTTTGGAGTGATACAGCTTCCCCCACGCCCCTACTTCCAGCACTTATGCCTAATGGTATCAGTTAGGAGTAACAGATAAGGCAAGTTACACATGGCTATGCTTTATTCATAATCCATATTCTGTGAATAGTTGTCGTACTCCATGCTTAGATGTGTCTTAATAATGAATTTTCAAGGGTAAGATATGGATACTCTTTTCTAAGTGAGTAAGCATGCCTTATTCTTGAAAATCCAATAATAAGTTGTATTTAAGCATAGAAAAAGACACAACTGCTGGTGTAAATTCAAACGTGAAATACAGTGTGTGTTGGAGACATCACAAAATCCATTAACAGTCCTTTAGGCCATTCATTATTCTATCCCAAATTTAAAAGTTCAGAAGAACTGGGACCAAGATGGACAAATTGGTCTTTAGCAAACCGTAGCTAAATGAGTTAGGTGACACAAATTGAGAATACCGTTACGCCACCAATGTTTATTTTCACTATTTTCACTATTTTCACTTCCTTTTACCTTGGGCCTCAAATGCTTTTTGTAATGGAAAATTCCCTCTCAGATCTTGCTTTTCCACCAGCCTTTTCACACAACTCTACATCAGAGCCATAGTTTGTGATTAATCGAGGAGTGACACCTAGAAAGAATCCCAGTGTGCTGGGCTCAGTGGGTGTCAATATAAGGTCATGGGAGTGCAAAAAGAGGCCTTCACAGCCAGAGAGAGGCGATAGCATCACTCTGCAAAGGCACTCCTACCTACCATCTGGCTGCCTGTTACAAGATTGTGACACGGGTAGACATAGCACTATTCCGATCAAGGTATTCCTACGTATGTGACACAGGCTACCCACCAAACTCCCACCCCCAGCGCTACATTTGTAAAAGAATGAGTGCAAGGGCCTAAAACCCTACTTCTGCTTAGAAGTCCCCTACCATTGCTATTAAATGTCAGCACATCGAAGCCAAAGCTGCTTAGACTTGAATTCATCTCATGCCTCTTTAATCCACTACCAGACACTGACTGCCTCTTTATCTCACTCTTGCTCGTCCCTGCTTTCTCCCTTTGTGATGATTTTTTTGCCTTTTGTCTTTCTCCTTCCCCTGCCCTGTTTCTGTCATCCAGGGAGGGAGGAGAGCTTCCAAAAGTTGTGAAAAGTATTACCTTCTGTGTTGTATTTATGAAGTCTCCTCAATAGGAGTGGTAATGTGAACAAAGGTATGCTTGCTGCGTCCTGTTACACTTGAGTGCATCTTGTTGAATCTCTAACATTTATTTTGGAAAAACTAAGTAAAATTAACAAAAAAATAATTATCATCTGTGGTTATTATCGTCTCTGGGTGTGCAAACAAACACCACCAACAGAAGGTGTTCCCAGAAGTACACTTGCCAGTTTTCGTACAGGTAAGAGAATCTACAGGATTCCCCTTTTTGTAGGGTTGGTTGTGCACCTAAAACATTAATGCAAATAAGCCAAATAATGGGACTAACAGAGTGCTCTATGACTCTCAATCCCTGAGCAACCCTCAGGATTTCCTTCATTACTGCCATGCAATGTTGAGGGAGGGAATCCTGGGGTTTAAATGATGATCGTACTCCACCAGATGCCTTTTCCACCTTGCTGTAATGTTTGGCTCCAAGATAGATCAGGCACCTGAACATGGCTCTGTTTTCACTTTCATACTTATGTCCAGCGCTGCCCTGCAGTTCTCCCATGATGGTCAAACTTATCCTGTAATCCAGAGTGTTAGACTTTTCATCCTTGGTGTGGTCTCCCTACCCTTTTGCCTCTGTTTCCCAGGTTGTTGATGTGTGCTGAACTCTGATCGGTTGCAGTTTTTGTTACTCTGGGCACTTTACCATTGCTAACCAGTGCTAAAATGCAAGCGCTCCTGTTCAAAATGTGTATGTAATTGGTTCATCCATGATTGGCATAATGGATTTACTAGTAGGTCCCTAGTAAAGTGCACCAGAGGTGCCCAGGGCCTGTAAACCAAATGCTACTAGTAGGCCTGCAGCACTGGTTGTGCCACCCACATAAGTAGCTATGGAATCATGTCTCAGACCTGCCACTGCAGTGTCTGTGTGTGCAGTTTTAAATTGTAAATTCGATGTGGCAAGTGTACCCATTTGCCAGGCCTAAACCTTCCCTTTTCCTACATGTAAGACACCCCTAAGGTAGGCCCTAGGTAGACCCAAGGGCAGGGTGCAGTGTATAATTAAGGTAGGACATATAGGGCCTGATTCTAACTTTGGAGGACGGTGTTAAACCGTCCCAAAAGTGGCGGATATACCACCTACCGTATTACGAGTTCCATAGGATATAATGAACTCGTAATACGGTCGGTGGTATATCCGCCACTTTTGGGACGGTTTAACACCGTCCTCCAAAGTTAGAATCAGGCCCATAGTAATGTGTTTTATATGCCCTGACAGTGAAATACTGCTAAATGCGTTTTTCACTATTGCAAGGCCTGTCCCTCTCACAGGTTAAAATTGGGGCTACCTTTAAAAATGATTAAAGTGTAGATTCCCTTTGGGAGCGGGTAGACATGGAGTTTGGGGTCTCTGTGCTCACAATTTAAAAATACATCTTTCAGTAAAGTTGATTTTAAAATTGTGTGTTTGAAAATGCCACTTTTAGAAAGTGGGCATTTTCTTGCTTAAACCATTTTGTGGATTCCCTGTCAGGGTCAGTTTACAGTTGGGCTGGTTGCACCTCTCACTAGACAGTGACATAAAGGGTGCTCGGATGTAGTCTGCATTTCCTGATGAGCCATCTGTGCCAGGAGGGAGGGGAGGAGTGGTCACTCACACATGAAAGGGCTATGTCTGCCCTCACATAATGCAGTCTACAATCCCCTGGTGTGTGCCTGGGGCCTGGCCTTGGCAAGGCAGGACTTCAGGATCAAGAGAGACTTTTCTTTAAAGTAAGCCTACTTCAAAGGGCAAAATGGGTATAAGAGGGGCTCCCAAAACCACAGACTTTAGAACACTTCTGAAAACCAAGAGGAACCTCTGCCCGGAGAAGAGCTGAAGAGCTGAGGAAGAGGAGCTGCCCTGCCTGTGACTGTGCTTTGTGGAGATATCCTGCAGTTGCTGCTTCTGCCTGTGCTAGAGGATAAAGACTGGACTTTGTGTTGCCTTCTTTCTTGTGAAGATCTCCAAGGGCTTGATTTAGAGCTTGCCTCCTGTTGTTTGAAGTCTCAGGGTCAGCAAAGATGTCTCTCTGCCAGCACCTGGAGCCACTGGAGAGACTCCTACTCTGCCAAGTGGTGCCCATCCAGTTCCTGGGCCCTGAGAAGAGAAGCTGGCAGCCCAAGAGTGAGAAATCCACGCACAGACCGCTGTGCGGGGAAAAGATCAACGCGAATCTGCAGCTGGAAAATCGACGCATCGCCAGCTTCATGGCTGAAAATCGACGCTCGCCTACAACATGACCGGAAGATTGATGCCCATAGCTGGAGAAACGACGCGCAGCATCGCTGCCGGAGACCTGTGAGATCGCAACCTGCGCTGCAGGGTTTTCCGACCATCGTGCAGCTAAATTTCTGGCGCAATCACTGCTGGGCATGCAGAAACAACGCAAGGCCTGCTCGGACCCGAGAGTGCTGACCAGACCGACGCATCGCTCTCCTGTGGAGAGAAAAAACGACGCACACTGACCCGAATAAAGGAGAAATGACACAAGGTCTCGCTCCTGAGGGAAATAGACGCATCACAAGCCCTTTTTGACACACACTCACCCGTGCTGGGTTATTTTTGACGCACCCAAGGTAAATTTTCGCTAACAGTGTTAGCGTTGTGTTTAAAATTACAGGAAGACTCTTTTTGCATTCTTAGTGATAACTTGACTTGTGTGTTGTGGATTTTTGTTGTTGTGGTCTTGTTTTGTTTAGATAAATATTTTCTATTCTTCTAAACCTGTGTTGTGTCATTTTGTAGTGTTTTCATTAAGTTACTGTGTGTGTTGGTAGAAATACTTTAAACCTAGCACTCTGAAGTTAAGTCTACTGCTCGTGCCAAGCTACCAAGGGGTTGAGCGGGGGTTAGCTGAGCGTGATTCTCTTTTACCCTGACTTGAATGGGGGTCCTTGCTTGGACAGGGGGTAACCTGACTGCCAATCAAAGACCCCATTTCTAACACAGGGCAATTATCTCTCCCTGGGGAATGGTGTGGTTGTAATGGGTGTTCAGGCCTAGCCAAGGCAGTGCCTCCTCCCAGGACCTGACTGGCATAAGTGTTTATTTATGCCTCGCAAATTTCTGTGATAGTCCTTTGATTTTATCCTTCTGTGTATCCATTCTTGCATGAACACTCTCTGCACATCTTTCAGATCCTTAACCCAAATTACAGAGTTTCTTCTAACTCCTAATTCATGGTAGATGTTTGGTACAAAATTATTTCTGTGGTTTCTTTTTTAAAGATTTTAGGTGTTTTTGAGATTACAACATCCCTTTTATGTGGGAATGTGGCTAAAATAGTGTTATTTGTTAAAGGATGTATCAATACTTTGATTTGCGATACATTCTCTGTCATGCGAGTCAGGATCATTTTTTCTTGATGTACATTTCTTTGCCTGATCTCTTCTTTGCTTAATGAAAGTGAATCTGGCAACTGCTATGGGGCCAAGCTTGTATGTAGGATGACATCAGTTTCAGTCAGTGACTTCAGGTGCATGTGTCGGACTGGCTGAGCCCTAGAAAGGGAAATGCCTAGTTCTTGCCACTTGATTAATGCATTGTTTTGAAAGGGACAATTGCCATTAATGCTGAGGTTTTCCTTGACTATTTCAAGCTCCTACTAGAGGATTGATATTTATTCAGTTTTTATTCTTGACCACACTTAAGGGCACTGGGTTGATGAGGGGCCAGCCGAAGCCATGCACAGCTGGGGCTGGGTCTTCATGGGATTTCAGCACAGGGTCTATCCAGTGGCATTATGCAAGGTGGTTCTTTGAAACAAACTGCTATGCAGCATATCATCAAGAACACAAAGAAATCACAGAGGAATATTTTATGGTTTCATCTACCCTTAACACATGTATCTACACTTAAAAACCCAATAATTCAATTAAAAACACATTTAAAGTATTGTTAGAGTTAAAAACTAAAACTGAAAAAAACACTACAATTTCCATTTATGCTAATCTGTGGAGACCTTACCTCCCACACCAATACACATTCTGATGTCTGACATCATTTCCTGATTTTCCAGTACCTCTTAGTACCTAGAGCCCAGATTTACTAAGGTTTTGCATCAGGGTTGTGTCACGTTTATGGCACAGGCCCATCACAAGATCCTTTTTGACATGAACTAAGACTTGCAAAGCCTCTTTGCATGTTTTTGCATCGTTTAGTAAATACATAGTAAGGCAAGATAGAGCATAGCATTGCCATGATTTACTATGAGTAAGGGAGGGGTTCCATGGGTGTTATCATGGATCCACTCCTAAATGTTGGTGCAGTCTCACATTTACTTAAGTGAGTAAACCTGGGATTGTGCCAAAAAGCGATGCCTTCCTAAGTCAGTCGTTACAATGAGAAATAGCTATATTTCTACTTCATCCTTCCTTTTTCTATGCATGCTTCATTCTGCAGCACACGTTGAAAGAGGTAATCACTTCTGAGTATTGTTTTTGTGCAGGAAGGTATTCATTTCTGCACAAAACTATCCTGCCTGTAATGCAGACACTCTCACACCATGGTGCAGGGGTGCCTGCAATGAATATAGGCAGCGCACACTTTGCCCATCCTAGGAGGAAACAGGAATGTACCATATTTTAATTTAAATGGCACCTTTCTTCTGTTTCCCTTTCATACACCACAGCAACTGTGCTTGCTGCCCTAAGTTGTGTAAAATGTTACGAGATATGCCCCAGAGTGTTTATTTCAGAGTGCTCTTCCTCAGAACTCCCTCATCTGTGGGCCAGTTTATGTTTGGCCACTCATCTTTGACATGCTAAGGCTGCTGATCCTACCTTTTAGGACTGGCACATGGGGCAGCCATTGACCCAAACGCTTTTACTTTTCTGGCTCACACATGTCCAAAGCACTTGGACTGGATCAGCTGCACTGACACTAGATTTAAGCATGCTCTGACACAGACAATTGATGATGAGCTATAAACACAAAGGGATCAGGGTCCACCTATTAATAGACAAGAGTTGGTCAAGAGATGCTGGAGGTACTATATTGGTAACATTGTATGTGAGGACCAAGCCACCTGGAATCAAATCTCGACAGTAAAAGTACTGCTCAAGACCTGAGCTGTTCCCATTTCACTGGTGTCATTACAAGTCCCGAAGTCTTGTGGTGTGGAAATACAGCACACATTAAACGTTGATGGCAATTACATTGGGTATATACTTTGTTACATGATAGGACTGTGGGTTTTCCAGATTTTTGATTTGCAAAACTTGGGCCCATATTTATACTTTTTTAGCGCCGTATTTGTGTCATTTTTTGACGCTGAAGCGGCGCAAACTATTATATTTTGTAAGTTTGCGCCGCTTCAGCGTCAAAAAATGACACAAATGCGGCGCTAAAAAAGTATAAATATGAGCCTTAGAATCTTGCGACCACTTGTCACATAAATTCTGCCACGTTTTTCCCGGCAAAAATTATTCAGGGAAAAAAAATGAATGAAGGTAAAGTCTATGTATCATTGTTTCTTGATCTGGGTGCAGGCTACTTACTTGCCCCTAAATCGGATTACCACCGGATTTGTACTGTGGTAAAAAGGTGTTCAGGAAGATTTCGGAGTAAAGTGTTGACCTTCACGGACTTTTCGCGGACATAACCAGACTTTTGTTGTTCCAGTCTCTTGTTGTATCACACAGTCCGCAGCGAATGTAAGCAGCTAGATGCGTGCTATAGCCGCGCTGCCATCCCAACTGTTTCAGCAGAAATACAATTTCCAGGCTAAATCATTATCTACCACTTTCTGCTTTATTGTTAATATGGTTTTTGCTCCTTATTCAAACAAAATTGTCTACATTTTCTTTGTTTCAGTGCAAACACGAACGGGACTTTCAATAGGCAATGCCTTTCCTGTGATTTGATTGAAAACTGCAGTTATGTGAGTGCTTTATTCAGCCGAAGCCAGGATTTCTTTGTGCTGACTTGCAAGGGTAAGTTGCTCTGCGTTCTTTCTCCAACATTCATTATTTCACTGTTGGAAGGTTTGCACAATGGTTCTACAATTCAAGTTCTAATCTGTCTGAAAAATGTAGCACTACATATGAAATGCTTTTCCCAATAAGGACGGGTAATTCTAGATTTAGTAATGAATTGGTATTGAAACCCCTCCTTTGGGCACACACTTCAGAATCGGAATAATAAAAATTGGCCATACTGGGTATTTCTGAACGCATAATTTTCTCCAGGTAAAACCTAGCAGAATGTGTGCATGCTAATGGGACACATACCAATTTGGTACAACACAAAATGGGGACTAACTCAGGCTATTAGTGCATACGTCCCCATTCGAAGGTGTGTAACCCGAATGGGGTCCGAATTGCTCGCTCATTCATTAAATATTGACCATCCTGCTATCAGTGCTTAAAAGTAACTAACTAATTACGGGTCTGCAGCTAAAGCAGAACAAGATTTGTAAAATCATTATTTTTTCCGTAGCAAAATTTACAGCTGTCATATTCGTCTCATTATGAATGCCAGACTGTAAACCTGTATGGAGTCATCTGACTGACCATTCGAAATTATATGGGCTGTCATAATGAGGCCCTTAATATTATGTTCGCAGGGACACTCTGATTTCATATGTAAAGTCATTTTCTCACAGCATGAAATGTTCTTCTTGGCTTGAAGTACCTCATTTTATGGTAACTTCTCATAACAGCCTCATTTACAAAAAAAGAGGTAGTCTGTGAAATAATTATTGATAGGGCTCCCGGTTTTATCGTATGTCGTTTTTTTTTTTTTAAAGATTTCCGTCTGTATTTATCCATATTCATTTTTTGGCCATCTAATTCATATTTATCCATATTTATTTTGTGTTTTGAGAATAAATGTAGTCGTAAAACGGTATATTTACACATGTATTTAACTGACAAACATGCACCTATACTTTGATCCCTGTTACGTTTGAGAAAATGAAAGCAGCCAGATATAATAAAACACTACACCCACAGGTAAATATTAACATAATGCACAAATATAAGTTAACATATATCTTTATTTAAGGAACTCTCATCCGGTTTGTTGACTGCTCATGCTGTCCATCTGCTCAGTCCTTGGCCTTGAATTCATGAAAGACAGTTGTATTTTTCTGCTTTTAAATACAAATGTAGACAGGAAACATTGTTTTCTGTCTGCATTTATCTGTAAAAATCAGTAAGAAGGGAAAACTGGGAGCCTTACTAATTTGTGTTTAATGCACCCTGGGAAATTAGTGCACTGTGAAGCAAAAGGTCAGCAGTCATTTGATAACTTGGAGATTGTGAAGCCAAGGGCATCTGAGTCTGTTGATAATTAGGACATTTTACATTTAGAAACAATGTTTTTGGGTCAGCTTTCAAGCTTCATTACTCTACTTCATGGCGACTCCCACAGGTATTGAACACAGCACGTTCTTTTAAAACAATATTGCTCTGTAAATGAGCAGATTAGTATATATCAGTTCAAAAAACGTATCAAGTGTTATTTATATTAATGACCACATTGGCTTTATTGCGTCACCTGAGAGCTACAATAGTGAGAGTGTATTTGCACATATATCTACATCGTTGTAGATGACCTTAGGGTCTTTTCACGAGGAACACATCGTTTAAATTACTTTAGTTAAAATTATTAGTATGAAATGATGCACACAGCTCGAGTTTTTTAGAAGATGACTTTAATTGAAAAATGTGGTTATTATGATGTTATGAATTGTTTGCTGCGATCATGTGGTGGGTTTAAATTAAGTAAGGAAGAAGGTGTCAAGAATGTTGACAAAGGCACTCCGTGCCGAAACGTAATCTATGCTGTTAACGTTTTAATAAATCTTGCCTTGAAACCCACACATAGGGCCTGTCTTCTGTAGATAAGAGGGAAGAAAGTGAGGATTTTTCGACATTCTGTCATGGCGTCGTACAGGCACCACCGGCACTTGGGAAGTGGACCGGCAGCGCTGCCTTTAAAGAAGTGTTGATGTATTATGTAATATATAAAACTTATTGTCAAAAGTTATATCGGTTTCTGACATTCCAAACTATATGGCTCAGTTGGTAAATAAAGCATCTCCATTTAATCAAAGGCAGATTTGTAACTTCCTAATAACTTGTTTATGTTTATCCCAAACTTTATTTTGGCTAATCAAAGAATAGACGTGAATTGATATTTCTTTGATCATTTATCACACATTTTTTAGGTCTTCCTAAAGATGGCTTGTGCTTTCTCTCGCAGACATGAGTGCATACAATACAGTGAACCGTGGGTCAACCTCTTACTGATGATTGAATGGCTTTTCTGTCTATCACAGTTCCCTGCTCTTGATTGGAAGGGTTTCTTTCCTAGTCTTGTGTTTTTCCCACCTCTAACACATTTTTTACCTAGCTTTTGATTGGATGAGTACTATGCTTCCACTGCTGACATAACAAAACTATGGGCCTGATTTAGATCTTGGGGCTTACATCAAAAAGCAAGGCAACCGTCAAGAATGTATAGAAGATACACTTTCAAGCTTGACTGTCACTACTAGTGCCTTTGCCAATGTCAGCAACATTTTTAATGCATTAGCGAGGCTGACAGTTGCTACCAAACAGCATTGGCAAAGTGAGACTAGTTGGTTTTGCCAATGGTTGATTTTGCAATTTGTTACAGTGTAAGTCCTAGTTACTTTTGGGCTAGTAAATTATTTTTGTGATTGTGCCCCTCACAAAGATTTTCATTGTGTGGTTACTTCAGTGTCACTGGTTATATAAGCCTCTGCAGTCCTTCCTTTTCACTGGTTGTATGTGCCCAAACAGTTCTTCTGTCTCTGTCAGTGTCTCTGGCGGTATGTGCTCTTGCTTTTCTTATTAAATATAGTACTTATATTATACAAATTAACCAATTGCAGATTCCTCACCATAGAATTTCCCTCAGGCATCAGTCTGGATCCGAGATTGTTCTCGAGCAGTATCCTTGCGTGCCGTCAGATGGTGTGGGTCGGCTCCATGTCTGTCATCGGTGTCATGCGCACCAGACATGACGTTGCGGGCCCTTGATAGGCACCACCCCGGTGTGCTGATGTCAGTTCTTTTCTTTCCGTGCCATCCAGCGCTGACCTGAAGAGGAGCTACCCCTCAGTCACTTTTTGACTGGTCTTTTTTTACCTTTTTGTCGAAGATTTTTTGAGTGGCTACACTCCTGGTGCCTCGAGGATGTCTTCGCTTAAGACCAGGTTCAATCCCTTTGTATCCTGCCATTGTGCAATTTCCTCGACGGTTCCGCCCTTGTGTGTTTGTAGTGTTTGGAGCACGACCAAAACCTGAAGTTGTGTTCCGAGTGTCAGGCCATGAATCCAAAAGATTTGAGGGAGTGGTACCTAAAGCTCCTTGTGGCCCGGTGCTTGGCTCTGCATTGCTCCCGATCTCAGTCAAAAGGAAGGTCTTGGGAATGGTCACAAAGCCCCCATTCTTTGTCATCCCTCATCCAGCCCTCGGCATGGTAGGGTAAGAGGCACAAGAAGAAGTCAAAGAAGAACAAGCGTCTTTCAATGTCACCCCATCTGTCGCCGGCTAGACGAGGGAAAGGGAGCACCGTCGCTCAAGGGCTCCATCCTCGGAGCCTGCATCTGGGTCAACTGCGTGCCTCCCAGAGTTTGAGCTGGAGCAATCCCTGCCCAACTAAGAGAGTTTTTTGAGGCCTTGCGTCTCAACTTTGGGCAGTCCGACTCAGCTGCAGTGGTCAGTGTACTTCATGGCTCTGTGCTTCTGGTGGGGAAAGTCGTGGAAAGAAACTGATGTCAGCGCACCGGGGTGGCACCAATGTAGGACCCGCAACATCTTGTTCAGTGCGCATGACAATGACAATGGATGCAGAGCTGAGTGACACCACCTGATGGCGCAGAACAGGCTACAGTGGAGGATCGGAGACATGTTTTAAAAATCTACTTTAGGAGTGGCACAGTGAGTGCTGCAGGCCCCCTTAAAGCTTCTAATTAATTGGCCATTGTTACATGTAGTACCATTTAACAAGGACTTACAAGCAAATTAAATGTACCAATCAAGTAGGTGCCAATTGTACCATGCTTTAGGGAGACTGCACAAGCATTTTACCACTGGTCAGCAGGGAAAAGGGGCACAGAGACCTAACACCAACAAAATGGTTTCAGCAACAGAAGGCAAAAATCTGTGGCAAAAAGGGTCAGATCCTTCAGTCTCTGCATAATATCCTAAGTCTTGCATCTAGAGTGGTGTAATAATATATTGCTTGTCTCTTTGGGTGACATCACTGAGCTTGCATCTGGTTTTAGTGTTCTCCTCCAGGTCCCTAAGTACATCGGAGGTGTGACAAACCCTGCATCTCCCTCCTCTAAAGCAGATTCAGCACAGACAAGAGAAAAGCCGGAGATACAACCCTATATCCACAACCACTTTCCTCCACTTCCCCAGCTCTCCACAGAGTGCAACACTGTTCCCTCGACTTCCTAAGCCTTTAGAAAACGTATCTGAGGAGGGTGTGCTTGGTAATGCTAGGCGACAACACTGTCAGTCTGTCAATACTGTCACGGAGGGATATTGAGACAGAGCCCAGAAACGGGTGAGAAATGACATAAGACGGTCTGAAAGGAGAAGAGAGCTTTTAAAGGTGTCGTGCACACTATAAGCAGTGAGCAAGGGAAGCAGGATAGCAGAGATGTTTTGTAAGCAGAGGAAAGACAAAGAAGGAAGTAACAGAGGGATGGGAGAGGCTGGAAAACGATAGGTATTTTTTCAGGGGTCTCTTACGTAGAGAGACTGCAGAGTGTGGCAGCATGCTAGGTATAGTGTTGTGAGGGAGGAGGAGTAGCAGTAGCGTGACTGGAGACAATAAACTTTCAATATTATTTATGACTGCTATCATTCCATGAGAACTGGTCAAGAGGATGATTGAGGAATAATATACATCCAAAAAGAGAATATACAAAATAAAACAGCCTTTGCATACATATCGATGAGGAATGTTTCTCAACTCAGGGTCCTGAATTACATATTTACCTCAAGCTGTGCTCTCATAGGCTCTGGAGTCAGTCGGAACCCTACTGGACAGCACGCCTTTAAATTCTTATCCATGTACTTTCTATATGTTATCAGCAAATCGAACGCCATGGAATTATCACCCCCCAATCGTTTGAAAAACATCCAAATGTATTTTAGACAAGATTTAGAGCCACTTAAATTTTGGAAAAATAGGCCAACACAATTAAGGGCACAAGATAACAGTTGCTGATCTAAATTTGGCATTCCCTTTAAACGACTACAAGGTACCAGCCCACCATTTCAGATTCCTTCATGTAAGTTTCAAACACATTTTTCATAGAGGCATCACTTTCAATGTAGATGATTTTATGAGTGGTGGGGGGTATATTTATGTGATAATTAATGTACACACACAAGAAGCAGGGAGAGACTCCAAAAAGGTTCATAGCGGTAAACACCGTAATGATTAGTTGAAAGTGGAGTTTGAAATACCCTGTAGTTCACTTGAAACTAGGGCACCATCCCAATATAAGGTCTGCTATCGCTGCAGTTTTACCTAATATTTAACCTGAGTGTGTATGTAGTTAAGCATATATTCTGCAAATTTTAGTTCTTTTTTTCAAAATTTCCCTTTTACTTGCAAATAATTGAAATCACTAGAGGGTTACTTCAGATGGTACATGACTCACACTTACCAGATCATTTTTCACATGGGCGTTCGTTGGATCCTCGGTGCTAGACTATTTGTTGCCTGATGCCTCAACCCCTAGAGACCAAAGAAAATAAAAATCTAAGGTCAAAGAACATATAAAAACAATCATTAATTTTATAGACAAAGGGGGTGATTCTGATTCTGGCGGGTGGCGGAGGCCGCCCGCCAGAATTCCGCCCCCATTATACCGCTCCGCGGTCAGAAGACCGCGGAGGGTATTATGAGTTTTTCCCTGGGCTGGCGGGCGGTCTCCAAAAGACCGCCCGCCAGCCCAGGGAAAAACTCCCTTCCCACGAGGATGCCGGCTCGTAATCGGCAGAGTGGGAAGGTGCGACGGGTGCAGTGGCACCCGTCGCGTATTTCAGTGTCTGCAAGGCAGACACTGAAATACTTTGCGGGGCCCTCTTACGGGGGCCCCTGCCGTGCCCATGCCATTGGCATGGGCACGGCAGGGGCCCCCAGGGGCCCCGCGACCCCCCCTACCGCCATCCTGTTCATGGCGGCTTTCCCGCCATGAACAGGATGGCGGTAGGGGGGGTCAGAATCCTCATGGCCAAGGATTCCCCCGAGCAGCGGTAAGTCGGCGGGAGCCCGCCGACTTGCCGCTTCTGACCGCGGCTGAACCGCCGCGGTCAGAATGCTCGTGGGGCCACCGGCCGCCAGGGTCAGAATGACCCCCAAAGTGTTGCTTGGGATGCATGCCTACGTCTAACTCAACCGTATATACGCATTAAAATGTTTCATGTTTTGTTCAAAAAACGTCTGGAGTTGGTCACATTAACAGGCACCTAACAGGCTGCCTAGATAAAATGAACTGCGGGGTGCCATAGTGTCACCCTTGCTTAATTTGTGGAAAAATAACTGCCAGGGCCTAAAATATTTCTCACCTTTCATCATCCATTCTCCCTGCGAGCACTGCCAAATGCAAGTACCAGTGCTCCCTACTTACATTCATACTTCTGCAAATGTGATGCAGTTGTGACTGCCACAGAATGGGGGTGGCCGGGTGCGAGGGGACAGTGTAAACAACACCTTCTTGGGGAGATGCGTTCATCCCCCCTTTGTCCTCGTCCCCTTCCCAGCTGCACACAGGCTCTCAGCCAGTCACGACGCTGCTGTCACCAGCATGACAGCAGCATCGTGATTGGTCTGAGTAACCTGCTTTGCCGCTCAGACTGGGAGTGGGAGCCTGTGCATGTTTTCCACTCAGGTGTGCAATACAGCCGGTAGAGAACATGCAAAGTGCACATGTTTGTTTGGCCAGCCCAACACGGCCGGCGAACCAGAAATGCACACTTTGTGGTGCACTTACCCTCCTCCAGCCCTCCTCCGGCCTGCTCCAGCCCGCTCCAGCCCATCCCTGCCCCACTCCTTACTTCCAGGAAAAATAAAATGAAAATTAGTTGGCGTTATTATCATTTTATTTTTCCTTTTTCTACAATCCAGTGGGGTGACTCTCCTCTGCCTTAGTGGAGGAGCTATCCATGATGTGACGATGTGGATGTGGACTACCCCTGGCCATACACAGCTGTATGTATGGGCCGGAAGTGGTGGTATTGTGATTTTTTATGCATTTTGCAATGTTATATCATCTGCTGATGTTTGAAAATAAACATGCAGTGCTGCTGTGTGGTGGACTGTCATAAATGTGTGCAAGTATCCAAAATAAGTGCTGGTGCCAAGCACTGGCAAACACTGGCACAAATTAAACCCTGCTATTCAGTAGCACTGTCACATTTCAGCGCAGGTGCATCCTTTAAATGTTATTTTATGGCATTACCATTACTTCTCCTGTTGGTCTGTATTCTAGTAATGGACAATGCCAACACTTTTCAGGAGGTTTTGTTAAGTGGCTTTTAGGGAGCATCAGCAGTTTTTAATATAACTGCTGTACACTTGGTTACCAGAACATTTCAGCAGGGCTTCTTCAAAGGTGGTGTGCTTTCAGTGGAACTATACTGGCATAATTCAGCAGGTCTCCTATTCTCTATGTTTCAGTACTAGTACTTTTTGGCAGTAAGCATGTATTACTGATCCCGTTTAGAGATGGGCAGAAGAGATACTCTGTCACAACCGTAAATGCCCTATACACTGAACTACAAGTGCAATATTGCTTATGGCACTTATGAAGCAGCAAATGGGACATCTGCCACATTTTGACAGAGTATTGCGTCCACGAAACTTTAAATATTGCCCTAATTGATTTGGGACCTCATTTTGCTATTAGCAAACAAGCCAACAGTCTGCTAGAGCAGCTTCTATTGAGATCCTAACCATTGTGGTAGTGAATTTTGCCAAAAGTGTTCCATCTTGCATGGCAAAAAAAGCATACAAAACGCCCGCCCTAAATAGGGTATGCTCTCTGAAGCTGAAATACCAGCGCTGACGTGCAATTGGGTTTCCAGCTAAAGGTTTTTCACAGCAAAGAATACTGAGGTTCTGCCATTGGAAACCAAGGAGTTTCTCCTTTAAATAGGATGTGGAAACCGCCTGATTGGAGGACAGGGCATTTGCCATTTTTTATGCTGAATGCCCCATTACAGCAGATTCCTAAATAAAGCCTGAAGTAACTGTTTCAGACCTTTATTTTTAGAACCTGATTAACCATCAACATATATTATGAATCTTTAAATGTTACATACCCAACCATGAAAGCATTTGACGTATTATGTGCTACCCATGATTTACAATTACAAACTATAGTTGTCATCATTTATGTTTTGCCCATGGAATGATGGCCTACAGACACTGTGGGAATTTTCACCACCACTTCTTAATTTTATTCTCAATACTGACACTTTTATGGAACTAGGCTAAAGAAACAAACACAACATTGGATAGACTGGCTGCTGTAGTTGACAGAGCAGACTTTAAAAAAAGCTTCATTGTAATGTATTTGTGACGAAGGTCGGGTATGATGACAGAAAATAAGCCATTTGTTGAAATTAAAGGATATTGGCCCGTATTTATACTTTTTGACGCTAAACTGCGCTAACGCAGTTTAGCGTCAAAAAATTTTGCGCCGGCTAACGCCATTCTGAAGCGCCATGCGGGCGCCGTATTTATTGAATGGCGTTAGCCGGCGCAAGCAGACCGGCACTGCCTGGTGTGCGTGGAAAAAAACCACGTAGACCAGGCAGCGCCGGCGTAGGGAAAAATGGCGTTAGGGCGTCTTAAAAATGGCGCAAGTCAGGTTGACGCTAAAAAATCGTCTTAACCCGATTTGCGCCATTTTAAACGACGCCCAGACGCCATTTACATGACTCCTGTCTTAGTAAAGACAGGAGTCATGCCCCCTTGCCCAATGGCCATGCCCAGGGGACTTCTGTCCCCTGGGCATGGTCATTGGGCATTGTGGCATGTAGGGGGGCACAAATCAGGCCCCCCTATGCCAAAAAAAAATTATAATTTTTTTTTTTATATACTTACCTGAACTTACCTGAATGTCCCTGGGGTGGGTCCCTCCATCCTTGGGTGTCCTCCTGGGGTGGGCAAGGGTGGCAGGGGGGGGTCCCTGGGGGCATGGGAGGGCAGCTGTGGGCTCATTTTGAGCCCACAGGTCCCTTAACGCCTGCCCTGACCCAGGCGTTAAAAAGTGGCGCAAATGCGGGGTTTTTTGACCCGACCACTCCCGGGCGTGATTTTTGCCCGGGAGTATAAATACGACGCATTTGCGTCGCCCTCATTTTTTTAGACGGGAACGCCTTCCTTGCATCTCATTAACGCAAGGAAGGCGTTCACACAAAAAAATGACGCTATTTGCCCATACTTTGGCGCTAGACGCGTCTAACGCCAAAGTATAAATATGGCGTTAGTTTTGCGCCGAATTTGCGTCGAAAAAAACGACGCTAATTCGGCGCAAACGGAGTATAAATATGCCCCATTGTTTCTTTAAACTGCATAAATGGTCACTTGCCCACCATAACCATGGGGCAGGACCATGTCATAGGCAGAGACAGAAACAAGTTATCTATTTCTCTCATCTTGGCAGAGCAGGTAAGAATCTGGTCTGTTATGGGCAAGCAGTGCTTTATATACATATTCATACTGGTTCTGGCAAGAGGAGAGGAATAGATGTGCTATCCACAGTTATGGCGGGCAAGTATCCATTCAGGAAGTTTAAAGAAACTACAGACTTTAATTGTGTTTTTTTGGTGATATATTAAAGTGACATTATAGCTAGGTATGGTAATAAGATTTTAGCTTATGTAAAATATATCTGTATATCACTAGAAAACAAAAGTTGAAGTGATATTATAGTTAGGCTTGCTCTCCTAGCGTCTCCTGCCTGCCCTCCATTGGCCGGTGCTCCCACAGCCCCTCTTGCTGGACCCCCAGTGTCTGCCACCCATCCTCCATTGTCAGCCTGCTGCCCCAGCCCCCCTGGTTTGCCCTTCATTGTCAGCTAGCTGCCCCAGATCCATTGTCAGCATGCTACCTCAGCCCCTCACGTCTACCCTCCTTTGTCTGTGTTCTTCCCAAGCCCCTCCCACCCACTCTTTACTGTCTATGTCTTTTTCAGCTCTGAACACCTACCCTCTGTTGTCCGTGTGCTTCCCCAGCCTCACCCCCCAGCCTACATTGTGCCCACCCTACCCAATAGGGGCTTTTCCTTTTGTCAGCTTGCTGCCCCTCGCACCTGTTAAAGATTAACAAAAGTGAAAATGAATGTGTGACTAAGGCCCTCATTATGACTTCAGTGCTCTTTTCAGAAGATTGCCGAAGCCGCTGCAGCCAGCATACCACCAGTGCTGGCAGTATGCTGCCTGCCCTATTAGAAGTTTTCCACTGGGCCAGTGGGAGAAAACAGCATTTCTTTCCACTGACCCAGCGGAAAACTCACCACAACATTGACGCTTGCTCGTTATCGAGCTGGCATCAATGCTGTGGTGCGTCAGCTGCAACAGCACCCGCCGCGCATTTCACTGTCCGTAATTCGGGCAGTGAAATGCACGACAGGGCTGTCTATAGGGGCCCCTGCACTGCCCATGCCCATGGAGCCCCGACTCCCCCTTTTTGCCAGCCTTTGCATGGAGGTGGGACCCCCATGCTAGGGCTGGAAGAAAAGGAATTTGTAATCCCCATGGCAGTGCTGCTTGGCGGATTGTGACCGCCGAGCCCACCAGGCTGTCAACAGGCGGCTACCTGGCGGTGCCGGCAGTCGGACTGTGGCTCATCTGCCACGGTCATAATAGGGCGGTCGAACCCCCCTGTCTGCTACGGTCCAACTGCCATCACGAGTGTTGGGGTCTTGAGACTGCCACACTTGTAATGAGGGCCTAAATCTTTTTAAACGTGTAAACCACATTTTGTGGATCACAAATGTGACTTTACTCTTAGTAAAACAGCATTTATATGTCAGGTCACAACTGCTTTTGAGCAATCGAGGCAATGCCCTAATAGGATAGTATAGAGGACTGAAGTAAAAAATTGATTTGTACCCAATGTTCAAAGATGTGAAAATTAAATTTAATGATAGAACTCTGAATATAATTGTCTGTTCTAAAGGTGATGTGTTTACCTACAGCGGAAGTCACAACTACATTCTGTAGTCATCCTTATTCCTTCACATTCTGCCTTTTTCATGGTTAGTTGTTAGACTTTTATCCTTGTCTCCCTTAACGTTTTGCCTCTGTTTCCCAAGTTGTTGATGTGTGCTGGACTCTGATTTTGCTGTTTTTGTTACTCTGGGCACTTTACCACTGCTAACCAGTGCTAAAGTGCAAGTGCTCCTTTACAAAATGTGTATGTAATTGGCTTATCCATGATTGGTATATTTGATGTATTAGTAAGTCCCTAGTATAGTGCACTAGAGGTACCCAGGGCCTGTAAATCAAATGCTACTAGTAGGCCTGCAGCACTGGTTGTGCCACCCACATAAGTAGCTCTGTAATAATGTCTCAGACCTGCCACTGCAAGGTCTGTGTGTGCAGTTTTAGCTGTAAATTCGACTTGGCAAGTGTACCCACTTGCCAGGCCTAAACCTTCCCTTTTCTTACATGTAAGGCACCCCTAGGGAGCCACAATGGCAGGGTGCTGTGTATGGTTAAGGTAGGACATAGTAATGTGTTTTATATGTCCTGACAGTGAAATATTGCTAAATTTGTATTTCACTGTTGCAAGGCCTGTCTTCCTCATAGGTTAACATGGGAGCTAACTTTAAATCTGATTAAAGTATAGATTCCATTTGGGAGCGTATGGACTGTGGAGTTTGGGGTCTCTGAGCTCACAATTTAAAAATATATATTTTAGTAAAGTTGATTTTGAGATTGTGTGTTTGAAAATGCCACTTTTAGAAAGTGAGCATTTTCTTGCCTATACCATTTCTGTGACTCTGCCTGTTTGTGGATTCCCTGTATGGTTCAGTTTGACAGTTGGGCTGGTTGCACCTCACACTAGACAGTGACACAAAGGGAGCTGGGGTGTAGTCTGCATTTCCTGATGAGCCATCTGTGCTAGGAGGGAGGGGAGGAGTGGTCACTTACACCTGAAAGGGCTGTGCCTGCCCTAACACAATGCAGTCTCCAACCCCCTGGTGAGTGTCTGGGGCCTGGCCTGGGCAAGGCAGGATTTCACATTCAAGAGAGACTTTACTTTGAAGTAGGCCTACTTCAAAGGAGAAATTGGGTATAAGAAGGGCACCCAAAACCACAGACTTAAGAACACTTCTGGAAACCAAGAGGAACCTCTGCCTGGAGAAGAGCTGAGGAAGAAGAGCTGCCCTGCCTGTGACTGTGCTTTGTGGAGCTATCCTGCAGTTGCTGCTTCTGCCAGAGTGAGAGGGCAAAGACTGGACTTTGTGTGCCTTCCATCTTGTGAAGATCTCCAAGGGCTTGATTTAGAGCTTGCCTCCTGTTGTTTGAAGTCTCAAGGACAGCAAAGACTTCTCTCTGCCTGCACCTGGAGTCTCTGGAGAGACTCCTACTCTGCCCTGTAGTGCCCATCCAGTTCCTAGGACCCTGAAAGGAGAAGCTGGCAGCCAACGAGGAAGAAACCCACAAACAGAATGCCGTGTGGGGAAAAGATTGACGTAAGTCTGATCTGCGGCTGAAAAATTTACGCACTGCCGGCTTTGCGGCTGAAAATCGACGCTCGCCTACAACGCGACCGAAGAATCAATGCATGGAGCTGGAGAAACGAAATGCAGGATCGCTGACGGAGGCTGGTGAGATCGCACCCCGTGCTATGTGGTTTTGGATCATTGTGCAGCTGGATTTCCGACGCAAGTAGCGCTGGGCATGTAAAAACAACACCAGGCCTGCCCGGACCTGAGAGTGCTGACCGAATCGACGCATCGTTCTCCTGCGGAGAGAAGAAACAACTCTCCCGACGCAAAGTCTTGCTCGTGAGTGAAATTGACACATCGCAAGCCCTTTTTGACGCACACTCCCCAGTGCGGGGTTATTTTTTTTTTGATGCCCCCAAGGTACATTTTCACGCTAACAGTGTTATTGTGTGTTCGAAACTACATGAGGACTCTTTTTGCTTTTTAATTGATAACTTGACTTGTGTGTTATGGATTTTTGTCATTTTAGTCTTTTGTTTAGAAAAATATTCTCTATTTTTTCTAAACCTGTGTAGTGTTTTTATTGAGTTACTGTTTGTGTTGGTACAAATACTTTACACCTAGCACTCTGAAGTTAAGCCTACTGCTCGTGCCAAGCTACCAAGGGGGTAACCAGGGGTTAGCTGAGGGTGATTCTCTTGTACCCTGACTAGAGTGAGGGTCCTTGTTTGGACAGGGGGTGATCTGACTGCCAACCAAAGACCCCATTTCTAACATTAGTGCACCAAGCGATTACACAAGAATTGTGATTACGTTTTGGTTGCAGGTCGTGCGTTTGATTTTGCTTTCAGTGGCTTAATTTTCTGTGAGCCATCAATTCATAAGTCATGGCCCTTCAATCAAAGAACAGCTAAATGTTTGTTTAATAGTACAGTTTATAACTTTAATGAAGGTTGCACGGTTCACCAGGTGTAGACGGTACAAACCAGCATTGGAAAGCACCCAGTTGATATTTGTGGTGCTATGACGTGCTTTTGTGGGCTTAGATGACATTTTTGTCATGAAGTTAAAGATCATGGTGTCATTATGTCTAAGCCCTGTGTCTGATTGCTGTGGACTGCGGCACAATTCGCTAATAGTTTTGTATCTATAGTTGCTTTTTACTCCTGCATTAGGCGTGGATTTTTGGGAGTTTCCAAGCCCGATGCATAGAGCCTTTCTGAGAATTAGTTGTATCTTCTGAAGTCTATACTGGTTGCTAAAGGCCCTGCAGTTACGGTAAATGCCTGAGGCGAAAGATGAGGCACATTGAGGCAGGAGGGCTATAATGCTATAAGAGCACTGGACCCACTGAGAAACGTTCTAAATCTAGGAGGGAGAAACAGACAAACTAAGGTTGGAAAGCTAGTGCAGAAGGTCTATACCACCGTTATTGGCCCCCAGCCACGTTATTGTCTTCCATGCAGCCTTCCACGTTCCAGTGATCTAGTCTAACTTTTGGTGTGATTTACTGATCAGCTTCCAGGAGTAAGACATGCTTATTCCTATGAAAAAAAGTTGTCCTTATGTAAACATGTCTAACTCCAAGAAAAAAAGCTCACGTAACATTAGAATAAGGCAAACCTACCCTGTGAAATGGCCCTGGAAATGTAGGTTCAATTGACACTTATCAAAAGAAAGAGGCACAGCTCTTCATAGAGAAAGCGTTGTGAGTCAGGCCCTGTGACTTTTGGAAAGGGGCGAGTGCCAGCCACTTCTAGAGAAGAGTGGGATAGTCCCCTCTTTCTACGATGGCAGCCTTAGGTTTATTTGAAGAGCATTGTCTTCATGGATGTCGAGTCACCAAATTGCCAGGGGTAGTGAAGGTGATGACTTATGCACCTTAGCACCACTGACATTATAGAGTCGAACCTGGCCCCTCAGCAACCTCCTAACTCCTGCTAAGGGATTAGGGACTGGAAAAGAACTGGAAACTCTAACATGTAAACATAAGTCGTACATGTCTCCTTTTCTTTCCACTGACCTTTTTCTGACCCCTGAGCCCTGTGGGTACCAATGGCAGTGCCAGGGTGCCAAAGTATAAGCCAGGTGCAGCAGTTGCTAGCTCTGGCTACCTTTCATTTACGTCCATGTTTGTATTCATAATCTTCATGAAGAACTGATGACTGGGTTTAGCTCCTGTATTTATATCCGTATTGCACCATATTGTGGCACAGGGTCAAAAACGTTACTGGGTATTTTGAAATAATTAGAAAAACAAAGGAGAAAGTACATGTCTAACTATCTATTATTTGTAATAAACTCACACAATTCCAGTCGTTAGGTAACCAACCACTTTTTAAATATAATGTAATTCTATTGGGCTCCCTGTCCGGAAAACCATTTTCATTTCATTTTGTTGCTGCCACAAAGGTTTTAAGCAGAAGACTTCAATTTCTCTATGGTATTGTAATCCATTCAATGTCTTTTTGCTGTCAAAATGAAATTTAGTATGGATATTTTCTAGGAACCCCGCAGATAATCATTTTTTGTAAACTGCAGCAGAATATGTGAGTGCCTTCCAATAAGATTAGAGACCGAAGAAAATCTCATTAGAAATTGGGCTGGCATGATGGACTTCTTGCAGTGGGTGATTTGATATCATACTCTTCTGTAATAACCAATATCTATAAGGTATTGTATTCAGGATAATATTATGTAATTACCTGAAATTTAAACCTTTACCCAATTTAAAAAAATAAAATCATCTTTCAGTAAACAGGTTGTGCAAGCTAATCGTGTGCCTAAAAGGCACTTGATATTTAGACTAATAATCAGCCAGTGAGCTTTCTTTTTTTATTTTATCCGCATTAAGCCAAGATGCTAAAAACGAATGCCATGCTTATTTTGATAAATGCATTTATGTGGTAATTGTTTGAATTGTTCTCTTCTCTTTAATGTGTATGTGTTCTGGAATAGAAAATGTAGTTTTGTGAGATATTCACACCTATTCACAGTTTCTAATTAACTTGGACAAAACAGCTCTGTTTCATTTCTTTTGTTGTCATTTTCCTCCTGCATTTCCAGCTAGGACACATTTGTGTGCAGATCGAGTTGTTAAGATCATTGAAAAAAGGTGGAGGATGGCAGACAACAAAAGCGCCATTGCCCTGCGTGAACCTCATTATTTCTAATACACTCAAGTGAAGGTTTATGGAAAGCGCTTGCTTTAAGTGAATACATTTAATTACAGTTTGTTGTCACATGCAAACCTTTTCAAACAAACTACAAATTTGTAAATCCTACAGCTTTTTTCTCTGTTCGCATTGGAGATTAACGTTATTCTCTCGCTCCCCATTTGTACTATAGTTATGATAATGTATGCTTTTGCTACTCAATATTTTACCCAGAGGACTTTGTATTCGAATATTAATTGGTCGCTGAAAAGGACAGAATGAATAATGTATTCGTACGTTGCACCGCATCCCTTCAAAGCGTCGTGACATGGAAAAGATATAAAGGGAGAGAATGGCTTACGCAGTGTGTGGAAGGAAGGGGGCAGTAAAGGAGCACGGGTCAGCAGGATGGCTTGACATTCACAGACTGTGTTTGTCGTCATACTTAATTCATAACTCTTCTGGATTCATACAATATTAGCTTTTTATATTCTGGGCACTGGGTGAGGGGCAACTGTGCACTTGTTGCCCGGAAACTTTACACCAACATTTGCACAGACCAATCACAAAAATGTAACTCGCAGTCCGTCTAACAATTCGTTCTTAATCCTCTAGTCAGTGGATATGCCATTGGAGGGGCCCACGGAGAGAGAGACTCGCTCTAGTCTCTCCACGGGCACGTTCGAGAGAGGACAGGAAGTGGCGTGAAGGAGTCGGATTGGTGGTAGGTAAATGGGGGTGGGTTTTAGTGTAGGGCTTAAAAGGGGGGTGGGAGGGAGGGTCGGCCTCTTTCTGCGCCGACCACTGTTAGGAAGGAGCAGGATTTGACCACCCACCCACCCGGCAGTCAAGGAAGATAAGAAAGGTATGGAGACATAAGGGGGCATTATAAAGAGGTGATGACGGATAGGGAGGGAGAGTCAGTTAGGGCAGGTGGTACTTGAAGGTATGGCAGAAGATGGGGGAGGGTGGAGAGCCAGATGCGGGCTTGTCCACCCTTCCAAAGGGAATTACAAGGAGGTGAAGGAGCAGAGTGAGGGGGTATGCTTGAAGCAAGTAGGGCATGGGAGAAATAGGGGAGTGTCTAGGGGAGAAGAAGCGAAGAAAGGTTTGGAAGAGAGAGCGATGAGCAAAGGAAAACTGGATGTTGGGGGGTTAGTTAATGTTTTGGTATACATTTGAAGTTCAATGTTGTTTATGTTGAAATCCTGTCCTAAATAAATAACCTTTTGCACTATTGGAAGTGTCGCTGTATGTGTGTGTCCCGAAATATACTCGTTCAGAAATGGGCATGTTAGTCGAAGTTGCTGTGTCAGGCTTGTCAGTCATGTAACCTGTTCCTAGGTTTATACTGCGCTGCTTCGCTAATATACCTACATATCTGAAGTAGGCTTATAGAAATTCAGGTCGAGCACACTACAATAAAAATTGTCTGTTAGGTATGATTCTGTTGGAGAGCAATAAGTGTCGATAACTGGATTCTGTACACTGGTGTTACAAAAGTCCCTGCAGTCCCCACGCTGGCTGGTGGTGGGGGGTGAGGTCCTTGGGAGCCTCTTCAACACAGTACACTGCCCCTGGTCTTAGAACTCCTGATTGTGTAGGGAGAGTCCTCGACGTATTCTGCAGTTGGGGGGGGGGGTTGCTCAAGTTCAGTTACGCCACTGATTCTGTATCCAACAGGTCACTGCTACGATGTATCAGCAATAGGTTACAAAATTTGTTCCTGACGGTTCCTAGTCCCTGAAGGAAATACTGTGCAGAGCTGGCTCAGGAGGCCTTGGAGTGCAATAGTCCATAGAGAGGTGAACATGGTGGCAGGTGGCCCAGCATGGTTTTCTTTTTACACGTAGGATAAAGAGGAAAGGCTACGTTTTGTATGGCTGTGTTACTTTTCTGGTCCTGCCTATCAATTGAAGATCGAGGCAAAAAGATTTTACTAGCCATACATCTCATAAAATTATAGATGGGTAGAGGTGATTAACAGGAATATTTTTCACTGCTGGGTTCTGAGTGCCCTCATAGTCAACTCAAGCTTCGCTCTTCTTGTCTATTTGATGTCACTGAAACCCATTCTGTAAAGAACATCCTTGTTATTCACTGAGACATCGCTGTAATTCTATATGTTCTTGCATATATTTGAGTATTATAGTCACAAACTCTATATTTAGAAAATAACATCTGCTCTGCTTGATAAAAATAACAAAGTAATTGAAGCAATCTTTTATAAATAGGAAATGCCAGTTTACACCATTTTTTGTGGGTGTGGCAAGTTGTAAATGTTATTCTCTGTTACAGCTATTGCACACCATTTTCCGTTCAAATAACATGAGGCAAGTTAAAATTTCACTTTCTTCTCTGTGGTTTTCAGTGAAGTGGTCACCACTAAAGTGCACCCACTTTTGGTAAAAGGTAGCAACGGTGTGGTTGTACTCAATCTCTACTAAAAAGTAGCTCAAGTGAGAAAGGATGGAGATACTCTTAAATTCCAATGATGAGCATGTTCTCTAGCCTTTGTAAAACATATGCCATTTTAAACAAGTGTACTTATATGAGACCATAATGACAAATGTTTGAAACCAACCCCTCAAACCACTCAGGCTTATCTATTTACTTTCAATCCCATGGGCCCTTCATCCTTAGCTCAATCATCTATGAACAGTAGTTTAATATTCCAAAGAAAATCTTGGGATGATGTTTTTAATGGCATATCCATTCAAACTGGTGTGCAGTTGTCCCAATCAACTTCTTACTATGAAAAGTGCACTCTTAGAGGCAATAACTTAGAGGACAGAACTTCTGGGTTTCTTAGGCCACCCAACTTACACGTTTTTTGTCTGTATACATGGTTTCTTTCTATCTGCCCAATCTTCCTTCATAAGGCGGTATCTGCCTTAACGCGAGTCAGTCCCATACCATTCCAGTCTTCTTCCTTCCTACTCATCCCATCAAAGATGTTTAGTGTCTGCATAGGCTCAACCCTAGATGTGCTGTGTCCTATTTTATCAACTTGGAGAAGTCATGTTAGTTGCTTCCCTTCAAATGAGAATGCACATGATCTGTGCATGTATATGAATAGAGAAGAAAACAGAACACACATCTGCTACATTTAAATGAATAACTTTAGATGGGATATGAAAAGTAGTTGTAGCAGGATTTGGAACAACATGGAAGCTAGGCATTGCAACACAGTTAATAGCTCTTATGTCTTGTACAAAATAGATGTTTATTTTCCATGCTTTTGCTTAGCAAAAAGGTAGGTAGATCCCGAGCGGAGAAAGCACCTTCAATAACATTATTAATAGGTCATTATTCATTTAACAGAGCTAAAATAGCCTTTTAATTGCTAATGGGAATGTTCAAAAAGACAACATCATTAGTGCAACGTACAGTACAGTTAAATTGAGAGAGAAGACCTCTCCCCTCCCCGAGGTTAGATCTCGTGAAGATGGCCTGTTGGTCAGTATTAGGATACAAAGATACATAAACAGGACCGGTAACATATTGTAGAATTGTTTTTGGTTTGTAATGCTAACTATATCAATAGTTTTGACTGAGAGGGTAAGAGAGAGAAATTGGAGGTTCTTCAAAATGAAGAAGTGAGTCACTGCGTCAATCAGACAAGAAGTTGGTTACCATTAATGGCACATTGAATACATAGCCCTTCCTGATACATGAGCATTAAGGTATACATACAAGAGTGAGGTCTACTCTGACTTTTCTAGAATGTAGGTGTTGATGGTGGAAGGCGAGGAGAAGGAGGTGGAAAACTGACTTCTGTATACTGGTTAGAGGATATGTTAGGGTTCTTTGGGCAATCCTTTTCCCGTACCATAGCTGGCCACAGCTAAAACAAGAGCAGCGTCATGTTGGGGCTGACTCTTCCCTTTGCTATACCTGGCCACACATGACTCTCTCACCTTGTCCTCCGCTGCTCTTACCTCTGGCTACCTGTTGAATGACTTTACCTGAAGAAACATTAATCATGTTTCAGTCTACTTCTTCTTTCTTTCCTAGACGGCAAAACAATAGCTTGCAACTGAGACATATACTGCCATTTTTATTCTACTAACCCATGCAGATGTTTCACCATTGTTCTTGTACCTTCTGCAATAATCCCTGGAAAACAAGAAACTCCTATAAATGCTGTTGTGGTATTGATAGCATTTACAAAATCAGAATTGTGGTAAAAATGTCTTAAAATCAATCTAAATATTCAGGTAGGTATTCATCTTTATACTGTTTAGAGTTGTATTTTTTCATTTATTATGCTTTTGTAGGGAATAGCTCATAATGCTCTGAATTTCGATTGGTTTCAGAGCTCACTGAGCATTATAACTCTCAACAACAGGTTGATATCAGCACCAACTGGGATTATAACATTCAGAGACGATTTGTAGCTACTCCCTAAGCTTCTGGAGTTCTTTCCATTTCTTGGAGAACAGTTGACTTACTTATGTTTTAAAGATCAGATGGGGTCAGTGTATGTGAATGGCCATCTATGCCAATCTCCTGGGTGTGGGTCCTGTCTTCAAGGATAATTGATAATTCAGGAGATCATCTACATTCTCACTGTCAACAACATTGGGGTGGATGCCCTTTTCTAGATCTGTGGCTCTATTCTAGACTTCCAGGTCTTCATGTGGAGGTTGGCCGAAGGCTATCCTGGGTTATATTCAGACAATGCATCTGTCTGCTGTGACATCAAGGTGCAGAGGTCCTGACCACAAACTTGCAGAAAGCTGAAAGTATGGTGTTGTAGTGATAACATCCTGTCTTACCTTCACGTTTTCCAAACTACAGTTTGCTGTGCCCATTGAGTCGTCTTACGCTTTGTATAACTATGTCATGCTTGCTTGTGCCCCATCTGCTTGCCCAGCAGCTTGTCCTGCACTGCTGCCTGTGCACCACCTGGCACACCTCCTAGGACAAGAGCTCCATTCATTGGATTGGGAAAGGTTAAACTATCTAAGTGACTGTCCTCCCTGCCATATTCTCTGACATAGGTAAAGAGGTAAGAGATAATGGGGGCAATGTGCAGGTAGGAGAAAAAGCTTTAATTATGTTCCCAATAGTATGAAATTGCTATCATACTTTTTCTTAGGTGTCTTTAAGACACCTAACCTTTATTCTAGCCTGCGTTTAAAGGTTTATTCCAATTTTGGACAGCCTCCCTTTGTTCTTGTAAAGTCTTATTTTAGAATCTGTTTTTAAGAATATTTATTCATTGTATATTGAAGGTACATCCTTTGGGAAAGCCTTCCCTAGTGTTCTTATCTAAATTCTAAAATACTTGCATGTTCTTTTTTGCATACAGGGTTTATATAAAGTGGGTGAAAGCCATGGTTTGTGAAAACCTAGCTGTTATTAATTTTTCCGGTTCCCATTTTAACCTGTATGACCCACAGCCCTGCCAACCAAAAAAGGGCTCAATCGTATGCCACCTAATATGTCAGTTCATGCATGTTCCATTGGCTTCCTCCCTTGCTCTACAAAACTCTCCAGACATGACTCATTAGGATTTAGCAAGTTTAAGGGGATTTGAACCTGTTTTCATTGGTCAGGAGCATTCATTCAAGAAGGCCTATACTTGGTTCCTAGATAAAAAAAACACTGTCCTGCCTGAGCCAGTTGCGGTTTCTTTGAATTTCACTCACACCAGATCTCCTCTACTTTGGACTCCCTCCACTGTCAAATCTTCTTTGTGCTCTGGGTCATCTAATGGAAGTCCTATTCCTTGCTGTGGCTTCTAGTCAAGATTATAGAAGAAAACTTCACGATTCAGCTTTCTGTTGAGTCTGTAAAGGCATTAATTAAAGCTGAGAATCAAGGAAAAACAGAACATCTTTTAACAAGTCAAGCTCCCCAAGGGAATACAGAAAACACATGATCAATTTCAGAGGTGTCCTGAATTTGTCACATACTCACAAGTTTCACTGTGCTAACAAGAAAATACAAGGGTGAGCTCATGGGAGCAAGATAAACCAAAATCAAACGACCTTCAATAGTATCACCTGTGTGCACATAGGTTTTACAAGCATAGCAGTTTTGAAGATCATGCTTTTTGCTTTCAAAATCATTCTTTGCTCTCATATCAAATGGAAGCCGCGTTTGGCATTGTCAAGAACATCTGGTTCTTGCAGGTTATAGTAATTAAGTGTCAGACTAAACAATTCACATTTATGTGACAAAACTTAAAGTCTTAGTAAACAAGACGGAGAAGCACCTTTCTCAGATTGCAGATGAGTCATAATATTTATTTATCTATGTAGATGTTGTGTAAAGAAATAGAGTCATCTTATGGTACCTTTGGAGCCCTGACATATGCAGAATGAAAAAACTTCAAAGAGAAAACATAATAAACAACAACTAATAGAATTCAGCAGTAAGAGGAAGCATTCCCAATCTATCATTCTTTCATCATAGCCTTCCAGTAAATAAGCATGTGGATATTTCAGTGTTAAGGGGTTTCATGAATCAGAGGAAGTTTGGTTTTGTATTGAAGTTGGGATACAGTGCTTCCCAGAATATATTGCCATACTGTTCTGAAGAACTTTGTTGTGTTTCTATGGATGGAAGGGCATTACGTGTGATCAGGTGTTTAGATGCTCATTCAAGTTCCTTGATAATGATATAAGTTGGGGAGAACCTATCACAGGACTTTGTTCTAATAAATCATGAAATCCCTCAATATAGGCAACACCAAATACCTAGTTTAAAAAGTTGCACCCTTGAGGGCCCAGTGCTCACTGCAAAACACAGAATCCCTTTCTCAAAATGTTCTCTCTTTAGGAAACAACAAACCACAGCTCAATCCTCTATAGTGATATGAAGATCTAGAACTCTATTCCATCCAAGAGTTGAGCAAAGCAAGCCTACTATTCTTTTAAGAAGGGTCAGAATGTACTACTATTCCACTAATATTGCCCTCTGCTAGAAATTGGGTTTTTGGTTGGCAGAGGTAGCACTCCTTCCAATCAGGAACCACAATCCTAGTCAGGGTAAGTCACAGACACATCCTAAATTAACCTGTGCTTACCCCCTGGTAGCTTGGTACAGAGGATTCAGGCTTAACTTAAGAGTCTATGTGCTAAGTATTCGTGCAACACTTCAAAAAGATCCACACCTGGTTAGAAAAATAGAACTTAATTTAATAAATAAAACTAGACCAAAATGACAAAGTCCAAGCTAGGGAGCACTGATGCTTGCTGTGCGAATAGACAAACTTGAGAGGGTTTGCACTGATTCTTTGGACAAACAGTGAGGTTCCAGAGCAAACAGGCCCATTTGCGGGTCACAAAGAACCCAAAAGCTTGCTTTCAGGAGCCCAAAAAACACTTCCAATGGCCCAGGACCTGATAGGTGCCTCTTGGGGACCAGGAGCTTTTTGAAAGCAGGCCCAGAAGCTGTGAGTGACAAGTTGGAAGTCTTTTGTGTCCCTGAGGCTTGAGAAGAACAGGAGGCAAGCCGGCAAGCCCTTGGAGTTACTCTGGTTCTAAGTTAGGTGAGGTCAGTCCAGTTCTTCTCACTCAAGCAAGTAGGGCAGCAGGCAGCTGGTCAGCACAGCATGAAAGCAGTTCTTCCAGAGCAGCAGTCCAGCAAAGTAGCAGTTCTTGTAGCAGCACAGCTGTCCTTCCTGGCAGAGCATCTACAGGTCCAGTAGTGTACTGTGTTGGTAGGGTCAGAGGTACAGTACATATCTCCAGATGTGCCTTTGAAGTGAGGTTGACTTCAAAGAAGGGTGTTTGAAGTGTGCAGAGGTCCTTTCTTCCTACCCTGGCTCCAGACTCACTACAAGGTGGTATGCAGCCCTTTGTGTAGGGTAGGACACTGACTGTTCAGATTTGTTAGCTCCTCCATCCCATACTGCCTCCGATGACATATCAGGCTGTTGATGGCCCATCAGTCACACCTAAGCTCCCTTGTGTCTGGCTGTCTCAGGGAATGCACATAGTCCAGTTGTAACTCAGCCCAAACGTGTATTGGAGACAGGCTGCAGGCACACAGGGCTAAGAGCAGGAAAATGCCAACTTTCTTAAAGTGAACACACTTAGGGGCAGCCCAGTATTCCCCCTAGGAACTGGGTACAGACAATGTCCACTTAAAAATGATCCTAGAGGAATTATTTAGATATAGTATGAGTACATATTATCCAGTCTTCAATTAATGAATAAGACAACTCCGTACTGTTAAAATTCAATATATTACTCAATCGGATTCAGGAAGTTCAAACAAATGTACAACAATTCCAACGAATGTCCATTTCATAAAAAACAACACTGTATATAACACCTCTCGACAAGCTGAATTGAAAGTCCATGATATTGCTTGAACTGGGACTGAAAACCGGGCAATTATTGTGCAGAACTGTGTCATGAGGAGGGTTATAACCCCTACCTGGATCTGCAGTTAGAATTCCATCTTATGATCTATAGGTGTTATATACAGTGTTGTTTGTGTTTATGAAATGGACATTCATTGGAATTGTTGTCAATTTTTTTGAACTTCCTGAATCCTATTGAGTAATATATTGTATTATAACTGTACGGCATTGTCTTATTCATTAATTAAAGACTGTATAGTATGTACTCATACCATATCTAAATAATTCCTCTGGGAGCATTTGTAAGTGAGACAAACTTTCTTAAAGTGGCATTTTCAGAATGTTTACAATAAATCTGACTTTGCCATTAAAGAGGATTTATTATTACAGTTCCATAGGTACTAACCGTGACATATCTACTCATTCTCAATTAGGAATTACAGCAAATGTAATAAGGTATCCCCTATGTTAACCTATGAGAAGGGTAGGCGGCAAAGTGGTGAAAAACAAGTTTGGAGGTTTTTCACTTCCAGGACATGTACAACTTGAAAGCATATGTCCTGCCTTTTAATTGCATAGCACCCTGCCCTATGGGCTACCCAGGAGGTGACATATGTAATAAAAGAGGAGTTTACGGCTTGGCATGATGTTTTAAATGGCAAGTTGACATGGTTGTGTAACTGCACCAAAGGATCTGCAGTGGCAGGTCTGTGATATGTTGAAGAGCTATTGAGGGTGTGGCACAAGCAGTGCTGCATTAAATTTACAGGCCCTTGGCACATGTAGTGCACTTGTGCACTTTCCTAGGGACCTATAAGTAAATTAAATATGCCAATTAGGTACATACCAATCAAACCATGTTTTAAGGAGAAGGCACATGCACTTTAGCACTGGTCAGCAGTGGTAAAGTGCTCAGAGTCCTAACCCAGCAAAAACGAATTTAGAAAAAGGTGGAGGGTAAAAGGCAAAATGTTTGAGGTGCCCTTGTAAGGAGGGCCATTTTCAAAACCGTTCCATGAACACAGACAACTTCTCTTTTCTACCACCTGCCTACACAGCCTGTGGAACTTGCAAATGTCATATGAAATGCTCAGTTGTATAAATTTATATTAAACTGTTGATCCTCCTATTGCTGTTTATGTAATGCTGACTTGACATAATGATTGTACTGAAACTGACTCTACTCTAAAGTACTATGACTCCCCAGTGGTAAGGTCCATGCTATGAAAAGCCACAATAAAAAATTAGCAAAATGAAGCAAAAAATGAGTTGCTATACAGCTGGACTCCATCCTTTTGAAAGACAGTTGCAGAACTATGAGTACAAAGACATTCTAGTACAAGGTGTTGAGCTGTTACAAAGTGAGATTTACACCAACCATTCCCAGGGTTAACTCTGACTCTAGTAAATGTAGAAATAGGAAAACATTTGAATCAGAACATCATAAACCAATGTTGAAGCTCTGTATTAAATTCCTTTCTGCAGGATGGACGCAGACTCTAAAACTTGCTAATTTTAGAATAAATAGCTGTCAGCTTACTTTCAATGTGTAATTGATTAGCTTGAAATTGCTTTTGTGCACTTGTTGAAATAGTTGTTTAGGAATTTCTTAGAGATGGAAGAGTCTTCCAAAATTGTCATTACCATCTGCGAACTGGCCCACTCTGATGCATGGGGAATTATTTAGATGTACTATTAGACATTAAGGTACCACACCAGAAGCATAAATGCAGAGGCATGAGTCGTGTCATATACTAAACTCACCAATTATTGTATTGAATTTACAGAATGCTAGTATTTTTTCTAGTTGGCTATGCCAACATCACCAGCCTGACACAGGTTTCCTTCTGCTATAAACATCCCTCAATAAGTTTAAAGATCAATGTAAAGAGCAGGCCACCAGATTGTAACTCTATTAACAACAAATGTAATGATTCTTTCTAGATAAGCATTGGTCAAAGGGAGTAGGAATATGAGCCCGAAGAATATAGTAAATCGTAATTAGTGATTGAATGGCTGTTTGAGAAACCCATTCATTGATGTTAATCACTGGGTTTCGTAGCAGCTGAGAATAAACGCAGCAGCCCAGATAAGGACAGTCATTGCCCATCCATTCATTGTCCATCTCAAGTTTGCCGTTGTTTCGAGACATAGATTGCCAAATTTCGTAACGTCTGAGTTACTGATGATAATCCTTGTGTAGGTATTACTGTAGTATTGACCCATTTTAGAGGCTGGAGAAGTTAAATGGTGTGTCATAAATTGACCTGGTCATCAGTGTAAAAAGAACATTGCACTCAAGAAAACTGTGAAGGATGTGGAAAAAGACATTGCGTATGATTGCACGCGTGGGTAAGCCTGGTGACGCCGCAAATGAGATAAGTTAAGTTTCTCTGTTTCTCTGCTCAATTCATGAAGCCCAATTCGAGTATGGCCCAGCATAAGTTAGAGAAATGGCCAGAAGTTATTACTCTGTAAAAGGCCATAGGCTTGACACAAAAAGGTGTCTGAGTCAGTGGTGGCCCTCAAAATGTTGAACAGGTGCAGCACTGAGGCTGGAATTGCACAGTGCCTAGTGCACACAGATGTAACACATTTTTTAGGAGATTGGCGCCTGTGCCCCTGTCTAGAGCATATTTGTGAAGGCTAAAAATGATTGGTTCAAAATGCATAACCTACTAGGGACACCTAAATTAGAATGGTGTCAGAACGCACAGATTCAATGGCTCATCTGTCTATACATACCTCTCAGTGTCCTACACACCTCTCTAAAGTACTGTCTGTAACATGCATGCCACTCATGTCTTAAATGCACATGCTCTGTGAGCAATAAAAGTGTGTACCAGTCTGCTCTGCTAAATCTGTTCTGCAGGAATGGAGTGGGGGAAGCTTACTTTCCTACTGCCATGCTGTGACTATTCTGTGAGGAATTAAAGATTGCACTTCTGCTGTTCGATTGCTACCTGTCCTCTATTTCTGTCCATAGTATGTCTGTTGTATGAGGAAGGAGTTGTTTACACTGCTGTTGCTCCATCGTATGAAAAACAAAGGATGTTTATAATCCTCTTGCATAGCATGCCCAGCCAAGTGAGAAGCCTTTGTGGGATCTGGAGCAAAAAACAGTTGTGGGGCTTGACCCAAAGATATTGGTTTCATAACATCTGGTATTCCACCATGGCCAAATGGTGGGTCCCTGGACAACTGCTTTTCCTCAATGTGTCTCCTTTTTCATGATCACTACATTTGAGAGCACCTTGTAATAATTCAATTAAGGATGGGCACAGTACAAAACAACTTTCTTGCACATACTTAATTATTTAATAGGCACTAATGTTGCTCCAGATATAACAGTAAAGGTTTTTGGTTGAGAAACAAGACATTTGGCTTGCCTCTTGGGTCACTAATAAAAATAATCAAGGCGGAAGGAGCAAAGAATGTGATACACAGCCAGAGTCTGAATTACACAATGTATAATTAGGAAATCTAGTTTCAGTTTGGGCTTGCCAACTTAGCGAAAGTGTTTGAGCCTAGAAAATTACTTTTTTTACTGTGCTTCCTTTTCCACGATCATCACATTTGAGAGCACCTAAAAAATATTCAGTTCATGATGGGCACTGCACAATATCCATTTGGTACGTGGTTTAATAAAACATATTGCTGTTCCATCTAGAACAATAAATGCTAATATAGGATCTTTTTTTTTTTTACAATGTTTCATACCTGCCACTGCATCCTGTAGTGAAGTTTTAAACTGCCATTGCAACCTGGCAAAATATACCTTTTGCTAGGAGTAAACTTTCCTTTATAATGAATATAATGCACCCTTAAGGTCGGCCATAAAGGCTCATAGGTTAGTGTGCATTGCAGTTAAAAGTAGGACACATTGGGATAGGTTTTAAGTACTCTGGTAGTGAAAAAGTCCTGCATTAATTGTTCAGTACTTCAAGGTAACATTGGTTTACTTGATTACAATGAACAAGTGAAAACTTAAGTCTGGAATCATATAGGAAAATTATGTTTGCACACAAGTAAATTGTGATTGAAAACCCTCTTTAATGGTAAAGTTGGAATTTAAGTTGAAATTCTGAAAATGCCACTTCTACGCTTAACATGTCCATAGGCCATCGCATAATTTCTATATAAGTTGTTTGATTGGATGCTTAGGAGCCTCTGTTTTTATTTTATCTATCACAATAGATAAATATTATCCTAACTATTTATCTACAAGCATTTCACTATTGAAATATTGAGGAAAGATAAAATAATGTTATAAAAGTACACAAATAAATTAAATTCAAATATTGCAACTCTTAAGCCTATGTTTCTAAGATACAACTTAAATCCCAACTTACATCTCAATATATTACTTTACACTTTTACCCCTCCTGGCTCACCCCAAGCCTCAGTTTTGCTACTATGATCCCCCTAAATGCTCCCTCATTTATCTCTCATTTAACTCATTCTAAACACAATTTTACTTCTATGATCTCCCCAATCCCTTTCTGCAGACTCTTCCTTCCTCTAGCTCTCCTTTATTCATTCCAAACCTCATCTTGCTACTATGATTTCCAAATTAACACTTCTGGATTCTTCCCTCCTCTATACCTCCATTATTCTATTCAATCCAACTAACAGACTCACTCCTCAACTCAAATTAAATTATACCTCAATATACTAATGCTGTACGCATATTCCCCTATACTAATCCACCACTAATCCTTTTGGGTTCCGGAGTAGTGTGCTACTCACCGAAAAGCACTTTGACGCCTTGTCAGGGGTAGTGAGCGATATACAAATACAATAACAATAACAAGCTCCAGCATCCCCCTGCAACTGTCCAGCTGATCTGTTGCATTGACCTGCAACTGGAACTGACTGAGCCCTTCTGGCCTTTGCCTGATTGACTTCCTGATCCCTAAGAGGTAACCCCCACATCCTCGACCCTTGACTGACATCAGTTTGAGCTCCTCCAAAAAACAAAAAGGTGAATCTTGAAGTTTGGGCTCCTTGTGACCACAAATGGGACCTTTCCATCTAAGACTCTGCCACCCGTGTCAACCCTGAATGCGAAGTTCCAGTGAGACCTGCTGTACCCACTACAGCGACCATCAGCGATGACGGGCAATGCCAGATCTGCACTTCACGCAACAAAAAACAACACAAAACACAAAACTCCAGCAACCACCTTCTACAATACCCAACCAGATCTTCATGCTACAGTGATGACCATCCATGATTCACAGCTGCTCTTCGTGCTATAGCGATGAGCTTCCACAACTCTCTCCCTGTTCTTCGTGGCCTCCTCCATAGCAAACGGAATTCTTTGTGCCAGACTTTGAGAAGGTAACTTTTTCAGTGGGATAACCTGATCCCTGTATCTGATCCTCATCCCTTCACGTTCATCCTGAACTTATGACTTTCCCCAGATGTAGTACGACCATATGACCGCGAGCTGCACGTTGTGCTTTTCGGCACTGTTTTCGCTATTAACTTTAAAATTGCATATCTCCAATTGTGCTGATTGGATTTTTGTTGTTCTGATGTCATTTTTATTGTATTTTATAATTTATGCTATTTTTTCTAAATTATTGATTGCGTGCTGCACAGGAGCGGCTTGCGGTGCTAATTAGGGGCGGGGCGGCATGTGAGTGAGGGGGGAATTAATAATAATAAAAAAATTACCTGAATGGTAGCCGCCACCGTCTTCACCTCCGCACTGCTCCTCTCCTGTGCAGACAGGCTTCAGGCAAAGGCTCCCAGCCTGGCCTGGCCTGCAGCCAATATTGGTGCTGCTCAGAGCAGCGTCAGGATTGGCAGGAAGCATCCAGCCAGGGCGCTCCCAAGCAGACTGGGAGCCTGTGCCTGCTCTCTCCAGCCCGGCAACACAGTGCCGGCTGGAGAGAGCCTACTGCATCTGTGTGCTCGGCTGGCCAAACATACATACGCAGTGAGCACTCCCCCTCAGTGCATGTCACAGCTTGTGGCCCCGTCCCTTTTACCAAAAAACGATAATAAACATAGTTTATTATCATTTTTTTGTAAAAGGTTTGAAGCTACTGGCGGGGGTTGGGGACAACGTTCCTCCACCCTAGCGGAGGAGCCGCGCCTGGTGCTGCATAAACATTTCACACATTGCTTCAAAGTTAAGCCTGACTGCTTTTGAGCCAAGCTATCAGAGGATTAAGCACAAGTTAAGTTAGTGAGAAGGACTGTGGATGTTTCCTGAGTGGGGCTTACATCCTCCCCAACTAATAACCCAATTTCTTAATTCCACTTAGTGCCTTGATATAATCTAATGTGCTGAAGTGGAACAATCAGAAATGTTTTTTATTAATTTAAATGTTAGTACCTCAGCTAAACATAAAGTGCAAGTCTGTGACACTTGCAGCAAGTTGGGAGTTCCAGGATAAGCTAAGATCTGCTCTCTTCAGCGTCCAGTGCACTGCTTTTCCAGACAGAATGCAATACAGGCATAGCTGTGGAGAAATATTAGAACCAGCTTTCGCTGCTTCACTAGCACTGCACTTTTTGGTGCTGGTAGCACAAGATGAGAAGCTTGGAGAAAATCAAACAGGTCTGCAAAGAATTATTGGAACTAGATTTTAGTGCTTGACTACAATTGCCCTATTGGCACTGGTAGCAAGAGAGGAGATAATTGGATATTGAGAGCATGTGGCTTGCAATCTGAAGGCCTGTACGCACCCACCACCCACAGCCATTCAATTGCAAGTGTGACTTGGCAGTGTGGGCATAGCCTCTTTCGTAGCACAGGTTATGATTACAGCGACCAGCCCTGTGAAACAAGATGCATCTGCTGGCAGCCTTACCAATAGTTGATTGTGCAACCTCTTCAAGTAGCGAGGTGTAGCCATATTAGCCTCACCTGGCCATCTCTCCCTTCTGGCACCAGTGAACATAACATATGTACCAGGGACTGATTCACAATATTTGTTGAGAGATGCCTAATGTTCTGAGGAATATGCCCAACCCTGTACGAATAATATTCAATTGCCGAAATATGTCTGTGAAAAAGAGATGCAGCGTCCCTTTCTCAACTCTGCTGTTTTTAACCTTGTGTTAGGTAAAAAGCAGTAAAGACGAATTGTTTAGTCACCCACATACAATATTAATGTAGGTATAACAGCTCAGAGCTTCTGGGACCTTGAATCATGTTGTGGACACTTCAAGGACCCACAAAGGACCTCTGGAAGAAGATCCAGAAGTTCAACTACATTTGGAGAAACTGTTGTAAAAAGCTCCATAAGTTAAAGAGGTGCACTGTGGGAGTTGTAGTCCCATACCCCAAGAAGCAAACCAGAGCCTCTGAACCCTGAACTGGTGCTGTGGACCACTTTCCTGAATCAAGAAACCCTTCCTAAAGTAACAGTGTTACATCATTGGTGGCCTGAACTCTGGACTTTGTCCCTGTCCATTTTTTAACCCTTTCAGGGCTATTTACTTCTAAGCGCTAGTTTTACTTTTAATCTTTGAAAATTCATATCTCTGGTTTTCTACATATGATTTTTTTTGTTTTAGTGTCATTTTGAAGATAAAGAAAAACAGTACCTACTTTTATAAAGGGATCTTGGATTTTGATTGTGTTTTGTGTTTTAATTGTTTACTGTTTTGTGATTTTTAAATGCTTTACACACCAGTCTCCTAAGTTCAGTCTAACTGCTTGTTGCCAAGCTACCAAGGGTGGAGCTGGGATTAATTTATTGAGACCTAACTGGACCTAGTGGGGGATAGTGGCCTATAGCTAAGTGTAGGTGCTTACCTGCCCTTACCAATAATCCACTTTCTAACACCACATTTCAAATGCAAATATAAGCACCTCACTATAATGGTCTACTATTAACATGCCTTGAAATCCTGTTTGATTAAAAAAATATGTTATTTACTGGAACAATGCAAGCCGCAGCAAAGGGACACATCTGAAAAGACACTTAGGGGGTTATTCTAACTTTGGAGGAGTGTTAATCCGTCCCAAAAGTGACGGTAAAGTGACGGATATACCACCAGCTGTATTACGAGTTCCATAGGATATAATGGACACGTAATACGGCTGGTGGTAAATCCGTCACTTTTCCGTCACTTTTGGGACGGATTAACACCTCCTCCAAAGTTAGAATAACCCCCTTAGTGGCAGATTTACTAATATTAGGCACAGCACAGCAAGACAACTTGCTGCACTGTGTCAAATGAAGAGGGCAAGAATGTGCCATATCTGTTAAGTTATGGTACATTTCTGCTGTCTCCCTGGGCTTGCCATTTATGCATAGCAGCAACACATGCACGGATGCACCATTGTGCATGGATGCCTGCATTGCAGATATGATTGTTGTTTGCAGGAAGGGGGCACCTTCCTGCACAAAAATAATCTACTGAGACTTTTTCCTCTATATGTCCTGTATTTTGCAGCAAACATAGAGGAAGAAAACTAGAGAAATAAAGTTATTTCTCTTTGTCATGGCTCCCCTGGGATGGTGTACCTTTTTGACACATTCCCAGGTTTACTACCCGTAGAAAGTATGGGAATGCGCCAGAAACCATGGGTGTATATGTCTCAACACCCATGCACCACTCATTGCAATCTTTCTCAGGCAGAGTAACGCAACACAACTTCTAGCGCTATGTTGTACTACTCCAGATTTACTATTCCACACAGAGCCACGTGTGGCATACTAAATATCACTAGAGGCTTACTTTGCCCTTGCGTCACCTTGAGTGATTCAAGGGCAACTCAGTCCTTTCGTAAATCTGTCCCTAATAATTGTAAAACAAGGTGCCAGCATCCCTCTTCGTGAAGGGAACTTCTTGTGATCTAGGTGGGTCGGCTGTATCATCACAGTGATGCACTCTGCCTTGAACAGGTGCAGCACGAGGGGCACCATTGGCCTGATTATTTCCTCCTGTCAAAGCACTAATTTTAGTGAGTAATTGTTGGACCTGGCTTTTTGACAGGGACATCCCCAAACTTTTTGCCTCCTTCCTCCTATTTTTTCTGACCTGTTGTTGTTGGCTTTTGACCTCTGGGCACTTTACCACTGCTAACCAGTGCTAAAGTGCATATGCTCTCTGGGTAAATTGTACTACTGATTGGTTTATCCATGATTGACTATTTAATTTACTTGTAAGTCCCTGGTAGAGTGCACTACATGTGCCTAGGGCAGGTAGATTAAATGCTACTAGTGGGCCTGCAGCACTGGTTGTGCCACCCACCTCAGTAGCCCCTTAACCCTGTCTCAGGCCTGCCATTGCAAGGCCTGTGTGTGCAGTTTCACTGCCACTTCGACTTGGCATTTAAAAGTACTTGCCAAGCCTAGAACTCCCCTTTTACTACATATAAGTCATCCCTAATGTGTGCCCTAGGTAACCCCTAGAGCAGGGGGATGTGTAGGTAAAAGGCAGGACATGTACCTGTGTAGTTGTATGTCCTGGTAGTGTGAAACTCCTAAATTCAAATTCGTTTTTACACTACTGTGAGGCCTGCTCCTTTCATAGGCTAACATTAGGGCTGCCCTCATACACTGTTGAAGTGGCAGCTGCTGATCTGAAAGGAGCAGGAAGGTCATATTTAGTATGGCCAGAATGGTAATACAAAATCCTGCTGACTGGTGAAGTCGGATTTAATATTACTATTCTAGAAATGCCACTTTTAGAAAGTGAGCATTTCTTTGCACTAAAATCTTGTTGTGCCCTTCAATCCACGTCTGGCTAGGTTTAGTTGACAGCTCCTTGTGCATTCACTCAGACGCACCCCAAACACAGGGTACTCAGCCTCACTTGCATACATCTGCATTTTGAATGGGTCTTCCTGGGCTGGGAGGGTAGAGGGCCTGCCCTCACACAAAGGACTGCCACACCCCCTACTGGGACTCTGGCAGACAGGATTGAGCTGAAAGGGAACTTGGTGCATTTCATAGAGACTCTTTGAAGTCACCCCCACTTCAAAGGCACAACTTAGTATAAAACAGGGCCTCTGCCCTACCTCATCAGACACTTGCTGGAGAAGAAACCTGAACCAGAAACTACATCCTGCCAAGAAGAACTGCCTGGCTGCTCAAAGGACTCACCTGTCTGCTTTCTACAAAGGACTGCTGCCTTGCTGTTGCCCTGCTGCCTTGTTGAACTCTTGTCTGGCTGTGAAAGTGCTCTCCAAGGGCTTGGATAGAGCTTGCCTCCTGTTCCCTGAAGTCTCAGGACCAAAAAGACTTCTCTCTTTTACTTGGACGCTCCGTGCGCTGAAAATTTCAACGCACCGCTGGTTCCGCAGCGAGAAAAACGCTGCACACCGACGCTGATCAACGCAACGCTCTTGGGACGATCGAAAATCCGACGCACGGCCTCGCAAGGACAACGCCGCCCGACCTCTAGAGGAGAAATCGACGCGACGCCTGCTGTGAGATCGTAATTTCAATGTGCAGCCCCGCAGATCGACATCCAGAGGAGAAATCGACGCGACGCCTGCCGTGAGATCGTAGTTTCGACGCGCAGCCCCGCAGACCGACGCGCAGCCGGAGAACAAGCAGGAAAATCCACGCACAGACCCGGGACATCTGGTAATCCCCGCGATCCACAGAAAGAGACTGTCCGAGCGCCGGAAAACGACGCCGACTTCCCCGCGTGGAAAATAACGACGCAAGTCCGTGTGTGCTGGGGAGAAATCGACGCACACACCCTTTTTCCACGCACCTCTTCTCTTGTGGCCCTCTGAGGAGATTTTTCCACTCCCAACCAGGTACTTGTGCTTAAAAGAGACTTTGTTTACATTCTAAAGACTTAAGACACTTTATATCACTGTACTGTGATATTTCTACAATTTTCCATTGCAACTTTATTCTTTTTGACCTACAATCATCCTGATAAATATTATATATTTTTCTAAACACTGTGTGGTGTATTTTTGTGGTGCTATATGGTGGTATTGTATGATTTATTGCACAAATACTTTACACATTGCCTTCTAAGTTAAGCCCGACTGCTCGTGCCAAGCTACCAGAGGGTGGGCACAGGATAATCTTGGATAGTGTGTGACTTACCCTGACTAGAGTGAGGGCTTTTGCTTGGACAGAGGGTAACCTGACTGCCAACCAAAAACCCCATTTCTAACATTGGTGATCAGCGGTGAGGATAGGACTTGTGTTTGTGCAGTGACATACAGTAGCTAAGTATTTCACTACATACCCACAGTTGAAGGTCAACTTGATTTTTCATCTTTTTTGGCTCTTGGTTCTCTGATGTCCTCCTGGATATACTATTGATATTTTGGACTTTGGATTTTGGTTTTTGCTGATAAGATCTTATCAAAATGGGATTGTGTACCTACTCATTCTTTGTTCGTACGGACCACCTCACTAAGGCTGACCTAAGGAAGCTTTGCAGAAAATGGGGCCTTCCTGTAGCAAGGAGATCTACTAAGGCGGAGATGCTCCATCACTACATAGTCTGGGGGGAGGAAAGATGGGCAGAGAGAGAGGCAGCAAGAAACCAAATGACTAAGTACCCCTCAGATGAGGAGGAGGACTACTCACATGAGGAGGAAGACTACTCAGATGAGGAAAGAGAACCAGTGGGAGATGAATGGCTCCTAGCTCTAGAGCGGTGTCTAGAAGAGCTAGATGAGCAGCTTGAAAGGGCTGAGGCAGCAAGTCTCTTAGCCCTGGAAGAAGAAAAGATTGCAGCTCAAGAGCTGAGCTGTAAAGAGCTGAAACTGGAGGCCGGAAGGGCTGAGTCCAGTTCAGATGGTGGCAGCAAAAATCTTGCATCCAGTACTGCTGAAGAAGGGCACAAGCCCAGAGATGTGGTGCTCAACTTGAAGAAGGGAGTTGACACACCCCAGGCGGTTCAAGGGTATGAGGTAGTTCCCGTTATGCACAGGGTCCCTGAGAAGGATTGGGGAACTGGCACAGGGAGTCATATTCCTACTGGGGGGAGGGACACTTTACTGACTCTAGCAGAGAGTGACAGAGAAAAGGGTTCCCCCCTGGTGGACGTCCTGGATATAGAGTGTAGAGACATCCCAGAAGAGTTTGGGTTGAGTGTCAGGGACAGACAGATACTGTCTCACCAGTCTCAGGAGGGCGAAGTAGAGTGCTTTTCCAAGGTTGAGTTACTGGGTGGTTGGGTGAAGGGTACTGTGGTTAATACATGTGAAGGGCAGAGTGATGTAATTGCTGGAGAGCATATGTCTAGTCCTTATTTTCCAGAGCTACGCCAACACCAGGTGGAGTGTGAGTTCTCTGACCCCAGGGAGCTTACAATGGAGGCAGACTTCTGGGTGAGTACCAGAGAGTCTGAAGAGGCATTTGGGGGTGCTCCTGAAGGGAGTGGTCTAGGTGGCTCCCAACCGAGTGTGGTGGGAAAGGATTGTAGTGTCCCAGGTAGGTCCCAGGTCCTAGAGGGTTCCATGAGGGAACACCAGGAGGGAAGTCTAGCCTGTACCGTAGGGCCACCTTTTGCGGGAAGCCCGCAGTGTCAGAAGAACTTGGGGGAGTGACTGTAGCCAGCATCCCAACAGTTCTGGTGTCTGGCAGTACCCCTCATAGTGAGGGGGTGCAGAAGTCCAGACATAGGGTTGAGAGGGGGTTGCAGACCCCAGTGGAGGACCTTGAGAGTCAGTGGACAGCTCTGAGAGCAGAGCCCCACAGGAATGACCCAGGTGAAACCGTTTCTGGTTTGGGGGAAACCCAGACTCTGCCGGATGGGCAGAGGTCGGGAGACCTGCGCCAACCAGACTCTTGTGTGGCCCTTGGGGACGGTGTGTCCCTTGTGGGGGGTGAGAGTGCCCCCCAGGAAGTCCTGGCATGCCAGGCAAAGATTCAACCTCAGGGTGGTGACCCTGGGTTGGGGAACCAGGCTCAGAGGTTAAACTCTGACCTGGTGGGAGGTAGGTGTGCCTCCCTGGAAGTCCTGGCCTGCCAGGCAATGGTTCAACCTCAGGGTGGTGACTCTGGGTTGGCTAACCAGGTTCAGGGGATAAGCTCTGACCTGTTGGGGGGTAGGCGTGCCCCCCAGAAAGTCCTGGTGTACCAGGCAGTGGTCCAACCTCAGAGTGCTGACTCTGGGTTGGATAACCGGGTTCAGAGGTTAAACTCTGACGTGGTGGGGGGTAGGTGTGCCCCCCAGGAAGTCCTGGCGTGCCAGGCAATTGTTCAACCTCAGAGTGCTGACTCTGGGTTGGATAACCGGGTTCAGAGGTTAAACTCTGACCTGGTGGGGGGTAGGTGTGCCCCCCAGAAAGTCCTGGCGTGCCAGGCAATTGTTCAACCTCAGGGTGGTGACTCTGGGTTGGATACCCAGGTTCAGAGGTTAAACTCTGACCTGGTGGGAGGTAGGTGTGCCTCCCAAGAAGCCCTGCTGTGCCAGGCAATTGTCCAACCTCAGGGTGTTGACTCTGGGTTGGATGACCAGGTTCAGAGGTTAAACTCTGACCTGGTGGGGGGTAGGTGTGCCCCCCAGAAAGTCCTGGCGTGCCAGGCAATTGCCCAACCTCAGGGTGGTGACCCTGGGTTGGGGAACCAGGCTCAGAGGTTAAACTCTGACCTGGTGGGAGGTAGGTGTGCCTCCCAGAAAGTCCTGGTGCGCCAGGCAATTGTTCAACTTCAGGGTGGTGACTCTGAGTTGAATGGCCCAGTTCAGAGGTTAAACTCTGACCTGGTGGAGGGTCAGTGTGCCCTCCAGGAAGTCCTGGCGTGCCAGGCAATTGTTCAACTTCAGGGTGGTGACTCTGAGTTGAATGGCCAAGTTCAGAGGTTAAACTCTGACCTGGTGGAGGGTCAGTGTGCCCTCCAGGAAGTCCTGGCGTGCCAGGCAATTGTTCAACTTCAGGGTGGTGACTCTGAGTTGAATGGTCAGGTGCAGAGGTTAAACTCTGACCTGGTGGGGGGTAGGTGTGCCTCCCAGGAAGTCCTGGTTTGCCAGGCAGTGATCCAGTCTGAGGGTACAGACCCTGGGCTGGAAGACCAGGTTCAGGGTGTCCCCCCGGACCTGGAGGGAGGGGCTACTGATAACAGTGCCCCTACCATGTTGTCTTCTGAGGAGGCCACTCCTAGTTGGAGGGTGCTGGACCCCAGAAGGGAGGGCAGGGGGAGGGAAGCCTCACCCCGGGCCCTAGTCCAACCTGAAGGTACAGGCCCCAGGTTGGAGGGCCAGTTGCAGGTTAACAGCCCTGCACTGGTGGAGGAATGGTACAGGGTGACTTCTGTAAGCACCCTGACCATGTTGGACTCTGGGGGTACCGCTCCAGGAGGGAGGGTACAAAGCCCCAGAGGGGAGGACCAGGTTCAGGCTGTCATCCCTGACCTGGTGGAAGGGAGAGTGGTTAAAGGGTGCCCAGCACCTGGGGCTACCGCCCCCCACTCTCCACAGCCACAGTGGTTGGAGAGCTTTGAGAGGCCTGGGGCCTGGCTCTCATCCCTGGCAGCTGTCAGTAATCACTGTGGCTTGCTGTCCGGGTGGACAGAGTTATCCCTGGGGAGGGGACAAGTGTCACACCCCAGGGGTAGAGTGGGCAACACCACTGTGTTGGTCATGGTGGTACTATCCTGCTCCTGGGATACATCTGTGAGCAAAGTAAGGTTAGGTGCTGCACAGATGGGATCCGCAGGTAAGGAGAAAGGTTCCCCATGGGTTGGCTTAGTGGGCCCTGAGAGTATGGACAGAGTGATCCAATTGGAGTCAGGAAGGCGAAGAACTGGAGCATGCCCCTGCTGTTGTGGGCCTGGGTCCTTGTTCTGTCGCCTCAAACAGGGAAGTACATCAGGATAGTGATTGTTCTCCCCTGGCTTTAGGCTGGTGGGGGGTCATGTTGGACCTGGCTTTTTGACAGGGACATCCCCAAACTTTTTGCCTCCTTCCTCCTATTTTTTCTGACCTGTTGTTGTTGGCTTTTGACCTCTGGGCACTTTACCACTGCTAACCAGTGCTAACGTGCATATGATCTCTGGGTAAATTGTACTACTGATTGGTTTATCCATGATTGACTATTTAATTTACTTGTAAGTCCCTGGTAGAGTGCACTACATGTGCCTAGGGCAGGTAGATTAAATGCTACTAGTGGGCCTGCAGCACTGGTTGTGCCACCCACCTCAGTAGCCCCTTATCCCTGTCTCAGGCCGGCCATTGCAAGGCCTGTGTGTGCAGTTTCACTGCCACTTCGACTTGGCATTTAAAAGTACTTGCCAAGCCTAGAACTCCCCTTTTACTACATATAAGTCATCCCTAATGTGTGCCCTAGGTAACCCCTAGAGCAGGGGGCTGTGTAGGTAAAAGGCAGGACATGTACCTGTGTAGTTGTATGTCCTGGTAGTGTGAAACTCCTAAATTCGTTTTTACACTACTGTGAGGCCTGCTCCTTTCATAGGCTAACATTGGGGCTGCCCTCATACACTGTTGAAGTGCAGCTGCTGATCTGAAAGGAGCAGGAAGGTCATATTTAGTATGGCCAGAATGGTAATACAAAATCCTGCTGACTGGTGAAGTCGGATTTAATATTACTATTCTAGAAATGCCACTTTTAGAAAGTGAGCATTTCTTTGCACTAAAATCTTGTTGTGCCCTTCAATCCACGTCTGGCTAGGTTTAGTTGACAGCTCCTTGTGCATTCACTCAGACACACCCCAAACACAGGGTACTCAGCCTCACTTGCATACATCTGCATTTTGAATGGGTCTTCCTGGGCTGGGAGGGTAGAGGGCCTGCCCTCACACAAAGGACTGCCACACCCCCTACTGGGACTCTGGCAGACAGGATTGAGCTGAAAGGGAACTTGGTGCATTTCATAGAGACTCTTTGAAGTCACCCCCACTTCAAAGGCACAACTTAGTATAAAACAGGGCCTCTGCCCTACCTCATCAGACACTTGCTGGAGAAGAAACCTGAACCAGAAACTACATCCTGCCAAGAAGAACTGCCTGGCTGCTCAAAGGACTCACCTGTCTGCTTTCTACAAAGGACTGCTGCCTTGCTGTTGCCCTGCTGCCTTGTTGAACTCTTGTCTGGCTGTGAAAGTGCTCTCCAAGGGCTTGGATAGAGCTTGCCTCCTGTTCCCTGAAGTCTCAGGACCAAAAAGACTTCTCTCTTTTACTTGGACGCTCCGTGCGCTGAAAATTTCAACGCACCGCTGGTTCCGCGGCGAGAAAAACGCCGCACACCGACGCTGATCAATGCGACGCTCTTGGGACGATCGAAAATCCGACGCACGGCCTCGCAAGGACAACGCCGCCCGACCTCTAGAGGAGAAATCGACGCGAAGCCTGCCGTGAGATCGTAATTTCAACGCGCAGCCCCGCAGATCGACATCCAGAGGAGAAATCGACGCGACGCCTGCCGTGAGATCGTAGTTTCGACGCGCAGCCCCGCAGACCGACGCGCAGCCGGAGAACAAGCAGGAAAATCCACGCACAGACCCGGGACATCTGGTAATCCCCGCGATCCACAGAAAGAGACTCTCCGAGCGCCGGAAAACGACGCCGACTTCCCCGCGTGGAAAATAACGACGCAAGTCCGTGTGTGCTGGGGAGAAATCGACGCACACACCCTTTTTCCACGCACCTCTTCTCTTGTGGCCCTCTGAGAAGATTTTTCCACTCCCAACCAGGTACTTGTGCTTAAAAGAGACTTTGTTTACATTCTAAAGACTTAAGACACTTTATATCACTGTACTGTGATATTTCTACAATTTTCCATTGCAACTTTATTCTTTTTGACCTACAATCATCCTGATAAATATTATATATTTTTCTAAACACTGTGTGGTGTATTTTTGTGGTGCTATATGGTGGTATTGTATGATTTATTGCACAAATACTTTACACATTGCCTTCTAAGTTAAGCCTGACTGCTCGTGCCAAGCTACCAGAGGGTGGGCACAGGATAATCTTGGATAGTGTGTGACTTACCCTGACTAGAGTGAGGGCTTTTGCTTGGACAGAGGGTAACCTGACTGCCAACCAAAAACCCCATTTCTAACAGTAATGAATTTCAGTGAGTAACTGAACAACAACACTCTTATAGAGCAAAAAAAAAAAAAACCTTCAATTAAAACTGAAGAAAGTTGTGCTAACAGAATGAAAACTCTTTATGGGACTGTCAATGTGTCACATTTTCGCTACTCAACAAGTGCATTTCAGTGCACATTAGTTTTAATTTGTGTGCACTTGAAATGTTTAACCTCCATTACGTACCTATTTGTGTTCCTGCTATATTCATTAGTATTTATATTTGACAGGAATGTTCAATTTTATTTGAAACGGTTAATATGCGGGGGTTTAATCCAAATCACATATATCCAGTGTTTTGTCTGACTTGTGTGTTCTGCTTATTTGGACTTTTTATATGTGTCAACTTTTTATTGCCATGTTTATGCATCTGAGCACCTGGGATATTTATGTTTGTCTGGGTTTTTCCACTTTCTTTTATCATTTTAAATAGGTCCCCAGGGCCAATTTAGTTTGAAGTAAATAAACGAAACTAATTAAACATGAGTCTGCCCCTTCACATTAGAATCCCTGATGCACACAGGCAGGTCTAATTGTAATCAAATAGAACAATGATGACACTTTAGTTTGTTGATACAGCGTTACAATTACACCTGCACCGCAGGAAAGCTGCTTTTTTAATGGAATCATGGGATTTCGAAAAGCACTGCCCAGAAATTGTGTTTTAATGTATCATCTGCCATGTATCTTGAACTTTCACTTGTGAAAGAAATATAGCATTCATTTTTAAAATGCGTATTCACAATGAGGTGTATTTTGGCGTTTGTTGTTACCCATCAGTACCCGTCAGGGTTCGAACCCGTGACTGTGAGGTAAAACAGAGCTTCATGCAAAGTGTAAATTAGATTACTGAGCTCTCGGACCCCTTTTGATTGATAAAAATGTAGCTTCAGCCAAAGCTATCAATAAACAATCAGCGGATTTTGAAATTTAGAACTGTGGAGCGGGAAGGATTGTTTTGTGGTTAGAATTAAGCATGTGTGAAGTCTTAATTGACTGGTAACATTTGTGAATGGGACGGTTTTTCCAACTTCATAAAGTTGGGGATTTGGATGATTGTTTTCCTTTTTTGTGCAGTTTACTGTTTCATAACCCGTAGGTTTTGCAGTATTTTTCTGCAACATAATCACGTCCATGGAGGGTTTTTCACCCGCTGATTCATTTAAAAAAATACTTTTGGCAACTTTTTTGCTAGGTGTGCGTACATTTAAAAAATACTACATGGTGTTGGTTGAGGTCCGTTTCGCCACAAAAAAACTAGTAAGAAACATAAGAAAATGGTTAACAAAACACTTTCTATATGTCTATAGGTGTAAAATTCCTTTGTAAGAGAAATATTTTCTAAGGGATTTCTTTCTGCAAAACCTATTTTAGAGGAGCTTACCATTCCCCAAATTAACAGTACTCCCTTTTATTTTCCACGTCCTAAGGTGTCTTTAATCAGGGTCTAAAGATGCATTGGCCTAAAACGAGTCCCAAAGTGAGTAAAAATAGTGATAAAGGGATGCGTTAACAATCCCAACCATGCCACCATGGCCGCATTCTACTCACAGCCGTCTGCAGTCTAGGATTGATGTGAAATGTTCCAGCCCGGCCCTCTTTTAGCTTGAGCCATGGGTTAAGTGAGAAAGGTGTGGAGAGAAAAAAGCAAACGTTATGTAGCTCCCTGGAACGGAACCGGTTTCAAATGAACAAATCTGACTCAGTGCTGTTCTAGATGTTCTCATCAAGAAAGTGGATTATCAAATAAATAGATTATTAAATCCTTAAATAGTTTATCCCAGCGGTGCCATAGACAGCAAACAGGAATTGAAATTGCACCAATATACCTCGATTTAATTCTGAAAGCATGCCAGTAGTGACTCCAGTATACCAGGTATTAATTGCTGTATCCACAGTGCCATGCTGATGGGTATAGACTACTTAAATCTCTAGGGCTGATCACAAAACAGATTAGGCCGCTGCTATTTCATGACCTTGGTGGTAGGTTATGACAGTGAGTGGTACTAACACCCTCTCCACTGTATTAACAAAACAGGAATCTGGACATGGTAATGTGTGACAAAAACATTTGTGAACATTTGTTGTGTGGCGTTTTGTGGAGATGATGGGTCATTTTTTGCAACGCTGTATTTTTATGCTCTTATTATTGCAAACTGATTTTGTTGTGTGGTGCTGCGGTTATTTCATTGCATTTCGATTTGACCTGTGATGTGCACTGTTGTCTTTTAATTGTGCTATTATGTTGCTTTGGGTATGTGATTGCCTTACATTTAGTTGTTTACTTAAAATATTTTAACAAATGATACTTTGATCCAGCCAAAAGCAGAACATGTATTTAAATTTAATTTGGCACGCAACTATTCACCACTGCCAGTAAGCCCAAAACGGTGGCAGAGACTGTGTATTAACTTTATATGCTCACTTTAAATGATACAGCCCCATGCGTTAATGCATTAGGCTGTTCCCCAATACGATTGAAAATGGGAATGTGTGGGGTACATTCTGACACCTCTTGCACAATTTAAGACTACTTGAAGGAAGTGTAAGATTAGAAGAGAGATCAATGTGGGAAAATACATTATAAATGCATATGCAGTTTCACAGTTACCATCAGTGCTTAATTTGAGCCGGTGGTTGCAGGTGGAGCTTTCCAGCACCCATTTTTGGATACTGACACTCATTTTTTCCTCATATAATAATACAGGTTTATCTTAGTGCAAAAATTCTATAGGAGCTTACATTGTACAAAATAGTAAGTAAGTGATTTTTCCAGGTTTTATTTAGGTACATTTCCAAGAGCTACTCATCTTACATGAGTAAACCATGCACATTTATCTACATTAAGCCATTCACACTCAAGGGTGTCCTCTGCTTGCAAAACTCATGCAAGACACAGCCTTGTGTGCCTTTGCACAATAGCAAATGCTAAACTGTGTGTGGCTTCAAATAAAATGCACTTTTTTGTATTTGCAATGGTGATTACATCATCAACATGCAACACGTACAAATATGGTACTGCCCAATCATTTCCATTCATACACTGAAAGCATGCATATTTGCATGCATCTTTGCTTTGCATGAATCTAGGTAGATATGGCTGATAGTTTGGACAATTCACAAGATGTGGAAGAGTTACTAGATTTTCATGTCTTGAGTGGTCATGGTTTGGATGATGGTTGGAAAATAAAAAGGAGTACTGTTAATTTGGGGAATGGTAAGCTCCTCTAAAATAGGTTTTGCAGAAAGAAATCCCTTAGAAAATATTTCTCTTACAAAGGAATTTTACACCTATAGGCAAAACTAGGCTAAGGTGACTAACTTCAGAAATTCCTTAAATTGCAAAGTTTGTCATCTTCGTACAGAAGAACAGTAGCTACATTTTGGAATGTGTGTTTGCTGCTCACTCATTCAAGGCACTCCACAACTCAGACCCTACCTAAACAGTCGCATCTCCTTTCACCAACCATCCAAACACCACCACTTCACAGGACTCCTACTCACTAACAGCCCATGCATACACAGAACCAGATTGAGAGTACAAGCATTCTCTTACATTGTTTATAAAGCATGAAACAACTTCCCTCTCTACAACTGGGCCCTCTCCTCTCTTCATGCACTCTCCAAGAAGCTGAAGATCTGGCTTTTCAATTAAGCAACCTACCATAGGTAGGCCCTGGCACACACACCTGCTCAGTGCCAGGATACCATCAGGGGTGGTAATGTGATTTACAAATACACATAACATAACATAGTTCTCTGTTAGAAGCAGACAGGATCCCTACCAGAATGGTCATCATTCAAGAAACAAGAGATTGTAAAATCTCTTTACTTTTAATTGACGGTAGTAGAATAGTCAGATGAGGAACAATTAGATCATTGTACACTTAAAAACATTCAAATAGCATGAACCAGGAATACAATTTTTCCATTTAATTTTCGTCAAATTAACAATACTGCTGGAGCACTTTTCAAATAGTTTGCAAGGAATACTTTTTCAATCAGAGCAAACCTCTGGCTTGGTATGAATGCTGATATAAAGTTTCATTAAGTATGTCTTGGTGGACGATCTAGCACTGTAGCTCTTACAAGCTTTACTATTAAATGACACACCAATGCTAGTCATTGTTATTATTTTCACTGAGTTTTGTCAATCCATTGCTTAATTTGAACCGGTGTTTGCGGATGCTTTGCACCAGCACTTATGACAGTTCACTATATGTTGGTTGTACACAAAGAAGGTGTATTTAGAGGGGAGATACGGTGCACCAATGAAATTTTAACAAAAGTAAGTTAAAAACTGACCAGACTATCTGCAGCGGTGCACTTCTATGGGGAATACACCTTAACCCCAAACAGTCAGATTACCTATGTACATACTGTGGCACCCGTTGACCTAGAGTAAACTCCCTAACGTAAGGGCTCTTATTTCTGTTAATAAATATGCCACTTTAAATGTGCAAGAGCAACCACTCACTTAAATTAATGATTATATTGATATACAGATCATAGAAATATCATAAATCTTGAATTCCTATTATTTGAAATATCTTATTTAATAATCAAACCCACATTCAAAATTGGTTACAATGGGCCTCTGGGTGCTTTGCAGGATTAGTGTCAAAACCCACACAAAATCTGGCACCAGGTATGAAAAGTGAAGCCAGAACCATTCACCAGAACACTTGTGGACCTGTGGTAGATGTAGAAGAAGAACTTCCTTGCTGCCAGAACGACTGCCCTGCTGCTGGAAGGACTGCCATGCTGTCTGAAGGAGGATGATTGCACCCGCTTGCCTTGACCCAGGCTCTCTAGAGTGACTCCAAGGGTCTGTTGGCTGACATCCTCTGTGAGATACAGAGGCACACACTGAGCTCCCAGAGGCCTCCATGTAACTGCTCAGCTGATGTGCCAGGACCTGCCTGAGCCCTGCTTCTGGCAACCGCTGGAGTGAATCCAGATCCCAAAGAGGTCTTGGACCCTTTGCTGGCATCAGTGAGATCTTCTCCTGACTATAAAAGTGAAAATCATGAGGTTTGAGCTCTTTGCGACCACAAACAGGACAGTTTGCAACAAAACTCTGCCAAATGTAACAACCACCAAATTGAAACGTCGGTGGGACCTGCTTGTCAGGCCAACAGTAACCGTCTCTTACAACTGCCAACACAAGATCTGCACTTTGCCCCAACAGCAACTATCCATGACGATCTATAAATGAGATGATCCGAGAAATGACAAGCTCTTCATGCTACAGCAATGATTTTGAGGCAAAAGCCTCCTACTCACAGCCTCCTAAAGGGTGGACAGACTTGAGAAGGTAACTGTTCAGCAGGACTAACCTGGTCCCTGTGTCTGGCCCACGCTCCATTGCAGTTGATCTGATCTTGTGACTTTCCTCTGTTCTAGCAGGATCAGATAATCATAAGCGGCACTTTCTGATTCTTGGACCTATTTTCACTCAAAATTATGAAAATCAGTACCTGTGATTCTGCTTACTGAATGTTTGTTGTTCTGTATAATTTTATTTATTAACATTTACTCTATCTTTCAGAATTGGTTTGGGATTTGTCTTGTGTTGTGTTATAAATGCATTACTGTTTGTGTGCTGCATTAATACTTCACATATTGCTCCTAAGATAAGCCTGACTATTTTTGAGCCAAGCTATAAGAGGGTTAGGAACAGGTTAATTTAGTGACTTTGTGGTTCACCCTGACGAGGATGAGGGTTGTTGCCTGAGTAGGCTTCCATCCCTCTCAACCAATAATCCAATGTTTTACACTTAAACAAACTAACGGTTGTCAAAGCACCTTTAATACAGACTATAGGATGTGTTTTTACAGAACTCAAGCACAATATTTGTTCTCCATATCAAGAAACGGGTAACAGCGCTAAACAACATGTAGTGTTTGATACCCTCTGAGAAACATCAAGAGAAAAGAAAAAATCTGCTAAAATGGGAGGCACATACGAACTAACGCAAACTCTAAGATTATTAACACATAAAGGCCAACAAACAGGTATTCAACACAGGCACCAAGACTTCTTCAGTTGACCGTGCACTCTATAAATAATGAAATACATATACAGTGAAACAAAGTAATCTGCATAACATATAACGTGGGACAGGTTGTCATGTATATAAACATATCCTCCATGACTTGCTGGGAAAATAACACCAACCATAGCCTGTAGAAGACTTGGCCCAAAGATTTCTTAGAACACAAGCAAAGTTATTCAAGCCAAAATAGGGTTTGGGAAAAAACACTAACAAGAGATTGGGGCGTGGTCTCTACATGCTCCTGAAACTAAGTTCTTGATTAAGGTTAAAATAGTAAACCTAGGCAAAATGATGAGATGCAGTGATACCGTTTTCATGTGGTATTTGCCCAAGATTTAGGTTTCCAGTGGATGATGACTAATGCACGTTTGCATATTTTTTGCCAGACAGTAATGTTAAATGCCATGTAGTTAAATCTTAACACTCATTCAATATTAACACACAACTCTACATTTATGTAAACGGTAAAACTTGGGTTAATTGAGGTACTAGGCATTTATTAATTAGCATCAACATAATAAGCATCAAAATGTATACTTAATATAGTTCATCAAGAAGTTCATATCTAAATAATAATGCAAACTCCATTGTTATGTGTGTCTAATTATATATATTTATTTATATTTATATTTAATACTGGCTATCCAATACTGGCTATCCAATATATGTACAGAATCAATAAATGTTAGATTTTTTGAAGATTGAATAGGTACTGTCCATAAAAACTAGTTTTGTTGAGGCTGTACGGGTTTAAACAACACGTGTTTCACCCCTTATTGGCAAGTGAGCTTAGGGTTTTCCCAAGGCGCTAATGGAAGTGGGTTGAATCAGGGGGATCCACAATGCTCAGTTCTCAAACCGCTTCCTATTGCAGCTCGGAGTGTATTTAAAGTGGCACGCACCCCTCACAAAGCCATGCTACGTGCACTGGCACAAAAATAACTACATCAGGGGTAGCATCTCTACAAAGCCCCGAATCATGTTCTTAGAACTCCCACTGTTCAAGAATCAGAACCATAAGCCAGAGACTTTAAGGGAGCATCCCAAAATGTTGTAACTCTATTCCTTTCTAAATAGACACAACAAAGTCCTTTTCTGAGCCATTCTAAAAGTAAACGAAACACCTCCTCCTCTGGTGATATCGCCAAGTGAAACTTCTCACCTAACAACCTAAGTTATTCTGTCTATGAAGAATGTGCCACGCTCCATGCTTATATATATAGTTGTGCATACTTCAATTTTTTGTATTATTATGTTTGCTAGTGTATGTATTCAACACTGGGTTGGAAATTCAGAATGTATGATCAACGCTGATAGATTTGTTCCAATTTCTTTGATGTACCATTTGTTGCCATTGATCTATTATTTCTACTTGTAAAGTGCTGTGATATCCTTCTAGGCACTATTGAAAATTGCGAATAAGTAAATAAACTTCATTGTGGCTGTTGTGGAGTTAGGGTTCACCCATTTACACAACAGTGCCCGAGGGCTGAAATGAAAAACATGCAATTCTCTGTGTTAGAACAAAATGTAGCACACAGACGAGCAAAAAATTGTGTCAGTGCGCACCAGCCTGGTGACATTTCTTTTTTGTTTATTTGTGTGACATTATTTTATTTGAGGACTCAGTTCTTATCTAATTTGTGCCCCTTTTTTCTTCACAAAAGCAATGTTCCTTTTCCAATTGAATGCACAAGAGCTGGACAGAAAATGTTATTAATACATTTACGGCGTTCTCACCATTTTCATGTAGGAAGTTTCCATGTCTGATTTTCACAGCTAAATTACAGATTTCAAAAGATATCGCTTGAGCTGTATTTAACTGGGAAACGGTCAAATAGAAGTGCTCAGAGCAGCCATCTCCACCAGGTTCTGCTAAACTCACTGAATACAAATGACAATTCTTAAAATAGAAAAAATCGAAACTGTGACTTTATAACCATTTCGTTTACATCTTAACTCGGGGGAGGCGTGTGCCCTCTATAATCCCTTATTATGGCTGTGCAATGCATGTTGCTAATGCTTGCCAGCATTTGGTGTTAGTGAACTAGAAATGCTAATCTGTTTTACCACACTGTGTAACAGTTTATGGAAATGTGAATGCCGGGAGAAAGCAGATATCATCCAATGATGGGAAACAACGGCGGTGTTTTGACATATCAACAAAAGGAACAGCGTACAGATAAAAATACATTATACTAAACCTTTGCACGCACAGTGAAAACATAGCCTGAAGAGGAGTGCAGTTGAAGCACACATCAAACTGGGTGTCTGACACTTCGATGCAAAAAATCTGTAACCCTTTCTTGGCTTTAGTTAGAACTAAGAGAGGCTTAGGATCGTGAAACACAGCTTGTGAGCAGCAGAGAGTTAATCGGGGGGAGAGGGGGGCTTTGGTGCTTTTTTTGTTAGTATGATAATATCAGAGTTAGAGTCAAGTTCATTGATTAAAAATTCATAATTCATGAAGCAGTAAATAAAGAGATCTTGTATAAGCAGGCAGATATGGCACTTGACAATTATCTCCCTTCAGCAGAGGGAAAGAGAGAGAGCGTTGGTTGCCCCCAAGTGCAGCTGCTCGCGTTTAAGCCCACCCCTTACAGCTGATATGTGCTACCGGTGTTGGCAGGGATCCATTGTTTACAAGGTGGATCATTGGATGAAACTGAGAAAATATGTGATCCATAATTGCTCTTAAGGAATAACAGACAATAGGACTATTTCCCCCCGAAAATGCTAGGGCTGCTGTATTTTTTTATTTGATTTTGTACGGTACCCTTTTTGTGAATTATTTCCTTCAAACATTCTTTTGGAGCTTGTCCGTAAGATTTCTCGAAATCAAACATAAATAAGATTTGTTACTTGAGGGTAAAATTGCATAAGTCGTGCCCTGCTAAAATTGAGGTGATAACCAAGACAATGACGAATATAAATTAGTATAAAATCTTGTATTTGTAAAAATATAAAAGCAGTGGCTCAGACTACTTTCTTGGGACCTCTTTAAAACTGCTGAACGGTGTTGCTGTATAACAAAATGGCCTGATCTGGTTTTCTCCACATGCCTCTTTCTTCCACCGCCCAACACTTCCTCTCTCTTTATCTCACTCTTGCATGTTTTTCATCCCTGCTTTCTTCCTTGGTCACTGCTTTCCTATCTTTCTTCACCTTCTTTCCTCTTTGTCACTCCTGCTCCAAGTCAGTCTGATGATAATAAACAAAACCCAATCCTCAAAAACGAGTACAGGAGTCCACCACATTCGGCCACTACCACAAACTATGCAATACTTGATATACTTAGGGGCATATTTATACTCTGTTTGCGCCGAATGTGCGTCCAAAATTTAGACGCACATTTGGCGCAAACCTTGCCCCATATTTAAACTTTGACGCCCGAGCCCGCGGACGTCAAAATTCCTCCGTGTGCATCATTTTTTGGATGCGGGAAACTGCCTTGCGTTAATGACATGCAAGGTAGGCGTTCCTGCCCAAAAAATGACTTTAAATCCTGTGCGCCTTGTTTATACTCCTGCGTCATTTTGACGCACAGGAGGGGGTGGGCCTTCAAAAATGGCGCACAGCCTGATGTGTGTAGTTTTTTAACGCTTGGGTGAGGGCAGGCATTAAGGGACCTGTGGGCTCACTTCCATGGTCTCTGACCATGGAAGGAGTCCAGAGGTGCCCTTCCCTGCCCCCAGGGACACCTCCTGCCACCCTCGCCCACCCCTGGAGGACACCCATGGATGGGGGGACCCATCCCAGGTAAGTACAGGTAAGTTGAGGTAAGTATTTATTTTTATTTTTTGAAAGTGGCATAGGGGGGCCTAATTTGGGCCCCCCTACATGCCACTGTGCCCAATGGCCATGCCCAGGGGACAGAAGTCCCCTGGGCATGGCCATTCGGCAAGGGGGCATGACTCTTGTCTTTGCTAAGACAGGAGTCATTCCAATGGGGGTTGTGCGTCAAAAAATTACACAAGTCCGGTTGGAGGCATGATTTTTGCCTCAAATCTGACATGCACCATTTTTTAATGCACAACCCCCATTTTCCCCTACGCCAGCGCTGCCTGGTTTGAGTCTTTTTTTTTTTACTCTGACCAGTCCGCAGCGCCGGCTAACGTCATTCCTTAAATAAGGCGCCCGCATGGCGTGTAGGAATGGCGTTAGCCAGTGGTAAAATTTTTGACACAAACCAGCGCCGGCGCTGGTTTGCGTCGAAAAGTATAAATATGGGCCTTAGTCTCCATGTAGCACTGACATTAGGTCAAAGGTTTTGGCTTTGCCTTGATCTTGAGTTCAGTGTAGCCATGACTGAAGCAGTAGCCACATGGCCAGAGACAGTGGGTAAAATACATGGAAAATAATAGACAAATGCGCAAGAACATGGGAGGACCTCAGCTGGTTACACCATGATAGCAAGACCATGGACCGTCTGCAGCATTACTTCTACAGGGCATAGCATCAGTCTTCATACCTCATGTTTAGCCTGGATATCTTTTGCCCTTCCACTTCTACTCCTCTTAGCTTGTTGCTCTCTCTATTGCTCGTTTTCTGCCTACTGTGTTTGTTTGATGCCATCTTGCCCTCACCATATCGTAGGGAGCGATAGGTGACCCTGGAAAAGGCATACCTGAAATGTAACATTTCTTGATGGAAGAAAAAATGCAAATAGGGTAGCTTGCAGAGCAGTCCAAGCCTTACCTAAGGGCGGTGGTGTGGACTAGTAATCACCATTCACAAGCACACAAGAATAACACTCAATAAGAGACTATCCAGTTTGTGCCTTTTCTTTTGATAAAGTAAAAGTGCATTTATTACACACACACTACTCAATACTAGGCAACAATGTACACATATACACAAGCTGATGGAAGTATTTTTGGATGACATTGTGTAATCATTCTTGTCTCTCCCAAAGGGAGATATAAACCAACAACCCACATTACAGAACATTCACTTGAATTCCAGTGCAATAGTGGGCTGTACTTTGGAGTGAGAGCACCTGATACTGGCAATAAAGTACATCTATTCTGATGACCAGTGGCTGTCAGTCTCATTACTCAAATAAGCATCAACAAGGAACATGTCTAGGCATGTTGGAGTGGTTTGCAATGTTTGGATTGCACTCAGAATATTCTAAGATGTCTACCCAAGGTTAATCATATTCCACATTGAAACATTCAACATAAACAGAGTTGACACAGTCCCTAAAAGACATCACTTGGTTGTTAATCATTGTGTAATTCCATCTTTCACCCCTAGAGGGTGTCTTTTCATATGATCCTAAAATAGTCATATCATTGGCTACAATGCTGCAGCCAAACATTTTGAATCACATTTAGCATAAATACTACCATTTTAACCTTAGTCCCTAAAGAACTCCATTCTTGTAAATACACTTGCAATTAAGGCCTTTCACCCCTAGAGGATCGTCACTGTTAGAAATGGGGTTTTTGGTTGGCAGTCAGGTTACCCTCTCCCTGCACGCCCTTGCCTCGCCAGACTACATCCTCCTCGGTGACCTCAACTTCCACCTGGAGCAGAACAACGACCCCAACACCACCACCCTGCTCGACAACCTCGCCAACCTCGGTCTCAAACAACTGGTGAACACCCCCACCCACATCGCCGGACAAACGTGCGACCCCATCTTCTCCGCCAGCAACCACGTATCCTTCAGCCACTCCTTGTTATACACTGGACTGACCACACATGTGTCCACTTCACCTTCAGACGCAAGACTCTCCACCTCCGCACACAACCCATCCCACGCAGACATTGGAACAAAATCCCCACGGAACAGCTTTGCTCCACTCTCAGTGACAACCAACCCACCTTCTCCACCGATCCCAACAACGCAGCCCTCAGCCTCACTCATTGGATCGCCAACTGCCCGGACAACCTCGCACCTCTCAGACGCCTCCCAAGACAGACCAGCACCAGTAAACCTCAATGGTTCACAGACACCCTCAAGGAATCCCCAAAAAACTGCCGTACCCTCGAGAAAGCCTGGTGCAAAGACCACACCGCAGAAAACATGTCTGCCCTCAAAAACGCTACCCGCGAACACCATCAGCTGATCCGCGCCACCAAAAGAACGTCCTTCACAGACAGACTGGACAAGAACACTCACAACAGCAAAGAACTCTTCAACATCGTCAAAGAACTCTCCAATCCTAACGCCAACTCCAACTCCATCACGCCCTCCCAAGACCTCTGCAACTCCCTCGCTACCTTCTTCCATCGTAAGATCACCGACCTACACGACAGCTTCGGACACCAGACCCAGCCAACCACCACAGAACCTACTACCCCAGCCATCACCCTCAACACCTGGACTCACATCAGCATGGAGGAGACCAAAGCTACCATGAACTCCATCCACTCCGGTGCCCCCTCGGACCCCTGCCCACGCTTCATCTTCAACACAGCCAACGACATCATCGCCCCGCATCTCCAGACCATCATCAACAGCTCGTTTGCCTCTGCCGCCTTCCCAGAGAGCTGGAAACACGCGGAAGTCAACACACTCCTGAAGAAACCTACGGCGGACCCCAACGACCTGAAGAACTTCTGCCCCATCTCGCTCCTCCCCTTCCCTGCCAAAGTCATAGAGAAGACCGTCAACAAGCAACTGACCAATTTCCTTGAAGACAATAACCTACTCGACCCCTCGCATTGGATTCCGAGCCAATCACAGCACAGAAACCGCCCTCATCTCAGTCACAGACGACATCAGAACTCTGATGGACAACGGAGAAACAGTCGCCCTCATCCTCCTCGACCTCTCGGCTGCCTTCGACACCGTCTGCCACCGAACCCTAACATCCGGCCTGCGCTCCACCGGTATCCAAGGACTGGCCCTGGACTGGATCACCTCTTTCCTCTCTAACTGCTCCCAAAGAGTCTACCTCCCTCCGTTCCGCTCAGACCCCACCGAGATCATCTGCGGCGTCCCACAAGGCTCCTCGCTCAGCCTGACTCTCTTCAATGTCTACATGAGCCCCCTCGCCGACATCGTACGCAAACACAACATCAACATCACCTCATACGCCGACGACACTCAGCTGATACTTTCCCTCACCAAGGACACCACTGGCCCCAAGATCAATCTGCAAGATGGAATGAAAGACATCGCAGAATGGATCAAACTCAGCCGTCTGAAACTGAACTCAGAAAAAACTGAAGTCCTCATCCTCGGAAACACCCCGTCCGCCTGGGACGACTCTTGGTGGCCCACGGCCCTAGGCACCGCACCAACCCCCTCAGACCACGCATGCAACCTCGGATTCATCCTGGACCCGCTTCTCACCATGACCAAACAAGTCAATGCTGTATCATCCTCCTGCTTCTTCACTCTCCGCATGCTCCGAAAGATCTTCCGCTGGATCCCCGCCGACACCAGAAAAACTGTGACCCACGCCCTCGTCACAAGCCGCCTGGACTACGGAAACACCCTATACGCAGGAACCACCGCTAAACTACAGAAACGTCTGCAGCGAATACAAAACGCCTCCGCCCGCCTCGTCCTCGACATACCCCGCAACAGCCACATCTCCGCCCACCTGAGACACCTGCACTGGCTTCCCGTCAGCAAAAGAATCACCTTCCGGCTCCTCACCCACGCACACAAAGCCCTCCACAACAAGGGACCCGAATACCTCAACCGTCGCCTCAGTTTCTACACGCCCACCCGTCAACTTTGCTCCGCCAACCTCGCACTCGCCGCTGTCCCTCGCATCCGCCGCACCACGGCAGGTGGGAAATCCTTCTCCTACCTCGCGGCCAAGACATGGAACTCCCTCCCCGCCAACCTCAGGACCACCCAGGACCACCTTGCATTCCGGAGGCAGCTCAAAACCTGGCTCTTCGAGCAGCAGTAACCCCCTTCCCCTAGCGCCTTGAGACCCTCACGGGTGAGTAGTGCGCTTTATAAATGTTTTTGATTTGATTTGATTTGATTTGTCCAAGCAAGAACCCTCACTCTAATCAGGGTAAGTCACACACAATCCAAAATTATCCTGTGCCCACCCTCTGGTAGCTTGGCACGAGCAGTCAGGCTTAACTTAGAAGGCAATGTGTAAAGTATTTGTGCAATAAATCATACAATAACACCATATAGCACCACAAAAATACACCACACAGTGTTTAGAAAAATATATAATATTTATCAGGATAATTGTAGGTCAAAACGAATAAAGATGCAATGTGAAATTGTAGCGATATCACTGAAAAGTGATATAAAGGGGGTCATTCTGACCCCGGGGTCGGCGGGAGCACCGCCAACAGGCTGGCGGTGCCCCGCAGGGCATTCTGACCGCAGCGGTTTGGCAGCGGTCAGAACAGGAAAACCGGCGGTCTCCCGCCGGTTTTCCGCTCCCCTCAGGAATCCTCCAGCTGCGCCGCCATGGGGATTCCGACACCCCATGCTGCCATCCTGTTCCTGGCGGTTCGCCCGCCAGGAACAGGATGGCGGTATGGGGTGTCGTGGGGCCCCTGGGGGCCCATGCAGTGCCCATGCCAATGGCATGGGCACTGCAGGGGCCCCCGTAAGAGGGCCCCACAAAGTATTTCAGTGTCTGCTAAGCAGACACTGAAATTCGCGACGGGTGCAACTGCACACGTCGCACCTTCCCACTCCGCCGGCTGCATTCGGAGCCGGCTTCCTCGTGGGAAGGGGTTTCCCGCTGGGCTGGCGGGCGGCCTTCTGGCGGTCGCCCGCCAGCCCAGCGGGAAAGCCAGAATGGCCTCCGCGGTCTTTTGACCGCGGAGCGGCCATATGGCGGTTCCCGCCAGGCGGGTGGCGACCGCCGCCCGCCGGCCTCGGAATGAGGCCCAAAGTGTCTTAAGTCTTTAAAAAGCAAACAAAGTCTCTTTCAAGCACAAAGTACCTGGTTTAAAGTGTAAAATCTCCACAAAGGGCCGCAGAAGAAGAGATACGTGGAAAAATGGTGTGTGCGTCGATTTCTCCCCTGCACACACGGACTTGCGTCGTTATTTTTCCCGCTGGGAAGTTGTGTGTCGTTTTCCGGCGCGCGGACAGTCTTTTTCTATGGGTCGCAGGATTACCAGATGTCCCGGGGTCTGTGCGTGGATTCTTCGTCTTGTTTTCTGGCTGCGTGTCATTCCGGGAGGCTGTGCATGGAATTCTCTGTCTCACGGCAGGTGTCGTGTCGATTTCCCCTCTGGAAGTCGGGCGGTGTTGTCCTTGCGAGGCCGGGCATCGAAGTTCCGGTCGCCCCGAAGGTCTTGCGTCGATCAGCGTCCGTGTGTGGCGATTTTCTCACCGTGGAGCAAGCTGTGCGTCGAAAGTTTTGGCGCACGAAGATTCCAAATGAAAAAGAGAAGTCTTTTTGGTCCTGAGACTTCAGGAAACAGGAGTCAAGCTCTATCCAAGCCCTTGGAGAGCACCTTTACAGCCAGACAAGAGTTCAGCAAGGCAGCATGGCAACAGCAAGGCAGCAGTCATTTGTAGAAAGCAGTCAGGTGTGTCCTTTAGGCAGCCAGGCAGTTCTTCTTGGCAGGATGCAGGTTCTTGTTCAGGTTTCTTCTCCAGCAAGTGTCTGATGAGGTAGGGCAGAGGCCCTGTTTTATCCCCAAATGTGCCTTTGAAGTGGGGGAGACTTCAAAGAGTGGCTAAGAAGTGCACCAGGTCCCCTTTCAGTTCAACCCTGTCTGCCAGGGTCCCAGTAGGGGGTGTGGCAGTCCTTTGTGTGAGAGCAGGCCCTCCACCCACGCAGCCCAGGAAGACCCATTCAAAATGCAGATGTATGCAAGTGAGGCTGAGTACCCTGTCCTGAGGCAGGATTTCAGTACCACGATGGAGCCCCATGCACCTCACCGCCCGACATAGGTCAAAGGTCACCAAACTTTGGATGAAGATATCTCAGGCCCCATGGTGCCATTGTCGATGATCTTTGGCTCATTTAGCTCTTGGTGGCGAACCCTTGCCTCCTGGGGTGCTTTCTTTAGTACTCCTGGCCTAGAAGGTTCCCAACTCGGTAAAGAGCTAGTCCCACACATCTGGGTGTCTTCCTTTCTACTGAGTAGCATGCTCTCCTTGCACCAGAGCCCAGTCTTTCCCCCAACTGGTCCTCAGGGAGTGTAAGGAGACCAGCTTACCTGGCCCTGGGGTGTGCCCACTCGGTCTGGAGTCATTCAGGGGTAGAGTCCTTGCCCCAGTGGACAGTCAGGGGGTTCCTCTTTCCAGTTGTCCATGACGCCCATCTTCATTCCCATTGTTCTGCAGAGAAGCACAGCCAAGAGAGAAAGCCCTCCCCTGTGCAAGATCTTTTAGTTGGGGATGGAAGTGTTCAACATGGCTGCGCCTCTGACCTATCCTGATGTGCCACACCACTTCTCTGCCCCTGTCCCAACCTTCCTGCACAGTCTTCTGGGATAACTTAAAATGGCATCGTCCAGGATTCAGTTTCTACATGTGCTCAGAGAGACTCAGCCACTCCTCGCTGACATTCTTGCTAGGGTCTCTCCCAGCAATTCTTCCAAAGAGCCCCTCCTAGCTGAGGGGTCTGGGGCAGGCTTGGTTCCTGGCATTGAATGACAACTGGCTGATTGATGCAAGGCCCTGCTCCTGCAGCTGGACAGATCAGTAATTGGCCCTAATCCTGAGCTGAGTCAGAGAAAGATGGCATCCCTAGATGACCCATAAGCTGTACAAATATGCTTTTGTAACATACTGCATTATTTTAATACAGGTTACAGTGTACATTGGTGCAACTCTGGAGTCTGTGGACCCTAGGGAACTGGAGTTGCACCCTAGGCCAGCCTTTCCCATTGACATATAATGGAGTGTCACTACAATCAAGAAAATAAAAACACTGTGTTCGCCCAACTTAAAAGGTCTACTCATGAGGCCTACTCCCACTCTGCATGGTCCCTTCTTCACCAGGCTACATAAGCACATTTCTTAAGCTGCGCACACAAGGAATCCTCCCAGCGCAGCTCTCACATGGGTGCACATGTGTATGCGCACATGATCACGTGTAACCAGTCCTGGGCCTCCTACCCTTGCTGTATCACAGCAGCCCTTGCTTAACAAGGAGACACTGCCGGTAAACATGCACAGCCCATTTTATCATGAGTTTACTGTGGGTAAGACACAGCCTATGAGGTTCCTCACAGCAAATGGTCCAAAACGAGGTGATCCAAAAGCAAAGCTAATTACGGTAGACCAGGTAGTCAGAACCGTCCTCTCACAAAAAGCAAGCACAAAAGCTTATCAGAAGATCAGCACTGCTTGTACAAGGGAATACAAAAGCGGCCAGTTTGAGTTTGAAATATTTGCAGTGAATCCTGTTCCTTTCACTGGGGCAATGGCCCTCCCTTTGGCCTGTCAAGGTAATGGAGGAGGGAGTAGACAGACTCCAGTTCCAGGCCTTTACGCACTGGCGAGGTCCACACTTTACACTGTATAGTGCAGCAATGCCCAACTCAGCTTTGCATGCTACCTTACAGCTTTTCCTACACTGCCTCTTCAACCATACACTGCTTTTTCCACACGTTTCCCACACTACCTCAGCTTCACTACATGCTGTCATTACTCCCACTCCACGATGTCATTATCCCATACACTCCCTTATCAGCATACACTGACCTTGCCATAACATACTGCTCTTGCCCCCATCATTAATATATGCACTTCTCTGACATTGTATCTCACCACACACCTACTCTGAACCCAAACTCCACTAACCATAACATTTTATTCACTCCCAGCACGCTCCACGACTTCCAAGCTTTGTTCCCTCTATCTTCTAGGCCTAGAAACTGGATCTTTCTCCCACCATGTATTCATGCAATCTTCTTTCTGCAAGAGGTTAATAATAAATTGAGAGCTCGTCTTTTGCAACTCAATTGATGTCAGTCATTCTGTCCCACTTTGATGTAATTATATGTATTCCACCCCTGTATACTTAAGTGATTGTAGAACTTGTCTTCAACAAAAAATACCCTCACAGTGGTGTTTTTTATCCATGCATAATTTCTGCCCTCTACTTTTTATGAAAACGACTTCACTCCAGAACACTATCTAATGTCAATACTGCTATTCTAAATATTTTCCAGCCAAAATGTTATTGTTGCTAAATAAATGTAAATAAAAGTGCACTCACCCATTCATTCAGCCATCCATCAACAAATTCAGTGACTCATTCATCGAAGCACCTAATTACTCATCCTTTCACGTGCTCATTCATCCATCAATGCACTGTTAGTCACCTAAATATCTATCCATGCATTCATTCGTTCATCAAGATATTAGCTCATTTGCATGTTCACCCACTCACCAATCTACACAACCGTACAAAAAAGATCAATAACCAATGAAGAAACACTTTCACCTCTAAATGAGCTAGGACTACTGCCTTTGTCAGTGTTAGTTGCAGTTAGGAGATTTTTAAAGGACATAAACATAGGGGCATAATTACAAGCCCCATGCAGCGCCAGTGCATCACTTTTTGTAACGCACCATCGGCACATAGTGCAGGCCCATATCTACAAGTCAGCGGAAAGCCACTTTCTGTGGTATTTCATTGCCCTGTAGATATGAAGTGAGGCATTGCAGCACAAGTCACTCCATTGCCTTACACTGCATTAGGGAGGCATACCGTTGGAGTTGCAGTGGGTGTTCCCATGCAAAACCCATACTTTTTGACGCATTCTCAGTTTGCAAGAATCTATAAACCTGGGAATGCAGCACAACTGTACTCTTCCCAGGTCAGGCAGAAGAAGGAGAAATATCTTTATTTGTTTCCTCTTGATAGGTGTGCTGCATTCTGCAGCACACATAGGAAGAGGAAAATGCCTCTATGGGTTGTTTTTGTTCAGGAATGTGTCCCTTCCTGCACAAAAACATTCCTGCTGCCAATGCAGACACACTGCGTTGGTGCTGGGCAGCAATCTGTACACCAGCGCAAGGGTGAAGGACAGAAATGTACAGTATCTTGTCAATATGGTGCATTTCTGCCCTTTCTCTGTGGCACAGGGCAGCATAGCAAGGTCACTTGCTGCCGTGCAATACAGGGCTTGTAAATATGCCCCTAACTTGTTTTGCTAGGACTGCTTTAATGGTATAGATATGTTCTTCAGTGGGTGAGGCAGTGACTTTGGGGACAATAATGCTGCAAACCTGAGAGGAACTATAATACAATAACTACCATTCCTTGCAATTGGGCATCAAACAATACGGTCATTTATTATGTATTTCAAAGGGGACAGACATTGGTACCCTGTAGTTGATGTAAGGGGAAAACTCTCTCATTTCTCCTTCCTTTAGAACGGGTGAAAAAAACACATGGAGACACGTCGTATAACAAAATCTTAACAAGACTCACAGTAAACCTGAGGGATTTCAACAAAGCTGTTGGCTAATGCAGCAGTAAAATAATTGAACACACAATCACATCAGGATGGAGAAATGGCATCAATTCTTAATCTAACTCACGTAATGGTCTGTGTTCTGTGAGAAGCCAAGCCTATCTAAACTTTTAATTAGGTCTAGCTCGAATTGAACAACCATTGGCACATCCAGTCCGTCTAGTCATGCCAAATTTAGTTTGCTTATTTTGTAAATGTTGGACTTTTCTGCTTATGCAGGGTCATCTGCAATCTTTTTGCCTCCTGCCTCCTATTTTTTCTGACCTGTTGCTGTTGGCTTTTGAACTCTGAGCACTTTACCACTGCTAACCAGTACTAAAGTACATATGCTCTCTGTGTAAATTGTATGTAATTGTTTATCCATGATTGGCATATTTGATTTACTAGTAAGTCCCAGTAAAGTGCACTAGAGGTGCCAGGGCCTGTAAATCAAATGCTACTAGTGGGCCTGCAGCACTGGTTGTGCCACCCACATGAGTAGCTCTGTAATCATGTCTCAGACCTGCCACTGCAACAAAAAATACCCTCACAGTGGTGTCCTGGTCCTGAAGAAGCGTCATAGGATCTGTATAGTCCATCGTACACGAAACATGTTGACCATATTGTAGGGGATTGGCGATAATTTCCCATCTCCAGTTCTATGTAGAAAGTGGTTGAACATGAACTCTCATTTTCCACTTTCCTTGTATTTTTAATCTTGGTGTTAGCCCTGCCATTCTGATATATTAAACAAAACTGAATTTAGTGGGGCTCAGAACTAATTTTAATATATCTCTCTCCTGCCAGGTAAAGTGCCTGACCTCTACATTTATAGTGAGTATTTATCACTACGGCAGACACTTATAAAAAAGATCTCCGGCAAAGAGACCCCTAATGGGGAGCCTGTCAGACATTGCAGCGCCGGTCTGAACGAGGAGCAACCCAATGATGAAGCATGACATCCTATTAGGATGTGTGAGGGCTCTTGCTCCTGAACACTAAAGTTCCCTAATCATATATTTTCCTGGAACAGTGTACACATCAATTGTGTTATTAGTCTCTGGAGAGACTCCTGCTCTGACAAGTGGTGCCCTATCCAGTCCCTGGGCCCTTGAAAGGAAAGCGTGTGGAAATCCAAGGAAATCGACTTCGGATGACTTCAGGCCGACGCCGCTGCGGAATCCGGTGACGCCGCCTGCGACCGACTCTGGGAGGTTCGCTTGAACGCGACGACCTTCGCAGGCCCGAAGCCACTGCAGCCCGGCTGAAGTCTGCGACTCCGTGGAAGTCGCAGCACCACGTCGTGACCGACGCCACTCGAAGTGCGCGGATTCAACGTTTCGCACAGACGCTGCGATCCCCAACTTCGTGCATCGACTTGTTTTCACTCTTCACCAAAGGTACTGTACTTGGGGTCTACACGACTCCGTGTCCGGCGCCGCTGGTGTCGACTTGTTGGGAATGACTCCGTCACGACGCCGTGTTAACACCTCATCGAAGCATTTTGTGTTTCTAAGCGCTATTTTGAGTTTAATCTTTAAAAATTCATAACTTGACTTGTGTATGTTGGATTTTTGTCGTTCTGGTCTTGTTTTGTTTAGATAAATATTTCCTATCTTTCTAAACTGGTTTTGTGTCATTTTGTAGTGTTTTCAGTAAGTTACTGTGTGTGTTGGTACACATACATTGCACCTAGCACTCTGAAGTTAAGCCTACTGCTCTGCCAAGCTACCAAGGGGGTAAGCAGGGGTTAGCTGAGGGTGGTTCTCTTTTACTCTGACTAGAGTGAGGGTCGTTGCTTGAACAGTGGGTAACCTGACTGTCAACCAAAGACCCCATTCCTAACAGTAAATAAATGTAATATGTAACAAGCAATTCACAAAAATATTCAAAATATAAAATAAAGGTGTGGCACAGCAGCCAAGGTACACCATCCCTGGTAGTGAAGTGCACTTGTTTTAGAAGACTGGCACATGATCATAAAAAGTGCCATTTCTCACAGTGCAAGACAGCCAGTGGTTGAAGTGGACTCGGCCAATGCTGTGTGTTGTGATGATTGGAAGTAAAATATGAATGATACATGAATGGACCATTGTTCGAGAGTGATGACCAAAACCCCCTGAGTATAGGTATCTATTTTTATAATTATTATTTTGGAAAACATGAGATAGGCAAAACCGCCACAACTGCGTGAAGGCTAGACCTATAAAGGAGACATTCTTCTAAAAGCCCTGCTTTGCTGGATTTTGTTTCTTCCTTGTATAATGTTAGGTCAGGTCATAATGATAGATATGATAGCATTGCTTCTGTTTATAACTGGAGATGAATAATAAATATATCTATCCAATTTTCCCCTTTATCATCTTGACTCTAATACCTTATTGCTCACTATGCATAAAGTTATACTTAACTAACGATATGTTGAGTACAAATCAAAGGCCCGGACAATGCACAATGCTGAATAAAGTGCGTTGGGTCAGTCTGTACTTATTCAGTGTGTTTAAATGACACACCTGGCACTGTCAAAGCAGGGATCCAACGTGCTTTACATTGAACCGGATTGCGCAATCGCAAAGAGACCCTGGAGAATAGAAATGTGATCATACATGGGCAAAAACAATGATTGGAACTAATTGAACAACGGGCAATCAGTAGAGACTCTGGGTCAGAATTACATAGAACTGTTGCAGCGCAGTGCTGCCCCATGCTGCGTCAATTCTGAAATGCAGGGATGCGCTGTATTTACAGAAATACGGAGCACCTCTGTGTTTCTCCTAGCACTGGTGCTAAAATTAGCTGCCTAACGCAAAAGCAGGCACTCTTGCACCATAGTGGAAGGGTTTCTGCCTTCAAGGGAATGATTGTTTATGTGCAGGAAGGTGTCCCTCCCTGCACCTAAACAATCAACAACATCATTTTGACACTTCTATATGTGCTGCACAATGCAGCACACATAAAAGTAACAAATTGTCATTATTTAACACCTTCCTGCACATAAACAAAACAATCATTCATGGCCTTTTGCTCTTTCTATGTGTGCTGCCGGATGCAGCACACATAGAAAAAGCAAAAACGAGGAGAAATAAAAGTATTTCCCCTCATTGCGCCATGGTAGCGCCACCCGTGGGGTGATGTTAGTTTTTGACACTGCCTCAGATTTATGATTTCTCATAAATCTGGGGCAGTGTTTAAAGCAATGGGTGTTGTTGTAGAACGCCCACAGCAACACCCATTGCACGGTCCTCTGCTGCAGAAAACTGCAATGGGGGTCCATATGTACAGGGTAGTGTTAAGTCACAAAAAGTGGCTTAGTGCTTAATTGTAAATATGGCGCAGTGCACAGCGCCACCAGAGCGTCACAAAAAGTGGCGCTCCGGTGGTGCTAGGGGCTTGTAAATATGCTCCTTTGTTCAAAAGGTGGACTTTTTTGTAGTGTGTTGGAAATGTGAGTAGTTTGGAAGTGCAGTCTAATTCTGTAGTTTAACTCAGTCTCAGGAGGCTAATGTAAGGGTGAAAGCCACACTAGAAATATAGGTTACAGATGGGATAAAGTACCCCTGTTTACAATATAAAGGTATTGTAAGAAGTTCCTTGACCATATAGATGAATGCTGAGTTCCTTTATTAGGTCATGGAACTCTGAAGTGACTTGCATTATCCTTTTAACCTAAGGCCGAGGCTGTCCTATTCCCTTTCATACAAACGCATAGCCTCACCTTTCTCTTAAACTGTTTACATTATTTGGGGCATAGTTATAAAATTGTGGTGGAGCAAGTCACCTTGCTGCTCTGCATCACAGGGAAAAGGCAGGAATGCACCGAATTTAAGGCAATACAGCACATTCCTGTCTTTTCTTCTGTGCTGATGTGCAATGGCTGCCTACCGCCAATGCAGGCACCCTTGTATCGTGGTGCAAGGATGCCTGCATTGTCTGCAGGATTGTTTTTGTGCCTGCATTCCCTGCAGGATTGTTTTTGTGGAGGAAGGGGAACTTTCCTGCAGAAAACAATCCTGAGTGGCTTTTTCCTCTTTGCAGAATGCAGTACACACAGAAAGAGGAAAAAACGAGGAGAAATAAACATATTTCTCCTCATTACATCTCACCTGGAGAGGCCTATAATTTTGCCACATTCCCAGGTTTACAAGGTCCTGTTAAATCTGGGACTGCATCAAAACCCATGGATGTTGCATTGGAACACCCATGCAAAACCCATGAAAATGCCTCCCTGGCAGAGAGTAATGCAACTCAGCGATTTGCACTGTATTGCCTTACCCGACATTTATGAAGCCACTCAGGGCCACGCAAAGTGGCCTAGCATGGCTTCATGAATCTCACTTAAGGTTTATGTTGCGCATGTACCACATTACGTGGTCCAAATGTGATGCAAAACGGGTCATAAATACTGCCCTTGTGTCTTGCTCTTTCATGTTCATTGCAGACCACAATAAAAGCAGACTGTGTATTGTGAAATGAAACACACCAAAACGCCTCCTCCTTCTGCCTTCCCATTGCTTCTTTTTTGTTGGAGATGGCCCTTCTTAGGGGATTTCCCTGAAATATTTTGCTCTTTCCTCCTAGTCTTTTGCTGTCTCTCTTTGTGTGGCCTTAGGACTGCGGGCACTTTCCCACTGTACTGCAGTGGGAAAGTGCACATGCCCTGCCTACACAAGGAGGGGGCGCTTATGTGATTGGTTCAGGTGCTGTACCCTGGAGGGCACTGTAAAAAAAGGTACGCCCCATACTGAGGTGGGTACAGCCATGGCTACTAGTGGGATATTGCACTGAGTGTGGCACTCACTAGAATAGCCTGTGAAGCATATAGCAGGCCTGGCAATGCAGGCCTGTGGAGGCGCAGTTGCACTTGGGCTTTGGTTGGCACTGCTAACGTTATAGCCAATCCTGAGGGGTCCCTAGGCTATCCCTAGAGTACCCCCTGAAGGGTGGGGCAGGAGGTAGGTGGGAGGCTAGGCAGGTACACATGTGTGTCCCATGTCCGGTAGGGAAGAACCCCCACATGGCTTCTCCCTACTTAGGTGAGTCAGCTCTTCCCATAGGTTTGTGATGATTCCCTGCCTGGTGGCCTTAGGACCCTGGGCCCTTCCGTTGTCAGTACAGTGTGGAAGTGGTGCACCTTCCTACATATACGAGGAATTGGCGCTGTCCAGTATTTGCGCACATGCCCATTGGCACACCAAACATGTGTTGGGCCTGTCATGGCAGGCCTGAGTGCGCACTTGCCACTTTGACGTGCTTAAATAGGAATCGAGCCTGTCATAACAGGCATGTGTGTGCAATTAGCACCTATGGTGCTTTAAACATGCATACAGCCTGTTGTAGCAGACCTGTGTGTGCACACTTGCACCTAGTGGGACTTAAATATGTATCCAGCCTCTCATAGCAGGCTTAGGTGTGCACACTACCACTTATGGTGCTTCAAACATGTAACTAGCCTGAGTTAGCAGGCCTGTGTGTGCACTTGCACCTTTGGTGCTTTTAAACATGTGTCCAGCCATCCAATGCAGGCTTTTATGTGCACAAGGACACATATGCCCAGAGATTGAGAACTTCCCCCAACTTCAAAGGCAGACTGCAGTATAACTACTAGTGTCCCAATGCAGCAATGTAGAGATACACGTGCAGGAACGTGGTGCACATTGCCAGAAGAACCTGTTGTGGACAAGGTATAATTACTGCCCTAGGAAGGGACCGCACAGCCTTCCTGCATTGTGGCTGACCTGGGCAAACTGGGTGCTGCTGTGTGGCACTCTTAAGTGTGCTCTCCAAGGGCTTGGTGGCTTGTCCCCTGTTCTCTGGTGGAGGTCTCAGGGACATCAAAGACCTCCAGCAAGGTATTTACAACTTTTACCTGTGTCATCTGGAGAGCGGTGCCCTCGTAAGTGCCTACATCATCTGCTGGACATCACCTGGCATCAGCGGTGCGGGCGTGGAAGGATTGCATCTGGAGACCGGATTTGCTTGGTGCAAAGCCTTAAAAGTACTGCCCGCATTCAAGGAGTGTGGCCCTTTATCATAGGGCCACAGCATGCATAAGCGTATGGTTGGTAGTGAGCGGATTCACCAGTTGTGGGACCTCGCATGGCATGCCTTTGTCGAGCATGCTGCATTTCTCTCAGGCAACACCCCCCTGCATGCTCATTGTGTGCAGTGTCCGATTTACTGGTTGTGACCCTCAGACATGGTGGCGTACCCGAAACAGTGTTGCATTCTACTTTGTGCCGCACAGCTGAACTTCTGTCTGTCTGTTTGTGACCAGATTTGTCTGGTGTGACTCAATTCATCACACACCAGACATTGTGCCTCATTCCAGGGAAGTACGGCATTAGTGACGTTCATTGTGTGACTAGATTTGTCTGGTGTGAGGCAAGTCATTGCGCACCAGATGCTGTGCCTCATTCCAGGACAGTACGTCATTGGTAACTTTCTGTGTGGGATCGGACTTGTCTAGTGTGACTCAAGTCATCACTCACCAGATGTTTTGGCTCATTCTAGGGCGGTACGGCATTGATAACTTTCCACGTGTGATCAGATTTGTCTGGTGCAACTCAGGTCATCGTGCACCAGACATTGTGCCTATTCCAGGGAGGTACGGCATTGCTAACTTTCCGTGTGAGATCGGACTTGTCTAGTGTGACTCAAGTCATCACTCACCAGACGTTGTGACTATTCCAGGGAGGTAGAGGATTGATACATTTCCTTGCGTGATCAGATTTGTCTGGTGCAACTCAAGTCATTGTGCACCAGACATTGGGCCTATTCCAGGGAGGTATGGCATTGGTAACTTTTCATGTGAGTCCGGAATTGTCTGGTGTGACTGAAGTCACAGCACACCAGACGTTGTGCCTCCTTCCAGGGAGGTGGGGATTTGGTAACTCTTTGTGTGCAACCGGGACTGTCCCGGGTGACTCAAGTCATCGCGACCCAGACATACTGCCTACTCCCAGGGAGGTGCGGAGTTTGGTAACTATCTTTATATTGAAGTGCCGGATTGGGCTGGGTTCCACCATGAGCAGCGTGTGTCCCAGAGTGACCCTTCCCCCGTGCTTGGCAGACCAGAGCCAGTGCTGAGAGGCACGGTGCAGAGACCCCAGAGTGAACTGTCTGAGCGGTGGCCAGATCTTGATTTGTCAACTATTGCCAGATCAGCTGTTATCTCTCTGCTTCCTCCTCACCTTTGCCCCGGAATCCTGAATAAGTGTAATTCCAGCTGCAAGTGGCCTAGTATCTGGGAAAAGGGTGCTATCATCCCCAGCTCATGAGGGGGCAGGGGGATAGGAACTGGTTGGAGTATAGAGGAAGGTTTAGACCCAAGGGGTGGTCTTCGAATGCAGTGACCACTAGCCTACCCGATGTCAATGTACCGCATTAGGGTGCTTGGAGTGAGTGTAAGTGAGTGTGTTTTACACTAGCCTGCCTGATATCCATGACACCGCATACCGGCGCGGAGTGGGTGAGTGCGAGTGACTGCATGTGACTGACTCCACCACATGGTGGTGTTGCCACACATGTTGGTTCTTTGTCAGAGGATTATCACAGTCAGCATTGGGTTTTGCCTGTGCGACCAAGGCCGTGGAACTATCTAAAAGTGCTGCTGTTCTCTGTATGTACAAGTTGCTGCTATTGTTGTGAACTGGGGTGCATCCTGGAATCGTATGACATTGAATTGGGGAACTCGCTAGGGTGGGTCTTGTGCTGACAGTGTGTTGGTACCACATTAGTGTGCTGGGAGGGAAAGTATTTTCTCAGGTGTACATACTGCTAATGTAGTTTTAATACATTTGGGCCTAGCACTGCTAGTGATATTTCTAATGGTAATTGATGCCCAAATTGACATGATATTCATGCTATGTTAATTAATGCGTGTGTTAAATACAAACTTTATTTACATGCACCTCATGTGAAGTCTCTTTTGTGACGCTCAATGTATTTGTTGTGTGATAGTGCTGTGCCAATGCTTTACACATTGCACCTGTGATAAGCCTGACTGCTCTGTGCCAATCTACTCAAAGGTGAGCGCAAGTTGTACAGTGAGTGTAATCACCCACCCCTATTGGGAGTGGTAGGTTCTAGTTGGCTATGGCCTCACCTCAGCAAACCAGAACATGCTGCTTCCAACACTCTGACGTTTCTCACCCTCACTCTATTCCTACCTCTCTCTCTGTCTCTCACTGTTGTGCCATTCCACCATCAATCCATGCCTCACTGTCTTTTCATGATCTTTCATCACTAGCAGTTTCGGTCTTTGACCTCATGTCTCACTATTTCATCACCACCGCACCTTCCTACCACCCACTTTTCTCCCAGAGAATTATAGTTACCTTGTGTCAGATATAAGTAGTTTATAAACTGCTGCTTTTCTCTTAGGACTCTACTACTTATCATTTTGTATTAAAAAATGTGAATGCAAAATGATCATACTCAATGTATAGGAAAATAGGGTTGAATCATCTCCCCATACCATACCTAGGACAAGTGCTGACAAGTTATCTGGTGACTTCCCTGCAGCTTCCTCCCTCCATTCCCCATTCATTTTTATCTATCTATCTATCTATCTATCTATCTATCTATCTATCTATCTGTCGTTCTATCTATCTATCTATCTATCTATCTATCTATCTATCTCTTTGCTACCTGTCTTTTTATTCTTTTTCCCTCCAGTTTCTTCAATTCATCTTTACCATTTTCCCCATTTCTCCTGTGCCCTAATTCTTTTTGTCTCCTTCTATCCTATCCACTCCCTTCTCTATAACTACCTTAATTTTCCCCTTCCAACCTCCTTTCCCAAACCTCTCACCAGCCATTACTGATTTTGTTTGACTGGTCCTGTTTCTTTAGTCTCTGGAGCTTTTTTTCGACATTACAGTCTGTTAGTGGCACTGCAGGGCACTTGGACAGTGGCAGGAAGCACATCTCTGCATATACGACAGGCCTGTCCAATTGCTAGCTGAAGTGTGTCTAACACCCTCCTCCTGGAGACCTACTCCACATTGATGGTAGCCGTTATTTCACTATCCTTAGAACAGGCTAAGAGCTCTCTGGTGGGGCAGACACTGTCTACTGCTTTGGGGCACCACTTAGACTCCAGTTGCACCTCCCAGTGCCTTGTGTCCAGGCCCACCACCGGTGAGTTCAGAGGTCTCAGTGGTCAGACAGACTATTTTACTTCATAGCTTTCTAGAGTTGCTGAAACAGGATAATGTTTTGAAAACGTTAACATTTATCAGTTTTCTATGGAAAGCAGGTGAAAAACTTGACAGCTCTTCTGTGACTATCAACATGCATCTCAAGGATAGATCACAAGTACAAAAGGTTTTACGAGGAAATATAATGAGTGTTAGAAATGGGGTTTTTGGTTGGCAGTCAGGTTACCCTCTGTCCAAGCAAGAACCCTCACTCTAGTCAGGGTAAGTCACACACAATCCAAATTATCCTGTTCCCACCCTCTGGTAGCTTGGCACGAGCAGTCAGGCTTAACTTAGAAGGCAATGTGTAAAGCATTTGTGAAATAAATCATACAATAACATAATATACCACCACAAAAATACACCACACAGTGTTTAGAAAAATATATAATATTTATCTGGGTATTTGCAGGTAAAACGATCAAAGATGCAATATGAATTTGTAAAGATATCACTAAAAAGTGATATAAAGTGTCTGAAGTCTTTAAAAAGCAAACAAAGTCTCTTTCAAGCACAAAGTACCTGTTTTGGAGTGGAAAATCTCCGCAGAGGGCTGCAAAAGAGGAGATGCGTGGAAAAATGGAGTGTGCGCGTCGATTACGCCCCTTCACACACTGACTTGCGTTGTTATTTTTCACGCGGGGGACGTGCGTCGTTCTACGGGAGGAAAAATAGTGTGTGCGTCGGTTGCGCCCCTTCACACACGGACTTGCATCGTTATTTTTCACTCGGGGAAGATGTGCGTCGTTTTCCAGCACGTGGACCGTCTCCTTCTATGGATCGGGGGATTACCAGATGTCCCAGGGTCTGTGCGTGGATTCTTTGGCTTGTTTTCCGGCTGCGCGTCCTTCCGCGAGGTTGTGCGAGGAATTTTCTTTCTCACTGCAGGCGTCGCGTCAATTTCCCCTCTGGAAGTCGGGCAGCGTTGACCATGCGAGGCCGTGCGTCAAAGTTCCGGCCGCCCCGTAGGCGTTGCGTTGAGCAGTGTCGGTGTGCGGCGATTTTCTCGCCGCGGAGCAAGCTGTGCGTCAATGTTCGGCGCACGAAGCGTCCAAATGAAAAAGAGAAGTCTTTTTGGTCCTGAGACTTCAGGGAACAGGAGGCAAGCTCTATCCAAGCCCTTGGAGAGCACTTTTACAGCCAGACAAGAGTTCAGCAAGGCAGCAGGCCAACAGCAAGGCAGCAGTCCTTTGTAGAAAGCAGACAGGTGAGTCCTTTGAGCAGCCAGGCAGTTCTTCTTGGCAGGATGTAGGTTCTGGTTCAGATTTCTTCTCCAGCAAGCGTCTGATGAGGTAGGGCAAAGGCCCTGTTTTATACTAAATTGTGCCTTTGAAGTGGGGGTGACTTCAAAGAGTGGCTAAGAAATGCACCAGGTCCCCTTTCAATTCAATCCTGTCTGCCAGGGACCCAGTAGGGGGTGTGGCAGTCCTTTGTGTGAGGGCAGGCCCTCCACCCTCCCAGCCTAGGAAGACCCATTCAAAATGCGGATGTATGCAAGTGAGGCTGAGTACCCTGTGTTTGAGCTGTGTCTGAGTGAATGCACAAGAAGCTGTCAACTAAACCTAGCCAGACGTGGATTGTAAGGCACAGAAAGATTTAAGTGCAAAGAAATGCTCACTTTCTAAAAGTGGCATTTCTAGAATAGTAATATTAAATCCGACTTCACCAGCCAGCAGGATTTTGTATTACCATTCTGGACATACTAAATATGGCCTTCCTGCTCCTTTCAGATCAGCAGCTGCCACTTCAACAATGTATGTGGGCAGCCCCAATGTTAGCCTATTAAGGGGCTACTGAAGTGGGTGGCACAACCAGTGCTGCAGGCCCACTAGTAGCATTTAATCTACAGGCCCTAGGCACATATAGTGCACTCTACTAGGGTCTTACAAGTAAATCAAATAGCCAATCATGGATAAACCAATCAACAGTACAATTTACACAGAGAGCATATGCACTTTAGCACTCGTTAGCAGTGGTAAAGTGCCCAGAGTTCAAAAGCCAACAACAACAGGTCAGAAAAAATAGGAGGAAGGAGGAAAAAGGTTTGGGGATGACCCTGTCAAAAAGCCAGGTCCAACAATGAGCTAGGCATAAATTGTGAAAATGATGAATAGAAATATTCCAGAGAATTGTTATTCTCTCCAAAGGTGGCACACCACTCGAGATAGGAGTAGCATGCATTAGACATGTCCCGAAGCTTACTAGACCAACTTGTCCAAAGCAGCACTAAGCGTGGTGGTGAGGGGGCAGTCAATTGCAGAATCTGCTTTGCTTAAGTTTGTGAGAGTGGCCTAGGAGCTCTTGAGATAAGCCTGCCATCTAATCTCTGCTGCCCAGGCTTTGCTGTGCATGAGTAGTGACCACAATTTACTAGTGCCTAATCTGCTGTATCCAGATTATCTTTTTTGATGTTCAACTGGTAAAAAAAGTTACTCAGTTGTAAATGAAAAAGCCAAATTTGTTAGCACCCAAAGAGTTCAGATAGATAGACCTCCATAGCAAATAAGACCATGCTTAGAATTTAGAGTTAACAGTAAACAGTAAAATGTTACATGGTAACAGGGATTATTTCCTTCGTGATTTGCAAGCTACGCACTCGGACCTTCTTTCCTTGACAAACTGCCCACTCCTCCTAGGTAATGGATTTGTTAATATCTAGATAGCTGTTATTGACACCTGGCAGAGTGATACAGGGAGACAACCCTAAGAGGACAGCGCTTGGAGTGTGTAAAACTAACCCATCATCTTCCTCTCCGGTCATGCAGGGCTGATCAGCAAGTGAGTTCAGAGGAACTTCTGGACATTAGATAAGGTCAGTTATGGACTTACACATTAGGTATCCCACAGAAATGTAATTCACCCATCAAACGTGGCAATCAATTTAAGGCAACTTGGTTTGCCCTCTCATGAAGAGCATCTTATCCGATTAAAGATGTTTATGGTTAAGGAACCTGATCTCAAGAAAAGGAGGTTTAAATATCTGACCTATTAGGACTTGTGAAAGATTGCCTTCCAAAAATGTCGCAAATGCGGAAGATAAACAGCCTATGCATTTGAAACACTTTATGGCACCTGGAAGCATGTTGTTTCCTACTAGACACTGCCATTGCACTCCATGTGAATGGGTACCAACCGCCCTGGGCTTAGCATTAAATTGACAGGGACAAGTGAAGCCATTTGACCGCTTCTGAAAACAACAGGAAGCCTTTAGCAGAAGCTATGTTTAGGTATGCATTTGTAGGTATGTGTGTGGTGCCATTTGTGCTTGATCTGTGTGTGCAGACTGGCATGTTGGTTTGTGTGTTGGATGGGTGTGCTTCTTTTTTTCCTATAAATTCACAATTGAAATGTTTCTGATTTGTAGCATTTATTATCTACTCTGTAGGTACAGAGGTTAACGTTCTCCTTACTTCCAACTAAGCTACATGTGTGTGCTGATCCATATCATTCGGTCATCTTCTGTCTTCAGGAAGAGCAGTGAACATTTGAACACCTATTAAATAATTACATTATATATGTTTTCCATTGTGAAGGTTTCACTAATAGTAGGAAACTTGCCTCTCTCCCAGCTTCTATTTATATTGCAGTGTGTGATAAAGCATGCCCCTTCAATATCTATAATCACATTGGCATATAAGGATGACGACTTTCAACTGCTGCTTTGCATTTGTTGAAAAAAGACCGCGGGGTGGCCTGTTTAATCAATTTTTAATGTGCTCTTCCAAAGGCTGTGTCTATATGGAATTTTTATAGAGATGAAAAAAAAAATCATTTAAAATCACCGTTGTTTCGGGAAACAGAAAAGGCTTTGACTGGGGGTGTATAAATTATGTTATATGCATGTTCCACATTGAAGGGTTGCTGTTTTTAATGCATACATAGTTGATACGGACCCGAGGGATCACTCTTTCATTTCAACAATGAGAGACTGAACTTCTAATATAAAATAAAAGAGAACGTGAAATGTTGGGGTCACTGAACGAAGTTTAGTGTAAAGTAAGTTCTTTCTCGAGCAGAGCAGATTCAATGTTTGCTTTTTTTCAGCATTTGCCTGTACTTTGCTAGTGGTTGACAATTGGTTGGTGAGTGTGCACACTACGCGGTTTTCTTCACAGCTTTCTACGGCCCTCCAACGCAATCAGAGGCTGGTAGTCCATTTAGTCATTTGAAGGATTTGGTTACTCATTGTCATTTGTAAATTAGTGTATGGGCTCATGTTGTGGACGTCTGAGCATTAATAAGAGTATTCAATGAGCATGATAGGCTTGAGAGGAGAGCTGAAAGAGGAGAGGAACAGAGCCTGGGATGTGAGGGCTGATTGGACAGATGGGGCTTTGGTTCACTTTCAACACGGCCTACCTGCACTACTTGCCAGGCCAGGGAATGATTAAAAGGGCCCCTACTTCCTCCTTCAACATCATCTGTGCTTATGCCCCCTCCGTTGCTGCATGCTGTGTATTGATCGCAGCATTTGAAGAGGACTCCATTCTACATTTTTTGCACGAACAATTTCGAGACCGTTTTTGTTTTCTTACGGAAAGCTTCACCCACATGCAAAGCAGTGAGAAGCTAACAAACTTCATAACTTTGTGAAGTGCCAAACTTCTGAGCAACTCACACCTTTTCTGGTGGATTTTAAATTCTGCTGCGCCTGAGTCATCGCTAGCAGCGGACAAGTAATATGAATTTTCTACCCAATTAACACAATCGAAAATGTGTAAACAGATATTTTTGAAACTTTGGTGGTAGGCGTTTTAAGTTCTTTCCATATCTTAATCACCTGATTGATAAATGCCTCATGTCTTGGAAATTAACGGGGTCACTGTAATAGAGGGTAATATTCAAATAAGATATTGTATCTGTGTCATTATAGGCAGGCATAATTAAATGGTATAATCCTTTCATAATCAGTATTGTTAACGTTTTTGAAAAGCAAGAATATTAAAAATATGTATCATCAGTAATACAACCATAGAACCTCACATTGTTTATATATGGTAATTGCACCATACATGGGAACCTTATAAAATTGATGTAAAATATGTTTGAGCAGTGGCACGTTTTGTGACTATCATTATTTATGTGGCTGCTAACACACTGTCAATTTTGCATGTTTAATATTTATTATGCATAACATAATCTTCAGTGTGAAATACTAAATACATTTTCTTTTGATGCAATGTTTTATCTTTCTCTTCTGTGCACAGGTCCAAGAGTTCCAATCGTGACTGTCCATAACATATTTGACAGACACAGTAAGTAATTACTTTTCATAACTACAAAACAGTAATTGAGAGGATGAACTCTGCGTTGCAATGTATTTAACATCAGTAGGTGGTTTTAGGGGCTAACTGGTGTGCATTTGGCAACTCACTCTAGTGCATGCTCATTTAAAGCAACATGGAAATGCTACAAGTAACTATAATTGGATCGCTACCAATTTCGCTCTTCCAAGTTGATATTGAGTTCTATGGTAGTACTACTCTACCTCAGTGGAATGACTAGTGGACGCGAAACATAAAAAATAAGGTAAAGAGCACGATTCAACCAATATTCTTCTCAAATTTTGCTATTGGGCTCTAAATGTGTACCATCACCTCTCTGTGAAGTGATATTGATATTACCACACTGATATGAGGATTAAGGACCTAACTATAGACATTTATACATTCCCTGCTGAGCGTATTACCTTGGCTGCTTCTATACTTGATAGGGTACAAGCCTGGATTACTGCTCTTCACTAAAATTCAATGTTTGTAAAACAGAACTGCCCCTTATTTCGTCTCAGCACTTCTACCCTACTACAGGAATGGCTTGATTAAACCAACATCGAGGTTGCATTCTGTCCGGCTTTGGTAATGTCAAATCACTGGGCTGCACTCTTGGCTTAACCTTGAGGATCATATCAGCACCATGGCCATTAGCGCCAAGCATCAGTTGACTCATCCATAGAATCAAACTTTTCCTCTGAGAGCCAGGCCTCTAAGGTATAACCCAAGTTCAGATTCTTACCAAGACTTGACTAGTGCAGTGCTATTTTTTGTGGAATTCGAAAAACCCACCTTGCTTCACTAAAATCTTCCTTGCATGCTGCATCACGTTTCATGTTGGTATTGGTCATTTTTGTCACATCACTCCTGTAATCCACTCACTGTGGCGAGGTTTCCTGTTGATTCGAAATCCACTTACAAAGTTGCATGGCAAGTGGACAGACTTTTAAACTCTGATCGCATCCATTATTTGGCGAGTAATTAGAAGATGTTTTGAAGCCTGAATTCTGCCTCAACAAAAAACGCACCTTGAAGCAAACCTTTTTGGCTGTGATCACAGAGTCTAGAATCATTTTTCCTCTCGACCCACCCTCTAACAAGAACTAAACAAATGTAGTTATGGTCAACACATGCTACATTGTACGTCTAATTGTCAGACTCCACCCCTTCCTGTTCTCTGGCGCTAATGTTGGAATGCAGGGTATACACACCACTGGGCTGGATTATTGTTTGTTACCTGATATTACTTTCTCTCATAGTTTGACTGCACATAACTTGTGTAGTCTTAATGTATTACATTATCACTGGTCTGTTTTTATTTTTGAATCAAAGTCTGTATGTTTGTTGTGGATTGGTATAGTACCCAAAAATCGTGAATGAACTATGATCCTTTAAAATGTTATGATTTAAATATTGACTACCAAAATAGCATGAAAACAAGCATATAAATTACGTAGAGGTTATGCTTGCTCTACGTGACTCCACAAAGTTGTATCTTGGTAATATATATATGTCTTCAAGATATGTGGAGTTAAGATAAATACATCTATATTTATCTATATATCCTCACTATTTTTCATTTGTTCATTTTTTGGCACAATATTATTGCGGGATAGTTGTCCATACTATTTAAAAATTGTCAGTAAATAATAAATTAAAGTTTATGTGCGTGTCAACTGTTCTATATTTAATAACTGACAAAAGTCAAATGTATAGATAATATTTGATTGCATCAAGGTAACGCATGTCCCTTAATTTCTTTGGGTATGGAAGTTCTTTAAAATGTGTATTCTCTTGTTGGTGGCTACGTATTCATAACTGATACTGAAACAAATATTTAGAAAAATTCCTGTACAGACAAAACACCAGGGGTGGCTCCTTCGCTAAGGCAGAGGAGCGTCGCCCCGTCGGATTTTCAAAAAGGAAAAATAAAATTATAATAATGAACGCTACATTATTATCATTTTAATTTTCCTTGTAGTAAGGGGCGGCGTGGGCTGGAGGGAGGGGTCCGGAGGAAGGCAATGCACCACAATGTACGCATGTCTGTTGGGCCGGCCAAACAGACATGCGCACTTTCAATGTTCTCTACCAGGCTGTATTGAACAGCTGAGCGGAGAACATGCACAGGCTCCCACTCCCAGTCAGAGCGGCAAAGTAGGCCGCTCAGACCAATCAGGATGCTGCTATCATGCTGGTGAAAGCAGCGTAGTGATTGACTGGTGGCCTGTATGCACTCTGGAACAGGAAGAGGACAGGTTTTTTTTTTGTTTTTTTTTAAACCCCCCCTTCCCATTGAGCCCCACCTCGCCACCCCCATTCAGTGGCAGCCGCCACTGCATAACACACACATCTATGTTTGTGCAATGATACGAGCTACCAGAGGAAAGCTGGTGCAGAATGGCCTAGTGTTCAAAATGTGCATTGTTTTGTACATGCTTTAGTAACACATAATTGAAAAGCTGCTTTTATGGCCCAATATCATTATGGCCCATATGGTATTGAAAAAACTTTTAATATTTATGCTCCGTTCTACATAGTGCTCAGTGCATTTATTTGGTGAATTTGAGTGATGGAGACACATGTCTGCTATTATAACAATTTATCTCTTGAAACTCTCACACATACAATATTTATTTGTTTTGTCGCCATCTATCAAATCCTGATGCAACATTGCAAGCTGAGTATCTGAGAAATATCAGTGCACACGTGCACCAGCATAATATGTGTAATACGGTTTCAAGTACTTTCCCAACACTGGTTTTTGCCTACCGTGCAATTAGGAAGAAACTTGCAAAGATTGGGGTTTTAGTTTTGGAAAGAAAATATTATGTATATATAAGAAGGAAGTCACTTTGTGCACAATAACTATCCAAATTATAAACACTGATAATTGTGTGCACTGGGCAAGCTGGTGCTCTTTTGTAGTGTGTCTATTTGGGTTGTAATCTAATTACATGGCAGCATACTCCACTGCTATGTAAGTGGCATTCAAATAATTATTCCAAGGGAAACAGAATATTTTTCAGAGACTCAGAGAATCAGCCTCAGGGCTCAATATGGATGGGCGTCCTCAGCACTAGCAACACTGAAGCTGATGCGTAGTCTTCCCTTCAGTCCCCTGTTGATAATACGGAGTTTCAGAGTGGGCATAGTCGCAAAATACTTCCCATTTTGTGTCCTACCACCCGCAAAAGAAGGCGGTGGTGGTGGTGGTGATACTAAAGAGACATCGACAGTGTGATGGATGCAACACAATTAGTATTTTGTTAGTGACAGGTAGCAACCTATGGAGTACCTGGAGACTCCACATTGGTGGGTACAGTGTGTGACTGCTCCCATCCTCTTTCTGGCCATTAAGGCTCCTTTCAGGGTTAAAAGCCACCTACACCGAAACACAGAGAGATGGGTGAACCACAACTCTAAGTACCAAGCTGCGCTGCCTGTAGTGCATCTGCTAACTAGGAGAGTTAGTGCATGCACTGTGGACGGTGTACCTTCATTGGTGTTTGGGTTCACAGTACTGTCCTACAGAAAGGTCACAGGAGTATCATAGAAATAGGTTGTGCTTGTACTCTGATAGGATCCTATTGTGATGTCCATAAAGAAATGTACTGCTGTGCCAGAACTCTGCAAAGGACGAGCACCAGCGGTATTTGGAGTACTGGAGGTGAACAGTTATAGTGGCTGTTTTGTTGAAGAGAAAGTTGTAGTAATCTATGTAGAAATCATTATTCCGGCTGTCAGATAGAGTTGGAATAGCACCAGGGGAAACTGCCATCATGCAGAAATAGAATGTAAAAACACGCAACTATTCGGGTGGAAGAAAACCAAAATGTACGACAAGTAGGTCATTGCCTAATAGCTGAATATAATCGAAGATATTATGCACTACCCTATAGGCCAGTAGGGTGGCATTGCCTATAAAGAACAACAAAATATCCAGCCCTGAACAATAGTTTAAAAAAATTACAACACGAAAACTGTTGAGAAACGGCCAGTGAACAGAAATAAAATTCAGACCAAAAATACAACGTCACCTAATCACATACCTAGTAGAGATATAAAGAACTGCATAGATCAGCCAAATGCAAGTAAAAACATAAAAGATATAGGACAAACACATTGCCCAACCTACACCGTTGATGATTATTAAAGGCGCAGAAAATATATTAGGAAAATATATTTGACCAGTCACTATTTGAAGCAAAATGGAGAACGTCTGGAATCGATAGCAATAGACATACAATTGATATCCACCAAAAAGCATAATTACCAGCAATTAAAACTACATCTACAACAAGGTCCATCATCTAGAATGTAATTTAAGTACCTCAGAGGGGATGCAAATGCTTAACAGAAATAAACAGACTCGGCTACTGCAGAGCTTAGTAGTACCATTACAGCATTGAGGATGAAATCAATATGTTAATAAAGAAAGCGTCACCCTCTTGCAAGCACAATGTTTTGAACACATAATCAAAATACCAGGAACAGATTTAGCAGTATTTTTGGAACATCTGAATGGAACCGGGTTGGAATATTTCCTGAGGAATATTAAGGGACTTAAAGAATGGAACCACACTTTAACCCAAAAAGATCCTAAACCTGCTGCCTGTGATAAATACATAATACATGAAGATTTCTGCTGTAGACAGGAAAGTGAAATGGTACGATTATGACGTCCAAAGGGAAGCTAATGCACCTTATTCCCAGTTCCAGCCCCCGTTAATGGCCGATTCAACCAGTTCAGACAAAATAAAAGTTGTGGGTGAAAGTGCTTAAAATACATCACGTGAAAAAGTCATACAAGATACTAGCAGAATACTGTTTCAAGCAGAAAATGTTACTAACAAGACATTTTCTTCACCAGCCTGTCTCGAATGGCAAATATTACATTTATTCGCATAATGCAAAATTTTGGGACATTTTGTGCAATGCAAAAGTCAGGAGTCTCTTCATCAGAATTTAAATTTCACCCTAGCCACAGTCCAAATGACCCTTTCAAAGTTGCACAGTATCCATAGAAAATATAGGAGAAAGCTACACATTATCCACACACAATAATCTGCCTTTTGCCTCCTTGCCACAACTCGGAGTTTAAAAATGCCACTAACAAAACACACCCCATTTAACTCATACTCGCTTTAGAAGCTTTATTAGCAAAAAACGGCCACCCTACTTGGGAGTTTAGCAAAAACCTTCTCATTTATTTAGGTAATTGCAGCCCTAAGACTAAGGGGAGTGGAGTGACCCATAAAGGCACAAGTTTGTTTATCTGAAAGATGATTCTCTTCTGCTCCAGGACCACTGGAAGTGCATCATTCTTAGTAGCACCAATGAAACTCCCTAATGAACTGTAACTAAATCTAAGCCTGGCATGTGCCAGTGTGCCTCTGCTGGCTGTTGTCAGGTTATTGTGAAAAACAGATAGTAGGCTGAACAGAGTGTGCCGCTCAAACTTAGACTCATACTAAATAAGAAGCCTTTCTAATTGGATTATGAAATACTGACTGATACTAACAAACATATAAAAATAGAGATGTCTGTTGTGTATTTAGCATTCATAAACTGATAATGAATTGATGTATTTCGCACTGAACATATTGCAGTAATATTCCCTAAAGTTTTCACATACGTTCACAAACAAAATAAACATTCTTATTTCTAAGTGTCAGGACGGACAGTTATTACAGGGACCTTGGTGATCCCTTAAAAAGCTGGACACACTAGTTGTAGCCACTCTGACCAGAAGAACAGGGTTTAGCAGGCTGCTTTGCCTTGCCACATATCTGACATATGTGGAGTATCGATTCCCTGCTGTTGTGGGGCCATGTGTGAGTTGGTTCAGGTGCTTTGCAGGATAAGCTTTAAAAACACAACAATATACAACCTGTTGGCACAAGTGGGCTGATCTTTGTGATTACATCTGGCTATTTAAGATCCTCTTAGTGGGTTGCTCTACCAAAACTATGGTGGCCATCTCCCTTCAGGTCATTATAGACACTTTCTCCAATCGTGAACTTGTCATCAACAAATAATTGTTTAGGGTGTGTTGGTCACCCAGAATTCACTAGTTTGTGAAATGAAAGTCCATAACTGAAAACAGTGTCCATAATGACCTGTAGACCATATTCTTTCATCTGTGCCTGCGTATGGAGAGAGGCACTGGAATGGCCATAGGGGTAGACTGAGAGACCCTCAAACCTTGCTACAGGCCTCATCACGCATGACACAACTTGCTTATGAAGAGGGGAATGACTCTGGTAGCAAATGTGGGAAAGCAGATGTTGGCCAGGGTGAGGGGCATACTCTGGCTATCCTCTGCCAGCAGCAGCTAACTGTGGTATCCACACCAGTTGTTGAGAACACCAGTCATGGGATCAGGGTTCCTACAAATCAAGACTACAGGCAACAACAGGTCTCAGCTCTGAGTCTTCATCTCCCCCTGGACTCTATCCCATTCAAGGCCATTCTGGCAAACATCCATCACTTGGCTTCAGGGGTAGAGGAGTCTAGGTGTGAACTCATCTGGAAATCAAAATATTGTTGTGCCACTAAGGGAGGTCTAACTGGTCACGATTGTGAAGATATTATCATTGCCACATGAGCGGACTGGTTAGGCCACAGGCAATAAATATTTGAAGGGGATTGTATTGTGCTGAATTTTAGGCAACCGGATATAGTCAGGTGATTGATTTTTCGCAGTTCTGTGGTGGGGGGTGGGGACTGCAGGCTGGTCATTCAAGTGCTCCCATTAGGCTTTTTGTATCCCTCTGTCTTGGTGCAATGGCTAGGTGGTTGTAGGCATATGTATCCCCTGAGCAGGGGCAGATTAGACTCCCATATTAGAGGTCATGTGGTGCCACAAGAATTGGGGAATAGATTTCAACCTCTGGGGGATCTGGAATGCGGCGATTGAGAGCAGACTCAGGATTCCCCCCTTAGAGCTTCGTCAAGCCCTCTGCTGAGGTCCGAGATATGCAACTTCCTCTTCTTAAAATGTATAGTTGGAGCATCGCTGGGTTGGGTACAAAAAAGAGAAAACAATGTTTGGCTAGGAAAAAATAGAGTTCGATGTTGTGGGATTGCAAGAGACCTGGGAACTAGCTCACCGTTCCATTTCGATGGATACATCTCCTTCTCGGTATCGGCAGAGCCCTCACAGGTAGTCAGAGCTAAGGGTGGTGTGTTTACTTTGATTTCCCTGGGCATTGGGTGTACTCCTCCTCAGACCATGTACGATACGAGTAACCTGCTGGCTGTCAGATTAGATTTGAGGGTTTACTGAGCATCTTTCTGTTACATTTATATAACTCACATGATCCGAAATTCACTACTGAAAATGTATGTACTCTACATTCTGTTTTACAGACCTTTGAGGGGAAGTATAAATGTACTTATTGAGTTGTTTTGATGGGTGATTTTAACTTACACCTATGCCCCTAGAGTTGTTATGGCACTGAATGCGCTTTCGACATAGGTTCTGAACAGGCTAATCACTTTAAACATTCTGCTGAGGGAAGTATGCTGGATGATGTCTTGGCAGATTTCAACCTGATAGACACTAGCGAGGGCATAGAAGGGCCTATTTTCCCAACTTTTAAGGGAAGAGGGTCCAACACGGTTATTGATTGCGTGTTTGTTTCAGCCTACCTGGTTCAGTTTGCGTATAGTTTTGAAGTGCAGTGGTCTGTATTTAGTGACCATAACCCGCTAATACTTTTTATGGATTGGGGAAGCCAAAAGGTTGTAACATCAGATATCGGCCGTACTAATAATGAGATTATCCCATATGGTGAGGGGTGCAGGCTAAAATGGAGCAAGATCCCTCATGGCTCCTTCCTTAAGTCTCTGTATGATGTGTGTGACACTGATTTTCAATTATGTTTGAGTGACTGTGGGAATGGCGAATTGCTACTGGACGCATTTGGAAGAATTTGGGAGCAAATCAACAACAATATCAGGGCCATAATTGCTCTAAGGCTCACCACAACCTGATAGTGGCTCTAAAGAAAACACCCAGAGATAGGACAGAAGTAGCCAGGAGATGAAAGGATTATAAACTCGCTATGCTGGCCTTCATGATGGAGAATAGGGAGAAAGCTTGGGAGGACCTGGTGAACCCTTTTACTTTGAGCAACAGTGTTATATTTTGGGAGATTATCAACCGCCCCTTTTATTCAGGTGAAGCAAATAAAGCAGAAGACTGTACAATCCCAGTGGATGCTTGGGTAAAGCATTCTTCGGGGATTTATGGTTAATCAGAGATAACCGTGTCTACTGAATCTCTGGGTATGCTTAGGGAGGACACTGTCACTTATTTTACAGAGGAGGAGGTTGGTGCTGCCGTTGTAGCTATGTCTAAGAACAAGGCCCGTGGGCCTGATGGGGTCGCCGCTGATTTATTTACTTATGACACACAAGTTTGGTTAATAATTTTAACACATGTATTTAATGCAGCTTGGAGGACATGTACCCTCACTACATGGCGCTGTTCTGTTATTGTCACAGTGTTCAAGAAGGCACACAAGGCAGACCCCCAGATGTAATAGGCTGATTTCTCTTATTGATTCCTCTGTCAAAATGTTGGTAGGGTGATTTTGGACGTTTACCAGTTGGTTAGGACAAAGAAATGTGATCTCTTGCTTCCTGTACGGGTTTATGCAGGAGAAAGGAACACTTGAACAGTGCCTTAACATGTACCCAATAATTGGAAAATACACAGTGGCTAAAAGAGAGTGGATACATCTAGCCTTTATGGATTTGCCGTCGACCTTTGACCAACTAAATAGAATTAAACTATGTTTAATATTGATCGATATATGCCTGGCCCTTGCATTGTTAGTTTCCTACATGATCTTCACCAGAATCTAATAGCCGCAGTCAGACTTAATCATGACGAGTCCCTGACAGCACCAATAAAAATACATAAAAGGGTGAGGCAAGGCTGTATCTTGGTGCCAATATTTTTTGACCTGTATATAAACAACTTGAGCCAGTTTTTGAGTACGGCTATCAAGGCTATCCCACGGGCTGGATTGTTGCTATTTCCTGCACTTATGTATGCAGATGACACAGTGGGGCTTCAAACACTTCTCAACTCTTTTATAGAGTTCATGGCCTACCTTGACATGGACATACACTATGCAAAGTCTCACACTATGGTTATTGGGAAATTAAATAAGCCTCACAAAAGAATTGTTTTGGAGGGTCAGGAGGTGACAAGAGTTTCTACCTTCCCATACTTAGGGGTTATCTTTGATAAGAGAGGTTCTCGGGCCCCACAAAGATGGGTTAAGAGAAATATATTTGCCAGGTCGGTAGCCTCAGTCTTTGACTTTGCAAGTAGGCTGGGGGCCAGACTTACACATGTATTGGTGAAGGTCTACCAAGCCAAATGTCTGGCCAATGTCAGTTATGGAAGTGCTTTATGGGACCATAAGGACTGTGGTGAGACACAGAGAGTCTAGAATGTTTTTTTAAGAAGAATGCTGTCTCTCCCATAGTCGGCCGTTACCTTTATTGCACATGAATAGTTGGGCCTGGACTATAGCTCGGACAAGTTGGCTCTTTCTCCTATAGTTAGATGGTTTAAAGTTTGGTTTAACACTGAATTGGAGTTGAACCAAGCCATTACAAGAGATTGTTTTGCCCTGGAACAATGCCTTGCCATTCTGTGGTTGCACTATATTAAAGACTCCCTTGAGAAACTGGTCTGCATAGCACTTTTTGGGGCACCTGAGCATATGATGAAAAAAGATGTCTTGTGGATTAAAAAGCAATTTATGGTAAGAGCCAAAATCGAGCAAGAGTAAAGGTATTTAAAAAAAATTTGGTTAGGGCTTACATACCATTGAAAACAGATTTAAGTACAGAGCCTTACCTGAATGTGGTGACTTCACCCCATCAATGTTTCCTACTGGCGCATTTTAGATTAAATCTTTTATATTGGTTTTTAGAAGATCCTGAGGGTTACCATAACGTGGAAGAACAGGGGTCATGTTCCTGTGACAATTATTCGATTCAGGATAAAGTGCACTTCATCTTTTTCTGTGATCACCATAGTGCTGTGAGACAGCCTTACATCTTACCACTACTTAGAGGGCAAGGATATTGCCAGGTAAAACCTGCCTTGATCCATTTACAATTGCTGCAATTCCCTGTAGTCTGTTGGAATGTGGCTAGCAGTGGGTGACCATTAATGGACAGAGAGTGGAGGCTCTAAGAGACACAGGAGCCAGTGTGACTACAATGAGGAGTCAGCTGGTGTCTGAAGAGCAGATTGATCCCTGAGTACTTCACCAAGTAGTTGCAGTGGACAACTCAGAGCGCCTGTGCAGGTTCCCTTTGAATGGGGGGGGTCTCAGGTTCCTTGAAGGTAGCTGCGAGTCCAACCATGCCTGTTGATTGTTTGCTAGGTAATGGCCTGGAGGATTCCCCTTGGAAGGAGGTGGAGCACAGGTCTCACTTGGAGATGTTGGGTCTGCCTGGGTGGGTATGCGTATCCACCTGGTCAATGGCAGCCCGTCAGGGTACTAAAGAGCGCCTGGAGTATGAAACAGTGGCCCAGGGGACCGCCAAGAAGAGAAATTGGCAGGGGGCGCGGGAAACCGTCCCCAGAAGTTCCCACGGTCCGGGAGGAGGTGGAGCCTGAGGGTGACGCCCTGGAACCTACAGGGGAACAGGTGGTTGAACTGGGGGAGGTCCCTGAGCTGTCACAGTGGCAGCAGGAAGGGGGGCCCACTAGGGAAGCATTCTGTGCAGCACAGAAGTCATACCCTACTTTGGAGGGTTTGCGGCAGCAGGCTGCAGACCAGGCGGCTGGCAAGGAGCCAGGATCATACCTGATCTATTGGGAGGATGACCTCCTGTAAAGTGAGCCTAAGGTTCCTGAGCCTGGGTCAGCCCGTGTGCTGGTGATACCCCAGTGCTTCATGGCTCATGATGTGCCTTTAGCTGGTCTTTTGGGGCAGGACAAGACCTTTGAGAGACTTGTCACCCACTTTTACTGGCCCCTAATGCGCAGGCACTCAGATGCACATTGCAGGTCTTGTCAGACTTGTCAGGCAAGTGGCAAGAGTGGGAGGAAATGTAAGGCTACCCTCCAGCCTTTGCCTGTTGTCAGTACTCCCTGTGAGAGGGTAGGCATTGACATTGTGGGGCCTCTGGATCCCAAGACAGCCATGGGCAACAGGTTTATCCTTGTCTTGGTGGACCATGCTACCCGGTACCCAGAAGCCATTCCGTTGAGATCAATCACTTCCCCTGTGGTGGGTGGTGCTTTGATGGGGGTTTTTACCCGCATGGGGTTCCCCAAGGAAGTGGTATCTGATAGGGGTACCAACTTCATATCCACGTATATGAAGTCTCTGTGGAAGGAGTGTGGGGTAACCTACAAGTTCACCACCCCTTACCACCCCCAAAGTAATGGTCTGGTTGAGAGATTCAACCGCACCTTGAAAGGCATGATCATGTGCCTGTCAGAGCCCTTGAGGCTCCTAGTAACCCCCCCCCCCCAGGATGTATTCAGTTACATGCTGGCTTTGAGAAACCAGACTGCCCGCTTCAGGAGTCTCACTCAGGAGAACCTGGAAGCCAGCCAGGAGGACATGAAACGCTGGTATGACCAGAATGCCACTCTGGTCGAGTTTCAACCTGGACAAAAAGTGTGGGTGATGGCACCAGTGGAGCCTAGGGTGCTCCAAGATAAGTGGACTGGACCATTTGAGGTGGTGGAGCGCAAGAGTGATGTCGCCTACCTGGTGGACTTGCGGTCTCCAAGGAACCCTTTAAGGGTCCTGCATGTCAACTGCCTAAAACCTCACTTTGAGCTGACTGAACTGTCCATGCTCCTTGCGACAGATGATGGGGTAGAGGAGGAGAGTGAGCCTCTCCCTGACTTCCTGTCTGCAGGAGAAAAAGATGGGTCAGTGGAGGGAGTGATCCTCTCCCCCTCCCTGACTGAGGAGCAGCAAGGTGACTGTCGCCATGTGTTGGGACAGCTTTCCTCACTGTTTTCCCTGATCCCTGGAGTCACACACTTGTGCACACATGATGTGGACACTGGGGACAGTACACCCATTAAACAGAAGGTTTACAGGGTGACTGACAGGGTCAGGGCATGCATTAAGGATGAGGTATCCAAAATTCTTACCATTGGGGTTATTGAGCACTCCAGCAGTCGTTGGGCCAGCCTAGTGGTAGTGGTATTGGTACCAGAGGCTGCTGCACCTGGTGCCACTACAGAACTCAGGTTTTGTGTGGACCACCGGGGACTCAATGCGGTCAGCAAGACTGACGCACACCTCATCCCCGAGCTGATGAGCTCATTGACCAGTTAGGAGCTGCCAAGTACCTCAGTTCATTTGATTTAACATCTGGGTACTGGCAGATTGCCTTAACTGAGGGGGCCACGGAGAGGTCAGCATTCTGTACCCCAGATGGACACTTTCATTTTAAAGTGATGCCATTTGGGATGAAGAATGCCCCTGCCACCTTTCAGAGGTTAGTCAAGCAGGTGTTGGCTGGGCTGGATGAGTTCAGTGCTGCCTATCTGGATGACATTGCTGTGATTAGTTCCATATGAGAGGAACACCTGCAACACCTGTGGAGAGTGTTAGAGGCCCTCCAGAAGGCAGGCTTCACTATTAAGGTGAGCAAGTGCCAAATAGGGCAGGGTTCTGTGGTGTCCCTAGGACACCAGGTGGGAGTGGCCAGGTGGCACCACTACAGCCTAAGATTGACACAGTTCTGGCTTGGGAGTCTCCCAAGACCCAGACTGAAGTGAGAGCCTTTTTAGGTCTCACAGGATACTACAGGAAGTTTGTTAAGGGATATGGTACCATTGTTACCCCCTTAACTGAGTTGACTTCGAAGAAGCAACCCAGGAAAGTGATATGGACAGAGGCTTGCCATAACGCTTTTGTTGCCCTGAAGGCTGTCATGTGCACAGCACCTGTGCTGAAGGCACCTGACTACTCCAAGGAGTTTTTTGTGCAAACAGATGCCTCAGAGCATGATATTGGAGCAGTACTCTCACAGCTTAATAAAGAGGACCTGGATCAACCCGTAGCCTTCATTAGCAGGAGGTTACTACCCAGGGAACGTAGGTGGAGTGCCATAGAATGTAAAGCGTTTGCTGTGGTCTGGGCACTGAAGAAGCTAAGGCCCTACTTGTTTGGGACTCACTTCCGAGTTCAGACCGACCGCAGGCCCCTCAGATGGTTAATGCAGATGAGGGGTGAGAATCCAAAACAGTTGAGATGGTCCGTTTCCCTACAGGGGATGTACTTTACAGTGGAACACCGTCCTGGTACAGAGCATGCCAATGCTGATGGTCTGTCCAGGTTCTTCCGCCTTAGTGATGAGAACTCCCATGAGGTTGGGTAGTTGCTCCCCACTTTCAGCTGAGGGGGGAGATGTGTTAGACTTTTCAGCCTTGGCGTGGTCTCCCTTAACTTTTTGCCTTTGTGGACTCTGATTTAGCTGTTTTTGTTACTCTGGGCACTTTACCACTGCTAACCAGTGCAGTGCTAAAGTGCAAGTACTCCTTTACAAAATGTGTATGGAATTGGCTTATCCATGATTGGCATATTTGATTTATTAGTAAGTCCCTAGTACAGTGCACCAGAGGTGCCCAGGGCCTGTAAATCAAATGCTACTAGTGGGCCTGCAGCACTGGTTGTGCCACCCACATAAGTAGCTCTGTAATCATGTCTCAGACCTGCCATTGCAGTGTCTGTGTGTGCAGTTTTAACTGTAATTTCGACTTGGCAAGTGTACCCACTTGCAAGGCCTAAACTTTCCCTTTTCTTACATGTCAGACACCCCTAAGGTAGGCCCTAGGTAGCCCCAAGGGCAGGGTGCAGTGTATGGTTAAGGTAGGACACATAGGGGGTCATTCCGACCCCGGCGGGCGGCGGGCACCGCCCGCCGGGCGGAAGCCGCCAAAAGACCGCACCGCGGTCAAATGACCGCGGCGGTCTTTCTAACTTACCCGCTGGGCTGGCGGGCGATCTCCAAAAGATCGCCCGCCGGCCCAGCGGGAAAGCCCCTGCAAAGAGGAAGCCGGCTCCGAATGGAGCCGGCGGATTTGCAGGGGTGCGACGGGTGCAGTGGCACCCGTCGCGATTTTCAGTGTCTGCAAAGCAGACACTGAAAATCTTTGTGGGGCCCTGTTAGGGTGCCCCACGACACCCGTTCCCGCCAGCCTACACCGCCAGAAACAGGCTGGTGGGAAGGGGGTCGGAATCCCCATGGCGGCGCCCTGGGCCAGGGGTAAACCGGCGGCAAACCGCCGGATCCCCTTTTCTGACCGCGGCTTTACCGCTGCGGTCAGAATGGCCCAGGAAGCACCGCCAGCCTGTTGGCGGTGCTTCCTCTGCCCTCCACCCTGGCGGTTTCAAACCGCCAGGGTCGGAATGAGGGCCATAGTAATGTGTTTTATATGTCCTGACAGTGGAATATTGCTAAATTCGTTTTTCACTGTTGCAAGGCCTGTCCCTCTCATAGGTTAACATGGGGGCTACCTTTAAATCTGATTAAAGTGTAGATTCCCTTTGGGAGCGGATGGACATGTTGAGTTTGGGGTCTCTGAGCTCACAATTTTAAAATACATCTTTTAGGAAAGTTGATTTTAAGATTGTGTGTTTGAAAATGCCACTTTTAGAAAGTGAGCATTTTCTTGCTTATACCATTTCTGTGACTCTACCTGTTTGTGGATTCCCTGTCTGGGTCAGTTTGACAGTTGGGCTGGTTGCACCTCACACTACAGTGACAGTGACAGTGACACAAAGGGAGCTGGGGTGTAGCCTGCATATCCTGATGAGCCACCTGTGCTAGGAGTGAGGGGAGGAGTGGTCACTCACACCTGAAAGGGCTGTGCCTGCCCTCACACAATGCAGTCTCCAACCCCCTGGTGAGTGTCTGGGGCCTGGCCTGGGCAAGGCAGGATTTCACATTCAAAAGAGACTTTACTTTGAAGTAGGCCTACTTCAAAGGAGAAATTGGGTATAAGAAGGGCACACAAAACAACAGACTTTAGAAACCCTTCTGGAAACAAGAGGAACCTCTGCCTGGAGAAGAGCTGAAGAGCTGAGGAGGAAGAGCTGCCCTGCCTGTGACTGTGCTTTGTGGAGCTATCCTGCATTTGCTGCTTCTGCCAGAGTAAGAGGGCAAAGACTGGACTTTGTGTGCCTTCCATCTTGAGAAGAAATCTTCAAAGGCTTGATTTAGATCTTGCCTACTGTTGTTGAAGTCTCAGGGACAGCAAAGACTTCTTTCTGCCAGTACCTGGAGTCTCTTGAGAGACTCCTACTCTGCCCTCTGGTGCCCATCCAGTTCCTGGGACCCTGAAAGGAGAAGATGGCAACCTGAAGACAAGGAAATCCATGCACAGAGCGTCGTGCGGGGAAAAGATCGACGTGACTCTGATCTGCGGCTGAAGAAACAGGGCTGCCGGCTCCGCAGCTGAGAAACGATGCTCGCAGGAAACGCGACTGAAGAATCGATGCACGGAGCAGGAGAAACGACGCGCAGCATCGCTGACGGAGGCTGGGAAATCACAACACGCGCTGCGGGGTTTTCGTATCATCGTGCGGCGGGATTTCCGACTCAAGGACTGCTGGGCGTGGAAAAACAAGGCAAGGCCTGCCCGGACCCGAGAGTGCTGACCGGATCGAGGCATCGCTCTCCTGCGGAGAGAAGAAACAACGCGCTCCTACCCGGCGAAAGTAGAAACGACGCAAGGTCCCGCTCGTGAGTGGAATCAATGCATAGCAAGCCCTTTTTGATGCACACACGCCCGTGCGGGGTTATTTTTGACACTGACAGCATTAGTGTGTGTTTGGAACTACTTATAGACTCTTTTTCATTTTTAATTGATAACTTGACTTGTGTACTGTGGATTTTTGTCGTTTTGGTCTTGTTTTGTTTAGAAAAATATTTCCTATACCTGTGTTGTGTCATTTTGTAGTGTTTTCATTAAGTTACTCTGTGTGTTGGTACAAATACTCTACACCTACCACTCTGAAGTTAAGCCTACTGCTCTGCCAAGCTACCAAGGGGGTAAGCAGGGGTTAGCTGAGGGTGATTCTCTTTTTACCCTAACTAGAGTGAGGGTCCTTGCTTGAACAGGGGGTAACCTGACTGTCAACCAAGGACCCCATTTCTAACAACTACATTAAAATGTATTGAAAGCATTGTATTACCTGATTTGTCATCTAAGAAAACAAGGTTGTCGCTTTTTCATACCTCCATGCTAATTATTATTATGTGTACAATAATGTTACATTTTCCACTTACTGCACTCTCAGAGGGTGTATAGCATTCCTGTATTTCAGATAGTTGTAGATGGTATGACACCCTGTTGCATTGGCTATTGAAGCATCTGACCCAGTCACTTCCTTACCAAGGGTATATAGTTGTGCCTTAATTGTTTCACTAATAGGCATATATTGACACTTCTTACCAGATTTTGGGGAACATTCAAAATTGGCACTCCATTTGAGAAACATACTTATGTTGTAACCTTACCTGGTGTAAATATCCTGAATGAAGATACTATGCACACACGTTTATGTTTTAGTGAACACTGCCAATATGACCATATAAATGTTATGTAATTGCCTATGATTAGTTTATATGTCCTTGCTTCAACCTTGTTATACCTGACTTTTTTTGCATGCTATTCCCCCAAACGTTTTGCTTTCACTCTTCCTGTTTTGGTGAATTTGTCTTTGTTGGCTTTTGAACTCTGTGCAATTTACCAGTGCTAACATGATTGTGCACTCTCCTTAAAACGGGGTATAATTGGCCTACACCTGATTGGCACATTTAATTCCTTAGTGTATGGTACTACCTGTAGCCAGGGCCTGTACCAAAAATGCTACTAGTGGGTCTGCAGCACTCCTTATGCCACCCACTAATGTAGCTATTTAAAACATTTCTCAGGTCTCCCACTGCAGCCTGTAGTTCAGTTTTAAACTGTAATTTCGACCTGGCAAAATAAACCTTTTGCCAGGCCAAAGACTTCCTTTTTAATACGTATAAGTCAGCTCTAAGGTAGGCCCTAAAGGATCACAGGGCTGAGTGTATTGTATTTAAAAAGTAGGCATGTGTACTTACGTTTTACATGTCCTGGCAGTGAAAAACACATAAAGTCGCTCTTCGCTGTTGTAAGGCCTTTCTCTCCCATTGACTAACACTGGGTTTCCTTAATACATTTATTAAGGGCTACCTTTGGATTGGGAGTTGACAGAGATAAGCTGTTTACACTCAAATGAATTATAATTTAAACTTATCTTTAATGGTAAAGTCAGATTTTAAGTAAGAATTCTGAAAATGCCACTTTAAGACAGTTGGCATTTTCTTGTCCCAATCATTTGTGCCTTTTACCAGTGACCTGGGTCACATGACTGTGAATGGCTCTGTTGTTGGGGTTTGTGTATTCCTTCCAGGCAGTGACACAAAGGGGGCTTAGGTGTGGATTGGATGGGCTGTCCTGGCAGGATGACTGGGGAGAGGCTGTACCGAGCCTCACTTACACTTCAAAGCACTTTGCCTCCTGCACATACAGAAAACACATGACACCAGGCCTATCCTGTCCTTTGTCACCCTCAAACAATTTGGAGCCTTCATGGGGGACGGGTAAGAATTTCCAGAATCAGATTTGGGGGTAGTACAGGGAGTTCTTCCCACACAAAGGCTGACCCCAGGTATAAATATTGGACCTCCAGAGACACTCATAAGATAACTTCTTGACCTGTGTTCTTCTGTCCTGCTGCAAAACGGACTACCTGCTGCTGGAAGGACTGCCCTGCTGCCTAAGGAAAGAATACTGGACCTGCTCCTTTATCCCAGAACCACAACAGTGACTCCAAGGGCTAGCTGGCTGGCCCCCATTTATGTGCTCAGGGACCCAACAAGCTCCAGAGACCCCGCAGCGTATATGGCTACTGCTGGTGGTCCCCGCTGGAGTGAGTCCTAGCCATGAAGTGGTGCACCCCCCAGATCTTGGACCCCTGATGTGATCCTAAAGTGGCCTCCTCCTGCAAAAACTAAAAACCTGGAACTTAGAAATGTGTTAAGCAAACAGCTGCTCTGAGAATCGACTGGAGACTGGGACCTACCTGTAAGCAAATCAGATAGAGGTGCATCACCAGTGGGATTGACTTCGCCATAACTCCCGCTATGTTTTTCTCCACTGCAGCAAGTCCACTTCGGAAGGACCTTGAAACAGCAGTATCTGGACTTTGGGAGCCCTCTTCAGCTATAGCCTGCAGCCTCCTCCCCCAGGAGAAATCTGACCTCCAGTAAAACTTGTAAGTCCAAATGTACAAATCTTCAAAGTACTGGACGATAACCAGCACCCCATTGAGGGGGATGATCTCCTCGGCTTGAAAATCCAGCTTTTCCCACTCGAAGGTTTTTCCGCCATCTTCGACACCTTTACTGAGACATCATCCAGTGTCTCCCCATCGTCGACAATATCCTCTCTGCTACAGCCTGTTGCCTGGCCCCACTGAGGGTTCTACTTTCTCTAGGAAATCGTCAGAATTTCTTCTAAGTCCCAAGGTAACTCTTGACCATGGTGAACCTTCGGCCTGTGCCCCATCACGTTAGATCTGAACATGTTACTTTGTCCTGGCCTCATGTGACCATATACCCACAGTTGGTGCTGTCTTTTTTGGCATTATTTTTCACAGAAAATGTTTTAAAAAATCATAACTGTCTTTCTACTGATTTGTGTTATTCGTTTTGGTGCCATTTTATTTATTAAAGTCGGTTTTAATTTTCTAAATTGGTTTGGGATTTTTCTTGTGTCGTGTTTTCACTTTATTACTGTTTGTGTGCTTCATAAACACGTTACACATTACCTCTGTGTTAAGCCTGACTGCTTTTGTGCCAAGCTTACAGAGGATTATCCACAGATTAATTTATTAACTTTTGTGTTCACCCTCACAAGGATTGTGGTTGTTGCCTGAGTAGGGCTTTGCCCCAGAACACGATTTCTTAAAATCCTCATTGGGGAGGGAGGTTTATAGATTTCATCATAAGGGATATATGGCAGGTGGTATATGTCCATTATAGGTAGCCGAGGTGTCAGGGATGCATTGATGGCGTCAGAGGTAATTTCATCCTTGACTGTAGTGAGAATAGAAAAAAGGGAGCATTTCTTAAAGCTGAAACGCCCCTATTTTGCAGTTTTTAACTTATAAAAAACACAATTTATAAATGATGTCAGTGTTTGCCAGAGATATATTAAACTAATTTAAATTAATCATAACGTGTCATTGTGGCACAGCTCGACCGGAATTTGACGGACTGGAAAATAATATGCAATACATTTTATTGACAATCGTTGCACTAATCTGACATGTATCCTTCATCCTAAATTTGTAATCTCCAACTCTGCTTGAGGTCGTCTCCATGTAGAATAGATACAGCAAATTCCCCAGTAAATTACCCCAGAGGTGAGTATTATTATCGTTCCTAGTTAAACATACTCAGCAGCCAAGTGAAGAATACAAACAACTAAAATGTGCAGAAATGCTGGGAAGCACAACTTCAAGCATAAAAAATAAATCCTACAAGGCCCTGGTTAAAACTGTCCCAGAAAATTCCATCCCCAGAGCAAACAAGGGTTTGTACATTGCAATAATGACTCTTGCTGACTTCAGCCGGGTGCGATAATGTCGACACCCCCATAACTGTTGCCAGGTACATATCAGTAGGTTAGACCTGCCAATGTATATCAGGAGAAAATGGCCGAGAACAAGCAGATTTTTGTGCGAAAAGCATTAACATCATGTAATGCTCCATTTTAATGGGCTTCACACGTAATATGCGGTCCTTATTTCAATATTAAATACTGAACCCCAAGGTATTGCATTTTATTGAGTCTGATTCACGTTTCAACCATACCAGGGTATTCACAATCAGGGGTTTAGTGACTACTAACAACATCACCTTTAAACATCCCAAGCATGCAGCAAGTCTTATTTTCTGTTAATGCTATGAAGGATGAAAAACAGGCGCACGAAAAAGGAGTAGAAAAAATGCCTGCATGGAAATTATTATTATGAGCTGAACTGGAGAAATCTAACATATCGGTATGGGTCCAGGCTTGGATACTTCAGTATCAGAAAAGTGGAAGTACATAAAAATATATTCATGATAGAAGTTTCACATCATGGCGTGCCTTGGGGAATAATATTCTCCTGTGTCTTTAACAAAATTGATATTTTCAATCATAGGCTCTCAAGATCAGAGAGTTACAGTATGCCTTTATAAACCATATTAACGACTATCATATAAGCCAGTGTGCACTTGTTGGAATAACAATGCCAGGAAAGTATAGTAACTATCCCAATCTGCAAATTTAAGACTGTCCTCCAACCCGGAAATCCTGCGATGACATCATAGGAATGTGTAAAGGAATCTATTACAGTCAATTACGTGATTCATCACACCCAAAATAAGAGAGAATGAAGAATTGGGTTGTTGATGTTTACAAAATGAATTTGGTAACTGTCAATCACAGGGAAGATGTTACGGACTACTGCCACAGCCTTCATTTTCGAGCCACAGAATCGAGATGAAGTGGCATGCTAAAGGATAGATTTTAACATGACAACCATATACACTCTTATGACCTGCTGAAGAGGCACAGTGAAAACCATGCGGAGTCGTGGAAAATGTACCCTTCAATAGAGAGTCAAAGAAACGCAAAATATTTGTCTAACAAACCCTTGTTAATAACTCCATGCCTTACTACAACTATTCCATCTCAAATATGTTGGAGAGTGTATAATTGAACTGACCCTGGGCTAGTAGGTGTGAATGAAGTCAGATTCAGTTGTGGGATTCATAGAGGGGATCCCTAAACTCTTCATCGTGTAATCATGGAAACCTGAGAAAGAATCAAAACATGACGGGAAATTAGCGTGTCCAAAATGACGTCACTAACATAGTGATGTATTCTGTTGCCAAGAACCACTGTTAAGAAATAGGAAAAACAAATAATGGACCCTCTGTGATTAGTCCTGGAGAAATGTGTCTATTGCAATTGTCTCCGGGTCTGGCATCTACCAGATGGACAGTGTCAATCTGCCAATATGAAAATGAGATCTGATGATTCAGGCACAGCTGCCCACATTTTTTCACCAACTCAACAAATCGTTAGAAACAGGATCCCTATCAGTGATGGAAGTAGAGGGCTGTAAAAACAATTTCTGACCTGAAATAGAGCCAGGAGTGGGAAGTTCGAATCAACTGATACAGTGCAGATTCTATCCATGACCATGTTCCTCCTGTTTAGAACAGTCCACAATGACCCTCTCCTTCAAACTATTCAACTGGTGCTAGCTTATAACAATACATCTGGGAATTAACCATAAATTTCACTTGAAAGCTATGTGCCAATCGTCATTTTCCTATAGTCTTTGATTCTGAATACAAAAATGCGTTAGTAAGACATCTTTGTTGACAACAAATCTTTAAACTCTCAAATATAGCTCTATGGCAGTGAACAAATCTTTAAACTCTCAAAGATAGCTCTGTGGCAGTGTGCCACATAGACATTTCAAGATCATTTTGCCACCAGTGGCGCAATGAAACTTGAGAAGGCCCCCCCTGCAAAATACATGGAGGGCTTCCCCCATTTTGCGGACCCATCCTGGAGCTCTTAGGCCAGGGTCCTGTTGCCCATGCAGAGTGAGGGAAGGGGGCCTATTAAGCACAGGAGCTGCGGGGGCTGTTGTTACGCCACTGTTTGACACATTACTCCAAGAATTGCATTTGTTTCAAGGAGTCGGTTAAAGCAAGAACCAGGTTCAAACTAACCTGTTGCACTTATTCACACCCCTGATAAACTCGTACATCTTCTAAATATCTCTGAATGGAGTTACACTGACAACTCACTGTCCATAGACAAAGGCAATAATGAAGCATGGCTCCATCATTTAGGTAGAGTTGCAAGGATGTGTTGTACAATTCAGTATCCAGTCCCCCTTGGAGATATATGTGTGGTGAACCATAACTGGAAGATAGTAACTCCAGGGTGCGTATAGGTGTTGGAAGTGGAGGTATGGGGGGTTTGGGTGCCTGAGTTCAGAAGTTGAATGAGCAATAGATGAGCAACAAAGATATCTATACAATTTGGTTTTATCTAATCACATTTGCTGTTCCTTCACAGACAGTAGCCAAATGTGAGACAATGGGGGTGATTCTCACCCTGGCGGGCGGCGGAGGCCGCCCGCCAGAGTTCCCCCCTCCAGAATACCGCACCGCGGTCATTAGACCGCTGCGGGTATTCTGGGTTTTACACTGGGCTGGCGGGCGACCGCCAAAAGGCCGCCCGCCAGCCCAGTGTAAAACAACCTTCCCACAAGGACGCCGGCTCCGAATGGAGCCGGCGGAGTGGGAAGGTGCGACGGGTGCAGTGGCACCCGTCGCGAATTTCACTGTCTGCAATGCAGACAGTGAAATTCATTGTGGGGCGCTCTTATGGGGGCCCCTGCAGTGCCCATGCCATTGGCATGGGCACTGCAGGGGCCCCCAGGGGCCCCACGACACTCCATACCGCCATCCTGTTCCTGGCGGGCGAACCGCCAGGAACAGGATGGCGGTATGGGGTGTCTGAATCCCCATGGCGGCGCAGCGAGCTGCGCCGCCATGGAGGATTCAGAAGGGCAGCGGAAAACCGGCGGGAGACCGCCGGTTTTCCACTTCTGACCGCGGCCGAACCGCCGCGGTCAGAATGCCCTGCGGGGCACCGCCAGCCTGTTGGCGGTGCCCCCGTCATTTTAGCCCTGGCGGTCGACGACCGCCAGGGTTAGAATGACCCCCAATGTCTTCTAACACATTTTATGTATTCTTTTAACATGGTGATTGGTGTTTGGATTTCTTTCACTGGCCGCAAATTTAGAGGATTTTGTAAAATGAACTAACTGACAATCTTTCTGGGGTACGGGGAGTGTGAAAGGAAATACTATAGGATGTCACTTATTTTCTAACTCAGCACCATTTATTTACCTGTAAATGAAGTGTACAAATATTACAAAATATATCAGCTGTTAGGAAAGCATAAATTAAGCACATTTTTGTAATTCTGAAGTGTGATGGAAGGCAAGATTATAATACATTCATTTAAAATACTTTATTTCAGCAGATTTGCTATAAAAGCAGAAGAAAAACACATAACGTGGAACAATAAAATAAAGTTAAAATGTAAATATACAAAATAAAAGAGAATAAGATGCAAATTAATAAAATACAAATCACAAAATGAAAACATCCTCATTAAAAGCCAAGAAGCAAGCCCCCATTCATAATTTCTCAATAATTTCTTGCTCCTACATCATTAAACAATTGTCAAACTTCAATTTGCACACAACTACTGTTGGGTTCTCCATATCATTAATAAATATCATGACACAGCAAATGCTATTCTCTGCTTGGTGTCAGTTTTGTCAAATTTGCAGTTCCAGAGCAAATTCCCTCACCCTAGGTTGTGACAATGAGGTAACAGCCATTTCCATCTTCCTGAGTAATAGGCAGGAAAAAAAAAGAGGATATGCCCTTCAGTCTCCTCATTTAAACCACAAACGGGGCATAAACTTCCTTCATGCGCCAGTGGGCAACCCCGCTTGGCTGTAAAAGATGGTAACTGAAGTGTGCCATACCTAAACTGCATGTACAGCTTCCTCCATTGGGGAGGCTCTATCTCATTTAAAAAACTCTCAAATTTAAATTAATCTTTAAATGACAAAAATGTATCAGTAAGGGTACCACATGGTGCTTGCAGCAGCTGTTGCCCACTGATTTGCCTATACTTCACTTTCATAATCGATGTTCTGATTAAAGGGGCTTCACAGGGATTGGTCCAAAGAGTGTGACAGCCCATCTTTACCAGGGTCTCCTTTATATACCTAACCTAGGGAAGACTACCTGATCCCTGAATATTCAAAGCTTCCTTTAGCGCCTCTCCCTAGATCATGAGCTCTTCTGTTGACCTAATATGCTTCCAAAATAATATAGGCCTAACATCCACCATCTCCAAGATTGGCCTAACATCCAGGTCCAGCCGAAGGGGAACCAGAGGGGTGCTGATGGGGAGCCCTATCAGCTGCAGCAAAAAAACAGTTTTCTACAACTTGCAAGTTTTCCACATCCTTATAGCGTCACAGCTCGGCTCCATAAAGAGATGAACCGAGCGCCTGCTGTTTAAGATTTGGAGGATTGGAGACAGTGGGCGATAACATGACCTATTCAATGCTCTAGTCAAATTCCCCGTATTCTGCATTAATCTGAGCTTTGCATTAGCTAGGTGGCAGGACCAGTCAAGTTGTTCCATTAGTGCCAACCCTAAATAGTCGAATATTTGGACTTTCTCCAAGGGGACCCCTACCAGCTTTGGATTTGGTCTCGTGGTAGAGCACGGATTTAGGATCATGTATTTAGTTTTAGCCATATTTACTTCAAGTCTCCTCTGGGCACAAAAACTGACATAACAATCCCCATCAGTGATTTTGACAATAGTAGAGCGTCATCGGCAAACGTCAAGGTAGGAGCCTTGATGTTAGCCAGGCATGGTACATCTCCATCATAGTCGGTCAACAAAGATATCTAGTTGTTGACATATAATGTGAAGAGAGTTGAAGCCAGGATACAACCCTGCCTTGCTCCTCTAGTGACATAAAAAAGTTCCATCATCTCTCCCACTTTTCACAGCGTACTTTAGCATAATTGTGGGTATGTAACTTTACAATGGTGGCTAGAATGTCCTGGGGACCCCCATATCCGCCAGTATGCACCAAAGCATTTCCCTGGGTACAAGATCAAATGCTGAGAGTAAGTCAACAAAAGCAACATAAAGTTTCCCACCACCCAATGTCACTGTTTTCCAGAAGGTAAGCTTAAGGCGAAATGCCTGGTTTACAGTACACGTTTCCTGATCCCTGCTTGGAGAGGAGATAATATTGCTTGATCCCGTATTCAGGCTAGCAACCGCTCCAGAATGACCCTACTAAATAGCTTTTGGGAGCAGTCAATAAGACTAATCGGCCGATACCTGCATGGATCCAGTGGAGATCCCTTCTTATGGATAGGAACTATCTCAGCCCCCACCCAAGTTGGTGGCAGTGGGCCCCCTATTAGTATGATATTAAAATTACAAAATAAGGGGCCGAGTTATCAACCTGCCCCCTTAAGAAGTCTCTTGGGATCTTATCAGAGACAGGGGTTTTATTAGAGACAATCTTCAGCTAAGCCTGTCTTACCTCAGGCTATATTATTGGCATGATTTCCATTTGGGGCTCCTCTGTGCTGACACGCACTCTATCTACTTGCACCCTGAAGGGTGCCTCACTGCCCTCAGTGCTGTTGGGGGTGTACAGGCTGGAGAAGTGGGTGACCCAAGCAGCAGTAGGGATGGTCACCTCTACTGGGCAATAACCTTCCAAAAGGCTCATTGATCACACTTTCCAACTGCATCACACAAGCCTTCCCACAATCTCCTATTCCAGCCCTTCTTAGCTTCACTGATAGACCTCTTTAAAGCTGATCTCTTCTTCTTTATTTCTACCTTACGTTGAGAACGTATGTCTGTCATAAGGGCTGCCCTAGCTATCGTACAGGCATTATTATACCTGGATAAGGTGGACTTTCTTCTGAAGATCTTTTTTTCAACCAAGCAAAAATAATACAATCAAAACAAATCAAGACACTTTGGGCCACATTTATGAAAAAGGGGTGAGGCGTAGCACAACAAATCACTTTGCTGCACTGCACTCCGTCACTTGGAAAGGGCAGGAATGCACTGTATTTAAGGAATACAGCACATTCCTGTTTTTTCCTCCTGTGCTTGTGCACAATGTGCTGCCTAGTGCCAATGTAGGCACACTTGCACCATAGTATTGTATGCAGGATTGTTTTTGTGCAGGAAGAGGCATCTTCCTGCCAAAAAAACCATCCTGTGAGCTTTTTTCCTCTTTCTAGGTTTCCTGCATAATGCAGCACCTAGAAAGAGGAAGAAACAAGGAGAAATTAAGATAATTCTCCTCGTTGCACCTCACTAAAACCTTACACTGCAGGTTTAAGGTTTTAGCGCATCCTCAGGTTTATTAGGGTTGGTAAATCTGGTGAAGCGTCAAAATCCAAGGGTGTTGTACAGAGTAAGGCAACGCAGCAATCTGCGCTGCCTTCTTTTATTCCATATCTATTAGGCCATTCAAAGCCACGCAGAGAGGTTTTGCATAGCCTCATAGATATGGTTGCGAAAAAAATGTGTTGCTGCTGTGTCACAAAAATCGAAGCAACAGAGGCGCAAGGGAGGAGGTCATAATTATGCCCCCTTATTAGTAATGTGTAAATTATAAATATTTGCTAGGACCCGAGTTCCACAAATTATTTGTGCACTATGTACCATTTTATCAGAAAATTGCATGTGATTTTTGCACAATCCTTATGACTTCAGGGATGTAACAATGATGGCAGCACCCCCATTATGAAAAATATTATTGCACCACTGCCAGGGGACAGAAATACTCTTGGTTACACTTTTTGGAAGAATAACATGTTAAAATCTGTTTTTTCTGCACAGATTCACTCAATATCTCACCTGGAGATTTTGGCTGCCTTTAGCAGTTGGAATCCCAGATATAAATGTGAAATCCTGATGGAACTGAAGATAAATGCGCCATCAGATTTTTTGGGTGCACTCAGAAGGTGTCCCGTAGGTTTAGAGCCATCTTGTCTATTCCATGTAGCAATGGGAGACAAACCGAACAGTGTAATTCAAATACCTGCTGAAATTCCCTCTTTGAATATTATATTTAAAATATGCCCTTAAAGTGTAGGGTTTGTAGAGCTATCAAAGGTGTCCCCTCATTAATATTGACATTCCAAGATGGGAAAATGAGGCCTAGGGAAAAAGGACTCCTACTATTTTGATTATTAATTATGTTGTGATTCTTTAGCTTAGACATAGCCAAAAAGTCTGTGTTAGAAATGGGGTCTTTGGTTGGCAGTTAGGTTACCCCCGTCCAAGCAAGGACCCTCACTATAGTAAGGTTAAGTCACACACAATCCAAATTATCCTGTGCCCACCCTCTGGTAGCTTGGCACTGAGCAGTCAGGCTTTACTTAGAAGGCAATGTGTAAAGTATTTGTGCAATACATCATACAATAACACAATATAGCACCACATAAATACACCACACTGTGTTTAGAAAAATATATAATATTTATCTGGATATTTGTAGTTCAAAACGGTCAAAGATGCAAGCAGTAAATGTAGAGATATCACTGAAAAGTGATATAAGGTGGCTTAAGTCTTTTTAAAGCAATCAACGTCTCTTTCAAGCACAAGGTACATGGTTCACTTGAAAAGTCTCCACAAAGGGCCGCAGAGGAGGAGAAGCGTGGAAACAAAGGGGTGTGCGTCGATTTCTCAGGCCTCACAAGGCGATGCGTGGTTTCGTTTCCATGCGGGGACGACTGTGCGTCGATTTCCAGCGCTCGTTCTTGGATCCTCTTCAGGTTGCCCCGGGGTCTGTGCGTGCAATCCTGGGCTTGTGGAGCGAAGTCACAAGTGCTGCGTCGTTCTGGTAGGCGTTGCGTGGAAGTTACTTCCGCACAGCAGGCGCTGCGTCAATTATCCCTCTGGAAGTCAGGCTGTGTCATCCCAGGTCAGCTGTACGTCAATCCGGTGGGCCGTGCATCGAAGTTCCAGTCCCAACGCAGGCACCACATCGATCTTCTCCTTGCGAAGTCGCGCTGCGTCGTTCCGGTTCAGCGTGCAGTGAATTTCTCACCGCGGGGCAGGCTGTGCCTTGGTTTTAGCAAATGCCTCGGTGTGCATCAAAATTTCGCCAAACAAGGAGTAGTCTTTTTGGTCCTGAGACTTCAGGGAACAGGAGGCAAGCTCTATCCAAGCCCTTGGGGAGCACTTCTTTACCACAGCCAGAGAGCAGCAAGGCAGCAGGCCAACAGCAAGGCAGCAGTCCTTCACAGAAAGCAGTCAGGTGAGTCCTTTGGGCAGCCAGGCGGTTCTTCTTGGCAAGATACAGGTTCTGGTTCCAGTTATCTTCTCCAGGAAGTGTCTGAGTTTGAATGGGCAGAGGCCCTGTTTATATACCCAAATGTACCTTTGAAGTGGAGGAGACTTCACAGAGTGGCTTAGAAGTGCACCAGGTCCCCTTTCTGTTCACTCCTGTCTGCCAGAGTCCCAGTAGGGGGTGAGGCAGTCCTTTGTGTGAGAGCAGGCCCTTCACACTCCCAGCCCAGGAAGACCCATTTAAAATGCAGATGTATGCTATTGAGGCTGAGTATCCTGTGTTTGTGTTGTGTCTGAGCGAATGCACAAGGAGCTGTCAACTAAACCCAGCCAGCCATGGATTGTAAGGCACAGAAAGATTTAAGTGCAGAGAAATGCTCACTTTCTAAAAGTGACATTTCTAAAATAGTAATATTAAATCCAACTTCACCAGTCAGCAGGCTTTTATATCACCATGCTGGCCATACTAAATATGACCTTCCTACTCCTTTCAGATCAGCAGCTACCATTCAAACAATGTATGAGGGCGGCCCCAATGTTAGCCTATGAATGGAGCAGACATCACTTTAGTGTAAAAACTAATTTGGGAGTGTTACACTACCTATACATGTAAACTACATAGGTACATGTCCTGCCTTTTGCCTACACAGCACCCCGCCCTATAGGTTACCTATGGCATACCTTAGGGGTGTCTTATATGTAGAAAGGGGGGAGTGTTAGGCTTGACAAGTACTTTTAAATGCCAAGTCGAATTGGCAGTGAAACTGCACACACAGGCATTGTAATGGCAGGCCTGAGACATGGTTAAGGAGCTACTTAAGTGGGTGGCACAATCAATGCTGCAGGCCCACTAGTAGCATTTAATCTACAGGCCCTGGGCACATATAGTGCACACTACTAGGGACATATAAGTAAATTAGTAAATTAAATAGTCCAATTGGGTATAATCCAATGTTACCATGTTTAAAGGGAGAAAGCATGTGCACTTTAGCACTGGTTAGCAGTGGTAAAGTGCGCAGAGTCTAAAAACCATCAAAAACAATGTCCAAAAAGTGGAGGGAGGCAGGCAAAAGGTTAGGGGTGGCCACCCCAAGGCTGTCAGGTCTAACAGTCTGTTTTTATACAGATTTGCTCTACCATATTTACAGCATTATAGTGCTTCAAGTAACAGATATTTATGATGCCCAACATCAGGTTATCAATTGTATCATTCTTTGAATGAAGAGCATTTAAGTGCACACATATTTTCGCAAAGTGTACATTTATCTTTTCAGCTAATCCACGGGTTAAGATAATTTAACCAGCTAATACATTTATAACATAAATAAGATTCCATTATTTAACTTTACTCGGTATATGTAAGTAGAATGCAGGTACAACGCGTGACGTGAAATAATTATAGTAAAAAATTCAATAATTATCTTGCTCACGTTTTGTATTCGTTTTGAAGGTACAAAAGGAGCATAACTTAATTTTGACCTCTGCTGTCTGCATAGAGGTATCCTCGCCCCGTCTCTCGTGTTCATTACCAGGCCCCGATTGGTCAAGCCTTCTTCGTTCTGCCTTACTGACAACAGGTCTTTACTTTTACTCATAAATTGATCCAATGAGGTCAGAACAAGAAGAAAGAGCACAGAACATAAACGGACCAGTTTAAAAAGAGAAAGTGTCACTAAATATGATAAGAAAAATTAATGTAAGAAAACCATGCAAACGGTGATTTATTCATGCGCATGGATTGTGGCTCTGAAACATGTTCATCTTCTTGTCTAAGACCTGAACCAAAAAATCTCAAGAAATATTAACCTTCTGCAAATTAAATTTATTCTGTGAGGCCAGGGGCACGTTTCAGCTGGCTTGCCTGTAAACTGCCATGTAGTCCCCCACGGCAAAAAGCTCACCATGGCATCATATAAAAGATGTCAATAGAAAACCATTATCCCAAGTAATTCAGTTTTTGTTCTGCTTCAACATTCAGAGAAAATTCAAAATGAAGTTTATGTCCCATACACACAGATATTAACCTGTGCGTGTGTTCTTTGTGTGTTCTAGTGTGAATGTTTGATGCAAGCCTTAAAAAGCCATAATTTAGTCACTGCCTAATTCTGTGCTGATAGAAAAAGATCTTTAATAATTCATACACACCTTCATGGATACCCTGCAGGCTCTATTTAAATGAAACTGCCTTTTATTTGCGTTCCCTACTGCGCCTAATCCCCACTCTCTGGCTCGGCTATGCTGGAAATAATGACAGGCAGAGTGGAGGAAATTACATGGTGTGTAGAATTCATCTTACCTTAAACTGCTTAAATGTGAAACGAACAGCGGCTGGCAAGGACATTTCAAAGGCTGCAAGACTGGCTGTTGTGACATCATGCTGAATTAGGGCTTATCGAAAACACCCATGACTAATTCATATGTACGTGCAGTATTAAGATACAGTTTACTAGGCTTTTTCGCGGTCTAGTGTACCTGTATATTGTGATTATTGTAATGGAAGCAAGCAAACTCTTTGTACCTGTCTTAAAGAGTCCCTGTTAGTTGTTGTTGCTTTTTGCTTTCTGCGCCATAGTTACAAAGTGGAGCAATGCTTGCATTGTGCTACTTTGTAACCCCTTGTGCCACATTATGCCTGCGCCAGGCATAATGTATGCAAGGGGGGGCATTCGGGCGTTAGGGGGGCACTAAAAATGGAACAAAGGAACCTATGAAATTCCTTTGCGCCATTTTGATCAGCATTTTTTGATGCCTGGTAGCTTTTACCTATGAATGTACGTATAGCTCTTAGCACTAGGTTTAAGCTGTTTCTATGTACTTTCACTTTTGGCTGATAAGCTATTTGAAATCCAGAGTCTGGTGCTTAACACTTTTCCCGCCCTTGCGGTAAGCAGATAAATACAAATGTGCTTGCAAATAAAGCATCCCGATTCCCAGCATCAGGATCAGCAGATTTTAGCGGACTGATGGCATCTATTACAAGGAAAATCGAGTGGGTATGAGGGGCAGAAACAGTGGTGTTGTCAACCTAAGTCCACTGGTGGTTGGTGACATAGGTAGAGCGTAAACACCTTCATCGATGTTATACAGGGTGTAGGTAACGTTCCCAACCTGCTTTTAGGGGATAAAGAACATTACTACCACAAAACACACTGGATGATGCAAAATCCTAATTCATATATGCCTTAATTCCTTTTAGAAGCTCTCAGGCATGCTTTCACATCTCCACATATTCGCTTTATTTTTTGTCAGTGTTGAAATGTGCTATTCTAACAGCCATGAGATGAACTTTATTTTTTCCTTTGTAGTCAGGCCTATCTGATATGCATTGTACCGAACAGTTAGCATTAAATATACTTAAATGCTCTGTGGCGAGCGAGGTACAGTTTCATCCTTTTGTTTCAGGGGTCCTGGGTTGCCTCTGAAAGAGTTAACTACATCTGTTCTTTGCAAGACAGAAATGAGACTGAACCGAGTCTGAGTTTAGCGGACAGGAGAGATGATCTTCGTGCAACATAAACAGGACCTTCCCTCTCTAAACACTGACCTGAATGAAGGAGGGTCGGCAGGCTGCTGTGCTGCACTCAGGCCAGCCGTGAGGGCTACAGAGGCGTCTCACCTGCTCAGCTAGAGGACAGGCTGCAGTCCCTGCCTGTATCACCATTTGCCGACAGCTCAGTCCTCTGTTAGAAGGCATGTCAGATTCTCCTCGAAGTGTAACTCACCCCTCGCTCATGCTGCTTCCTGCTGCCTTACCATTAGGAGAAGAGAGAATATGCAGCATTAGGCCTGGAGGTCAGGACGTGGGCACTCGCTGCATGAGTGATTCATTCTCCAAAGGCACTGTACACTGTTCCTGAAGCAGGACGTTCTTCTGATCTGCGCTTCTCCTGAGGTTCTACTGACTGCTGGTTGGATGTGACTAAGGGCTGGGGAGTAGTTTGTGAGTCCATCTGCCTAATAGACTCCTCCCCAGCTCCTCTTAATGCCTAACCAACAGTGAGGAGAATATAAAAAGTGGGTGAACTTTAGGAATCCAGCCTGCACCGCTCACTCGTAGTTCAACTGTGCTAGCTGGTCTGCCTTCTGTCATTAAAACTTATGATGGTAATTTAGCCACACTCAGAGCTACATAATATTTGCCCTACAGATCGCCATGCCCCTGGCTCTTTATAACAGACGTGCCCGTTTATGACGCAAGCATTCTTACTTGTGCTTCAGGGGTGAGTGAGAACCTCGATCTGCACAGCCGCAGCTGCACGTCCTGGAAAGAAACATAAAACACAATGCCAATCCTGATGGAGCAGCCAAGAGTTATGTTTAGCTGCTCATGTACTCCAACCTACTCCTCTTCCTCTCCTGAATGGTGGGGCTATGCCCCTTTCACCCAGAAGCACTAGCTCCCTACGCCTAAGAGTTGAATTTGTAGTGCTTTTTCTAGGACGGTGGTCCTCACACACACATATAGGTGTCATTGTAGGATTACCGCTCAGGTCAAGGACATGGTCCTCTGCGTGGGCTACTACCACGCGGCACAAAGTAGCACTTAGGATCTTTTGAGTCCTAGGAGCCTATGATCAGAAGGTGTGGAGAGGGTAACACTTAGGCAGTGGAGGGTAAAATGTCCCAGTCACTAGAGGTGCTACGGCTAGTGGTGGACTAAACAATTGTTAATTGCGTCTCCATTTATTATAAGATCAAAGAAAAGGGGAATAATTCAACTGTACTGATTGATCAACATGGTTAAGCCCCCTAATCACACCACTGTGAAGTGCAGTGGTCTTTTGACAGGACCAAACTACAAGTCTCTGTATGAATCCTACAAAATATATGTTCAAGTGCAAAGAGAAAAGAAAACCCTGGTCTAACACTTGATCGGGTGATCCTGTAGGCACTCCTGTCGCCATTACTCAATACCTGGGATCCCGAAAGCCTCAGATATTGCCAATGATCAAGGAATCGGCCTAGAGGGGTGGTTGTTTGCCGATCGCCTCTTCCATGCCACACTGTGTCCCCAGGGACATTCTCCAGTGATTAGAAGACTCTGTTGGACTAGCCGCAGGTTGAACGGCACTGTGCTTTACCTGCATACGAACACTGCACCATTCACAAATGATACTTTGCTATGGCCTGATGACTGGTGGAAGGAGAGCGTTGTTTAGCTAAGCTGTTTGACTTCAGTACGCCGTGTTCTGCATTAATTTTGAACGTTCATTTAGGATGTTGCTTTGCATGTGAACACACAACTATTCCTACATGGGGTGCCTAGTATGATGACTTTAGTCTTCATGAGTCCAGATGTCGTTCGGGTCGAAACCGCCACAATCACACGGTTCACACCCATGGTTGTAGCGTGAATAAAACAACGAGAATACCTCACAGAACAGATAGGGAACAGTGCTAGAATTCCTGGCAAAGCTCCGTTGCGAATGACTTTTGTTGATCTGACTTTCAGTGAAATCCTAAAGGTTTTGCACTGTTCACGCTATGTTAAAATCTCTATGTGTGAATTTTTGGGTTTTTGGCACTGGGTGATGCAATGCCATTTGGTACTGCGCATGCTATTTAGGCAAACAAACATTTTACACCAGAAAATTAATCAATGCTGCCGTTTTTGCTGCTTTGTGTAACTCAGGGTCTTGAAAATTCTTGTGCTAAAGCGTGGTCATTAAATCTTGGCCCTTGTCATGTTTGGGTCAGACCTAATTTAAATATCTCAATGGTGGGGGGAGCGCAAACACTATGGCCCAGATTTATGCAAAAGTGGAGCAGCGCGGTGCTGCACCAAAAATAGCAGCGTGCACTGCGCCACATTTGAAACGCAGGGGTTAGCCGTATTTAGAGGAATACTGTACATCCCTGCGTTTTCCCCTGCGCTCGCGCTGAATTAAGCTGCCTGGTGCCAACACAGGCATCCTTGCACTATAGTTCTACGGTGTCTGCGTTGAGGGGATAGATTGTTGATGTGCAGGAAGGCGTCCCTTCCTGCACATCAGCAATCTATAATGGCGATTTGGCACTTCTATGTGTGCTGCAAAGTAGAGCACACATAGAAGTATCAAAGCGTCATTTTGAAAGATTGTGTTTGTACAGGAAGGTGTCGCTTCCTGCACGTAAACAATCGTCCATGGCATTTTGCTTCTTCTATGTGTGCTGCAGAATGCAGCACACTTAGAAGAAGCAAAAAACAAGGTAGAATTAAAGCATTCCTCCTCGCTTTGCCATGCTAATGCCACCCCTGGGGTGGCGGTAGTTTTTGGCACTGCCTCAGGTTTATGGCAACTCGTAAATCTGAAGCAGCGTCAAAAGCAATGGGTGTTGCAGTGGAACGCCCACAGCAACACCCATTGCACTCCCCTCTGACGCAGAAAACTGCGTCAGAGGGGCCCATGTTTACAAGGAGGCGTAACACCACAAAAAAGTGCCATTACACCTCCTTGTAAATATGGAGCAGTGCTTAGCGCCACCAGAGCGTCATGAAAAGTGAGGCTCCGTTGGCACTAGGGGCTCCTGAATATGCCCCAAAATGTTTTTCTTTTTTTCCACTCGACAAATAGGAAGACAGTGAACTAAAAGCCACCTTTCCAGCATAGCCACCCACAATGTTTGACTCTTTATGGATCCTAATTTTGCAAGTATTATGATTCTCTTCACTGTATACTGTGACACTGCTGTTCACTGCCACAGTGCACGGGCTCTTTCCTTAAAACTGTACCATGAAACGGTTTTTACTCAATAATTGTATATAACTCTCTAGAAGGGCCATTGTAAATTAGTACAGAAGCTGACTAGCTGTGTGGAAGTCGAATGTCGTACATGGATTGCATTATGCATTTACACCACCCACACATATGACAAACATGCATTTCTTCCGGGAGAACTGTTCTTTGCTGGGCTGAAGCTTTAAAGCAGGAACACATGGCAAAGAACATTGCCTGGGTCAGGTTGATAAGTCAACTTTATATATCAGCTGTCACCGCTAAAGTGTTCCTTGCAAGCTCGCAAGGCTCGATGCTTAAAATATAAAAGAAAATTGTCATGCTACACATTGGCAATTAAATGGTCTCACTGTAAATAATTACTGAAAAGCTGTTGCCCTGTTGAGATAAAGCTGTGTTTTACACAAATAGACCTAGCTATGAATAAAATCATTATTTCAACCTCCGTCCAGGAAAATGCAACAGCGATGTTTGAAAACTATGTGGCATTCAGTTTCAGAAATTTAGTTCAATAGTAAAAGCAGGTTTTTGAAAACTTTAGTGCAAAAGTAAATTTATATAAGTGTACTTGGTGCAGCCTGAGAGTAAACCAGTTCACAAGTGTTTTTCGCTCATCCCTGCTTTATACTTGGCTGGCTTGCTAATGGCCCTGCCAATGGAAAAATCTTTTGGCCTCTGCACCCCGGAAATTAGTAGTTCTGCCAGCAAGTTGCCCCTTAGCAAAGATTGGCCACCTTGGAGAGGGTAGGGCAGTTGGTAGAACAAAGGCACCCTTCTATGTTCTTCCTTTGACTTGGATATACCAAATGGGGTTGACAGGAACTGGCACCATACATTCCCAAAGCAACACTAGACTTTCAGGCTCCCTCCCCACGGGGAGGTAAAATCAGTTTTGGACCTGACAGAGGAGACGACACCCCACCTCTAAAGAGGAGTGGATAATAGAAGAGACAGGGCTCCATCAGGTGACAGAAGCCCGACTGGATGAAGGATGTTGGGCAGGCTTGCAGTAAACCAAGAGAAGATGTGCTGAAAGAAAGAATGGGGGAATTCTGCAGAGTCCAAAAATAGGATTGGGTATGGGAAATTCTCCACTCACTGGTTATTTCACCGGAAAAGGCTACCACTTCACCCAACCTCTTCAGATCATTTGTGGAACCGGGAAGAAAACATCCGGAACAAAGAAGCCTCTACCTGACTGCTAGAAGGAGAAAGAGATCTAAAGACTCCTGACTCGCTAGCACACAGTGACTGAAAATGCTCTGCAATGGTCACATTGTTACCTAGTGTTACATGCCATTAAGACACAAAAATCAGCAGAACAACTCCTCATTCCCAGAAAGCTCAGTTAACACAGAGGACTGGACCCTGCAGGAGCCATAGCTGAAGAGAGAACTGGTGTATAGAATCTTGTTCTGTTGACTTGATGACTTTTAAGGGATTAGGATGAACTTTCCAAGCAGTTGGGGAAAAGTGGGACCTTAATCATTTCAACCTCAGGAGGTTGGGGCAAGGTGCTAAGGCTTCTTAAGGGAGGTCATACCACCAGCAGGCAAGAAAACCAGAGTCATCCCGCTCAGAGCTTTTTGTAGTGCTGAAAACTTGTTCTGCTGGACCTCATCCTTGCAAAACCAGACAGTCTACAGCTTGCACCCTGGCACCCCTGGTGAATTGTGAGAACAAAAATTGCTATATCAAAGATAAAACATAGATAAACGCAAGGCGACAGATCTCTCGCAACAGCAAAACAAGCTTTCTTTCTTCAGAATCTAGCTTTGTTCTGCTTGTAGCTTTTGGCACCAAAATCAGCAACATCAGTGGTAGCTTTGTGATGATGCAACTAACTTCAAGGCACCTTTGTCAACTTCAACTTCTGATCTTACCTGTTGGAAAATTACAACCTTTAAAAAATAGACCAAAGCCAAAGTAAAAGCATTGACTGGTGTGAACAGCTTGGTGTACCTTGACCTATGTCCCATGGCTGTTGGCCTGAATTAAAGCCTAGGTCCTTGCCAACTTCCAACAGACTCTTGTAAATTGTGTCTTACATTTTCCATGCACTTTTGCGTAAAAGCTTTAAAAAACGAATGTCTCTGGATATCTTTAACCTATTTTCATCATTTGGTGCCTTTTGGTCATTGCATTTTCTTTATTTTTCTAAATTGGTTTGGGAATTCTTTTTTGATTTTTTTCTTAACTTTATATTAGTTGGTAATACTTGCAGTTGACTTATTTCTGGAGAGTAAATTACCTGCTGCTGCAGTACAGTTACCAGGGGGTGAGCAGAATTTGTCTTGGTACTGCAATCAGAACTAGGCAGGATGTATTTATTAGGTTGATAAGAATAGCACTTTCCCAAATCAATATTCCATTTTCAAACATGGTTCCTTAATTTATAGTGTGACACTGGTAACATTGTCTGCATGTTTTTTTGTTTATTGGAGGACCACTTGATAATCTGCCTTTGCCCAATTTTTGTTAAGGGCTTCAATACAAAAACTTGTTTTAAAAAATTCAGGGGGCGTCTAAGTTCAGAGCTCTGTGACATCTGTAGTAAGTGTTTTACGTTCGGAAGTACTTTCGTTCTAAATTCATAAGATTAAGTAGTCCTAGGATGTGAACGTATTTTCGAATTTCTTTTCGGGCCATGAACATTTTCAGAGTTTATTTAGGTAATTATTTTGCCCTTTTTAGGTACTGTTGAGCTTTGGAATGTATTGTTGATTTAGTGTTATGTCACATTAGGCCCGATTACGACCTTGGAGGAGGGGATTACTCTGTCCCAAAAGTGATGGATATACTGTCCGCTGTTTTACAAGTTCCATAGAATATAATTCCGCCAAGGTCGTAATCAGGCCCATTGTCTGTATCTAATTTATGCCAATAAATTGTAACCGAATTTCCCTCCCTACCACCTAGATCACGTCAAGATGTGATTTTACTTATGAAGAGAAGTACTAACAACTGCATCTCACACAGCTCTTCCCTTTCATTCTCCTGAAAACAAATGTTGATATTAATTGGGAGCAATGTTAACTATGAATTATAGATATATAGAAGTGTTTATCTATAAGGTTTGTAAGTCTTAGGTTAGATGCCATTACTGCTCCTTTTCACTACCAAACCGGAGAACAGAAGAGGCACTTTCCATTGCTGATAAACAACTCAGCCAGACGATTTCCTCAATTCCAGATTCAAAATAATGCTCTAATAAATGTGATACGTAACACTTATCAGCATTTTACAACGTGTAATTGCATAAATGGAAATTGCAGAGCAGAATCTTGTGTAAGATGCCTTAGACATTCTCAAATTATAAAAGCAATAAATATCTAACAGCTGAATCAAATGGTGCCTAGATTGATCCAGTCAATAAAAATAGCCGGAAAAAACTGTCATGAATGCAGGATGACAGAGGTATTGATTAACTGTAGTCTTAATAATTTCAGACTTAATGTTTCTTTAAAAACATAATTAAAAGTTTAATGAGTAGTAATCATCAAACGCACGGGTATCTTTTAAAATTCCAAAAAGCACTATTTAAACAAAATAATTACAATTACGTTTTCTTTTCATATTTACACAACAGGTGTAAAGACAAATGTTTAATAAGAATATCGTAGTGGCACACACCCACCCTTTTGTGGCAAAATCCAAATATCAATACAAGGAAAACAAATGTATGTTATGTGACTTAGCAAACAGCAACGATGGACCGTTTAGGTCCGGTTTTGTTCTTCCATAGAGAAAGAATAATGCAAATTACTTAAGTGATGTTGTTGTACCTGTCCCTTTTACAGGGTCATTCCCCAGGCTGTTTACCTTTTGCCTCCTTATTTTTCTGAACTTTGTTGGCTGACGTTATGACTCCGAGCACTTTTTCACCGTTAACCAGTGCTAAAGTGCATGTGCTCTCCCTTGTAAAGTTGGTATGAATGGATTATACCTAATTGCCATATTTAATTTACCTATAAGTCCCTTGTAAAGTGGTATCCCTATACTCAGGGCCAGTAAATTAAATTCTACTAGTGGGCCTGCAGCGCTGCTTGCGCCACCCACTGAAGTAGCCTTTCAAACCTAACTCAAGCCTGCTAGGGCAGGGCCTGTGTGCACAGTTTTCTTCCACAGGCACCTGCCATCTAAATTTACTTGCCAAAAATCACCTTTTACTACATGTAAGTCACCCCTAGAGTACACCCAAACTAGCCCTATGGGCTTGGTGCCATGTATGTAGAAGGCAGGACGTGTCAGGTTGTGTGGCCTGTCCTGGTAGTGAAAAACTTAACTTGGTGTCTCACTGCTGTGAGTGCTGCCTTCTCTTAGGATTACATTAGAAATGCCTTGCCTTGGGTGTAAGGGGTATTGTCTGATTTATGAGGGGTAGCATAGGCATGTTTGGTATGGTTCTGATAGTGATAAGAAATTCTGCTTACTGGGGTAAGTGTATTTTTTATTACTATTACAGAAATGCCACTCCTAGAAAGTGCACATTTATCTGTGCTTATGACTCTGGTGTTTTTGCAGTTTGAGTCCAATCCACGTCTGGGCAGACTGACAGTTGGGGCTTTGTGCATACTTTTCAGACAGCCTGTACACAGGGAGGGTGGAGGTGTCACAGAGGTGCATCTACATATTGTATAGTCTTCCTGGGCTGAGAGAAGGGAGAGGTGGGGCACACCTATAGTTGTAAAGGCTGTGCCCTGGCCTCGCACAATAGGGTCTTTTACCCCCCACTAATGTTTGGAGCTTGTGCTGGAGGAGGGAAGGGGCACTCCCAGAACCAGTTGAAACTGGTTGGAACCCCCTCTCCTCCTCATTGACAAAGACACTGTAAACTGAGTATAAGTACAGGGGAATTTTCCCCACATTTTAGACATTCTTTGAACGTCCTTGGAACTGGACAGAAGGCTGCTGAGAGGACTCACCAGGAACCACCATGGACTGCTACTGTTGTGCTGACCTGTCTGTGACGCACAGGAGGAACTGCCACTGCTTGCATCCTCTTTTTGCACTGGCCTGTAGCTGGGTTTGCCAGCCCTGTGGTCCTTCTTAATTTTTGCGTTGTGGCCTCTGACCCCTGTAACCTACCTCAGCACAAGCAGTACTGCTTCAATGGTTTAGCGCTTGGAGAGCTCTCCTGTGTGACCCCTTTGCGCTTCTAAGCTCCTTATCCTGCAGGTGATTCACCGCCACGGCCTGGGCTCCTTAAGAATGCCCCAGCGCTCGTTAGCACGGCTGTTGGCAGGCAAAGCACAAGAGTCACGGAATCTTTAGTGCCCCTGGGGCACCACCAGGAGAACAGAAAGAAGCGAGCACACTCCTATCGTGCCTGCGGGCGGAGCACGCTGTAAGGAGTGCCCCCAGGGCACCAACAATCTTTCCAATTAGCCGTTCACCACCGCGGCCCGGAAAGACGAGTATACACTTGCACCCCACATTGGGTGGGGGCGAGTGGACGGCAACAGCCCCAGGAGGTGGAGAGCCCTCATCGGAGGTCTCCTCTGGATCCCAGGGCCACTCTGAAGAGCAGGACTTGGGGGAGGGGAGGAGAACGTCCCCCCTACCCCGCCATAGGAGCGGGACGATCCAGATTTTTGCCCGGCATTCTTTGAGGAATGGGGAAGGAAGGCCTCACCGGAGGGCCCCTTCCTTTTGCCCCCATTGCTTTCTTGGGCTGCGTTGCCCCACCCATTTGAGGGCCAGCAAAGGCCCGGGGGGAGGCCCCTGAGATCACGGGCCCCTGGAGGGGCCCATTCAGTGCATCAGAGAGGGTGACGACCGCCCCTCTCTCCTAGGAGCCAAGCGTGGCCCCTGTTGAGCACATAGGAGCACCGGGGGCCCCTACATCAATCTTCCAGGCACTAGGAGTGCCTTGTTCTACAGATTAAAGTACTTTCTGGGACACTGGGAGGGTGGTAGGTTCCAGGTTTAGGTTCTAATGATATATATTGGCTATAGGTTCCTGTTATGGTCATGCTAGGCTGATGTATGTTTACTTTCTCATGACTTGCCATATAATTTTATAATGTTCCTGATATAGGCCTTTATGATATTTCCTATGACAAGCACATTTATCTACTGTGATTCCTGACTACTACTTATGTTGCAGAATCCTGAGCACTTATGTGTTCCAATGTGACAACTTCTTATCCTTGCAGAGTATTAGTAACTTGTGTAACATTCTGACAACTGCTAAGGTAGTAGGGTATTACTGACGTGTAATGTTTGGTCTAATTATGTTTTGTGCAATACAGATTATTTTTACATAACTCAGTGTTGTGTTTACTTTGTGGTGTACCTCTTGCGTCACCTGTGTTGTGTGTGTTGTGCAAACGCTTTACACATTGCCTCCAGGTTAGGCCTGACTGCTCGTACCAAGCTACCAAGGGGGTGAGCAGGGGTTATCTTGGAGGTGTAACTCCCTTGCCCTGACTAGAGTGGGTGGGTTCTGCCTGGCTTAGGTGCATACCCTAGCCAACCAGAAACCCCATTTCTAACAGAATATTTTTAGTTTTTCAACTCTGCAGCCTTATGGAGGAGAATGATGTGCTTGAGGCTACTTAAGCAATTGATATCATTTATAGCAAGCAAGCATTATATTTGGGGTTTTATATTAATTGGATACAACTTTCTGAGTATGGTGGCCAACATAAATCTGGAATTGATATTGGCTAACTTGCTCAAGACCGCCGCATTTGATGTACCGAAAGCTAAATGGAGATCTCTGAGTGGCATTAATTTTCTATGAATGCTAATCTCAAGATATTTTATTTATTTATTCTTTGCTTTCCATCGGTTCTAATAAATGCCTCAATTTCATAAAGAATTTACCAAGAACCCGAGTTGCGCCGGATGTGGCATGTGTTGGGGTGGTAGAAACACATCTTCATGGATTGCCCTTCATGTATCTGTCCCGGAAAGGGATATTAGTAACATTAGAGCAAATTCTCAGTAAATCTCTACTCTTGGCAATTCCTGCAAAAATGGCTCTTTGGTGATTATGCAGGGACTTTTAGAGTACTTGAGTTATTGGGAATCCAGTTTGTTTTGTTTCTCTTATTCATAGGCTCCTGATTGTTGGACATTGGAACTCAATTATGGTTGACAGCAGTAGTAAGGTGCAAAGGGTAATTTGTAGGGAAGCTCAAGGAGAATATATGAATATGTGAATTAATGCAGTTTAGTTGGAGCTAATAGATACGATTTCAGCCCAATGGAAACCTCAGTGCATATGCACATGCACTTTATCTTGACAATTGTAATATTGATGGCGGTGGCACTTTAACCATGGACATTGGTTGTATTAAGAGCTTGTTATTGATGTGGTTATGTTAAGGTATTTGGTTTTTATATCTTGTCTTTATCTATAGTCTGTATTTTAGACAATTGTATTCTATCAACTCCCTACCTGATCATATAATGAGATGCTATTTTGTCAGTGCCCACTCAAAAGATATTTAATGCACTATAACACGAATGTTTATAGAGGCTTACATTTGTTTAAGCAGTATCAGATTCTTGTAGTACCTCAACTATTTATTCTTTAAGTGCTCACATATTAAAATACAAGAGAGGTCTAAATCATGCGAAGTTTCGAGATAAATAAGACAGTTATACAGGAGAACATGTTAGCAGTGCCCTAGAAATGTCTAGCTAAAATGTTAAAGATGTGGCGTCTGAGTTTAGCCTTGGAATGGATATTATGAATGCATTTATTTTTAAATATGCTCCTCAATGACCCTTCTGGAATCTCTGGTGCAGTGATCATAGAATACAAGCTATAGATTCCACCCTACCTGCTTGGACACACTTTTGCCTTAAATCGTTTTTTCATGGAAATGGATAGAGGTCCTACACATTCAGCACTCTATATTAACCCTGTGGTTAAATGTAATGCACTATAAATTCCAATATAAATAAATATGTTGGTAGGGTGAAAATTGAAATGTGCAGTTGTCAATTATAGTTTATTCTCTGATCAATAAAATAATGGTGTCATTTTATTACATTAAGTATGAATAGTTGTTGTGTGCAATAATTAATAGATTTGTGTTTCCTCACAAAATTAAAGAAGCATTGGTAAAGCCAATAGATTTGACCTTTTGAAGCTGGTGCGATAGTTCATTTTTTTATTTATTATTGTAATAAGAAGCCACAAAAATAAGAAAAAAGAAAACATGACAGAGAACAGATATTGCCTAGCAACAGAGCTTATTTGAGCCAATGGTTACTGCTGGGGTCCACCTGCACTCATTTCTGGAAACCAGGACTTGTTTTTCATCAAAGACTTTGATCCAGAGTGGTGGTGGATTAAAGAGGCATGAGGTGTAATCAAGGTTACCCACTCTTGGTAATCGACACCCTGATCTTCAGTAGTGCTGATTGTGGGCTTCTGAGCAAAACTTTGGGTCCAGCAAATTAAGCACTGCTTAGCAGAGAGGTGTACTTAGAAGATATATATAGACATATTTTTTTTGTTTTAATACACACATATGAAAATATTCGTATTGGCTCACAGAGAAGGTTCTATTGGGTTTGAACTACTATAACCTGAAGGCATACTATAAACACTCAAGAATGGAATATATAAAAACATTGGCAAAGTAAAGTATTCACAAACCAGCCCTGAACTACACATTTTTAGGTGGATGCACACATGCACTTGATCATGTAAACCACTATCACAGTGCAAGAGAGCCAATGGCTCAAGTGGGCTGACTTGCTGCTCCATGGTTTATACTGTTGGGAAAGAAGCAAAATTTGAATTTTAGTTGAAAAGACCAATAAACGGAGAGGACTGAGACCCAAAGCGTCTCGATGTATGTATTTATGCGAGTATTTTTTATCTATGATTTTTTTTTACTACATGAGATGAGCGAGACAACTAAAGCAGTCTGTAAGTGGGACCTAAAAAATGAAACTGATAAATGCACTTGTATGCTTATTTGGGATGTAGTCAGCAGCTATTGTTTCAAATTATAAACTTTTATTTTCATAACTTCTGCCAGATGTCAATTGACAGCTCATTTTTCACAATTCTTTTAAAACATTAATCAGAGCTGTCTTGTGATGGAAATGAGATGAGGGATGATTAAATGGGCAGGCGCAGGCAACTGAAGTAGTTTGAAAGATTTTGATATAATTTTTAATCTTCTGCACTGCATGAAAGATTTAATCACTGCAAACTTGTACCAAAAGTATATGAATTTATGTTAGCAGATTTGACTATGTAATATAATATGCGCTATGTGAATATAAATAAACATTATTAACATGATGAGGCGCAAAGGGCAAGCAATCATGTCAGCAGTGGCAAAGTATGTATGAAACTGTTCAGAAGAATTATCTGTTTTCAAGTGAAAAATTGCGTAAGAGTCAAGAATGCTCTTCAGTGATGCGTCCATATGTAAAGTAAAATTGCAAAACTTTATTTTTATTATTTTTCATCCTCTCAAAATTCAGGGAATAATTTTGTTAGCTGAACTATTTTCGAAATGTGTTGAATTTAATAACAGAGGAGCCGTGCTTGAGGGAAAAAAATCTAGAGTCAACTGTTAAAATAATCGTTTGATGAGAAAACTTATCACTTCGGCGCCTCGTCCGGGGTAGTATGCAATGACGTAGTAATATAATTCCTGTGTACTTTAAATTAGCTGATAGTTTAATTTTCTCATAAATAAAATCAAGTAAAACCAATGGAAAATCCACAAATATTTGGAGCGTTTCTTCCAAGTAACGTTTATAATCAGAATGCAGAGGAGATTCTGTACTATCTGAGCTACTTACAGACAAGCCGAGCACTTTGTGATAGCTATGAGAGAGAAAGCGAGAGAAAAGCCGCCGTTGTCTGTCAGCCATCTGTCGGCTAACGAAGCGGGGTTTATTTATCGAGTAGCGGGCTTTGGCATATGGATTCCCATTTGTGAGCAGTGGCTCTCTTTCCAGTTCCCATGTGGGAGCCGTGCTGCTGCTGCAGCAGTGTGTACCAGGAGACAGCGCGGACTCGCTCCGAAAGCTGGAAGAAGATGTACTGCAACCGGAGACCTGGCGGCGCTTTTATGTGCATAATATGGGTCATATTTACATTTTCAGTTTTATAATGTTGCTGTGATGCTGTCATGTGTATAAACATTGTTTCATGCTTTCAGGTTTCATGATGCAGCAGCTGCAAAACATATCTTAAAATATTTTTCCAATAACACTGGACAATGTGTTCTATGTATGTCATATGTTTACCAGAGGCCTGTGAAATTATAATTCTACGAGCCATGCTTTCCTACGGTGACAAACACTGTAACTTCCTGACGCTTTGTCTGTAAGATGAGTACCTCTAAACCACCTGTAGGGCGATCTATGCCAAGCATTTTTGCTTCCTGTACATGGGGCCAGTTCACAAGCGCTTTCACGATTACGGGAAGTAGTACAGTGCTTTTGTATTACTCTTACATGCCCTTGCTAATATGGGCCAAATGCCCAACTCTCTTTTAGTAGAAGTGGAAAGAGGACACAGTCCTTTTTATTTGTATATGAATATCCTCTAAATTTGAATTTGTAATGTATTTGATTTCGTTTAAAAACATAAAAGAATAATAAAGTACATAAAACAGTACAACTTAATACAATTAAATAAATATTACCCTAAAAACACACAATAGATTGTTTTGCAGATACGTGTTATCACTTACAGTTCATTGTCCTTCTTATGATTATTCATTTTCCAAACCAAATGTACACGAATACAATTAATTAAGTCTCTTTCTAACATTAAATACAGCCCACAAAAAAATTGACAGCCCGCAGCTGACTCCCATGGTTGGAAGGGATTTTAAATATAGGTATGTTGGACGAAGTTGATACAGGTTGAGAGATCTTAGTACAGAAATAATATAAAGCTTCCTCTGAATGACATACAATTTGCAGAATAGGACTGCAAGCATGGTGCTTTGTGGTGACACACAATCACAAGGGCAGTTTATTAATGTAGCAGACCAATAATCCATTTCCAGGAAGCTAGTCAGTGGATGAAAGAACTCCACTTGCAAGCCTGTGGGGATAAACCGATAGCTGGTGTTCATTATGAACTTAAGATAAGGCTGCATAACATCAGTGGTCAACACAAGTTGGTTCCTCAGCACACTAGGTTTCACCAGCTCTATGGTGAACCTAAGCTCTGCAGGAGGAGTAAGATATGTGGATTTCAAAACTTTCCTGCTTATAACGGCCAGGGATTCTTGCTTTCATAGCAGTCCGATTGTCCCAGGTCGTGAAAGAAGCTTAATATGTCAACCAGGGAATTCATAGGGGCAAGCTTGTATTTAAACATTTTGTAAGAATGGCACGGTTTAAGCCAGCAAACTCCGATATCCATATTTTGTGCCATAAGAGAACTGGCTTTACCATTATCAAATCTGTAAGAAATGTCACTCCCAATTCTGGGATGAATTGTATCACACACTTTGTTGAGAGAAAGCTATTTCGGGAAGAAGGGAGTATTTTGACTGGCACAGTAGTTTATGTGGGAGAGCATATAGTCAATTTGAAAATGGGATTCGACTCTGATCGGGCCAGCACGTCTGTATCAATTGTCTTAGTGTGTGGTAGAAATGTAAGCAGGGTAGTTTGAACTGCTGGAATGGCACCAAAGAAATGGAGCTGCCTCTGGTGAGAGTTTAGGTCATGCGGGGACACAAAGAGGCCTGACCGTATGATAAGGCAAGTTAAAATACTGAGGCATTCCACACCCTTTGACCCCACAGGCTCAAACCCCTGCACTCTCCCCAGGAAACCCCTTACCACCATATGGCGGGAAACAACAAATGGGAGGCAAAGGAGGGGATGGAGAAAGTGGACAAAATGGTAATCGTGACCCTCCGTGGCCACAAACCGTAGTTATGGCTAAGTGCCTTACTTGGGTGCATGACTGTAAACTGAAGCAGAGGAGCAGCACTGGTTTGAACAGGAATGGAGGCATATCATTGATTGGGCTAAAGTGCTGGAAGTTGCAGTGACACTCATTCCAAATAGCCGGTAGAATAAAAACGTGGGGCATTCCGGGCTCTATCCCCTACATAACATAGTTTGTGAAACTGCTTTTTCACTTTGGTTAAAGTCATTCATTTACATTTTTACTGCATTTAAAAAAAATTACATTACTCTTGAACTTAGAGTCAGAAGTGAAAAATAAAGAAATGTATAGTGGGGCATACATTTTGGTCTAGTGGTACTGTGTAAGCACCCAAGTCAAAAAGGAAGATCTTCCTGGAGTCATTGTGAAGACATCGGATGACGTCAGCTGGTCAATTCCTGCAGTTATCTGGGGAAGTCTTCTGAAGCCATCCTGAGGTATGTGTATAGGGGAACTATTTAAATGAGATGGCTCTAGAGTCATCTCATCACAAAAACTAAGATGGTGTTGTAATTACTTGAATGTGATTATCATTTACTACTGCAGGATGGTCATCGGATTACTTCAGTGGATAATATGTGATGATTGTTTACTACTCCAGGATGATCCCCCGATGACTTGAGGGTGAGGCTAGATTACTCCGGATTACAACATGATGACTACAGAATGAGGTTTTATTACTCCATGATGGTCCCATGATAGCTCTAGGATTAGGCAGTATTACACCAGGATGGTCCCAGGATGACTTCAGAGTGAGGCCAGATTACTCTAGGATTATAACAGGATGATTGCAGTACAAAGATTTATTACTTTTGGGTGATCTTGGGATGAATTCAGGATGAGGAAGTACTACACAAAGATGGCTTAAGGATGATGTTTTATTACTCAAGGAAGATAACAATGATGTTAGAATTAAGTGTTTATTACTCCAGGATCATGAGGACCCAGGCAGGCATTCCAGGAAAAAAGAGGATGCAAACCTATGAATAACTACTGTTGATATAGGGCACTCTGGGCCCCTTCAATGCCCTGGTGATACAGCATTGACTGCACTACTGATAACCTGGCCCCTCTCTAGAGTAAACCTTTACTGCTTGACTTTGCTATTCCTAGAGAGTCAAGTGCTCCAAAGAATATGTTTTTTTAATCAACTGTAACCGTGGGACACCACCAGTAAATACGAGTACCAACAGATAGTGCCCAGTAACCACTGACTGCCTTTCACCCTAAGATTAGGTCCTCCAGAGGTGTGAACCTGAAGGATTTTTCTTTTGAGTGCAACTTTGAATATATTTTAAACAGAAAATTATACTCCTGGTTGCAGATAGGGCACTAGTAATAAAATGGTGTTCCTGTTTTTCCATGCAAAACTAAATAAAAAATTAGGTCTAATAGCACGAGCAGTGGAAAGACACTGGGCAAGAACGCAGCACTTGGGCCATGCTCCAGGGAAGGTACAAATACATTAGGAATAAGTGAAATGGCACATGTTGACCAAAGAAAAGCAGAGAAATGAGAGTGATGATGAAGCCAGACAATGTTAATCAATGGGCGGGCTCTAAGCCCCCTCTGTAAGTACAAAAAATGTTTTGTAAACCACAGTGCATGCTGTTAGAAATGGGGTCTTTGGTTGGCAGTCAGAATACCCCCTGTGCAAGCAAGGACCCTCATTCTAGTAAGGGTAAAGGAGAATCATCCTCAGTTAACCCCCGCTCACCCCCTTGGTAGCTTGGCACAAGCAGGCAGGCTTAACCTCAGAGTCTAGGTGTAAAGTATTTGTACCAACACACACATTATCTCAATGAAAACACTACAAAATGACACAACACAGGTTTAGAAAAATAGGTAATATTTATCTAAACAAACAACATTAAAACAACAAAAATCTACCATACACAAGTCAAGTTATGAATTAAAAAGCAAAAAGAGAGTCTAAAATCCTTAGAAAACAATGCTAACGATGTTAGCGTGAAAAAGCACCTGAGCTGCATCAAAATAACACCACACAGGCGAGTGTGCGTCGGAAAAGGCCAGCAATGCATCGATTTCTCACTCGCAAGCGAGCCCGTGCGTCGTTCCTCCTCTGGTCGGGTCGCCATGCGTCGTTTTTCCTCTCCGCATGAGAGCAATGCGTCGATCTGGGCAGGCAACTCTCGTCCGGGCAGGCTTTGCATTGTTTTTCCGTGCCCAGCGAGTTTTGCGTTGAAAATCCTGCCACACGGTATCAGAAAAACCACACTATGTGGGTTGCGACGTTATCAGCCTCCGTCAGAGGGTGTTGCATGTTGTCTCTCCATCCGTGTGCGTCGATCTTCCAGCCACGATGCAAGTGGAGCATCGATTTCAGCCGTGAAGTCGGCAGCGCGTCGTTTCTCAGCTGCGTCTCGGAAGGTGCGTCAAAATTTTCCCCGCACAACAGTCTGTGCGTGGATTTTCAGTCTTGGTCTGCCGGCTCCAGGAACTGGATAGGGCACCACTTGGTAGGGCAGGAGTCTTAGCAGAGAGTCCAGGTGCTGGCAGCGGACGTCTGTGATTGCCCTGAGACTTCAACAACAGGAGGCAAGCCCATGACAAACCCTTGGAGACTTCTTCACACGCAGGAATGCACAACAAAGTCCAGTCTTTGTCACCTTGCACAGGCAGAAGCAGCAACTGCAGGATAGCTCCACAAAGCACAGCCGCAGGCAGGGCAGCACTTCTCCTTAGCTCTTCAGCTCTTCTCCAGGCAGAGGTTCCTCTTGATTTCCAGAAGTGATCTAATTTTCAGGGGTTTGGGTGCCCTTCATATACTCAGTTCTGCCTTTGAAGTAGGCCTACTTCAAAGGAAAGTCTCTCTTGTTTGTAAAAGCCTGCCTTGTCCAGACCAAGCCCCAAACACACACCAGGGGGTTGGAGACTGCATTGGGTGAGGGCGGGCACAGCCCTTTCAGGAGTAAGTGACCACTCCTCCCCTCTCTCCTAGCACAGATGGCTCATCAGGAAATGCAGGCTACACCCCAGCTCCCCTTGTGTCACAGTCTAGAGAGAGGTGCAAACAGCCCAACTGTCAAACTGACCCAGACAGGGAATCTACAAACAAGCAGAGTCACAGAATGGTTTAAGCAAGAAAATGTCCACTTTCTAAAAGTGGCATTTTCAAACACACAATCTCAAAACCAACTTTACTAAAAGATGTATTTTTAAATTGTGAGTTCAGAGACCCCAAACTTCCCATGTCTATCTGCTCCCAAAGGGAACGCTTTAATTATATTTAAAGGCAGCCCCTATGTTAACGTATGAGATAGATAGGCCTTGCAACAGTGAAAAACGAATTTGGCAGTATTTCACTGTCAGGACAAATAAAACACATTAGTATATATCCTACCTTAAACATACACTGCACCCTACCCATGGGGCTACCTAGGGCCTACCTTAGGGGTGTCTTACATGTAAGAAAAGGGAAGGTTTAGGCCTGGCAAGTGGGTACACTTGCCAAGTCGAATTGGCAGTTTAAAACTGCACACACAGACACTGCAGTAGCAGGTCTGAGACATGATTACAGGGCTACTCATGTGGGTGGCACAACCAGTGGTGCAGGCCCACTAGTAGCATTTGATTTACAGGCCCTGGGCACCTCTAGTGCACCTTACTAGGGACTTACTAGTAAATCAAATATGCCAATCATGGATAAGCTAATCAACAATACCATTTTATATAGAGAGCATATGCACTTTAGCACTGGTTAGCAGTGGTAAAGTGCTCAGAGTTCAAAAGCCAACACAACAGGTCATAAAAAATAGGAGGCAGGAGGCAAAAAGATTGGGGATGACCCTGCAAAAGGAAAAAAGTCCATCACATACACTGTCTTAGATCATAACAAAAAAGTATGAGGTTGAAAACAGGGAGTTAGTATGGAGGTAAACACCGACCTCAAATAATCACCAAACACATTTCCCCTTGAGATTTGGAAATATACTTTGTAATTTAGGCGTATGAGACTTGTGCATGTTTGTTACCGGCTTGTGTTTCTTTTTATACATTTGTACTGTGCACCGCCTGCTCTTTTATAGTTGTGTTCACTTCAGTGTGAATGACATTACATTGTTCTCACCCAGAGGTCGACTTTTGTCATTCTGGCCAGCTGGGTGGTGTTTCATGCCTCACTGAGCTTTGATGTCTGGACCAGTTTTCATGTGTTCTCATACCATCAGGGCTATCAAGGAAAGTGATACCCGCTGAAAGTGATTGAAAACAAAGTTGGAATTCTTGGTAAATGGTGGGAGGTGTGTAAGCTGTTTAACAATTAGTATTCAGCAGAATTTACAAAGCTGGTGGCCCCAGAAGCACGTTTTTTTGTGACTACCGGTTCCTGTGTCGTTTCATTATACAGTCTGCAGAGTTTATGTCGACCTCCATTTTCCCAGTGATTAGTTTGAAACTGTTAATTCTTTGTAAGATTACATACCACCGGTTTATTGCAAAATAGGGTTGTTTATAATAATATGAAACAACCCATCTTGCTGGTTCCTTTCACTGTCATAAATGTTACCCTTTAGATTCTTCTAACAAACCACGCTTGTGACAATTCTTCAAAGGACAAACTGAAATGTATTTTTGGAACTGTGGTCCACGTGTATGGCACTAACTGGCAGATCTAAATGACTGTGACAATGTAATTACACGTGTCTCTAAATCTCAGGATGTCATGAGGGAAGGAGATAGTGGGATCCCGGCTGTCCTCCGCTGGCTATGTTTTGTCAGCTTAAAATATTTTAATATGGTTTAGCAATGATTTTTGTGCAGTGGAAAGTCACTGTGAGGATGTAACATAAATTGCAACTTTTTTTTTAATGAGCTGTCAACAATAAGGATGGATGTTAAAGGATGGATGATTGCACTTCTCGTCAAAACTGCTACGTGTTATGGCAGAACTGGCAGCACTTTTCTGTAGATTTGCAATGATTTTACTAATTAATTAAGAGGAAAGGCGCATGCCATTGGCATTTTACTCCGGCTATACACTTGAAATGATCAGACTGCATACAGGAGAACTTTGAAGCTTTCACAGGATATCTCAGAAGGAGAAACATTTGATCATAGGGAAGAATGGGACACGTATTATAGTTTCTCGAGAACAAGGTGCGTTTATTCAGTCCCAGGCCCCAATGGTAGCATCTTCTCCATAAACCCCTTTTCTGGGCAAACGAATGTGAAGGAGCTTGGCACTGCGAGAGAAGGTTGGATATGCCTCTTCCCCATTCCCCCCTGCACCTTCCTGCTGTTGACATGACAACGGTCACTCTGCCCTGCAGAGCTCAATCGCATTCATTGTCATGCCCTTGGAGTAAGAGCAGGTGTGAATGAGCGCAGATGCGCCTTTCACCACTACAAAGGATACTTGATGCTGTCAGGGCTAAACCCTACCCCCTTTTACCTTCTGGCTTGCATGTGATCACAGGACAAAACTCTGTTGATATGGTGTTTGCAGCACCTACATTTAATACTCAAGCAGGTTCAACATTTGTAAATATAAATACAAATAATAAAATATAACTTAAAATATTAAATAAATCAAAATTGCTGAGGTGTGACATGCTCCTCAAATAATGAACACATCACTCTCAAACAACATGAATATTGCCTTCTTATATAGAAAATATGATGCTAGTCAAGTAATTATACTGCAATACTGTGGCACTCGTTATTATCACCTTATACGTAATGCACTGCAGAGATTCTTTTATCATAAAATCTTGTTCCTATCTTCATTCCTTATCACACATACATGGACTAACAATAATCGAATGGATATGCAATTTGGAATTGATGAGAAGTGCGGGAAGAACAAAACTCATATGTGGAGACATGATGAATAAAATCATGGACTAATTGATTGGATGTAATTGTGATTAATATTCGGGTTTTGAGTGGTATGTGTGATAAGGAATGAAGATAGGAACAAGATTTTATGATAAAAGAATCTCTGCAGTGAATTACGTAAATGTTAACACCTTTCTCTGATGTCATTACTGGTGATTCTGTGTACTTTTTATCTTTTTTTTTTTAATTAAATATTTTATTAACTTTTTGCTGTTGTACAGATTGTATTACCCAAGGCATGCTCATACCTAATCATTTCTTTACACTCTAACCACCATTACTCTTTAATCTATGTAAGTCTGGTAGGTGATTTGTAGTGTCCTAGTTACATTAAATTACCTTATTAACCTTATCCGCTCTTTACTTATGACTGTTCCAATATTCGGACTCCGATCACGTGCTCTCACTAGCGGTTCCTTACATGCTGTCCTGCCAGCTTTAACTTAATATGAACATAAACATAAACATGATGGTACCATGATTCCATGTAAGCTATTTGTGAGGTGATCGTGATGGAGCAATGCTTCTACGGTGGTTGACCCTCACCCAGTACCTGCCGTACCTTCCTTATGTACTGGGTCATCTCGCTTTTCTCCGTCGCCTCCTTCTGCAACCTTCCTTTGTATTGTGCCTCCCCTCTGCTTTCTAGTGGTTTCATGTTCCCGCCGCTCGCCCTCCATGCTATTAATTAATTCTTATGGTGGGTTCTTCCCTCCGCCATACCAATAGAATAGCTAATCTGTTAACCAGGGTCTCTTATGTCGCTGTCTTCCCCCATCACTTCTCGCCTCCATTTTGTCAGTACCTCCTCCCAGGCCGGGGCTATTGGTGTCTGGCGCAAGCCTTTCGCCTCTTCGCTCTTCAGGACCTGTAATTCAGCTCATGCCCACCTCAGTACCTTGCTTCTCCACTCAGTCATCGACGGGCCCCTGGGCGATTTCCAACCCACAGATATTAGTCTTCTATATAGGACTAGTGTAGTGTCTAAGTAGCGCTCCTGCACCTTCCCAATTGTCAATCCCTGCTTCAAGCCTGCCAGGCACACTGCTGGGGTTTGTGGTATTGACATTCCCATCAGCTTCTCCAAATCACTCACCACCGTTCCCCATCCAGCCTGGACCATCGGACAATGCCAGATCATGTGGTCAAGATCGACGTCCATGGTACCACACTTTGGGCATCCCTTAGGGATGACTCCATACATACGGGTTAAACGTTGTGAGGTGAGGTATGTCCTATGTATGTAGTTGTACTGGATGTATCTCAAGCGGGTATTCCTTGATACTTTCTTTGGGTATGCCAATATCTTCCTCCACTCCGTGTCTGATAGTTCTCGTTCGAGGGTCCCTTCCCATCTATCTCTCAGTGGTCTCAGCTGATCTAGTGAGTCCTCAATTTGTATTCTATATAATTTTGTGATTAGGTGGGTATCTGCCCCCGATGTCAGTAGAAGGAGTAACCCCCAGTGTGTGATAGGTTCCTCGTTAATCGTTTCCCATTGTTCTCTTATGAAATGGGTTAGTCCCTGGTGCACAAGGAACTGTCCGCTGGGGATCCCTTTATTGTTTACCAGCTCAGTAAATGGGCTCAGCACCCCCCCACAGAACAGGTCTCCTATTGTCTCTACTCCAGCCTTCATCCACGGCCCCAGGTCTGAGTCCACCCGATTCCCAGCAGTTGTTCCTACCCTCAACATGCTTAGCGGTAATGCAGGGGAATAGGCCCTCCCTACTCCCACTCACTTTGAGCACTTCTTCCAGCAGAACAAGGCCACTTTTGTCAGTGTGCTTTTTTCCTGTGACTTCAACTTCCGTCCCACCATTTCTCATATGATCTCCTCCACACCCAGTTCTCTCCTCTCAATGTGTCTGTCCAGGTTGCCCCCGCCCACGAACCATCTGGCGGTCCACTGTAATTGGCATGTTAAGTAATATAGCTCGAAGTCCCGGACTCCATGTCCTCCCTCAGTAGTTGGTCTGCATATCGTCGATAGTGCTGTGCGCCGCCGGCCTCCGTCCCATACTAGATCTCTGAGTAGTGAGTTCAGCTCCCTAAACCATGACGCTGTGATCTGTATCGGTAAGTTGGTGGAATAATAAAGGAGACGAGGTAACATGATCATTTTGATTAATGCTCTTCTGGCCATTATAGATAGTTTCAGTGACCTCCAGAACCCCACAGATGCTCTAAGGGAGCCGAGCGCCCTACCAAGGTTACCTTCTCATAAGTCCCTCCGATCGTGATAAACCTGAATCCCTAAGTACTTAAATGTAGCAGGAGCCTATACCACGGCCTTCGGGAATGTAGAGGGCTGGGCGCATCCCTTTGTCATCGGGAAAACGTATGTTTTGCCTCTGTTAAGTTTTAATCCTGAGGGACCTCTGAAGCGATCCAGTGCCTGTAAGGCCCAGGGCAGTCCAGTTTCCCCATCTTTGAGGTAAATTAGGATATCATCAGCATATAGTGAGATGTGTTCTGTTCCTCCCCATGTCACTCCCCTGCCATCACCTTCCATTCGGATGTACGTGGCCAGAGGTTCGATAGCCAGGGCAAACAATAACGGCGGTAATGGACATCCTTGTCTGGTGCCCCTGTGTATGGGATAGGGGCATGAGATGATTTTCCCCATCTTCACTCTCGCTTGTGGGGCTGCGTAGAGAAGGTCCACCCACTCTACCCACTTGTCTCCCATGCCCATCCTTAGCATTACCGTCCTCAGGTAGTCCCAGTGAATCGAATCAAAGGCTTTCTCAAAGTCTATGGCCAGTAACATCCCTTTTGGGGGTTTCACTGTTCCTGGCATCTGTAGGATAGCGAAGAGGCGTCGGAGATTAAGTGATGTATTACGGTTCGGTACAAACCCATTTTGGTCCGCATGTACCAGAGTGGGTATGTGCTGAAGCTAGTATTTTCCTAAGAATTTTAAAATCGCTGTTCAGCATTTAGAGCGGTCTGAAGTTGGTGACTGACGCTTTGCTTGTTTTCGTCTTAGGTAGGGCGATTACTACTGCTTCCCTGAGTGTGTCTGGGAGTAGGCCACGGCGTAATGCTTCTGCGTAGAGGTCCACCAGCTGCGGGGCCAGTAACTTGGAATATTTCTTATAAAAGTCCATTGGCAACCCATCAGTGCCTGGTGTTTTCCCTGGGGCCAACTGCGAGATAGCCTCCAGTACCTCCTCCGTCGTCACCGGGCCCCCTAACTCTTCACCCACTTCACTGGCCAGTATCGCAACGGAAGTGGTCGTAAGAATTCCCTTAGTCTGTCCTCATCTAGTGCATCCGGCTCCCTGTACAGGTAAGTGTAGTGCTCTTCAAAGGCGTTGTTTATGGGACCGGGTTTGAATCTGTGGGCCCCTTTCATGTCACGTACGCTTACTATGGGCATTCCCTCTCCTTTCGGTTTCACCAGCCATGCCAACATCCTTCCCGATCTACCCTCCTCGGCTTGCACTGTGGCTAAGTGTCTCTGGAGGCAGTGGAGCTGTTCTTCCACGTGTGAGTGGGATGTCCTCGCCTGTTCGTATTCCTCCTTTTCTTGCGCGCTTCTGTGTCCTTTTTTTCCCAATTATGTATGGTCTCCACGAGCTTGATCAATTCTCGGTCTAAGGTACGTCTTATCCCGACTGTCTGGCCTATGCTATAACCCCTCGTCGCGACCTTTAGTGCTTCCCATTCCATATACCTGGAGGACGCTGACCCCTTATTTATGTTAATTTGATCTGTTAAATGTGATTGGAGAGCCTCTCTGAATGCCTAATCTGCCAATGCTGTCGGCGATAGCCTCCACAGCGGTATGGGGGGCCTATCTTTAGTCGCTCTCTACTTTACTAGTAATGGATTATGGTCCAATATGGTTCGCCCCAGGTACTCAGTGTGGGTCATGCCTCTCTCTATTCCGGGAGTGCACACCACCCTGTCGATTCTGGTGTGTATCTGGTGTAGGGCAGAATAGAATGAGTAGTCCTTATCGTTTGGGTGTTGCTCTCGCCAGATATCTACCATTCCCCATGCTTTCACCCACTCACTCACTCACTTTCTTGGCTATTTTATGTGTCACTGCGCCCCGCAGTGGAGGTTAAGAGCGGTCCAAGTCTACGCCCAGGACACTATTAAAGTCTCCTCCTAGTAGTAATTCCCCGTGCTGTTGGCGGGTGATGCGACTCGAAAGGCATTGAAAGAAAGGGGCCTGATCTTGGTTAGGGGCATAAACGCTTCCCAGGACTATTGGGATCCCGTGGAGCCTCCCTTCACCACTACAAATCTGCCCTCCTGGTCTATGTCTGTGGATATCGCCTCGAAAGGCACGCCGGCACGAATCCAGATTAGTGCGCCCCTGGAGTAGGCAGAATACTTGGTGGCAAACACCTGCCATTGCCATCTGCGTCTCAGCTTTTCTACCTCACTCGTAGTCAAGTGGGTTTCTTGGAGCATCGCTACGTGTATGCCTCTTCGCTTCAGGTGGGTCAGTATTTTATGTCTTTTTGCAGGTGAACCCATGCCCCGTATATTCGATGTTAAAAGGTTATGTCATGTGAGGGATGCAGCCCCACCCCCTCTCATTGTCCTCCCTTCCGCTTTGTGTGCTCCAGCGACCCTCATGTGTGTAACCTTTTTTCTTCAGGTACCATCTGATTTCAAACTTACGTAACCCCAACTCCCTCACCCCAGGGCCCCTCCGTAACTGTAGGGTGCCCAAAAAAAACGTGCAAACAAGCAACGTGGTCCAACAAATGCACTTAGTTCTCCCCATTCCACTGTTTGGACGAGAAGCCTGTCGGGGGTGGTGCGGAGTCCATTGGGGCCATTCTTCTAGTCAGTGTGCCCCACCCCAGCGTCCATCAGCGCTCTGGTCACCCCAGTTCATCCGCTGTCTGCGGTGTCACTTTCGGTTGACTCTCCGAGCAGCAGGAGCCCTCTACTGATGATGCTGCGGTGCCATCCGAGTCAATGTCCTAGTTTCTCTTCGGAGAGGCCTCTATGCTCATTGAAGCTGCTGCCCTCAGGGCCTCCTTCTTACTCATGTCTTTCTGAGTTTGCGATGGCCTGGGGCGAGACCGGTGCCGCCTTCTCACCCCCCCCCCCCACCGGAGGGGCTCCCCATCCGGCCCCTCAGCCCGTCCTCTCCTTCCTCCCAAGGCCTCCAACCACTCCCAAGCTTCCTCTGGATTTGGAAAAAACTTGGTCTTGGTCTTGCCCTCAACCATCACCTTCAGTCTGGCTGGGAAGAGGAGTGAGTATTGGATTCCTTCTTCTCTCAACGCTCTCTTTACCGCCAGAAAGGAGGATCTCCGTGTTTGAACCTCGAGGGTGAAATCCGGAAAGAGGGTCACTTCTCCATTGCCCACTCTGTAAGGGCCTGCCTCTCTGGACCTCTGGAGCAGGATGTCCCTGTCTTAATAGTGCAGCAGGCGTGCTATCACCACCCTAGGCGGTCTACCGGGTGCTGGAGGTCTCACGGGACCCGGTGCCCTCTCTCCAGAGCAAAGAACGGCGTCAGCCGACCTGGGGCCACCGTCTTAGGCATCCAATCCTCCAGGTATTCCACCATATTTGTGCCTTCTGATCCTTCCGGTAGCCCCACCACTCGCACATTGTTCCTTCGGCTCCTCCCCTCAGCATCCTCTGCCCTTTGCTCTAATCGCGTTATTATCTCCGTTAGATGTAGCACAGTGGACTCCAGATCCTTTTGTCTCGGAGCTATGTCTGTCAGTGTTGTCTCCGTGTCTTTGACCCTGTCTGTTAACTTTTGGTGGTCTGCTCGGAGGAGACCAACTTCCATTGCGACCAGATTGATGTTGCGTTGCAGGGTGGTTTTTGTGTCTTCAATTGCTCCTCGGTTTTGTCTAGCGTGTCTTGCATTGTACACTGTGCTGGTTCACGCGTTTCTCCTCCTTTTTCCCATTAGATGTTGGGCGGTCCATTTTTTTCCATCCACGGCGGCTTTTTGAGGTTATCAGCCCTGTTAGATCGGAGTCCAGTTCTCTGCCGCAGCCAACAACCTATGCTTAGGTGTCCCTTGGTCCCCCTAGCCTCACGTGGGCTTTTGCTGCAATCTGTGGTGGCCCTTCGGTGTTCTGCCTTGCTAAGACTAGTGCTGCTCGCAATTGTTCTTATAGGCCCGCATCAAGGTCACTCCCCTGGCAGCTGACAGCGTTCTGGCCCTCCCAGGGTTCTCCTGTCTTCTCCAGCGGCACGAAGTTAAGCAAAGAAAAGGATAGAGGAGAGTGCTGCCAAGGACCTGTCAACTGCAATCAATGGGCCCGGTCCTGTCGCCCACCATGGGCTCTTTACGCCGTCTACGGGCTTGCGGGGGTCAGGTGGGTCCTTTATGCAGCTTCGTTTTTTTGGTTTTGTTTTGTGTTGTGGTTATTTGGTTAGCACCACTCCTCAGTTCAGGGAGGAGGGTCCAGGTTCGTCCCCCCCACCGGGCCCCGGTCGGGTCCCTGCTCGCGTGATCCTTCCTCCTGGGGGATAGAGCACCCGCCGGCCCTCCCAATCACTTCATCAGGGCAGTTCCGTGGTTGCCGCCTCTTGGTTCTCAGTGGTATTCGTGGGGTCGCCCCCCAGTTCCAGGGGGCCCAGGGGCGATGGGCCATCCCTCTCCTATAATCCCAGCTCTGCTGCCCTTCTCCAGGGTGTTATTGCTGCTTCTCTGCCCGGAGGGGCCAGGGAAATATCTTGGTTCCCTATCTTCTCCTTCTCTGGTGCTTCCCTTTCTTTTAGGTGGGGCCCCGGATCCTCCCTCTCCACAGGGCCCCAGCCGGGACCTCGCTCACCTGGTCTCTCCTCGGTAGCGGGGGGTCCTCCACCAGCCCCCTCCGATGCTCCTCTGGCTCTGCACTGTGGTCTTCTCCGCCCTGCCTACCTCCGAGGCGGCCCCCTCCTCGACTCCAGAGGGCCCCCAATCACTGGCCGGCGCTCTCCACAGCTGCTCACCCGGGGCCGCGCCGGCTCACCGTTGCACCTCGGGTCCCCGGAACGTTCTCAGGGCTCCGGGGCGCGGCGGTGCCTCGCCGCTCCCGCCTGCGCCGGGGCCAGTCTGTACTTCATCGCGCAACTCCGCTGTATCAGTGCGGTGTTGCGCTGGACTGCTTGCCGGTGGCTCCGGGGCCGGGCACCGTCCCAGAGGAAACCAGGAGGCACTGCCCACTTCCGGAGCGGGCCCGACCTCCCAGCTCCAGTGGGCCCGCTATCGGCGGCCACCAGTCTCCTCTGCCAACTATGCGGGTCTTGCACCTGGTGCACCACATCTACTCGAGCCCCCGGCTCGTTTGTAGGGCTCCAGGGCGTTGCAGCACTCCGTCGCTCCCGCTCGTATTGGGGCCAAACGTTTCTTCTTTGCGCAGCACCGCTATCTCAACGCGGTGTTGCTCTGATCTTCTTTGCCGGTGGCACTAGGGCGGGGCTCCAATGAAACGGATAAATGTTAGGCCCCGTCGTAGCACTCGGACTACGCGTCCGACATCTTGGCTTTCGCATCCACGCCCCCGTGATTCTGTCTACTTAATGTGATGTATTGAGAAGGTTTTTTCTTTTGCTGATAGAATTAATTACTGTTAATAACTGACAGTAGACACACTTTAGTATAAGGTGATAATAACGAGTGCCACAGTATTGCTTTATGTTTTATTGATTGACTTGTCAAATCAGTGTTGGGGATTTGAGGGTGTAATCCCCACTGTAGTGCACCGTTGTATACTATTATGTTAAACTAGTATAATCCAAATTACTTAGTGCGCCACTTCTCCCTGTACTAGACACCCCTTCCTGGCAGTAGTTATAGTCAAGTAATTAGACTGACATTTTCAAATCATCCTCATATCATCAGGAACAAGAATGTGTTGTGAAGTAACCACAGTCATTTTCAAGTCATCCTCAAATCATCAGAAACAATCGTATCTTGTGGAGTCATCTGATACTCATTTTCAGGTTATCCTTACATCATTAAGCTCAAGTTTCTAAACTTTAGTGATGTCTTCAAGAACGTGATTATCTCTGATGATATGAAAATGACTTCTGAGATAGTTGGATGATCATCCAGTGACTCTGGGTTAGCTTCTAAAGTAATCCTGTTAGACACTGGCAATCATAAAATGATACAGCAAGTAGCGTCTGTATGAAAAGGCCAACATGAGAAATAAACACACAGTATATCCGATATCTGAGAGACGAAGCTTTGTAATTTTTGTGTCTTGAAGATGCAGTGATCAAAACATGGAATGCATGTTAAATTGATTGCCTCAAGCAGGATTGTTTGTAATTCTGTCTGAAAGTGTGTTCAAAATATATCTTACTCCCGAGTGAGTCGCATTAACATGTTTCTTTCTTGCTTCCAAACTTTTTTTACAGACATAATTGAGCTCGAAAGAAATGAGAATGTGAAACATGCAATGGAAACAAGACAAATGCCTAAAGTGGAATATCGAGATATTAAAATAGAGGATTATAGTAAGTATTTTTTGAATGGCTATTTGAGGTAGAAGTTTTGAGACGTAGTGCCAGGGCCAGCTGTCCGACTGTGCAGGGTGCTCTGTTTAAAAACGTCTTATGGGTTTAAAAGCTCCTTGTGCATCCAACATTTTTTAGGCAAAAATAAACAATACAAATGTCAAGATAACTCTGATGATTAATGTTACTGCTGGTGAGAGATCAGAATTTTATCTAGGGGCAGTTTTTTTTCTTCTCATCATAAAGTAGAACAGAGGGATAATGTGTCTGCTGAAAAGGATGTGTACCATGTATATCACAAAACGGTGTAAGTTGAACTATGAGTATTACTTAAAAAAAAAAGTGATATATGTCAGAGAGGGGCTAAGGGGAGGTGAGGGGCACTTCTGGAGAGTGGTAGGGAGGGAATTTGTGGACAAGGAGGTCATGGGGAGCAGGCACCAAAAAAGACTGTCGCACCAGGCACCACCAGCACTAAAGCCGACCCTGAGTAGTGCAGGCCAGCGGGAGAGGTGGTCCAGTGAGTAAATGTACAGCTTTTAGTCCTTTGGGCTTGGGTTTGAATTATACGTTTGTGGATTTGTTTTGCTGATATATGCACAATTGTTCCCAAATTATGTTTTTATGCAAACTACATTTTGCCGGTATCACCTAAAAAAAATCAAAAAAATCTGTGAGGTTATAAATCATTGCACAGAAAAGTCATAAAGTCATATGATATAAGGACAGGAGGCTGGATTACAAAAATCATGCAAAACATTACATTTTACAAAATAGTCACAATTTCACTCATTTCTCAAAATACAAAATTTGGAAGTACACAAGATGACACTGTTGTATAAAACATTTCACACATGCCTAGTTCTTATACCAAATCTGTCACCTGGCAGAAAATTGTGTACTTATATTTTAAAGTAGATCATTTTTTTTTGTCTCATATTGTTCATATGTTGGAATTGTAATGGATAATAAATATATGAAATGTGTAGCTTCAGTGTGTAAATTCCTACTTGATTTGTACCACCTGGTATCATCTAGCAGTTTTCTCCATTACGATATAGCTCTCTCTTAAACCACTTCAATGTATGTGCTGTATAAATACCTAAACGTGTAATTTAAGCGTCGTCTTTAGAAGATGCAGGGAGAAGAAAATGTAATAGAAAAAACGTACTCTTCGCCTGTTTTCAATTAAATATGTAGCAGTAATAATGTATATTTACTTAAACACATCTGCATGTCATTGCCCTCAGGGTGTACAGAGCAGTGTATAACATGTAGAATTCTAGACAAGGGACAGTGAATATGTGAAAAGTGGGATTATTTCACCAAGGGACTCTAAAAGACATCCATCAGACGACTCGGAACCCGATGTCAGAAAATCCTTGTTATTCACTTTTTGGTCATCTATAATTTTATGTGTATGTAAGGTTTCAAAAAGCAATGGACACAGCTTTCAGCTGCTGCACAGTAGAAGAAGAGCAATGGGGGAGCTATACATAACATGGCCTCCCTGCTCCACATGTAAGAGATAATTCCGGGCCATCTGCCTTCCACCACTACCACCCTCTGTGCCTTCCTACCGTGCTAGAACCAGCACTGCACGGAGAAGTCCCTGCGACTCCGTCAGATCAACCCGAAATTCCTTTATGATGTACAAACGAAAGGAATATATTTTTTTGTTTTCCACTATTGCTACGCTATTGCATTGGTACTCACAATAGTGGGTCTCAGTAAGAACCATAAAAAATGAAAGCTTTTATAAAAAAAACCAATTGGAGTAGAGCTCAGTATTCAGTTTTATCTTAACTTCTTGTACAGTTGCTGGGCAATCTCTTGATTTGTGGGTGAGTGGATTGGTGAGAGAGTGATCATCTGAATGAGCTTTAATGCCTTATGCTAATTGAAATGTGAATCACATCAAGGCCCAGATATACTAAACCTTCACCCAGCACATCACAGCACCCACTCACAGCACAGCTGTGCTGCATTGCTTAGGAGGGAAAGAGAAGAACAACACCATACCTACAGAGTTATGACACTCTCCTTAGCGCTAGCGCACAATCAGGATGCCAAGCTACATGCACACATCTTTGCACCATAGTGCAATGTGTGTGCATGAGTCTAGCATATGTTTTGTACTGAAAGGGTAAACGTCCATTACAAAATACTATGCTTAGACTAACTTTAAAACTGTAGGAAAGTCCTCCTTTTTGCCCTGGTCACTTCTAAACTTTTTTGACAGGTACTGGTGGTTACTGACTCTTGACTGTGCCATGGGTACTGCTTACCAGTCCCAGGGCCAGTGCTCTGTGTAAAATGGATATGCAAATTAGGCTAATTATATTTGACAGATTCAACCTTCCTATAATTCCCTAGTATATGGTTGGGAATGTAGGTTTAGGGACCCCAGCATAGGTAGTCTGTTGAGGTGTCTAGTGTCATTTTAAAGGCAGTCCTGCCTTGCTGGGTGCTTTTAAACTAAAGTTACATGCAAATTCGACTTTGGAATTAAAAGTACTTCCAAAGTCTTAAACAACCTTAATTTTACATATATTTCACCCCTAAGGTGTGCCCTAAGTGCCCCTATGGTTGGGTGCTATGTAACTATAAGCAGGAACCTTATATAAAAAATGTTTTATAAGCCCTGGTGAGGTAAAATAGCCAAATTTGTTTTTCCCTCACTGTAGTGAATGCACTTCATAGGCAAAAATGGGGAGACTTTATTTTAATTAATAGAGTCTCAATAGGAGCCTGCTATTTCAAATTTAGTATCAAACTGATTGTTATAATAAATCCCACAATTTGCCATTGGCAGATTTAATATAACTAATTCAGGGAAAGAGTTTTAAAACTCTACCTGAAAGTTGCCAACTTCAGCTCTGTAGTGCCCTTCTGTGATTGGCCAGCCTCTGGCCTTGATGAGGTATGAAGTGGCCTGGGCTAAACACAAAGGAAGTGCCTGGGTGAGGAGATCTGCCTCAGCAGGTGGCGAAACATGATGGGGGAGAGCAGCCAAACTGGTCTTCAAAGGAGGGAAGGACATTTGGAGCAGCTCAGGACCTTCCCCATTTTTTGTAACCCCAGACAACCAGGTGCCCTCTTAATTAGATTAGGAGAGGGCAGGAGAGGGGTGTGTTAAGGATTTTTAGCCATGCCAATGGGTGGGCTCAGCCAGACCTAACCTCCAAAATTCAGTTGCAGCCATTTTAGAATTTTAAAGAATGTTCCTCCCTGGGATTGATTTTTGCCACACTTATCAGGAAGTGGTCATCCAGAGGAGTAGTGGCCTGCCTGTTATAGGTCAGTTTCCCCCCTTGCCTTTCACCACAGGAGCAAGGATAAATATGGCAGAGTTGCAGAAACACCTCAGATCCCTTCAAGGAACAACATCAAAAGAAGAAGGACTGCCCTGCTGGACCCCTGACCTGTACCTGGACACTGCACTCTGAAGGACTGCACTAGCTGCCATTTGGTCCTCACCAGAAGAAGGACCTTGCCTGGCTTCAACTTGTTCCAGTAAGGACTCCCTGCTTGCTACACGTGAAAAGTACTTAACCAGAGTCCCCTGCATCAAATCCTGAAGAAACTGACTAGCTGACCACTGTCCATTGGAAATATTTCCTATTTCTATAAATTGGTTTCGGATTTTTAAACTGCTTCCTGTGTTTTACTTTATCACTGTTTTGTGATACTTGAATGCTTTACACACTTTGGCCAGAATTTATGGTGGCCTAGCGCCATTCCAATGCCACATTAGCACAATTTTTTTAATGCTAATGTGGCGTTGGAAGGGCATAAATGCCACGCCGTATTTACAAAGTGGCGCAATGCTTGCATTGTGCCACTTTGTAACCCCTTGCACCACAATATGCCTGCGCCAGGCATAATGAATGCAAGGGGGGCGTTCTGGCGCTAGGGGGGCTGTAAAAATGACGCAAAGGAATCCATGAGATTCATTTGCATCCTTTTTATTGGTATTTTTAACACCTGCTAAGTGCAGGCATTAAACAAAGGATCCCATTGTGTTCAGTGGGCCTCTGGGTGCTTTGCAGGATTAGCGTCAACATTTTTTCCGCTAGCCCGGCAAAGCGCCGGACTAGCATCATAAATTATGACGCTAGTCTCCCTGACTACCATCATGTTGCGCAAATCATGTTGTTAAATACGGCACACACCTGGTGGAGTTAGGGTGGTGCCAAGGAGCGTAAGAAAAGTGACGCAGCACTGAGTGTAGTGCCACTTTTCATAAATCTGGGCCTTTGTCTCCTACGTTAACCCTTGTTGCTCATTGCCAAGCTACCAAGGGGTGAGCTGGGGTTAATTTATTTAGACCTAACTGAACCAAGTGGGGGGTAGTGGCCTATTGGTAAGTGTAGGTACTTACCTGCCCTTACCAATAATCCACTTTCCAATAAAAACGTTTCACACGTTGAATGTGTGCTATACAGTACAGTACATATGCAAAGTGGGAAGCATTAGGAGGAATAAGAGCATTTATTCTTTTTACGCCTGCTTCGTAGTGTTGCTATTTTCTGGCTCAATACCCTGTCTACTATTGATAGTAGATACTGTTTTGCATCAAAAAGCATAGGTGATTGCCTAGGAACACCCATGTGACCACCCCCCTTGATGCAGAGTAATGCAAAGCAGTGCTTTGCACAGCTTTGCGTTACTTTTAGGCAACTTCCCAGCAAACAAATAACAAAGCATTTTATGTGCAGGTTTCCCATCACAAAATACAGTGCAGAATGTTTGTAAATCTGGGCCCTAGTATCTTATGTGAGCTTTGGTGTGTGTTGAGTGCTTAGGAATGATCTGGGGTGTGAGCACTGAATCCTAAAACTTTTTCTAGATCCCCCTATTACACCTGATATATGTTAGGCACTTAAACAAACGGCAATGAGTTTCCATTCCCCTGAAGTCAAGAACCTCTCCAGAGAGACTGCAAAGAGTGATATTGAGTTTGTATCAAGAGTGCTGGTGGTTTTGTAGGGAAATCTATGGTGAAAGGAGGCACAGCATTCAAGATGCGAGATCAAGTGAATAGAGGAATGTAAGGCTACGAGGCAAAGTGAGTGAAAAGAAAGGAACATAGATTTAGAGGTATGTACGTCATCACCTTCTGTGTATTCACTGCACTGTTTTCAACTGTAGGCATTTTGGGACTGTGGCAGGGATTTATGTATCCTGAAAAAAAAACGTGCTATTCCTAAGAAAAGACCTATCAGCGACATTCCAATATTATTACTTGTTGAAAACCTAGACAAGTTTATCCTTTCAGAAATATGCAAGGGACAACAATGACCTCTCACTAAAGTCTATCAACATGTTTAAGCTCTTTCTATTTAAGTGACATAATCTACATCAAAATACAGCAAACACCAAACCAGAAACCTGAAAAACACGGAGGAAACTAAGCACAGCCAGCAGAATCCAAACAAAACCCAAAAAGATATAGAGATATCTGCCAAGACTCTTACTAAATTCAAAACATTTACAAACAATTTTTTTTTCACAGATAACTGCCCAAGATTGCAAATTACAGATGATAAAACACTATCTGAACCTGGCACAGAAAAACAACATCTCACCCTGAGCTGAAGATTCTTGCAACATATCCTTCTTCCACTCTGAGAAAATCTTAAAGGGTCACCATAACTTCAAAAACATAAACCTTGTCAAATGTTCCTCCAAGCATACCACATAAATACTTTCTAAATTTATAAATATCATGCTTACATTGATCAGCAACGCCAATCACTACTCATGCACTGATGAGCATGAGTGTAATCTCACCTGATAAAAAGTGTCACCTGACCTGATAATTTTCATGAAGTTCCCGAAATATTATCTCTCTAAATCTTACGTGATGCTTACTGCTCCTCACATGCAATTCCAGCTCCACATTGCAGTGTTGTATCAGATGTTGTCTGTGCTATACATCTCAAGTCATTACTAATGTACTCTTCATTTTTTCTACGGAGCACTCCACTACTTATGTGGCTAGATCTAATTTATACAGATACCGTCAATAAAAAATATATAAATCTTTGAACACAAATGGAATACCCTGAATCATTGGATCTAGATCTGCAAACCATCAAATCTGATCTGTAGATATAGCCAGTGTTTAACTTGTAAAAGAGTAAGGGCCAGATGTAGCAAAGGTTTTTACCCATTCTGTGTCTATGGGAAAAAGTGTTCATACATATGGCCCCAAGTGTCTGACCCAAAGTTTTGCTCAGAATCTCGAAGCCCATGAAATCAATGATCTGTGTCAAATGCCAAGACTTTGTGGTCTTAATTCTACTGCATGCTTCTTTAATCCCCCACAAGACAATCAATACCTTTATCTCAATCTTGCATGTTCTTTTTCATCCCTGCTTTCTCCATTTGTAACTCTTTTTGTCTTTCTGCTCCTCGTTCTTTTCTCTCGCTTGCTCTGGATCAATGTCTGTTGAGAAGAACATAAGTGCTTGTCCCCACAAATGAGTGCCAGTGGGTGCCACCTGCAACCACTGACTCATATTAAGCACTGGCTATAGCTTTCAACTACAGATAGGCCACCAAAGGGGGCAGATTTTCCACAGGCATACTTCTGGAAAGGTATGGGGACATGGGTTTTCCTAGCTGAGCAATAAGAATTTTGTTGGGAATAATCAGATGTAACTAAAGTTGAAACCATCGGTATTCATAAACATTCACCATGCAAATTGGAAAAATGTACAAATACCTATTTCCCCTTGCCCAATAAATGCTAATTGTCTAAAAAAATAAAGGCAACAAGCTGCACATCCCTCCAAATTTATCGGAACATTTTATGAACACATAGGGTGGTCTAACACTATAACACATCTATTGCCAAGATAAGCTGTAATCAGGAATCACGCACAATTGGAACACATACTTTCTTCCCTCTAGACAAAATATGAGTGGTTGTCTCTTTGGCTAAGGAGTACTTAATACCAGCAGCAAGCCTTGAGGAAGTCCTGTAGTGGGATGAAACACGTGTCGGCTGAAGTCTTAAATCATTGGCTGAAATTACGTGAAGGCTGGAAGGCTGAAATCTTCAATTATTAGCTGAAATTGTGTAAAACCTGACAATCTTCTGCGGCTGGTTGAAATCATGTAAATTAGAACTCAATGATCAAGTTATTTGAAATTATGAAGTGCCAAACATTTGTTCTTAAAAAGTAGTCGTACTGGATACGGTTGTATGAAGTTACAAAGAAAATGAGTGTGTGCATTTGTAAACAGTCTTTTTTATTCTAAACTGATTTAGTGAAAGGAAAAGTGATTTACACCCGGATGTCTGAATTTTTTTTCTTTCTTATATATGTTCTATTGAAATTCACCTATGCAATTGAATTACTTTCATGGTTATACAAAATACCACGTTAACAATAAGATTCATAGTAATTTGTGCTTGGTGTACTCCACTATTATATGCTATTTGTCTGCTGCGCATGCCTGAAAATGTTCATACATTTCTAAGCTAATGCCTTGGAATTTTTTTGAATTTCCAAAATATGAGAACATTTAAGAAAGCAACGTACTCAGTTTTCAAACAACAAGATACTCTTGATACTACATAGGAGTTCATCAGGAGTCAGGCAGAGGGGTATGCCCAGGATGGTCTACCCTATTACAAGTTACATCTTGGGTGTAGAAAAGCAACGGATTGGACCAAATTTATTTCATCACACATTTTCCTCCCGATGGAAGCAAGAGGAAAATATGCACAGGAACGGCCTTGGATTAAGGGACTTTAAATTGAGGGTCCTCTTTCATTGTTTCCATTTATGCAAATGTTTTACTGTTATGCTTGCAGGGTGAATGCTCAGATTTTGTGGGTGTTCATGGGGTGCTGAGAGACTTTGGCTCTCACTCAGGATTGCACTTGAACTGGGATAAGTTGAATGCATTACACATTACATGCTTTGGCGTCGCGCTTCGCACCAACGTAGGTCATGTCATTCATTCAGATCGGGGCGCTTTGGTCAGCCTTCATGAACATTGGGCAGCTGACATGGGCCGAAACCTCACTGACACTTATTGGACCAGTTTCTTGACCTTAACCACCTGGGCCTCCAATAAAACCCGATTTAAGTTTATTCAGTTCTATTATTTGCACTGGGTGTACCCGGCTCCCAGACAAAACGATGTCACGTTTCCTGAAGCTCATGGGTCGTATACAAATTGCCAGCTGGAGTGTGCTGACTTTCATCTTATGTTGTGGGATTCCCCAACACTTACACCCTACTGGGACACTGTTCTGTGTCTTACCATTGTGTCTACAGATCCCAAGGCCAATCTGTTCACTACCAGATTTGTGTACCTAGCCCTCGTCCTCGCTAGGCGGAATTTATCCTTGTCTTGGAAATCTCCCATGGGCTCTTCTCTACAGGGATGGAGGCATGAGTTACTAAAATGGGCTGAGTGTAAGGGAACACTGTTGAAACTGAAAGCAGAGAGGGGTCAACATAGTCCTGAGCATCCAAAGGCATGGGTTTTGAACTTTCATGACTGCCCGGACATTGACGATCAGGGGCAGTTTCTACCTGCTCCAAATGAAGACTCCATCAGTGAGTGATTGCTCCATGTGGGCTACTCTGGGGCCCCGACTAGTTTGAGGGTTGGGCTCGGGCTGATAGGACTGGGCAAAGATTGTGAGTGGATGTGATGAGTTGAGCGGTCCCCTCCTCACTCAAGTACTGTCTGTGTGATTGGCCAAGTTACTCTAAGCTCCCCAGTGGCAGTTTATTCTAGTTTGTATTTGTTGTTTGACTGTTTTATCCCCCTCCACCCCATCTTACATCTCGTCTTGTTTGCCCTTTGCGCTGTATGAGTATCTTTTGTTTTGTATTAGGTTATTTTTCCCACAGGCGACTCTTTTGTTGTAGACTATTGCTTTTTCCTGCAGCTATGTTACTGTTTTCTGCTGTATGGCTGCAAGATTGTTTGATTTTGACTGCCTCTCTCGCAGTGGACTTATGCATGTCAGGCAATACTTTGTGTCAATTGACGTACGCTGTGTTAACAAAAATCCTTATAAAATGTTAAACAAAGAAATCCTTGGAATTAAGGAACAAATGCAAAATTGAACACAGTAATTCTGTGTCTTGCATGTTTTTCTAATCTCATGAGCAAAAACAAGTGCTCAATAACTTGAGGTGTTGGGGGGAGTGATACTGCCCAGAATTGATGACTCTAGCCCTTGTATCTCCTCCTCTAATTACCAGACGTCTCTTAATGGGGTCTAAATTGTTGTTCTTCCAGTGATATTCGTACGGAATAGGATAGGTAATATCACAGGTTACAAAGGCTGTTTCTATTTTTACCATTTCAATATTTAATCAACACTCTGTTGTATTTGTCACATAAGCAGTAAATGGTTGCTTGTTTGTGTGCTTCACGTTGTTTCACTGTTCTGCCTCGAGCCCCACAGTCACTGAATCAGCAGGCCGCATGAGTTATTAATGTTGCCTATTTATTTTTACCCACCACAGTAAAGGGGTTGCCTCCAGCTGTCTTAGGGCTATTGATCCTATTTGCCGCCCATTAGCATCGTTTCTGCAGAAATAATCTGCCAGTGTGACAGAAGATGGTCTTGCAACACACTGCTTGAAGCGCAGTGTTAATATGTTCTCTAATTAGAAAGCAAATGAGGTGATGTGAATGTATTTAGAATGCCATTGTTAAATAGGCAGTATTCGTTATTTCTTAAATAAAATAAAAAACTTTTCCTATTTACGGCATGATGGATCATTACATTTAGAAGAAAGTCATGCAGATGTCAATTACCAGGGGGGAAATGGACTGTAGCTTTAGCCTTTCTTTACTGGTGTTAATTTGGTTATAAGTCACAACATCCAATACATAAATATCGACCTGCGACAATGACTTACACAGTAGCGTTAAGATAACTTTACATCGGGGAGAATAAATGTACTATTCTCACTCTACACTTACTACCAAGATGATAGTGAGCATGTCAATATTTTCCGGGTGATATGGTGACTTTACACCTCAATTTTCGATTTAAAACTTTAAAATCTAACACAAGATGCATTCGTGCACCTTACAGTTGCCTCTTTTGTGGCACCCTAAATTTAGGATGATGTGGAATATATATATATATATATATATATATATATATATATATAGTAGTTAGCGACCAAAACTCCTATAAATTTCTTCATTTCTTCATTTATGAAACGACAATAAAAGGCTGAAATAAGAACTTCCTGGAGTGCGATGGGTCACTTTGTTGAAGAAATACATATATATATATATATATATATATATATATATATATATATATATATTTATATATATATATTTCGTAGGTAGTTATAGTTAACTATGTTGCAGAAATAATTTATATATACTTAAATTCATCTGTATGTTACTGCCATCAGGGTGTACAGACCAGTGTATAACATATTACCTAGGGGCATGGCCAAGTGAGCCATCTTGGCGGTCGCAATCAGCATTAAACGATCCTGCCTGACAGCTGATTGTCCCCACCAGGATCTAAGGGTGGGGTCGACTCAGGGTGAATGAGAGGGGTCCGCTGGGGCCAGTGGTGGGCCGGAGTGGTGGGGGGGACACACTCCTGGAGACAAGCACGGAGTCCGCCTGATGTGCCTCGATTACAGGAGTGCACATCATAGCCCTGAGGACGGGCCTGTCAGATGCATGAGGCCGGCCAGCAGACTGTAGCTGGAGGTCGGCAAAACGGGCAGTGGCAGGTCCCGAGTTGTGTGGGGGCTCAGTTGCGGCTGGTGTCCACAGCCCGTGGCCCGAAGGAAGACTCTTGAGAGTGGGGCCCCATCACAGGACAAGTATGGGAGGTGCCGGCGTGTAGCCTGGTGGTAGCAGTTGGAGGCCTGGGCTGTCACTGTCGGGGGCCTCATCAGTGGCCCCTCCACCCCCCAGCTGCGTGATCCTGAGTCTGGCCCACCCTGGTGGGCCCCGTGCTGGATTTGGGGCACGGCATGGCAGAGGCGAGTCACCCCCCGCAGATGCCTGGGAGGGCCTGGACCCTAGGGACCCGGAGGCAGCGGTTAAGGTTAGCTGCACAGGGGCCAAGGGGGGACCCTGCCTCTGTGCGGCCCTGCCTGCTAGCAACATTATAGTGCAGAGGGCCTGCTTCTGTGAGAGACTGACCACTTGAGGAGGGACAAGTGAGAGAAGGATCCTGGAAATGGGCCGGGACAAACCCACCCAGTCTAAGATAGCCCAAACTAAAATGGATCAGTACACAGCACCCACGGACTCTAGCACCGGCCTGACGCTGGGTGTGGCCGGGGAGGCAGACAGAACCCGACCCTCCCCTACCGGACATGGCCTCGCTTCTGAAGGCAATCCTGGACTTCCGGGAGGCAGTGGAGTCCAAGGTGGATGGGGTCCGCATGGACCTCTCCCTGGTGTGCAAGATTTGCGACGAGTGGCTGAGAGGGTGACTGAGGCTGAAACTAGAATTTCGACAGTGGAGGACGTAGTGACCGCCCTTCAGACATGGGTTACTCAAAGGTGGCCGGTCTAGAGGAGAGGGCCGAGGACACAGAAAATCAGTCACGGAGGAACAGTCTTCGCCTGGTCAGGTTGCCGGAGAAGCTAACAGGTGGCAGATTGGAGGATCTCATGGAGACCTGCTTTCGGTCATGGGTGTTCGAGGGCAAGCTCTTGAGTTGCTTCGTGATGGAGTGGGCTCATCGGGAGCTCACCAAGCGGCCTCCACCAGGGTCCCCTCCCCAGCCGGTGGTGGTCTGCCTCCACAACTACAGAGACCGTGATACTATTCTGCAGGAGGCTCGCTTCCAAGGGGAAATACGCTATTCTAATTTTTTTTTTTTTATTTTCCCAGTCTATACTCGTGCTGTGCAACAACACAGGCGATCATATGAGGATGTTAAGCAGAAACTACGGGCCCTGAACATACGCTATATGCTTCTCTTTCCGGCTAATTTGAAGATGATCTACGGCAATTCCTCCCTGTTTTGTGATACGCCGCAGCTGGCATGGGTGACGTAGCAACAGGAGCTGCATCCTAGGAATGGTTTGGTAGTGGATCTCACAAACGGGGCTGAGGTTCAGCGCCCGAGGCCTGGTGTCAAGGTGTGCAAGCGCCAGAGGAGGTCCAAGCGGAGGCGCCCCTGGCGTGGCAACAGAAGAGATGCCTCGGTGAGCCTGGCGCCAGAAACGGATCAGTGGTAGGGGGAGACCCGTGATTCCTCTCTTTCTGACACTCCGGTTATCTTCGACTCCAGTGGGGGTCCTCGTTGATGGGACCTGGACATGGCCTAGAGCTGGGGAACTTTGACTGTCATTGGCACCAGTACTGTAGTATGTCTGGATGGGTGTACTGTGGTCTTGAGCCATCCCCACCATGAGAGGGTTGAGGGATAAGTCTGTGTTTCTGTTCAAGGGTGGGACCTTAGGCGGAGAGGAATTCCTCTCATTGAATGTTTAGTACTAATGTATTTAAGCTGTAAGGCGGATTATCTGTACGTGTGCGGGGCGTATCCAGATGTAGATTGCCAAACTCCGCCACAAGTTACCTTAGGTTAAGATGTTTGGAGGGCGGCAGATGCTTCTTGGTGGAAATGTGTGGTGGAGGGATCTGGGGGGGGAAGGGCACTGTTTTTGTTCATGATTACATGCTGTTTTCAACTTCACAAGCAGGTTTTGTGCACCACAGTTGTTCCACACAATTACGCTCTCCGACACAGCCACATACTGGGTGACGGAGTACTAGCGTCTGGCTGTGTGGTCAGATATTTATATTCTCTTGAATTGGAAATGTCTGGAAGAGCACCCCATTTACCCAAACTGGGCAGTGGGATGTTGATAAAGGAGACAGATCATTTGGCGGCGCAATGACTCCAGCTCCATATGTGCCAGGATTACCTCCATGTACTCCCATGAAATCATGTTGAATGCTTTACACAAATCTATGAGGCGAAGGGCCAGGGAACCATTGGAGCCAACGCCATGAGATAGGGCTGCCTGAACTCATCGGATACAGTGACACGTGCTTCTGCCGGGCATAAAGCTGCATTGATCCGGATGAATGAGGTGGGTCAATGTACGCACAAGACGTAACACCAGTACTTTGGTGTATATTTTGATATCAGCATTGATGATGGGGATTGGCTGATATTACGCACATTGGTCCGGAGCCTGCCCCCCCTTGGGCAGGACCATGATGGTGGCACAATCAAGTTCAGGGGGAAAAGTCTCAGTTGACAGGGCCTCACCGTAAAGATTCAGGAGATGAGGTACCAATAATGAATGGAACCTTTTGTAGTACTCTATTGGATATCAGTCTGGTATGGCAGTTCTATCCTCACTAAGCTCCGAAATGGCAGTATCTACCTCCTCCGCTAATAGTGGCTGGCCTAAGTCCTCGGCGACAGTGGGTGGCATAGTTGGGACCAGGAGGTCCCAAACCAGGTAACCCTCCTCCACCAGGTGCAGGAGGGGGCCTTTAGCATTCAAATCCTGATAATAGGCTGCGAAAGCCTGGGCAATCGCTTCCAATTCCACTTGGGTGTTTCCACCCTAGCGCGTATGGCAGGCACCACTCTAGTTGCTGCCCCATGCGTTGCCAACCAATAATGCAGTTTACCCTGACTTATCGCCCATCTCATATACTCTCCTAGTCGCTGCCTGCCAACATAGTTTAGCCTCCTCAAGAGATATTTGGCGTAATTCTGACTGCGCCAGGGCATCCGAGTCTCTAGCTCGCCCCTGTAGCTCCAACATCTTAGTCTCGATTTGTTTGCAGTGTGCCCGCTGGTGTCGCTCCTGCCCACGAATATAACTTTTAATAACACCCCTCATTGTCAGCTTGCAGGTCACCCACACCGTAGCTCCTGAGGCCCCCGAGCCCAATCTGCATTAAAAGAAAGTCTTAAGTTCCCCTTCTACAAAACTGACAAACTCTGGGAACTTCAGATGCCACGCATTGCGCCTCAAGGTTGGTCTATGTGTCTGATACTTGACATCTCAATCCGCAAACAGCAGGGCAGGGTCGGATATGCCCCTAAGAAGTATGCGGACTGACCTCAGATTCAAAACATCCATCGCCGGAAACCATACAAGATCAATACGGGCCTCGGTGTGATGGGTGGTGGACCAATGGATGTATGCACGAGCACACGGTTGCCACACCCTCCACACATCACAAAGCCCCCACGAGTACGCCCATGTCTTAAGGCTCGTCGATCGGGTATGTTGAGTGGCGCTAGGTTCCGTAGAAACATCCCAGGGCGGATCTGGAACCTCATTAAGGTCACCCCCTAGCAGTGTAAAGCCAGCTGGAAGTGACACCAACATTGATCCAATCGCCGCACAGGTATCCTGCAACAGATGTCGGGGAATTTAACAGGATATCGAGTTATATAGCTTGACCTCCATCTGACCCTCTACTCCAATGTACCTCCCAGTGGGTCCTCTTGCACCTTAGTAACGACCAATGGTAGCGACCTATGAAGCAACAGGGCCACTACTCAGGACCCTCGCATAAACCCCCGAGTGGTAGACCCTTTTGTATCCAAAGCTCCCCAAAAAGGAGCAGCGAGTTTCCAGTAGGTGCATCTCCTGCAGTAGGACAACCCAGGGGGCGTGTTTCTTGAGGTATTTAAGTACTGCGGTTTGTTTAATGCGCTCTAGGAGCCCACATTTTCAAAAAATATTCAACGCTTACTTCAGCTGCAGTCTGGAAAGTTTCGGGATGATCCGTCGAGCTGAGGCTGAGAAAAAGGAGGGTCCCAAAACATGTTTTCCCCATGTTTATTCCCACAGGGTTTTTGAACAGGACTACAACCCAAACCGCTGGATGAAATTACACCAAATTCAGCAAAAAGGCACTTCTTGGTCCTGAAAGCGCCCTTTTTGTTATTTGGTGCATATTCTTTCAGTAGTTATTGAGATATTAAAGAAAATGCTAATTTTTAACTATAGGGACACAAAGGCTCTGCGAGCCCTCTCGATCTTGTTCTGAGATCTGATTGGCTGCCAACACTTGAACAAGGAAGTGTTGACAGCCATCTTGGGACTCAGCTTCAGTCAAGTCCCTGAAAAAAAAGATGAAAAGTAAAAAAAAATGGGGCCAGAGTAGGGACATCCTGACCCGTTAGCTTTGGTGCTCGGGTCCCAGAGGAACCCCGCCAAGCAAAAAATCATTCATTTTTAAAGTTTCACAGAGAGTCACGGTGGACCTGAGGATCCAGTGAAAATAAAAAAATAAAAACAAGAACAAGTGCAAGGCTTGCTCGTTTTTTGGGAAAAAGCTCCTGGTTGGGCCAGGTCCTGTGGGAATTGTTTAAGAAAAAGGAAGGGTACACACGTGGCCCCCCTTATGAGGCTTATTGAGCCCTGAGGACCACCACCTCCTTGTGGCTAAATAGTTGTAATGGGGGGCTGCCTGGACCCCTAGAGCCCCATGGACCACCACCTCCTAAGGGCAAAATCAGACTAATGGGGGAGCTGCGCAGGTCCCCCTCCCCCCTGGGTGCCAGGGACCACAATCTCCCCAGGGCCAAATGAGCAGTAATAGAGGAAGCCTCGCGAACCCCCCTGGGCCCTGGGGACTACCACCTCCCGTGGGCCTAAATACATTTTGGAAGTGGGAGGTGGGGCACTTGCCTCCCCTTCCTGGGCCACATATGGCCCTGTTGACCACCACCTCCCGGGGGTCGGCCTGTGAAAACAGAAGGAGGAGGGCTGCACATCCCCCCTCCTGGAGCCAAAACGGCCATGGGGACCACCACCCCCAGGGGCAGCTCCTGCTATGTCCTGGGCTGCCTACTGCTGGGACACAGCTGTTTGCTCTGTCTTGGTGGAAGCTTTGACAGCTTCTGCTAAGTCAAAACAAACACAACTCTGCTCCCAGCAACCAAGAGCTGTCAAACAGCTCGTGCCTGCTGTGAGCGGAGTTTCTGTCTGTTTCCCTGCCAGTAGAGATGCGGGCAGGGAAACAGACGAAAGGATTGCTCTCACAGACACAGAGATGCATGTTTAGCAGCTCGCTGTCTGTGACAGAAATGCCAGCTCCTGAAGGGGGCGGGGAGCCAGCTGGGACCGCTGGGGCATTCAGACTCCCCCTAGGTCCCAAACACTCGAGTCTGGAGTGCATCATCTTACTGGCTTGGTGGTGTTGTTGGTTTCAGCTGGTTTCAGCGGGGTGACTCTGTCGGCAAATTTGGTGATCCAGGTGGTGAAGGTTTAGATGCCGTGGTTGAGGTCTGCCATGGGCTTGGGTTGTGCGGTGCCTAGGGCCTGTTCCCATAGCGTCTCAGTTACCTTGCCCTGGCTTTGGTGGGGAGTGCTTGGAGGTGGTGTACTGGGAAGTGGGGATGGTAAGTGGTTGATGACATGGTTGGTCCAGGTGAGTTCAGTCCCATGTGTGAAATAGATTCTGTCGCTGGGACTGAAGGTTGCTTTCTGTGTGTGTCCGTCTTTGTGCATGAGCTTGGAGACCAGATAAGTGAGGCTGATGTTGCCGAGGTTCTCTATGAGGGAAGTGGAGTTGGGGTCGTTAAGGTGGAAATTGAGGTCACCGAGTAGGGCTTAGTTGAGGGAGTCGATGGCGAGGGGGGGGAAGAGGTTGACGATGGTGTAGCAAGGGGCTGGACATGGTCCTGGGGGTCTGTGTGCGAGCGCACCTAGCATTGTGGTGTTGGCATTGGTCTGGAGTCGAAAGTTGAGGTGCTCCACGAGAGGCATTGGGTTGTTGTCGGTGATGGTGCATTGGATGGTTTCCTTGAAGACGATGGCGATGCCTTCTTCATGTTTGTTGGTGTTGTTTTCAGTGTATCATCTTGTAGTCGTCAGGGGTGGCCGTGGTGATGTCGGGTTTGAGGAGGGTGCTTGCCATGTTCTCTTCCTCAAGAAGGAAAAGTTCAGCATTATCACTCTGGCTTAGGTTCTTTCTGCCCTGGACCCAGGAGAATGGATAAATAGTGTTTGACTTGCAGGACGTTTACTTCCACATTCCCGTCCTGCCTGCCCACAGACATTACTTACGACTCATGGTAGGCCACAAGCATTTTCAGTTCATCGTGCTCCCCTTTGGCCTTATCAGCACCCCTCAGGTGTTCACCAAGGTGATGGCGTTGGTTGGAGCTCATCTGTGCATATCAGGGGTTTCAGTCTTCCCTTATCTTGATGACTGGCTTTTGAAGGTGGGATCACCCAAGCTGTTATACCCCTCCTCCAACCTACAACGGACCTCGTGCATTATTTGGGGTTCATTATAAACGTGCCAAAGTCACATCTGACTCCCTCTCAGATGCTCCCTTTCATTGGAGCTTTTCTGTACACAATTCAGTTTCGGGCTTATCCTCCAGAGTGCCGAGTCCAGCATATTTAGGCTATGATACCGATGTTTCAGCCTCTATCCTGGATTTTGGTGAGAATAACCCTGAAGTTGTGAGGCCTCATGGCCTCCTGCATCTTGCTGGTGACACATACCAGATGGCACATGTGGGCTCTGCAGTGGGACCTGAAGTTCCAGTGGACATAGCATCAAAGGAATCTCTCTGACATGGTATGTGAGATCTGCAGTGATGGCTAACGAACCACGTTTGGATAAGTGGCAGATCCGTATCCCTTCCCCAACCATATCTGACAGTAGTGATAGATGCGTCTCTCCTGGTATGGGGTGGCCACCTGAGAGAGGCTGAGATCAGAGACATCTGGTCTCTGGGGAAGTCTGGACCCACATCAATCTGTTGGAGCTCCAGGTAAAAAGACTAGCATTGAAAGCATTTCTTCTCTCTCTCAAAGGGAAGATAGTGCAGGTGTTCAAGGACAACACCACCTCCATGTGGTACTGCAGCAAGCAGGGCGGGTGAAGTCATGGGCCCTTTGTCTAGAAGCTCTGCGCCTCTGGACATGGGTGGAACACCAGGGCATTTCTCTGGTGGTTCAACATCTGGCGGGCTCGCTGAATGCCAGAGCGGACAAACTCAGCCAACAATGCTTGGTCGATCATGAATGGTATCTCCATCAGTAGCTGGTGCAAGGTCTCTTTCAGCAGGGGGGGAGAGCTTTGGTTAGATCTGTTCACCTCTGCACAATGTCAGCAGTATTGCGCGTTGGAGTTTCCAAGGCGGCACTCGCTCTGCAATGCTTTTCATCTCGAGTGGAGCACAGGCTCCTGTATGCCTTTCTGTCCATATCATTTCTGCCCAGAGTTCTCAAGAAGATGAAGAACGACTGCTCTCAAGCAATCTTTCTGGCTTTGAACTGGACACGAAGAGTCCGGTATCCTGAGCTATTGAGCATGGCCATCGATCCTCCGATCAGACTGCCCCTTTGGCAGGATCTTCTGTCACATCAGCAAGGGATGATTCTCCACCTGAACCTGTACAGTCTTTGCCTACTTGCGTGGAGATTGAACGGCTGCACTTGTCAGCTTTTGACCTTCCACCCGAAGTCTATAACGTTATCTTGGCAGCCAGGCACCCCTCCACCAAAACGGTATATGCCTGTTGGAAGAAATTTGTGGCATAGTGCACATCAAGTCTCTTGAGCACCTCTCTGCCCTTCTCTCTGAGGTTCTATCATTTATACTTTCATTGGACCAGTAGGGCTCTGCTTTGGGTACTCTCAAAGGTTTGTTGTCTGCAAATCTCTAATTTGCCTGATCAGCCTTCTATGTTTAAATCTCCTATTGTAAATAGGTTCTATAAAGGCCTTACTCGTATGTTTCCTCCTTCCCCATTCATTATGCCCCAATGGGATTTGACTTTGGTTTTGACATTCCTCATGTACTCTCCTTTCCAGCCTCTCTGCAAATGTCCTCTCATGCTTCTCACTTTGAAAACAGCCTTCCTTGTGGCCGTAACATCTGCCCACAGGATGAGTGAGCTGCAGGCTTTGTCATCTAAGCCACCCTAACTTTCTATCTATCCTGACAAAGTGTTCTGGCTGGATGATCAACTCTTTGTTGGTTATGTGGGTGTGAAGAAACGTTGGGCAGTGCAGAAGTGAACCATCTCCAGACGGGTCAAACTTTGCATTTAAATGTGCTAATCATTGGCTAAAAAGCAACCCCCTGAGGGCTTGCATGCTCATTCTACCAAAGCTAAAGCTGCAACCACTGCATTAGCATGCAGAGTTCCATTCTTGGACATCTGTCAGGCGGCAATATGGGCATTTCTGCACATGTTTACCAAACACTACTGCCTGGACAGTCAGGTCTGTAGGGATGGGCACTTTGCCAATTCGGTCTTGCAGGACTTTCTAGTGTGATCTTAGTTTGAAGACCCACCTCCTGGGATGGTATTGCTTTGATATCTATTCTAAGGTAAGGAATCTGCAACAATATGTCTCTATCAGATGGTCAAGTTACTTGCCTTCAGTTATAACTTATCTGGTAGAGACACTATCTAGTTGCAGTTTCCTTACTGACCCATCCTCCCTGCTCCGAGAACTGATTTTTAGGGACAGGGACTCCCCTTTCGGGGCCCTAGTTTTGATGCACCAGTATTCTTCGTGGCTCTATGCTTCTGGGCTGGAAAGTAGTGAAAAGAAACTGACGTCAGTGCACCTGGGTTGCACCTCTATAAGACCCAAGACGTCATATCCGGCGCAGATGACGGCAGACTCAGAGACGATAGATGCCACCTAACAGTGCACAGGCGTGCTGCTCGAGAAAAATGTCCGGATCAGACTGATGCCTGGGGAAATTCTAAGATACGGAATCTGCAACTAGATATTGTTTCTACCAGATAAGGCATTACTGAAGGTAAGTAACTTGTGTCCGTTATGGAGTTGAAATAATTTTATGCTCATAAATATATCTTGCATAACACCTTTAGATTCTATAATATGAAAACATATTGCCCTCTCAGCTAAGAAATCTCCCCAGAGTAATACATGTGCAAAATACGCTGTTGGTGGAGACAGCTCTCTCAGCTCATACCTCTCATTATGATAATGAATGTCATTTGTAGAGTGTAAAATGGAGAATCCTCAATGGATGTGATTTCCTTCTGCTATGTGTGCTGCCAGATTCCGGCGAGCACACATAGGAAGAGGAAGAAGCGGGGAGAAAAAACATTATTGCACCACTCTTATGCTGGGGAGGCGTGGGCTTTTGATGCATTCCCCGGTTTACAAAACCTTGTAAATCTGGGAATATGTCAAAATCTGTGGGTGTTTTGTGGGAACACCTATGCAACACCAATGGAAGGCCTCCCCGGCGCAAAGTAAGGCAATGCAGCGACTTGTGCTGCGTTGCCTTACTCCATATCAATAAGTCCATGTAAAGCCACGCAAAATGGCATTGTGTGGCCTTGTAAATATGGGTGTGCACCCTGCACCACCTTGCATCAGAAAAAGTGATGTACTGGCAGTGCAGGCTGCTTGTAAATAAGCCCCCTAGTGTGTACATTTGAATGTATGGACACACTCATCTCTCTCTTTGACATCTGCATATTGGGTCATGCTTGTGTAGAACAGTGTGCTCAAAGACAGAGCTCTGTTCTGAAATTTCTCTCCAGAATGACAATCATATATACTAAAATGTACAAAAGAACTGCCCTCTCCACCAGAAGACAGCAGTGTGTACTATACTATGAGAATTCATAGCCAAAACCTGCCTCTTGTATAAAAATCTATAGTCTACAGTGGGAAGAAGCACTACTCTCTCTAGAGTACCTTAGACAGACATGTAAATCCAGGAGCACAGTTACAGTTCCTGAAGAATAAACTGCCACTTTAAGTCAACATTAGAACACTGTAATAATTTTCAAATCTTTAAATTCTATTAAGGAAACAAATCAGTATTAACATTTTATTAAGAAAGACAATTTAGCAACATAACAAACAATAAAAACATTTGTAAATACAAACATCAGTCAAAAAAAGTAAAAAATGTAACAAACTATTTACATTTTGTCTTTCCTCTTATTAGTAGGCATGAATACCTCCTCCCCCTTTGCTTCATTTTCATATTTAGTTTCCTTCATTTCAGCCATCTTAGCCTGCCAAGAAATATCTCATTTAATATTTTTGTTCTGGCAGGCTAGGTGGCACAGGAGTATGTTAACAAATATAGGCAAAAAGGAGTTCAGCCAGGAAACTAGAAACAACCAGGGCATCACATCATTTACAGGAATGCAGAAGTAATGCAAATGCAGTCATTTAAAAGGATAGCAAACACAAACTATACAGTTCTTCAGCTACCTACACATTCTTTTAACTGGCAGATACAACCTCTCCCCAGTTGCTCACATCTCAAGCATATAACAACCCTCCTTTAATAAATAAAGCCCTTTTATGCTGCTTACGTAAGCTGATAATTATGAAATCAAAAACAAGTATATCAAGTAAAACAAGCAGAGCTACACTGAACAGCATGCTTCAAGGGTATAAATGTCACCAAAGACATTAATAACAACATCATTTGTGCAATAAAAGTTTTTTTCCCGACTTTCCACACAGTCAGTCTTTCTTCCAAAGTAAAATTGTTTTTTTCTCCGACATATATTGTGTGACATGGTACTTCAGTTTTTCAGAACTTCTGTATTCCATTTTCTCCCTAAAAAGAAACAAAACAGTCAAAACGTTGCATAAAGTTACAAACTGATCGATAATGGATAACAATGATACATCACTGCATTCTGTGAAGATTTCTACATTTTTTCACCCACAATCGCATATTTATATGTACTGCACCACTAACTTTATATTCCTTTCTGTTAAAAAAAAATCGACAGTATCAAACACAGCATTTTTTTTATCCACAATTAAATTAGAACATGTCTTCAAACAAGGTTCCATAACAGTTTGTAAAGTAACTCATTCCTCTTTACACACCTTTCCTAACAGTGAGTACAGTGTTTTACTCTAGAAATGGCAAAATCTCCACTCAAACATCTCATTGGGGTAATATATGTGCACAGTATGGTTCATAAAAGCACTAGGCCTTTTATAAGCAAATTGCATATGCTTTGTTTGATAATTTCAGAAAAACAACCTCTTTTGCTTACATCTACATACAGATTAAACATTTCATTTATAACACAACATCAAATACTTGCTGATATCTCTCCACATTCCAAAGTCTACCTCTTAAAATCTATATTAATAAACATGCACCTGTAGAAACAGCTTTTGACTTACTAAACCTTGTATAGAATATATTTACCAACAGTAGTGCACTAACTGACACTTCTCAACAAAGTTTGTAATGTATGTTTCTAATTGCCTGAACTTAAAGCAGTTTCTTATTTGCTGATGAAGAGCCCAGTCTGTCTCAGGTCCAAATTCTGTCACTTCTATTGAGCACAACTCCAATGCCTTCCTTTAACTCCAAATCACCAAGAACAACCTGAACTAACTCTGGTTCTGCACCCAATGACATCACAGCATTTCTTCAACCATGCAACAAGAAGAATAAATATTGGTTAAGCTTTGGCCCTTTTTTTCACTTCTTCCCATACAACCTTGCAAGATTCGTGGGATCGTAATCACCTTGTGGAAGGCCCAGTACATTTCCATGGGAGTCTTGCAGGTTGCTCATGAGATCAAAAGATCCCCCTAAAAATTAACCATCTACTCATCCCAATACCTAACTCACACACTTTCTCTCAAAAACAAGCACCAGAATATCCATTAAAACTTACAGAGTGTATGAAGAGCTCATCTACTTCTTTTTTTTTACTTAATCACGATTTAGTAAAAGTCCTGCAAGATCCTACAAATTTGTTCAAATCAATATACATTTATTTTCTTCACAGTAGTTATCCCTTAGATAACTCCTCTCTAAACTTAGGGGGTGCAGCATGCCTTTCTACTACCTCCTTACAGAGCCTTTTTACTTCATTTCCACAACACCTCCAATATGTCACAGTAAACAGTAACAATGGCCATTTCATTTCTAACGTTCCAACAGCTAGCCAAACAGAGCTATCAATCTCCTGAGACTCGCTGGAGCCTCTTGCTCCCACAAGAGTGGGAAGGCTCAATGGAAAAATAGGCCTCTCCTCCAATCACAGGCCTCCATTGTTTAATTCCAGCACTTGAAGGAGGCTCGCAGGACTCTTGCAAGCCCAACTGCCAAAATATACAACTATTTTTTAACCTCATTTTCTCAAAAACTACTAAATAGTTATACACAGAATCACAAAAAGCACAATCTGCAGACCAAGATCTATCCTCCTGACGAATTTGGTGTAATTCCGTCAAAGCAGTTGTTGCTGTAGCCTGTCTGTAGAAATCTATGTACAAAGCATTCAGATTTTATGTTTTGGGACTCCTCTTTTTTCTCAGCCCCAGATTGACGGAGCTCCCTGAAACTTTCCAGGAAGGAGCTAAGGTACATTAACTTTTTTTTTTAAAGATTTGTGATGTTTTTCCAACGGGCCAAAGTTATTAGCAGAACAAGAAATGCTCTATCAATGGAAAAGCAGGCCTAACAAAAACTACCTTTGAACTAAAATAAAACACAGAAATTCATCCTTTGTAGTTAGCAGAGCCAGCTGTAACTTGCACCCCACCATGCACTGCTTATGATCTCACATATGGCATTACTCATGATATGATCTGTTCCATCATTTATGACATCACTAATGACATCATTCAAGGTTCTTTTGTACACATTGCTCTTTAAACAGGTATACCATTAAATCTATGAAATTAAGTGCAAAATAGCTCAGAATAATATGAAGTGTCTTTGCTGCTATCATACATACAACCCCCATAGGTAAAGCAAACTGGCGTTATTTGTAACAATGACCCTATACCATGCACTTCATGGGTAGCTGAGGTCATGTTAACAGTGAACCACAGATGAAAGGTTAACCTATCTTGCAAATGGTGTTCAATCTGTATATAACTGGTCAGGGAACACCACGTTCCTCCAGATACTCAAGCCCAGTCACAGAACTAATGCCCTGCTATGGACACTCTTTACCTGTATCAAACCTCTGACAGTGACTAAACCTATATTGAGAAATGACGTTGATATGAGTAGAAAAGTGGCTCCTTTTAACACTGTTTACTCTATGGAGAGAGTTTACTCTGTACTACACTATTTGCAGACAGTGAAATACAGCACTGAGTAATAAAACTATTTGCTGAGCACAGTATACACTCTATGTGAAACATGTTGACATAGTGGCTTTTCTCTTGAAATAACATGGGTCTGAAGGTGCTAAAGATCATACTACCCACAGCCTTCATACTGTGGGGAAAACTTTACAGATAGCCCATCTTCTAAAGCAAAACATGCACATGTACATAGATTAGTATGTGGTGCACACAATCTTCTATTTTAAGTAAATATTGTCATACTGAGCCAATTCTGTCTAATAACTCAGGGCTGCTTACAGTACTTAGGATCTCATTACGACTTTGGCAGTCCAACCACAGGACCGTCTAGGCCACGGGGAGGATGCCACCGTCATGTTGGTGGCATCACCCAAGCGTATTACCGGCATTGTAATATGCGTTCTCGCCGGGCTGACTGGCGGGAACAGTGCTAGGATATGAGCCTTGGCTCCTTTAGGGATATCCTAGCACTCCAGCACCCTCACAAGGCGCACTGTCTGGTGCTGGGTCACGACTGTGGCCCCTGGCACTGGCTTTCTGCCAGCCTTTTCATAGATTGGTCCCCACCACGAAAAGACTGGCGGAAAGAGGGGTTGTAATTAGCCAGACAGCGCTGAGATATGAGGACTGCCAGAGTCATAATCAGGCCCTTAGTATGTAATGCATAGAATTTTTGCCCTGCTGGAAACTTTTTCTGCAGTACCAAAAAACATGTGTGGAACATAATGAACGCAAGTTAACTGTCACCTGCACATAGAGATGCTCTTGAATACAAAGATATATAACGTGTTCAATACCTCTACACACCAAAGGTGCATTAAGAGCACATGTGTTTTGTAAACACTTATACTGACAAGCAGGACACAGGCTATACCAATTAGGTAGAAAAGTAAAATGGTAGTTACCCACCACTATGTAAACTATCAAACAGACTATTATACTCAGTGGATGAAGTCATCAGCGATAACATCTCAAATGACATCACTGATGACATCATCCATTGAGTGCGTTAGTTTGTTTTATAGCCCAAAGCACCACTCACGGCTATCTAATCATGCTAGACCAAGAGAAAGTCACCAATTGAGATCTACAGTGTTGTAGTGCAGATCAGACATGGTGACCAGGTTAGTTCCACTAAAGATCCTCTTGTTGACGCAAAAGGTCTAGCAGATGCTTTGCGATGGTGTCCCCAGGAGCAGTTAATGCTGTAGCGTGAAGAGTCGGGCAGACGGAACTTCACGTTTGTGGGTTGGGTGAGTGACAAGGGTTCAGTGCCAACAGGCTCGTTCTCAGTCGTGAAGAGCACAAAAACTTCAAACCAACCACTCTGAGGCCACACCAAGGGCCCAGGACCTGAGGGGCACCACTTGGTGGTCAGGGACCTCCTCCAGCTCAAGCTTGGTGCTTTTTAGGTGGTTTTGAGTCTGTTTTATTCTTGTGGCTTTGAAAAGGAGGCCAACAGACTAGCCCTTGGAGTCACTCTGGGAGTCCTGGGCTCAGATGCAGGTCCAATCCCTCTGCCTCAGGCCAGAGGGTGGCAGGGCCGTAGGGCAACAATCTAGCAAGGTAGCAGTCCACCAAGGCAGTGGTCCAGCAGAGCAGCATGCTAGCAGCATGGCCATCCTTTCAGACGCACAGCAGTCCTTCTTCCTGGCAGATTCTCCACAGGTCCAGAAGTGTAGTGAAGAGTTGGTGTCTGAGGTCCAGTATTTATACCTGGCACTGTTCCTCTGGAAGGTGGGAGAAGCTTTTAGAGGTTTCCCTTTGGAGTCTGCAGGGATCCTGCCTTCTCTGTCGGGGCTCCAAACTAACTACCGGGATATGCAACCCTTTGTATAAACACAGGCAATTCAAGTGTAAGCAGGGGTGTGCCCAGCTCCGCCCTCCCAACCTGCCAGTGATAGCCAATCCAGGCATAAATAAGCTCTCAATTGTGTGTGGCTTTCCAGGAGGAATACACAAAACCCACATGTCAGCTACACCCAGTCATGCGACCCAGGGGCAGGCTTCAGGCACTCAATGGCTCAGGCAGGTAAATTCCAACTTTCTAAAAATGGCATTTAAAAAAAATGTAACTTAAAATCCAACTTCACTGGACATACATGCTGCCAATGCATGTCTAAGACATGTTTAAAGGGCTACTTAAGTGGGAGGCACAATAAGTGCTGCAGGCCCACTAGCAGTATTTACTTTACTTTTCCTAGCAATATGCAGTACCACTTTACTAGGGACTTATAAGTAAATGAAACATGCCAGTTGGGAATAAGCCAATGTTACCAAGTTTTACCTGAAAGGTAGAGGTGGAAGAGTTTGAGTACACTTCCAACAATGAATGTAGCCATTTTAGCAGAGTGTGTCCTATGCTAATTTCTCCACAGCATATGATTGATATATTGTGGTACAAGGTGTCAAGACGCAGTGGAGAGATCTGGCAGGATTACTCTTGATGAGACTTCATGGTTGAGGATGAGCTTGATTTTATCACGTTCTGTGACCAGCACAAATTCAATGTCACCTCCTGTATGAAATCCCACTTACCAAGCATCTAGAGAGAGAAGGAGTCCCCAAGGAAGGTAAATAGCTGAGTAGCTACTTTTGTAGCATTGATTTTTGTGACTACAATATCCATCTTTGTCTAGCTAAGAGCTTTTGGTGCCAAAAATTAAGACTTTGTTGGAAATCATGACCCACTTATCCAAATTTAAGGAACCCTCAATGGCTAGTGTAGCCTGCTATGTCATGCTGGAGAAGTTTGGCTTCAAGAAAAAATACTGTGTCCCAAGGTAAAAAGTTTGCTTAGTGTGACCCGGCAAGCTTACCTTATCATGAAATGGCATTGAAATCCTGGTGAAACACAATCATTGACATTAATTGGTGCTTTGTTGTTTCTTGGTGCTGTTTAACCTAAAATTAGAAAATGTATAGCTCCAGTTTCCTCAATCTAATTTTGAATAGTCTGTCTTATTTTGTTTATTACATTTCTCTCCTTTACATGAAGTGTATTTTGGAATGTTTTTGGGTCTGATTTAGATGTTGAGAGTAACAGTCCTGCCGTTATCTTTTCAACTGAAAACCCATCTGCTGCCGCAACGGTCCAGCCACCGTATTTAAATGTTAGCGGTCCTGTAGACGAAAGTCTGCATTTGAACCGCCGCCTCCACCAAGAAAGACCACTCATGTCAATGGCGCAATAGGGAAAAGTGGCGGATGGCGGATCCCCAGACACCCTTCCCTCCGTGCAGAGATGGATGTGCCTTACCACCAAGAAAAAAGTGGTAGTACGACCTTCATGTTTTAGTTGGCGGATTGGGGTGTAAAGGCAGTGAAAACGCACCTTTTCCCCCCAATCCACCCCATCTCCACTGGACATCACTGGGCAACACCTGCCATCGCTCCTGGCACTGACCCACAGAGGAAATACAACCCCCCACCTTCGCCTGACTCAAAGGTAGGTATGCAGCATTGCCAGGGTACATTGGGTGGGCACTGCATGGGAGGTCGGGCAACTGCAGACATATACATGTCACATTTTTTTTTTTTATCTCAGTGACATGCATATGTCGGGGGCACAAGTTTGTCACTCACAGACAGGAGGGACACTGGTACACAACACATATCGCACACATACACAACTGTCATTATGTTTCCAGTATTCATGGGCAAGTTAATGCTGGCACCACAAAAACGGTACATTCACACCTGTGAACTGTGTCTGTGTGTGCACATTGCCAGGAGACCTGTACCTGTCATGTTCTGCTGTGAGCTTTGTGTGTGAGTCAGGACCCGGAGTATGTGATGTGGTTGTGTCTGTATGTGTGTTACTTGTATGTGAGACCAATGTTATAGTGAATGTTGTGTTGCTGTTTGCCACAATCAGGTGAGTGTTGTTGTGAGGCAGGTGTTGTCATGCTGTGTGTAGTTGTGCTTGTGTGTGAGTGTGTTGTTGTAGCTGAATGTGTAGTTCTGTTGTTTGTTGTGGTTGTGTCATGTGTGGGTGCAGTATAAATATTATGTGTGTTGTGTCATGGATGTATGTCAATGTTGGTTTTTGGCATGTACGGGTTGTGTTGTGTTGGAATGGCAATGGGTTATTGTATGTGGTGTGTTGTGTTGTGTGTAATGCTGGGATACACATATGGCTAAGGGGAAGTGTGTGTGTCACCTACCTCTTTTCCATAGCCCCTGCCATTGTACAAAGCCCATTGGGATCAGCCGCCGTCTCCCTCTGTCAGCAGTCCATCACCATTCAATCGACTTGCAGATCTGTAACATCTAAATACGGCGGCGAAACGCAGTTGGCTTGACAGTCTTTTTGGGTCCGCTGTTGACACAGCTTGGTGGTAACACCACCAACATCTAAATCAGGCCCTATGTTTGATTTTCTCTCTTTAATAATGTTTGAGTGTTGCCTAAATACTCACTGCACATTTCACTGGGCAAAAAGCCTTTCTCTGGTATCATAGCTGGCTGGGGTTGAACATTTTTCTTATAGAATGTGTTTTGACTTAGCAGGATAATATATTGCTACAGGTGAAAATTCTCCACTCCCAAACTAAAGGTACACAATTTCACCGACAGTAATGTTATGTATGAGGTCATGAGTAGTTCCTAATGCAGGGATACGTTATAGATTGCTCAGCGTATTATTACTGGAGAAAAAAAGTATAAAATGTGGCAGATCAGTTTTGTGACACTTCAAACTCAGATTCATCATCTTAAATATTAGGTGGATCAATATGGGTAGCACACATTAATTTGGGAATATCGAGAGAAGGATGTCCCATTTTAAGTCCTATAGAAATTTGTGCTCTCTTCTACAGAAAACCTGCTGAACGGAATACCACCAAACTTGTCATGAAGACAGAATTTTACTCAGAATAAACTATTTTGTGTTTTGGTGACCTTCCAATAGATTTTGAGATATGTGCATTACAAAAACATGTCTGGCCAGCTTCTTATTTTGATTGTTATTATGTGAATCAATCATTAATCTGAATCCTACGAAAAATATTTAAAACATATTCTAATGTGATCGATGTCATGTGATCTGCAGTGCCTTAAACAGTAAATTCTACCATTAGGCTCTACTTTTTAGTTTTGCATCTGTACTTTTGTAGAGAGAATGTGTATGATTGTGTTATTTACCACCAGGGTGTAGTTGTATTTATTTAATTAAAACAATAATTTGTCTGTCTGTTCACGACTGGTACATGTCATGGCATTCATGTGATCAAAAAGCCTGAGAACAACTGCAGCACTAGGAAGCCCTGAAGAGGCAATAGTCATTTGTGAGCCGAATTTAAATTGTCTGGTTTTCTCTTCCGCAGAATTAACTATGCAAATTATCAAGCCTGCAACCTTTGTGGACACAGCACACTATCCCCTGCTGCTCATAGTGTAAGTATTTAGCGATACATCATTTATTCTCTATCAGTCATTTATTATGCAATATTGCAGGAGTAATTAGACGGTGTGCAGTTCCTCAAATATTCTGTAAGTATGTTTTCAGCATGATTAGGATCATCAGATTCCTGTAATCACGTGCACTTTTACAGTCTGACATAGATAAAGTGGCAAACATATACAAGCAAAATGTTTATGTTCGCTTTATCTCAAGCTGTCGGAGGGCAAAGGGTAGAAAAGGCGGCTTTTTGGGTCAAATAATAGTAAATCTGAAACGAATCTTCCAATGACAGACGGATGATGTGATATCGATGAAATGGACAACGAGGTTTGAGCACTCAAAAGGCGCAGTTTGGGTTTTTTCTTTGACGGTAACAGGAAGAATGCACACAGGGCCGGCTTTAGGACCTGTGGTGCCCTGTGCGACAGTTTATCTGACCCCTTGACCTCCTCCTCGGTTTCACTCACTACCTTCTGGCAAATGTGCCCCTCCATTGCTCCCCTTTCACATACATTCATGTGTTTTAAAGAATTTGTAAAGGCTGGCTTTACTAATCCACTCAGCTATCCACATAAAATATAGGGATATATTTAGGAGCCCCTAGCGCCATTCTAACACCACGTTATTGTCAATTTTTGATGCTAATGTGGTGTTAGAAGACCAAAAAGGCTGTGCCATATTTACAAAATGATGCAATGCATGCATTGCACCACTTTCTATCCCTTTGCGCTACATTATGCCTGCGCCAGGCATAATGTATGCAAAGCTGGCATTCCCCCCCGTGAGATTTCTTTGCTCCATTTTTTTCTGGCACTTTTATCTCCTCCTCAGAACAGGCGTTAAAAGGAGGATTCCTTGGTTACAATGGGCCTCTGGGTGCTTTGCAGGATTAGCATAAAAAATGTTTACGCTTATGCTGCAAAGCGCCTGACTAGCGCCAAAAATTCTGATGCTAGTCCCCTAACTACCACCATGGTGCGCCACATTTTAAATATTTTAAATTTTTTAAAAAAGACGCACACATGGTGGCTTTGGGGAGCGCGAAGGTGTGCAAGAAAAGTATCGCTGCACACACTTTTCTTAAAAATACCCCATAGTTCTGTTTTTTGCAGCGGGAATATTAACCCTGTATGCTACTTTATGTTGAGTAAAAGCTGCCCTAGGCAAAACTCCCATCTCTCTCCCTAGCAGGAAAATGAATCACAAGAGGTATGTTGACGTTTTAATTGCTTCCTGAAGGCTGGACTCATAAGGAACTTTTCATCAAGTGCTTTTTTATCGCAAGTTTTGGAAGTTATTGCTAAACACAGTGCCCCCCTGAGGTCAATGCCCGGTGTGGTTGCACCACTCGCACCACCCAAAAGCCAGCCTCTTAACGTACATATTGCCTTCAGATGCCATATCACAGTGTTTGATTGAGCTACAGTTGCCTTGTATGAAAAGTCATTAACTTTCTTTAAAATGTCTTACTTGCTCAAGAAAATTCATTTCTTCGCCTCCATTCGGTTTCCTAGGAGACTTATTTTCCTTTACTAAAACCGTATGGCTGCCATAACTGGACTATTATACGACTGGCCCATAAACAGATATATGCACTAATGTGATTTATTATGTAATGGAAAGCACAAGTGTGTGGCCTTGTTTCCAGTATTATATTAAGGTCTCTTCATAAACTGTTTTCTAACTAGAGCGATGGGTTTAAATCAGAAACACTGAAAAAAAATTAGTGAATGTAAGTAACCATATTGTCAGAAACAAATACGTTGGGGATGTACTACAGCATAAACTATGTTTGATTAAACCGGCCTTGCAATACTCCCCATCTTGTTTGATTACCTTACTGTGCTATTTCTACTGAGTAGGATTCCTTTATTCTAAGACTCTGGGGCACAGATTTACCAAGGGTTAATGCAACGCAGGATGGCAAGCAAATTTGATGAATTTGTGGTTGGTGAACTGTAGAGAGCAGAACTGTGAAATATCTATAAACAAATGGTGCAGTTCTGCTCTCTCCATGACATAGCACACTTTGTGCTGCCTAACACCAATAAAGACACCATTGTGACATAGTGCAAGTCTGTTGTGGTCAGGTTAGTTTTTCTGCAGGAAGAAGTAGCAAGACTTACATTTTTTCCATCAATGTTCAAATGCTTACATAGTTGAGGACATGGCTACTTTGCTAACAATGTTTGTACAGGCACAGTGCAGCATGGTGGTCCACCAATCTGCAATTCCAGTTTTTCTCCATAAAAAGAGTCAATCTTGGGGGGGATAAAGGGGTTGGGGGGAGATTTTAGGTGTTGGGACCAAAATTGTGGAACAACCTGCTGATTAACAGCAGACAGCAGTGTTTTGATGACTTTTTAGAAAAAAGCTTAAAAATGACTTTTTCAACGATGATGTTGATTGCACATTGTTGTTGGGTGGATGACATTGTTCTTTAGACTATATAAGATTGTGCCCAAAGTGTTCATGCTATCAATGAATAAATAGAATTGTAACATTAAAAAAAGTAATGTGCTATCCAGTTTTAGTGAAATTACACAATAAAGAAAAGGAGAATAGACAGGCATGAAAAAGTATGCACAAAGCTTCTGAGAACCTGTAAATGAAAAAATTGAAACAGTTCACTATCAATATCAATAAATCCATGGAAAATACTGAGTTCACACGGTGTAGTGTCTCCATAACACCTCACAGAGGACAGTCAGTAGGTTTGATAGTAAAGACAAGACATTTATGGCCCAAAGGCAGCAGGACTCGGAGAGACAAGAACAGAAACAACCAGGCTATTGGAGATGGTAAGTACTCTAAAATCAGCACAAGTTCATCACTGTTTACAAGGAGTACAACTAGATGCCACAACAAGTTAAGGGACTGGATGTCACTTTAGTCAGTGATTCACAAGGCAGCATAGGGGACCAACTCCAGTAAAATAAATACATCCAGCAGCAAGAAGCCACATAAGGCCACCCTGCCACTGTAGAATCCAAAAAGGAAAGAGAGACGCCCTGTTTGACTGAAAGGGGCAGGGTCAATATGCAACAAAACTGAAAAAGAATTCCCCTTTGTGGTAACAAAATTTTTTAGAAAATCGGCAGTTGCTATACTTTTAGGGAATGATGAAAATGCGCAAACAATTATAAATCATGTATGTCCAAACAAACCGACAAGCACTCTTAATGTATATATAAAAAAAAAATATATATATATATATATAAATATATGTATATATATATATATAGATAGATAGACTGTGTTTATTCACGAAGCCGCATTCAAATACAATTTGCATCTAATCTTACATCAACGTTAAAAACAATGTAAACAAAATAGGCCATTCCTTTTTGTATCCTTATCATAAGGCCCATGCACAAGCATTTTTTCATACATAATCATATAAATAAAAACAAAAAAATATATATCCAATTGCTCTGATAAATACTATCAAAGCACTATCCAAATTACTGTTGATGCTGTGTTTTGGTGATATTCGTGATGGTTCGCCCCACCTCCTTCAGGAGACTGTGATAGACTGAAACAATACAAATATCTGCCCCCGCTGATGTCGGGCATTTTGGCCTGGACGGTGGACTTCAAAACCTTATTTACGCATCTCAAATTTATAAGCACCTCATATAAATCGAATTCAAAGTGATGGTCCCGACTGTGTTAAACCATGAGTTCATGGAGGATACATTCTCTCCAATACCCTGTGAAATAATGCTAACTTTGATGGAACCTCGTCTTCGCACACTGAATTCACAATCGCATATGTCCCAACTCAATTATTATTGTTCATGAAGGGTACATTCGAACCCTGCTTCGATCCCTAATCAGGTTCACTTAAACAAGGTGATGTCTCCTACTCAAATCACTACGATCAAATTCGGTTCATCCAATACACTCTTTCTTTAATTTCAGGCCACTTTCTCCGCTGATAGAAACAGACGCTCGCGTCACTCTTAATCCTGTCTTCTCGACTCAGCGAAATAACATGGATACAAAAAGAAAAGGCTATTTTGTTTACATTGTTCTTAACATTAAAGTAAGATTAGATGCAAATTATATGAATGTGGTTTGTGAATAAATATAGACTATGTATATATTTTTTATACATTAACAGTACTTGTTGGTTTGTTTGGACATCTATGGTTTATAATTGTTTGTGCATTTTCATCATTCCATAACAAGTATAGCAACCCCTAATTTTCTAAAAAAAAGTTTTGTTAGCATAAAAGCAAATTCTTTTTCAGTTTTGTTGATTCCAAAAAAGACTCAGCAGTGCCAAACACACATGCATAGGAGCACTGGAGATGAACCCAGGAAAATAATGAAAAACAAGATAATTGAACTATGCTGCGACAAATCAAGGCAGCTCAGAGACCCAACGAAACAAGGAGCCCTAGGACTTCCAAGCAGGTACTGTGGAATACAGGTGGAATGTAGGTGCTGCACATATAGATACTGAAGATGCATGGAATCACAGTACAGCTGAGATTTAGATTCAAAAGGTACATTTATTAGGGATATCTATGGATGGTACCTACACATGCCAATACACCACCAGTTCCCTGCAACAAATTCCACTCAAGGCTGGATAGTCCTTGGGCAGCAAAAGCAAGGCATGTTCTCTCCTTGTATCCACAAAATGAAAATCAGCACCTAAACTCTGCAGAGTTCAACAGACTAAGGCTCAGCAGGTGCAACCTCCACTCTGATAAGTCCACCCCTCAATGCTGTGGTGGCCCACAACATTATCCTCTTCTTGCCATCAATTCTTTTTCATGCACAGGAATGTATAATTGGAATAAATTGCCTCAGCTATTTTAGAAAAACATGTTATATGTATTCAAGGCATATTCATAGTGTTGTGTGTGCCAAAGAACAGAGCACAAGTCTTTTCCCAAAGGGTAGCTACTCCTCTCTCTGGTGCCTATCCTTTAACAAGCAGATGAAGCTACCACCTGGGCCTGCCCCATTCTTTTTCCACCTAGTCAGGCACTTAAGCAGGCAAGCACCAATACCAGGGAAAATGAGATGCCCCAGAACTGTTTTAGAGTAGTAAAGAGAAAGGAACTGCTCATTATCATGACCACACTTCTCTGGCCCAGAACAGTGGAAGAAGTGTTCTTCTATGTTGGATTTAGGTAGAGAGTTGCAGTATGGGATTGTTTCTATAAAGCAAACAGGAAATGTTGCAAGAGTGGATAGGGTTTTCTCTGTGAACTTTTTCTTTATTGGTCAGGGAGAGGGTAGGAGTATCCACCATCCACACACTGGTGCTAGGCATACATGTGGCATGCCTTGACACCCTCTTCAGAACACTAATGGACCTGTGGAAGAAAGAAAAAGTACTGCACCTGCTGCTGAGACCTGTGAGGAGACCTAAAATGTTGGACCTGCTTCCACTTGTAACAAAGACAAAGAGGTGGATGTAAAGGGTCAGTAGGCTGACATCTTGTTAAGCTCCAGAGACACGACAAGTTGCTGGAAGCCCTTTTGTTGAAGAGCTTAGCTGTCAACTGGACCTGCCCTGTACTCTGTTGGTGGTCTCTGCTGGAGTGAGCCTTGAACCACAAGTGCTGTTCTTGAGGTTCTGGAATCCATAAACGTGTCAAAGTGTACACCTCCTAACATCCTAAAAAAACCTTGGACTTAGAAACATTTTGGCTCAAGTTCTGAGGACCAGGGCAAACCTACCAAGTCAATCCGATGAATGTGTGTTGGTCCAAAGATTCAGGTTCCTGATTGGAGCTTTTCCACAGCAGAAAATCTATTTGAGGAGGATGTTGCAGAGAGAGTATCCTGCCTCATGCAGCCTTGTTCAGCAATAACTTGCAGCCTTTCCCCCCTTTGAGGAATCCGAGCTCCAAAAATGTCGAAGGATAGAAATCTTCACCAGGCGAAGGCACCAAAGGTGTCTGGCCGGCGAGGGACCTTCCTTAGGTGGTAATTGTGAATTTCTCCTGCTCAGAGCTTTCTCGTTAAAAGATCTTGTTTGAGAGCAATCCGGCCTGGTAGAGCCCTTCTCAGCCACTGCCTGCTGCCTTTCCCTTCTGAGAATTTTCGACTTCCATGTCAGATCGGAGAACCTCCAACTGGTACAAATTTAGGCCCATATTTCTACTTTTTGACGCTAAACTGCGCTAACGCAGTTTAGCGTCAAAAAATTTAGCGCCGTCTAACGCCATTCTGAAGCGCCATGCGGGCGCCGTATTTATGGAATGGCGTTAGCCGGCGCAAGCAGACCGGCGCTGCCTGGTGTGCGTGGAAAAAAACCACGTAGACCAGGCAGCGCCGGCGTAGGGGGAAAATGGCGTTAGGGCGTCTTAAAATGGGGCAAGTCAGGTTGAGGCAAAAAAATCGCCTCAACCCGATTTGCGCCATTATTTTCGACGCCCAGACGCCATTTAAATGACTCCTGTCTTAGTAAAGACAGGAGTCATGCCCCCTTGCCCAATGGCCATGCCCAGGGGACTTATGTCCCCTGGGCATGGTCATTGGGCATAGTGGCATGTAGGGGGGCACAAATAAGGCCCCCCTATGCCACACAAAAAAAATTAAAAAATATAAAAAATTATACTTACCTGAACTTACCTGAATGTCCCTGGGGTGGGTCCCTCCATCCTTGGGTGTCCTCCTGGGGTGGGCAGGGGTGGCAGGGGGGTCCCTGGGGGCAGGGGAGGGCACCTGTGGGCTCATTTTGAGCCCACAGGCCCCTTAACGCCTACCCTGACCCAGGCGTTAAATAGTGGCGCAAATGCGGGGTTTTTTGACCCGCCACCTCCCGGGCGTGATTTTTGCCCGGGAGTATAAATACGACGCATTTGCGTCGCCGTCATTTTTTTAGACGGGAACGCCTTCCTTGCATCTCATTAACGCAAGGAAGGCGTTCACGCAAAAAAATGACGCTCTTTACTCATACTTTGGCGCTAGACGCGTCTAACGCCAAAGTATAAATATGGCGTTAGTTTTGCGCCGAATTTGCGTCGAAAAAAACGACGCTAATTCGGCGCAAACGGAGTATAAATACGGGCCTTAATTTCTATATCCAACCCACGCTCTGTTGAAGTCAGCCTTAAATTGCACTTAGGTCCCAGTCAAGCTCAACCAGGTGACTGCTGTTGGCACTTTAGGCTGTTTGGCAGCATTCTTATTTAATCCTTCGGGGCCAATGGCTGATACCCACACACCCTCCCCAGTTCTTCTGTTGCCCATTGGCTGACTCTTGGGAGGGTTAGAAAGGGCCCTCTGGTGCTTTGCACTAGAGGGTTTTCTTTTAAACCCCCAAGGCTCTGGCTGCTCCAGAAGAACTTCTTGAACAACCTGAACTTTTTAATTTTTTATGTAAAGACGATCAGCGCACTGGGCCTGCTGACGTCATTACATATAAAAGTGAGAGTAAAATGAGCAAAAAGGCTTGCTTTACTTTCACTGAATCAGTGCTGTTGGGGTTATCTCAGCCCCCAAGCACTGATTCTAACGGGAGCGATATATTTTAAAAAGGGAAAATCTCTCCTTTCCAATGGCTTCTCTTCCCATTGGATCCCTGCTCAGGGTTTGCCACAGGAGAGCCGTCCCCAAACAGGGATTTACCCACTAGGCACCAGAGAGGGGGTAGCTACCCTTTTGGTAAAGACTTTTGCTCTGCCTTTGTAAATTAAAGTGATTAATTCACAAAACTCTCTGACATTGACACGAGTCACTTGCACTCCTTAATTTTCATCTCGAAGAGTATATTATTTACAAATAATTTGAAGTATTATTTCCATTCTGCCGAGTTTACCCATTACCTTGACTCTCCATTTTCATCACCAGAAAAGTTGTGAAATTTAATATTGTTCTTTTTATTTTTTTTCCGTAAGGGAAATCATTTTTTTTCTTTTAGTGTCTATCTTTCTGACAGAAATATACTTTTGAAAAAGGGTGCGTTTTCCATGCTTTCTGCACCACGTTACTCGTGTAAGTGCATCTTAAGTGTTAGGTAGGTGTGGTAGATCACATTTCCACGTATGAATTAATATGTACGTGATTGCATGGTGCGCATACTTTACATAATTTTCGCATATGCAGAAGATACATAGGGATAAAGTTAGTGTTTCTCACCTTTTGAACCACTAGTCTTTTGCATGTGCAAAAGCTGCAGCATTTTTCAAGCACAAGTTACATACCTGGGAAATGTGGTCCGTGGCATTTAGGATTGCTAGAACTGTGATTTTCCAAAATGTCTTTATTGATTTTTTTTAAAGAAAAAGCATAATTCTTTATGAAGCAATAGCAGGTCATAAGTCCAACGGGCACTGATAAGTAAATAAAATCACGACTAACATGGCACACAAAACGTAAATGTCACAAAATGTAACTGCAAAGCATCATAACAAACTCCATCAGGTGTAACCAGAGTAGAATGGAATTGGGGAACAATAACGTCAGGGTTAGCGATAAACAAGAACTCTAGTGATCCCCCCAGAAGAAATTCATGGCAACAAGGCACTAACATACAGGGAAGTGAAACACCATATATTAAGAGATATGAAGTGAGTGAATTAAAGAACCCAAGTGCACAATCCATTATTCAGCGATCCCTCGGAAAATCATATAGTTGCAGGCTACCTCACAATAAAAACTCCCCACTTTTAGATCTTTTGTGACTGCTGTGGGTACTGCCTCCTGTGTGAATAGAGACACTTTGCTACGGACAGTCACCTTCATCATGGTAGAATATAAAACACTAGCTTGGGCATATTTGTAAAGGCTACTTCAGGTCCTGCAGGACTCTCTTCTTCACAACTTGGCTCACGTAGGAAAGAACAGTATTCAGAGTCCTCAGAAAATTACACCTTTTTTCGTAGAGCCTTCCAGTACTTTATGCTGGTTTTCATCCTGCAGTGTCATGTGTAAAGTATTGCTCCCCTCCTTAGTGTTTACTTTTCCTTGACAGCCTAGTGTTCACTTTAAACTGAATGGTTTCACAGTCATTCTTTAGTTCCATCTCTTGGTTGCCATGGTCCAGTCTTGTACGTTACTTCCCTGTTCATGTTTCCGATATTCGATCAGCCCTATATTGGCAGCTGTGCGTATGATATCCAGTTGGCATAGATGATCTTCCAACAAAGATATAGAGGACAACACAATCACACAAATGGGTCTTCTGTTCGTGTATTACTCCGGTAAGTTATGATCAATATACTCGTCCTCCCTTTCAAGGAAAGGACAACACTTTCAATATTTGTCACCCACTCCTGTTGTTCTTTCGGTCACTCTGGATATGCCCATCTCTTGATCACTACATTAGGTGGTTCCTTTATTATCCTCGATCTCGGAGATGTGGAGGAGCACTAAACTAATCTTTCAGCAAGGCAGGATTTATGCTTCTTTCAGTAGATACCAAATGTCTCATGGGAACAGTTTCTGTGGGATCTGAACCATCATCAGTTACAATTCTGATTAACCAAGTACCGCCACCTCATCAGCAATATCAAACCCACTACAGTGGTCTGTTCAGCAGCCACCCACCTCAGTTCTGGAGGCCTAGTGCACAGCCATGTCATTGCTATGGAGGAAGGTAAAATATCACCCCACCTCTCCCTGCTCATGTTGTCCCAGCTCAAGATGTATCCTATTTATTGCTACAGGTTGAGCCATGAAGCAGCTCTTGCGTGTGCTCCCTCCAACCCAGTGCACCATCTTGTTCTGTCACTTTCACTTCACTTCTGGTCAAACATAGTTCTGGGACAGACAGTGCTTCTGGCTACCTTCTTCCTAGGGTGGTAGGGACATGCCCTTATAGGCATTTTCCAGGGAGCCTATGTCATCCTTAATGAACCCCCACCTAGAGCAATGGAAGCACCACTGTACCAGCAAATTATGAGAGGGATCTAAACAAGACAATTTGCAAGAACCAATAAAAAAAATTCACCACCACAGTTACAGAATTGCACCAGAGAAGATGTGCCCTCTCCATAGCTATTGTAGCCTCGCTCCCAAGCAAAGTCTCCTTGTCGTAAGTGTGCATCAATAAAAATGTGGCTTCCTTAGGGGAGAAGTTTTAGGACATGCAACCTGCATTCTGTAAATGTCAGAATGTACGTCATAAAATTCACGCTAGCAGATCATTAAAAAGGCAATTCCTGTAACATGTGCCTGAGCATTAGATTCTGAAATGCTGGTGGCCACATCGCTACTTCGGCTAGAAATAATTGACAGATATCAGAATAATGGCAAATGACTGAACTGTTTGCAGTTTTATTGTAAACACGGGCATTTGTCAATCTAAATCAAATTTAACTCTACACAACTCAGATTATTATGCCCAATGATAACAAGCATTGTCAAAGCCAGTAGGTCTTGCCTACACCATAGCTATTGGCTTGGTAATGTGTTTTTGCCATGCTGTACACCAGTGTGGCTGCTGTTTATCATGGCTAAAAGTTAGTAGCATGTCATAGAATGGAGTGGGGGAGTGGTGCTGTAGAGTGGATTTGTCAGAGTAGAGTCTCATAGAGTGAAGTAAGAAGAGTAGAGTTTTGTAGAGTTGAGTAAAGGGGAGTAGAGTTCAGTAGTACAGTGCCATAGTGCAGTGCCATACAGTGGTGTGGTTAGACTGAAATGAAGAGGGGGTGAAATAGGGTGGAGTGCATTGAAGTGGATTGAGGTAGTGGGCTGGATTGGACTGGAGTAGAGTGGGGTGGATTGTATTGGCTTGGGTGGGATAGAGTGGGGTGGGTTGAAATGGTTTGAGATGGATTGGAGTGAAGTGTATTGTACTGTATTGGGTTGGGGTAGAATGGGTGGATTGAGTGGACAGGGGTGTATTGGAGTGGGGTGGATTAGATTAGATTGTGGTGTGGGTGGACTGAAATGGAGTGATAGGACTGAAGTGGGTGGACTGGATTGGGGTGAGATGGATTGGATTGGTTTGGAGTGGTGTGGTTTGAAGTGTGGTGAACATGAGTGTGTTGGAGTGGAGTGGGGTGGATTAGATTGAACTGGAGTGGATTAGATTTGTTGGATTGAAGTGGGTTGGATTGGATTTATTGGTCTAGAGTGAGTTGGACTGGGGTGGAGTGGGGTGGCTTGGATTACAGTTGTGTGGATTGGAGTGGGTGTATTGGATTGGAGCAGGTGCATTGGATTGGAGTGGTTTGAGCCATACTGGGGCAGATTGGATTGGGATAGGGTGGATTGTAGTAGACTGGATTGGAGTGTAGTGGGGTAGTTTGGAGAGGAATGGGGTGAATTGTAGTGGAGTGGAGAGGGATGGACTAGGTGGGGTGGACTGGATGGAATGGGGTGGATTGGATGGGGTGAACTGGATCGAGTGGGGTGGGGTGGGTCGGAGTGGAGTGGGGTAGGATAGATTGGATTGGAGTGGGGTAAATTGAATTAAGTGGAGAATATTAGATGGAGTGGACTGGAGTGGGTGGATTGGATTTGAGTGGAGTGGATTGGATTGGAGTTGAGTGGTCTGCATTGGATTGGAATGGATTTGTGTCAGGTGGATTGTGGTGGAATGGAGTGGAGTGTAGATTGAAGTGGGGTGAATTGGATTGGTGTGGGGTGGATCAGATTGACATGAGGGCGGATTGGATTAGAGTGGGATGGACTTTTTGGAGTGGGATGGACTTTTAGAATGGGATGGATTGGGTTAGAGTAGATTGAATTGGAGTGAAATGGATTGGTGTGGGGGTGGTTTGGACTGGAGTGGGGTGGATTGAAATGGAGTGGTGTGTGGTGATATGGGTAAGATTGGGGTGGGTTAGATGGGGTGGATTAAATTGGGGTAGATTGGATTGGGGTAGAGTGGGGTGGAATGGGGTGAAGTGGGGTTGATTGGATTGGAGTTGGGTGGAGTGGATTTGATTGGACTTGAATTGAGTGGGGTGGATTGTGATGGATTGGACTGGAGTGGGGTGAACTGGATTGGTGTGGGGTGGATTGGATTGATATGGGGTGGACTTTTAGGAGTGGGTGGACTTTTTGGAGTGGGGTGGACTTTTTCCAGTGGGGTGGATTGGAGTAGAGTGGATTTGAGTGGGATGAATTGGATTGGTGTGGAGTGGAGTGGATTGTACTGGGGTGGATAGGATTGGAGTGAAGTGGATTTCAGTAGTTTGGCATGGGGTGGATTGGGTTGGAGTGAGGTGAATAAAGGTGGACTGAAATGTGGGGTGGAGTAAGGTGAATTGGATTGGAGTGGGATGGATTGAGTAGATTGGGTGGATTGGAGTGGGTGGATTGGGTTGTGGTGGATTGGATAGGCGTGTGGTGGATTATATTGGAATAGGATGGAATGAATTTGAGTGGTTGAGCTGATTGGACTGAAGCTGGGTGGTTTGGATTGGAATGGGTGGATTGGACTGGAGTGGGTGGATTTGACTGGAGTGGCGGTGGTGTGGTGGGTTAGATTGGGGTGGATTACATTTAGTCAGATTGGATTTGGGTGGGGTGGAATGGGGTGAACTGGGGTGGATTGGATTGGAGTTGGTGAGTGGATTTGATTAGACTTGAATAAAGTGGGGTGGATTGTGATGAATTGGACTGGAATGGGGTGAACTGGATTGGTGTGGGGTGGATTGTGGTGGAATGAAGTTGGGTGAATTGGGATGTAGTGGGGTTGATTGGATTGGGGTGAGGTGGATTCTATTGGAATAGGGAGGATTGGAGTGGGGCAGGTTGGTTTGGACTAGAGTGGAACCAACTGCAGTGTGACAGATTGCTTTGGATTGGAGTAGGGCAGATTGTTTGGATTGAAGTAGGGTGGATAGGAGTGGGGTGAATTGTATTGGACAAGCGTTGAGTGGATTAAGGTAGTTTGGCATGGGGTGGATTGAATTGGACTGGGGACGATTAAGGTGGACTGAATTGGACTAATGTGAGATGGATTGAGTATGATGAGTGGATTGGTGTGGGTAGATTTGAGTGGGCAGAGTGGATTGGATTGGAGTGATGTGGATAGGATTGAATGGGGTGGAATGGATTTGAGTGGGTTGATGGGGAGTGGGGGAGTTGGATTAAACTTGGGTGGGTTGGCTTGAATAGGAATGGGGTGAATTGGACTGGAGTGGGGTGGATTGAACTGGAGTGGGGTAGATCGTAGTGCATTGGGTTGGATTGGTGTGGGGTGAATTGGACTTGAGTAGGGTGAATTGGGCTGGAGTGGGGTGGATTGGATTAGAGTGGGTTAGATTGTGGTGGATTGAGTGGGGTGGGGTGTGTTGAGGTGAGTGGATTGGATTGGTTTGAGGTGGATTGGATAGGAGTGGGGTAGATTAAATTAGGCTGGATTGGGGTGGATTGGACTGGAGTGGGCTGGATTGTGATGGATTGGAGTGGGGTGAATTGGGGTGTAGTAGGTTGGATTGGATTGGGGTGAGGTGAGGTGGATTGGATTGGATTGGAGTGGATTGGATTGGAGTGGGGCAGATTGTTTTGGACCAGAGTGGGGCAGATTCTTTTAGATTGGAGTGGGCAGATTGGAGTGGAGCAAATTGTTTCGATTGGAGTGGGGCAGATTGTTTTGAACTGGAGTGGGGCAGATTCTTTTAGATTGGAGTGGGCAGATTGGAGTGGGTCACATTGTTTTCGATTAGAGAAGATTGTTTGGTTTGCAGTGTGGTAGATTGTTTTGGAATGGAGTGGGGCAGATTGAAAGATTGAAGTGGGAAAGATTGTTTTGGACTGAAGTGGAGCACATTAGAGTAGGGCAGATTGTTCTGGATTGGAGTGGTGCAGTTTGTTTCGGATTGAAGTGGGGCAGATTTTTTTAAATGAAATCAGGTGGATTTTTTTGGATTGGGGTGGGGCAGATTGTTTTGGATTGGAGTTGGGGAGATTGTTTTGGAATGTGATGGATTGCTTTGGATTGGAGTAGGCCAGGTTGTTTTGGATTAGAGTGGGGTAGAATGTGGTGGATTGGAGTTGGGTGGATTGTAGTGAAGTGGGACAGGTTTGGTGAGGTTATTGGATTAGAATGAGCTGGATTGGCGTTGGGTGGATTGGAATGGGGCAGATTGGAGTGGGGCAGATTGGAGTGGGACAGATAGTTTGAGATTTGAGTGGGTCAGATTGGAGGGGAGTGGACTGGAGTTGGGCACATTCTTTTGGATTGCAGTGGGGCAGATTGGAGTGGGGAAGATTGTTTTTGGACTGGAGTGGGGCAGATTGGAGTGGGGCAGAGTGTTTTGGATTGGAGTGTTGCAGTTTGGAATAGGGCAGATTGGAGTAGGGAAGATTGTTTTGGATTGAAGTGGGGCAGTTTGGAGTGGGGCAGATTGTTTTGGATTGGAGTAGGGCAGGTTGGAGTGGGGGAGATTGTTTTGAATTGGCGTGGGACAGATTAGAGTGCAACATATTGTTTTGGATTGGAGTGGGGCAGATTGTTTTGATTGGAGTGGGCAGATTGGAGTGGGGTACATCGTTTTAGATTGGAGTGGGGCAGATTGTTTTGGACTGTATTGGGGCAGATTGTTTTAGGTTGAAGTGACGCAGATTGTTTTGGAGTGGAGTGGGGCAGATTGTTTTTATTGGAGTGGGGTAGATTGTTTTGGACTTGAGTAGGGTAGATTGTTTTGGATTGAAGTGGGGCAGACTGCAGTGGGGCACATTATTTTAGATTGGAGTGGGGCATATTGTTTTAGATTAGAATGGGGCAAGTTATTTTGAATTGCCATGGGGCAGATTGGAGTGCAATAGATTGTTTTGGATTGGATTGGGCAGATTGTATTGGATTGGAGTGGGGCAGAATATTTTGGATTGGAGTGGGACTAATTAGAGTGGGGCAGATTATTTTGCATTGGAGGAGGACAGATCGTATTAGATTGGATTAGGGCAGATTGGAGTGCGGCAGATTGTTTTTGATTGGGTCAGGAGGATTGTTTCGGATTAGGGGTGGGGTAGATTGTTTTAGATTGGAGTGGGGCAGTTTGTTTTGGATTGGAGTGGGCAGATTGTTTTGGGTTGGAGTGGGGCAGATTGCTTGGGATTGGAGTAGGGCAGATGGAGCAGATTGGCATGGGGTGGGTTGGGGGATTAGAGTGTGGTGGATTGGACTGGATTGTGGTGAGTGGTTTGGATTGGAGTGGGGTGGGGTGGAGTGGATTGGATTGGTCTGGGGTGGATCAGATTGAGCAGGGTGGATTGGACTGAGTGGGATGGATTGGTGTGGGGAGGTGGGGTGGATTGGCGTGGATGGGAGTGGGGTGGATTGGATTCGAGTGGTGTGGTGTGGATTGGAATGTACTGCACAATTATCTATTAAAGCATTATTCCAGAAGTTGCACATAAGAAAGGAACTTTGCAATATTTAGAAAAAGAAAATCGTCATCTTTTGTGAACAGTGCCCACGAGCAAATACAAAACATGAGTGCAAAGTGAGAAAAGAAGACTCAGCAAAATAAAAGAAACAAGTTCACTATAGAAAATAAAACTTTGTAATTTTGTTTGTCCTGTTGGTCATGTTTTTGCCGGTCACACACCTCACTAGAAGTAAAAAAGAAGGGGCATATTTATACTCCGTTTGCGCCGAATTTGCGTAATTTTTTTCGACGCAAATTCGACGCAAAACTAACTTCATTTTTATACTTTGGCGTTAGACGCGTCTAGCGCCAAAGTTCATGGAGTTAGCGTCATTTTTTTGCGTGAACACCTTCCTTGCGTTAATGATATGCAAGGTAGGCGTTCCCGTCTTAAAAAATGACTCCGATGCATATGCGTCGTATTTATACTCCCGGGCAAAAATGATGCCCGGGAGTGGGCGGGTCTAAAAAACCTGCATTAGCGCCGGATTTTAGCGCCTGGGTCAGGGCAGGCGTTAAGGGACCTGTGGGCTCAGAATGAGCCCAGAGGTGCCCTCCAATGCCCCCAGGGACACCCCCAGCCACCCTTGCCCACCCCAGGAGGACACCCAAGGATGGAGGGACCCACCCCAGGGACATTAAGGTAAGTCCAGGTAAGTTTTTTTTTTTTTTTTTTTGTGGCATAGGGGGGCCTGATTTGTGCCCCCCTACATGCCACTATGCCCAATGACCATGCCCAGGGGACAGAAGTCCCCTGGGCATGGCCATTGGGCAAGGGGGCATGACTCCTGTCTTTGCTAAGACAGGAGTCATTTCAATGGGGGATGGGCGTCGTAAAAAAATGGCGCAAATCGGGTTGTGGCGATTTTTTTGCCTCAGCCTGACTTGCACCATTTGTGGACGCCCATACGCCATTTTCCCCCTACGCCGGCGCTGCCTGGTGTACGTGGTTTTTTTCAACGCACACCAGACAGCGCCCGCGGCTAACGCCGGCTAACGTCATTGAATAAATACGGCGCCCGCATGGTGCTTCAGAATGGCGTTAGCCGGCGCTAATTTGTTTGGCGCAAAACTGCGTTAGCGCAGTTTTACGTCACAAAGTATAAATATGGCCCGAAGTACCTCAATCATGTCAGGAGCAGCGGATGGGCACTAATTAAGTTGAATAAATCTGTGCTTGCTCTGTGCTCCACAGACAGGAACGGAATGATGCTAGGCCTGCAGTGACCAATTACAAGGCTGTAAAGACAAGTGCCATGTGTAACCTCCGCACCATTGTGGCGAGGTGTGTGTGCGAGTTGTATTATAAGATTTGTTCTGGAAGCAAAAATCCTATGCCTATACTGTTTCAAATACATTGGCTGTGTGCTGTACAATGCACCACACATGCAATGTGTGAAATGAATGGAGACATAAAAAACTTTCTCCAAGTTAGTGCCTACTTGAAAGTCTGATTTGATCATCCTAGTAGATCATGCTTTGTTTCAAAACTATTGGTGTATGTTGTGATCAGCCCAATTTACACTCATGTAACACACCTTGGCAGAAAGTGATACAAAAAAGCACAAAGCTTTACTTGCACAGAGAAAAGTGCACCTTCCAAGTGCAAAATACTATTTGCTCTGGAAAATAAATACCTTTCCAGGACTTTGCGCCAGTTTGCATCGTTTTGCATGACTTTGTGCCATTGAAAAATCCTAGTAAATCTGCCCCTGTATTTGCAAAATGTGTGCAATATGTGCAGCACACTGTTCCAGAAGTAAGAACATTATGGAATTTAGATTTGTGTATATAACTTTTTTCCTGCCCCTAATTAGTTTTTCATACAGTTAACACTGCTTTACACACTCACCCTCTAAAACTCAGAGTAGTGCATTCTCAAAGCTTTCTAAAAATATATCCTTGAATGTACTTGGTGTAGCTAGGTAAGAATTAAAGTGCATTTGCACACATTTGTGAGGATCTAAAAAGTTACTTTGTGTGTTCACCTTATTTCCAAAGACCTTCATGCTTAATTCCTTGAAAACAACCACCAAGCAAACATATTACAAAATATACATGTGGGTACTAAGGGCCTGATTTCGATCCTGTCATAGGGGATTACTCCATCACAAACGTGACGGATATCCCATCTGTCGTATTACGATCCTATAACGTCCAGTGGATATCCTAATACGGTGTACGGGATATCCATCACATATGTGACGGAGTAATTCCTTCACCAGGGTCCTAATCAGGCCCTAAGTCTGACATTACAATGCAAGTCTGTTTTAAGGGTGTGCAGAAATATGAAGTTTTTCTCTTGTGAATTTCCTGTGATTCTCATGAATATTACAAGTATTACACATAGTAAATAAAGTTTTCTGTATGTGGTTTTTCACATTGAAATCAGGAGTTGCATGTCTCCTTTAAGTTGTTTTGAAAAAAATGAAGATAACCATCATCAAGCCACTGTCAAAGTCATGAAGAAAACTGGTTTAAAGTTAACTTGCTAGAAAATGTCAGGTCGCTTTTAAGCGACTATTATTACTTGCGAGGAACAATTGTAATTCTGCAGCGGAACTCTATATTAGGGAGGAAATGGAGGGAAAACTGGACATTTTGTCAATTAGGAACAGTCCAATAACTGGGATCTACAAAAGACTGTGCTCGTTTAATGAAAATATCTCACATGCCTAGTTTGTTTGCTTTTGTGAAGCAAGACTTTTTTTACAGCTACAAGTCACATGTATGGTAGAAAACTTTGCAAACCATTTTCTATGTGGTTTTTGGCGAATACCAAGTCTTATTCCCATTTAAAAAAAGAACATTTTACAAGAATGTTTGCAAAATGAAATGTGACAGATTGAACAATAGGGATAGTGGACAAAGTGAAATGCTTTCTTTCGGTGGCCTATTTACACATAACATTTTCAAGCGAGATATGCACAGTAGATAATTTGTTAAGGCCGACTATGCCCACTTTTAACAAAGTAGCCCTAAAGCCTTTCCAGTCGGTAATCACCATGGCTACCATTCTTTTTGTCTATCATTTTCCTTCTCCATCTCTAGTTCAGAGCCATATCAAACAAAAAGACACTAGGATAATTCCAATCATTTTGTGTACACCATGGCGTTGTGACCCTATGTCCTTGATGATGAATATAACCAGTCACTGCAGGAGAGACACATTGGTACTCTGCAGGAGGGACTACAGGAAAGCTAAATGTGCCAGAAACAACAATGGGGGCTTTCCCAATACCCCACAATTATAGTTGCATTGAGGAGCCAAACCGATTCACCAGGTGAGCTCACGTAAACCAGGACGTCATCCATATACAATTAGACAACATGAGTGGATCTACCTACCCGAATCCCAGGGCTCTATATCCCTGTGCAGCATTAGGGCAAGGGTCTCGAGTGTGACAAGAAGGGGTGAAAGGGGACAGCTTGGTCTGGTTCCCCTGCCAACCATCCACAAGTCAGAAAGCTCACCCCAACCCTGATAATGATAGTGGACGCAGTATATAGGAGTTGTATCAAGGCACATCATTTGGGTCCAAACCCCATGCCTTGTAGCACTGCGATTAAATATTCCCACTCTACTAAATTGAAAACTTTTCTAAATTAAAGGAGACCAGTGTCATCTCCTTCTCCCTGCCCATCGTGTCATGTAATACGTGTGAGTCTATGCTGGTTGTGAGTAGTACTATGTGCCAGCATAAAGCCGTATTGCTCCTAATGGATCAGTTCACTGCCTTGATGGTGGCACCCAGCACCTCAGTGGTGATGTCCTCTTCCAAGTCTTGTATAGGGCTTTGCCACAACTGGGGTAACCCCACCTGTGCCAGAAACCTATTTACCGCCCCTTCAGGGGCAACAGACCACGCCCAGCACACCACTTTGAAGTGATCTAGAAATGCAGAGACAATGTCTGACCTGCTGGTCTGCAGAACCCCCTGAGCATTCCTGATGTGTAAAATGGGAAGTATCTCTGTCTCACGCCAAAGGATCCAAGCCACTAGCTTCCCCGATTTTTCTCCCTCCCTGTGTATGAGCTGGCAGTAGTTTTTAAGAGCGGTCTTATCCAGGGTACCCCACAAATCCTGTATTTCGCTAGGCATCTCGAACATTTTTGTTCGCACATCCACAGAGAATGCCTCATGTTTTTTAAGGACGGCCAATCACCACTCCTTCACCTTATGGTCTGTTACCATGTGTCTTCATACCCTGCAAACGGTGTTTTCTTATTACCGCCTTGAGTGCCTCCCATTCACAGCCCTAGTGCCAAATGTCCCATAGTTAACTTCTAGACAATCCTCCAAGAAATTTGACAGCGTTTTCTGACAGACCATGTACATGAGGAGAGTAAGAGATTATAGTTAAATTCATATTGAATTAAATGTAGGTACATCAAGCCTAGTATGATGGTTTGTAGAATGGTGCTTATGCAGATCGCAGGGTTTGCACTGGAACAATAGCCTATTTATTAGCTATATTGAACATTTCATAATTAATTTTATACATTTTAAGCTACTATTTTGTTGGTATTTAGAGTAGAAATATGTTTGAAAGATAAAGCACTTAAATTCAAAAGTAATACTAAAACTCTGTTGCACAAATTCTCTCATTTTATTCTTCAACCTTCTTGCATTTTTGGATGAGGGAGTGTCTGTGCCTAGTTTGCATTTAAATATGTCAGGCTAAAAGTCATTCCATATTTCCTCAAAAGTTCATCTTTGTCTTGATTTTCTTATAAAATATATTCAGTAAATGTAAGTTGTAACATTTAATTGATTCAGGAATCATTTTATCTGTTGTTCAGTAATACATTTTTGCAATCCTTAAGCCTATCCTGTTTCATGATCAACCCTTTTTCAGAATATGCTGCTTAAAGGCCATACTCAGGTGCTCATTACGACTTCGGCGGTCTTTTGCCATGACTGCCATCGAAGCGGGCGCCAAAAGACCTCCAGTTTTTGGCAGTCCGAAATCTGCCGTATTACGAGTCACCTATGGATTTCCACCAATAAACAGGCAGAAATCCGCCACCGTCGTCCTAGCAGACGGCGGGTGAGTGGCGGTCCTTTGCACGGCGATGCAGCACTGGCGGTGGAACCGCCGACACCCACCCCCTCCCGGACGACACCTCAACATGGGCTGCTATGCGGCCCATACAGGTAAGTGGACTGACTGGAAGGGAGGGTGTGTGCATGGTAGGTGCGTGTGTGTGGTTTGGTTGTGTATGTGTGTGAGCGTGTGTGTGTATGTGTGTCAGAATGGGTGTGCGTGCATGTGTGTGACTGTATGCTTGCATGGAGGGGGAGTGTGTGTGTGTGCATGTATGCAGAGGGTGAGGGTGTGTGTGTGCATGTATGCAGAGGGTGGGAGTGTATGTGTTTATGTATGCAGAGAGGGGGTGCATATGCGTGCAAGCAAGCGGGGTGAGTGTCTGCATGCGAGTGGGTGGGGGTGCATGTCTGTGTGCGAGAGAGTGGGGGTGCGTGTATGTGTGCAAGTGAGTGAGGGGGTGTGTCTATTTGTGGGCAGCGAGTGGGGGTGTATGTATGTATGCGTGCGGTTGGGTAGGTTCTGTGTCTGCAAGTGTGTGGACATGTGGGGGTGCATGTGCTGGCAGCAGGAATGGGGATTCGTGTCACCAGGTGCGATAACCGCCAGTATTTTCGTGGCAAGGAGACTGCAGTGAAAAGCCTGGAGGTTTACTGCCTTGTGATACGCACCAGACCGACTGCACCGGGCCAAACCACCAAACTCATAATGCAGAGGTCTTTACCACTGGGACCGCAGCAGTAAAACCTCCACACTCATCATGAGGACCTCTGTCATTGTAGAAGAGGATCACTGACTCAAAAAAAATGTATCTCATTGAATGTTGTTAAGTATATTCTGTCCCTCAACCCACCCTTCTGTGATTTTTGCACAGGTTTCTAAGTTGATTTGTCTGTGGACTTTGACAGTTCCCACAGCCTTCTTTTTCTAAAATACGAAACGTTTTGCTTGGCATCCGAATGGAATGTAATTCTAATTCTTTGCGGCATGTACATAGTTTAAATGTTCAATCTTGTCTTGTGTATTGATGACAAGCATTTGTGTGTCAGATTTCTGATAATGGAGGTATTTTTCCCAGTCTTTCCTGTGCATCTCTATCAAGTTGCGTTTGAACGAAAAAGAATACATTAATCTAGTCTCATAAACCATAGTTTGTGGTAGATCTTTGCAATAGTCAAGGAAGGTGGAAGCGTAGAAAGACATTGTTTCAGCCTGTCATTTCATCAAGAGGTACTTGCCATTCTGTGTGCTTCAACAAAGTGAATAATTAATTACCATACACTGTTTGATCAACTAAAATGTGATTAGACAAATTAATTTTGCCCAAAGAAGGTATCACCATTATTTAGATAAGAGTGTTTTCCCACATCAGGGCTTTAGATGACAGGAACAAAATGTGTCTGTCTTTTTCAGATGGCAAACACTGGTCGCTGATTGTGTGTGTATATATATATATATATATATGTGTGTATATATATATATATATATATATATATATATATATATATATATATATATTTTTTTTTTTTTTTGTCACTTACATACTTTGATTAAGTCTACCTGAGGTTATTGAAAGAATTAGGCAGTTATCTCGACACTTCATCCAGATACACACTCCCTGTTCATACAAAACACCAGCTGTAGCCTTTACTTGCTCCTAACAGACCCCTTTTTAAAATTATGAAACCTATACTCAGCCTTTCATTACATCAAACACCAACACCCTCTTCCTCTCTTTACCAATTGCACTAAACCATACAATCCTTGCACTCCGCTCAGCCACACGTTACCTCTTCCAGTGATCAAATCTAATACAAACACTCATAACTCTTGTCCATCCCCCCTTACACACCACATACACTGTTCTCCAAAACACATCACCACCACTCTATTGTTCAAATACCAGCAGTACTTCACATACAAATCCTTTTCAGAAAACAACTAAATCTATACCTGCTCTCATTACTCCCGAAAAACAGAAAAAACACTCACTCCAGCACATCTAAATCACACAAACTCTCATAGTACTTTCTGTCACACCCACTCCCACCCTCGTGACTACACAAATAATACAAATCCTGAATCAACTAGACTCCACAATTCTCAATGTTCACCAACATCTACCACAAACGTCTCAACACACCAAATTCATTCACACCCTCTCATCCATTGCAAAATTTAGAGCCTTAGAATAAGACCTGCATACTCCAGAACCACCCACAAGCAATACTCCTTCCACCCTAAACAGACACAAACAAAATAAACAACATACCACTTTTCACAATTTTGCATCCCCAGGTCTATTACACAACAAGGCTACTCTACAAAAAGAACACAACTCACCATGTCACTCCAACCACCATCTCCACCACCAACACACATACACACCAAACAAAATGAATGCTTTCTAAGCCTGCTGGATGAGGAACACAATATAAAAAAACAGCACTGTTGTGTCCCTCATACAGTTAATATTAACACTAACGACACCCCTGTTGCAAGTTCAAAATATACAGCTCACTCTTCTACAAAACAAAATCACACCACCACCAAAACACAATCTCTAAACTGCCTTCTCATAAATGCTCAGTCACTCTCTAAAATAAGCACCACATCAACGACCTTCTCACTGATACACTGAATCATGCTTGGGAAATGACATGGCCCCAGTGTTGCATAAAGCCGTTCCTCCAGGCTATCAAACCACAAAACCGTATAGGCAAACAACAGAGATGAAATAGCCATTATATTCAAACAAACAATAAATCTCAGCAAAACAGATGACATTTCCATACAAGTTTGTGAGGCCCTGATCACCAGATGCAACCCTACACCATCTTCCTCCTGTAACTTTTGCCTCCGTTACATACTACCACCTAGCATCCAAAGCAATCATCACTGGCCTAGTCACATTGAACCTATATCAGGTTGTACACAATCCCACACATACCACTGGACACATCCTAGAAGTCATTTTTGCAAACCCAGAACTAGTTAATGGTAAACCATCACACCAGTCAGATGATCAGACCACCATGTGGTAACTTTCCAACATAGAACAACACAAATCAACACAGAGCAAAACCACCAGCACAAACCAGTTTCCAAAAATCCTCTCCGAGAGTAAGCCAACCCAGCCTCTGTACTCCTTCAAACAAATATCACAAAGTGAATCTATGGATCTGGTCAAAGCAAGCAGGCCTTCCAGCTGCCCTTCTCACCCTTGTCCACCACACATCTTCAGAACATTCTTTTATCAATCTGTGCTGCCACACCTGTAAGAAGAATCATCAATAATTCGTTAAGTATGGGAATCTTTCCTAAGGACCTTAAAAAGGCATACCTTCTCCCATTATTAAAAACAACAAACCTGGAGCCGCATGGCCCCAACAACTACAGACCAATTACAAATGGGCCTTTCCTTGGCACAGTGATACAAAGAGCAGCATTTTCCCAGATGCCATAGTTCATTGAAGATAACTCCATACTTTCTTACCAAACTGCATTCCGCCCACAAAATGGCACTAAATCTGCACTAATCGCCATCTGAGATGATCTTAAAAACACAGTAGACTGCAATGGAGTTGCTGCACTACTTCTGTTGGACCTCTCCGTTGCCTTTGACACAGTTGATCATGACACCCTAATATAAAGACTCTATGAAGCTGGCATAGAGAGGACTGCTCTCTACTGGATCACACCCTACCTTTAAAACAGAACAAATGTCATCCAGCTCCCCCTTTCTCATCCAAACCCTGCTTCACAAAAGCAGGGGTCCCTCAAGGTTCAGTCACCTCACACATACTTTTCAACATCTACATGAGGTTATTACCAGCAATGATCAATGAATTTCAGTTCACATGCTACAACTATGCAGATGACACACAGATACTCCTTAAGATGGAGTGCCCCAAAGGCATTGAAAACTCACAAATCTTAGGTTGCCTCAGAGCCTTTGATCAGTGGATGATATGGAGCCATCTCAAACTGAATGCTTCTAAAACAGAAATAATCACATGTGGCAACTGGAAAAATTATGAACAACTCTGTGCCTGGCCTGATGATCTGGGACCACCCCCTAAAGTATCTAAGGAAGTTAGAAACCTTGGAATTACCATGGACTCCAAGTTAACAATGAATGCCCACGTGGACAAATTAGCACAATCAAGGCTCATCACCATGAAAATTCTGCGACACATCTTCCCCCACCTCAGATTGCATACAAGATCCAGGCCACTACCTCTCTTGCACTGTCTAAATGGGATTACGCCAATGGCTTCTACCATGGATCATCTCTATCTACTATGAAAAAATGACAACACATTCAGAACTTGGCTGCCAGACTACTCCTACATCTAAAGCCACAAGCCCACATCTCCCCTGCCTTGAGGGCCCTACTTTGGTTACCGGTTGCCAGAAGATCCACCTCCAAGCTGTTTTGTATCACCCACAAAGCAACACATGGACCAGGACTGCTTTTCATTAGGAGTAAAATCACCAAGTACATCTCAAGATTGGCAGCCCGACTCAAAACACCACCATACAAGAAAAAGACAATAAGTGGTACTTTTTTCTCTGTCCAAGTGGCCAAACTATGGAATTTATTACCCCCAAATATATGATCCAGGGATAACTATCTTATTTTCAGAAGACTACTCAAGAGTAGTCTCTTTCCTATGTAACCACCATACTCAAACAGCAATTGACTGCATATCCCTGTATTTGTAAACATTTATACCTTGATTATACGTATAGATCTAGATATATGTATTTCTTTGTACAAATATACTGTATATATAAAATATTTTATCTTGAAATATATACATACTCTTTAGGCTTGTTTAACAAATGTATATATTACTCACAGTTAAAATTTATATATGTATTTGTATGTATGTGTATATATTTATATATATATTATGGATATGTGTATATATGTAAATATATATGTGCATATTATTCTACACTTAACCTGTTCATAGCTCGTTGCATAGTTTCTATATAAGTTGTTTGATTAGATGCTTTTGAGTCTCTGCGTTATCTATCACAAAAGGTAAATATTATCTTAACTATTTGTCTACAGGTATTTCACTTTTGAGGTGTTGGCGAAAGAGAAAATAATGTTATAAAAGTACACAAATAAATTGACTTTGGGTACTGCAACACTTGAAACACTTGAAAGTCTGTGTACAGGAGACCGGAAAAGACTTTTGAGAAAGCTTTACTCTGTCTCCCCATCACCCTATACCTCTATCAATCTATCCTCCACTCTCTGACTCATCCCAAACCCATTCTACTACTATTATCTCCTAGACTCTTCCCTCCTCTACCCCTCCTGGCTCACTCCAAACTATGATCTCCAAACAACCCTACTAAATTCTCCCTCATTTATCTCTACTTTGTCTCATCCCAAGCCCCATTTTATTACTATGATCACAGTTATCCCTTTCAACAGACTCTTTCGTCCTCCATCTATCCTTTACTCATCCCAAACCTCATCTTACTACTATGATCTCCCAATTAAAACTTCTGGACTTTTCCCTCTTCTATCTCTTCATTATTCTGTTCAGTCCAACTGACAGGCTCACAGGTCCTTCACTCCAATTAATTCATACCTCCCTATAATAATACTATACTCATATTTCCCTACGCTAATCCACCACTAATCCTTTTGGGTTCTGGAGTAGCGTGCTACTTGTCGAAAGGCACTTTGATGCCTTATCAGGGGTAGTAAGCACTATATACGTGCGATTACAATTACAGTTACAATATAGTGATTTAACATTGTTTTAGACTGTCAGGCTGAAGCCCACTCTTTCCATTGTTCCAAAATAGTGTTCACATTGTAATTTTTGAACTTAGGATGATATTTCAATGCGGGTTCCAGGGCATGGAGCAGAGAGATGCAAAAAGTACAGTAATGACAGTATCCTACTAAGTGCGCATAAAATAGGTAAACTATTGGTGCTGAATTTTAGAATGCATGATAAATGTAAAATGTTGAAAATACCTACTTTATTGATAATCCATCTTGATGCAAAAAATAAACACATTTTCTCCACTCAAGTAAGAGACTTGGCCCTTCTGGACCTGTCCGTTGTGCCCATCGCAAAGGAAGTATTTTATCCACCACATTACCTCTTTCATAAACTGCTTCTTCCATTTGCCTGCATCTACCCTGACCTCCCTACGGTGTAACAGCACTATGAGTTGGAACGAAACAATGAGACCTATTTCAACATTTGCTTTGTTGGAAGTCACTCCATACACTTAGTCATTGTTGCTGCAAATGACCTCTTGTTCCAGATGTGTTTGTGTTTTTACTTCTTTCAAGTGAATACATGCAACGTGGTTTATCCCCTAAATGGAGGAGTGATGCTGACTTTAAGATGCAATATTTATCATGATTATGGATACACTCTAAGAGAATCTGCTGCATGTTGATAACAGACTACAATAGAAATGTTTTCACTGAAGTGGGAAATTGTCAATGGCAGGCCTTGATCTCCCTTTTTTTGCATTTCCCCCAGAGATGGAACTCCTGGTTCCCAAAGTGTGACTGAGAAGTTTGAAGTAGACTGGACTACAGTGCTGGTTAGCTCATTTAACAGCATTGTGCTGAAGTTTGACGGCCGTGGGAGTGGTTCCCAAGGCACAAAACTACTACATGAAGTCAAAAAGAAGCTGGGATTGATGGAGGAGAAGGATCAAATAGAAGCTCTCAGGTATTTTCCAAGGCAAATCATTTCCATATCATGTGTAGCCAGTGTAAATCCCAGTGATATCGAACAGAATAGCTAATCTTTTGAAAGGTGAACAACAGCTGCAAAGAAACAGTACATTATTAACAAGAATACTTCAAATGTTGTAAGGTCACATTGTGGCAATAGTCTAGAAGGCCTTAGACCTTTATAAACTGTTAAAGATGGAGCAATGTCTTCCCATTCTGTTCTGAAGTCTGCAAGTCAGTAAATGGTCTGATTCCGGTTAAGTAGCTCTGATTCTCTCAAAGCGTTGTCTTGTGAGATGTCTCCACTACAAAATGAACCGAAATCTATAACATAATTTACTATGCTTTCTGAATGAATCCTCATTGCCTGTTGAGGCTGAGAAGCATCAACTGCCTTGTAAAGAAGTTGTCCTCTTTGAAGATCGTGAACCCATAAAAATTACTTGCCATACGTGCAGAACAGCTTAACAAGCAGTACTAATTCAAAAGTCAGGTGCAATCGTAGTGTCAATTCTTCCAATAAAGAACAATTCTCTAATGCCTTAAGGCTTTACAACTTTGGGTGCTGTCTCGATGGTAGGGTTTCAGCAACTACTGTCTTTCTTACTGTCAGTGAGGATTAAGATCCAGCTCCTGCAGGAGGTTCACCCTAGGAGCCCTTCTCTTAGAGAGAAATGTAGTTGTGAATAAGTGTAAAGAATGGTTATACCAGTTTAGTTTGTCTGGAGATAATCTGCCTTTCATAACTCTAGTGAGTGTCAGGAAGTGTGTAATAAGGGCCACAGCAAGTTTACATTTCCCTGGCCGAGATGTTTTCAACGTAATTGTGTATTTGCCATTGTAGCCACATTGTGATCTATATACCCAATAATCAGATTTTAAAAACATATGACTTATAGTTCAAACAGATCAAAGGTATTAAGAATGCTGCATATGAAACTTAACTTCCAGCACTTTGCAAAAGACAACTGATCACCTTTCTCAATTTTATTGTTGTATTCAGGTTAATTAGGTGTTGCTAGTAACCCTAATGGATTAACTGTAGTAAGTACATTTATATCCAGCAAGAAAAAAAATCTACATACTTACATTTATTTCTGATATTGTTCAAAGAATAACTCATTCTATGTCATGAAACTGTTTTGTTTGCAGTATGCTTAAAGAGGCAGGTGTTTCAGCAGGACCCTCATCATTTACGAGACCTTTCATTAAGCATATCTGGGAATAGCGCAATAAAAGTAAAGTGTCTTCTGTTAGAAGAACTGGGCACATGTAGGTCTGAGTTCTGAAGAATACAATATTCTCATGTTTTAGACCGACCATTTTACTCCAGAATGTGGTGCAGGCAGTAGCCTAGTGAAGCCGACCACGTGCCTATATTCATTCCTGATTGCTGCACGTTAGTGTGGGTCTAGAAATTATTAGGACCTGGTGCCTTTTGTTACTGTTGCTGCCACAGTTCCTGCGTTTGTTGCGGCCTCTTGCAGTTTGGTGAGAAATTCAATTGCGTTCTCATTTCCCCACTTAGCTGTACCCTTTCTAAAAACTGGTGTGGGGCACTGGAAGCTGCTGTGAAGTGTGGCAAAACCAAGGGGCTGCAGACAAGTAAATAGTTTCCCGTTTCCTTGACATGTACAGTGTTGGCACCAAACAATGTATATGGTCAGGTAAATGAAGTTAATCCTGCCTCAGTCAATATTCATTCTTTTAACTGAGTACAGTGGGATTATTTAAACAGGCCCATTAAATCTATTTTTGAGTGGTGTGTTCCTTTCCTATGTTCTCTCAATAACACAATTTACCACCCATTTCTACTTATCTCAACGTTAATGTATACCAATGATAGGCTAAACATATTTGAGAATAGATGAGGGAACTTGGACCAAGTGCCTGTGCATAATCCAACTTTGAGCACTTAAGTATGCTCCAACATCGTTACTGCAACCACTCAAATATATATTACTTACATATATATATATATTACATATGTTCTAATCTGCCTCATTACCCTCCACGAAACGCCCTCTCATGTTCTAGGACTACTCCCATAAGGCATTTGGAAGGAATTTGGTTTATGAAAATATATCACTTTACCCCAAAATTCCACAAAGCTGGCTGCCAGGAGACTAACAAACAATAACCTCACCGCACCATATATATTTGAATCTTCCACATACAACCCACCACATTTCATCACCTTTTATTTTCATGTGAAATTTCATTAAAGGTCTTTAGATACTTGTATGAGTAGAGGGAGGATGCCTACTGAATGAAGCAGTGAAGTGGGAAACGGGGCTTTTAAGGAGGGATTTGAGGTCAAATTCAATAAAGTGAAAGAATTGACTCCACGAGGAATTCGATCAGCTCAGTACATTGCTTGCAAGATTTTATAATATTTTATAATATAGTAACCTCAAGCCAGCTTCACTGCCACGTAAAACCACTTTGTTCTGTGAACCTTGCTTTACATGCCACGTTGCCTCATTTCAATAAATACATAACGCCCTCCAAGGAAGCTACAATATTCTTACATTTAGTGGTTCCATCTATCAACGTGGCAAAGCAGATGAAAGAGTCAATACATGTTTCCATCACTTCCTGTCCATCAGTAATTGCAAATGGCTGTTGCTTAGAGAGAAAAAAAAAACACTCATACAAAGCACAAAGCTGTAGTTGCCCAGCATTTGGCCAGCCTTAAAGGTGTAGTGTTAGAAAAATCTTGAATCATCATGGAGACACACCTTCAGTTAATAAAAAAATGAAGGGAAGGACATTGAGTCCAAGGAATGATCTAGCTGTCTTCCCTGTGAAAGTTAAAAAAGGATCTGTTGAGAGGAATGGTGTAGACGGAACACAAAACAGTGTCATCATAGGCTGGGGTTCTGAGAAGAGGCAATACTATGGCAAGAACTTTTTGAGAGTTCAGATTGTCCTTAACAGTGACTTCCTCCTGTCTCTGTACTGTATTTCCGCTGCTGTTAGCTCTTAGACCATCAGTGTTCTCACTTGTTGAAGGGCTCTTTCTTCAATGACTTGTGATGAAAGGAGGTGACATACAGAGTCTTGGAAGCACGTGTTCACATTGCTGCAGGGTCTGCGAAGCCTTCTCAGGGGGTCCGCAACTGCTTCGAAAATTAAAAGATATTAACAGATTAGGTTCCCAGATTTCAATATTGACTCAGTAGGGAGTCCCTAGATTCCAAAAATGATTAAGTGGGGGTCCCCGAGATCCAGTAATGATAAAGTGGGGGTCCACAGAAGTCAAAAGGTTGGGAACCACTGGCCTATCATATTCCCAATGGAGGTGTTTTGTTGCTGCAACTGACAATAGTAGTTTTAGTAATGGACTTTGTTGTTTTTACGTTAAATTCGTTAATATGAATTAGTTCTTTTAGTATTGTGTTTACCTATCCAGATTCAAATATGTAATGTTGCATTTTCATCGTTTGTAAACAAAAGCCAGCAGGTCTCACACTCATTGAAACAATGTTAAACATGAACAATTAAAGTTTTTTTCTGTGCTCCAGTGTAAGCGAAACTAGTTGAATATGACTAGCATTATGAATATTATCTTCTGTATGTGTACAGTTTCTTTCTTAAGAAACTTATGTGTTTGCTTGAGTGTGGATATTAATGTTTTATGTTAAAATGCCATTAAAGCTAGGAAATAACACCAGAGAATTGGCTCATAATTTTTTAACTAAATTATAAATGTGTTAACATCAGCTTCAAAATCACAAAAGGCCTGTAAATTAAGCCAAACCTATATGGCCTGTGTGAAATTTTAAATATGTTCACGAAATTCGTGTAGTTCACGACTGTCATGTCCATGGATTTAAAAAAAAATGTTATTAAAGGTCTTGCCTAGATGTATTTTTTGCTTCAACTAGTCTTCTCACCATGTCGCACATTCCTTTTTTAAGACAAGATACTGGCAAACCACATTTTGTACTTTTTGTATAATTTCACTTAATGTTAATGAAACTGCAAGAACAAATGTGCAATTTTGCACACCACTAAAACATACAATTATCAACAAAGCCTGTTTTCCTGGACAGAAACAGACCCAACACCTTAAAATATACATTCTTTAGCTCTCTCACTGTGGTTCCTTGATCCAAAGACGTGCAGGCTTTAGGGTTGTATGACTGGAGGTGCTGCACTGGGTGGTGAGTTCTGGGGATGCTGCATTTTATAATATTGCATGAGGTTAGAAGCACCTGCTGTAGAGTTCCTTGTGTGACTGGCATTTTTTAGGCAATAATAAAAATGTCAAGATACTTCTGGTAATTAATGTACCTGCTAGAGAGATCCGAATTTTGTCTAGTTGCGTTTTAACTCATGATAGAGTAAGGCAGAGGGTTAATGTGCCTGCTACAAAGCACATGCAACGTGCAGACCACTGTTTCTTTTTTTTATGTAGATATCTCAGTAGGTTTTTGCTTTTTTAACAGAGATCCTTTTGTTCCTTGCAGCTCAAAAGTTACAGGGGGTCATTACGACCCTGCTGGCTGGCAGAACACTGGAAAGGCTGGTGGTAAGGGGAGACTCACGGTGCCCCCGGGGGCCCCTGCACTGCCCATGCACTTGGCATGGGCAGAGCAGGGGCCCCCAGGCACAGCCCCATCGTGCATTTCACTGCCCAAATTTCACCTGCTGCACATCAACATTGCCGCCAGCTCTATTATGAGCCAGCTGCAATGTTGATGTGACTTTACCGCTGGGCCAGTGGATGGAAACACTGTTTCCGTCTGCTGGCCCAGCAGAAATGTCAAAATAGGGTGCCACTAGTACCACCAGCACTGACGGTATTGTGGCTTCTGCGGCTTCGGCGGTCTTTTTGCAAGACCGCCAAAGTCGTAATGAGGGCCACAGTCCTCCTAATGTAGACAGTGAGCTATGCACTAGCATCAGAGAGATGCAGGCAAACTATAAGGCATAGGTTTAGAACCTTGTTTTCCCCAGCCCTTCCTTATCCTAAAATTTTTTAAAAGAGTTTGTTTGGGTAGAAATACACTCTTATTAGCACAACCATCCCCCACCACTGTGTTACTTTTTAAATCCTTTGTTTGTGTTTCTCTATACAAAGTTCTCCTAACCTCTTAACTGTTGGGCCTTTTAGCCCCCCAGCCTCGTGTGCCGAGTCCTTTTTTGGCTATTTGGGGTAGTTCACGCTTATGGCTTCATAACTTTTTTGCACATAAGGTAGCCATGTCAAATGTGTTCCCTTTTTTTAAATATCGTGTGGATTGAAAAGGAGCCCAGGGTTCCTGAGTTCCCTGAGAGCACCTAGAAAATAGGCAAAATATAGCAAAATGTTAAGGTTTTTAAGAAAAATAGTAAAAAAGTGTTTCAGATTAAAGTGTCTGTTTTTTCTTACAAATGGTATCAATGAATGGTTTGCTGTACTAAAGTCACCATCTTCACAGCTTACAGGAACACGCAGAGTTGAATAAAAAAAACAAATTTTGTATCAAAGTTTTGGAATTTTTCAAAGAGATAGACCATTTTCCCTATTTTTGTGCTCTCAACCTACTCCCAGTTTGTGGTGGAAACCAGTGTGAAACCCATGGTTGATTCAAAGAAGCTATACATTTCTGAAAATTAGACCAAATTTCAAATTCAGCCATATGTGTAAATCCCTCAGGGACTTCCCAAGGAAAATAACTGTTAAAATAAAGAAATATTGAAAATGAGTAGGACAAAACAGCCATTTGTGACAACATTTTTGTCTGTACTTTGTCATGATGGCCGATTTTCAAAAGCAATATACCATTACATCTTCTAGACCCTTCTGGTTGCAGGGATGTATAGGGCTTGTAGGTTCTCCAAGAATCCAAGGTACCCAAAGCCAACAATTGAGCTGCACAGTAGAATGTCTTTTCATTGAGTACAGAGTATAGTCAAATTCAAATGGTGAAGTATGTAGAGTGAAAAATGGTTATCAAGGAAACCTATGTATTTCTGAAATGGGCACATGATCTAGAGTTTAGGAGCTGTGGTTATTTCTATATCATTAAATCTGTGAGTACATGTACTATCCTATGATTTAGAGGGCATTTTTTTAAATATCTTCTTTATTTTTACAATGGCTTACGTTTGAAAGGTACAAATGCAGCGAAATCTATTTGGTAATAACAAATGTTCTACTATTCAATACTCCCACAAGTTGTCAGATAAAAATGGCACATCACTTCTGAGGGTAGGTCCCGTGCCTTTGACAGAAAATGGCCCAAAAGGCAAAATGGATGAATCACATTTTTCCACTTAAAACTGGCATTTTCTTTGCACAGTGGATAGCTGTAGATTTTGGACCCTAGCTCAGCCGGCACCTAGGGCAACCTAGCAAACCTGTTCAGTTTTGAAAACTAGCTACCTAGGGGTATTCAGGGTGGGGTGGCTTATGTGGCTCTCACCAGGTTGTTTAACCCAGAATCCCTTGCAAACCTCAAACTTTGACTAATACACAGGATTTCCTAGCATTTCTGTGATGGAAAGTTCTGTAATCTGTGGGGAGCCAAAATCCTATGTCCACTTGGTATTCCCACAAGTCTCCTGATAAAAAATGGTACCTCAGTTGTGTGTGTAGGCCTAGTGTCAACAACAGGGTACAGTCCAAAATGCAACATGGATGCATCACATTAATCCACTGAAAACGTACCCTTTTTTACCAATGTGGGTAGCTGTAGATTTTGTACCTTAGCCCACCTGCCACCTGGGGAACATAGCAAAACTGTATGGCCCATATTTATACTTTTTGACGCACAACTGTGCCAACGCAGTTGTGCGTCAAAAATTTTACCGCCGGCTAACGCCATTCCAATGCACCATGCGGGCGCCTTGTTTATGGAATGACGTTAGCCGGCGCTGTGGACTGGTACGCGTAAAAACAAATGACTCCCACCAGGCAGCGCCGGCGTATGGGAAAATGGGGGCTGTGTGTCAAAAAATGGTGCAAGTCAGGTCTGAGGCAAAAATCAGGCTTCACACCGGATTTGTGCCATTGTTTTTGACGCACAATCCCTATTGAAATTACTCCTTTCTTAGCAAAGACAGGAGTCATGCCCCCTTGCCCAATGGCCATGCCCAGGGGACTTATGTCCCCTGGGCATGGCCATTGGGCATAGTGGCATGTAGGGGAGCCCAGATCAGGCCCCGCTATGCCACTTAAAAAAATAAAAAAAGATACTTACCAGAACTTACCTTTCCTTCCCTGCGATGGGTCCCTCCATCCTTGGGTGTCCTCCTGGGGTGGGCAAGGGTGGCAGGGGGCGTCCCTGGGGGCATGGGAGGGCACCTCTGGGGTCCTTCCGAGCCCACAGGTCCCTTAACGCCTGCCCTGACCCAGGCGTTAAAAAACAGCGCCCATCAGCCTGTGCGCTGTTTTTTAAGGCCCACTCCCTCCTGTGCGTCAAAATGACGCCAGAGTATAAATAAGGCGCACAGGCCTTAAGGTCATTTTTTGGAAGGGAACGCCTACCTTGCATATAATTAACGCAAGGCAGGTTCCCCCTTCCAAAAAATGACGCACATGGTGGGATTTTGACGTCCGCGGGGTCGGGCTTCAAAGTATAAATATGGGGCAGGGTTTGCGCCTAATGTGCGTCAAAAATTTTTACGCACATTCAGCGCAAGCAGAGTATAAATATGCCCCTATGTTTTTTAAAACTAGACACCTAAAGAGAATTGTTTTTGTGCAGGAAGGAGCACTTTCCTGCACAAAGAAAGAGGAAATAATGAGGAGAAATACAGATATTTATCCTCGTTACGCCTCACCTGGGGAAGCATGTGTTTTTGATGCATTCCCATATCTATCACTTCTTCTAAATCTAGGCATGTGTCAAAATCCATGAATGTTGCTTTGGAACATCCAGACAAAATACATGGAACTCCTCTCTGAGGCAGAGTAACACAACACAGCGTTTTGTGCTGCATTGCTTTACTCCCATGAAGTTACTCAGAGCCACACAAGGTGGCCTTTACCTTTAATGGCTTTATAAATCTCAAAATGAAAAAACCTAAATAAATAAACAAATAATAATAACAAGTTAACTACATGTATCAAATGTAGGTGCAGGTGCCGACATTTTTTTTTCTTAGAAGCCTGTCATCAAATGCGTTGGTTTCCAAATACAAAGTCTTCTTAGTTATGATCTGACTTCTACCTCATGCATTGTTCTACTAATGCCCAGCAATTTCTGTCTCTTTACCGCACTTACAAGTACTTGCTCACTAATGTTTCCTCACTTTTTTCTTGTTTTCTTGTTCTTTTTTCTCCTTTATTCACCCTTTCCTGCCATTCTCTCCCTTGCACTGAGTTAAAGTCTGATGAAGAAAAATATGTCTCAGCCCCCACAAATGAGCGCTTCTGCCTTCTGGAACCACTGGCACTATAAAGTAGTACCTGGTGATGATTAAAGTCAGCTAGCTGTCTCTCTTATATGTTTTCCTGGGGAAAGGTCACATGATTTTCAATATAGCTCTGCCAAGAAATAAATTTCTTTCTGAAAGGTCCCCAAAGCAGGCTTGCTCCAAAGACATTAGCACTATTAGGTTTGAAGGAACGAAGGAAGAAACTTACCCTTTAAAAAAATTACAGCAATTTCGCTAACAGGTGCATTTCCAAAGCAGAGAGGAAATTAGCCTCTGCTATTGTGGACATAGTTTCTGCTGAACATACATTTGTGAGACCCATGGGTGCTGATCCTCACCTTACAACATTGCAACAAATAACTGTAAATGAAATGTGCTAATGAAAACCTCCCACTGATCCAGGAGCCTCTCAGCACAGCTACCACCGTGAAGAGTGGGCGGAGAAAAACAGCTGACCGAAATTAATTTTTTTGTGTGTATCAAATTGAAAACCACCCTTAATAAAGAAAAAATTAATAGAAACATGCACACGTTGAAGTCATGCCCTGTGTCAAATATAACATACAGATAGGGCATACTTATACACAAATTTATGACATATTACATAATTACATATGGAGACTGTATGTGTTTATGGCTTATAACTAGATAAGGATTTTCATAAACATGCACAAAGTACAGTTCGTGCTAATGTTTTTTAGATAACATCTGAAGGCATCCTGATATTGAATTTAAAGTGAACACTGTTTAATCTCCTTATTCAGTTTTATATTTCTATTCAATTATATTGATTGTAGTGCAGCTGGAATAGAAACTGCATTAGAGAGGCACAGAAAGAGCTACACATCAGGGTACTCTACTGGCTCCAGATACACAAATGCTCTTTCTTTAACCGCCACGCATACACATTCAAGGAACTACACAACTTAGGCCCCAACAGCATGAAATGTCTCTTCTCCTTCCATCAACCAGCCAGACATCTCCACTCTGCAGGACTCCTACTTGCACAAATCTCACACATAGACAGAACCAGATTAGGAGGTCGGGCATTCTCTTACATCGCCCCTAAAGTGTGGGGCAGCCTTCCACTCCACACCAGAGCCTTCTACTCTCTTCTTGAATTCCACAAGAAGTTGAAGACCTGGCTTTTCAATTAACGAACTTGCCATAGGCAAGGCTATGCGCACACACCTGCTCAGGGCCAGGATACCCTTGCAAGTTAGTGCGCACTTACAAATACACATAACTTATGGTACCTCCAGAGTAATAACACAATATGACATTTGATTAAACATTAGACAAACTAAAGAAAAGAGGGCCCAAAGTTGGCCCTAGATGTAAAATATCTAAAATAAAACAAGTTAGTTAACTCCCAGTTCCTTCTAGATTTAAGAAGATGCAGTGATCTCATTGAAAATGGACCAACCTAGGTTGATTCATAAAACTCTGAAATGGAGTAGGTTATAAACTAACTACTCAATCCAGTTGGTAGTAATCACAGTGGTGGTGGCCTGAAATGGTCAGCAGGGCACCATGCCAGTGACTGATTTTCAACAAAGTACATTTTTTCATAAATTCAGTTTCAAATCTGGCACTGGTCCAATGGACCTTTGCCGCCTCTCTAACAAACTATTTCTTACAATCACATAGAGGAAAGGATCCCAAGTGGACCCCATCCATTTTGAAATTACTCCAAGTGGGAAGTCTGTAATTTTTCAATGTTTTGAGACCAGATTTTCTTCAGAAAACATTTATATTTGGTATACCGATTTGGTATTTGGAAAGAACTTCTACAGTACACTTCCTCCGAATCAGTTTAGGTTTGCAGTCCAATTTTAGAAGTTGTTAAAAGATTTGTGCATTAGAAACAACATTTTTATGGCTGCAAACTCCAAATTAGACTGCTTGTGGCTGTAAAAAACATGCTTGCACATTTGGCCCCATGTCCAGAATGACTAAAAGGCCCTTTTAAAAGCATATTGATTTCAGCCTGAATAAAGACTCCCTCAACTTAATGATGCACCTGCAGCATTTTTAATTACCCAATTGATCCATATCATGTAGAGCTGTTGGGCAAAATGTGCAAAAAAATCAAGGGAACTATGTAGTCAAGCTCTACTGCTTCTGTAAGTAAAAACAATGTAGGTGAAACATGCTTATATCACATTCACCATTCTGTGTCATTTGAAAAATGTATTACCACTAATCAGTCAAGCTCTGTTCATTCATTGGGTTGTCCTGTTAAATCTGTAGAAACTTATAGTTGCCCAAATCCATTCTGTTATACCTGGTTTAATAAAGATTCCCAACAGTCCTTACACTAAAATTACACTAGGTTAGTACCTCTTCTTTTAGTACCTACATCATTGGATTCGGCTAACATAAGCTTTTTCAGGGCTTTCTCAGCATAGTTAATACATGTAAATAACCTATTCTATTATCCAAAGCTAGTATACATGTGTTAAGATCCTCTAGTTCCTTCAACTGATATGTTCCCAAAATATGGGTGAATTTTTTTTTATTTTCCTCAACTATTTCAACCCTGTGAACAGTCGAAGAGTGTGGACATTCAATATGTTGTTTTTGCAACACAATATACAAATATAGTTGCCTTGGGGAATTCTATTTAAAATCTAGTTATGAGTTTGTCAACAACACTTCAGCCCTGCATAAAACAAGCATGATATTCTGTTTCTTTTAATTTCTCATGCAGCAAAGTTATAATTTGTTCCCTTAGAATGAACCACACATATCACTCCTTTTTTATTTTTCTAGTAAAATATATAATTGTAGGAGGCTGGCTCTGTATGTAGTGTGCAAAACCAGGCACACTATGTAGCAAGTCCCGGCAGCCACACGTTGGTTTACAGAGGGAAAAACTAGACCACCTAATCCTCTAATTTTTATGGTAGCTTGGTCGAGCAGTTAGGCCAATCTTGGAGAAGTGCAAAGCATTTGTTGTACTCACAGAATCAACACTTATGGATGCACACTCAAAGAAATAACTCAAGACCTATTTACAAAAAATACTTCAGATTTTTACACAATTTTTAAGACCAAGATCATCGAAATCGGTTAAGTACTTTTTAAATTTTGATTTTTCAAAGTTTAGAAAATGTCTTGTTTCTTTAATTACGCACCATAGGAATCAATGGGAGAACATTTAAAAAAAATACATATAAAAGCAGGCAATGCATTTACCAATGTCTCCTTTCGCTTTTAGGTCGAGGTTGTCAGGAAGTACTGTGGGCAAGCCGGAGGAGCTCGGGCAGTTCCCGGTTTTGGCGGGAAGAGCTGCTGAAAAGTCCTTGGAGCTGGTGCAGGACCAATGCAAGGGATCACTTGGAAAAGCAATGCACAGGCGGACTTCAAGGTGAGTCCAGTGGGTCCACTTGGGGTGTAGAGGTCACAAGAGGTGGGAGACCCTTAGAGCACAGCTGGTTCTAAGGTGCAGGGCCCAGGGAGGCAGGGTGCAAAGCAGATAGGTGAGCCAAGAGCTATGTGCAAAGGTGCCCTTGGAAGCTGTAGGCAGGTCACTTTAAGGGTACTTTGAAAGGTCAGCAGGGCCACTCTGGGGGGTGGGTTTTATGTTTCCTGAAGTCCCTCGACTGAGCCTTGCTCCTGGTCCTTTTGCAGTCTGGAGTGGACTTTTCTTCTGGGTGTCCGACGTTGGGAGACCAGTACCACTTGCTATTGTACTGTTCAGCCACTAGAAGTTGCAGTGCCACCAAACTTGGCACACTTGCAGTATTTGTCCTCTGGGTCTGTTGCACGAAATTTGGTCCAGCTGCAGTGTCTGGTTCCTTGGTCAGTGGCTGGTAAGTGAACTATACTCCACTGGTCTTTTGCTTCTTTGTTGCAGGGAGAGTGCCTTCACTCTGGAGGAAGATCTTTGGCAATTGTCAGAGTGGTAGAGGTCCTCTGGGGCTTTGTAGAGTCTGTCCAATATGCATGCAACCACTCAGTGGTGAATGTCGAGTCCTGGGTGCAGCAGGCAGGGTTTGGCACCTTTTTCTTTGTGCAGCAGGAATGCAGTTCTTAAGCCTTGGGTCTTCCTTGTTACAGGCCTTCATGTGTCCTTGGAATCTGATCTGCAGGTCTAGGGGTGCCCACTAATTACTGCATTTAGTGGGCATTTAGAGGAGTTCCTAGTAGTGACCAATGGATAATCTACCTGAGGGTGGCTACACCCACTATGCGACCACTTCCTGTGGGCAGAGGTCACTTCCCTATCCCTTATAGGCTGTTTTCATTCCATGCAAGATGGAGGGGTCACCTTGCATGCAACACCTTAGGGGTGGTGCAGACTGGCGGTGGCCACTCCTCCTGTCCTTTGTGCATTTTCCTGCCGTTGCGCCCACCAAACAGGGGTGGCCTCTGCTGCTAGCAGCAGGACTGGGGGGTCGAGTTTCAAGGATGGTAAGCCCTTTGAAGCTCATAGGCATGGCTGTGCACATTCCTGGACAGGAGGTGTAACACCTCTGCCCAAGAAGGGCTTTGTTCTCTGAACCCAGAGAGCACAGGCTCTCACTCCAAGGTTCTAGAATCTTTCACTGACCAGTGTCCAGCACATGCAAGTAAAATGGCTGCTCTGTTCACTTACTATGTCCCAGATTCGGCAGGGACACAGTAGGGGCATATTGCTCATGCATCTATGCCCACACATGCAGTATAGTGCATCCGGCCTTAGGGCTGGAAGGCCTGCCAGAGTGGTGACATACCTATATTGCATGCAGTGCGTAGTGGATGGGACACCCAGGCTGTGGGCCATGCCAGTTTTTCAATTTAGCCTTCCACCAGGACACTCAGCCTGCAATAGCAGTGCTAGGTGCACTTGGATGCATGGTCCATGAGGGTGGCACAATCTGTGCTGCTGCCCACAGGGGCCTACCCTTAGTACCACGTGCTCTGGGTACATTAGTGCCATTTACTAGGGGCTTATAGGTGTTTCCAATAGTGTCAGTGCATCACAACAGCTTTGGGCTAAGAGATCTGGCCCAGGCAACCTGGTTAGCAGGGGTCCTGAGCACTAACAACGTTGAAAGCACATCAAACACCAGGCAAAAAGTGGGGACTAACTATGTCAAAAGAGGCCCTTTCTCATACTTCATCCCCTCAAAGAAAGTAGGATGAGTCTACACTTTACCTAGTGAGTCTTCATTATCTAAGTGGAAGAACCTGGAGAGGCCATCTGCATTGGCATGGGCAGGTCTGTTTTCCACTTGAAAGTTCATTCCCTGTAGGGAAATAGACCATCTAAGCAGCTTGAGGTTTTCACCTTTCATGTGTTGCAACCATCAGAGAGCCCTGTGGTCTGTTTGAACAATGAAGTGAGAGCCGAACATGTATGGCCTCAGCTTCTTCAAGGCCCAGACCACAACAAAGGCTTTCCGGTCTATGGCACTCCATTTTTGTTCCCTAGGGAGTGGTCTTCTGCTTATAAAAAGCAGCAGGCTGGTCATGTCCCTCTTCATTTTCTTGGGCTAGGGCTGCTCCTACCCCCAGGTCTGGGGCTTCTGTTTGGACAATAAACTGTCTGTAGTAGTCTGGAGCTTGTAGGACTGGAGCATAGCACATAGCATTCCTCAGAGTGTAAAAGGCTCGTTGACAACTCACTGTCCAGTTAACCTTTTTAGGACATTTTCGTGGAGGTCATCTCTATGGGGGGGCACTATTGTGTTATAATCCTTCACAAATCTCTTCTAATACCCAGTCAAGCGAAAGAATGCCCTGACCTGAGTCTGGGTTGTGGGAGTTCCCAAGCCAGGATGGTTTAGCTCTTGGGTTGGAGGGGTTAGACTAGGCCTCCACCTACCAGGTGGCCCAAGTAAACAACTTTACCCTGCCCTATCTGACACTTACTTGCTTTGACAGTGAGGCCTGCTTTTTGCAGAGCCTCAAGGTCCTTCCTTAGGTGGATCAGGTGATCCTGCCAGATGGAGTTGTAGACAGCAAAGTCATCCAAATAAGCTGCACTAAAGGATTCCAACACGGACTTGGTTTGTCAACCTTTGGAATGTGGCAGGGGTATTTTTCAATCCAAAAGGCATAACAGTAAACTGATAATGGCCACTTGGAGTGGAAAATGCAGACCTCTCTTATCTTCCTGGGGTCAGGTCGATCTGCCAGTACCCAGATGTCTAATCAAAAGTACTCAGATATCTTGCTGCCCCTATTCTATGTATAAGCTCATCATCTCTTGGAATTGGCTGTGCATCTGTCGTGGTTACTGAGTTGAGGCTCCTGCAATCCACACAAAGCATTCTTTCCTTTTTCTCTTCTTTGGACTGAGGTTTGGGGACTAAAACTACTGGGCTAGCTCGGGGGCTCTCTGAGGGTTCAATGACACCCACATCCAAATATTTTCTTGACTTCTCTTTGGATGTTCTCCCTGACATGGTCTGATTGTCTTTAAGCTGTCACCAGTGTCCACATCATCGGCACACCAATCAGTCTTCCCACGGGTCAGAGAGAATAACTCAGCATACTGGTTGAGTACTTGCCTGGAATCATCCTGCGGTTGTTCTATGAGGGTGTGTGACAAGACCACCCTATCCACAGAACAATCTTGTGGGTTGCTGGAGAGATCAGGGAGAGGCTCACTGTCTTCTTCCTGTCCCTCGTCTGTAACCATGAGCATGGTCACATCCGCTCTGTCATAATAGGGTTTTAGGTTGTTGACATGGATGAGTCGCTTGGGGTTTTTGCAACTGCCTACGTCAACCAAGTAGGTGACTTCCCCTTTCTTTTCAAGCCTGGGATAGTGCCCTGACCACTTGTCCTGGAGAGCCCTAGGAGCCACAGGCTCCAAAACCCAAACTTTCTGCCCAGGTTGGAACTCCACCATAGCAGCTTCTTGGTCATACCAGTGCTTTTGCAGCTCCTGGCTGGCCTGAAGGTTTTGGCTTGCTTTTTCATGTACTCAGCCATTCTTGAACATAGTCCACTATGTTTTGCTTTGGCACTTTGAGGGGCTTCTCTCCCAGCCTTCCCTTACAAGACTCAGTGGTCCCCTAACAGGATGGCCAAACACAGGTTCAAACTGAGAGAATTCTACCCCCTTTTGTGGCACTTCCTTGTTGGCAAAAAGCAGACATTGGAGTTAGACAACTCATCTCCTTCTGAGTTTTTCAGGGATTCCTCCAATCTTGCCTTTTGCAGCCTGGTTAAATCGTCACCAAACCCATATATTTGTGGATGGTATGGGGTAATGAACTTATAAGTCACTCCACACTCCTGTCACATGCGTTTTAAGTATACAGACATGAGGTTTGACCCTCTGTCAGATACTATCTCCTTAGGGAACCCAACCCTGGTAAAAATACCCAGGAGGGCTTTTGCTACTGCAGGAGCAGTGATTGTCCTAAGGGGTATAGCCTCAGGATATCTAGTGGCTTGAGCCTCTACCACTGGGATATATCTATTTCCTGATGCTGTCTAAGGGTCAAGGGGGGCAACACTATCAACCCCAACCTTCTCAAAAGGTACCCCAACCATAAGTAGGGAAAATAAGTAGGCTTTTAGGTAGCCACCTGCTTTGCCACTGGCTCGACAGATGACACTGGACTTCCAAAAGTAATTAAGTTTCTGGCCCAGTAAAAGTAATTCACTAGCCTGCTCCAAGATTTATTTTGGTCCAAATGCCCTCAAGGGGAATGTCATGGGCTACAGTGAGTAGAAACTCTTTGTACTGCTGAGTTACTACCACCCTTCTGGTTGCACCAAGTTTGAGGTCTCTGGCCTCAGTAAACAGGAGTCCATCCTCCCAGTAAACCCTCTAGGTATCACTGACACTACCTTTTTCTTCTGTGCAGCTTGCTGCCTCAGGTCTTCAAGAGTTGGACAGGCTCTTTGTCCCTGGCACAGATCCTCCCTGGACGGTCCCCATGGGCCTAATAGCTCTGGGTAGTAAGGCCCCAGCTCTACAGGGTCGGTTCCCTCTAGGAATAACAAATCCTCTTCCTGAAAAGAGGGGTTCTGACTTGAGATCTGTTTTGAAGATGGCTCCCCAGTCTTCCTGCTTTTTCTCTTGGGAGGTTGGTCTACTGTTTCAGAATCCGACTCTCCTTTGTCTCTCTGAAGTTTTCACTGTACCCTAGTCTTAACAGAGGCCCATTCTGGTATCCCAAGCATGGCTGCGTGGGTCTTCAGTTCTACTTCAGCCTAGGGGGGAATGCTCCAGGTAATTTCCAAGCAGATAATCTACTGGGATGTATAGGGACACAACCACTTATTTTTAACCTATTACTTACCACCAATGTTACCATAGTCATAGGATGAACTTTTGTCTCATTGTCAGCATCGGTGACAGGATAAGACTTCCATACCTGGAACTTATTGGAGGGGACCAAGTGCTGGCTCACCATGGTGACACTAGTTCCTGTGTCCCTTAGGGCTTCAACTTGTTCCACATTTATCAAAGGGTACTGCCTGTATTTTTGCATATCACTAGGCCAGGCAGCACAGGATAATGGCATCCCTCCCTCTGTGGCTAGTGTTGCCTCTGTGGGATCACTGACATAATCAGAGATTAACAACTGCATTTACTGCAGGTTGGCTATAGTCATTTTTCTAGATTGTACAGCTGGTGCCCTCTATTCTGCCAATCATAGCACCAAGGCTTGTTGGGATCAAAGTTATTTCCTTTGTACCCACCGTTAGACTGTGAGGAGTCTCTGGGTCCACCCTCCTGTGCAGGTATTCGGGGACCTTGAGAAGACTCTTTATTTTTGTCTTGGCTCCCAGCTTTCCCTTGGGGGGGCAGTTGGCCTCTCTGTTTTGGTCTCCCCTACTAGTGATAGTTTTGGTCACCCTTATCTTAGCCAAATTGTCTGCCTTCTTTCCCAAATCTAGAGGTGCAAGTGAACCTAGGTCTACCAGATACTGATGTAGCTTCTCATTGTAACAATTACTTAGCAGACGCTCTTTCATGAACAGGTTATACAGCTCATCATAATCTTGTACTTTGTTATCAGCTAACCAACCATCCAGCATTTTTATTGATTAGTCCACAAACTTTGCCCAAATTTGGCTCTGGGTTTTTCGAGCCTCCCTGAACTTTATGCAGTACTTTTCAGTTGTAAATACAAAGGCCTTTATCAGGGTAACCTTCATAAGGTCATAGGCTTTAAAATCTGCCTCATTCTGTGTCAGGAACCTATCCCTGCACTTTCCTGAGAATAACTTGCACAACAGTGTGCCCCAGGTTTTCTCTTTAATTTCCCACCCAGTGCAGGCTCTTTCAAAGTCAGTAAAACATTCTACTATATCATCCCCTTCTGAGAAGGAATGTGCAACTCCTTATGGGAGGTTGAAGTTGATAGGTTTCTCTCTCAACACGTGTATGCTACCACCGGAGATGTGTCCTATGCCCAACTCTTTTCTTTTTGCTTCAGCTTACAAAAGCTGGGTCTCTAAGCCCAGTCTTTTGGTCAGCCTGGCTAAGGCCAGGTCTTCCTCTGTGGGTGCAGTAACGATAAGGGAAGAGGAGCTACCCTTATCCCCCTTGTCCACAGTGTTTTCTTCTCCATCAGAGTTCTCATGATTTACTTCCTCTATGGAGTTATCCTTTTCATGCTCAGCTACCAGGAACCTAAGCCGGTCAACTTTAGCATGTTTTCCAGTAAAGATTTTGTACAATTTGCAGTGTTTCCTTAACTGGGCATAGTTATACAACATGTAAGGGGCCTGGTTGAGCTCCTGGCTCTGGTTATCTGGATCTGACATGTTTACTTTACTAAAGTTGGGACCTTTTTATTACTTTTGAACCCTTTTGGATAAGGTCAACTTAAGTAAGGACTTTTACTTTAACTATTGCTGTAGGGACCTAACCAGAGATCTAGCAGTTAGTTTATACATTTCCAAACAATTTAGCCAATTGAAAAAAATGCAATTAAGCTAAAGACATTTTGGAGAGCTATTCATGTGCTCACATATTGACAAAGTGGTATCAGCAAATGCAGTCTTTATCCCACCACTGAGACACCTAGGGGCATTGTTATACTCTGTTCGCGCAGGATTTGCGTCATTTTTTTACGCAAATTCAGCACAAACTTAACTCCATATTTATACTTTGGCGCTAGACCTGTCTAGCGCCAAGTTTATGGAGTGAGAGTAATTATTTTACAGTGGAAACCTACCTTGTGTTAATGACATGCAAGGCAGGCGTTCCCGAGCAAAAAATGACTCTAAGGCGTTTGCGTCTTATTTATACTCCTGTGTAAAAATGATGCACGGGGGGGCTTAAAAAATAAATCTTAACTGGTTTAGAGTCATTTCTGAACGCCTGGGTCAGGGCAGGCATTAGGGGACTTGTGGGCTCATTTCCATGGTCTCCAAAGGTGCCCTTCCCTGCCCCCAGGGACACCCCCTGCCACCCTCGCCCACCCCTGGAGGACACCCATGGATGGGGGACCCATCTACGGTAAGTAGAGATAAGTATTCTTTTTTATGTAGAAGTGGCATAGGAGGGCCTAACTTGGGCCCCCCTACATGCCACTGGGCCCAACGGCCATGCCCAAACTAGACCACATAATGCTCTAATTTTTATGGTAGCTTGGTCAAGCAGTTAGGCCAATCTTGGAGAAGTTCAAAGCATTTGTTGTACTCACAGTATCAATAAGTATGGACGCTCACTCAAAGGAATAACTCAAGACAAATTTACAAAAAATACTTCAGATTTATAAAACATTTTTAAGACCAAGATCATCAAAATCGGGTAAGTTCATTTTAAGGTGTAATTTTTCAAAGTTTAGAAAATGTCTTTTTTTGTGTAATTATGCACCATAGGAATCAATGGAAGAAAACTTTAAAAATACATATAAAAAGTCAATGTGTTTACCACTGTCTCCTTTTGCTTTTAGGTTGAGGTTGTCAATAAATCATGTGGGCCAGCTGGAGGAGTTCAATTGGTTCCCAATTTTGGCAGGAAGAGCTGTTGAAAAGTCCTTGGAGGTGGTGCAGGGCCACTGTGGGGGACCTTTTGGAAAAGCAGTGCATAGGTGGACTTTAAGGTGAGTCCGGTGGATCCCCTTGGACTTTAGAGGTCCCAAGGGGTGGGGAACCCTTAGAGCACAGCTGGTTCTCCAGTACAGGGCCCAGTGAGGCCAGGTGCAGAGCGGATAGGTGAGCTAAGAGCTGTGCACAAAGGTGTCCTTGAAAGCAGGAGGCTGGTTACTTTGAGGGTAGTTTGCAGGTCAGCAAGGTCACTCTAGTGGTCATTTCGCAGGTAACACCTTAGGGGTGGTGCAAGCTGGGGTTGGCCACTCCTCCTGTCCTTTGTGCATTTTCCCATTGTTGCCCCCTCCAGAAGTTGGGGTTTGCAATGTGGGCAACCTTCTGCTGCTAGCATCAGGGCGGGGGGGTCATGTTTAAAGGGCAGTAAGCCCTATGAAGCTCATAGGCAGGGCTGTGCACATTCCTGTGGGAGAGGTGTAACACCTCTGCCCAGGAAGGGCTTTGTTCTCTGGACCCAGAGAGGACAGGCTCTCACCCCAGTGTTCCATGAACTTGTCTGGTGGTGGCAGGCTGGTTTTGACTTGTCAGAAACCATGCATGGGTAATTAGCTTTTGACGGGAGCACCTCTATGGAGGCCCTGGGTACATCTTGTAATAAATCTAATACTGGTAGCAGTTTGGATTCATCATTCTAAGTTGTATGATATCAGACAAACCAGAGTGCAGAGTGGCCATCATGTAGCTGTGAAACTCATACTGACCAGTGTCCGGCACATGCATGTAAAATGACTGCACTGTTCGCTTAATGTGCCCTTGGTTTGGTGGGGACACAGTAGGGGCATATTGCTCATGCATCTATTCCCATACATGCAGTACAGTGCACCGTGCCTTAGAGCTGGAAGGCCTGCCAAAGGGGTGACTCACCTATATAGAATGCAGTGCATAATGGACGGGACATACGGGTTGTGGGCCTTGCCAATCTTGCAATTTAGGATTGTACCAGGACACTCAGCCTGCAATGGCAGTGCTGAGTGCACTTGGATGCATGGTGCCTGAGGGTGGCACAATCTGTGCTGCTGCCCTCAGGGGCCTACCCTTAATACCTTATGCCCTGGATGCCTTAGTAACATTTACTAGGGGCTTATAGTGGTGCCTAAAGTTGTTTCCAATTATGCCAATGCATCACAACAGTTTTGGGAAAGAGATATGGGCCAAGGAACCTGGTTAGCAGGGGCCCTGGGCACTAACAACTTTGAAACAACATCAAATACCAAGCAAACATTGGGGGATACCCATGTCAAAAGAGGCCCTTTCTCACACTAATACTTTCAACAATGATTGAAACTAAATAGTAGGCTAATCCATAGTTATTGGATTGTCAGTGTAGTAAAGGTCAATGTGTTTTGTCATAGTTCCCATTTTTTCCCTTTACGTTATTCTGGCATTAGGACTCTGTGCAACACTACCGTTATTTTCCCTCTAAAACACCATCTGTGCATCGACTTGTTTAGCTATTCTGTGAGGCCAAGGTTGATGGTGTAGAATATAGGCCAATGGCGTGGAAGAAACGCATTTTGTGGGCTTCAATGTGTACTTACACCTCTCACCTCTATGGAAAAAATTTCAACTATGCTCTGGTTCGGTTGCCTTTCTAAAGGGCTGCAATTAGGTATTGAAATGAAATCCGCCTTTGCCACAATTTTCTTATATTTATATGTCACCTTTAAAGTTTGCCATGTAAGCTGATAGGGCTGGTTGCTTAATACATAAGATAGCAGAATGTCTCATATTAGTAGTAGTATGTACTCACAGTGAGTAAATACGCAAAGTCTGTTTTCAATGTGTTGGGTAGGCTAGGTTTTCTATAAACAGTCCTACGTGTAATTAAACTTCTCATTCTATATGTTTGCCTGAGAAAATGTTAGCAGGATAAGTCAGTTATTTTCAAATTAGTTTCAAAATCTAATTTAATGCTAATAAAAGATTTTGACAACTTCAGTGGAATAATAACTTTATAAAAAAGTACATTACTCTGCCTGAGACAAAAAGAGTTTTGAACTAGTTTTGCTTCTCAGCCCTCTCCAGAGGCTCAACACAAATGCTTGGCTTCAAGTCAATAGCCATGCTGCCAGAAAGCAACGGTGTGGGCTCTGAACCCACAAATGCAGGGGCTTTGTCAGCAAGACACCACTTCATAGAGATTAACCATCTGTGAGTAAGACAAAAAGAGTTGGCAGACTAAAGCACAATCTTACACTTCCTCTTTCAACTTACACGTGCTAAATGGAAGTGGCAGGCTCTGCTCCAAGTGATTCACAGGTCAATCCTAGTCCCAGCAGAAGGAGATAAATAGTTGTTGACTCTAACATAGCAAAGTATGCCTCATTTGAACAGAGGAGAAGCTAAGGGAGAGACAGAGCCCCTTCTAATGGTAGGACGAGAAAACCATTGTGTATTTAGGGCGTCTTGTAATTTTCGCAGTAAAGCAAAAGGAAAGTGCTGCAAGAGGAAGTGATAGTAAGAGGAGAGAGTAAGCAGTATTGGGTGTATAATGATTTCCAACCACTGGCTTTTGCTCTTGATAAGGCAGGCACCTCAGCACTTTCTCTTCTTCAGAGCATTTCTAGACTGGGGAAGACTGCATCTGAAGAACGTAAACCTTGGTGTGCAAAAAGAACTCAGGAACTCTAGACTGTAACTGCTCTCCAGAGGTCAAGTGGCTTACCTCCTGTTCGCCGGCTCAGTGGACACAAAAAGCAGAGCTTTTTTGCCATGTGGGAAACTGGTTGAGCAGGAACTCACAGTAAAAGGACGCAGTGTCTTGGAGCGTTGGCTTGCTACAGCTTCCAGCCTTTTCCTCTGGTGTTGTAGTGTGAAAGTAAAAGTGCGTCCTAGGGCAAGACAGCAAACCTGTCCTAGCAGCGAAAGAGGCTCAACAGATACAAAAAACAGCTTTGACCCTCTGACAGCTTTTGGTGCCAAAACTAACAGCTTTATCATGATTGTGACAATGACGTAACTGACTTCAAGGAGCCCTCTCGGGCTTCCGCCTGGGCCTTGTCCAGCTAAAGAATTTCACCCCCCAAAAGGTAGACAAAGTTGCACGGTGGAAGCTTTTGCTGGGGCAGTTTGCTATGTCTCACTGACCTCTTCTCCCTTTCAATGAACCTAAAATCACACCTATTGGACCCAGTTAACAGAGACTTTACTTGGTGCTTCTCTTTTTCTAGGTACTTCAAAATCATGTACGTCCAGTTTTGGTACCTTTTTTCTTATTACATTTTATCTATATTTCTAAATTGCTTCGAGAATTGTGTTATGGTGTTACTGTTTTTCAGTTAGCACATATTTCTCTGGTGAATTGTCTGCTGCTTGTGCCATAGAGTCAAGGGCTGAGCAGAGGTTGAGTCTAGAGTTGAAGCCTAACCAGGGTGTGTTTAATAAGTTGGTAAGGGGTCTTCATTCCCAAATTATTATTTCGCTTTCTGACATACAGCATACAGTATGAGTGTTACTTCAGTGACAGCGAGCTTTAGCAGATTGTGCTTACTTTTTTGAGTTTTTTCCACAAAACAGCAGTGTAGAAATGAACAAGAGAGGGGAGAGCATTCAGGTTATTGTTAGAATTTCGTCTGAAAGTTTGTTGGTGCACTGCCGCTCAGTGCAATTCCCAGTTTACCAGTTGGTGTGTATGGCTTAAATCAATTTGAAGTTCTGATGGGTCAATATCCATTCTTATCATTATATGCCACTAGTAGGACCTATCTAGTCAATTGAACCCCACAGAAGTATTTAAAACAGTGCTCCCCAAATTTTAGAAAACCCCCACAGAAATATTTAAAGAAGTGCTCCGCAAACTTAAGAAAACAACCCACTTTTTAGAACAACAAACTTTCAGGACCCACTTAGCTTTAATGGATATGAGGCAAGAAATGTTTTAATGTAACTAAAGCATTGTGTAGCAATGCACTGTCATTTACAGACAGACTATTTTCCTTTGAAACGGCCACTTAATTTGCACAGACATTGTTTTAATTGATATACTATATTGCACACAAATGATAATGTGTGGAAATCGGGTTTTAGTGAATATTTATCATTTGTGCATCACCAAGTAAAGTGCCTTGATTTGTTTTCATCCTATTAAAATCTTCGCTTCCATCACACCTCAGAATTACAAACAAAGTGGTTCATTTTTGGTTTCCTAGCTACTGAACTTGTACAGTTCATTTACAAATATGTACATTTTGATGTGTTACAAAAAAATGACAACCTACAAACTTTTCTTTTGCAGTTTCTGTACCACAGCATGATAGTCACATAGTTCACTTTACTTTTCTATCTCTAACTACAAAGTGAGAGGAGATTGTAAACACCAATTTCTATGTTAAATAATCAGTAATTTGTCAGAAGACATAGCCTGACATTTGATCTCTGTCTTTGAAGTGCAGCAAATGTGACAAGATAATTACAGAGGGGCATATTTATCAAGGTTTTGCATCACCCTTGCGCCATGCTAGGTTATTTAAGGGCAGGGCAATGCAAAACATATGTGAGATTTACCAAGCTATTCAAGGCCCCCTTGTGAGGCCCTGCAGTGCTTGGTAAATCTGGAGTAACACAAGGCAGCGCAAGTCTTTGTCTGGAGTTACTCTTTCCCAGGGAGGCATTCCATGAGTGGACCCACGCATGTACCAATGGATTTTTGCGCATTTCCAGATTTACCATGGGTGGTAGACCTGGGAATGTGTCAAAATGCTACACCTTCCCAGGGAGGCCTAAATATCTTTATTTCTCCTCGTGATATTGTCTGTCTACATGTAGAAAGAGGAAAAAGCCCCAAAGGTGTCCCTTCCTGTACAAAAACAACATTTCCTGCAAGCACCCTTTCACCACAGTAGCACTGATGCAAGGTAGCCAAAAGTGCCCTAGAGCAAGGATAGATAGATATGGCGCTTTCCTGCCCTCTCTCTTTCACGCGGCACAGCAAGTGTCTTGCAGAACTGTATTGCATGAAAAAATTATAAATATGGCACATAATTTAAAGGCATCTTTATATTTTTGCTGAGACTTTCAAGACCCAGCAAAATGTGGCTTCCGACTCAGACCCACATTTTGGCAAGTACTTAGGGGCAGATTTAAGAGCTCCTTGCGCCACATGATCACCCCCTTAGGGTGGATTTTTTTAATGCTAAGGCAGCGCTAAAGTGGCATTTTCCCGCTGCATATTTGCAAAGTGGTGCAATGCATGCATTGCAAAGGTGGCATTCCCTCAAAAAATGGTGCAAGAAAATCTAACAGATTTTCTTGGGCCATTCTTTTCAGCACTTTTAACGCCTGCTCAGAGCAGGCGTTAAAAGGGGCCTTCCATTATTTATAATGGGCCCCCATGTACTCTCAAAGTTTTGGCGCTACTCTTGCAGGGTACATCAATAGCGTAAAAAAAAGACACTATTGTCCCCTACCCTGCACCATGCTGCACTGTATTTTAAATACAGCGCACACATGATGACACTAAGGGGAGAGGTGAAAGTGGCGGTGCACTAGGTGCAGCGCCATTTTTCTTAAACCTGCCCCCTAGGCTGTAATCGGCTTTCATCAACCAGTCACTAAACCCACCGTAGCCTTGAGAGAATATTTTTCTCCTCATTCCACTCTTTCAGGGCTGATAAGCGGTTTTACCAAAGAGATATGGCCCCAGTCCAGCAATCCATACACTGCATAAGCTAGAAGAAAAATAAAAGCAGAAGAGTCTATAGCTTGAAAAAAATGAAGTGAAAATCATCGATCGGATTTGCGGTATGAATTATAGCTCGAGTCAGTAAACAAGAGACTTTAGGTCCCCTAATATTTCTGTGATTTTATTTAATTACATATCGAATCATTTAGACCTTTAATTAGGTTTTTCGATTTGATTGTATTGTGCTTCTAGAGCATCACTCTCAATCAAAAGCAAACATGTCCAGCAACCCATCATCTGCACTGGATAATCACAATTTATCAAATGTCCTTTTCCTTACCAGGTATTTAGTTGCTTTGTATATCTTCATCCTGTGTTAAATAACATTTCATCTTTATAGAAGAGACTTTTGTGAGACAAATAAACAGTACCCCCTGAGTATTCAAAAATATTTTATTCCTTCATTTGACAAAATGTTTTCACTCGGGTAGGCAGTTGCTTTTGTCTCCATTTCCTCAAAATATTTTCATTTACCTTTTGTAATATTCAGTTACTCATATAATGTTCAGGCTCCAACATCCAAAGCCATCTGCAATATTTTTGCTTCTCTAATAGTAGAATCTTCTTGCACAAGTGCTGTCAGCGAAAAACGTTGACATGGTGGCAGGACTTTGAAAGGTATTAGATAGGAAAATGATCAGAAAGTAAGGGCCAGATTTATGATGTCATTGCGCCGTTCTGACTCCACATTAGCGTCATATTTCTGCTGCTAAAGTGGCGTTGGAAGGTGAAAAATGCCACGCCATATTTACAAAGTGGGCCAATGTTTGCATTGCTCCACTTTGTAACCCCTTGTGCCACATTATACCTGTGCCAGGCATAATGTATGCAACGGGGGGGCATTCCGGCACTAGGGGGGCCGTAAAATGGCACAAAGAAATCTATGAGATTCCTTTGCGTAATTTTTGTCAGGATTTTTAACGCTTGCTAAGTGCAGGCATTAAACAGAGAATCCCATTGATTACAATGGGCGTCTGGGTGCTTTGCAGGATTAGCATCATCATTTTTTACGCTAATCCTTCAAAGTGCCGGACTAGCGTAAAAAATGATGACCCTAGTCACCCTAACTACTGCCATGGTGCGCCGTATTTTAAATACAGCGCTACCATGGTGGCATTAGGGGAGCACTAAGGGGCGCAAGAAAAGTGGTGCTGCACTAGCTGCAGGGCCACTTTTCATAAATCTGCCCCTCGATTTGGCAACCATCTTAAACTGTTGCTCAATCCTATACTTCCCATTTCTTCGGCAATTTTATCACCATATTTCTAAAAAAAAAAAAAAAAAACTCTTTCTTTGCCTTTCTTGGAAAAAGTGTTTTTCATTGTAACAAATGAACTCCTGGTAACACTCTCCCAAAAGTCAAACGTGCAACCAACTACTTGAAGTAATTTCTTGTTTTCCGCTTGAGCATCAATGCATGCAATGTGAACAGCCAGGCGTGCTTTTGTTGCTGTGTATATTCAATAAATGTACATGTTGTATTGTGCCTTCCATAGTGACAAGCCCACTGCGATTCATAAATGGATACACTTACGGGAGTCAACAGTGCTTGCTGAAAACATATGTGTATTTTCCCCTTTGTATCTAACAACATAATCCACTTTCAATTTAGCATCAGCTCAACTGGTTAAAACTGAATGTACTTTAATTAAAAATATTTCTCTTTTGCTTTCTCAGCACAATGTTAAAAGAGCAGTATGTGGACAAGCAGCGCATTGGTGTTTTTGGAAAGGTAATAATTGATGTTTGTTATGTCTTGCAGTTGCGGTCGTGGACTGCCATTTTATTTGTATGTATTTTGTTTTATTTGTAAGCAGCTGATACTCCACGAATAATGCAGTACATAGCATCAATACGTACAGCAGATAGTAAATGGTAGATGGCGCCAATGCACACATCTGATGATAGAAGACAAACATGACAAGTAGCGAAGACTGTCAAAAGTTTTTTTAAAAACCTCTGTGATAAGGTGAAGAATAATATGTATTTATATATATATATATATATATATATATAGTGGTAAAATTAGAATTTGGTGTCTGTTCACGTATATATATATAATTTACCATTTCTACGAAGGATCAGTGCTTGAAATGAAAAACAGAAGTGCAGGTACTCTGCATCAAAGTACCTGCTGGTTTCCGAGAAGTGCCGGTACTGTCCAATGAAAAATATTACGTTTTTCTTGACATGTGCAGGTGCTCTCTCTCGCAGAAGAAAAAAATGCCGGTACTCCGTACCGGACAGTGCCGGCCCATTTAAAGCACTGCGAAGGATTTTGCTCATTTTTGTATTTGTGTTCTCAAAACCCAATTGAAAGTTGAGATGAGCCACATAGAGTCACATTTGCCGTGTTAAAAGCAGGGTACTGGACACGTGCTATACAAAAATGATTTCATATTTCCTTCTTGTGTGCACAGCTGCAAACTGAAATTTTATATTCAAAGCGTATCCATGTTTGTATCTTTTTGTCAGAATGCCATAAAAGCCTTTCTTATAACTAAACTGTCTTGACCTATGCATAGGGCAATGGCTGAAACAAACAAGCGTCTGGGAGGAAATCATACAGCAGAAGAAGTTCATTATATGTTTTCATTTATATAGCATCAGTCACTGTTAAGAGTTTTAAATGCAACATTTTATAAAGGTGTGTCATGGTGAACACAGAATTTCCCAAGTTTGTTGAGCACCATTGTCGAAGTCGAAGTGGGGGGTTTCCATTATGTCATCCCAGGTCTTTTATCTCTGGTGTCCTCGTGCCCCTATATTGTGGACCCCCAAAATGGGGACAAATTACTTCTTTCAGTACTTGACTCTTAGGGTCAGGAGGCAGAACCGTTCAAGGCTGACTTAGGGAAGTACTGTGAGCTAGTAACTCAATAGTGCGTCAAATGGCACTCAATAAATCAATGTCATGTCAGTGTTTTTTCTTCTAAAACAGTAAAGTACTTCAGTACTCACAGAACTAAATAATACTCACACAAATTAAAATATTTATAGAATGAAAAAAATTGAACTGCTCCCAAAAAAGGAATCACAAACTGCATTCGCTGCATAGCATGTTCCCCAAATGAAGATCCCAGACTTGAACTTGTATTGCTGAGGTACTTTGGACCAGTCATGCATCAGCAGACCTAGCCTCGAAAACAGGAATATCCTCTATACATGCCTATTCCAAGCAATGGAGAAGTATGCAGTTAGGAAACTGTTCAGATCAGACCTACAGACATTAGTATTACATATTATATCAATAAAACAACCAAAATAGTGTTTCCCTAAGCATAAGGAATAATTGTCAATCATTATCAAAAAGCCATGCTTATTGACTTTTTTCACAGTTGGATCAGCAACCCAACATGGACCTGTCAACAGTAAGGAACATTAAACTCACATGTTATTACCAAAATTATTATAAAAATTGCCTTTATTTATCCTAAAGCCTTACTTAAATTGATACAACTGCTTTTCCACCAGGTTACCAAGCCACTTTTTAGGATCCTACAAATAAAAGATCCAAAACTCAGTAGAAGTCTCAATCTTAGGGCCTGATTATGAGTCTGGTGGTTACAAGACTGCCAGACTTGCAGTAGTGGTCAGACTGCCATGGCTGTGGCGATCCGACTGCCACATGACAAGATTGGCGGGTGGATCGGCAACTGACCGCCTTCTCCACCAGGATCCAAGATCATGATGGGGTGACAGTGGTCTTGGTTGTAATCAGCCAGGGCGGTGCTGAACACAGCGCCACCCTGCTGATTACAACCTTATGCTCCACCAGCCTTTTTATGGCGGTTTCCCCCGCATGAAAAGACTGGCAGAGAACAAGTGCTGAGGGCCACATGGTGGGGCCCCTGCACTGCTCATGACATGGGCAACTGCCCATGACATGGGCATTGCAGGGGCCTCCCTGCTAAGTACTGTCGGGATGCGCACTCACTGCTTTGCAGAGAGTGCACATTCCCAGGGTGCCGGTATGCCCCCTCTGTGCTACGAGATAGCACTCGGCTCCTTTGAGGAAGCCAAATGCTATCTTATAGCACTGTTACTAAGTCCCACCGGTCAGACTTGCAGAAATGCTGTATTTCAAGGTTTCCGCCATTCAGCAAGGTCAGACCGGCAGAAAACGTGTAATAGGACAGGGGGGATGCCACCGCCATGGCAGTGGTGTCCTCCCTGGGAGTTTGGCGTTCCCGCATTGGGACTGCCAAATTTGTAATCAGGCCCTTTGTTTTCAGAGTAATTAAAACAGAGTACCTGTTTCTTTGGGGGAGGAGGGGCGTCAACAATCACTTTACCCGGAAGACTTAGTGCTTCATTAAGATTTTTGGTGGTCCCACCGTTGGACCATCTAGGTCAGAGGGAGAACGCCACTGCAATGGCCGTGGCACCCCCGCCTTAATACAATGTTCCAGCCATTCTGACCGGAGGGAACATTGCAATAAAGCGTTCCTGACGATCAGACCAGCAGGAACAATGCTGCGAGATAGCACTCAGCTCCCTCAGGGAGCAGAGTGCTATCTCGTAGCACGGAGGGGGCCGACCAGCACCCTTGGAATGCGCACTGTCTGCAAAGCAGACAGTGCACATTTTGATGGTGGGAGTATGGGGGCCCTGCACTGCCCATGTCATGTCCCTGTGACCCCCAGCACACCCTTACCGCAAGCCTTTCCATGCCAGTCAGACTGCCATGGAAAGGCTGGCTGCGAGGGGAGTTGTAATCAGCCAGGTGGTGCTGAGTTTGCGCCGCCCTGACTGAGTACAAATCTGACTGCCGTCATGCCATCTCGAACCATGTTCCCAGTGGGGACGACGGTCCCCTGACGGGTCCGCCTACCATGGCTGTAATTGGGAGGTGGGACCGCCTTGACGGCCCTTTAGAATGCACATCCAGAACCAAAATTTGCAAATGTTTTGGAAGACCATTGGTTTAAAGGAGATGCTTTTGCCCTAAGTACTTCTTTCTGATACAACTGCTTCATTTTGTAAATCCTTTCTCTTCTATTCCAGCCATTCCATTGACCAAAACACTCTTGAGAGTGTTTTGAACTTTACAGTGATCACTCATCACATGAAACATGATACTAGCCCCATTGCTTCCTAATCCAGAGGGAACAATTTCTGTTGCCCCCGCTGCTACCTATGCTATACAGAGCTCCCCAGCTGGGGCCTTCTTGACAACAGTACTACAAGAACCCCTCTTCCAGATTGCATTGGAGTTGTTTTACATTTCTTGCAGTAGAAAACCTTTTGTCATTGTGGAACCTAACATGTTGGCAGTGTTTGTAGTGCCAGGTACTCCAGCTCTCCGGACACCTGTGTTTCTGTCACTGTTATTGGTGGCACCTGAGCTAAGGTGTTTCTGATAACAGTATTCCAAGAGCCTCTCTTCCTGCTTGCACTTCCTAAGCATCCATGCCTTCAGCCTCTTGCATGGTTTCAGTGTGTTTGGCAGGAGCCTAGCACTCACTTCTGGGGCATCCACAAGAAGAACCTGCCTACTGAAGTCCAAAGAAGCCCTGCGGTGCAGGGGGCCTCTGAGCTCCAGGGGGCTCCCTCAGCACAGTACACTGTGCACAGGCGGCAGGCCTCTGAGTGGGCCTTCATGTACTTTGCAGGGGGGAACCCTTAAGTTTTGTTACGCCTCTGCTACCTGCCAAGGTTTTAAAGAAACCCCCTGTGATAACTGTAGTTCATTCTGGCCTCCCCTTATCCGTGTAGGAAAATCCTGCAAACTACTTGACAGGGAAGTGCTAGTAATCAGATTACAGAGAGTTCACCTCACCTCTTCCTTAATCAAGAGAAGCCTCAATGAATTGGCTTATTGTCCATGAGTCTTTTGATCTGCCAGGAAGGCTGCAAATTATCTATCCCTCCCAGGAGGGCAGCCCTGAACATGAATTGCATTACTCCTCGCTCATGGAAATAAAACCCAAATTATATGTGCATGAAATAACTCATACTGAGAAAACTGACTCTTTGTATGAGCTTTTAACACATCAAAGACCTTTCTGCTTCTTACTCATCAGAAGTTAGATTTTAGGCACACTTTAGTTAAAGTACAAAGCATTTTAAACACTAGAGATTTATACTTCAGTCACAAACAAAAGGAGCATTTGTTTTTGCCTTCTTAATTGAATGATAATGCCTTAGTAGGACATAAGCAGTGAAATAAGGGAGTCATATGTGACCGTGCTACTGTGCATGGATGCCAGGATGAGTCAAACAACAGTCTTCCTCACTCAGCCTATTCATTTGTGTTCTCATCTTCACACAGACCCTTTGAATACCCTCTTACTGTTGCTGCATAGCAGGGACCTTATTTGAAAGGATGGGCACTAGAGGTTACCTCTAACATCTGTTTTAAAACAGAGATTACAGTGGGTGAGGGTCCATTTGGGTTTCCAGTGCCAAAACAAATGCCCAAAAAAAAGAGGTGCAAAAGCGAAAAACTGAGGATTTTCATGTATTAAGATCCACTCCCTTACAACCAAAGGTATAACCACATTTCTATTTCAATAGTTTTTTTTAAATTAGGATATTTGTGTGAACCATACCTCAAATGGCTATGAAGCACTGTACATCTTATTATATATAGGCAATGTAAGGATACAGAGGCCTCCTGTTACATTTATAATGTGAGCTAGGGATACAATGAGGGTGAATTCAGATGGAATCATAAATGTAGCATGACACTGGTGTGAGCTGGGGAAGGGAAATGATACACTCAATTTTGGTACAAAGATTATGAAGAGGTGTTTTGTTAGACCATAGTCATTAGTCATGCAGATTTCGAGGCAGGCAGGGATTGATTATGTGGAGCATGTTAACATGGATCCAGGCTGTTAATACATTTTTACTTGATGTGAACCATGAAGAGAAGGAGTGTTTAATGAGAATGCACAGAGATTTAGGTGCATACTGTATTTATGAGCCCCTAGCGCCACCTTGCGCCACATTTGTGGCATTTATTTCTACGCAAATGTGGCTTAAGGTGGCATTTCTCACACGCCATATTTACAAAGTGGTGCAATGCTTGCATTGCGCCACTTTATAAACCCATGCGCCACAATATGCCTTCACCAGGCATAATGTAAGCAGGGGGCATTCCCCCATTAGGGTGACTGAAAACTTGCTGCAAAGAAATCTATAAGATTTCCTTGCACCATTTATTTTGGCACTTTTAACGCCTGCTCAGAGCAGGCGTCAGAAGGGGGCTTCAATTATTTGAAATCAGGAATTATGTACTCTGCAGGAGTAGCACCAACATTTTGGCGCTACTCCTGCAGAGTACATCAATAGCGTCACTTAGAATGATGCTATTGCCCCCCGCCCTGCACCATCATGCGCTGTATTTTAAATATGGTGCAGACATTGTGGCAGTGGGGGGTTGTGAGGGGCACAAGGAAAGTGGTGCTGCACTTGTGCAGCACCACTTTCCATAAATCTTCCCCTTAGTATTAAAAGAAAAACTGGGAGAGAATTCCCCTATTTTGATTTTATGGAACACTCTTTGATAGTGCAGGAACCTCTGGCACTAGTATAACCTCAGAATTTGTTGGGTTTTCTTTAAGATACACTGTGCACATCCTGGTTTCTATGGTATCCAAAGATAATCTGAATACAGAGTGTAAGAAATTGGGCTACTGGTGGGGGGGTGCAACCCTTCTAAAGCAACGACCACAGTCCTTGTCAGGATGAACCACAAAAGTCACTAAATTAAACTGCACTTAACCTTCTAGTAGCTTGGCACAAAAGCAGCCAGGCTTAACTTAGAGGCACTGCATAAATTACTTATGCAGCACACAAACAATAATAAAGTGACAACACAAGAAAAATATCAAACCAATTTAGAAAAAATAGAGAGCATTTTAATAAGTAAAATGACACCAAAGAGCATTAAATCCAATCAGCAGAGCCGGAGTTATGAATTTTAAAGTTTTTAGTAAAAAAGAGCACCTAAAAGTTTAAAGCGCCAAGTACAGGTATCTGATCGTGCAAGATAAGTGCAACGTTTAAGTCGACCACAATGGGACGACGTTCAGATACACAAAGTAGATTGGGCATGGTCTCAGCTAACATTCGGACTTATAAGAAATATTGAGGAAAAATTCCTGAGAAGGTTAAGTTAGCAGGACAAGGCAAACCGCAGTGTGCGAGGAGGAGGCATTGTTATCAGGGAGACGCTGGACGGAGTTGCTGTGAAAATTTCTGCCTTTGGACTTTGCCACTTTTTTGGAAGTCGAAAATCTGCAGCTGGACAAAACTGCAAGCTGTAGTCAACAAGGGCTCTACGAGACCAGATACCTTCGACATGAGGTCCCACGGAACAGGATTTGTTGCTGAGGAGAAGAATGTAGCACGAGCTACCACAGAGTCATGCCAACCGGTGATGTACTTAGGGTGGGTTGGTGAGCAGGTAGGTCCCAGTCGCTTCTTAGGGCACATTTTGGTGATTTTTGTTTTCAAGTCCCAAATTTTAGGGTTAGGTAGGGCCGGCACCTCTTACACCACAACCAAGGGTTCAGGACCTGGGGGGCACTTGTGGGGTTAGGACTCCAGCAGAGGGCAGGTGCAGGGTTCAAGGTCTCTGGAGGTAATGTTCCTGTTGCTCACACAGTAGACCAGTGAACTACCCCTTGGAGTCAGTCTGGTAGTCTTTTGGAGAACACAGCAAGGCTCAAATAGCAGGGCAGTACTCTGGTAGCAGCAGGGCAGTCCTCTAATGTGTAAGACATGTTTTAAAGTGTCACATTAATGAATGGCAAAATGAGTGCTGCATGCCCACTAATAGCATTTACTTTACAGGTCCTGGGTAAATGTAGTACCATATATTATAAACTTAGAGGTAAAATAAATGTGCCAATCAGTTGTAGGTCAATTTTACCATGTTTTAGGGAGAGAGTACAAACACTTTAGGATTGGTTAGCAGTGGTAAAGTGCACATAGTCCTCATGCAAATAAAAAATAATTTCAGAAATCAGGAGGGGTGAAGGCAAAATGTTTGGGGGAATCCAAAACCAAGGATGTCAGGTCTAGCAAAGAGATATTATCTGTCAATGCCACTTTAAGGTATACTTGAGTGTTCCCAGAGTACTTATTGATAGGAATATATCGCTAGCTGATTAGAACTCACTGTTGATCATTGCACCCACTGTAAATCGTGGGTACGGATATAGGTTTTTGTTGAATCCAGTGAGCGGTGGGGCCTGGATGATTCCATCTGTACAAATTGTTTTCAAAACCAAAGAGATGTGAGGTGAACCTATTTTAGATGGTGTTGATGGTGTCCATATGTGAATGGAGTGTCAAGTAAGGATCTGCTTCCTGACAAATCAAGAAGCATTAAGACACATGGTTCTCCTTTGAAGTCATAGACATTTATGTAGTTGTTACTATAAAGTGGCCAAACGTTGGTTTACAGAGTTGTAGGTGGTTGTGAAGATGCTGTCTCAGTAATGTTCTGTAGAAAGGAAATACATTATGGAGCTCTTCTCATATAAGATTTAGTTTACGGTGATTTGATCCATTTGCAGAGGAAGTTATATTCAAGAAGAGGTGTATTGATATTTTCCAGGGATGAATGTAAGGCCCCCAGGAGGTAGAACAGTAGTGATAAATGATAAAAGATAGCTGTCATTGTTTGATGTTGATTTAGATAGTGTAGATAGTGTGTGTGAGTGGTGTCAATAGTTGGTTTATCCAAGGTCTCAAGGAGTGCTCGGTTAAGGTATGTTGGAGTATGTAAGGATTTGCCATGTGTGTGGGAATGGTTAATGTTGAATATTTGAAAACAGTGTTCATTATGTTGATTGATTCGTGTTTTGAATGAGGGAGTGGGGTACGAGGTTGACGGGGTCATGTTTGTTCTCATTAAACCAGGCCTTACATTCATTGTTACACCAGAGGATGATTTCTGAGTAGCAGTTAGCCTTAGTGAAATAATGTTTTGTTTCAGGTGTGTGTTTTCTATTTTTAAGGTGGTGAAGGGAGCTAGTCATTTAGATTTCTGCCATATCGTTTGGAGTCTTTGGTAATTTACTTTGTTGGTATTTAGTTCCTGAATAGATGAAGGTGCAGAGCATTTACGTTTGATGTTTGATCTTTTTTAAGAGTGACTGAGTATGGATGTCTACCAAATTGGGGGAGTATTTTTACATGTGGATAGAAGTGTGTCATGATCAGAGGGAGTAAGATCAGTGTGTGGCTGAAAGGGGCTAAGGGGAAATTCTTAAATTAACATATGGTTATTAGAGATTGTTTAGGGTATTCATTGTGTGGAAGCCAAAGGTTAGCAATATAAATTGGGATTGCCAAGAGGCTGGATCAGTCCAGAGGAAGTGGGTATTTATTGATGGTTTCTGCAAATATGACATGGATGCCAAGGTCAACTGTTTTTGCCTGTGGTAATGTTGTTGGACTTGGCCCTTTCTGCAGGGTAATCCCCAAACTTTTTGCCTTCACCCTGAAACCATTTTTGTTGACTTTTAGGATTCTGTGCAGTTTATCATGGCTTACCAGTGCTAAAGTGATCATGCTGTCTCCTTAAAACATGGTAGAATTATTAGCTTATCCGTAATGGGCATATTTAATTTACTTGTAAGTCTCTGAGTTACCAGTGCCAATTTGGGCACCAAATGCTCTGAGCTGGACAAAGCTGGATTTTGAAGTCATGAAGGTCACTGATACAAGAAAATGTGGTAGCTACTCAGATGTCTAACCTCCTTGAGGACTCCTTCTCTCTTGATTCTTGGTAAGTGGGATTTCATTTGGGTGGTGCCCTTGAGTTTATTCTGGGCACACAACGCGATAAAATCAAACTCATCCTCACCCATGAAGACTAAGCACGAGTAACCCTGCCAGATGTCTCCACTGCATTTGACAGCTTGTATGGCAATGCATCTATCATATGCTGGGGAGAAATTAGGATACCACACACTGTGCTAAAGTGGCTACATTCATTTTTGGTAGGGTAATCTTAAACCCTTCTTCCTCTACCTTTCAGGTAAAACATGGTAACATTGGCTTATCCCCTACTGGCATATTTAATTTACTTATAAGTCCCTACTAAAGTGGCACTGCATGTACTCAAAGCCTGTAAATTAAATGCGACTAGTGTGCCTGCAGCATTGATTGTGCAACCCACTCAAGTAGCACTTTAAACATGTTGAGGGTCACGTGGAGCTCCTGTCATGCTCTGTGGCTGAGCTTTTCCGGCAGGTTCGTGCACATCCAAGCTCATGGCATAGAAAGTCATTGGCGCACCGCAGTGCGGGATTTTAGGAATACGGCTTTTGGGGGTTCCTGCTTATGAGGAATGCGAGGCCTGGCGACATGGATCAATGTGAGCTTTTGAGGTCTGAGTGTACTGGGCGTATAGCCATGGAAGAATTTCCATGAGGTGCTTTATTCCACCGGTTGAGCTGGCAGAGAAGAGGAGAAGAGATGATCGCTACTGACCAGCGAGTTATGGTTTGCTCGACTGATCTGATTGCTTTGATGTTGCTTGGTTTCCCTCGGACTTGTGAAGGGCTGCGCTACATTATGAGAGTGTTCTTCCTCCTCCTCGCACTAATTTGCTAGCAGTAAAACAACTTGCCTCTGACTCTTTATAACTTTGGTTCAACAATAGAAAGCACCAGTGAAGGGGGTGCAAATCGGCGTCTTGTGGCTGTGTGTAAGGTGTTAGGTGTTACACTGCTAGTGAAGGGGGAGAATAAAGGATTATAAAGGAAAAGAAAAAAATAATAAAAGAGAAAAGCAAACCTTTTGGGCAGCCGGCGGGGCTGGAATACTTCATAAATAAGGTTCTCTCAAACTCAGGAAACTGTGCTATACACTGGAGCGTCTGAATACAAAGACGTAATTGCGCAAAGCAGCAAGTAGCTCGGTATTTGGCACACTAAAGAGGTTGCTGCAAGTAGGCCCCTTCTGCATGTTTTCAGTGGAAAGAGCCAGCTAAGAGCCAGCTAAAGGTAGAGATGCACATCTATGTAGTTTTTCAATTTCTCTTTCTCTGCCTCCTCCAAACCCCTCGACTGCTAAGCAGAGTATATCACATATTACATCCATCTTAAGCAACCTCTATTGGTCTATGTAAATTCTCTTTCTCTCCATTTCTCTCCTAACTATAGCCAAGGAGATTCTTTTCAAGAGAAATAGCCTGTAAGAGCTTCATTCTAAGGAATTGATCTATATCAGCATGTCCCGCTCTTCTCATTAGGCTGTCAGCCACATTTATTACTGCACAGTGCGAGTTTTCAGCCTCAGGCATCGACATTTGAGCAGGAAACTGTGCACAGGATCCGTTACTAGCACTCTGCTCGGCACCTATCTCGGATACCCCCCTTGAGCTCAGTCAGGGGCCACATAGGGGTAGAAGCAGCCTTCCGAGCAGCAGTAGCCAGCTCCACAGGTGGAGTGCGGAACAGGAGCTGCAGCGGAAGCTGTCTGTGGGGCACAGGTGCGGCTTGCTGTGCTCTACCTCCCCTCTAGCGTCCCCATTTATAGCTCCTTTGCAGTTTCTTTGTGTCCACTTGGTGTTTACTATGGAGCGCATTACACGAGATGCAACATTCAAGACATGCACAGCTGGCAACGCACCAAAAGCCCTCAAACCCAAGAACTTGACTCCTGCAACAGGAAGACAAAGATCTGCTTCCGACAAAAAAGATCATCTAGAGACTTCCTCAAGAGATCCAACAATCCAACAGGGGTTTACCAGATTACAAACTTATCAACAACCCCTTGGACATCTCTTCTATCTAGCTCTTCATCGACATGGCAAGAACCAGCAACATCTCAGACGTTACAGATCACAAAATCCCCATTGCCGTATCCCAGTCTGAAAATGAGGAAATCCACCGTTAGTGAGCAGCCAAGATCTTCCGCACCAGGCTTGGATATTTTACTGCTTTCTGCTGCACCTTCTGCTGCTGCCGAACATCTCAAAGAGAAGCCCTTTGAGATGGGAAAGTTGCCCGAGCTCCCCAATTTCATTGTCCAGTCTTTTTTTGCACCTGCAAATGCTGCAGTTCAGGGGATGGCTTTTTGAGTAACACAGGAATTTCCCGGTTTGATATATCAGGTTTATAAAGAGCCACAGGCAGGATGGATAATAGTTAGTACACTAACCACGCGCCAGCGTATACACTTTCTGAGCTTTTATTGCCCTATTGAGGATGAAACAAGCTTTTTACTGGCTTTATATAATTTACTGATTACACTTCCCAGTCTCTTTATTATGGGAGTGGATTTGAATATCATACCTGATATTCAGATGGATACCTCACATAAAAACAAATGTCAGAACAAACCCAGAGCATCTCGCTTGCTGGCCAAACTTATTTATGTCTTGGAGCTGGTAGATACATGGAGGGCAGCCATACCCTTGGAATGGAATTTACCTGCTTTTCTAACAAGTATAATACAGCTTCTAGGATTGATTTTATACTAGTCTCTTTTTTATGGACAAGGTGGGGCTTGGTTATCCTCACTTATCCCTTTTCTGATCACTTGCCCCGGCCCCCTCAGGTTAGTGTGGGTATGCAAAAAGAGCAGGCAGAGCGCCCACAATTGAGTTTTGACAAGTCCCTACTGGCAGATGAGGGTTGGCTTGAGATCCTTAAAACTTCGGTCACCGAATTTCTGATCATTAATAAAGGGTCAGCCTCCCTATTTAATTTCTGGGAAGCCTGCAAACCCCATATAAGGGGCAACATGCTATCTCATAAATCCCATTTGATGAAACTAGCCTAAGAGAAAGCATCAAATCTTCAGCAGGAAATCGATCAAGCACTAAGGATATATAAGGCAACACATGATCCAGAGGCAGCTCTCAGACTTAAAGAGACCCAAAGTAATCTGAGGGATCTTTACATGTCCCTTGAAATAGTCAATCAGCACACAACTTTTCAGTGACAGTATGAAGAAAAGGAGCACGTGGGTAGATTTCTGGCTTGGTCTGTAAAAAAAAAAAAAGTCTGATAATAATCTTGTTAAGTCCATATTCGATGAGAACAGGGGCATACTCGTTACACGCATTCCAAAAATATTGTTTTTTTTTCCCACTATTCAAAACTTTATGCTTCCAAACTTATCTGGGACAGATATATTAATACTTAAACACACTTGATCTATTAGTCTTAGGCGAGGAATCAATCAATTAGTCGAGGTACGCGTCAAGGCTGTCCCCTTTCTCCTGTGCTTTTTGCACTTTTTATGTAACCTATTGCAGTCGCTGTTCGCCAAGATAGCTCTACACATCCTTCTCTTCCCCAAGCACCTAAATTTAAACTTTTGCCGATGATATGATTCTCTATCTCCTATCTGACCCCTAGAACATTGAAAGGGCCTTTGCAAAAATCAAGGTATATAGGCAAATAAAAAACCTTGCATACAGCTCGAAACTTTATTCTTAGTGGTCGAGGATGGTTGGTTAGCCCTATCCGATTTCAGGAAGTATTACAAGGCCGTTTTTATAGATTGGGCCATAACAGCCAATTCAGTGCCTCACCTTAACCATTGCCTTAAATGCATGTCAGCAGAAAGTAGCATTCAGCTTCCCCTTTTCCTTAAGATACCACGACTGCCCAAGCGTACGAGATATGAAGTGCCGATAGCAGTTCATGGCAGGGGCTTGCACTTTCATGAGAAATATCGAATCCCCAGTTTTCACCCAGCTTTTTTGCTTCGTGACTCTGGAATGCTAGGTCTAGAACTGAACCCAGTCTACATCAGAAAGTGGAAATAGGTGGGCTTCATTAGGTTTTCAGACTTTTAAGTAGGCGACCGAATTAAGACATGGGCTCAATGTCAAGCGGATGGGGTACATATTCCAGACAGCTGCTAACAATCGAGAAAATAACCTGCCCATCTAGTTCCCAGGCCTTCTATGGGAATCTGCGGGGCACAGGCAACTGGTATTGGATCTTGAGCTCTCAGTCTTCATCTGGAATTATTTCCTGTTTCTTGATGAAGGCCGAAAGTTCAACAGGATGTAAGACAGATCAACAGCTATGGAGAAACTATAATTTGTTGATCACACAAGGCACTAAAGGGTGCCAACTTAAAAAAATTGCATTCTATTAAAAATGGATGCTAAATTACACTCCAGCTCGATTAAGGGAAGCGTTTCCAGCCACGTCCGGTCTCTTTCCGCATTGTAGGGGCAACCAAGGGGATTGGCTGCACTTAAGCTTTACCTGTCCACAGCTTGTGGAATTCTGGGAAAAAATATTCCAGTGGATAAGCTCCATTGTCCTGGTCACCCTTAGCCCAGGCCCAGCAGGAGCACTGTTTGGTATCTCTAGCCATTTCGGTTTGTCAATCCTCTCGAAGCAAATTTTGTTTATCGCATCTCAGATTGCTAAATCATTCATTCTTCAAGCTTGGACGTCGCCAACACCACCATCTTAAGCAGCTTGAGAAGCCAAAATGAAAGCCGTACATTTTAAGGAACAACTATATGCAGAACACATTGGTGCAAAACGCAGGTTTATGGGCATCTGGGGGACAATTAGAGATCTACCTTCAGCATAGGAGGTTTCAGCATTTTTTAGCTTGAATAACAATGTGCTATCCTTCTCTAGCTAACCTCAATGAATGAATAATTCATTGTTTTGTAATTCAGCTATTTATCATCTTCCTAATATTCCGTTGTTTATGTACCTGCAAAAATTGAATAAATAAAAATAAAAAATAAAAAGTAGCACTTTCAACATTTCACAGGCCTGCTAATGTGGCCTGTGTGCACAGTTTTAAACTGCCATTCTGACTTCACAAAAAAAAAAAAAACCTTTGTCAAGCCCAAATCTTCCTTTTTAATACATAACCATTACCCCTATGGTAGGCTCTGGACAGCCAGAGCATAGGATGCAATGTATTATAAAAGTTCGACATGTACTTTAAGTTTTACATATCTGGTAGTGTAAAGCTCTTAAATTTGTTTTTCACTACTGCAAGGCCTACCTCTCCCAAAGGTTTGCATTGCAGTTACCGTAATATATTTAATGAGCTGCAATTTCCAGATGGGAGATGGTAACCTCCCATTTGGTGTCTTTGGTGTTGTAATGAAAACTCCTAAGTTATGGTGAAGTCGAATTTTAAATTGCAATTTAGAAAATGCAACTTTTAGAAAGTTTGCATTTTCATGCCTTAGCCAGTTAACAGATGGGCTTTATGTATTCTTCCTAGATAGCCACGCACAATAAGGAGCTTAGCTTTACCTGGATGGGCCATCACTGGCAGGATGAGAGGGAGGAGCTGAGCCCAGCCGCACTTGATTAGGCTGTATCCTGCCTCCACACAAAGGGTTATATATCTCCTGTAGTTAGTCTGGCACAAGGGCCAGGAAGGCAGGGCACCTGTGCACTTTAACCTCTAGAAGTGTCTCCCCCTTCCCACAGCTCGGTATAAATACTGGACCTCAGACACCAAGGCCCATATTTATACTTTTCTAGCGCCACATTTGCGTCACTTTTTGACGCAGAAACGGCGCAAACTTGCAAAATGCAATTGTATTGTGCAAATTTGTGCCGTTTTTTCGTCAAAAAGAGGCGCAAATGCGGCACTAAAAAAGTATAAATATGGGCCCAAATCTTTAATACACTTCTGGACTGCTGCCGTACTGTGCTGATCTGCTGCCTCCTGCCCTCATGCTTGGGTGAGGAGGACTTGGACCTGCATCTTTTGAACCCAGGATCTCAGAGTTTTATACCCCTATAGTAACCTGGAGCCGGGGAGGGGGGCAGGAAACCTGTGCTCTTCAAAGTGAAACCTCCAGAAACGTCACCCACCCCACTTCAAAGGAGGCAGCTGGTATAAGTACCCGGCTCTTCACTACACTTCTGGATCTGTGCAAGAGTCTGCCAGGAAGAAGGACTGATGTGCTCCTGAAAGAACTGCCACTCTGCTGGTCTGCTGCCCTTAAGGACTGCTGCATGCTGTGCTGGCCTACTGCCTCTTGCCTGGGTGAGAAGGACAGGACCTGCAACCCGTACCCAGGACCACCAAAGTGACTCTAAGGGCTAGTCAGTTGTAACCAGCACCTGGACTCTGCAGCAGTGAGTTCTACCTTGCCAAGTAGTGCCACCCCAGTCCTGGACCCTTGGAAGTGGGCCAGAAGGTGTTCTGCCAACCGATCTGTGGATCCAGCAGAACCGATGCATCTCCTCTACTGCGGGATGCAACCCGGAGCAGAAACGATGCATCGCATCGCCTCTGCTGTGAGATTTCCCCCAGCACAAGGACTTCGCATCACGTTCGCAGCCTGCCTCAGAACCACTGCTGCCATATGCAACCCCAACGCAGCCCTCACATTGCAAATCTCTTGTCAATGGCAGCCCCAACAACAACGCAGAAGCTTCTCACATCGCAGCCTTGCAGCTCCTCAGAACCGACATTATGTCTCAGCTATGAATTGCATCCTGGACACCGGAATTTGCATTGCAAGCCCAAGTGGGCAGCAGCCTCGATGATGATGCAGGACTTCACATCACAGCCTTGCAGTGCCTCAGAACAGAAGCATCACCTTAGCTGTTCAAAGCATCCTTGACGCAGAACCTCTCAATGCTCTGCAACTACAACTTAAGGTATTCTTGTTCATCGGGCCTAGCTGGGTCCATTGCAGTCAGCCTGAACTTGTGACTTTCTACCAGTCTGGTGCGACCAGATGTCCACAGTTGGCGCTTTGTGCTTTTTGGCACTATTTGTCACTTAAATCTTTAAAATTGAATATTTCAGTTCTACTGATTGGATTTTGTTCTTTTGGGTTGTTTTATTTATTAAATTCTGCTCTATGTTACTAAAGTTGTGTGCAATTTTCTTTGTGTGGTGTTTTCACTGTATTACTGTTTGAAGCCTGATGGCTGATTGTAGGAGCTGGACCTCTTTAAATCAATCAATCAATCACAGCATTGGCAAAGCGCAGCAATGTCACCACTAAGGGTATCTGGGCACTGAGGGTGCCATTTCTCCATTGAAAAGCCATTTCTTTAGTCTCCTTCTGAAGTCCGCTGGGGAGGTAGCTGTTTGGAGGTGGAGGGGCAGACTGTTTGGGGGCTTGGCTGCTGTATAGGAGAAGGAGCAGCCACTGCTGCACTGCAATGGATGTGGGGTGTGTGTGAGGTTTAGCGAGGCGAAGCATAGTTGTCTTGCTGGGGCGTGGAATCTCAGTTGATTGTTGTAGTAGGACAGTCTTACATTGTAGAGGGTCTTGTAATCGAGTGTGAGGATTTTGAATTTGCATTTCTTCTGGTCGGGGAGCCAGTGGAGGTTCCTGAGGTGTGTGGTGACACTTGAGTGCTTGGGGAGGTTAAGAAATAGTCTGGCTGTGGTGTCCTGTAAAGTCTGGAGTATTTTAAGGAGCTGGGAGCACCCTATGGCTTGGAGAGCATTGCCTTAGTTGAGGCTGCTGGTGACCAGGACCTTCATGACTGTCTTTCTGGTATTGGTAGTAATCCATTTGAAGATTCGGTGGAGCATACAGAAGATGTAAACCAGGAGGAGGCAACTGAGTTTACTTGTCGATTCATGGAGAGCTGGCAGTCGAGGATGATGGCAAGGTTTCGTGCGTGGTCTGATGCAGAGGTCATTGGTCAGAGTTCTGCTGGCCCCCACTATGGTCTCATATGTAGGTTTTCTTCCTGAAGATTGGGACTTTCATTTTGTCAGTGTTTCAATGCAGACGGCAACCTGTATTTCAAAGGTGGGGGTGGATATCTGCCTGCAGATGGATCTGGTAGTTCCTGGTCAACACTTTTAAAGGAGGTCCAGGGTGCATTCTTACTGTGCATCTCCTCTGAGTGTGCACAGTCAGTGCACCTTCTGACTGCTACTTTGCCTCTGCGCCCACATCTGCGGGGGCAGAGGCCAAGTGTTTTCTCATTTGCATGGAACCACGTCCCTTGTGATCTTGCAGTTGCAGACTGTCCACTGTTGTGATCCTTATCTGCGGCCTCGTCTATAATAGCAAAGTGACCCATGGTGTGCAAGAAGAGGGTGCAAACGCATATATGTTCATTGCACCCAGGGGCACTTACTGCAATAATGCCCAGATGTTCCCAGCTTTTATAGTGCATCTGTCACCATCTATTGGCATTTCCTTGCCAGTTGCCATATCATTAATAAAATATAGGAATACTTGCTTGTAAATTTATAAGTTGACTTTGAATCTGGAGTCTTTTCCTCTGAAAAGAAACTTGGGGACTGAGACATAATGACACCTCTGATCCTTCCATGAGTCAGGAAAGGTGGAGCCTCTCTAGAGAGAAGCCACTTCACAACCCGGCCGAGCTCCAACCCCATCTTCCAACACACCAAATTTTAAATGCAGGAATATTAAATGTATAAAGGGTGGGAGGTATCAAAATATATTCAAGACACATTTATCACTTTTGTTCAGCAGCAGGTCCTTTCACTGACATTTTCAAACACATGTAAATCTCTGAGCACTAGCATCCTGACAAAGGTTTGCATCCCAACTCTGTCGTCCCTTCTATGCATTTCCTCTACTCTTTATTTCCCTCTATTTTTCAAACCCTCTTCCTCTCTCTCAATCTTTGGTCTCCTATGTCCATCTTCTGGCTCTCTCACTGTCCCAGAAAATTGAAAAGGTACTTACTTACTATTTCCAGTCATATGTAAATCACTAAGCACATGGGTGCCACACTGTTAGACTTGGCAACCTTGGCTTGGCCTCCCCTAACTTTTTGCCTCTGTTTCCCAGGTTGTTGATGTGTTCAGGACTCTGTTTCTGCTGTTTTTGTTACTCTGGGCACTTTACCACTGATATCCAGTGTTAAAGTGAAAGTGCTCCTATGTACAATGTATGTGTAATTGGCTTTCCATGATTGGCATATTTGATTTACTGGTAAGTCCCTAGTGCAGTGCATTAGAGGTGGCCAGGGAAGGGGAATCAAATGCTGCTAGTGGGCCTGCAGCACTGGTTGTGTCACCCACATTAGTAGCTCTGTAAACATGGCTCAGACCTGCATCTGCAATGCCTGTGAGTGCAGCTTTAACTGCCACTTCGACTTGGCAAGTGTATCCACTTGCCAGGCCTAAACCTTCCCTCTTCTTACATGCAAGACACCCCTAAGATAGGCCCTAGGTAGCCACATGGGCAGGGTGCAGTGCATGTTTAAGGTAGGACATATACTAATGTGTTTTATATCTCCTGACAGTGAAAAACTGCCAAAATTGTTTTTCACTGGTGCAAGGCCTATCTCTCTCATAGATTAACATGCGGACTACCTTTAAACATGATTAAAGTATAGATTCCCTTTGGGAGCAGATAAACATGTGGAGTTTTGGGTCTCTGAACCCACAATTTAAAAATACATCTTTTAGGGCCATATGTATGAACACATTTTCCCATAGACACAGAATGAGTAAAAGCCTTTGATACATCTTGCCCTTAGTGAAGCTGGTTTTGTGATTGTGTGTTTGAAAATGCTGTTCTGTGACTCTGCCTGTTTGAGGATTTCCTGTCTGGGTCAGTTTGACAGTTGGGCTGTTTGCACCTCTCTCTAGACAGTGACACAAAGGGAGCTGTGGCATATCCTGATGAGCCATCTGTGCTAGGAGGGAGGGGAGGAGTGGTTCCTGGTGAGTGTCTGGGGCCTGGCCTGGGCAAAGAAGGATCTCACAAACAAGAGAGACTTTCATTTGAAGTAGGCCTAAACCCCTGAAAAGTAGATCACTTCTGTAATCAAGAGGAACCTCTGCCAAGGAGAACAGCTGAAGAGCTGAGGAGAAGTGCTGCCCTGACTGTGACTGTGCTTTGAGGGGCTATCCTGCATTTGCTGCTTCTGCCTGTGAAAGGGGACAAAGACTAGACTTTGTTGTGCATTCCTGCTTGTGAAGAAACTCCAATGGCTTGAACATAGCTTGCCTCCTGTTGTTGAAGTCTCAGGGCCATCAAATACTTTCCCTGCCAGCACCTGGACTCTCTGTTGAGACTACTGCCCTGCCAAGTGGTGCACTATGCAGTTCCTGGGCACTTGTAAGGTGAAGCTGGCAGACAAAGACTGAAACTCCACGCACAGCCCGCCATGCAGAGAAATTTTTGACGCACCTTCCGTGACACAGTGGATAAACACCGCGCCGGTGGCTTCGCAGTTTAAATCAACGCTCCACCTGCTTCGCGGCTGAGAGATCGATGCAACACGGCTTGAGAAACGACACGCAACACCTGATAACAGAGGCTGATAATGACGCAAACCCAACACAGCGCGGTTTTGTGATACCCCGCAACCAGATTTTCAATGCAACATCGATGGGTGCGGAAAAACAACACAAACACTGCCCTGACCCAAGGTGCCTGTCCGGATTGACACATCGCTCTCTTAGGGGAGAGGAGAAACAATGCATGCCGACCTGACCGGAAGAGGAACGATGCACGGTCTTGCTTGGGAGTGAAAAATCGACGCATCACTGGCCTTTTTTCCAATGCACACTCGACCGTGCAGTGTTATTTTAACGCTACCCAGGTACTCTTGTACGCTAACAATGTTCTCACTGTTTTCTAAAGGATTTAAGACTGTTATTCTTTGAAAATTCATAACTTGACTTGTTTATGTTAGATTGTTGTTGTTTTGGTCTTGTTTTGTTTAGATAAATATTCCCTATTTTTCTAAACCTGTGTTGTGTCATTTTGTTGTGTTTTCACTGAATTACTGTGTGTGTTGGTACAAATACTTTACACATTGCTTCCAAAGTTAAGCCTGCCTGCTCGTGCCAATCTACCAAGGGGGTGAGCGGGGGTTAACTGAGGGTGATTCTCCTTTACCCTGACTAGAGTGAGGGTCCTTGCTTGGACAGGGGGTAACCTGACTGCCAACCAAAGACCCCATTTCTAACACACACCAACAAAATATGTTTGCAATTTCTCTCTTTTTCTGTCTTTCTCTGCCTCTTTTCCTTTCTCTCCCTCTCACTTTCTCCCTCTTTTCTTTGCTCTCACCCTTACCATTCTGTCTCTTTTTCCTCTCTCACTATCCCTATCTTTTCTTTCTCGCCCCTCTTCAGGAATAAATCTTAGGGTTAGGTTTAGTGCTTCATTTGAGCAGATGGTTTCCGGTGCTTGGCACCAGCACTTGTCAACACTGGTACTTATGGCAGTCTGCCACATGGTGGTGGTGTTTTCTAACTTAGAGATGATCACAGCTGTTGTCTATTAATTCAATCAATATGCATTATTAACGACTAATACCTGACACCCAAACCAGTCTTAAAGAGTTGATGACCTGGAATAGTCTGAAGTGTCACACTTGTAGGGAGTGCGATGGTTAGTAGTTGTGTAGGTACCGTCATTTGCAGCGTTGGCTGGGGCAATGGGTAGTGCAAGCAGCAGTAGCCTCCTGATAAGGACCCTGTCACTTATTTTTTTATTTTTACAAATTAAGCACTGGTTGTACAGCTCCAGTAAATCACTGATGTCCAACAGTACAAGCATTCCATCCACTTTAGCGATCAGATGTGAAGTCTCATGGCAATGTCTGTTCAGCAGTATGGTGGCTCTATCCATCCATAATGCCCTCCCCATTAACCTACATTTCGTTGATCATTTAGTACCTGTTGATGAGTAGATCAGAAACACATATGTACATTAATGCATGCCCTGGAGCACATCCTGCCATGGCTCCCCCTAATTAATTCTGCTTGAGACCTGGAACATACTTGAATGGAATTGTTGAGGAACAAAATAATCCTTATAAAAGGAAAATTCTTCTATAACTGTGGCACCTTTTCAAGATGTAATTGTTGATTACGCCTGAAAATGTCAAAGTATGAAACATATTTGCCTAGTTTATGCCTGACATACAAAGTGTGAAATATGATTTAGAAGCCACTTTGAAAAGGCAGGATGGTAAAATGAAAGGAATTTAAATTTTGGAAGTGCTTATATGTATCATGGCAAATAATAGGTCTTTTGTAACTGCATGTTTCATTTTTAGAATTTATTGTAGGGAAATTGTGCTGAAAAACCGACCAGTTCTGACATTATTTGTAAAAATGTTGTTCCAGGAGAATACTCCTAATCCTCTCTGTTAATGCGTTAGCTTTGCTCACTCCTCTGTGATATACTGATGTGCAGTGAACACAGTTGTGCAAACACTTAAGACATGGCTTTTTCCATAAAAAACACAGTTTATACAAGGTGATGCCCTATGCCTTGTCATATTTGCTGCTTGCTTGTAATTATCCTTATAGTCCTTTTCAGCCTCATGAATATACCTGATCACATGCTGGTGCGACATACCTTGAGCACACTCTCTGGACAATACGCACAACATGACTACCGAGTAGTTCTGCAATGCCATAGTAGCATCATATTGTGCATTAAGATGCAGACTTAAGTAAAGTGGTGCCGCACCCAGTGCAGTGCCACTTTTCTTGCGCACCTTAGCGCCACCCTACTGCCAATATGGGTGTGCCGTATGGCACAGGGTAGGGAGCAATAGCATCAAACTTTTGATGCTATTGATGTACTGTTTAGGGTTAGCACCAACATTTTGGTGCTAACCCTGAACAGTACGTAGGGGTCCATTGTAACCAATGCTGTGCCCCCTTTTAATGCCTGCTCTGAGCAGGCGTTAAAAGTAGTCACAAAAAATGATGCACAAGAATCTCTTAATTTGACCAGCGCTAAAGTGCTTGTGCTCTCCCCTAAACATGGAAATATGGGCTCTTACCCAATTGACATATTTCATTTATTTATATGTCCCTAATAAAGTGCACTAGCTGTTCCTAGGCCCTGTAAATTAAGGGCTACGAGTGGGCTTCCACCACTGATTGTGCCACCCACCTAAGAAGCACCATGACCATGTCCCAGGCCTGCCATTGCAGGGCCTGTGTGAGGTTTTACTGCCACTTCGACTTTGAATTTAAAACTCTTTGTCAAGCCGTAAACTCTCCTTTTTCTGCACATGAGCCACGCCTAAGGTAGTCCCTAGGCAACCCATAGGGCAGGGTGCAGTGTTTATACAAGGCAGGGCATGTACTTTTAGAATTTAGCTGTCTGGCAGTGAAAAACTCCCAAAGTCGTTTTAACTAATGTGAGGCATACTCCTCTCACGGACTGGCATTGGGAATTCCTTAATATACTTTAAGCTGTAATCCTGATCATAAAGGAGTATCTACATTATGTTTCATATATTTGGACTGGTAAGGTAGGATTTAATCCACTTTTAGAAAGAAGACATTTATTACTGTCATGCGTGCCAATACACATCTGGATAAGAGAAAACTCCACTTTGTGCAATCCCCCCAGACAGCCACAAACTGTGGAAGGTTAGGTGTGACTGAGTTCCCATCTACACTCATCTTCATTTTGATGGCCCTTCCTGGGCTGGTAGGGAGGAACGGGCCTCACTACATTTCAAAGGGTTAGTGACCTGACCCCACACAAAAGATTGATAACCTCCCACAAATGGTTTGGCAGACAGGACTGGGTTGAAAGGGATACTTGGGCATTTTCAAACCATTCTTTGAAGTCTCCCCCAGTTCAAAGTCGTTTTTGGGTATAAGTATTGGGTCTGTGACCCACCAAAATCAGATACTTCTGGACCTGGTACCGAATCCCTGTCAGAAGAACTGCTGTGGTTCCCAAAGAACTCAACTGGACTGCTTTCCTGCAAGGACTGCTCTACTGTTTGTTGCCCTCCTGCCTGCTGCTCTCTGACCTGACTGAAAGGACCTTGCTTTCCCTCCAAGAGTGATCTCAAAGGGCTTGTTGGCTTGCCCCCTGCTCTCCCAAGGTCTCAGGGACATCAAAGACTGCTTTATTGCCTTTATCAGCTTCTCCCCTGGCCAAGTCTCCCTGCGAACATCAGCACCCTCTCTGGGAGATTCAAACTTGCTGTATGGTGACTGTCTGCATTGGGCTCAGCATGCTTTATTCAGCTGAGATCTTGCTGGTGGCCCGTCTAGCCCATAATTGCCTGTTCGCACACCTGAGGCGAGTGTGAACAGCTGACTTGATCCGAAAGCCAACTGGGTTTCTTGAATCGCCGAAGCTGAATGATCCACCCAATCAGAGTGGCCCCCTCTTTTAGCTGCGCTTGGTTGCCTAGGGACGCCGGGAAGCCAAAGCTTACTTCCAGTGCCAGGTGAAGGATCCAGAACAGAGCAGACGCTGCTCCTTCAGGGTCTGTAAACGATTCCGAAGATTTATGTCCAGAGATGCCAGAATCGTCACTTGGATGCCCTTTTGAGGTATCTTGAGGGTACACCTGACATGGGCGACCCTAGCCATGTGGCCATGCATGAAAGTATCCTCTGATGATTTGGGACCAGACGCGAGTGGTCCACACTTTCACCTGATTGAAGCACCACTTCTACCTTAACCCATTGAACAATGATACCTTATGATCTATTGATTGAAATGTTATTGTTTTGATTGAAACAGTGATACCTTGTGATCCATTGATCGGAATGTTAACTTTTGATTGAAAGCACCGCTTTTACCCGTCAGTTGTATGTTGGAACAATGCATTTCATTGCAACATATGCCATTACATCGCATGTGTTACAACGAGCATGCCATTAACAGGCATAACCTTCACCACGCATGTCTTTACAATGAATTACGTTGTAAAGGCATGTATGTTAAAAGCATATGCGTGGTAACGCTTTCCCACTACACTGCCCTGACTTCTAAATGTGGTTCCAAATGCGAACCCCCCCAGCCCTCAACCTAATAGAAAATACCCTACCCCTGCCCTAAGCTGTAAAACGTGACTCCAGCCGGATACCCTCCTCAGTCCCCGCCCTTCTGAAAACAACCCAACCCCTGCCCTATAACCGGACCCCAGCGTGACCCCACCTGTACCCCACCCGTCTAAAAACTATCCTGCCTTAAGCCCTAAAACTGGACTCCAACATGACCTCCCCTGGCACCCACCCTTCTAAAAACTACCCAACCCCTGGCCTAAGCCCTAAATTGGACCCGAGTATGCCCCCCCAGCCTCACCCTTCTAAAAACTACGCAACACCTGCCCTAAGCCCTAAAACCAGACCCTAGTGAAACACCATACCGGCTCCCAGCCCTTCTAAAAATACCCGTGCCCTGAACCCTAAACCAGTGCCCTTCTACCCCTGCCCTGAACCCCAAAACAGTATTCCTCACCGCCCAAGCCCTAAAATAGGTCCCCCTGGCCCAATCCCCCTTACCTCACTCCTGAAATGAAGAGTTAGCTCCTCTGAGGTGCGGCACAGGTCGTTTTGAGAAAACAGACGGATCTCTTTGTTTCTTTTATCAACACCGATAGCCTTTCCCACCATTACCATGCATAGACCTTGCCATGCATACCATTACAAGATAATTTGTTGTAATGGTATGCAAGGAACGCTATTTGTGGTAATGGCGCATGTGTTATAATGCATGTGTGGTAAAGGCTAGTCAGGGAAACAGCTGCGTTGTAATGGCTATTTCCCCCTTAATCCATTGAACATTGAAAACTTGTCACTTCTCGTTTGGAATGTTATTGTTTTCCTCTCCTGCCATATAGATAAATAATTTATATTTTTCTGAATCTTGTGTGGGGTCTTTTTATGGTATGTTCACTGTGTTACTGTATGAGTTATTGCACAAATACTTTACACATTGCCTTGTAAGATAAGCCTGCTTGCTCTGTGCCATGTTACCAGAGGGTGAGCACATGATAATTTAGGTTGTGTTGTGACTTACCATGACTAGGATTGTTGTCCTGACTTGGACAGGGTACATACCTCTGCCTACTAGAGACCCGGTTGCTAAAAGCTTGCATGTTGTTTCCTCCTCTGTATTGTGTGCTAACAAATTATCTTCCCTTGCAGGATTACGGGGGATACCTCAGCATGCTGCTTCTTACTAGTAATGGGGAAAATCCTATATTCACATGTGGCGCTGCCGTGTCTCCCATTGTAGATTTTAAATTATATGGTAAGTATTAAATTATATTTTCTCTCCATAAATGGACCATCAATGGTCTTGACTGCCCGAAAGTGCAATATTAATAACCTGAGTTGGCACAAGCTAATTGATGTGCATAATATGAAACAGAATTATGAAGAGGCCACAGTGTTGTTATGCATCAGCTAATGGCCAGTGAGCGTGTCCGTAAAATGTAAGATGATATTTGCTGGTGCAAGCAAAATGCACTGCAGCGCAATCAGTCATTTATCAACACCCTGAGTGATATCCCAATGCATGCACAACAAAGCACAGTGCAGTGCCTCTGCTTAGGTGCAATATGTCAAAAACAAGTGTAGCAGCATGCCTGAAATTCCTGTTTCCACCAAGAAACTCACATATCAATAATTCACTATGTAAACAACACCCTATCCCTTAAAATAAGGGTAAGTGTGGATGAAGAGAATTGCATAGTGCAGCACTGAATAATCTCAAGGTACTTCCGGTACTGTTACATATCAACATAGATTCTTGTGTATCTGTAACCAAACACATGACATTGTCAAGGTATATGTGTACCATTAGTGCCACAGATCTCAATATTTCATTAATACATGTTAGTGTCATCTACAGAATACCTGTAATACTCTCAACGTCACATGCTGTATCCTGTTGACATCTCCCATAACAGTATACTTGAAGGTAAATAGTGTATAAGAACCAGTATCACAAGAATATAAAATGTATGCCACAGGATAGTGTGTGAATATAGGGGCATATTTATACCATGTTTGTGCTGAATTGGCGTCATTTTTTTTACACTAATTCAGCGCAAACTTAACTCCATATTTATTTTTGGGCACTAAAGTCATTTTTTGCCTGTGGAAAACTACCTTGAGTCAATGAGTTGCAAGGTAGGCGTTGCCAGGCTAAAAATGACTCAAAGGCCCTAGCGCCCCATTTATTCTCCCGTGCAAAAATGGTGCAAGGGAGGGAGGCAGGCCTAAATAATGGCGTTAAGCTTGCTGCCCCTTAAGCCCCTCTTGTGCGCTCTGCTTGTAGTATAATGTATTTTAATATTATGTGCCAGCGTGATTGTTGGGAAATCTGAAGCTCGCACTAGTGACCAAGCTACACCCCTGAGTACCTGTCCAAGCAAAATGGAATTGTTATTTAAATGACACCCTCAACAATATTCATTTAGGCGTTTAAGAAGTAAATAAGCATTATCCAAGTAAGTCAGTAGTAATTCCGAAACAGTGTCAATATATAAATATATATTTACACACATATATATATATATATAGATAAGAAAAATCCAGGTGCCGTCTCCGGTACCTGGAAAAACACACTCCACAGGCTTGCAATTAGTGATAAAAAAGTTTAATGGGCACTTTTTTATCACTATTTGCAAGCCTGTGGAGTGCGTTTTTCCAGGTACCGGAGACGGTGGCACCTGGATTTTTCTTATCTATTTATAGACCGGTGGCCGCCTTCCGCTCTATGCACTGACCCCGATAGTGTGGAAGTAGCAGGGAAATGTTGGCAAATGTATATATATATATATATATATATATATATATATATATATATATATATATATATATATATATAAAATAATAATTTGTGGCCTAGAAATAACTATTAATATGCTTGCAATTATTCTCAATTCAATATATGTTGATGGGCACTTTTAATGGTGGAGATTTTGTGGTACAGAAATGGTAGAAAATAGATAATCATCCTCCTCCTCCCTCTCTGGTAAAGACATGACTTACACTGTGGTGCACAACTTAGACCCCCAATCACACATGCTATACCTCAGAAACTCCATCACTACCCTAGAGCAGAGGCAATGGCCCACACTATCCCCAGAAACAGGACATTCCAAAGACCGCTGATTATCTTAATCTGTCTCCACTCCCCATCCTACATTTCCCAAATACCCAAGCCTCAGTCATCACTCACAACTGTTACAGAGTCTAAGGCCATCCTGCCTTATCTGTCATTAGACCCCCAACACCCCCGCCTGCTGCTATGGATTTATTTATTCTGTAATGGATATAATTATGTTAGGACTCAAACGCTGATATGAGCGACAGTCCAACGCTGCAATTGAGCCATCATAAACCATTATACCAGGAAGCCTGAGTTACATAAAAATAACTTTCTCTGGAATATCCCAGGTGAGTATCCTATTACCCTAGTATTCCTACAAGAATTTTCTTTGGTGTATCTTGGTTTGCCTGTGCTTCACATGATCCACTCGTAAGGTGTGTTTCTGAGTGAAAATATAAATCACAGATATTATTGATGCAGACATGTAAACATTTTCACATTATTTTATTAAATATACTGAAAACTCTATTTAATTTGAGACAGTCTGGAGCCAATACATTGAATCGACAGCAACTGTTGCCTGCTACAAGTATATCTCAGTAATCCAATTATAGTTTATTACTAACCACTGACTTCTCAAAAATAATATGTCACACATTTCAGCGATTTCTGTAAAAAGACTTCAAGCAACACTCAAGTAAACCGTACACTATGGATACTCCTTCTCATTCACTGAGTTACTGTGAGAAACTGGGGCTGATTGCAGAGGCCCCCTAACTTTTTGCCCCCATTTTCCACTTTATGCTGGTGTTTTCCTGACTCTGATGGTGCCCTGGGTACTGCTAACCAGTCCCAGGGCCTGTGCTCTGTGTAAAATGGATATGCAAATTAGGCTAATTATAATTGGCTAAGTTAACCTACCTATAAGTCCCTAGTATATGGTAGGGCATGTAGGTTTAGGGACCACAGCATAGGTGGTGCACACCTAGGTGCATTGCTGAGGTGCCCAGTGTCATTTTAAAAGCAAGCCTGCCTTGCTGGCTGCTTTTAAATTAAAGTTATATGCAAATTCGACTTTGGAATTAAAGGTACTTCCAAAGTCTTAAATTACCTTATTTTTACATATAAGTCACCCCTAAGGTGTGCCCTATGTGCCCCTAGGGCTGGGTGCCATGTAACTATAAGCAGGGACTTTATAAAAATAGATTTATAAGCCCTGGTGAGGTAAAAACAGCCAAATTCGTTTTTCCCTCATTGAAGTAAATGGCCTTCATAGGCTAGAATGGGCAGACTTTATTTTAAATTTTAAAGTCTCCTTAAATGTTACATACCAAGAATTTGGTATCAAATTGATTGTTATAATAAATCCCACAACTTCCAGTTGTTGGATTTAATATAACTAGTGCAGGTAAAAAGTTTAGACTTTACCTAAAAAGTTGCCAATTTCAGCTCTGCATTGTTTTTGCTGCTGTGCTCTGATTGGCCAGCCTGCAGCAGCTTCTGCCAGGCTACTTTAATGAGGTGTGAAGTGGCCTGACTTCACACAAAGGAATGTGCTTGGGGGAGAGAATCTCCCCTCAGCAGATGGGGAAGCAGGAAGGGGGAGGGCTGCCAAACTGGTCTTCAAAGGCAGAGAAGGACATCTGGAGCACCCAGCAACACCCCCACATCCTGCAACCCCAGACAGCTAGGTGCCCCCTTGATTAGATTAGGAGAGGGCAGGAGAGGGGTGTGTTTATGATTTTTAGCCACACCAGTGGGTGGGCTCAGCCAGATCTCTCCTCCAAAAATCAGATTCATCCATTTTGGATTTTTAGAGACTATTGCCTTCTGGGATGGATTTTTGCCACACTTCCCAGGAAGTGGTCATCACAGGGGGACGACCCTGTCCCTGATTGGAGGACCAGGGCCCCCCTGCTTTTCACCCAGGAGCAAGGATAAAACTGGCAGACCTGCACCCACGCCTCAGATCCCCACCAAATTTCAAGAAGAAAGAACTACAAGGAGAAGAAGGACTGCCCTGCTGGACCCCTGGCCTGCACCTGGACCCTGCACTCAGAAAGACTGCACCAGCTGCACACTTGGGCTTCACCACAAGAAGGACTTTGCCTGGCTTCCACTGGTTCAAGGAGGGACTCCCTGTTTGCTACAGGTGAAAAATTGCTATCCAGAGTCCCCTGCACCAACTCCTGAAAAAGTGACCAGCTGACCACTGTCCAGTGGCCAAAAAGGAGTTTGCGCCAGGTGCACTCTGGGAGTTGAAGTCCGCACTTCCCAAGGACCATCACAGAACTTCTGGACCCTTGGGGTGAGCTGTGGACCCCAAAAGAACCTTAAAAGAACATCTGGGTGAAGCCCCAGAAGTTTGGAAAAGATTGGAGAAATTTTAGAAAAAAGCTCCATAAAGTGACCGACTCGACGCGGAAATTCTAGCCGGCTTGCCTCAACCGCGACCCGGCCTGACTTCGTGGTTCGTCCCGGTCAAGAAAAACATCCGAAAAAGAGACTAAGTCCGAACGTAAAAAGTTGACCGGGACCTTCCAGCCATCGTATCCGAGAAGGGCTCCACGGACGTCGGATCAAGATCCAGGTTTACCCCGGTCGAAGGATTTTCATCTCGAAAAAACGACTAAGTCCGAAGGTAGAAATCACCACCGAGGAAACCGACTTCGCGTATCCGGACAAGGGCTCCAGGAGGTCGGATCCAACTGGCAGGTTCGTCCCGGTGAAGAAAAACTTCAAAATAAAGACTAAGTCAGAAGGTAACTTTTTAACCGAGGCTTCCCGCGACCTGTAGCCGAGCAGGGCTCCATCGCGGTCGGCCTGAAAGTTTGACTTTGTCCCGGTCCTGGTGCAACCAGATGACCCGATTGGCGCTTTTTGTTTCTATGCGCTAGAAAATAATAATACTTTAAAAATTCATATCTCCGGTTCCCCTGAACCGATTTTAATCGTTTTTGTGTCATTTTAAAGATAAAAATATAAGCTATTTTTATAAATTGGTTTTGGATTTTTAAACTGTTTCCTGTGTTTTGTTTAATTACTGTTGTGTGATATTTGAATGCTTTACACTTTGTCTCCTAAGTTAAGCCTTGACGCTCGATGCCAAGCTACCAAGGGTAGAGCTGGGATTAATTTACTGAGACCTAACTGTACTTTTGTGGAGGTTTGTGGCTTGTTGCTAGGTGTAGGTACCTACCTGCCCTACCAATAACCCATTTTCCAACAGTTACACATTTTGATATAATAAACCAGAGGCCGAAGTAAGCAGAAACTATGTGGTTTTAAATAGTTCCTCTGCTTTAATCAACCATTTTACTGTATAACAATTCCTCCTCAGTGAGTGAAAGGCTGCCTATTTGTAGCTGATTTGAGTCATTGTATTTGATCCTCTAGTTTAGCTAAGCATCCTCCTTTTGAGCTATGTGGGATATAAAATGTAATCTGTTTCAACCAAAAAGAACAAAATAAGAAAACAAACAAACTAAATTCAGAATTTAGAATTAGACAGAAGAGTGTATTGAGTATTGGTACTGTTATACCAAACCAATGAAGGAAATAAACCTTAAAAGTGGGCAATGAAGGATCTGGTCAAATATTATAATTTATAAAGACCTATCTACATAATCTAGAGAAATGGGAAGGACAATGGGGCTTTCAAGCTTGCGTGGTCTGGCAATAGACCAAAAACATCGCTTACAGGCAAAAGGTATGTGGTGCAACTAGATGTGACCAAAAGGACCTCATGGAAATATTTCTGCATACAGTGTAATGAGAAAGTTTCCAAGAACTAAGAAAAAAAAATATTTAAATTAAGCTACATATGGAAGACATCTGATCAGGTAAAAGTGATTATATACTTGGCTATATTTCAATAGTATATAGATCAACCTGGTGAAGATCAGAAAACAACAGATAAAGGCCTCCTTCTGGCATATTTTAATCCAAATGCATGCATCCACCAGGTATGTTGTTTACGCCTCAACCAGAGAATGTTTTCCAATTCTAGAGACAGCTCAGAGTGTATCTAACAAGATGGGGAAAAGTCCACACCTACATTTTCATTAAGTGAGCTAAGAAGGCATAACATTTTATAATCCAGGAGAAAGGAGCAGAACAGCAAATATACAACAGTTTCAGTGCTTCATGGATTGAGATACAGAAGAGGTCCGCATATTCCATGATAGAGGGAACACAAGCCCACATTAATTTCGCCTAACAATGAGTGGTAAATTCTTGCTGCTGTCTTCTAGAAAAGATCCCGAGATGGCAATCAATACCAAAGTTGAAATAACAACAAGAAGAGGAACATATCTTCAGTGTAAAAGCTAAATACGATTTGAGGTCTTGCATGGTAACTATGTGGTTACAGTAGGCATGAAATTAGGCAGATCAGATGGACCGAGAAGTTCTAACCTGTCATCAATATTGACTTATTTATAACTATGTCAATGTTTTTGTCCATTTTGATAATCCTTTTATGGTAATTGTGTTTTCCTTACTTATGTTAAAGCACTTACTATATTGTAGATGTTGTCTTCATCATCGCACACGTTAAGAATCCCTAGGCGGGCCACTGAGAGTGCATCATTCAATAAAGCCAGGATAAGTCACTCATTTAATGCATGCCACAGCTAACACCTTGCATTGTTTTCTTTTGTAGCTTCTGCATTTTCCGAAAGATATTTGGGGTTACATGCAGTTGACAGCAGAGCTTACGAGGTATGTCTTTCTAATTTAATTTTTAATTAATTTTAATTGCATGTTTGTCAATGCTTTACATTTATAATAAGGCAAGCCTGAAAATGATCAGAAGTGTCGTGTATTTAGTTGCTTGGATCAAAATTATGCTTTATGGAACTTGCGTTCACATCTTGCTACATGGCAGTATAACCTAAATTACTGAGTTGTACAGCAAGTACTTGTTGAGGATATTGACGATCTAACTGCTGACCCACTGCTAGTTTAGCATGGATGAGTGAAAGAAGGATTGGAAACTCTTGACTGTAGTCTGGAAGTACTGTCACTTTAACACCATCTATATGCAGCACATTCACACATATGCTTCAGAAATGTGTGCTGGTGTTGTATCTATTTCATTTATCACAGTAGTCACAGCAAACCATTTCCATTAATATATAGTATTGAGTGTACCTGTTTATAAAAGTTGGCCAACCTGAGGGGTGCATTTAAGAGCCTCCCGCGCCAATGGAGCGTCACTTTTATTGACGCTCCGGTGGCGCTATGCACTACACCGTATTTACAAGGTGGCATTAAGCCACTTTTTGTGGCTTAAGGCCACCTTGTAAATAAGGAGCTTCACATGCAGCACTGGAAGGGACGTGCAATGAGTGTTGTTGTGGGTGTGCCACAGCAACACCCATTGCATTTTGACACTGCCCCAGGTTTATGAGTTTTCGTAAACCTGAGGCAGCGCCAAAATCTAATGCTACCCCGGGGGTGGCATTAGCAGGGCAAACGAGGAGAAATGCTTTCATTTGCTCTTTTGTGTGCAGCACACACAAAAAAGTGAATCGCAATTTATGATTGTTTTGTGCAGAAAGATGTTCCTTCCTGCACAAAATCAATCTCCCTCTCAATGCTGCCATTTTTGCACAATGATGCAAATGTTGCTGTGTTGGTGCATGGCAGCAAATTCAGCACTGGTGCAGGGGGAAACACAGGAGTGCATCGTATTCTATTAAATACGGTGCACCCATGCGTTGTGAAAATGAAGGTGTGCGACACTGTCAAATTTTGCGCAGTGACGCGCACCATCATTTTCCCTTAAATCTGGCCCTAAGTGTGACGTTCCAAAGATATCATAATAGGTGAGTTTGGTGCAGAAAGTAACACAAACAATTGTATTGCCAGTTGTTTTCACAAAGAACTGCTTGGTTTTGATTGTGTATCATGGTGCTCTCTTTTTTAATAAGTAATGCTGAGAGCATTTGCTGGTATATCTTTGAGAGAAGGTGCCGCACTTGCACACGGACATTCCTACTAACAAAGCGAGAATCCTTTTTTCCCTTCTGCCCATGTCTCATTATAGAACATGAGTCCCTCACAGGTAACTCAAACTGTAAATTATCCAAAGGGTGAGCTCAAATTTGAACACCAGCAGCTCTAACATTTGGGAGGCGACCTATAGGGCATCAGTAACTCTCAAAATCCCAAATATTAGCACATGTATCAACAATACCACGTTAGGACCCAACAAAGGAGGTTAATCATCTACACCTACCCTCATTATCACTCTACATCAACTCTCAACATTCTAATCTGAGAGAGGGGCAGCTGGAAACCTCAGTGCCACTGTGCACAATTATGAGGTAGTACATGGATCAGTAAAGTAATGTGCACGCACTCCTGAGTGGGGAACGCCGTAAGTAAAGTGCTATCAAGTATGTTTCCACATTGAGTTTAGGGCTTTTAGCCATACAGATTTTCAAATTATATTATTTGGCTATATCCTTGCTTCAGGAACACCTTCGTCCTCACTTAGCAGCACAATAAACCCAGTCCTGGACAGCATGTTTTTTCACCAGGCATTTCCACGGTGGGCTGGAGTCATTGGAGACCATGTTTTAGGGTAGAGGGCTGCTGCTGGCAACTATATCACTTTTTCCAACTTTCCCAGGAAACTAGAGCAGGCAGGGGGGCTTCAGGAAAGAGAAAGAGGAAAGAAATAGAAGAGAAGAAGAAGAGAGAGAGGAAGGAGGAAAGGAGCAGATTAGTTTTAGGAGTTTTGTCAGGGCTGGTTTTGGTTTTCATTCAGGCCCTGATTCAGTGTCATAGCCAATGTGTCATGGGCCCTACTGAAAAGAAGGAAATGACCACCCCAGTTGCTCTTTGAATCATAAAATACGGTAGTAATCAAGGTTTAGTGGACCCCTCAGGCCTCAGGGTCCTGATGCCACTGCACTTGTTGCAAAGCAGGAAACTACTTCCATGCCCTGGCCAAACCATTAGTGATACAATACAAAAGCACATCTAAAAGATGTTGATATTACTAAAGCATTGTTTCATAGTTGGAATTTGTTATTATGCTGAATCCTAGCAAAAATACAATTGTATGTATGTATGTCATTTGCGGAATATTTCCGCAATGTGACTATAGTTTTTTATTGTTACTAAGGTCCTCTAATATAACTAAGGAGCTGATTACGAGCTTGGCGGTTCGACCGTCGGACCACCAAACCCATGAGGATGAGGCTGTTGTCTAGCCAATAGCCTCACCCCCGTCGTATTATGATTTTTCCACCTACCTGATCAGCTGAAACATTGTATTACGACGTTTCTGCCAGTCAGCCCAGTTGAAACAGTGTTGCGGTACACTACTGTGAGGCCTGCTCATCTCATAGACTAGCATTAGAACTGCCCTCATATACTTTTAAGTGGTAGGTCTCCATGGGCAGGAAGGGTAGAGGGTCTCTCTCTTACACTTCAAAGGCCAGTGGCCTGTCTTTGAAGTTTCCCCACTTCAAGGCATTTTTGGATATATAAACTGGGTCTCTGACCCAACCAAATCAGACACTTCTTGATCTACACCTGGACTCTGTCAGAGAGACTGCCTGGCTGCCCAAAGAACTCATCTGGACTGCTTTGCTGAAAGACTGCTTTCCTGCTTTTTGCCCTGCTGCCTTGTGCTCCTGACTCTGCTGGAAGCACTCTGCCTTCCTCCAAAACTGGTCTCCAAGGGCTTGGATTGCGCTTGCCTCCTGTTTCTGAAGTCTCAGGGTCAACAAAGATTCACCTCTTCAGGAAATCCTTGTGTGTCAGAAAATCGACGCAACGCCTGCCGAATTCGACACAGCACCTGCATCGCAGCTGGAAAATCACTGTGCCACCGACCAGAAGGACACAGCACTGGACTCGCAACCGGAAATCTGACCCAGCGCCTGCCTCGTAGCTGAAGAATCACCACAACGCCTACCAGATCGACGCAGCACCTGCTCCTTTCTACCAGCGTGTGAAGGATTTTTGACGCATCATACCTGGCCGTCAAAATATTTCCACATCACAGTGAAGAACTAAGGCTGTGCTCCTGGAAATCGGCCCATCACTTTGCAGCATGGAAAGAAACAATGCATTGTCTGTGCCCTGTTGGAATATCTGACACAGTGCCTTAAATTTCAACACATCTCCTCCTCTGCAACGTCATTCTTTTTGATGCATCCCAGGTACTTTGTGTTACAAGGCTACAATAGCTGTTTCTTAAGAACTGAGACTCTTTGGAACTGTTAAAAATTGATATTTCAATTTGTGCTTATTGTATCTTTGTTGTTATAATCCTATTTTATTCCGATAAGTATCTGTTTTTCTAAACCTCTGTGGTGTATTTTTGTGGTGTTTTCACTTTGTTAGTGTATGAGTTATTGCACAAATGCTTTACACATTGCCTTCTAAGTTAAGCCTGCCTACTCTGTGCCAAGCTACAAGAGGGTGAGCACAGGATAATTTGGGGTGTGTTGTGACTTACCCTTACTAGGATTGTGGTTTCTACTTGGACAGGGTGCATATCTCTGCCAACTAGAGACCCAATTTCTAACAATAACCATGGTGCCCAGTAGTTTAGTTTCTTTTAAACCTTCATTTCGACCTCAAATGTGGCCATAAAAGTGCAGCAGTTAAAAAATACATCACATTACAAAAAAAGAGTTTATCACATAGCAAGCACCAAATAAGAACCTATCATATTATCAATTACCTTACAATGGCTCCCAGGCGAAAACATACAACTCTTTAAAAAGTTATGAAGATATAAGCAGCAATTCATGAAACAGTGCCTAGTGAGCGCAGACAACCATTTTTAGTTCATACTTTGATAAATATAGCATCAATCGAAAAAGTCTGTAGAAAATATACTCGTGCCTGAACATAATCGTACAGACACAAGTGTCTCTAGCCTATAAATTGATGCCAGAGTCAGAATTATTAAACCACCTGAGGCCATATTGCAAATAGGACACACAGTCCCTTTTTGCGTTGTTGCCTATGAAGTGAAGCCTGAGTAAGAATTATTGAACCACCAGGGGCCATGTTACAAATAGGACACACTGTCCCTGTTTGCACCATTGCTACCTTCAAATTGGTGACAGTGAACCCTATTTCTGATAATGCTCTGGGCCCATGGGAGAAATGAACTCACAGCTGCCCTTAGGTAATCAATTTATGAAATAACACAGACTGCTTTACTCCATCTTTCACTGTGCAGCCAGCTGCCGCCTGCACTTCACAGGGACCCTCCTGCAGGATGGTGCATTGGGTGATTGCATCTGCCTGCGGGGGGATGTCTGGGTGGATCAAGAGGGCAACACTCAGGGGGTGCACTGATTGTGCACTCCTTTTTCGTAGTGCACAGTCAGTGTACCTCCTGAGAGCTGCTTCCATATTCTGCGTGGGCACAGAGGTAAAGTGTTTCACTCACTTCAATTAGGCCATGGCCCATGCAAAGGAGGGAGCACCCTTTTCAGATATTACGGACCCTGAATGTGCGCAGGCGCTATCTGTATTACAGAAGGGGCTGCATAAGCATCAGCAGCTCCTTCTGTAATACAGTGGGCGCAAATGCAAGCACACACTCCAGTTGTATCCTTAGGGTAATGTACGTACTAGTTCCATGGGTGTTTTTGATACACCTCCAAAACAATGAAAATTACACTTTTCATTTGTTTGTTTAAATGCATCCTACTTTCCTTTGAGGAAAACGGGATGTATTTAAAGGGAAAAAACGTAATTTAAAATTTATCACAGACATGGTTGTCTATTAACCTCAGCAGGCCACAATCCTTGTGATGTCTGTGATTCCTTGTGGGTCACGAATTGTAACCTGCCTCATGAGTATTCATAAGGTAGTTCTAATTGCGACCCACTAGGAAGCAATAATTTGTGAACCAACCTATTAGTACACAAGTCGGTTTGCAAATTAGCACTCTGAAAAGTAAAACTGTGTGAATGGGTTACCTGTATTTTAGTGCAGTGCTTCTTTAATAAGACATTGCTCTAAGATTCTTATTCAAGGTGCTTATTCAAAAGGTTGGGCATTCGTCGGGGCATGTTTGCGTATAAACATGATGCCCTGTGCTTTGGTTCATGGTTGAATGATTTTGCTACTTGTCTGCAAAAGAGGGTGAATGTTCATCCAACAAGTGTCAAGTCCTTATATGGTGGAGGCACAAAGAGCTTTGGTCGATAAATATACCTTGTGAGGTCGTTTGATGTTCCTGTGGCAGACATTCCGTTCAAGAAGGGTTCGTCTTAATTACAAAACACTTGAAAACAGGATCAGTTGACCAAAATATTTGTCAATTATGTTTTTTCAAGTTGTTTCCAGTCTCCCATTCTGATATACCAGCTGCCAGTGACATCATAGAAAACAACCCTGTCATCTTTGAGCCTAACAGAATGGAATTGAAATGCCAGCGTAGTTTAGAATAGTGTGATGGTCATTATTAGAATAAATACATAATATATCAGGGGGCTGTGGTATTGAAACTTATACTGCCCACTGACGTTAAATAATATATTACTGGCCAGTGTTAAATCACGGATCCTAAACCACATCCCAGCATGAAACTAGACATATAATATTTGCCCATTAGAACGGAAAGACGTTATCTCTTTTGTCCACTATATCTAAAATACCACTTGTCTGATCACAGTATAGACAGCTCAAACACTAGGCCACTTGTGTTTTGTAGACCACTTTACTTTAGCCACGAACCAGAGGTGTCAATAGAAGTGTATGTATCGATATTTATTGAGATCAAACCATTGTAGCAAGCAACCTGCTACTATCTTATGGGTGTACGTGAAAAATTCTAGATTGTGTGCATACATGGGGGAGAAAGAGGAAATTGTTTTTCTTCAGTGATAACTATTAGGGGTAGTTGTAGCTGGTAGGTGATCGATAAGGTGCTCCTTGAAGGTATGCGTCTTAAGCTCACCATGAACTGCAGGAGCAATAATACAGATTTACTGATACCTTTATGGGTTTTGTTCCTGATTTTAGATATAGAGATTGCCTCAGGGTTTTCTTTTTTGCATTTTTTCATCTCTGGCCTAGCACCAGTATTGGCAAGGGGTCTAAGTGGAAAGCAAAGAGTCCACGTAAAATTTTAGAAACAGACCTGGGAGTACCACAACTGCAGCTTTCCCTCTGTCCTTCTGGCAAGACTTTAATTTGTACTGCTAGTGCGGCAAAGAGGGAATTTAAGGAGAAAAAAGACCAGAACCAACCCTCCAGTTACACCGTTATAGCCACTTTTTCCTTTTGCCCCAAACGTATCTGTGCATCTGATAGAGACTTTTAGTTGCAGATTCCTTACCTTAGAATTTTCCCCCAGGTGTCAGACTGGATCCAGAGATTTTTTTCTTTGAGCAATACCCTTGCGTGTCGGTAGGTGGCGTCGGTCGACTCTGCAGGCGTCGTAGGCGTCATGGTCGCCGTGATGACATTGGGAGTAGTACATAGACACCGCCCTCGCGCAGTGATGTCAGTTCTTTTCTTTCCGCGCCATGCACTGATCCGAGAGAGAGCTACCCTCGGCTATTTTTTGGCCGAATTCGACCATTTTGCCGATATTTTTTGGTGTGACCTTTGGTGCATAGAGGATGTCCCGGAAGATCAGGTTCAAGCCGTGCGAGGACTGCCACTGCATGATGTCGGTGACGGACCCTCATCGTGTCTGCCTGTGGTGCCTCGAGCGCGACCACGACCCGAAGTCGTGCTCCGAGTGCCAGGTGATGTATTCGAAGGCTTTAAGGGAGCGGTCCCTACAGCTGATGGCGGCCCGGCACTCGATTCCGCGTAGGTCCTGATCTTGCTCGAGAGGAAGATCTCGAGATCGGTCGCGGAGGCACCACCACTCGTCTTCTTTGAAATCTTCAGGTCAAGGTAAGAAGAAGAAGTCAAAAAAGTCCCATCGCTCTCTGACTTCACCCCGTCGCTCGGTCGATGCAACGCGGGACGAGCGTCCACGAACTAGGCCTCCATCCTCAGAGCCTACGTCTGGGTCAGCTCCGCGCTTCCCCGAGCCGGAGCGACCCCCGCCCAACTCAAAGAGTTCTACAAGGCCATGCGCCTCATCTTTGGGTGTGCCGACCCCGATACGGCGCCTTCGGGCCCAAGGGGCGTGGCTGAAGGGCCTTCGGGTTCTGCGCCGACGGCTTCGGCCATGTCCACCGAGGTCACCTCCGTTCCGTGCACGGATCCGCACCGACGCCGGTCGCACAGTCGAGACCTTCCCCGGCGCCGGGTCGTTTAGCAACGCTCACGACATCAGTAGTGTCCACTATCGATGTCGACCCGATTCTCATCCCCGACGACTCGGAGTCGGAGCGGCTTCGGCCGACGCCTCCATCGGCTTTGGTGGGCCCCATTCGCCCGAGGTCGGATTCTGACCCATTTTCCTATGGGTACGAATACGGGGAGGAATTGGAGGGGTCCCTGGACCCTTATGAATCCCAGGAAGACCCTACTATGGACTGGGCACAGGACTTGGGTGAAGCCAGTGGTCTTGATACTTCTCCTGACTCTGGCATGCTGCCTCCTCCTACCGTGGCTATGGCGGAGGGAGCTACCTATGGTATAGTGATCAGTAGGGCAGCTGAGGTCCTTGGCCTTGAGCTACCTACTGTCGAAGTCAGGTCTAACCTCCTGAAGGAGGTGCTTCAGCCTGGGGCTTCTACATCTGAACCCCTTCTCCTATTTAATGAAGCCCTCATTGATGTCCTTTTGGGTACGCGGTCCAAACCCAACACAGGGGCTCCTGTGAACAGGACGATCACTTGCTGCCATCAGCCTGCGCCGAATGACCCGAAGTTCCTGTCCCAATATCCTATGCCTGAGAGTCTTCTTATCCAGGCGTCCTCTTCTTCTGGTGCGTTCCTTTCCGCACCCCTGATAGGGAATCCAAAAGGCTGGAACAATTTGGTAAGAAGTTATTTTCTTCCTCCAGCCTCGCGCTGCGGTCCGTGAACATCGCATGCCTTTTGGGCTGTTATTCCCACTCCCTGTGGGATACGGTTGCGCAAGTCCTGCCGCAGATACCAGAGGAGGCCCGTGCTATCGGCTCCCAAGCAGTCAAAGATGGGAGAGACGCGGTGAAGTTCACCATCCGTTGTGGGCTGGATACGACCGATTCTCTGGGCAGATCGGTTGCTACAACAGTGGCCTTACGGCGCCATGCCTGGTTACGTACTTCTGGTTTCTTGGGGGATGTCCAACAGTCACTCATTGCCCTTTGATGGCACCCGTCTCTTCGGAGACAAAGCAGACTCGGCCTTGGAGACGTTCAAGGGGTCCAGGGCTATGGCCCTGTTGTGTCCTCAACCCAGCAGGGGCCATGCACGCTGGACAACCTATGCATGGCCGGGGGCGCGGAATCCCACGTGGTCGTGGGTCAGGGAACCAGAGGTCTGTCCAGTCCACCCCCGCTGCAGCCTCCAAACCTTACTAGTCCGTCCCCTCACTCCCGCCCAGTAGATGGCAGAATCCGCCATCACCTGCCCCACTGGGAACATATCACCACGGATGGGTGGGTTTTGCAAATCATTCAGAAGGGCTACTCCCTCCGTTTTGAATCTGCACCACCACATATGCCTCCATCCTTCCATCCCCTTTTGGAGGATCATTTGGTGCTTCTCCGCAAGGAAGTCGCGGCTCTCTTGGCCAAGGGAGCTATAGAAAGTGTTCCTGTGCCAGAAGTAGGTCGTGGTTGTTATTCCCACTACTTTCTGATACCAAAAAAGGACAAAGGCTTGCGCCCTATCCCAGATCTTCGGGACCTGAACTACTTCCTCAAGAAGGAGAAGTTCAAAATGCTCATCCTGGCTCAGGTTCTGTCTGCCTTAGACCCAGAAGACTGGATGGTAGCGTTGGACTTGCAGGACGCTTATTTCCACATCCCATCCTGCCTGCCCACAGACGTTGCCTACGATTCGTGGTAGGTCACGAGCACTTTCAGTTTACCGTGCTCCCTTTCGGCCTTACCAGTACCCCTCGGGTGTTCATGAAAGTGATGGCGGTGGTTGCAGCTCATCTGCACAGGTTAGGGGTCTCAGTCTTCCCCTACCTAGACGACTGGCTGTTGAAGGCGCCTTCGCCCCAGACAGTGGTCTCACACCTCCAGACTAAGGCGAACCTCCTGCACCAGCTGGGGTTCACTATCAATGTGCCAAAGTCACACCTGACTCCCTCTCAGACTCTCCCTTTCATTGGGGACGTTCTGGACACAGTGCGGTTTTGGGCTTATCCTCCCCAAAAGCGAGTCCAAGACATTCAGGCTATGATTCCAATCTTTCAGCCTTGGTCTTAGGTTTCGGTGAGACAGACTCTGAGGCTGCTGGACCTCTTGGCCTCCTGCATCCTGCTAGTAGCACATGCCAGGTGGCATATGCGGGCTCTGCAGTGGGACCTGAAGTTCCAGTGGGCGCAGCATCAGGGGAATCTCTCCGACATGGTCCAGATCTCAGAGGGGACTGCGAAAGACCTGCAGTGGTGGCTTTCGAATCCCAATTTGGTCAATGGCAGATCCCTTTCCCTTCCCCAACCAGATCTCTCAATAGTGACAGATGCATCGCTTCTGGGTTGGGACGGCCACATGGGAGAGGCGGAGATCAGAGGCCTCTGGTCTCCGGTGGAGTCAGGACTCCACATCAACATGCTGGAGCTCCGAGCGGACAGACTTGCGTTGAAAGCATTCCTACCCTCTCTCAAAGGGAAAGTGGTGCAGGTGTTCAAGGACAACACTACCGCCATGTGGTACTCCAACAAACAAGGCGGATAGGGTCCTGGACCCTATGTCAGGAGGCACTACGCCTTGGGACATGGCTGGAACATCAGGGCATGATGGTTCAACATCTGGCGGGCTCTCTCAACGCCAGAGCAGACGAACTCAGCTGCCGCCGCACTGTCGATCATGAATGGCGTCTCCATCCGGAGGTGGCGCAAGGTCTCTTTCTCAAGTGGGGAAAGCCTTGGTTAGATCTGTTTGCCTCCGCAGAGAATGCAGAATGTCAGCTATTTTGCGCGTTGGAGTTTCCAAGGCGGCACTCGCTCGGAGACGCTTTTCATTTCGAGTGGAACTCCGGCCTCCTTTACGCCTTCCCGCCTATCCCTCTTCTACCCAGAGTTCTCAAGAACATCAAGAGCGACCGGGCCCAAGTTATCTTGGTGGCTCCGGAATGGGCTCGAAGAGTGTGGTATCCCGAGCTACTGAGCATGTCCATCGATCCTCCGCTCAGACTGCCTCTTCGGGCGGATCTTCTGTTGCAGCAGCAGGGGACGGTTCTCCACCCGAACCTGTCCAACCTCCGCCTTCATGCGTGGAGATTGAGCGGCAACAGTTGACGCCATTTGCCCTTCCACTCGAAGTCTGCAATGTTATCTTGGTAGCCAGGCGTCCCTCGACTAAAACTGTATACGCCTGTCATTGGAATAAATTTGTGGCATGGTGCACCAACAAATCTGTTGACCCCCTATCTGCCCCTCTTTCAGAGGTTCTTCTATTCATTCTTTGCTTAGCCCAGCAGGGCTCTGCATTGGGAACCCTTAAGGGGTATCTGTCTGCCATTTCCACCTTTCTTAGGCTTCCTGTTCAGCCCTCACTCTTTAAATCTCCTCTTGTGAGTAGTTTCTTAAATGGGCTCACCTACTTATTTCCTCCCACTCCATTCATCATGCCTCAGTGGGATCCTAATCTTGTGCTTACTTTCTTGATGTGTACTCCCTTTGAGCCTATGCATAATTGTCCCTTTGTGCAAAATCGTACCATCTCTCTATGGGTGCTTCTTTGCATCAAAATGTGCTATGCTTTGGCGAAAAAGCAACCTCCTGACAGCTTGCGGGCTCATTCTACCAGGGCCACTGCTGCATCCACTGCATTACCACGCAGAGTTCCTGTCCTGGATATCTGTCAGGCAGCTACGTGGGCGTCTCTGCACACGTTTGCTAAGCATTACTGCCTGGACAGTCACGTCTGTCGGGACAGCTACTTTGGTCGTTCGGTCCTGCAGGACATTCTAGTATGATCTTAGTTCGCAGCCCACCACCGAGGATGGCATTGCTTGGGTATCTATTCTAAGGTAAGGAATCTGCAACTAGAAGTCTTTATCAGATGTACAAGTTACTTACCTTCGGTAACGAAATATCTGGTAGAGACATATTCTATTTTCAGATTCCTTACCGCCCACCCATCCTCCCCACTTGCGAACTGATTTCTAGGGACAGGGATTCCTCCCTTTCAGGTCCTTAGCTCTGGCGCACCAATATCAGTGTTCTTAGTGGCTCTGCGCTCTGGCTGGAAAGTCATTAAAAGAAACTGACGTCACTGCACGAGGGCAGCGTCTATGTAATACTCCCTTCGTCATCACGGCGACCACGACGCCTACGACGCCTGCGGAGTCGACCGACGCCTCCTACCGACGCGCAAGGGTATTGCTCGAAGAAAAAAATCTCCGGATCGAGTCTGACGCCTTGGGGAAAATTCTAAGGTAAGGAATCTGCAACTAGAATATGTCTCTACCAGATATTTCGTTACCGAAGGTGATAAGTAACTTGTACATTTTGTAGTGTGTCACTTTGTGGATTACTGTTGCCTGGACCATTCAACCTGTAGAACTGACTCCCCTTTGGTGTGCTCTCCGATGAGAAGATTTGTCACCCATCCTGTAGTCCCATAGGAGTAGTGTTGTTGACCCCACTGCACAAATCTAGACTGATGTCAATATAGAGAGTTTGCGGTGCATATGTGCAATGAGAGGAGCTGCATATTTATTGTGTTCTCCTTGTGTGGTGCAAGGTGACACAAGGCAATGCAGGTACTTTACAAAGCCATGCAAATCGAGACACGTAACTTTTCATCCATTTTCTGCCGCAGAATAATGCAAGACCGCGCCTTGCACTGCCTTGCATTACCCTGGGTTGGGTAGGCGTTACATGGGTGGAGCATTGGCATTCTCATGTACCCACACATATATTTTGATGCTAGCCCAGATTAACTAAAGGCAGTACACCTGGCGTTGTGCCAGAATGGAGCACCTACTTGAGAGAGGCATAATGAGGAGAAAATGTTTTCTGCAGCACACATAGAAAGAGGAATATGCCTCTAAGGATTGTTTTGTATAGAAAGGTATCCCTTTCAGCACAAAAACAATCCTACCTGTAACAGAAGCACCCTTGCATCATGGTACAAGACTGCTTGAATTGATTCTAGGCTAACTGCAGTGTGTCAGTGCTATGATACAGTAGAAGTGTGCCATATATTAGTAGACATAGGCGGTCATTCTGACCGCGGCGGTTGGCGGTCGCCGCCCGCCAAGCGGTTCCCGCCGAAAGACCGCTCCGCGGTCAAAAGACCGCGGCGGCCATTCTCGCTTTCCCGCGGGGCCGGCGGGCGACCGCCAGAAGACCGCCGGCCGGCCCAGCGGGAAAGCCCCTTCAACAATGAAGCCGGCTCGGAATGGAGCCGGCGGAGTTGCAGGGGTGTGACGGGTGCAGTGGCACCCGTCGCGATTTTCACTGTCTGCAAAGCAGACAGTGAAAATCTTTGTGGGGCCCTGTTAGGGGGCCCCTGCACTGCCCATGCCAGTGGCATGGGCAGTGCAGGGGCCCCCAGGGTCCCCACGGCACCCGTTCCCGCCATCCTGGTTCTGGCGGTGGACACCGCCAGAAACAGGCTGGCGGGAAGGCGGTCGGAATCCCCATGGCGGTGCTGCAAGCAGCGCCGCCATGGCGGATACCCTGGGCCAGCGGGAAACCGGCGGGAAACCGCCGGCTCCCCTTTTCTGACCGCGGCTTTACCGCCGTGGTCAGAATCGCCCAGGAAGCACCGCCAGCCTGTTGGTGGTGCTTCCGCCACCCTCCGCCATGGCGGTCATGGACCGCCAGGGTCAGAATGACCCCCATAGTGTATTTCTGCTTTCTTCCTTTCAAGCAGAACACCAAGTTGCTGTGCTCTATTGCGTTGCTTGAAAAGGTTAGTAAATCTGTAATTAAAGTGGATTTGTAGATCACAAACTTATCACCCGTGAGGGTATCTAGGTGCTGAATAGGTGCGGGCTCTGCATGAAGGTTTAGATGAAGAGTCAGGTTTTCAGTTTTGTGCAGAATTCCATAAGTGATGTGGCTGCCTCGAGTTGCTGGGGAGGTCCTTGCAGGATTTGGCTGCCAAGTAGGAGAACTCCCTGACTCCTGTCTTGCTTCTATGGATACGTGGTTTGGGTGGGCACAGGTTATGCAGAGCGGAGGTTTCTGGTTGGCTGGTGGAAGTGTAGGCGGTGGATGAGTTAGGTGGGGCCCAGGTTGTGTAATCCTTGTAGGCATGTTGTGAAATGGAAGCCTTTCTGAATTGGGAGTCAGTGTATTTCTCGGAGGTGAGGTGTGATGTACGTGTGGCAAGGAAGGTTTAGTACTAGTCTGTCAGCAGCATTTTGGATGGTTTGCAGCTTGTGTAGCAGGTGTGTGGAGATGCCATAGTAGAGGGAGATGGTATAGTCTAGTCTGCTTTTGATGAGGGCCTGGGTGACAATCTTTCTGGTGTCTAGAGGGAGCCATTTGGCAATTTTGCTGAGCATGCGCAGGCTGTGGAAACAAGCTGAAGTGATGACATTGATTTGATGTTTCATTGTGAGGTCGGAGTCTGAAATGAAGCCCAGGTTTCTGGCATGGTTGGAAAGCGTGGGAGTGGGGCCTAGTTCTGTGAGCTGCCAAATGGAATCCCATGGTGAGCTTTTGTCGCTGAAAAGCAGCACTTCCATCTTGTCAGCATGGAATTTGAGGTAGTTTGCTCTCATCCAGTTGGCCATGCTGCTCATGTACATTTTAAAGTTATTTTTGGTGGTATTAGTGTCTTCTGAGAGTTGCCCTGGGATTATGTGAGGATCCCCTTGATGGTGTATTTCCTGTCTGGAACTTGAAATGCAGGGCCTAATGTTATTGGCTGAAGGTGCCTACTCGAATCCCCTGTGTCCTACTTCAAAAAGAGCTGTTTAAGTGAACACCTATGCTGTTCACCTTAAAATATGAATAAATGTTGCAGTATAACACAAGATCATTTGATATTTTAGGCGAGATTGGGAAAGGAGGAATTCAGATTAGAATGCCTTTGAAATGCACGTTCACAATGTAGTAGGTTTTAATTCAACGCAGAAGCTGTTCTTCCTAAAAACCTCTACCAAGTTCTGTTTTTTATTACATGAATACCTGTGAAATGTCTCCTTGATGTGTACACTCTGTATCTGACTTGGTTATTTTTTACTTTTTTTCGCAGTTGTCCAGAATAGCGGATAGAGTGGAGTACCTGAATAAAGAAAAGTTTCTTATAATTCATCCTACTGCTGATGGTGGGTACTTAGGGATGCATTAAACGCATATTTTGAAACGATTTATCAAACGTTATTAAACGTTTCCGCGGTTATTTATGCGAATTTACACTGTTAAATTTCCCCACACAGAAAAAATCCATTTCCAGCACACGGCAGACCTTATTACGCATCTAATAAGGAAAAACGTCAATTATACGTTGCAGGTAAGCGTTCTGCATTAAATTTTAATTATATATAGGAATAGACAGACGCACTAGGTTACAATCAGTACAAATAAAAAGTATACATTGGGAGACATGGTTTGGAATTAGCCTACAAAAATACTCGGAGTTAGAAAGCTGAAGTCAGGACTTTTATTTCATGTTTATTTTACAGAGGACATAATAAATAGTAAAAGAAAACCCAAAACACCTGGCCCTTTCAAGTGCGCCATTTTTTTCGACGGAGACTGGGGGCAATTTGCACTTGAAAAGTAAACCTATGTTTATACCACTTAATCGCGCCGCACACTACCTACACTATGAACCCTCCAGGCGCAGAAGTATTTGCTCGCGCACTGCCCTTTCTGAATTCATGGCACTAGCTGAATCGCTCTAATTCAGAAACACTTGCATGTTATGTCCACCGTGAAGGTGGTGGGGTGCTGGCGGCTGGAAATAAAAAAAAAAGGAGTTCTATCAGTTATTGGCAAAGTCAAGGTTTGGCTTTTATGGACTGCATGCACACAGACCTTGCACCCGTTCAGATATACAAGGGTCAATGTACAAAAGAAACGCAGGCACAGTTGCACACTGACTCACAAACATAACATATGCTGACAGACGAAATGACATACAGGCACACAGGAAACATACATACAACCACTCATGTACATACACAGAGCACAAAATAAATGCAGACCCATAGACATACGGCCTGATTCACAAAAGTGAATTTACATTTTTGTGTAAGTTTACGATTTTTTGCTATTCACAAAGAAATTTTACGAGCAGAATCCGGCACTCGTGGCATAGACTCTGCACATAAAAAGGCAGGCAGGCAGTCGTAAAGATGCTACTCGTAAAATTCCTTTGTTAATTGCCAAAATCGTAAACTTATACAAAAGCGCAGTGTAAGATTACCTTTGTGAATCAGGCCCATCGATGGTGAGAGACAAACAGACATGGATGTGAAGAGAGGCAGAGATAAGCAGAAGAACAATGGATGTCTTTTTGGATATTGTTGGATGTGGGCACAATCTTCAGAAAAAAAGGAAGAAAGGAATTGAGTGTCAAAACCAATTTAATCCTCAGCCTCTCCTAAAAGACATACATTCTACTGGGTGACAAAAGTCATACATTCACACATACGGGCGAGAAGTGATACATATGCACTTACGGACATACCAAGAGAAAAATAGGCACCCATTTAAAGACAGTTCATACACACGGATATACATGACACAGACAAACTGAAGTACAAATACTTAAGTACATAGACAATACGTGGAGGTACACACATACAATTCACAACACGCAACACAGATATCGGCACATACTGAAAGACTGATGACAGGAGAAGGGCGAACTAGACCTACAGCCAACTATATCATACAGACCAACTTAAACCTTACGGAAACTTTGCAATAACCCAAGAGATAGACAACCATACTGTGAGACCAAAGAATTAAAAGCATGTATGTAGAAAACTATTAGATTTCCATTCCCCCATACACAGACCCTTAGATATGTAGTCTCACAAGCGTACATGCCAACAGACTTCCAGGCAGCCACACCCAAAGGCAACTATAAATATATGTTCCAAGAAGTTGAAGACCTGGCTTTTCAATAAACTCCCTGGCCCTAGGCTTGGCTTGACAAACACACTTTCTCAGTGCCAGGATACTCTCATGGGTGATAGTGTGCTCTAAAAATACATATAACATAACATAGCACTTTGACAACAGACATACTGACCCTCAGGCACCAAGACTAACTGGTAAAAACATGCCTATGCCCACCAATCGCAAATTACACCTGTCCAAGCACATGTAAATACCCATTGACATAAAAATCCAAAATATACAGGCCAAGATTCCACATAAATAGTGGCAATTATGAACACATAGACAAGACACTTGTAGGCACAAGTACAGTCAGTAACAAGGCACATGCAGTCATAGACAGCACTCGCAGTGCTTCACTCCCAATGCCCATCTATTCCTCGGCCTCTTTTCAATGATCACTTGAAAACTCCACATGGCCGTTCCACCCTTGTCTTCTTTGGTGAAAGTCCCAAAACTAACCAGTGCTTATGAAAGATTCAGATGCTTTGAGCTGCTTGGAAGAATTGGGGTTCCTGGTGGGTTGTTGGTTGGCCTTGGGGGTTAGTGTGAGTGATTATCATACATGAGTAAGAAGGAGTCCCAGTAGAAGAGAACTCCTTGAAGATATTACCTGTTATATATTTACTTTACAATGAGGTGTTGCTTGAAAAGATGGTTCTTCAGTTAAGTCCTCAAGTGGAGAAGGAAGGGACATGCCACATTGGCGAAGGGATCAAGTTCTATAGTATGGATCAATAGAAGTAGAAGACTTGGCACATAATCTTTTTTTCTTCTAGTTTCCAGGTTGGTGATGCTACTACTGCGCATTGAGTGTGTTCCACCAGACTTATAATGCCTTATCAGTTCTAAATTATAGAAATGTATAGTATAGTGCTCTACCTGGCTTCTAAATTCAGTTAAAGGGTTTAAAGCTCTGAAAATATTTTTCCTACTGACACAGAAAGCATCAATCTAAAAGACAGATTAAATCATTCTTGGATTGGGTGAACATACCAAGTCGGAGGAGTTAGATATTTTAAGAATATGTCCCTTGATTGGAAACACTGTAACACAATATTCTTCCTTTGCAGATATACCCGGATGAAAATCATTACATGAGCAGCATAGAGGTTCAACAGCATTTACACAAGTCTATTGTGAATTTCTTCGAGGAATGTTTCCGAATTCAAGAAAAAATTCCAGTGCCCGTCATTGAAGAAGATGAGGAGGAGGATTAACCTTTTGTTCGTGCAAAGCACAAAGTCGTTCCTAAACCTAACAATATGCAACTGAATCAAATACCTGGACAAAACAAGAAATATTATGATTAGCATGTATTTGGAAAAGACTGAAAGCAGCTCCCCACCTGCTTCATCTGACTATACTTCTCCCCAGAGGGAGGAACATAAGACATAATGAACTCAGCAGATTCTGCTGTGCAAATATGACATCAGCTTTTTGTTGCCACAAAGACTGTTGGGTAAACCGTTCAATGTGAATGTGACTGTGAGGACCATAATGAGGATTTAGAAGATTGTTAGCCTTTGGCATTCAAGAAACCAAGCAGTAACCGATCCGCCATTCTTGTTGCAGTACCGTGTTAACATTACATACATATGGGATAAAAACAACATGGAGAAGATTATAGCACAATTATTTTCAAATAAAGAAGTAACTGCTTTCTTCAACATTTAGCCCTTTTTTGAAGAATCCACATTGGTGCAGGGATCCTTTGGTAAATGAAGACTTTTACAAATTATTGGTCCAACAGCGTGTTTGAGATTTGACAATAAGCAGAATTACATAGTTTTCCCAACTTTACAAGAATTTGCTACAAAACCCTGTGTTTTCTGAAGAGTTTGGTGAAGAGCAGATAAAAACACTTTGTATACAAGTTTTAACCGAAATGTTATTTGTTCCAATGAACGAAACAAAAGTTGTATGTGCTCTTTCACTCTACAGTATGGTGCAAGTGTGTCATGCGTCTATATGTTGGCTTTGTTTTTAGTCCTGGACACCCTGTCAAACACAACTCTGTCATTCCAACATTGCCTTAGTTTAAAGTTGTCTTTAAAATAGTTTAAAGTTGTCGACTGAATATTCTGTTTTCTATGTAAGAAAATCAGAACATCTATGTACTAAGGTATGCATTTCTTTGAGATACCTTATGGAAAACAGTAAACAAAATTTACATGAACCTACCAAAACTTTGTTGAAATAGAAATTGCTTCCTCACTTACCTCATTACGAGGATCGAGCAGGCATTTCCTGTATAATACCTCTGTAAATTATACCCCTTCCAAAATGTACAGTTGGTATTAATGTTGTATATTTCATTTTTGTTGTACATAGAAACTATATGTAAGTCGGTCATTTGTGAAGGCCCCAGAGAAATATTAGTCTTGTGTTCAGCGTGCATGTTAACACAACATCGCTAATTGGAGCTCTATAGAACTGCTAGCTTTAAATATATCAATTAATGTAATTTCATTGATTCTTTTGACAGCTTGAATGTTAATGCTGGCTCTACATTTTTTAGACTGTAGTGTCATGTAAGCTCATATTTGGTCCTTGATGCTGTGTTAATGTTGTTTGTTAGTGTTATTCTTTTCATCGCCGATCTTTGAATGTTTGTTGTACTGCTTACATCCTTTTTAAAAACCAGAGTCACAAAATACATTACATTTTGGGGAACTGACCATTAATTTTTTTGTGAGAAAATAACGTTAATCTACATTCAGTGAACACCAAGCAAATTACGAATGCTGTTTTACATTTTGTGATACAAGTGGGCAGCAGTATCTTAAATAAACCCGATCTGAGAAACGTAAAAATGTGGCCTGCCAATAGTTTTTCCAAAAGGAGGAAAGGTAGAGGGGTGGCAATGTTATGTTTTGATATCAGTGAAATAAAACATAACGTGATAAATATTGATTCTATAAAACACTGATAAAATTGATAAGGTATATTTATTAAAGTGATTGCCTCCTTCTGAACAAGCTTACAGATCAGTATATTCGCCTCATTTAATTTGTTTTCTCACGGACTGTAAACGCTTCTCCAAATAGGTTGTTTTCTGTTGTCTTACATTTTTAAAATATGGATATTTGATTAAACAATATCTCTTTACCCTATTCTAGTCCTAACATATTTGTATATTTTAACCTGTTCAATATTACACCTATTTTCAGCATTAAAAGAAATGTAGGTTCATCCGCATTGCAGCAATACATAGAGCAACTCTAATATAGATGAAATATGTTGTCTTTTCTTATTCAGAATTGGCATTCCTGGAATTTTTATTAATGGAATAATAGAAATGTACTAAATAATATGGCTGTGGAAGGTACTATAACTCTGTTGTACACCCAAAAAGTGCCCTTTTAATAGTATAAAAGCACACCCACAAACTGTCAGAGCCTAATCAGAGCCCTCTGGGTTAACAGGGGTTACTGGGCCTCAACGGTGATGGTTAGGGCCTTTTACCACTGACGTTCCATGTCCTGCTGTACTACCCCACTACAAACTGGGTGCAACGTCCATCCTTTCTCTATTTTAATCTCACGAAAGTGAGGGTGAACCTTCAGATGCTTCTCAGGAGCATAGTGTTAGGTAAAGATACTGAAATCACATAGTTATGCAAGAGAACAATATTTGCTGATTAGCTCAGTGCCATTCTTTGTATTACACACCACAATCTAATACTACATAAATTAAGGTCAACCAGTGTACGAAGGTAGCCTCTTTCTAGCCTTGTTACCCCCACGTTTGGCCTATTTGTGAGTATATGTCAGGGTTTTTTTACTGTCTCACTGGGATCCTGCTAGCCAGAATCCCAGTGTTCATAGTGAAAACCCTATTTGTCTGCGTGTTTTATATGTCTCACTGGGACCCTACTAGCCAGGACCCCAGTGCTCATAGTTTGTGGCCTGAATGTGTTCCCTGTGTGGTGCCTAACTGTGTCACTGAGGCTCTGCTAACCAGAACCTCAGGGTATATGCTCTCTCTGTCTTTAAAATTGTCACTGCAGGCTAGTGACGATTTTTACCAATTCTGATTGGCACACTGGAACACCCTTATAATCCCCTAGTATATGGTACCTAGGTACCCAGGGTATTGGGGACCCAGGAGATCCCTATGGGCTGCAACATTTCTTTTGCCACCCATAGGGAGCTCAGACCATTCTTACACAGGACTGCCACTGCAGCCTGAGTGAAATAACATCCACGTTATTTGACAGCCATTTTACACTGCACTTAAGTAACTTATAAGTCACCTATATGTCTAACCCTCACTTAGTGAAGGTTAGGTGCAAAGTTACTAAGGCCCATATTTATACTTTTTGACGCACAACTGCGCCAACGCAGTTGTGCGTCAAAAATTTTACCGCCGGCTAACGCCATTCCAACGCGCCATGCGGGCGCCTTATTAATGGAATGACGTTAGCCGGCGCTGCGGACTGGTGTGCGTAAAAAAAAAGACTCACACCAGGCAGCGCCGGTGGATGGGAATATGGGGGTTGTGCGTCAAAAAATGGTGCAAGTCAGGTCTGAGGCAAAATTCAGGCCTCAAACCGGATTTGCGCCATTTTTTTTTACGCCCAACCTCAATTGACATGACTCCTGTCTTAGCAAAGACAGGAGTCATGCCCCCTTGCCCAATGTCCATGCCCAGGGGACTTACGTCCCCTGGGTATGGTCATTGGGCATAGTGGCATGTAGGGGGGCCCAAATCAGGCCCCCCTATACCACAAAAAAATCGGAAAAAATAACACTTACCCGAACTTACCTTTACTTCCCTGGGATGGGTCCCTCCATCCTTGGGTGTCCTCCTGGGGTGGGCAAGGGTGGCAGGGGGTGTCCCTGGGGGCAGGGGAGGGCACCTCTGGGCGCCTTCCGAGCCCACAGGTCCCTTAACGCCTGCCCTGACCCAGGCGTTAAAAAATGGTGCACATCAGGCTGTGCGCTGTTTTTAAGGCCCACCCCCTCCTGTGCGTCAAAATGACGCCAGGGTATAAATAAGGGGCACAGGCCTTAAGGTCATTTTTTGGAAGGGAACGCCTACCTTGCATATAATTAATGCAAGGCTGGTTCCCCCTTCCAAAAAATGACGCACATGGTGGAATTTTGACGCCGGCGCGGTCGGGCTTCAAAGTATAAATATGGGGCAGGGTTTGCACCGATTGTGCGTCAAAATGTTTGATGCACATTCGGCGCAAACAGAGTATAAATATGCCCCTAAGTGTGAGGGCACCCTGGCACTAGCCAAGGTACACTCACATAGTTCAAGGCAATTTCCCCGGATTTTGTGAGTGCGGGGACACCATTACACACGTGCACTACATATAGGTCAATACCTATATGTAGCTTCACAATGGTAACTCCGAATATGGCCATGTAACATGCCTAAGATCATGGAATTGTCCTCCCATGCCAAATCTGGTATTGGGGTTACAATCCCATGCATCCCCGGGGCTCCAGCATGGACCCCGGGTACTGCCAAACTAGCTCTCTGGGGTTTTCACTGCAGCTACCGCTGCTGGCAACCCTCAGACAGGCTTCTGCCCTCCTGGGGTCTGGGCAGTCCAGTCCCAGGAAGGCAGAACAGAGAAATTCCTCTGAGAGAGGGTGTTACACCCTCTCCCTTTGGAAATAGGTGTTAAGGGCTGGGGAGGAGTAGCCTCCCCCAGCCTCTGGAAATGCTTTGAAGGGCACAGATGGTGCCCTCCTTGCATAAGCCAGTCTACACCGGTTCAGGGATCCCCTAGCCCCTGCTCTGATGTGAAACTGGACAAAGGAAAGAGAAGTGACCACTCCCTTGTCAATCACTACCCCAAGGGTGGTGCCCAGAGCTCCTCCAGTGTGTCCGAGACTTCTGCCATCTTGGATGCGGAGGTGTGAGGGCACAGTGGAGGCCTCTGAGTGGCCAGTGCCAGCAGGTGACATCAGAGACCCCTCGTGATAGGTGCCTACCTGGCTAGGTGGCCAATCCTCCTCTGAGGGCTATTTATGGTCTCTCCTGGGAGCTTCTCTTTAGATAACAAATGCAAGAGCTCACTAGAGTTCCTCGGCATCTCCCTCTTCAACTTCTGCCAAGGATCGACCGCTGACTGCTCCAGGACGCTTGCAAAACCGCAACAAAGTAGCAAGAAGACTACCAGCAACATTGTAGCCCCTAATCCTGCTGGCTTTCTCGACTGTTTCCTGGTGGTGCATGCTCTGAGGGCTGTCTGCATTCACCCGACACTGGAAGCCAAGAAGAAATCTCCCGTGGGTCGACGGAATCTTCCCCCTGCTAATGCAGGAACCATACTTCTGCTTCACTGGTCCTCTTGGTCCCCTCTCATCTTGACAAGCATGGTTCCTGGAACACAGGAGCTGGATCCAAGTGTCCCCGACAGTCCAGTGGTCCATCTGTCCATATTTGGTGGAGGTAAGTCCTTGCCGCCCCACGCCAGATAGTAATCCTGTGTCCTGCGTGAACTGCAACTGCTTGGGCTTCTGTGCACTTTTGCAAGGAATCCTTCATGCCCAGCACAGCCCAGGCCCCCACCACTCTATCCTGCATTGCTCAACTCACTGAGTTGACTACCGGTTTCGTGGGACCCTCCTTTGTAGTGTTGAGACAACCGCTGTGCTCTGTCTTCTTGAACCCCTGTTCAAATACTTCTGCGGGTGCTGCCTGCTTATGTGTGGGCTCTCTGTGCTGCTGAGCGCCCTCTCTGTCTCCTCCTCCAAGGGGCGACCTCCTGGTCCTTCTTGAGCCCGGGCAGCACCCATTTTCTTTAACCTTGATATTTGCAGCTAGCAAGGCTTGTTTGTGTTCTTTCTGCATGGAAACAACTCTGCGTCCTCCAGCACACCGTGCAACATCTTCTGAGAAAAGGAGAAGTTCCTGGCATCTTCCGTTGTTGCAGTATCTTCAGCTTCTTCCACCTGGTGGCAGCAATTTTGCACCTTCATCTTGGGTTTAGTGAGCTTCTGCCCCCCTGGACACTTTCGTGACTCTTGGACTTTGTCCCCTTCCTTTGCAGGTCCTCTGGTCCAGGAATCCGTCTTCAGTGCTTTGCAGTCAGTTGTGGTCTTTGCAGAATCTCCTATCACGACTTAAGTGTGTTTCTGGGAAGGTAGGTTAACTTTACTCCTACTTTTCAGGGTCCTGAGGTGGGGTATCTTGAACACCCTTGGTGTTTTCCAACACTCCCAGTGACCCTCTACACACTACACTAGGCCTGGGGTCCCTAAGTGATTTGCATTCCACTTTCTTAGTATATGGTTTGTGTTGCCCCTAGGCCTCTTGCATCCTACTGTATTCTACAGTGTTTGCACTACTTTTCTAACTGTTTACTTACCTGATTTTGGTTTGTGTGTATATTTTGTGTATTTTACTTACCTCCCAAGGGAGTATATCCTCTGAGATATTTTTAGCACATTGTCACTAAAATAAAGTACCTTTATTTTTAGTAACTCTGAGTATTGTGATTCTTCTGATATAGTGCTATATGATATAAGTGGTATAGTAGGAGCTTTGAATGTCTCCTAGTTCAGCCTAAGCTGCTCTGCTATAGCTACCTCTATCAGCCTAAGCTGCTCGAACACTACTAATCTACTAATAAGGGATAACTGGACCTGGCACAAGGTGTAAGTACCATCAAGTACCCACTATAAGCCAGGCCAGCCTCTACAGTAGTGGACCCAAAACCCCAGACTTTAGATTTTTCAAGATCACTTCTGGATTCAAGAGGAACGTGTGCGAAGGAGAAGAGCTGAAGAGCTGAGGAGAAGTGCTGCCTGTGACTGTGCTTTATTGGGCTATCCTGCAGTTGCTGCTTGTGCCTGGGATAGCGGACAAAGCCTGGAATTTGTTGTGCATTCCTGCTTGAGAAGAATCTCCAAGGGCTTGAACTGATATTGCCTCCGATTTTGAATTCTCAGGGCCATCAAAGACTTCCTCTGCCAGCATCTGGACTCTTTGCTGAGACTCCTGCCCTGCCAAGTGGTGTTCTTTACAGTCCCTGGGCATTTTAAAGGTGAAGTTGGCAGAACAAGAGCTGAAATCCATGTACTGAATGCAGTGTGGGGAAATTTTTGACCCGCCATATGCAACGCAGCTGACAAACGACACACCACAAGATTCCTGGCTGAAATCGACACACCAGCCACTTGCGGCTGCTGACAACGCAAACCCCACACAATGACCCCAGTTCTAGTGTAGTGTATAGAGGGTCACTGGGAGTGTAAGAAAACACTAAGGGTGTCCAAGATACCCCACCCCAGGACCTTGAAAAGTAGGAGTAGAGTTACCCTACCATCCCAGAAAGACAGTAAAGTCGAGATATGGGATTCTGCAAAGACAACATCTGACTGCAAAGCACTGAAGACGGATTCCTGGACCTGAGGACCTGCAAAGGAAGGGAACCAAGTCCAAGAGTCACAAAAGTGTCCAGGGGGCAGGAGCCCACTAAACCCCGGCTGAAGGTGCAAAAGGGCTGCCTCCGGGTAGAACAAGCCAAAGATTCTACAACAACAGAATGTGCCAGGAACTTCTCCTTTGGTCAGAAAATGTCCCACGGCATGCTGGAGGAGGTAGAGTTGTTTCCACGCAGAAAGACCGCAAACAAGCCTTGCTGCTGCAAGAGTCACGGTTGAAGATAATGGGTGCTGCCCGGGCCAAGGAAGGACCAGGAGGTCTCCCCTTGGAGGAGGAGACAGAGAGGGCACCCAGCAACAGAGAGAGCCCATGAAGAAGCAGGCAGCACCCGCAGAAGCACTTAAACAGGCATTCAAGAAATCTGAGCATGACAGTTGTCTCATCACAACAAAAGAGGGTCCCACAAAGTCGGTGGTCAACGCAGCGAGTTGAGCAATGCAGGGCAGAGTGCTGGGGACCTGGGCTATGCTGTGCATGAAAGATTCCTTGCAAAAGTGCACAGAAGCCCTAGCAGCTGCTGTTCACGCAGTACACAGGATTACTGTTTGGCGTGGGGAGGCAAGGACTTACCTCTACCAAATTTGAACAGAAGGACCACTGGACTGTCGGGGACACTTGGATCCAGCTCCTGTGTTCCAGGGACCACGCTCGTCAAGATGAGAGGGGACCCAGAGGACTGGTGATGCAGACGTTTGGTGCCTGCGTTAGCAGGGGGAAGATTCTTTTGAACCATGGGAGATTTCTTCTTGGCTTCCAGTGCAGGGTGAAGGTAGACAGCCCTCAGAGCATGCACCACCAGGAAATAGTTGAGAAAGCCGGCAGGATTAGGCGCTACAATGTTGCTGATAGTCTTCTTGCTACTTTGTTGCGGTTTTGCAGGCGTCCTGGAGCAGTCAGCGCTCGATCCTTGGCAGACGTCAAAGAGGGAGATGCAGAGGAACTCTGGTGAGCTCTTACATTTGTTATCTGAAGAGGAACCCACAGGAGAGAGCCTAAATAGCCCTCAGAGGAGGATTGGCTACCTAACCAGGTAAGAGTCTATCAGGAGGGGTCTCTGACGTCACCTGCTGGCACTGGCCACTCAGAGGTCTCCATTGTGCCCTCACACCTCTGCATTCAAGATGGCAGAGGTCTGGGACACACTGGAGGAGCTCTGGGCGCCACCCCAGGGGCGGTGATGGACAGGGGAGTGGTCACTCCCCTTTCCTTTGTCCAGTTTCGCGCCAGAGCAGGGGCTGGGGGCTCCCTGGACCGGTGTAGACTGGCTTATGCAAGGAGGGCACCATCTGTGCTCTTCAAAGCATTTCCAGAGGCCAGGAGAGGCTACTCCTCTTAGGCCCTTAATACCTATTTCCAAAGGGAGAGGGTGTAACACCCTCTCTCAGAGGAAATCCTTTGTTCTGCCTTCCTGGGTCTGCGCTGCCCAGACCCCAGGAGGGCAGAAACCTGTCTGAGGGTTGGCAGCAGTGGTAGCTGCAGAGAAAACCCCAGAGAGCTAGTTATAACTTATAAGTTACTTAAGTGCAGTGTAAAATGGCTGTGAAATAATGTGGATGTTATTTCACTCAGGCTGCAGTGGCAGTCCTGTGTAAGAATTGTCTGATCTCCCTATGGGTGGCGAAAGAAATGCTGCAGCCTATAGGGATCTCCTGGAACACCAATACCTTGGTTACCTAGGTACCATATACTAGGGAATTATAAGGGTGTTCCAGTGTGCCAATCAGAATTGATAAAAATGGTCACTAGCCTGCAGTGACAATTTAAAAAGCTGAGAAAGAATAAACACTGAGGTTCTGGTTAGCAGAGCCTCAGTGATACAGTTAGGCACCACACAGGGAACACATATAGGCCACAAACTATGAGCACTGGGGTCCTGGCTAGCAGGATCCCAGTGACACAGGCAAAAACAAACTGACACACAAGTAAAAATGGGGGTAACATGCCAGGCAAGATGGTACTTTCCTACAACTACTTATACTCCTCCCTGCCTTTGAAGTAGGCAAACTTCAAAGGAAAGTCTCGGTTGTTCACAAGATCCTGACTTGCTCAGGCCTGGCCCCAGACACAAACCAGGGGGTTGGAGACTGCATTGAGATGTAAGTGACCACTCCTCCCTCCACTCCAACCCAGATGGCTCATCAGGATATGCAGGCTTCCCCCAAGCTCCCTTTGTGTCACGGTCTAGAGGAGATTCACAAACAGCCCAACTGTCAGTCTGACCGAGACAGGGAATCCACAAACAGGCAGAGTCCCAGAATGGTTAAAACAAGAAAATGCTCACTTTCTAAAAAGTGTCATTTTCAAACTGACAATCTAAAAACCAACTTTACCAAAATGTGGCCCGTATTTATACTTTTTGACGCTAAACTGCGCTAACGCAGTTTAGCGTCAAAAGGTTTTGCGCCGGCTAACGCCATTCTGAAGCGCCATGCGGGCGCCGTATTTATTGAATGGCGTTAGCCGGCGCAAGCAGACCGGCGCTGCCTGGTGTGCGCGGAAAAAAACCACGTACACCAGGCAGCGCCGGCGTTGGGAAAAATGGCGCTAGGGCGTCTTAAAAATGGTGCAAGTCAGGTTGACGCAAAAAATCGCCTCCACCCGATTTGCGCCATTTTTAACGACGCCCAGACGCCATTTACATGACTCCTGTCTTAGTAAAGACAGGAGTCATGCCCCCTTGCCCAATGGCCATGCCCAGGGGACTTATGTCCCCTGGGCATGGTCATTGGGCATTGAGGCATGTAGGGGGGCACAAATCAGGCCCCCCTATGCCAAAAAAAAAATATTAAAAAAAAAAAAAATTATACTTACCTGAACTTACCTGAATGTCCCTGGGGTGGGTCCCTCCATCCTTGGGTGTCCTCCTGGGGTGGGCAAGGGTGGCAGGGGGGGTCCCTGGGGGCATGGGAGGGCAGCTGTGGGCTCATTTTGAGCCCACAGGTCCCTTAACGCCTGCCCTGACCCAGGCGCTAAAATCCGGCGCAAATGCGGGGTTTTTTGCCCCGCCCACTCCCGGGTGTCATTTTTGCCCGGGAGTATAAATACGACGCATTTGCGGCGCAGTCATTTTTTTAGACGGGAACGCCTACCTTGCATCTCATTAACGCAAGGAAGGCGTTCACGCAAAAAAATGACGCTCTTTCCTCATACTTTGGCGCTAGACGCGTCTAACGCCAAAGTATAAATATGGCGTTAGTTTTGCGCCGAATTTGCGTCGAAAAAAACAACGCTAATTCGGTGCAAACGGAGTATAAATATGCCCCTATGTATTTTTAAAGTGTGAGTTCAGTGACATGAGCTCCATGTTTCTATCTGCTCTCAAAGGGAATCTGCACTTTATGAATGTTTAAAGTCAGCCCTCAGTTTACCTGGAGAGGGATAGGCCTTGCAACAGTGGAAAACAAATTTGGCAATATTTTACTGTTAGGACAGGTAAAACACAGCAGTACATGTCCCAACTTTAACATACACTGCACCCTGCCCATGGGACTACCTAGGGCCTACCTTAGGGGTGGCTTACATGTATAAAAATTGAAGGTTTAGGCCTGGCAAGTGAGTGCACTTGCCAGGTCGAATTGGCAGTGCAAGACTGCACATTCAGACATTGCAATGACAGGTCTGAGACATGTTTACAGGGTCATTCATGTGGGTGGCACAATCAGTTCTGCAGGCCCACTAGTAGCATTTGATTTACAGGCCTGTAACAGAGTTACATCACATATGGACAACACCACAGGTTTGGGCCCGAAAACTGCGTACCCCGGGACACTACTAAATGTGAAAGGAAGTAGAGTGCTTGCGCGAACCCAGATATCCATGTTACGGAAATACCGCGGAAGACAGACTAGAAAGAGGATTGAGAGAATGTCAGGGAAAAGACCGCCGAAAACAAGGAGGAGAGGCCCGAGAGAGAGGGACATAGAAGAAAGACACGGAGAACAGAGGGACGCTCGGAAGAGATATCGAAAGGAAGGCAGCCATCTGGACAGAGGAGAGACAACCCGCGAAGCGAAACAAAATAACCCGCCACGTCCCCGGAGGCAAGTGGCTTATGCAGGTACGTGCCTGCATACAGCATCTCACTAATTATTTGTGGAGGTAGGGAGGAGGGGAAGACGGGTAAAAGGAGCGAGAGAAGGAAACTTGATTTGGACAATATAGAGAGTTTTCTCCTACAACGTTGGGTACTGGGGTTACTGGGCTGCACGTTTTCACAGACACAAGTGTGTGGAACATTACCAAAGTAAAAAAGGAATAGCACAACAAGGTGTGCACACTATCCATCACTTATCTGTATGGGTCTTTCATTTCCTACCCACTTCTTCTTTTCCCTCTGGTCTTCCTTTTCCCCTCCTCCTTTATAAAGAGACTGCACACAATAAAGTACACAAAGCTCACTTACCTTTTTTTCATCCATTCCCTGTTCTTCCTTGCTACATCCTATGGTGGAAACCCCTACCAACGATACCCTGGGGAAGATACCTAAAGGAAAAAGAGAAGGAGTTATGAGAAGACAGTCATAGAAACAGCCCACAAGAACTGAATGAACAGAAAGCACAGAAAGAAACAGAGAGACATAAAAGAGGAACATCTAAACACAAAAATTCGGAAACTAAGACTTATATGGACAAATGCAAACACAATAAAAATCACTTACAATAACCTTTACCATAAGCGGTTGTCGACACTATTCTTTTGTATACGCTTTGCTACAACACCTACTAACCAACCCACGACAAAGCCCTAGGCACCTCTAGTGCACTTTACTAGGGACTTACAAGTAAATCAAATATGCCAATCAGGGTTACACCAATCACCAATACAATTTACACAGAGAGCACATGCACTTTAGCACTGGTTAGCAGTGGTCAAGTGCCCAGAGTCCTAACGCCAAAACAAAATAGTCAGAAAAATTAGGAGAAGGGATGGAAAAAGATTGGGGATGACCCTGCAAAAAAGGGCCATTTCCAACAGGCTCCACATGTGTCTTCGGCATTGTTCACACTGGATGTGAGGACCTATATAGGCGCCACCCAGGAATGCTCACATCAGTTCTTTTCTTTCCGTGCCAGCCAGCGCAGATCCCGAAAGAGCTACCCCTTCAGTTGCTTTTTGGCTAAGCTATTTCAACGTTTTATTGAGACTTTTATGAGGTTTTCCTCCTGGTGTTGCTGGGTGTCTTCCAAGAAGACTGGCTTCAAGCCATGCAGGACCTGTCACTGGCTGATGTCAGTGACAGACCTGCATCCTTTTTGCCTGTGGTCCCGCAAGTGCAACCCAAAGTCGTCGGTCTGTCGTACGAACCTGTGCTGATCGAGGACTCGGTCGAGAGGGAGGTTTCGAGATCAGTCACGTTGCCCGATGTTGGCCTCCAATCCAAAACATTTGGGTAAGTCCAGACACAAGATGAAGTCGAAGCACGTTTCGACTTCTCTGTCTGTCGACCGGTGAGGCAAGGTGGCATCTGCATTTTAGGCCTTGCTCTGTGGTTGAGCCTGCGCCTGGGCCTATTCTGTGCTTCCCCAAGTTTCCTGGAGCCGGAGCAACCCCCGCCCAATTAAAGAAATTCTATGATGCCACATGCTCTATATTTTGATGGGCTGACCTCTCGCATGCCTTATGGCCCGTGGAGTCAGCAGGGGCCCCTAATGGTTCCATGCCAGAGAGTCTGGCCTCTGTGCCAGAGTGGCCCCAAGGACACGCTTCTGGATTCGGACCAATGCTACTCGTGCCACCTCGACTGTCACTGGTCCAGATGCTAAAGCTGCTGGCACTGCTGGTGCCAACCCCATCTTAATCCCATTCACCAATACGGAGATGGAGGGGAGTTGCTTGATTTCGCATCTGGGGCCATGGGAACTTTGCCTCCTATACCGGATCCTAAGCCCTATTCTTATGGGCTTGGGCTTGGGGAGGAATGGGTGGGGTCACTTGACCCTGAAGAAGTCCAGCCTTATACACAATAGATTGACTGATTTGAACAACTGGATAAAGCTAGTGGCCCTGATACTTCCCCACGTACTGGCATGCTTTCTCCCCCTACCATGGCTATGGAGGAAGGAGCGTCTTTTGCAATGATGTTGTGGAGGGCAACCTCCAGGTGCCCTCTGTGGCAGTCAATACCAATGTTTTGACAGAGGTGCTTCAGCCAGGAGTCTCCCCAACTGAAACACTTCTCCCATTTATTGAGACCCTCAAAGATGTCCTTTTGGGTCCCTGATCAAAACCCAACGCAGGGGTTCTTGTGAATGGGACAATTGCCTGTCGCCACTACCCTGCCCCAGGGAAGCCAGGTTTCCTCACACAACACTCCATCCCTGAGAGTATGGTGGTTCAGTCTTCCACCTCTAAAGTCAACCCTGGTGCATTCCCTATGGCTCCGCTGGATAGGGAATCCAAGAGGAGGGAAACATTTGGAGTAGATGTTTTCTTCTGCTAGCCTGGCATTGCAGTCTGTGAACACCACATGCCTTTTAGGCTGCCACTACCCAAACTTTGTGGGATACGGTTGCGCAAGTGCTGCCTATGGTCCCAGTGGAGAACCGGGTTGTGTTCTCTCAAGCTGTAGCAGAAGGGAGGGAAGCAACAAAGTTCACAATTTGCTGTGGACTCAATATGACCAACTCACTGGGCAGAGCGGTTTCATTGATGGTGGCCTTTAGGCACCACACGCCTGGCTTCATACTACTAGCTTTGTGGGGGATGTCACATCTTCCTTGATGGAGATGCCCTTTGATTGCTCCCGTCTCTTCGGAGACAAAGCAGACTCAGCACTGGAATGCGTCAAAGACAGTCAGGCTACGGCCCATTGCTTTGGCTTATCTTTTGCCCTGCATCACCCCAGTCTGCTTTTTGCCCCTTTTGTGGCTATGGAAATTGCTACCAGCTGCACCAGTACCCACCCAATCACTGTGTCGTGCATGCTTCACAGCCTCTGCGTGATCGAGGGTGTGGTGCCCACAGACTTCGTGGATCAGGCAGCCAGAGGTCTGGCCAGTACATCACCCACCCTCTCCCCCACAGCTGCAGCCTCCAAACCCTCTTAAGCTGCCCTTGTAGAATTAAGGACATCAAGTTGGCAGCAGGATTTGCTATCACCTGCTGCAGGGGCAGTACATAACATCAGACAGGTGGATACTGCAGATTGTCCAGAGGGGCTACTCCCCCCACCTTCATGACTACCCCTCCTCCCATGCCACCATCTCAGGACAGGCTGGCGGAGGATCATCTTTCTTTTCTTTGCCAAGGGAGCTATAGAGAGTGTCCCGACTGCAGCGATAGGTCGTGGTTGGTATTCCTGCTACTTTCTGATGCAAAAAAGGACAGAGGCCTTTGTCTTACTTTAAACTGCAGTCCCTCAACTACTTCCTCAAAAACAGGAAATTCATGATGCTCACATTGGCTCAGATTTTGTCTGCCCCAGATCCAGGAGACTGGCTGGTAGTGTTGGACTTGTAGGGTACATATTTTCACATCCCTATCCTGCCTGCCCACAGGTGTTACCTGTGGTTCACAGTCGGCTATAGCACTTCCAGTTTGTTGTGCTCCCCTTCTGCCTGCCCAACACCCCTCGGGTGTTCACTGAGGTGATAGCGGCAGTTGCAGCTCACTTCAGAGATCATGGTTGTCAGTTTTCCCCTATCTCAACAGCTGGCTGTTGAAGGCGGGATCACCCCAGGCTGTCGTCTCCCACCTCCAAACTGTGGCGGCCCTCCTGCACTTGCTGGGGTTCACTGTAAGTGTGCTGAAGTCACACCGACTCCCTCTCAGATACTCTCTTTTATCAGAGCTGTTCTAGAAACGGTGCAGGTTTGTGCTTATCTGCTCGAGCAACAAGTCTAGGATATTCAGGCTATGATACTGATGTTTCAGCCTTTATCCTGTGTTCGATGAGACAGACCCTTTGGTTTTTGGGACTTGTGGTCTCCTGCTTCCTGCTAGCAACAAATTTGCTTTGCATAGGAGGGCTCTGCAGTGGGACATGAAGTTTCAGTAGTGGCACAGCATCAGGGGAATCTCTCCAACATGGTCCAGAACTTGGAGGGAACTGCAAAACATCTGCAATGGTGGATAACGAACTGTGATTTGGTCCGCGGCAGATCCCTCTCCCTTTCCCAAGCATATCTGACAGTAGTGACGGATGTGTCACACCTGGGATGGAGAGGCCATCTGGGAAAGGTGGAGATCAGAGTACTCTGGTCTCCAGCAGAATCTGGACTCCACATCATTTTGCTGGAGTTGAGAGCAAATCGGCTAGCATTGAAGGCCTTCCTACCTTCCATCAAGATGAGTCTGGTGTTGATATATATGGACAATTCTACTGCCATGTGGTACTGCAACAAACAGGGCGGTTGGAGTCATGGACCATATGTCAAGAGGCTCTGCGTCTCCGCACATGGCTGGAACATCAGGTTATTTCCCTGGTTGTTCAACACCTGGCGGGTTTGCAAAACGCAAGGGTGGACAAACTCAGCCATAGATGGTTAGCAGACCATGAATGGCATCTCCATCCGAAGTTGATGCATGGTGTCTCTCAGTGGTGGAGAGAGCCTTGGTTAAATCTGTTCGCCTCCATCGAGAATGCGCAATGTCAACTGCTTTGCACGCTGGAGTTTCCAAGGCAGCTCTCGTTTGGTGATGTTTTTCATCAAGAGTACAGCTCAGGCCGTCTATACACATTTCTGAACATACCACTTGTGCCCAGAGTTCTCAAGAAGATCTAGAATGACCAAGCCCAAGTTTTCCTGTAGGTACTGGACTGGGCATGTAGAGTCTGGTATCCTGAGCTACTGATCATGAAGATCGATCCTCCAATTAGGCTCCCCCTCTGGGAGGATCTTCTGTCACAGCAGCAAGGTTTCCCACCTGAACCTGTCCAGTCTCTGCCTTCTTGCATAGAGACTGAGTGGTGGCAGCTGACAGCCTTTGACCTTTCGCCTGAAGTCTGCGATGTCATCTTGGCTGCCAGGCGTTCCTCCACTAAAATGGTATATGCTTGCCATTGGAATACATTTGTGGCCTGTTGTTCTGACACAAATGTTTATCCCCTTTCAACCCCCGTTTCTCAGGTTCTACTCTGTATTCTATCCCTTGCCTACCAGGGATCTGCTCTGGGTACTCTTAAGGTTATCTCTCTACTGTCTCTGCACTCCTCAGATTACCTGATCAACCATCTCTTTTCAAATCTTCTATTGTACATAGGTTCTTGAAGGGTTTAGTTAATCTTTTTCCCCCTTCTCCCTTCATCATGCCTCAGTGGGACTTGAATCTGGTCTCACATTCTTCATGTGTGCTCCCTTTGAGCTAACTCACTATGGTCCCCTCTGGTTGCTCACTAACAAAACATCTTTCCTCATGGCTATAACACCTGCCCGATGAGTTAGTGAGCTACAAGCCTTATCATCTGAGCCGCCCTATCTCTTTATCCTGACAAAGTGGTGCTTCGCACTCAGGTTTCCTTTCTTCCAGAGTTAGTCACGCTCTTTCATGTAGGTCAATCCATCACCTTGCCTACTTTCTATGCTCCCCCTCACCCTTCTAAGGATACTCCTCATCTGTCTCTATTTTCTGGACCCCAAACAAGCGTTGTCGTTCTAGCTCGACTGCACATGGAAATTCCAGTTGGACAATCAAATCTTTGCAGGGTATGTTAGGGCTAAAAAGTGTTGCGCTGTGCAGAAAAGGACCATCACTAGATTGTAGTGTGGTCAGTTTTATGTATCCTTTGCTCATTAGCTTCAGGCTTTAGGCCTTACTTTGCCCTGGATGTATTTTATTCCTTTGCTCGCAGCTTAGAGCCTTTATGCACTTTGCTCTAGATGCTTTTTATTCAGCTCCGTACTGTTATTTTTCAAATAACCAGTTCTACGGTCTTGTTTTATTTTTTATATCACAATGTTTAGCCTACTTCAGCACTGGAGTTCTCAATAACACATTCCTGTTCACTCTGTGCTTCAGTCAAGGATACAGTCTGGTACATTGCCAATTGACGTGGCAGGAGTTTAGTCTTTGGCGTTCTTGCGTAGGGACATTTTGTGATCACGCTGACATGTTAGTTAGAAAAACATTTCCTTGTCCCAATACATGCAAGAGGGAGATTCCGACCAGGGAACCACAACTAGACGCTGACTGCCTTGTTGCAGATGCTGAACCAGATCACAGGCCTTTGCTCAGGTATGAGGGTTGATGTCTTCCCAGGGAATCTGAAATGCAAGTTAGAAGCTTAACATGCTGTGCTCGAAATAGAACTAGCTGAGAGCGAGTAGAAATTGTTAACACCATGATAGCGTTATTCTTATGTTTCACTCTCCTCGTGACTATTTCAATCCTACTGTGTTGTATGGTTCTGGTTATTGCGGCTCACGCCTTAATATCTAAAATGCAGTCATTTATTAAAACAATATATAAAACTTAAACTGCCTTTGTCATTTGTATATGAGATCATAATGTAAATGAGAGAGCTGGTTTGGATCTGAGTGACCACGACTTCCCTGAGAAGTTCCAAAGATGTCATGCGCTCGGCTGCCCAATCATCCCTTCCCCTTGGGAGAGATGAGGCACTGCTAGTTAGCCGGAGCAAAACCGGATTTAGGGTGACAGAGGTCATTCCAAGTGGGTCAGACTCAGTCCCCCACACCGTGAACGATCCTGCTACCTAGAAATCCAGTAGTCTCATTTAGGATAATGAGAGCCCACGCGACACGATGGGTCATGTTCTGCATTAAAATGTGCCATGCACCAGTAAAGAAGCAACCCCCTGAGGGCTTGCATGTTTATTCCACGAGAGCTAAACCTGCGACCACTGTGTTAGCATGCGGAATTCCAGTCCTGGATATTTGCCAAGCAGCAACATGGGCCTCCCCGCACAAGTTTACCAAACATTACTGCCTGGATAGTCAGGTCCGTCGTGATGGCTATTTTGCCCGTTTAATCCTGCAACATTTTCTCATCTGAAATTGGCCTGCAGACCTACCTGTGGGGATGGCATTGTTTGGGTATCTCTTCTGAGGAAAGGAGTAATTAGCTAGAAGTTTCTTTCAGATGAACAAGTTACTTACCTTCAGTAATGCCTTATCTGTTGGAGACTATCTCTAACTGCAGATTCCTTACCAGTGTGCCCATCCTCCCGCTCTGCAAATGGATTTCTAGGGACAGAGCTGTTGCCCTTTTAGGGCCCTGGTTTTTCCACACCCATTGTCAGTTTTCTTCATGGTTCCGCACTTCTGGTGTAGAAGATTGTATAAAGAAACTGACGTCGGTACACCTGAGTGGCACCTATATAGGTTCCGCGGACATCATGTCCAGCGCAGACAATGCAGACCAGGTCATGGTTGGGAATCCACTGTTGACTAGTGTGTGTGCTTGGTTCACTCTTCTACACTTCAGAGCAGGCTCTGGGCTTCTTGGTCAGTGTTAGAAATGGGGTCTTTGGTTGACAGTCAGGTTACCCCCTGTTCAAGCAAGGACCCTCACTCTAGTTAGGATAAAAGAGAATCACCCTCAGCTAACCCCTGCTTACCCCCTTGGTAGCTTGGCAGAGCAGTAGGCTTAACCTCAGAGTGCTGGGCGTAAAGTATTTGTACCAACACACACAGTAACTTAATAAAAACACTACAAAATGACACAACACCAGTTTAGAAAAATAGGAAATATTTATCTAGACAAAACAAGACCAAAACGACAAAAATCCAACATACACAAGTCAAGTTATGATTTTTAAAAGGTTTAAAATAAAAAGAGTCTTTAGGTAGTTGTAACAACACACTAGCGCTGCTAGCGTGTAAATGTACCTGGTTTGCGTCAAAAATAACCCCGCACGGGCTGTGCGCGTCGAAAATAACCCTGCACGGTTATATGCGTCGAAAACAACTCGGCACGGCGATGCGCGTCGAAACAGCCAGCCACGCGACGGTCCGAAAGTCCCGCGGCGCAGGTTGCGATCTCTCAGCCTTCGTCAGCGATGCTGCGCGTCGTTTCTCCTGCTCCGGGCGTCGATTCTTCGGTCGCGTTTCCTGCGGCGTCGTTTCTCAGCTGCGGAGCCGGCGTCGCGTCGTTTTCTCAGCCGCGATCGGATTCGCGTCGATCTTTTCTCCGCACGGCGCTCGGTGCGTGTATTTTTGTCCTTAGGCTGCCAGCCTCTCCTTTCAGGGTCCCAGGAACTGGAAGGGCACCACAGAGCAGAGTAGGGGTCTCTCCAGAGACTCCAGGTGCTGGCAGGAAGAAGTCTTTGCTATCCCTGAGACTTCAATAACAGGAGGCAAGCTCTACATCAAGCCCTTGGAGATTTCTTCTTCAAGATGGAAGGCACACAAAGTCCAGTCTTTGCCCTCTTACTCTGGCAGAAGCAGCACTGCAGGAAAGCTCCACAAAGCACAGTCACAGGCAGGGCAGCACTTGTTCCTCAGCGATCAGCTCTTCTCCAGGCAGAGGTTCCCCTTGATTCCAGAAGTGTTTCTAAAGTTTGTAAGTTTGGGTGCCCTTCTTATACCCATTTTAGTCTTTGAAGTCACCTTTCTTCAAAGGGGACTCACACCTTCTTGTGAAATCCTGCCTTGCCCAGGCAAGGCCTCAGACACACACCAGGGGGCTGGAGACAGCATTGTCAGAGGCAGGCACAGTCCTTTCAGATGAGAGTGACCACTCCACCCCTCCCTCCTAGCAGAGATGGCTAATCAGGAAATGCAGATCACACCCCAGCTCCCTTTGTGTCACTGTCTGGTGTGAGGTGAAAAACAACCCAACTGTCAAACTGACCCAGACAGGGAATCCACAAACAAGGCAGAGTCACAGAATGGTTTAAGCAAGAAAATGCTCACTTTCTAAAAGTGGCATTTCCAAACTCACAATCTTAAAATCAACTTTACTAAAAGATGTATTTTTAAATTGTGAGTTCAGGGATCCCAAACTCCACATGTCCATCTACTCTCTAGGGGAATCTACACTTTAATCATATTTAAAGGTAGCCCCCATATTATCCTATGAGAGAGAGACAGACCTTGCAACAGTGAAAACGAAATTGGCAGTATTTCACTGTCAGGACATATAAACCACATTACTATATGTCCTACCTTATCCATACACTGCACCCTGCCCTTGGGGCTACCTAGGGCATACCTTAGGGGTGCCTTACATGTAAGGAAAGGGAAGGTTTAGGCCTGGCAAGTGGGTACACTTGCCAAGTCGACTTTACAGTGTAAAAATACACACACAGACACTGCAGTGGCAGGTCTGAGACATGATTACAGAGCTACTTATGTGGGTGGCACAACCAGTGCTGCAGGCCCACTAGTAGCATTTGATTTACAGGCCCTGGCACCTCTAGTGCCCCTTACTAGGGACTTACTGGTAAATCAAATATGCCAATCATGGATAAACCACTTACATACAATTTAAACAGGAGAGCATATGCACTTTAGCACTGGTTAGCAGTGGTAAAGTGCTCAGAGTTGAAAAGCCAACAGCAACATGTCAGAAAAATATAGGAGGCAGGAGGCAAAAAAGTCTGGGGATGACCCTGCAAAAGCAAAAGTCCAACACGACCCCCTACCAGCCTAAAGCCAGGGGAGAACAATCAATACCTTGATGTACTTCCCTGATTGGGGCGATAGAACAGGGACCCAGGCCCACAACAGCAGGGGCATGCTCCAGTTCTACGCCTTCCTGACTCCAGTTGGATCCCTCTGTCCATACTCTCAGGGCCCACTAAGCTAACCCATGGGGAACCCTTCTCCACATCTACAGACACCATCTGTGCAACACCTAACTTTACTTTGCTCACAGATGTATTGCAATGGGCAGATAGTACCACCAGGGCCAACACAATGGTGTTGCCCACTCCACCCCTGGGGTGTGACTCTCGTCCTTCCCCCCCCAGGGGCAACTCTGTCCACCAGGACAGCAAGCCACAGTGGCCCCAGACAACTGTCAGGGATGAGAGCCCGACCTCAGGCCTCTCTAACCACTGTGACTGTGGAGAGTGGGGGGTGGTAGCCCCAGGTGCCTGGCACCCTTTGACCACTCTCTCTTCCACCAGGTCAGGGATGACAACCTGACCCTGGTCCTCCCCTCTGGGGCTCTGTACCCTCCCTGCAGAAGCGGCACCCCCAGAGTCAAAAACTGTCAGTGTGCTTGTAGAAGCAGTCCTGCACAATTCTTCCATCAGTGCAGGGATGTTAACCTGCAACTGATCCTCCAACCTGGGGTCTGTACCTTCAGGTTGGACCAGGGCCAGGGGTGAGGCTTCCCTTCCCCTGCCCTCTCTTCTGGGGTCCTGAACCACCCAACTAGGAGCGGCCCCCCCAGAAGACAACATGGTAGGGGCACTGTTAGCAGTAGCCCCTTCCTCCAGGTCAGGGGGGACACCCTTAACCTGGCCTCCCAATCCAGGGCCTGTACCCACAGACTGGATCACTGCCTGGCAAACCAGGACTTCTTGGGGAGCACACTTACCCCCCATCAGGTCAGAGTTTATCCCCTGAACCTGATTATTCAACCCAGAGTCACCACCCTGCGGTTGAACCACTGCCTGGCACACCAGGACTTCCTTGGGAGCACACTTACCCCCCATCAGGTCAGAGTTTACCCCCTGAACCTGATCATTCAACCCAGAGTCACCACCCTGCGGTTGAACCATTGCCTGGCACACCAGGACTTCCAGGGGGGCACACTTACCCCCCTCAAGGGACACACTGTCCCGAAGGGCCACACAAGAGTCTGGCTGGCGCAGGTCTCCTGACCTCTGCCCATCTGACAGAGTCTGGATTCCCCCCAACCCAGAAATGGTCTCACCAAGGTCATTCATGGGGGGCTCTGCTCTCAGAGCTGACCCCTGACCCTCCAGGTTCTCCACTGGGGTCCGCAACCCCCTCTCAACCCTCTGTCTGGACTTCTGCACCCCCTCACTAGGAGTGGTACTGCCAGACACCAGAACTGGTGGGACGCTGGCTACAGCCGCCCCCCCAAGTTCTCCTGACACTGTGGGGTCTCCCTCAACAGATGGCCCTATGGTACAGGCTAGGCTCCCCTCCTGGTGTTCCCGCAGGGAACCCTCCAGGACCTGGGACCGGATCTCGGGCACCTTGGGCCTCAACCCATCCCCATTCCCTCTCCTCTGAGACTGGACATGGGGTCCCTCACCCATCCCACTACACTGGGACCTACCTGGGACACTACAATCCTTCCCTACCTCACCTGGTTGGGAACTACCTAGACCACTCCTCTCAGGAGCACCCCCAAATGCCTCTTCAGACTCTCTGGTACTCACCCAGAAGTCTGCCTCCATGGTAAGCTCCCTGGGGTCAGAGAACTCACACTCCACCTGGTGTTGGCATAGCTCTGGAAAATAAGGACTAGACATATGCTCTCCAGCAATTACATCACTCAGCCCCTCACATGAATTAACCAAAGTACCCTTCACCCAACCATCCAGTGACTCTGCTTTGAAAAAGCACCCCACATCACCCTCCTGAGACTGGTGAGACAGTACCTGACTGTCCCTGACACTCAACCCACACTCTTCTGGGATGTTTTCACACTCCATAACCAGGACTTCTACCTGGGGGGAACCCCTCTCCCTGTCACTCTCAACTAGAGTCAGTAGAGTGTCCCTCCCACCAGTAGGAATATGACTCCCCATGCCAGTTCCCCAATCTACCTCAGAGACCCTGTGCATCACTGGAGCTACCTCATACCCCTGAACCTCCTGGCGTGTGTTAACTCCCTCCTTCAAGTAGGGCACCACCTCTCTGGGCATGTGCACTTCTTCAGCAGTACTGGATACAAGATTTTTGCTGCCACCATCTGAACTGGATTCAGCCCTCATGGCCTCCAGCTTCAGCTCTTCACAGCTCAGCTCTTGAGCTGCAATCCTTTCTTTTTCCAGGACTAAGGCTCTCTGCTCCTCAGCCCTCTCAAGCTCTGCATCTAGCTCTTCCAGACTCCGGATTCGAGCTAGGAGCCACTCATCTCTTTCTGTTCCCTCCTCTTCGGAGTAGTCATCCTCCTCAGACTCATTTGGTGGTGTTGCCTGACAACGTTTCAATTCATACTGAAACAGGGCTGACTCAAGATCCTCCCTTCTGGATTTCTTGTTCACAGCCAGTCCCCTTTCCATGCAAAATGCTTTAAGCTGCCACTTTTTATACATAAATAGGTGCCAGAAATTGACTTCCATTCTGCAAAGGCTTCACAACCAAAAAACAAAGTCCAAAAATATCATCAATACTTCCAGGAGGACATCAGAGAACAAAAAGCAGAATCACAAGACAAGTAGTATGTGGTCACGTAGTGGTCTGAGATCAAAACAGTAGTGTACACTTAATTACTGTATGTCAAGTACAAATACAAGTCCAAATCCCGACCGCTGGTCACCAATGTTAGAAATGGGGTCTTTGGTTGACAGTCAGGTTACCCCCTGTTCAAGCAAGGACCCTCACTCTAGTTAGGATAAAAGAGAATCACCCTCAGCTAACCCCTGCTTACCCCCTTGGTAGCTTGGCAGAGCAGTAGGCTTAACCTCAGAGTGCTGGGCGTAAAGTATTTGTACCAACACACACAGTAACTTAATAAAAACACTACAAAATGACACAACACCAGTTTAGAAAAATAGGAAATATTTATCTAGACAAAACAAGACCAAAACGACAAAAATCCAACATACACAAGTCAAGTTATGATTTTTAAAAGGTTTAAAATAAAAAGAGTCTTTAGGTAGTTGTAACAACACACTAGCGCTGCTAGCGTGTAAATGTACCTGGTTTGCGTCAAAAATAACCCCGCACGGGCTGTGCGCGTCGAAAATAACCCTGCACGGTTATATGCGTCGAAAACAACTCGGCACGGCGATGCGCGTCGAAACAGCCAGCCACGCGACGGTCCGAAAGTCCCGCGGCGCAGGTTGCGATCTCTCAGCCTTCGTCAGCGATGCTGCGCGTCGTTTCTCCTGCTCCGGGCGTCGATTCTTCGGTCGCGTTTCCTGCGGCGTCGTTTCTCAGCTGCGGAGCCGGCGTCGCGTCGTTTTCTCAGCCGCGATCGGATTCGCGTCGATCTTTTCTCCGCACGGCGCTCGGTGCGTGTATTTTTGTCCTTAGGCTGCCAGCCTCTCCTTTCAGGGTCCCAGGAACTGGAAGGGCACCACAGAGCAGAGTAGGGGTCTCTCCAGAGACTCCAGGTGCTGGCAGGAAGAAGTCTTTGCTATCCCTGAGACTTCAATAACAGGAGGCAAGCTCTACATCAAGCCCTTGGAGATTTCTTCTTCAAGATGGAAGGCACACAAAGTCCAGTCTTTGCCCTCTTACTCTGGCAGAAGCAGCACTGCAGGAAAGCTCCACAAAGCACAGTCACAGGCAGGGCAGCACTTGTTCCTCAGCGATCAGCTCTTCTCCAGGCAGAGGTTCCCCTTGATTCCAGAAGTGTTTCTAAAGTTTGTAAGTTTGGGTGCCCTTCTTATACCCATTTTAGTCTTTGAAGTCACCTTTCTTCAAAGGGGACTCACACCTTCTTGTGAAATCCTGCCTTGCCAAGGCAAGGCCTCAGACACACACCAGGGGGCTGGAGACAGCATTGTCAGAGGCAGGCACAGTCCTTTCAGATGAGAGTGACCACTCCACCCCTCCCTCCTAGCAGAGATGGCTAATCAGGAAATGCAGATCACACCCCAGCTCCCTTTGTGTCACTGTCTGGTGTGAGGTGAAAAACAACCCAACTGTCAAACTGACCCAGACAGGGAATCCACAAACAAGGCAGAGTCACAGAATGGTTTAAGCAAGAAAATGCTCACTTTCTAAAAGTGGCATTTCCAAACTCACAATCTTAAAATCAACTTTACTAAAAGATGTATTTTTAAATTGTGAGTTCAGGGATCCCAAACTCCACATGTCCATCTACTCTCTAGGGGAATCTACACTTTAATCATATTTAAAGGTAGCCCCCATATTATCCTATGAGAGAGAGACAGACCTTGCAACAGTGAAAACGAAATTGGCAGTATTTCACTGTCAGGACATATAAACCACATTACTATATGTCCTACCTTATCCATACACTGCACCCTGCCCTTGGGGCTACCTAGGGCATACCTTAGGGGTGCCTTACATGTAAGGAAAGGGAAGGTTTAGGCCTGGCAAGTGGGTACACTTGCCAAGTCGACTTTACAGTGTAAAAATACACACACAGACACTGCAGTGGCAGGTCTGAGACATGATTACAGAGCTACTTATGTGGGTGGCACAACCAGTGCTGCAGGCCCACTAGTAGCATTTGATTTACAGGCCCTGGCACCTCTAGTGCCCCTTACTAGGGACTTACTGGTAAATCAAATATGCCAATCATGGATAAACCACTTACATACAATTTAAACAGGAGAGCATATGCACTTTAGCACTGGTTAGCAGTGGTAAAGTGCTCAGAGTTGAAAAGCCAACAGCAACATGTCAGAAAAATATAGGAGGCAGGAGGCAAAAAAGTCTGGGGATGACCCTGCAAAAGCAAAAGTCCAACAGTCAGTTACAAAGCTTAGGCCTCCATAAGTAGTGGCTGTTGACATTTGAAAGAGGTGGGGAGTAAAAGTATGGGATGAGTGCCCTGTGGTGAGTTAATGTAGCAAGGGAGCCCAAGGGATGCTCAGGGGGTTCTCCCCTGGAAAAGTTTTGAAAAAGAGTAGACAAACGTGCACTTTCAAGCAAATTTGAGAACACAAGAAGGTAAATAAAGCAATTGTGAAATTGTAGTTATGACTATATGGAGATTAAAAGTATATGAAAACTAGGACAATGGAAAAACAGAAATGCAAAAAAAGGGGTGGAGCTTTGGCATGAATTAGTGAGTCCCTTTGAATGGCACACTGTTGACCCAAAGCTTTCAATGCTGGTTTCTCCACATTTGTAAGTTAAATACCCTATCCTTGCAGCCCTACTTTCTATGGCCCTGCACCACTGTTATAACATATATAAATCTGGTGGACTTGAAGCCCCATTCACTAGTGCTGCACTCACAAGCACTCTTTTGCCCAGAAACTGCAAAGGAGGGTGCATGGCGCTTCAACCCTAGGGTATTACACATTTGTTTTTGCAAATGTCTTCGAAGGAGCCTAATGTAATTTCGTCAGGCCTTCAATAATTCCTGGAAAGCCATGTGGGGCCAGATGTAGGTAGGCTTTTGCACCTCGCAAACGGCGAAAAACGCCGTTTGCGAGGTGCAAAAGCCCTCAAGCGATGCAGAAACACATTTTGCGAGTCGGAACCGACTCGCAAAATGTGTTTCCGACTCGCAAATAGGAAGGGGTGTTCCCTTCCTATTTGCGACTCGCACCGCGATTTAAGTTGATTTGTGACCGCGAAAGCGGTCGCAAATCAACTCGCAGTTACCATCCACTTGAAGTGGATGGTAACTCATTCGCAAAGGGGAAGGGGTCCCCACGGGACCCCTTCACCTTTGTGAATGCTCACAAAATTATTTTTTCAGAGCAGGCAGTGGTCCTATGGACCACTGCCTACTCTGAAAAAAACCGAAACAAAAGGTTTCGGTATTTTTTTCTATTTGCAGCTCGTTTTCCTTTAAGGAAAACGGGCTGCAAAGAGAAAAAAAAAACAGCTTTATTTAAAAGCAGTCACGGACATGGTGGTCTGCTGTCTGCAGCAGGCCACCATCCCCGTGAGTGCCTAGACTCGCTATGGGGTCGCAAACTGTGACCCACCTCATAAATATTTATGAGGTGGGTCTTTGCGACCCCATAGCGAGTCGCAGAAGGTGTCTGAAACACCTTTCTGCATCGCGAATTGCGAGTTGCAATTTTCGAGTCGCTTTGACTCGCAAATTGCAACTTGCAATTTGTGTTCTATCTACATCTGGCCCGTAATTGTTTATATACGTATACACAGTCTTACACACATCATGCACATTTAAAGATCAGCTTCTGTGATATGGCATTTATGATGCACAGGCCTCTGCACAGTGCCTTGTGTAAACAAGGATGATGCCTGTAATTAAACTGCTTTCTGATAACACCTGCTAAGTATCCCTGTTTTGGAAAACATAAAAAGGCATCTCCCACCCTTTTCGGTGACCCTCTCTAAAAACCGGGACATGAGCTAAATTTCCCAAAATCTGCTAGGACAGCTGGTGAAAAACGCGACTGGCCTGGCAAATCTGGGATGTCTGGTCACCCTACCATGGCGTCTATGTATTTCTTAATTTTCAAACCTAAAATAGATGGTCTTCATTTCTTTGTTGGTCAAGGCAAATTCTGACAAATTCACAAAATGTGCCTCATTGCCAGAGAATCAAATAGGACCTTCAATGTTTTCCTGGCCATGTATTCGGCTATAGCAAAAGCTCAGAGTAAGGGAATAACCAACCAAATCTAATTCTCACTAGTCTGCGCTTCCATTCAAAACACATGGGATGGTCCAAGTACTTCTGTGGTGCTTTAGAAGTCCATGTATTAAGATTCCTTCACACGTTTCTCATTTTGAATTTAGTCCTAATGTAGGTCTCCACTGTGCTGCAGGTCAAAAATTGACATCAAAGCAGGCAGCTTAAACCCTTGCCACTCCATTAGTATTTAAATGTGCATCACAGTAGAAAGAGCCATACATCTTGTTAGAAATGGGGTCTTTGGTTGACAGCAGGTTACCCCCTGTTCAAGCAAGGACCCTCACTCTAGTCAGGGTAAAAGAGAATCACCCTCAGCTAACCCCTGTATATCCCCTTGGTAGCTTGGCCGAGCAGTAGGCTTAACTTCAGAGTGCTAGGTGTAAAGTATTTGTGCCAACACACACAGTAACCTAATGAAAACTCTACAAAATGACACAACACAGGTTTAGAAAAATAGGAAATATTTATCTAAACAAAACAAGACCAAAATGACAAAAATCCACAATACACAAGTCAAGTTATCAATAAAAATGCAAAAAGAGTCTTTAAGTAGCTTTAAACATACACTAACACTGTTAGCGTGAAAAAGTACCTTGGGTGCTTCAAAAATAACCCAGTATGGGCGAGTGCGTGTCAAAAAGGGCTTGTGATGCGTTAATTCCACTCACGAGCGGGACCTTGCATCGTTTCTCCTTTCTCCGGGTCGGGTGCGTTGTTTCATCTCTCCGCAGGCGAGCGATGCGTCGATCCGGTCAGCACTCTCGGGTCTGGGCAGGTCTTGTGTTGTTTTTACACTCCCAGTGGTACTTGAGCCGGAAATCCAGCTGCACGATGATCCGGAAACCACGCTGCGCAGGTTGTGATCTCCTATCCTCCGTCAGCGATGCTGGGTGTCATTTCTCCTGCTTCGTGCGTCAATTCTTCGGTCGCGTTACCAGCGAGCGGCGATTCTTAGCCGCGGAGCCGGTGGCATGTCGTTTCTTCAGCCGCAAATCAGAGTTGCATCGATCTATTCCCCACACGGTGCTCTGTGCATGGATTTCCTTCTCTTTAGATTGCCAACTTCTCCTTTCAGGGTCCCAGGAACTGGATGAGCACCACAGGGCAGAGTAGGAGTCTCTCCAGAGACTCTAGGTGCTGGCAGAGAGAAGTCTGAGACTTCAAACAACAGGAGGCAAGCTCTAAATCAAGCCCTTGGAGTTTTCTTCTCAAGATGGAAGGCACACAAAGTCCAGTCTTTGCCCTCTTACTCTGGTAGAAGCAGCAACTGCAGGATAGCTCCACAAAGCACAGTCACAGGCAGGGCAGCTCTTCTTCCTCAGCTCTTCAGCTCTTCTCCAGGCAGAGGTTCCTCTTGTTTCCAGAAGTAGGCCTACTTCAAGGTAAAGTCTTTTTTGAATGTGAAATCTTGCCTTACCCAGGCCAGGCCCCCGACACTCACCAGGGGGTTGGATACTGCATTGTGTGAGGGCAGGCACAGCCCTTTCAGGTGTAAGTGACCACTCCTCTCCTCCCCTCCCTCCTAGCACAAATGGCTCATCAGGATATGCAGGCTACACCCCAGCTCCCTTTGTGTCAATGGCCGCGGACCGCTTCAACACACAGCGAGCCAATACATACATCTTCATTGAGGCCAGCAATGCACAAAAAAGGAATCCATCCTCACCACTTGACAGGCAGCTTTCGATCAATGTCCCAATGTTATTTAATAAGGAGGCAACCCTTCTATGAAGCATATAAGTGACTCACCGTCCAGTCCCAGTCACCAGAAGAACACTCGTTGGACTTGTGACTTTGCCCCAGGTGTGCATGAAACTTGTGACAACCAGCTAAGCCCTTATTCCAACCCCAGCAACTCCTGAGCCAATCTAGAGGCCCCTTCCTTGCTGTTTATGTTAAGAAACAGCATGAGAGCAGTGCAAGGCTCAGTCAGGCACTTCCAGTGCTCCTTCGGAAACTTGGGGACTGTGGGGTAATCCCCCGGGCTCCTACATTGCACAGGTAGGCTGGGATTCAAGTGCGCATGTTGAGCTGGTAAGAGCAAGGCACCCGTCCAACCTGAAATGCGCACTTCATCCCACGGAGGCCGGTAGCTGGCCTGTCAATCATCCAAGCTCTCACCCACCGCTTGATGTCTCCTGTCATAAAAGGTCAACTTTACTGGACCATGCCACACACTGCAACTGAAAAAAAGGAATCAAAACTATTTTATACAGTACACATTTATGGGGCCTGCACTCTGGGGGGACCAAAGCAAACAGAGGGGTGACGCCCCCACACCCAAATAAAGAAACCACTGCTGGCCTTCTTACGCATCTAGGATTATCATGTGTGCTGGCCTAAAAATGGCACAACACCAGGTAACTACAGTTGGGTTCACTCACAGCAGGGGTGCACAACTGTACTACCATGTAGGGATATTCCTATCCCAACACAAACTTTTGTGAGTGACTATAGAACCTTTGGGCTGCAGACATTACAATGTACAGATTTGTGTCTGCCTGTATTTGAGTCAGGCATCCTTTTACAGGCTGAATAGTTGGACTTCTTTGCACTAACCTGAGAGAGAGGCCCTGACAAAAACCTCAAATGCATGCAAAAGGGGCAAGGAGAAAATGGGAGATAACATAAGGTGGGTTGTAGTTATTATGAGAGCAGTACAGCTACATACATTTGGAACAGTCAGTGCAAGAATTTAATAACCTAGCCAAGCGCTGGGGTTTCCATTGATAGGGGAGCACTGTCATCCCAGATCTTTGGCACACATAAAATGTAGATCTTTGGGTAAATATTAATGATGGGACATATTGATTCATGGAAGCTAATTTGTTTAGAAGTGTGGTTTGTCTTTACTCAAACAGCTCAGCAAAATTGAACACTTGGAAGACTATGCCCAAAGGTGTGTGGTTCATCTACGTAGAGTAGTAAATTTTATGTGTTCTTCTATACTGTATAGTAGTTATAGTTAGGTCACCAGTTTCATAGAAAATGCATTTTTGTGATTCTCAGAAAGTTGGCATCATTTGTCGAATCGCCACGAAGTTTTCTAAAAAAGTGCTCTATTTCCCTAGTTTGTGAATGGTAAGGTTAGCTCATCAGTGGTGTCATCAGTGATGTCTTAAATTATATCATAGACCATGTCATGAGTGATGTAATATGTGAGATCATAAGCAGTGCATGGCGGGGCACAAGATATAGTTAGCTCTGCTACCTATAACTGGTGAAATTCAGTGTGTTTTTTAGTAAGTAGTGAACCTGTCCTAGTCAGGACAGCCTAGCTATTTTTTGTACTGGACTTGAGATTTTTTTTTTATATTTTGAATTGTGAACAATAAAGGATCAGGTTGATATCTCCATGTTTGTGGTTCAGTGACATGTAGCCTAGCCCAATGTAGCTTGAACATACATCACAATCTAGATTTAGAGTTAAGTGAGAGTTATAACTGACACCATTTAACTTAGATCAGAGAACACAAATAAAAATCATGGTGTCTCAGTCGAAAATACATATGCATAAGACTTCAATCAATCAATCAATCAATCAATCAGGATTTATAAAGTGTGTCTAATCACCTGATAGGGTATCCAGGTGCTTGCAGGTCCCGAAGGCTTATTCGAACAGCCAGGTGTTGAGGGCCCTTCAGAATTACACAAGTGAGGTGATGGTCTGGAGTAGTGTGGGGAGGCTGTTTCAGGCTTGTACTGGAATGTGAGAGGAGTGTCCTCCACTTCTGCTCTGGTAGATGCGAGGAGTATGAGCCAGTGAAAGTAGGTAAAGCCTAGTCTTCTCAGCGGATGGTGGTCTTCTCGGCGGATGGTAGAAGTTCAGATGATGGTTAATGTATGCGGGTCCTTGGCTTTGTAAAGTCTTGTGTGCATGGGTCAGCAACTTGAATTGGCATCTCTTCTGTACAGGAAGCCAGTGGGGTTGCCTGAGGTGGGGTTTGATGTGGGTTTATTGGGGAAGGCTGAGGATGAGTCTGGCTGTGGCGTTCTGTATGGTCTGAAGTCTCTGTAAGAAGTGTGTGGTGATTCCTATGTAGAGGGAATTGCCGTAGTGCAGTCAACTGGTGATGAGGGCCTGTGTCACAATGGGGCATATTTATACTGTGTTTGCGCCAAATGTGCATCAAAAATGTTGATGCACATTCGACGCAAACCTAGCCCCATATTTAAACTTTGATGCCTGAGCCTGCGAACGTCAAAATTCCGCAGTGTGCGTCATTTTCTGGATGCGGGAAACCGACTTGCGTTAATGACATGCAAGATAGGCGTTCCCTTCAAAAAAATTACATAAACACCTGTGCGGAATTTTTGCGCAGTTGGATAAATATGGCGCATGGGTGTTTATGTCAGGGAGTCGGAAAATTACGCACAGCCTGATTTGCATCAAAAAATAACACCTGGGTCAGGGCAGGCATTAAAATGGGGCAAACACACCATTACTTAAGGGAAACACACAGAAGCAACAGCAGAGCTCCAAAAGGAAGACATGGAGGTGCTTTTCATCCTGCTTGCACGCAGACGCAGAGCAAAGGACCAACAACAGCAGCTTCTAAAACACCAGCAGGGACCCCAAATGCAACGCAGAAGGCAGGAGAGGATATTCTGCACCAGGACAACCCTTCTGGGACTCCTCCAACAACACATCATCCAGAGGTACAGGCTCAACTGGCAAGCCATTCAGCAGCTTCTGCGCAACATTGAGCCACAGTTGGCACCCAGCTTGCAGACACCCCACACCATTCCACCAGAAACCAAGCTGCTAGCTGTACTCCACATGTTGGCAAGTGGCTCCTTTCAAACCACTGGTGCCCTGGTTGCCTGGATCTCACAGCCCTCATTCTCTGCCTTCCTACCTAAGGTACTGGATGCCATCATCTTCCTCACACCCGCCACATCAGCTTCCCCAACGCACAGCAGCAAGAGACCAAACAGGGCTTCTATCAAATCAACGGCATGTGCTTGGTGCCATTGACTGCACACATGTACACCTTGTGCCACCTGCTGCAACCGAACATCTATACCGCAACAGGAAGCACACACACTTCATCAATGTGCAGGCCATTGTCGATCATCGGGGATTGATCACCAACATCGTGGCAAAGTATCCTGGGAGTGTACATGATTCATTCATCTTCCGTCAGTGCACCATCAACCAACACTTCCAGGATGGACGATATGGAAATGGCCTACTTGTTGGTAAGTACAGAAACCTACTCACATACACACAGCACAGCAACACTGTAGGACACACAACACATACACCGCTACATTGACACGTGACCAGGAAGACAATGAGGTTGTGACACTGCTAGGCATGTGTGATATCCTGACCCATTTGGATACACACCTATGGACAAATGACAGAAGCAAATAACAACAGATGCCACCCCACAGACACAAGGGAACAATTTTAAACAACACAATGGCAATGACATGGTCTCAACTGGCAGTACAACTTGGAAGAATAATCTTTCAATATCACATCAAGAGCACTCAAACACCCTTCCAACCAATACGTACTGTGTAAGGGGTGTGTAATGTGTTTTGCTGCAGCTCAAACACCATGACACACATAGCATGATGATGACTACAATGAAGGTGACATGGAATCATTGAGGCTGTACCAATATCTAACAACACTCCTCCTCTCACATTGCCCACCACCAATAAGCAAGTGGATTGCGCGAAGAACACATATTGATGTGACAATATTGAAAGTGCACATTCCTACACATACGGATTGAGACAATTTCACACAGACACAACAAATGTTCAGGCATACGGACCTTCTGACACTCCAAATGACAACCTCACAACCAAGTTAGCCAGCTGAACTAGAACATGTTCAGTATTATAGGTGCACGTTAGAACTGGAGTTGACTTGGCAAGGGCAGAGAAATAGGTCTGCAGAGAATTTGTTACGCATGTGAAATTTGTGCATAGTCAATTGTCAACACGTCAGTGCTGACAACGTACAGAGATGTGTTGTACATTGTCACCTAGCCAAATCTAAGGGTCTCACTGATGTTTAACTAATTCTATTGCATATGTGAAATTGGATGGGATGTCCAGGGCATATAGATGCAACTGTGTTACCACTACTGTGGAATTGATTCTGTGCATGGGAGTATCATGTCACTCCCAGTTAAGACACATGGATACCTCTTTCACATGACACAATGCAAGGGAGTACACAATGTACTGCAACTCTACAAAAATACTGCTGACATCCGGTCAATCAGCCAAACACCCGTTCAGATAAGGAAACAACCCAATGCTGATGGTACATCCTAGAAGCCTAGGATTACACACAATAACACAAAATCAGATGAGTCACAGACAACACAAGAGAACAACTGCCATGCAAAGTGATAATCATGGTGCAAGCAACATCAACATGTTCTCACTCATTTTCTCTTTCAGCTGATCAGGGGTATGGGATCCAGCCATGGATTATGACCCCATTTGCAAACCCAAGCACAGCATCAGAGCGTGCCTATAATGAGGCACAACAGAGGACACGCACCATAGTCGAGAGGACCTTTGGCATCCTGAAGTCAAGATTCAGGTGCCTCGACATCACTGCAGGCAGCCTCCTATACTCACCTGAAATGGTGTGCAAAACCATTTTGACCTGTGCCATCCTTTACAACATATGTGTAAGAAGGAACATTCCCCTATATGAACCCGACCCACAAATGCCTGAAGAGGAGGAAGAGGAGGATGCTGTCCAACAACATGAGGGGGACCATCCAAACAGCTGCAGGATTGCGTCGGAGGCAACATATTGTCCAACATTTCTTTTAACTCTACTCATCCATCACCACTGTCTTACCATATGTCAATAAACACCTACACTATTCACTATATCATGGTCTGGGTAATCATTTTTGCATAACATTATCCCTAACAATCAGAATCAGAGTGTAGTCTCATGGAGCATTGCAGAAATACAGATTAGGATACAGAAAAATCCACATTATATTTGATGGGTATGAACTTTACACACACTGTAAGTGACATAGATCCTGTCCATTTCACATTTGAAGGGCAATATCAGAGGAACACAGCTATTTGAAACATACATGTTGGCAAAATGGTTAATTTCAGCATATGGCACACAACTAAGACACCATCAGTTCATAAGGTAACACAATTCCTCATACATGAGGCAGTGGATGTGCTATTGCATTGGTGACAAGAAGGTATGACCAGACCAGATCGGTAAGTGTTACATCAGCTATCTTTGCAAGGAGTATGTGTGACAAGAATTCCATATAAGCAGCAAATGGATAGCATGAGTGCCCCAGGTATGACTAGCATTGTTCACAAGACATCCCCTGCACATGCCAGCCCAGGTCTTAAGTCCTACCACTGCCATGTTCCCTGTCTCACCCCACCCTTATTCAGAGTGCCCTGGAAATGGAATATGTGTACCCAAATAATCCCTCATCTACACACACCCAGACTCACATTCTGAATCCAGTGTGCTTCCCTCTTTAGTATGGTATGCCATAGTCATTGTTCTTCTGTCTGCATGGACTTCTGGTTGAATAATGCACTGCCTTGTAGTCTGTAGGTCCTGTAATCACCTGTACATTGCTTCCCATGTGAAAGGTTCTGTTGGCCCTTTGAACTTGATTCTCACCTACAGGACTTGTGAGAGACTGAAGCTGCACACACCTGTGAGCACCTCCATGCAGACCAGCTATTTGAACATGCGCTGCCCTTGCAGCTGCCTGGAACAGCATAGAAGCTGCCATTTTATGTGTAACACTGTTATGCATTGCTGTATAAATCACTTGTGTAACACAGGCCTTGGGTTATTGTGTCACGTTCCAACACACAGGACAAACACAGTTTTCATTTTCCAGTGTTGTTCCAGCTTTGAACAGTCTCAGTCTGCTCACTGTGTATTTGCCTTGTTAAATTTTTGTTCCTGATTGCCCCTGCATTCTGTTAGCCTGACTGGTTCCTGTCTTTGCGTTACTATAAAGGTTCCCTGTGGCTACATTTGTCTCATAGTTGCTTTCCAGGCCCACACTTTCCTCCTGGGGTATTGTGTCAGGTAGGTCTACAGTGAATACTCAAATACATTGTGTAGGATAATCAGTTTACTTATCGTATCATGTGGTGGATCTTGTCTTCAAATAGCCTAATCATGGCCAGTCCCTATTCTGGGTTTCATGTATGCACGAGTGACAAATAGTGACAGTGTACCATGGCTGTATGCATGGATTGGGTATGGTGCCTCCAGCACAACAAACAACGTCAGATAATGTGCATGAAATGTCAACACATGTTAGGACCCTGACAGTCCACACACTGATTCACATTGCCCCCAACATATTGATGAGGCTTGTGTGGTGAATAGCTGTGAGATTAATCAGCACGGAGGCACTGATGTTCCCGGCTGCAGTGGGAAATGCCGGTTTAACATTCCTGATCCATTAACTTTGTCAGCACACAAAGGTTGCCCTGTTGTCAGTCTCATAACACGTCTGCAGTGCCATAGCTTGACTATCCCCATGTGTGTTCTCAATTCCTCTTCTGCTTTCCTTCAATTCAGCTGTGAAAGATACCTTGTAAATGCAGGAAATGGCTCCACAGACTCATGACTAGACCTGCACGTAATTGTGACAACATGGACCCCAATAATGACACAGGCTACAAATGGCCCCACCCAATTGAACCGGACACCTTTGAGCAATTTACCACTGGAAATATGTGCACACATGCTGCTTGGTCTGCTGGTCCTCCACTGCCACAGGAGAAACAAGGCTCATTTATATGACTCCAACTGTGGCGTGACATGACATTTGTGGATTTTATTTGGGACTCGGTGTCATAAACACCGTACCCACATAGCATTATCCAATGCCTGACTCATGGGTAGTATACAAACAAGTGCCTAGGAAATAGTATCCAACATTCCAGGACATGTGATGGCTTATTCTTGGAACATTGCCATGATCAACCTTCTTCTATCTATCCTGTCCATGATTTGTCATTGGTGATGCTTATGTCCCAAAAAACCTAGGAAGTTCACACAGCATTTGCTGCCACGTGTATGACAAACACATTTCCTTTCTCATTTCTACACTGAATAGCATATGATGGTTGGACACATTGACTCCACATGCATACAAGCAGATTTGAGAAAACGCGTCTTGTGATGTTCACACAGTGGGACAACTACATTAGTAAGAGTCAATTTACACACATTGACACATAGGCATTGAGTTACTGTATTGAGTTGCGTAGCCTTGTTATCCTCTATTGACACAAAACATGTCCAAACTGGGTATTACCTAATTGTACACCACATGTTTGGCCATCTATTGCGTCAGTGAAGAGTGCAAATCCGGTACAACAACTAGAGGATCATGGTCAGCAGTAGTATGATCTGTCACATGTGCCCATATACCGGAATGCACAATGTAGGTGCAATCAGCCTATCTCTGTATTGTCACACCTGTCATGTACTATTACAAATGAGAAATGGCCCAAACCCAGTCAAAGACAGAAATTTTGACGCATATGGGTAAAAAAAGATGCACATGCGTCAAAAAATGACGCATATGCGTAAAAAAATGACGCTCATTGCCATGATACATCCATTGGCCCAGAGCGGTAATTCCCACATTGTACCCCATGAAATTGGTTAAGTATGAAACATATTTAAAAATATGGATGCGGGGTTATTTCTAAGCATGTGCGTCAAAAAACAAATGACGCACAGACTGTAAGCGTTATAATATTTTGACGCATAAGAATAAAAACGCAACACATTTGAGGCAGGAAGTGATGTAATAGGATATCCTGTTTACAGAATTGGTACAGTGGGTGTACTTTCACTTTCACTTTGCAGTCTGTGATATTTCCTGACTGTGTGGCTGTGTTTTGACTTGTCTCTCTGTGCATTTTGTGATTTTGTCTCCTGTGTGGTCTTTAAATTGTCTTTTTGTGTTTCCTAAGTGTCTGTGGTATCCTGTGTAAGTGTATTTTTTGTCATTTCTGGTGTATAAATTTGACTTTGTACTGTTAGACGTCTGTTGTGGGTAGTGTTAGTTTGGGGATAGTTGGGCTGTTTTCTGTCATATTTTTTTTATTTCCCTCTCCTACTTTCCCTTCATTCTCCTCTGTACCCCTGTATTCCCTTTTTTTTGTGTAAGCATGTTGGGTAGGCCTCATCTTGGCAGGATGGGAGAGGAGGAGCTGGGGGGATTTATTTGGCTGGTGTGCCACTTTCTACCCTTAATGATGGAAGCAGGTGGGCATGTGATACAGGGGTATCACACAGAGGCAAGGAGGCTCCGGTAGGCAAAGGCCCTGTACCATCTCAAGCGACTCTACAACACACCGCGCAACAACCAACAGCTGAAACACTGTTGGGCTGACCTGGTTGCCAGGGAACAAGACCTGCTGGACCACCTGGGGATTGTGATTGGTGGCCCTGTTGGTGAGTACAATTCAGAGTTATGTGCACATTTAAATGCTCTGTAGCGACAGTAGCAGATTTGTTCAAATGCTGCAGGCAATGTTTTTGGACATGTGGAATGCAAGTTAAACATACAGTTGCCATGAGTAATACAATAATTCCTACACATTTCCGTCATTTGTTGACACAACAGCTGCACTAACTTACAAAACACAACAGGAGCCTGTAAATGAGTGCTGCCTTCACGTCAATAGATGATGCAAATGTGGCTCTAACATATGTTTTATGCATGGTCTGTGAGTGTACCAGGAAAGACATGTTTTTAATCCAGATATTTTCAAGAAATAATGTGTCCCTCAATTTTTTCGGATACATGTCTGAACTGGATTCTGACACATACGTAACAAGTTATAGCTGACGTCAGGTAACATCTCAGACTGATATTTGGACTTTGTTGTGCCATAATTAAATTAGGGATGGATGCCAAAAGTAATGCACACGGGTTCATATCTTAATGTTTGGTGCAACTTTCCATAGCTGTGGTACATAAAATGAAGCAAATGATACAACTTGAGGGGTAACAACTGTCCCTGGCCCACTGTACATTGTACCTGTTTGTTTTACATTGGTCTCAGTCACAATAGATGGGTAACTGGTATTGCAGTCCTCCAGGAAAGTGGCTTTGCATGTCTCTCATGGATACACATGTTGAGAGGAATACACTCCATGAATGAGTCTGCAAACAAATGATGTAGCATGTTTGCCAACACATGATAGTTAGTGCCACTGCATGTGTTCAGATATGTGTGTATCACTCACTGGAGTGCCCGGGTCTGTACATGTTTGCAGAGGTATGTCGGATGCAGTATCAGCATGTCTGAGAGGCTTGACTTTCTGATTTAATCTTACACATAGTATTTGTATTTGGTAGTGTTGTACAGTGCACAGACATTGAGCACATTTCTCCCTTCCATACTTTACAAGTGGACCTGCCCCTCACACTATCGGAGAAGTGGCTTGAATTGCAGACCCAAACATCTCCAGTAAGTGTTGATATTTCTGTTCTGTGTTTTGTTTGATGCTGTTGTGTGATTGACTCCTGTGTGTTGGACACATAGCAAGGTGTGATGCGCTGGTCAATGATCGGATATGTTCCTTGAGTGGAGTATCATTTTTTTCCCACCTTTGAGTTGGGCAATCATTAGCGTATAGTCATAATTTGGGATTGTAGGGCAGTCCTGTAGGCACAGCCATGTGAATAGGGATGACTTTTGTGGATAAAACTTAAATTCAGAAAATGTAGCAGAGGACCTTATTTGTGATTTAGTCAGCAAGTCAGACCCTGATTCTCACAGAATAGGGATGCCAAAGTCTTACGCACAGACTTCAGCTTCCCTATTCACTAATGAACATGTTTGACTGTATGTTTGACTTCCTAGCAGCATGTAGCTCCACATGTTGTGCTACGTGTATGAGGCACTTGAGTACAATGGCCTAGGTGTGCATGCAGCTCATGGCCAGATGTGTGCTTGCATCTATCTGCCTGTTGTAAGTCATGTGTTACTGGTAGGAAATTATGTTGACAATTGTGTGCATTTCCAAACATAAGTGTGGATGGGATTGTCCAAGGTTTGGGTGTATCCTAGTCAGACATCCTCCTTACCTGTGGTGGACTGCCCAAACCCATGAACAGCTGTCCAAAGCTTCCTGGGTGTCCTTGATGTTTGAAAGTATTTGTTGCTTGTCCACCCCCTACCTCAGGCACAGGCGTAGGGTTGTGAAAAGTGTACCTAGGGCTGATGATCCAAGTTCAATACACAGACATGTAAATCTGTAAGTCACTTGTCCAAACCTAGGATACCCATTCATGATTAGCAACTGCATTGTGTCCTGGCAATTCCATGTACAACTCACAGATCTTGTGGCCCTTGATTGTCATCCCGAAGATAGTCATTAGTTGGCCTGTCAGTGGTGGAGGACTTGCAGCATTTTTTTTATGTGACAAATGGCTGAACAATGATGCATAGGTCATTCAAGTTGTTACCCATCCTTTAGAGTATTGCTGTGCTGTTTGATAGGACATGTGTAGGCTGCATTGGCATGTACTTCCTCAGGGACAATCAGTGATCTGTATGATGATATGGGCTGTTTCTGGTAAATTAGATGTATTGTCTGATTTACTTCTAGAGCCATAACACACAATGAAGTACCTAATGTTTGGTTTTGTATTTGTTTTAACAGCTGTCAATATGAATCACATCCAAATTCGGGAGTTTCAGCGCAGGGAGATGCGTTACTGCCACATTCTGGATGTGGAGTCTGGGTTCCGCAACACGGCAAGCCGTTATCGCCATGAAAGAGCTTCCGGAGTGTGGAGGGCATTTGACCAAGGGGGCCCTTCGCTGTCCACCACAGCCACCACCAGCACCACCACTACTACCCAGATGGCACCAACATTAGCAGGCACATTTGCAGGACCGTCAACCTCCACTGCTCTAGGACCTGTCACAGCACCACCTGCACCTCCTCCTACAGGCATGGCACCAACAAGGGGACACACTTCCTCTACTGGCACCCAGACAACCCCTGCTGCAGTCATTGACCCAGCAGATTTTCAGCGGATGCAACAGAACTTGGACCGTATGTTGAGGAAAATGACCAGGCTGCAGCAAGAGGTGGCACAAGTGAATAGGAGGGTGTGTGCCATAAAAAAGACCCTGCGGAGGGCGAACTTGTAAACAATATACCCTCAGATATGATTCCCTCCCCTCCCTCCTCTTTCCTGGTTCTTTTCATTAGTGGGTTTAGGGGGCTTAGTGTTAGGTTAGAATAGACTATTAGTTTAGTTAGTAGTAGTGGGTGGGGGGTGGAGGTATGATACTTTTATTATCTGTTTTTTATTATGTGTGTGGGTGGGTGGGTGGGGGATAATGTTGGGGTTTTAAAAAACAAACAAAAATAAATAAAACAAATTATAAAATATAAAAATACAAAAATATATATATTTGTTTAGTATAAGATAGTATGTGTTTAGGTTAGTATATGTTGTCCTCCATGAGTCCCATCTTATAAGGGGGGTGGGGGGTTGATGTTTAGATCGTTTCGTTAAATGTGATAAGTAAGTTTAGCTTAGGTTAGTTAGGGCCAGTTGTGGGTAATGTGTAGTTAGGATAGGTTAGGTTAGGTTAGGTTAGGCCCTGGTTTTAGCTTCTGTTTTTACTGTTTAATAAATATTTAGGTAACCCTTTACAGTATGTGTCACATGCTTGGGGATCAGGGCCTTGGCATGAGTGAACAGTGTCTCTTTAGTATTAGCTTTTGTGCCCCATCCTGCAACCAAATCCCAACTGAGCTGTTACATTGGCAGCTACACCAAAGCTACTTTGATAAGATTCTGCCATCCATTGCACCCACCACTCATGGTTACCATGGATCCCAAAGTGTTGTTAATTTTTGATGTATGTTTTCAATGTCACATACTTTGCTACCAGATTTGGTATTGAGGACACTGTGTTAAGTCTGCCTGCAGCCTGATGTCCTAGCAAATCCTTATAAGGTGAGGCATAGTATGGTCTCATGTAGTATGGTATATATAACTCACACCTATCATTTGTTACAATGTTCAGCCCGGTTACATATTTGTACGTTAACTCATACATATCCATTCATGCGATATGGTTTGTGTTAGGTAAAATTTGGGCCAAATGTCACATATGTAAATTTTGGCTTGAAGAAAATGTTGAAGGCAATAATTTGTGGCTTAGACATCACTTGAGGAAATGTTATTCTGTCCAACACAGCATATTGGTGCATTGTTTCTATTTTGCTCAGAATTAAGCCTCAGGAATGGCAGATGATGGTACAATCCAGACCACTGTGCATAGTTTTTAGCCAACATTCTTTCAGATCAGGTGTATTGAAAATCTATAATCATTGACCTCAGGTAAACATCACTGATCTCCCTCATGGACAGAGACAAAGTTGTTGTTGTAGTGCTATTTATTTGAAAGTGCAGTAGTGTTATATATGTACATTGTCCATAATTGTGAGTCCATTAGTGTGACACCTTCCATTGTGATTCTACACAAGTGCAAAAGGACATGTCATTGGACATGCTGGGGTGAAGTGGCAGACAGTGCAGAGGGACCGAATTTGCCAATGAATTAGTGAGAGACAATCACAGGGGAGGGTGACAAGATAAACAGTGGGCTGAAGAGCAGTGCTTGAGTACAGTTGTTGCAAGACTGGCATGTTACAAAGCACAAGACCTTGGCAATAGGTGGCCATGTGGCAGGGACTAGTGCTACCGGGTACTCTTACAGGTGAAGGTGATCTGTTCCACGTCTTCATCTTCTGATGTGTGTGTTGTTTCCTCTGCCCTTAGTGGTGGTGGTTGTGAAGGGGCAGCACACACCTCATTGTTTGAAGACTTGGAGTCAGACATCCCGGTAGCTGCCAACTGGGGGGCTATGAAGAGCAGTACTTCAGCAAGGAGGAGCTGCTGGTTCTTAAGTATAGCAGCCACATCACTGTGGTAGGCAGCCAGGTCGGCCCTGAGGGGTTCAATATTGCATTTGTGCACGCGTTGACAGGATTGTTGTTGTAGGTTTGGGTCAACTCTCTTACAGCTTTGCTGATTTCTTTCAACCTTTTTTCAAGTTCCTGCAAGATTGTTGTTCGCCCATGCATGGCTGCTGCCTGTTCCTAGGTTGACATCATGCACAAACGCGCCCCCTCTAGGCTGGCTGCCATACTTTCAATACCCACCCCCACCCCCTTTGGCCAGCTCCCGTTGTACTCCAACTACAGTTCTATCAAAGCTGGTGCCAGTGTCGTCAGAGTCCTCAGCTGTGTTGGAGCTGGCAGGTCATACAATTTGGGTGGTGGGTTGGTCCTCTGTGATGGCTGCTAGTTCTGTGCTCCTCCTTGTGACTGAAGGTGGGGTCTGGAGGGTCCCAAGGACATCTTGGAGGGTCCCCTGGCTGATGTCAGCTCATCATCCATGTCATCAGGGTAGTCCTGGAAAGGCATATCCGCAGGAGAGCCATCGTCCTCTGCAATGAGATATGGTACAATTAGTGTGTCTGTGTTGTGGGATTTGTAATGTGACGTTTCACATTGTGATCTAGGTTCCTGTTAAATGTTCCTGTCTTTCATATTAGCATTCTCCCAGGCCTATGCCCCACCTGCATGTCACATGTATTATGGTCAGTTTGTGGACTTGTCAGCATCACATCCTCCAGGTGTTGGTTCTGGCCTATTTGTGAAGTTCTATCTTCTTGTCCTGCTGTTGGAATGTTGGGAAATGTGTGCTACATTGGATTGCACTGATGGCCCTAGCAGTGTTCCATTTCCTCCTCTGACTGTGCGGGTGTATTTCTGTAGCCAGTTACATATGTCCTCCCCTTCAATAATGTTATCTGAGCTGTATGACATTTGGGATGTTGCGTGGTGTCATTGGAGCTATTGTGACCCAGGCATAGAGTGGACCCTGACATATGCAGCATGGGTATGACATTAGTGCTGTGTACCTCATAATGTTTATGGCAATGGCTGATGTTTGTAGCAACTATGGACAATCACATTTGACAGGATTGGAACGTTTGTATTGATTTCAGGGGATTGATAACGTTGTCATCCTGAACCCTCTAATTTGGGTGTGTTTGATCCATGGGGACGTTACTGCCATTAGCTACTTGACCTGCACACACAGCAGAGGTGGTAGTGGCAACTGTTGTCAATGTTAAATTCCACTTACAGATATGGCCTGAGATTGTTAATTGGGCCCTAGTTCATGTAGGGAGAATACTGGCTGACGTGTGACAGCATGCCAGTTTTACGTTGTACCCTACCCTCCTGGCCTGGCTTTACCTTTCCAACATTCTTGGCATGGCAGCATACCCCCATGCAAAGGTTGTTGGTGTAGTGTAGTACTGTGCCCCAGGTTTCCTCTGAACGGGCCATGCCCCCGTACCGTGCCCCTTTACCCATGCCACTCCCTGAATATCATGACTTACATGCATTGTGTAGTAGGTATGTTCCCCCCTTGTTGCAGTTCACAATTAGGCATTTTAGTTCCCCATGCGACTTACCCTGCATCTGTGTTGTCTCCTAGTAGTCTGCGCTGTCCTGTCCTTGAATCCCTGTGACGATCTCCTCAGGGATGACGGCTGCCACCATCTCCTCCATGTGGTCCAGGGCCTCCTGCGGTGCTGGACTCCCACCTCCAGTCTGCAATGCTGCCTTCCTGTTCCTGGCCATCTTTTACTTGGTCCTGCGCTTGCAGTCATGCCAGCATTTCTTGCACTCGATGACTGTTCTCCGTACTTCTGCCACACTGTTGATCTTGTCGACAATTTGTTGCCATATTGGCTCTCTCCTACTAATTGGCAACTTTGAGGTGACAAACAGTTGGTGCTGGTGTTCCGTCAACTCTTTCACCAGAATTTTCTGCTCCTCTGCACTGATGCAACACTTTCTTTTCTTCTTCTCCCTGTCCTGGGTCTTGTGTGGGTCCTCATGGCTGGTTCCTGGTCTGTTGCCATCTTCCTGAGGTCTGTGCAAGCATCTGGGACCCATTTTGGCTCTTCTTAGCACATTTTGCTGTGTTTGTGCTGCTTTTTGATGCAATTATGCCAAAAAACGGCACGTTTCTGGTTTGTGACATCGTAAACCGGCTCACGGTCATTTCCCTGCATTAACGTAGTTTTTCTTTATGACATGACGCATTGGTTTGAGTAAAACAAAATGTCTCACACCTGTCGTTTGCAACGCCGTGCGTCAAAGTATAAATTTGACGTTCAAACGGCGCAAAGAAATGGCGTTAGCCGGCGGTAAAAGTATAAATATGGCTCATTGTGTCTCGTGTGTAGAGGTAGCCACTTGAAGATCTTATATAGCATATGCACAGTGAGGAAGCAGGCCGAGGAGACCTCTTTGATCTGTGATATCTGATAGAAACTTCTAGTTGCAGATTCCTTACCTTAGAATTTTCCTCCAGGCCTCAGATTGGATTCGGAGATTTTTGTTCGAGCAATACCCTTGCTCGTCGGTAGGTGGCATCGGTCGACTCTGCAGGCGTCGTAGGCGTCGTGGTCGTCGTGATGACGTCTGGAATAGTACATAGACGCCGCCCTCGTGCAGTAAAATCAGTTATTTTTTTTCCGCGCCACGCGCTGATCCGAGAAGAGCAACCCTGGCTACTTTTTGGGCGAATTTGACCGTTTGGGTGAGTTTTTTGTGTGCGACTTTGGTGCGTTTAGGA